>NC_063259.1:25127276-26377276 GCF_019578655.1 Ricinus communis
TTTCTCAAGAATTTATAAATTAATAGAAATTACTAATTTGTTAAATATTAAATATAAGAGACTAAATGATAGATTAAGGGTTTGAAAATTTTTTGGATGTAGCATTTGTGTGAACATTTTCTGATGGGTTGTATTTGGAGGCAGTGGTAGCTTTAAGTAACCTCACCATGTCCATCTTCTTGGATAAGAGATGCCTTCCTTTTTAGTGATTGGAACTTCCTAGCTACTATATTAAAAATAAAATAAAAAATCAATTTAGTGATTTTTCTATGTATTGGCTAGATACGAATATCTCTATTAACAATAATTTTAAATAAATTTATATATATATATATATATATAATATTTTTTTATTTAGAATTTTTAGTTCGTAAGAGATGATGTAAATTTGAAAATTTTTACTTTTAAAAGTGATGCTTTTGCCGCTCAATCTATATATCAATTAAAAATTATAATTACAAAAACTAATAAAACTTGATAAGAAAATTGATCCAAATCCAATGAAAATTTAAGCTTTTTAGATACACATGTAAATTCTTATTTATTTATTTATAGTCTTGTATTTTTTTTTAATATTTAACTTATATACTTTTTATCTTATGATATTAGTTGGGCGAGTGAACTAGCAGAACTCAACTAAATCTTGATTAGAATTACAAAACATCAGGACAGGGAATGAAAAGAACTTGTTGTCTACAAGGAGGCTGCAAAACAATTCAATTCAATTCATAGTTGTACTTGTAATAGGTGGATCAAGTTGATGATTGATCATCAACTGGGTACTTCCTAGCATTTTTAACAATCTTTGTCATTGCAGCCTGGCCAAGATCAAGCCCACATACATCAGCAAGACGAATAAGATAGAGCAAAACATCAGAAAGCTCTTCCTCCAGATGCTCCTTATCAGCAGAACTCCAATTTGGTAGCCCTTTTGCAACCTCTCCTTTCCATTGGAATATCTCTGATAGCTCTCCCACCTCTCCTACCTGCACATTCAGAGGCAAATAACGTATTCAAATTCTATTCTTCTGTTCTATCTAAACCTTAGAAAAAGGAAAATAGAAAAACATGTAGTTTAAAAGGGTCTTACAAGTGCCAAAAGGAGATTTCTAGGACTGTGATATTGCTCCCATCCTCTAACTTCAGCAAACTCTGCAACTCTATCTCTAAGTTCTTGAAGGGATACATCCTTGGACTCTCTTGCATACTCACATGAACCCTCCATATATGTGTTTCTCCTCTTATAATTAGTTGTATCTCACTGTTCATCTTGGTTATGCATGTTAAAATTTATAGATGTGGAGAGATCAAGGGTAAGCTGTAATATTTAGATTTTTATTTATTTATTTAATTTTTGTTTTTCCATTATTGGACGTAACTAAATTAGTGAACTATTGTGCTAGTGGAGAAACACTTTGAGTGTTTGTAGCCCAACAGACATCATGTGAGGTATGCGAAGGTGTCTCCATGACTTGATATCACTTACTTAAATTCACTCCAACCTGCCATAAAAGTTCTCTTTTTCAGCAAGGATTTTTACACGAAGACATTAATTTGGTCTCTCTCTATATATAACTCTACACAGATATACCACCTTTTAACTTCTTCATAGAATCTAGCAATATAAACAGCTCTGGGACTCACCAATAAGTGTCTGCTAAAATGGTGAATCTTAGACATGCTGTACTATAAAGGGCTATGGCAATATAGTTCAAATATGGACAATAATTAAGTATCATGGGTGATGATGCACCCATCTCGGACATTGCGATTCCGATGTGGACAAATTTTTTCGACATCTAATATCAATCAAGCCAATCAGCTCAGTGAAACCCAAGTGCATGTTTGTGTCTGCTTGCTTGAATCTATCTCTACAAGCGTCTTGAAAATTGGCATATTATTTTATTATAATAAGATAGTCTAATATTGTCATTTCTTCCACCAATGTGATCCTCAAAGTAGATGGCTCTATCTGGAATTTTGTCATCTACTGCAAATTGCAATGGTACCAAACCATTTGCTCTCTTCTTTGGATGAGGCTTCCCTTGGTGTGCTTTACGGGGATATATATCCGCTTGCACTGAAATGGAAAGTAGAAATATGATATGACAAGGGGATATAAGATTTTTTATAAAATTAAAAAATCAAATATTATATGTATACTTTTAAATCTGGAACAACTAAAAATTAAGAATATTTGTATAATAAGAAAATTAATAAGAAAGAGTTAAGAATTATCTATAAATAGAAAGAACATTAAATTTTTTTCTCAAAATAGAAAATCCAACTAAACAGAATTTTTTTTTTAAAAAAAGATTCTTAAAATTTCTAAAAATAAATAAAAAATAATAGAAAAAATATTTTAAAGTTTCTGAAACATTTTCCTAAAAATTTCGATGTCTGAAACATGTCCAACACGGAAACGTAACCCATTTTAAAGTTTATGTAAAATCTAATCAGCTTGTATAAAAATTCTAGTTTATTAGGAAACTATTGAAAATTATATAAGTTGGACATTGTTGATCATATACGGTAGAGATTAAAATGAAATGGTTAAAGATAACCATTTGATCAAGTTAATGGAAGAATTCGAAAGAAAAACTTTGATATTTAGAGTCAGATTTTGAGACTTTGACTTCAAAAGAATCTTATACCAAAGAAATTTACCCTTAAATAAGTTAAGACCGACCCTATTCTAAAAATTAAGATTACGAGAGCTCAATTTAAAGTGGATACTTACTTTTAACCTATAAAACAGTTGTAACAGAATTGTTAACCTGACCATATTCTTACAAAGGAGGCAACAGTTTTTCTCTCATTATGTTTCTCCCTCAAGATAAGTATGAATATTCTTAAAATAATTTACTTGATGATAAGTTATTGTCTACTTATTTTTGCTATTACATCATCAAACAACTTTGGGCAAAGAGTCCATTGAGCCTCCTGAGTGTGTGTTTTCTGTATTTGCAAGTCTTTACACACCTTGTAGAATGACCTAAACTTGACTGGAACCATCAATATTTTTCTACGAAATTAGCAGACTAATTTGAGTTGGTAACTCAAATCATTTGTTAAAGACATTCTGACTTGGAAGTTTTGGAAAAAGAAAAAGAAACAGAAACAGAGAGAACCTATTGTTTCAGAACTAAAGAAAAAGATAACTCTGGTGCACCAATGTTACTGGTTTCATTGTCGAGAGACAGTAATACAGCAAAGGTGCATCTTAAACAAAAGGTCATCATTGCATTTAATATTACAAATTTCGCATATCTTTTGTTGTATTACTGTCTCTCCACCATTTTTCCTAACAAGTTCTGCTTTCGCTAGTACAATTGCGTGCTTTTGACCTTCCAAGTGTGCCTTGAGCGCGTCTTCATTCATGCACCAAATTTTACACAAACCACACCAGCCGCTGGTTTGCTACCTCACAGCGCATTTCACAATCTCTTGAACCAAATTTCAGCGCCTGCAGTTTTAGCTTGTGTTTCTTACCTTTTAAGTGCTCCTTGTAGTTAAAAGAACTCCCACAGAAATGGCAAACTTTGCAAAACGCAAGATCCATTCGATGCTTAAGTTCATGTGGCGTTGGAGCTGGCAAGAGCTCAAGGCTGTCTGTTAATGCTTGCCGTTTTATTCCCGAAATCCTGGGACTTTAACCTAAATTTAACCTTGGGCTAGGACTTGCACTGGGAATTGAACTTGAAGATTGCACCTGAAATAAGTGATAATTTTGTTCATAAGATAATGATCCAGAACCAAACTGTTGCAATGGTTTGCCGATTCAGCTCAAAAGCATTTGAAAAAGGAAGAAGACAACAAAGAGAACAAAACCTTATATTTTTGGTTCACAGATTCAAATCACTTTAAATTTAAATAAACTTAGGTGTTTGGTGTTCCGCAATCCAAAACACCATGTCTGTTTGATCTCCTCGCTGTGACTTGGTCATCTGTTTTACATCAACTTACTGTTGTCGAGACAATGGCCATATATATTCTGATAGCAATTGTAGTTTGTTCGAGGCCCTACCCCTGCACTAATCGAGGAGCACTTTGTGCACTAGATGAGCTCTTTTTAATCACACTTCATTTAAAAGATCATTCAATGTTTATTAAATATCCAGAAGCAAATTCATTATCACAAGATTAGTACTCACATCACAACTTAAACCAGCCCTCGATATGGAGAGTAGTAACAACAAATGGTAAAATTTTTCCACAATCTAGTTACTAAACAGATGCTTGGAGAAAAATGACTTCATGTGAAGTTCTCTGCTAAGCATAGTGTCATCTGCCTACCCTTTACCTTCATCCTGAATATAGCAATCATATCATGAAACAAGTCATCTTCACCTCTTCCTAATTCTAGAGTGAAGTCTGGAAATTTCTCCATTCAAATATCATATGTGAATTCCTCTGCTAAGCATAGTGTCGTCTGTCAAACTCTCATGACTGTTTAACAGGATTAACAAAAGCAAATCCAAATAACTCTTATAGTCCTTGCGCATACAAAAAGTGTTCATACTCTCTTCAGTGTTTCAAATGACAATGGCAGATAAAATTTACTTTCCTAAAGAGCAGATTACTATTACATTTCTCACCAAAGTCTTCCCTGCAATATATCTTAAGCTGTCATTACAGTTCCACATTTTCTAAGAAAATCATCGAAAAAATTCTGCCAATAATAGGTTTTAAGACACTGAAACACTTTGAGAATCCACAACAAGGGACATCTTGATGATTGATGAAGACGATGAGAGTAATCCACACGATCATCATCAGAGAGAACAATATTCTTGCAAAAAGATATAATTTAATTCAACAATCATCAATGCCCATATACATCATGGAATTACAAATACGTGTAAATCATCTAATTGAATATCAACCCGCAGAAAAGCAATTACCAAACATAAATTTTTGAGATACTTCTGACCAATGTGATTCAGATATAAATATAAAATACTAGTGAGAATATACAACAAATGATAAACAGGCAAAACAAGTGCAATTAGGGCTTAAAGAACCATTTTGTTATCATTGCTCAAAAGCAGAATTTATACTTCATAGCAAAGATTCTCACCTCCATTGGTATAAGGTCTCTGCAAAAGTTGGAATCTGGAGGTAAATGTAAAGCAGCCATCTTTCTCCTATAAGCCAACTCTCTTTGAATAGCAAGCTCCACTGACATAACATTAACTCAGTTCATGTCAGCCATTGCTCCAATATTTTGGCGTACCCTCTTAATCCAAACTTAGAATTCCTTAACATAAATAGTATAAACAATCTTCAATACAGAAAGAATTTTTAACAGACGCACACTTCCACGGTATAAAATGAAAACTTTTGGTTAGATTTTATAGTACTCATTTATCATAACCCACATGAGGAAACACCCCAACAGTCAGAACCCATTTTCATACGGAAACTCATTTCTAAAGTCCAAATAAGGAAGAACCCAATCATCGAGAACCCTTCTTCTTTAAAAGTTCACACTTTCCTTGTTTCAGGGCTTAAGAGCTAAAGAGGGAGAGAGAAAGAGAGAGAGAGAGAGTGTGAAGGGTCATTTAGTCTACTTTTTTTCTAAAGGAGAATGGCGCGAGGAATCGAATTCCCGTGCAGACACACGTACGGCGATTCATTGTGGATATGCTTTCTGGTTAATAAAGTCTCGTTGAACTTAATTTTATTAATAAAATCTAATTATGAATAAAGATCATGTTTATATTATTTTTATGATCTCAATTTTATCGTTATTATAATTTGGCTGGTATACATTAGTAATTTTGTTAATGGATGCCATTGCCCATCTGAAGTTTTATAAATGCCTAGATTAGATAATGAACAGACTAAAAACCCAGTTAGCAGCAGAGTGCAAATTAATTGTCTTCTTGTTCATGGGAGGAGGAGAAGCAGAGATATGAATAAGCTAACTTTCAATTCCGTATATCAACATGAAAAATGCTTTGTGTACAAGAAAAATCATCTAAAACAAAAACCTGTGTGTTGTGTACAAGTATAATCTTTGTGGAAATAAATTAATTTTAAACACCCTAAAAGCCAAAAACCTATTGACATTTTGAATCAAATTGAAGGTGGAGATGGACTATAAATCAAATCCCCTCTTGTGCCTGAAATCTTTATTAGCATTGCTAGCACCTCTTTCATGTTTGGTCTGGCCTGTGGTGATTCTGCAGTGCACCTTATACCAATTCTCAGCAACTCACACATCTCTACTGCTCCTTCTGCTAATCCTGAGCCCAAGAATATAACTGGTATCATTGATCTGCCTGATAATCCTCCATTTCGCCCATTTCCAATTACTCTTCTAGCCCATTCTACTAGACACTCTTCACCACCATCAACAGCTCGCCTTCCTGTGGCCAATTCCATTGCAAGTACCCCGAAACTGTACACATCGCCTTTCGTAGTAGCTTGCCATGTTTGTCCATATTCTGGTGCAACATAACCCACTGTGCCTGCTACCATTGTAGTCACATGACTGTCTCCTGCATCAACAAATCTTGCTAGCCCAAAATCTGTCACTCGTGCCTTGCCATCTTTATCTAGCAGGACGTTGCTAGCCTTGACATCACGGTGAACAATCGCAGGATAGCATTCATGGTGTAGAAATACTAATGCTCTAGCTACATCAATGGCTATATCCGTACGCCTTCTCCATGTTAGTTTCATTCTATCCGATATAAGATCCTCTAAGCTTCCGCCTTTCATGTACTCATAAATTAATATTTTCTCTGAACCATTAAGGCACCAACCGTAGAGTGTAACGAGATTTGGATGCGGCCAACCAAAGCCATTTCCAGTTAGGACTTCCATTTCAGCTCGAAACTCTTTTTCGCCTTCGATTCCTTCTCTCTGTAGCTTCTTTACTGCTACTTCTCTTCCATCAGGTAATACTCCTCTGTACACAGTTCCAAAACCTCCTTTCCCGATTATTCTACTCTCTGAAAAATTTCCTGTTGCCTTCAAAATGTCAGCATGAGTGAATGCTGTTTTGTCTAAACGGATGACCTTAACTGTATCTGATAACCATGGAGATGAGCTGCCTGAACTTGAGGTCAAGTCGTGCCGATATTTAATTTCTTGCAAGAGATATCCAGGTGAGTCTGACGGGCTTTTTCCTAATATCCATACGATAACTGATAGAACTCCACAGACTAAGAAAGCTAGAGCGAGTGTTAAGACCACCAACAATCCAGCCCACGTTACATGCTCTCTCTTCTTCCTACCAATCCTCCTATTTTTTGGTGGGTAATCAGTGGAATTGCTGATAAATTTTGGAAGAACCAAGTTTGGATTACCTAAGTAAGAATCTTTCTCAAAAGTAGCCAATTGCCCAGTTGATGGAATGATGCCAGAAATCAACGGATTGTATGAGATATTGAACTGATTTAGGCCGCTCAAGTCATTCAAAATTGCAGGAAAAGAACCAGAAAAATTATTGTAAGACAAATCAAGATTCTGTATGCATTTGATGCTCCCAATTTCATTTGGAATTTCACCTGAAAACCCATTCTTGCTTAGGTTTAGGACTACAAGTGGCAAACGTCCAATCTGTGGAGGCAGCTTCCCTGAAATCTGATTGGAACCCAGATGCAGTAAACTGAGATTCTGCATCTTACCAATATCCTGAGGGACCTCACCTGAAAGCTGATTCCCACTGAGTTGAAGATAACCAGTTATTTCAAGCGTGGAAATGGTAGATCCTGCAGCACAAACTGGGAAAAGGCCAATTCCTCTAAGTAACCTGTCCCATATACTTCTGCAACTCTTCCGTGTAAGGATGATATAAACAAAACTAAACGGTGGATAGTCAGCAGGAATCCACCTCTTCATTGCTAAACATTCCCCAGAGCCAGCGATGATGCCTTCGTTCTGCTGGTTTGACAAGAATGTTGGAGTGGGATTTCTGCCTATGTTCGTCAATTCTGGTGGGATGTGTCCAGAAAGGTTGTTGTTGGCAAGATTTAACCACAACAAGCTACTGCAGTTTCCCAATTCTTTAGGAATTTCACCTGTCAGCATATTGTTTGCGAGCATTAACCATAAGAGGGACCTCAAATTTCCAAATGAACTTGGTATAGGTCCTGTTAGGCTATTGAAGGAGAGGTCAAGAGATTGGATGCTTGGAAAATTCCCATATTCCTTTGGTATGGAACCATTAAACTGATTATAAGCAAGGATCAAGTACTTCAAGCTTGGCATCTGAGAAATTTCAACAGGTAATGAACCCGAGAAATTATTGTAGCTCAAATCTAATCGAACAACGTTCTGTAACTTGAGAATACCTGAAGAATATAATCCACCAGTATATGAATTTCCATGCAATACCAGAAACTTCACCTGTGTAAATCTGCCAAAAATCTTCTGCACATCTCCTCCAAAACTGTTTCTGCTCAAATCCAAAAAGGCCAACTTACTCAAGTTCAAAAGAGACTCTGGAATTATCTGAGAAAAACTATTGTTTCCCAAGAACAAACCTTCAAGACTAGAAATCAAGCCTATCTCAGATGGAATTTGTCCATTGAATTTGTTTCCCCACACATTCAAAACGGTCAAATTCTTACAATTTGAAATCTCTTTTGGCAACTCATTCGTGAAATTATTTTCTGATAAATCCAACTCTTGAAGGCTACAGTTCTCACCAAAACTTAACCCCAGAATTTCTCCACTAAGAAAATTTTGAGACACTGAAAACTCTTTAAGCCTTGAAAAGCCATTCCATATCCTTCCACTAAAAAGATTCGAGCTCAAATCAAGATACTGCAAACTCAAGCACCCATCAAAACAATTATCAATCCTGCCAGTGAAGTTATTTCCAGAAATATTTGCAACAACTAACTTATTACAAATTGCCGGAAAACTATACTGAATTCCCCCGAAAAATCTGTTCAACGACAAGTCCAGAATCTGCAAGTTACTCAAACCAGTCAAGTTGAGCTCTCCCTCTAGCATATTGTGCGACAGATTGAGATGAGCCAAGTTTTGACAGTTGCTCAAGTCATTATTAATCACTCCACCAATATAGTTTTGAGAAAGATCGAGGTAAGAAAGTGCTGTCAGGGATGAGAAGTTGTTATATAACAACCCAGAAATGTTATTGCCAATTAGTTTGACGCCAGTAACTCTTGAGCCATCTTCGCTGCACATGATACCTGACCAGTTGCAGGGGTTTTTGCTAAATTGGCCCCATTGAGTGTATTGTCCTCGGTTTACTTGGTTCTTCTCTTCAAGAAACGATTTCAAGTTCAGTAGTACTTCCCTGTCCGTATCTAGAGAATCTCCAGCAACTACTACACCTGCAATGGATTAACAAAAATAAAGATTCTAGTTAATAGAATGTATGTTGGATAAGGAGCAGTAAGCAAATAAAATTGCCATGAGCTTTCTGGGAATTTGAGATTCTAAAATGAAATTCTTGTAAACTGAATGTGTCCTTGGAATTTGCAAACAGCAGTAGCAAGAAGACAGAGAAAAACAAAGAAAGTGGTATTAATGAAACGGAAGTATTAAAAAAAAAACATGAAAACAAGTGAACAGCTCCAGCAAACAAAGCAATTAATATATATGGGAGTGGTGTTATTCTCTTTTATTTTCTTCTTCTTCTTCCAAAAACACGAGAATAAGATTCTTCCATATCCCAATGTAAGAAGACCCAGTTTGGGAATATGAGATTTTAAAATGAAAACTTTGTATAAAAAGAATCTATTCTTGAAAGCTGCAAAAGACATTAATTATAAAATCCAGAATCTCTAAAAACAACAGTCTATATGTATGCATGTGTATTTCATGTTACAACATAAATAAATACAAAGGAAAAGCAGACCTAAACCTGAATGCAAAAACCAAGTTCAAAATGGATATGGTAATCATTAAACTTGAAGAGTACTTTGAAGAAAACAACTAAAGCTAATCTCGAACAAAGTTAGGTAAGTACCTGCAATCAAGATTAAGAATATGAACAACACAACACCCCATAAATCTGCTTCTTCTTCTGGCATGATCAATCTTGATGATATTATTAATACTACCTTAATTCTTCTTCTTCTTCTTCTTCTTCTTCTTCTTCTTCTGTACTTCTTCTTCTTGTTATCGTTCAGGGTCAAAGAATACTATACAGCAACAAATTGACAATATATAAGTGCCTTACAATTCCATCAAGAAAATTCTTGGATTGGACTAGAAGCAAAATGAACTAAACTATCATATTAGGACATTCACAAATGTGATAAATTTGAAAGCACTCGAATGTTTTCGTTGAAGTACATGGCCTGCTGGTAGACCAAACCAAACTTGAAAAAAATGCTTCCTTTATTTCTTTCTTTCTTTTTTTGTTTTCTCTTTTCCCTTTTTAAGCCTTATATTTATATTTTTGGAAAGAAATAGAGAAAAAATATAAGAAGTAACTTATTATAGTAATACATAAATTTAATGATGTCTTGTCTAAAAACAGTACAGTTTTGATCTGTTTGTATGAATGTGTTAGTGCATACAGTTGAACTGTGGAGGAAGGAAGGAAACAAGCAAAATCAGGGGCGGTTGAGCCGCCCATGTTGACCGGTTCACGTATATTAGCCACGGGTTTGACTCAGAAGGGTAGAATTTTATGCTGAACACGTTGGTTCTTTTTCCTCATTTTGCCTCTATATAGTAATATATTTTTAAAAGGTTATTTTTCTACAAAAAAAAAATAAAATTTGAATCTTCATTTTCCAATTGTTGTTGAGAACAAGAAGCCAACTTGATTAAATTTATGTACATAAAACTTATTATTAAGAAAGTAAAATTATTTATTTTTTATCTAACATTCGCTCATTATTATTATTTTTATTAGCTTATATAAATATACTTCACGAATTGTTAATTTTTTTAAAAGAAAAGAAAAATTTATATATGGCACTTTATTTTTTAAAAAAGTTTTCATTTATCGGGGCAAAACTGGATATCTAAACATTATAATTTAATAATTAAAATTTATATTTATATAAAAAAACTGTCTGTGAATCATATTTTAAAAAAATTATAAAAAATAAATGAAATGCGATAAACATGAGTATCTTATCACAGGAGTATATAGCTAAAAAAGAAAAAGAGAAAAAAGAAAGATTCCATTGCAACATTTGTTTTTGGAAATTCTTCGTGATTTTGGTTGGCAACTTTTTTTAATAAAATAATTACACTATTTTGGTCAAAGCCGTCAAACATACAAAGGTGGTGAGCAAGTACGAATGTTCATACTAATTTAATATCATTTTTAATTAGAAGGATATTCCCTATATGAATTAAGAATATAAAATTCGGAATTCCTATCTTTGGATAATATTATTTATATTATATAAGTCATGGATTTAGATCTATATCGGTTTATTTTAATAAGACTTTAAGAATTTAACGGTGCGAGTCTAATTAATTGATAAATTGAAATAAAATAAATATAAAGATAAAAAAGTTACAGATAAATCTCTGAATTTTTTGTTGGAATGTAATTCAATTTTTAAATTCTGAACTATGAAATTTTTAAATAGAATAATTACATTTATAAAACTATTTCTATTTATTTTCCCTTGGAATAGAATGAGACCTTGTTAGTACTAGATGTTAAAAGAAAATGTTTTAATTCACATTTTTCACATGGGAGAGAATATTAATTAGCTCTATCTTCGATGAATAAAATAAAATAAATTTTTTTCATTTGATAAAAAAAGAAAAAAGAAATAAAACCACAGTGATAAATTAAAAAAGAATCGTTTCTAAAAATAAAATCATTACGTATTTTAAATTTTAGAGTGTAATTAAACTATTTTAAAATTTAGAAATTTAATTGCACACTTTCACCAAAAATTGAGGAGCTTATCCACATCTTTTGCCAATACTAAATTAATTAAAATGTTCTTATGTTCAGAATCTAATATTTCAATTCAAGTTTTAAATCTCAAATACACCAATGTGAACATTCAAAGTTTATTTGCTAATCTTTGAAATGTCCATGGCTTGCCCAACAAGGGGAAGAAAATGCACAAGGATGTAATGAATAAAAATGAGAAATTTAGCTCCAAATTTGAGGAATGCAACATGAAGTTTCTATGCTCCATGGATGGAAGGGACCATTAATGTAGGGTTTGAAGGCTTTTGAATTTCCTATACATGAAAATGAGACCTAGAAGACAACATCGTCAACATATTATAACACTTTTGTCTCACTTGGAAATAGAAAATTGAATTCCATTTACATTTACATATTCTATTGCCGACCATTTTAAAGAAAATTATAAATTAATGCATAAAAGACTAACATGGGATTGGTTCTTAGAAATTTGCTAACTAATTAATTAATCGAGACTAGAAAAAGTATGGAGAAGACTTTTTGCATTTGCAATTACTATTTTTCGGAATCGAATACTTCAATTATTTAATATTAATGAATATATATTATTTTTTATTCGATTTATATATGGCACGATATTAAAATATAAAAATATCATTTTTACATTTATGCAAAACAAGTGGTCAAAATATTAAATTATCGCAGTAAAACTATGTCTCATGTCTATATGACATTGAAAATGGATTTAACTTGTGGTTAACAAATGGATCAACTATGGCTAATATTATATATATATATATATAAAGGTGCCCTGTAGTCCAAATTTTTTATATATTTTTTAGGAAAAGGAACAAACTTATGCCTTAATTAGTAATTAATCAATTGTTAATTAATAGTAATGAAAAGAATCAAATCAAAACTGTTCTTCAACAAACACTTATCATAAGTTGGGAGCTGCCTATACATCTTAGATATGAGACTTTGACCATTGTGAACAACCACTTGTTTATTAATTATCAATTTTGTGTTATCATTCTTTTTCTGGAAGGAAAATTGTGGCTAAAAATGACAGTGATTTGGCAATTTTAGTCAAAATCTATTTAAATTAATTAAAATCACAGATTAGATTAGAATGGTCCTAATTCTAATCATTTGCTTTTATCATTAACTAATCAATTTTGTTTTTCATGTGTAGAATTAAAGGCATCCTCTCTCAATCTCTCAACAATAATAATAATTGTTAAAAGAAATTCAATCGATTTCTAATTTTATAGGTTTGAATGAAATTGGTACTGTTTAATAATTAAAATAATTAAAATTATAATTCAATTTTGCTTGTAAGACTATTTATGTGTATAATATTTTTTTTTCAATTAAATAATGGTATATGTTTTATTTGTGTCTCTATACAGAATGGTTCACGCATAAAATAATTACGGGTATAGAATACTAAAAAAAATTGAGTATAAAATTCATCGATATTATGCTATAAAATGTAACTTTTATTTAAGAAAAAGAAAATGATATGAAATAATAGGTTGCTGAACAAATCGTATATACAAAGACAAGAAGGGCTTACACAATATGAATAAGAATCAATATTTGAGAAAAGCATCAAAACAAAAGAAAAAGAAAGAAAGAAAAGAGAAACTTGTATGCTTAGAAGTATGTACACAGAATAGGTATAAAAACAACAGAAAAAGCACCCAACAAAAGAACACAAAAGAAAAGGACATTAAAAGGATCATATATATATATATATTATGGCACTTTGATAGTAACTAGTCAAAAGAAAAAATGATGTTTTCCATCAAGAAATTGTTAGGATGGATGCATCCTTCTATACAACTGCAACTGCAACCTTAACTTTGCTTCTTGTCCCGAAGGAGACTGATTAATCCTAAGCCTCCCTGTCTCTCACAAAAATATTTCTCTTTTTTTCTTTTTAACAACTAAATATATATATATCAATACACAAATAATGGACAATAAATCAAAAAATAGAAAAAAAATTTTATCATTTATTGATCAAATATTTAATTTATATACATATATATATATTGTTTGAGACAAAACTATTTCTTGTGAGTTAAGTTTTGAAATACTTTGAGGTCTTAGATAGATTTTGAGAAAAAATTGCTATTTCAGGTTTTGAAAAAGTGATAGAAAGTATACCTTTACCTTTGTTGGAAGAAAATGATGTATTTGGAGAGACTTCGGGATAAAGCTCTACTGCTTGCTTTGAATATTCTTCGACCATCTTTTTTTTCTTTTAGAAAGGTTGGTTTGAATCTTTTCTAAGCATGACTCTGGTCAGAAAAGTATCTTTATAAGGTTGAAAGTTGCTAAGTCTTTTACAGGTTAGATTGCTGAGAAGCTCAACATTCTTATCTTTTAGAAGATAAGGGTCTCCTATGAAATGGAGAAAAATTGTCAAGATTAAGGTTGATACAGCATCCTCAACAGGATTTCCTAGCTCATCTAGGATGTAGTCTATTCTATGTTGGTTTAGATGGCACATAGGATTTAAAGCTGCTGTGCTTGTGTGAGATGGTAATCTCAACATCCTTTAAGCTGACTAAAATATATATATATATATATATATATAGTCATTTTAATTAAAAAGAAGACATGTTTATTAACTAAATAATCGGTATATTAATGTTTTTTTACTTATAAGAATTTAGAAAATATTTTAAATTTGAATTTTTATAATCACCATTTACTGAAAATAATTATACATATAATCCGTCAATTGTGTCTTAGCAATTTAGCTTTACGGCATGGGAAACCGCCCTATCAATGGGGATATGTTGCACTCAAAAGGATTAATCATGATGACAAAAAAGTCAAAGTCAAACTTACGGCTCAAATTGTCAGCCATTTTGTAATGAAAATTTGTATTGGGGGGAAGTTCTAGTTGGATTGGTATTGCCACAATATTAAGATTTAATTCAATTTTGCACAAAAATAATATAGTTTGTGCTATTTATTTAGTGAATTAAGCTTTCAAATTTAGTAGGCTGTGGAATATATGGACTATACCTAAATATAATGCAAGGTCCAGATTTTTCTAGATAAGTAAATTATTTATGGGTTTTGATTCTTCTTTGAAGGCTTTTTTTTCTTTCTTTGTTTTAAATAAATATATAATATTCTATTAACAAAATATGTATTGATATAATATAAAAATATATATATGAAGAAAATTTATTTCTAATAATTATATTTATTATATTAATGATAGAGGAAAGAAGTTTCACGACGAGTTTGATTCTTACGAGCTTATGATTGAATCTTTTAGTAATTATATAATAATTCCTATAATACCATAGCTCAAATTATCTAATAAAAAAATTAGAAAATTTAAAAAAGTTTTACTAATTTTTATTTACTAAATTAATTATTTAATATATAATAAAATATAAAAATAATCGTAGATTTAAAAGTGATCGACAATAAGTCAAGAGCTAGAATTTTAGTAAAAATATAAAAATGAGGCTATAATATTTTTATACTCCTTTGAAGGCATCTTTGAATTCTCTAGCAGTCCGCCAAATCTTATTGACACCACTTACATTGATTTCTAACCATAGTTATAGGATAATTTGTTGTTGTAATATTTATGACACATTTTTATGGTCATGATTTCAGTAAACTTTTGTAGTGAAATTTAATGGTAGCATTACAATACGACCCATATCCTTAAGATTTAATTGCCCTCAATTTTGATCCCAAATTTTATATGTATAAATGTATATATTATTTCTTTTTGTGTTTTGGGCAATTGGGCATTGGTTAAATGGTAAATTTAGTGACTCACATCCACAAGGAGAAGAAAAAGAATACTCAAGCTTAAAATCGAAGACTTATTTTTATCTTTTCCTATTTCTTTTTAATTGGGAAGACAAATGGCAATTAAAGTAAATACTGAAAACTTTTTGTTTTGACCAATTAAACTTGCATTAACAATAAATATTCAAGATTAATGACAAGGCTCAAGCAAATCAAAAGCCAAATTAAAATAGGCAACCTCCAACTATGATCATTAGCCTAATCCAACCTCTAAGATAACTAGACCATGCATGAATTCCTATAGCAATCCGTCTGTGGTCCATCTTAGACCCAAAGTAGTTTCTCCAACTAATATATATTTCTTCTTATGTATTTAGCTATTTAAATCTAGTTGGGTCCAATGTGAAGGATTTATTATATATTAAAGTCTTAGTCAAAATATAAAGCTAAGGCATGTGCACAAAATTTAGACCGTATTAGAATCTTAGAAATTCAAAATAAGATCTTGGAAAAATTAACCATTACACCTCATTATTACATTAAAATAACATTCTAAGTTATTTTTTAGTAAAATAATAATTTAATAATTAAGAACTTGATGATTTGAGTAGTTAATTTCTCCATTTATATTCACTGTGGTTATTCTAGAAACACATTGATTTATGTTCACATGAAGACTTTGACAAACAAAAATAGAAAATTTTTAATATATAATTTGCATGAACAACAAAGAACTACAAGAAAAAAAAAATAAAAAAATAAAAGAAGCACATGAATCATATGGCAAAAACTCATATTTGTTAAAATATAATTAGTAAAGCGGAACCCCACAGGCTAAACAAAAAGAAATGACTTCAAGACTTTGGCTACCCAACCCAACACAGCAAGTAACGTGTAGGAGAGGAGATTATCGTCTTTTGCTTCTCCAAGAATCATATGCACAAACTCATGTTGTTTTTGTGTTCGCCTTTGACGGGGCACTGACCAGCTTTCGCTTTTAGAATTTCCTTTTTTTTTTTTTTTTTTTTTAAAATTATTATTTTTAATCTTCCTAGATACTGAGAAATAAAATAAAATAAAATAAAAATAATTTTAGTTACAAATAAAAAGCAAAGAGAACGTAACTTGGAAATTTGTGGGTCTCTCTTCATTTTTTTTGCCAAGTTAAATTCCCGTGATGTATCTTTTTTCCTTTTTCTGTGGTGGATTCATATAAATGGGTTTACGATGTAATTTGGCCCTGCGGCCTGGATTATTGATACTTATGGGCTGAACTTGTCTGAAAACTTAACCCAATTGACGTACCGAAACCTCAATTTTGGTCTTGAAGTGGAATCAAGGGCCTAGAATGTGTTACTAAAGTTAGTGGTGCAGCTTCCTGGGCCCATTAAAATCCCAGCTGTTTCGATGGAGGTTTTTGAATCAAAAGGTAAAGCCCCCCGTTTCTCGATTCAGTTGGTGCGCTGGGAAGGATAAGTTTTCTGTTTTAAAATGTTTTCATTATAATTTTTTCTTATTTTTAATTACGTTCCTTCTATAATTTTCTTATCATACATATATTTATAGTTAATATAAGCAATGACGAGTAGGACTTTTACGATTGGTAAATTATTTTTTTAAAAAAATTGTAATATAACTGTATATTCAAAATTAAAACCTTAATTAATCCATAAGAGACCCTGCGCACTCTTGAGTTCTATAATTTTCACATTTCAAATACTTTTAATTTTTCTTCTAACATTCTTTGACATTAACTCATCATTTAGCTTCCTTTCAAACATCTCAAAAGATAAGCATTTACCCACAAATTTAATTTCACATAGATGCATGTCTCAACTTAATCAACGTATCAAAATCTTGCCTATCCTTTCCATAATTATAATAAAAATAATAATAAATAATAAATAGTCAACCTTTTTACTTTAATTTTTTTTTTTAAAAAGGACCAACTTCGACTCATATTCTATTTTGCCAAACACCTCGAGGGCCAAGGCCAATAAATCCTTCGCAAACCATGCAAAATTACAGTTCTTTATAAGTCTTGATACAAAATGCATTGAAGGGATCAGACAATTTTTGTTGCTGTGAAGGATTCATTATTTGAAGGAAACATTAATCCATCAGAGCGTTAAAGAAGACTAGAATTTTATATTTAGAACCTTACCCAATGGCTGATGATTTCTTGGTGTATTATTGTCGTATGATGAAGAACAGAATTCCCTCGATAAAGATTCCTCTCTAAGTGCAGCTAAAGCAGCCTTTCTCCTCTGCTTCTGTTCTCTCCATTTCCTTAGCTGATCTTCAAGTGATAATTTAGCTCTCTCTGCTGCTTCAGCTCTTGTAACAGCCTGTTCTGCTCGTGTCCTGAACTCTGCAACTTTTGCTATTGCAGTTTCCAATTCTTTCTTCAGAATCTCCAATTCGTACTTGTTTCCTGATGTACTTGAAAGATTAGTATCTTTTCTTGGACAATGGTTGGCTTTCTCAGCTTTCCTTGTCAGCGATGCGTACTCTTTTAGCGAAATTGTAATCTTGCCATCATCGTCAACTATTTCCTCATCAGCTTCTGCCATCATCTCACTTGCCGGACCGTATTCATCAGATTCTTGTTTTAACCGCCGGTTTTCTTTCTTGAAGTGTTCTGCTTCATCAGATAGTTGTTGAACGGCAAGATATAACCCGGATTGAACGTTTCCGGCTCTTGCTTCAGCTGCTTCTGCTGCTGCAAGTTTTGCCCTTGCTTTATGAAGCTCAGCTTTCAGCAATGCTATCTCAACTTCTGCTTCATTCTCTCTTACCTTCATTTCTACCATTTCAATATTCACCTTCTCCAACTCATCTGTCAGCTTTCCGACATTGCTGTTCAAGCGAGTTGCCTCATCATTTGCACTCTCAAGTTCTTTCTTCAACATATTCATTTCACTTTCCAGGACCCCAACATAAACCGCTCGATCAGAGTTCTCTTTCTCTTTGTCCTTGAGATTTTCTTTTAGCTTGTTCAGATCATTCATGGCATCAGATACAATCTTGTCAGACGAGCTTAATAGTTCGTTTGCTTGATTAAGTTCCACCTGTAGCAAATCGATAAATACGGATTTGGAAAGCAGCTGACACTCCAATTCGTGTATCATTTCCTCTTGTTTTCTTATGTCTTCTGTCTCGTCATTCTTCTCAGGAAAAAAATTGGTTATCTCTTTCTGTGCATCAAAAGAAGCCTGCCTCGACAACGAAATGGCTTGATTGAGCTCACTAACGCGCTTCAGGAGCTGTTCAGCTCTCTCCTTTTCAATGTTTGCAGCAGTTTCCACCATTTTTGCTTGTGTCAATACCTTGAGCTTCTCTTCTCTGGCCGCAACAAGTTCTGTTTCCATACTAAGCACCTCTCCTTGCGCTGCCTTTAATTCACCTAAAACATGCGAAAGCTGTTCCTTTACCTTTCCAGTGTCTAACAGCTGATCAGTCATCTCCTTCACCTTTGCCTCGAGCTCGTTAGCCCGAACTCTAGCTTCTCCGCATTCTTCACAGTAGAAATCTCTCTCAACCTCAGAATTCTTTAGTTGAACAGAAAATTCCTCAGCTGTTTTCTGGTAGTGCTCTAGTTTGTGCAATAGCTGCAAATAGGCTGCATCTTTTGCTTCCAGCTGCACCTTGTAATTGGCCAAATCCTTTTGTAGCCCTTCAATATCCTTCTCCTTATCCATCTCCTGCAGACCATAAACAACAAAGAAGTAACAAAAACATAATCTGATCCTTTAATAAGCCCTGTTTTTTTTTTTTTTTGATATATATGTAAGAACATTCTTTATCCTTACCTTTCAGCTTAAACTTTTGTATTGAATGGTTCTTTCAGATGATATCACATAACTATGATCAAAGTCTAGAGTTTGAATCTGGCCAACCCATCTTATTAATTTAAATTTGAACACAACTTATGACATAACTGTGGTTATTCATGCTTCAAAACAAATGACATTCACGTGCCAGAGTGGGTTTACTTTAGGTAACTGCTTAAGATTTTAGCTCAGATGATTCTTTCGATATGTTCCTTAATCATACATCTGATATAAGTTTTCATTTACAGGCAAAGTTTGTCTTTATACTTACTTGGTTTGGATAAAATGATGAACTGATTAAAAATGTTAAACAGACACACCCGATGATTGAACAATGAGTACGAAATTAAAAAATATGAATAGAATATCTTTAAAAAAAAAACAATAATATAAGTTAAAATAAATTGCTGCATTTTAAATCTCAAAAGAACTCACATCACCACTGTTGCTACTGCTGCCAGGACGGTGCTTCTTCTGATCACTTTTTTCGCCAAACAAGGTCAGTGCAACTTGTACAGGTTCAATAGGTTTAGTATCAATCTCACCCATTTTCTCAAAAATCAAGAATTATCCAAGTTAACCAGCAGGTATTGCAAGAACCAATATTCTCTAACGAACACTAACTATTTATATTATCAATTGACAAACAAGAACATAAAAGAGTGGAATTCCAGAGTGAGAGAGAGAGAGAGAGAGAGAGAAAGAGGTTACCTGAATTTAATTGGAAAATAGAGAGAAACTAGAAAATGAGAATTAATAGAGGAATTGGGAGAAAAAACAAACCAAAACATTGTAGCTTAAAGCTGTCTTGCGGTTTTGGTTTGTTGGAGAATACTAAGAGGAGAGGTTGTCACTACTGAAAATAACAATGTTTCCGAATCAATATAGAGGCAAATTCTTTGAAACGATCGATTCAAATCTCATAATCCTTCCAAAAAGAAGAGTGCTTTTTTGTTTTTGTCTTATGCCTTTCTCTTTTTTCGTTTGAACCTTGAGGAAGATGGTGTTAGTTACCAGGACGCTTTGTTTCGGAAGTTTGGCGGGCTCTTCTGTCGTCCAATTTTGTTTATTTGCTTAATTTATGCCTTTTTTTTTTTTTTCTTTCTCTTCTTTCAAAAACTAAATTTATATGGTTAATCATTTCTTTTAAAATTTGGTCAGTTTTGAATTTTGGTTATCACTTTTAAATCTGTTTAAAATTCGGCTGGAACTTCAGTATTTTAATTCTTATCCGAATTCAAATTTTCTAAAGACTTATAATTTTAATCATTAAATAATATTATTAAATAGACCGAACTTATTAAATATTTTTTTAAAAAGAATTATATTTTAAAATCCATTTTAAAAAAGAATAATTATCAGAGTTAAAATTATATAATATATTATTTAAATATAATATTTTTTCGATTAAGTTAGGACTAAGATAAATCAAATCCGTAAAACTTCTAAAATAATCTCATTTTATTGAGTTACTTTATTTTATTTTTTATATTTCCTATGCTCTTAGTGCATGACATTTACCAAGCCAACATTTAAATTCAGCTTTAATCTAAATTTCCAGTTAATCACAATTTTATTGATATTAACTGTCTAGAAGATAATTTTAATATATGTAACCGATATTTTTTATATCTAATTAAAAATTTCTAGCCGAAACTATTTTATGTATTTCTTTTAATTTTACATGGAGCATATTACCATTAATATAATAATTTATAAATTGTATATAGAATCTTTAGTTTTTCAACTTAATAAGGAAAACACATATAATTAGTTCAGATCTTCTTTGATTGGAACATTGCTTTTTGTATATATAAAGCAATATAGAGATTTTGGATGTGGCAGTGAAAAGAAAAATATAATTTTTTTTTATATTTTTTTTGAATCTGGTGAGATTCTAACCCCATACTAGGATGATCAGATTGATATGAGATTTAAACTTATTTATAGACACTCATAATTAGATTTAGGCCCATATGATATGAACCTTCCAATACAGTTCTTAAAGTTTTCTCATAATTATTTCCCCTCTCTCTTTAGACAAAAACATGGCATTACAGAAAAGAATGTGATGTGTCTGGGATTTGAAGGAAAGGTTCATGAAAAATACAAGCTGTCATTTGGTCACTACCCTTTCATTATTGCAGAATGCAATGTATTCTTGATTAAACTTCCAACTAATTGAATATGGTGTGCTGTCTTTGTCTTCTTTTTCTCTTACAAATTAATCAAACCTCATTAAACATTTTCAGTTATGATTGAACCATCAATCCACCATTTTTCCTACCTTTTCTATTTATTAGTAAAACTTACTGCCTTCGAACCCCATATACTTTCTCTCATATGAAGCTCTTATGATTTCTGTCCCTTTTATGGCAGGAAGAAGCAAAAAAGAACAAGGAGTATAGAGAGCTGTAATTAAATTAACCAAGAAAAGGAAAACTTCAAGATATTCTGAAGTCGGAGTGGAACGGTGTCGTCTGGGGAAGCAAGCATTGACACAGAGGTCGTTTTCACTGTGCTGAATTCTTTTGGAGTTTATGATCTGCATTTGATCTGTTGTGGTGGCCATTGCTTCTCCTAACAAAGCAGAGACAGTACCTTGAGAGAGACAGAGAGAGAGGTATCTGTTGCACCTTAGCTTCTTCACATTCTCTTTAAAAGTGAGAGAAAGAGAATTGTGTGGCTACCACCAGTTACTTAGAAAGAAAGAAAGAATTATGGAGAAAGCACTGACAAAAGTTGGGAGCTTCTGGATTTCCAAGAAAGCTAAGGAAGAGTTCTCCCACATTTCTCAAGACATTTCTGTATGTCGATAATCGATCTCCCACTTCCCACTTTTCTTTTTCTCTTGCTTTATCTTCATTTACATTCTGTCTCAGTTCTTGTCTTCTTTCATTGTTGTAAGCTTTGATAATAATGTTTGACAAAAACATAATTCATATTAGTAACTCTTCAATGGGTGTTCAGATTTTACATTTCTAATTATATAATCAACATTTGCTAGGAATTGGTCGAGAGAGATAATTCAGAAAGAACAAGATCTAAATTGCTGATATAGTTCTTGAACATGTTTAAAAAAGCAATGCAATTTTGATTGCTACGCCATAGATGTATGCATATCTCAAATGCAGAGAAACAAATAATGAGTGAAAATATTGATGTTGCTGTTCTTGATATTACAAAGTAGAACTCTTATCTGTATTTCTGTGTTACTGGCAATTTTCTTCTATTAAATTTCGGTAGATATTCTGCTGTTACATTCCAGACTTTCTCAGACACTGTTGAGGAGAAGGCAAAATGGGTATTCAACAAGCTGAAAGGTACAATCTTTCTGTGCCTAGATACAACTTTTTGTTTCATCCAACTGAACATAAAGCCATCAACACTATTGGGTTTCTCTAAACTGGTTTGCTGATTTTATAGGTAAGCCACAGAAGTCTTTGTCAGATGTTCTCAGAGAGTACAACTTGCCTCCAGGCATATTCCCACAAAATATAAAATGTTACGAGCTGGAAGAATCGAGAGGGAAGCTGGTGGTACACTTGCAATCCCCTTGTGAGGTATGTTTCAAGGATTCATCGGTGGTGAGATATGCTACTCGTGTGAAGGGAACACTGTCAAGGGGAAAACTTAATGGAATAGAAGGAATGAAGACTAAAGTACTCGTATGGGTTAAAGTGACTAGCCTAAGTGTTGAGAGTCTTAAGTCCGATAAAGTCTGGTTCACTGCTGGTGTTAAGAAATCTAGGCCCAAAGATGCCTATGAATTCCCTCGCGAAGCCATTAAAGTTGAAGAATTCTGAGGTTGCTGGCTAATATACTACCGTTCTGTTCAATCTCTTCTGCAGAGTGAGAGTGTAACTTTCATGTGCATTATCTGAGACTCATTGATGCATAATTTCATTGTTGTCACAAATACACTTTGTTATATATATATACTAGCAATTTGATTGTGCTAATGCACAGTTATTCATAGTTTTTTTATTTAGATTTTTAATTTAAAATATCTTGTTTTGATTATAAATATATTATATTATAAGAAAATATTTGTATTTAGCTATTATTTTATTTTAATAAGAATTTAATATTATTATTTAACTTTAATAATTTTAAAGTTTAATGACTACAAAAAGTAAAAAAATAAAACATAATAGATATATAGTAAATTAGTAACATTATATAATCACTAATTTTTTATTATATTTAGCTATCATTTTATTTTAATAAGTACTTAATAATATTATTTTATTTAAATAGTATCTAATATTATCATTTTACTTGATTAGTATTTAATATCATAATAAATTATTATATAACTATATAAAGCCACATATATTTTTTTACTAAAATTCTTTTTATAGAATATTCTCAAGTAAAGTTTGATGCTTACTTTATATATATATTATAGATAAATATTAGTAATGTGTAATTAATAAATAGAAAATTGTATTGTATCTAAAAGGAAAAAAAGATAAAATACTTTAGTGCCAATCAAAATGTTCATATATATGACTATTTTACTCAATATTGCTTTCTATTGTAAAATTTTAAATTTGCTTATTTTACATCTATCTTCCTTTCTTTTTAATCTGAAAAGGGTTGCAAAGACTTTCCTAAGATTGGTCTTATTATGGACATTCATTTCAATGTTCTTAAAATAACATTTTTCATTCTTCACCTTTACATACTGCCTAAGAGAAGAGTTTCAGTATTTGGGCAATTATTAGTCCAAAGTATATAAAATTGATGGAAGAGTTAAAATGTTGTTCTAGAGTACAGGAATTATAAAGAACTAAATTGCTATATGAAATAAATATTTATGTATCAAATTAAAATAATTCTTTGTATATTCTTTTTCTTTTCATTGTCCAGCTTCAGTGAAGATGAAAAATACGATTTTCAAATAATAGAATAAAGATATTTATATTTATCCTTAAAAATTATGATCTTATTTCAATTTAATAATAACAAAATCACTAATATAATGGCTCTTTCAAGACAAACAATTTAATTTATATTAAACTATTATTAAAATATTTTATTAAGAAATGATCAAATGTAAAATTATTTTAATATAATTAATCCATGTATGCCTCACATTCAACAATAATAGACTTGAAATAAAGAATTTTTTTTTTTTTAAATGAAATATAAAGAAAAAGAGCATGAAATCGAGACATGGATAACCTGACAGCCAGGCCCACGAAGCCCATTTGCAACGTTTGTTCCAGTCAACGCAAAAGGCAAGATTTTTTTAATGATTTATTTTTCAAACCAAAATCTAAACGGCTAAGTCAAAGTTCGGGGCCCACAGAGATCTTCTTAGAAAGTGGGAAATTAATCGAAAACGGAGAAAGAAACCCTATCGATATTAAACTCCAAAACCGAGTCACATTGTTCAAGATAACCGCTCTCTCTATATATATATTTACACTTCCCCCTTCTCTCTCTCTCTGTTTTTTTATTTTTGGTTGTGGTGTTTTTGTTTTATTCTCTCAACATAATATTTTTCACTGTTTGTACTGACTCCTGTGAAGAAGCGAAACAAAACGATGTCGGACGAGGAACACCACTTCGAGTCCAAGGCCGACGCCGGCGCTTCCAAGACCTTCCCTCAGCAAGCTGGCACTATTCGTAAGAACGGTCATATCGTCATCAAGAATCGTCCTTGCAAGGTTTCTTTTCCTTTTACTTTTTGCGGTTTATGTTCGTGTTTTTAGTTTTGGTTGGCTTTTTGCTCTGTTATATTCCGATTTTATTTTTATATTAGAGTTTGTTTTGCCGTTAGGTGGAGGTTTATATTTGATAGAACAATGCTTTCTTTGATTCCTAGATTTTGCAGTGTGTGATCAGATGCTGCCTCCATGTTTTTTCTTTTTATTTATTTTTTTATTTTGCTTAAATCAATATAGGAGATTATTTTATTAAAGTTGAATACGTAACATGACGTGTTTGTTTGTTTATATTGTCAAGTTTTAGTGTTATTTAATAGTTCTAATCATGTTTATTGCCATTAAAAAATATTAATGGCTAGTAGCATGTTTGACTGGGAGAAGTGAAGGGATTTGCAATTATAATTGCTGAAATATATGTTGTTTAATGATAGGTTGTGGAGGTTTCAGTCTCAAAGACTGGGAAGCACGGCCATGCTAAGTGCCACTTTGTCGCTGTTGATATCTTCAATTCCAAGAAGCTTGAAGATATTGTCCCCTCTTCTCACAATTGTGATGTAAGGAAATTATTTGATTTTTGTTAGATAATGTTATTAGTGCATGGTTACTCTGATTTTTACTCTTTATGCATAATTGAGATGGTTCTATGTTTATGTAGGTTCCCCATGTCACTCGTACTGACTATCAGCTTATTGATATTTCTGAGGATGGATTTGTAAGTTTTAATGCCCTTTCGTTTATGCTAGATTGTGTGTCCGGTTGTGGTTTAGGGATAAACTGAAAATAATTGAATGATAATTTCAGGTGAGTTTGCTGACTGATAATGGTAACACTAAGGATGATCTCAGACTTCCAACTGATGAGAATCTTCTGTCTCAGGTATATTACTATTTTGTTTTTATATTTATATTGACTATACAATAGATAGATAAGGTTTGATGTTTGGAATATTGCTGCTAAGATTAAATTTGCAATTCTGTTGCCTGGAGGCTCCTTGAATTTCTTACACTCTGAGAATACCTGATTAATTGTCCCTTCTTTTTTCTGGTACTAAATCCACACAGATTAAGGATGGTTTTGCTGAAGGGAAAGATCTTGTGGTTACTGTCATGTGTTCGATGGGAGAGGAGCAAATATGTGCACTCAAGGATATTGGCCCAAAGAACTAGTTTTCTGTTAGGGTAAAGGTGGTAGATGACGTTTTAAGCAGAGGCACTTTTGTAGTCTAGTTAATTTTAGTTTATAGTTTGCCGAAATCATTTATCATCTTAAGATTACACAAGAAAAGTATTCATTTACTCTGTTTTTCAGTCCCCAAAATTTATGCAATTCCATATTATTTTGGTATATGGCTGTAGCTTATAATTTCTATTCTTCCAGGACAGATGAAGTTTGTGGATGTAAATGTTTGATAGTGATTGTTTTTTTCTTTATGGTCTTGAATCTTGATTTCTGATAGCACTAATGTAGAGGGATGGGGTTGTTGGGCAATCACTAATGCTAGTTGTGCTACTGTGTTTAGTGTTTTTGGTGCGTTTTTATCGTCCATTACTGATGACACGCTGAATTATAGTTCAATCAATTATAGTTCATGATGTAAGGTTGGGCTACTCTACCAATCGTTTGTAGCTTATGTGGCCCTAGATTAGATTGAATGGTTTTCTTATTTGGACTGGGCTAAACATGTCTTTGGTCTAATGCTATTTCCGCTCTTTTTTCAATAATGGCTATGAAGTTTTAAGATATTAAAAGTTTTTTGAAAAAGAAAAAAAAAAAGACCAATCGATGATCTTCCTACTAAGTCTCGCTGGAACAAGACAGTAATATAATAATAATAATAATAATAAGAAATGAGCTCCTCGCCGCAGCGCGCTCGAAGTGAGAGCAACAGCGGTGATGGTGCTGGGGAGAGGCCAAGGTTCTTCAGCAACAAAGCCAAAAATATATGCTGGGCAAACGCTGAAACAGTACCAGGTAGACACCCTGAGAGGTGGCGCAAAGATGCAGCTGGCAACATTGTTTGCAAGCGCCTAGGCAATTGCCAAGGCTGCCTTTGCTTTCAATACGATCACATCATTCCTTTCTCTAAAGGTTTAATCTTTGGCACTTCTCTGGCATTTTAAGCTTCTCCTTTTCTTTTTTAATGGGTTCTTTTCTCTTTTGTTTTTCTTTTGCTTCTTGAAGCTGAATTACTACAACAAGCATGTTTGCCTTACTTGATTATTACAAGAAAGCTGAGGCCTTCCTTTGATTGTATAATTTAATTGTTAACAAAATAATTCAATTTTTCTTGTTTTAGATTTCTGAAAATACAGTTCATTTGAGTTCTGTTATCATTAATTTTCTTGCTCTTTTAGAAATTTAATTAACTAGGAATTGTTTTCCCAATTTGGGTTCGTATTCCAGGAGGTGAATCTACTGCTGCTAATTGCCAAATACTTCAAACAAGGGTCAATAATTACAAGGCTGATGCAGAGGCTGTGGACAAATCTCAATTGAAAGGCTACTCCTGTGATCTCAAGTTCACTGGTATGAACCCACGTTTTTTCCTTTTTTTTTCCCTTTACTTTTTTTCCAATGTCTAAATGAAGGTGTGTGTGCGTGTGTGTTTCTCAGTTAGGTAATTCACCTCTTCTCATATTGCTTGGTGCAAACTGTCTTATGTTTATCAAGAGTAACCTTGTGATTTTATTAATGATGTTGGGATTGCATTTTAATATCAACCACTGTTCATTTTTGGGTAGTGTTATATCTCTTGTACCTAAATTACATTTTCAGACATCCCATTTCTTCGGGAATTTCCTCCCTTCTTAATTGGAAGAAAATTCCTTCATGGAGGAAATGGTGGAGGGATAAGTCGTGCAAGATCATTACTGGATAATCTGTTTGGGATCTTTAACAGAACGTGTTCATCTGAAATATCAGATATTTAAATATCGAATTAAGTTCTAACTTTTTTGATAATCTCTATTAGAAGTTTTTCTTTTTCTTTTTAACATCAATATACCTTCTACTTGAGGTTTATAAAATTGGTCAGGACTCTTAACTTACATTTCCGGCAACTAAGTTTTAGATTTTGGCTATGTATATTGATGGGCAGTGATGGCACTAGTGAGGTATTCGGTATATGCTTTCGTAAGACAGTGTTGTGCTGTTCTTTTTGTTTATAATTCTATTGTTGTAGCGAGATATGTCTAGATATTTGAGGTGTGAACTTGTCACTTAGTCAAATTGGGGGCATCTTAAGTTTACTGGGCATCTTTGCAGACATCATTTTATTGTTTTAATTGTAGTTCACGATCTGTCTAGAGGCTCATATTTGTTCATGTTATCTGCCGTCTCAGACTCTCAGCATGTATGATTCTCCTGAAGCTAGAACAGATGATTTCTTCTATCTAGCGTGTGACAGATTATGCGAAATTTGGCTATACCAAATATTTTACTAGTTTTGCAGCCTATTGAGAGGAAAGACTGACATTAGATTTCAGTATGTAGACATAATTTAAACTAGCGAAATGTGCATATCACATAAGGAGTTCTTCATGTCAATTTATGTTCGAATAAAAAAAAAGGTGCTAGTCTCACTAACTAACATAATTTTCTTGCACTGTGACATGGAACTGAAAGTTATCTGATTATAGCAAATTATAATGTCACATTGAGGACTATGAAAGTTCAATGGAGCTTGTATTTGTGCTGCAAGTGATCTTTGAAAAATCATAAGTGGGTCGAATTGGTTCCCTTCTCCCATGATCCAACATATATTTAGTCTATTTAGAGTGATTTGTTCTCATAATTAGTTTGCAATTATGGGGGGGGTGACCTTAATTAACATGGAAATATAGCACATTTCGTTAGCATAGATTAGTTGGTGATTGGGACTGCAGCAGCAAAAGATATCAAGCTCAAGTTGCTGATATGGTACTGTGTTTCAGATTTCCCCTGGCCTATTAGCCATTCAAATGGTCTGTTGATTTAGGATTTGATCATTCAAGTAGAAAGCGAAGTGAGAACTGGGTAAAATTAGGAGCTTGACTAATAGAAATGGCCATTCTCTGTATCCTTTCTTTTGTGACACTTTACCCATATAATGGAGCTATCCTCAGTAAGTTGTATTGTTTTTCAACTTGCAGATAAAGAGCTCGACATAATAGAAATGGCTGTTTATGGGGATGTGATCAGGCCTGGAAACCAATGTCGTTGCAGAACAGTTGCTGAAATACTTGGCCAAACCAAGTCAAAAGACCGTGTGGCTGCTTGCAAACTACCGTATGGTGATGAATCGGTATAGCATCAAGTATCAAAGTTCGGCCCGATAATTATCTGAAATAACTTGGGATTCTTTTCATTCATTAATCTTACACAGATCAAATGACACCTTGATATGCAGTTGAAACTTGAAGATCATTTGCACTGATTGTATTTGAATCACTTCAAACATTTATTCCCATTGGTGGAATGTTCTATAACCAAACCTGTTGAATGGGACACCTTGCTTGTGTCTTAATTGTTCTAATCCAGCCCATGGTTGCAGACTATTTTTGTTTATAAGCCTGAGTGAGAATACTTGTGATATGAAAAAGAAACTAAATATTTGTAAGTACAATAATTCAAAATATTACCAAGCAGTTTGTTCTTGGTGTGAAAGTCTTATTAGGCTATAGGTTTTGCATGAAGGTGGAAGGAGGAAGCAGAGTCCTGAATAAATGTAAACATGCTTAACAGTTGATGGTGATGCCACAAAAGTGGGTTCAACGCTGCTTTGCTAAAGTTTAAATCTTGAAATTGACTAGCATCTTGCAAAGCCATTAGGTCAGCCATCAATACCAAAGAAACTAAGACAGCGACAAGTATGCTTAAAGACTTAAGACAGCTGATCACAATTTCTTACTTTACAAAATTCTTATTTAGTTTAAAGGAAAATTCTTGCCTATATTTATTTTGAACTTAAAAGGTAAATTAAAGATGTTAGATTCATAATTCATATCTCTCAATGAAAGCTGAAACTTCGTTTGACCTTTTTCTCTTCCAGGAAGAGCTTTTTGGCAAGCCATTAATAGCTTCCAAACCCTGTGAATAGAGCACCAAATATGTGGAAACTAGCATAGACACTTGGTATATTGGAAATTGACTCCGAAGCTGGGGCACCGGTCATAGTTATATAGAAAAGGACATCGATAATAATTTAATATACATTGTGTTTACTATGTACATGAATTTTCCAATCGTTGGATTAATACCTAATTTTTCGAATTCAATTGTTGAAATCTCCGGTACATAATAAAAATGTATACAGTATCGTCTAGGTGATAGAGATAGCTTTTATGAAGTGGCTCAAAATTTTAAATTTAATTCTAAGAAGACAGTTTTTTAAGGATATTTCTTTAAGAGAATTGAAGACCGTACTTGTCTAGTTCCAAGAGTGGTGCTACAGTAACAGAAATGGATCCAATTCAAGCTAATTATGATGATTTTATAAACATTTCGAAGAAGGGGTTGCATAATCATGTCTAATGAGAGTACTCCTCTCTCCCTATCTCTGGATAAAAAAAAGAAAATGAAAATATAGGCAATCAAGCATTACTGGAAGAAAATTGTTATCTCTTGAGTCATTAGGGGACAGATAGTGACAAGTCCCACCAACCCATTGCGCTTGAAAGTCCAAGACCTCTAATATTCTAAAGAGAATGGTTAAGTTAGAGAGTTCACAGGTTCATTGACTTAATTGGGTTTACAGATATTGACCATAAGTGGTTAGAGATCCTGAAAACAGGGCTTCAAAAATCCACTGTTTTCAACTAGTTTCATTTCCTATATATTTCTTAAAACCCATTTGCAATTTTTTAAAAGAATGTTTTTCTAAATCATATTGAAGCTGAATATAGAAAGAAATTGATAACCCCACCTGGCAAACACTGCTTAGGTTTTGTCTTTAAGCAATGATCATTGATCAAGACTAGAAGATTAAAGAAAGTGCTAAGACTAATCCAGACATCTCCCCCTCTGTGTATGTTAAAAACAATGAATAAGATGTTCATTGGTGGAGAGGCTGGCAAATAATTTTGACTGACGCACCAATTGGTCGCATTAATATTAATCACTTGATATTTGATGTGTATAAATTCATTTCAATTTTTTGTTGTCTGTTTGTTTGGTTCCTTGACATTAATGCTTTCTCTAACCAAATTAAGGATTTGATTTTTTTTTTTTAATTTTAAGTGCTCTAATGAGTGTAGTTGTTAGACAAATGATTTGGATGTTGACACCACTAGACCAACCTTTGACTTACCCCACCTTCTACCTATCTTTTCCTTGGGTTGATTGATTCCTGTATGCCATTTTAAATTGTTGTTGTTGGATTTGGTTGGTTATTTATGCAAGTTTCAGTGACTTAAGACTCTGGAGATTTTGCTGATATATAGAGCCACTACTCTAAAGGATATTACCAAACTCAACTATATCAACCCAACTTGCTCCACTCATTAAAATTGAAAGATTAGTCCAACTCAAGTAATTTACTGAAATTATAATTTTACAATTACATGTGCAAATATATTGGAGTTTTAGCATAAACTAATAATATAAAAAAGAAAACTAGCAAAACCACAAGATTAAATCTTGAAACACAAGCATTAGTGATAGGTAGATGGTTCTTGCAAAAAGGAAAGGGAAAGGGAAATTATGCAGTGTTGTTAAAAAGGGTTGTTTGTGGTTATGATATTTTGTTTTTGTGCATGAGTGGGATGTGCTGCTTTTTGTAGTACTTTGAGCAGATCATGGGAGGCAGCAATCATGCCTTAATATGAGAAGCAAGCAGGGAGAAGAGGAGGTGGTGGTGGTGGCACACAGCACCACATGCAATTTCCTGAAACAACTATTTTATTATATATCAAATCAAATCTATTAAAAGATGAAACACCTATCAACACAGGGCCTATCTTTTATATACTTGACAGTGGATTAGAGATCTCTTTATTCTTTTTGGGTTGCTAGTTTTTATTCCCCTAATCTCAAACCTTTACTCTGTAATCTATTTGTATTTTTTAAGAATCTTTCTTTTTTCTTTTTATAAAAGAAATTATAGAAGAAACCTTAAAGAACAATGTAAGGGCGGAAGACAAATTGCATGTTCTCTTTATCATGTAATGTGAATATTTCTCTATTATAAATAAGGATGAATAAAATAATCATTCAAGAAAAATTATATGATCTAAATTGATATATCTAATGTCTCATTAAATTAAATATCAAATTATGAATAAATAGCAAAAGATTGGTGCATTATATTAAAGATAAATCAAATATAGAGTGATTATATAACTTTTTAAAAGAGATGTAGATATTTCATTAATGAAAATTGATAAGTATATTTTAATATAAAAAATAAAAATAAACATCAACCATCAAGAAATATATGTAAAGAAATTTATTTTTAACAATCATCAATTGTATTGATAGAACAGTAAATTGTAGTTCTATGGAAAGAACGCTTCATTCGATAGCACTAAATATCACATATCAACTTTATAGATATTTTTAATAAGTCTGATTATTTAAATATTAGATTTAATTTCTTTTTTTCTTCACCATACTTATAAGGGAAAAATTCACCATTCCCGTAACAAATGACTATAAAACTCCAATTAAAAAAAAACACATATCAACTTTATAAATATCTTTTAATAAGTTCGATTATTTAAATATTAAATTTGATCTTTTTTTTTTCTCTTCATCACTCTTATACGGGGAGAATTCACCGCCCCCGTAATAAAGAATTATAAAACTTCAATAAAAAAAAATTCAAAATTTCCATTATGAAAAACCATAAAGCTAAAATTTTGATATGAGTGGTTCTATGTTGATGCCATATTTTGACATGGAGTATATTATTCTATTGTAATGTATTTTTTTACATAAACATGGTATATGTCTATTTATACATCAAACTAATATACGATTGATATATATTTATTAGTTTTAAATAATAAAGTATGTATCAATTATTTAATACTAAAATATAAAACACATATATATATATATATATATATATATGTCGCTCTCGTCTTAACAAGTTTATATGAGAATTTCAATTTTTTATTAATGTTTGTAGTTCAGTGAAACCTTCATACCTTATAATAAGAAAAAAAAAAAAAAGCATGTCACTAAGCATAGATGCTATTCCCTTAAAAAGATTCTGATATTACTAAACACATGAATTAATTAATTAATTAACTAAATGGGCATAGTAAATCCTGGTTAAAATCAAATACAAAGATGCCCAACTTTATGATGCCATCACCTGTACTAGACTAATAGTTGACAAAAACAAATTAATTAGGGCAAAATGTTAGAAGCAAATTATATATATATACTTCACTCAAAAACATGAAAATTATGGTCTTATTCTACATTAATCTCCCAGATCCACATCCTATTTAATAAAATTCAGATTTAAAAAGAGTGGCATGATTTGTAATAATGAAAAATTTTCATAACCTTCAATTAAGCATAATGACCCCTCACTTAAATCTAGAAAATTGCATGTTTAAAGTGTAGCAGTGATGATCTATTATAATTGTAGTGGTAGGGTGGTGGTGTTGTTGTTGCCTCTCTGAAATCTTTTTCCCATTCTTTGTTAATCTCTAATTTTCTTGGTTTATTTATTATTATTATTCAATTTAAATGGTTAATATATTATCCACACACAAATTACATAAATTTTTCTAATTCAATTAGGTGGGTCTCTACTAAATTTATGTACATCTCCAATTATAAATTAATAATTCTATTTTTATTTTTGCTTAGTCATCAAATGTTGAAAGTGGAATACAAGAAAATGCATGGTTTTCTTCTCTCTATCTTAGAGTAAAACAAACCGGAAATTAAATGTTCCGGTTCGCATTAAATGATCCCTGCCCAAGTTAAAATTCTTGTGCAACAATGCTGAACCTTAGCATTTAATGGCCGAAAAATTAGAATACAAAATTTGGCATCCAAAATTGAATTTGTTAAACTGATTGCAGCTCCAGTTACCACATTTTCACATTTTCTTTTTAAATTTGTTTGTTCGAAACAAACTGAAATACCAACCTAATTTGATATCTCGATTTGAGTAGAATTTTAAATTAAGTTTTTCTATTTTATTTTTTATAATAGAAAAAAAAATTAATACTGAAATAGTTTGATTGGCAAACTCACTCTATGTTATGAATAAATTTTAATTCCATGATTAAGTCTTTTATTATATATTATGTAATCTTGATATTAATTTCTTATTCTTTATTTCGAATTCAATTTCTTTCTTTCTTTCTTTCTTTTTTGGCCATATACAAAGTTTTAGGCATGCATGCGTTGGTACTTTTGACCTAAATATGGCATTTCCCTTTCTGTTTAACCAGAGGTCACTTACTCTATGAGAAAAGGTAAAAGAAAGGGGATAAAAGAAAAGGAATGATCATTAAATTCTTTATTTTAAGAAAAAGAAAAGAAAAGTAAAAGAACCCAAAATCAAGAAGTAGGAAAAAGGAAAAAGTCTAAGCAGTGTCACTGTTAATTAATCACTACACAGGCATGAATGGTCCCAACACACCCAATTTCAATGCAAAAATGTGGAATTATGCAGTCAACTTTTTCATGATTAATTTGTGTTAAAAGCTTAAAAACTCCATTGCCTAACTAATCCCCAGCATCCAAAAGTTTCCTTTTCTGACTTTAAAAAAAAAAGAAAAAAAAGAAAAAAAAAACTAACCCTGTGTTTGATTGAGAGATGGAATCAATCTCTTATAACAAATAATCATAATCCACTAAAGATTTAGAATTAAAACTGTAAATTACAATGCATGAAATTAGAGCATAGAGATGCCTTTGCCTGACTGACTCCCTCCCTCCCTCCCTTTGCCTTTTGTCCCATTACCATGAGTATGGACTCCATCCCCCAACTCAATGTGGTGGACCCATGTTTCTGGTAGTGAAGTAAAGAAAAGGAAAAGGTTAAAAAAAATAAAATAAAATAATAATAAGATGTCAGAAATAGAAACTGAAAAAAGAAGAAGAAAAAGAAAGATGAGTACTTGACACTTACTGTCAATCTTTATTTATGAATTCCTTCTTGCTTTTCCCTGCTGTTGCTTTCCATGTACCCTTGCCCCTACGTCTAATTTGAAATCCAACAACCCCCCAGCTTTCAATTTTTCTCACCCTAATTTTCTTTTTTTGAATTGAATTCATTTTTGCTATTGGGATCACAATAATTACAAAACCTGTGCTCTGCTACTGCATATTTGCACGTAGAAGTATGCAAATTGAATTCAATTTCTCTTTTTTTTCTTATGAATTAAAATAGAGGCAAAATGATTTATTTTAATTAATAAAACACAGCTGCCATACAGTTACCAAATTAAAGTCAACAAGAACCAAAATGCCAAAACCAAGTGTACACACTATTTTCAGAAAGGTTTTTATTGGCTCCCAATTTGTTGGCTCCACCTGTCACCCAACCCACCATCCCACCCTCCATGCACTCAATCTCACATTTCATACAATTTTTATTTAATTTTTTGGAAAAAAAGAAAAACACTAATCCAAACAAAAACGCACAATAAAAAAGTCGCCTGTTCATATAAACAAATAAGTAATAATAAATCTACATTGCTCATTATAATATCTTTCATCAGATTTTCTTTTTTTTCCCGTTGATTTCGGTCATTTTTGTTAGCCTATCTAATTAAAATTCACCCGCAATTTTCGCAAAGAAAATAAAAAATAAAAAGCTTAGATAGGGAGAAATGAAATCGCGACAAGCAGAAAATGATCGAAAACAAAACATTCCCATGTTTGGGTTTTTGTATGTTGTTATAAATATATAAAGCCCACATTTTTAAGCTTTCATTTTTGAGCTCTCTCTGTCTCTGTTTCTGTCTCTCTCTGGTCTCGTCATCTCTTCTGCAATCCGGATCCTCAAACTCGATTTGACCCGACTCAGACACCGGTTCGACCTGGATTCGGTTCGTCTTAATGGGTTGTGTCAGTTCGAAACAGGCGGTTTCGGTGACCCCGGCGTTTGATCATTCGGGCGGGTTTAATTCGGGTCGGATACGGGCCGGGTTAGAGAATGAGAAGAGCAGCAGTGGGCATAAGAGTTATGGCGGAGATAGAGATAGCAAGCACAATAACAATAATAGTAATAATAATAATAATAATAATAATAATAAAAAGAAGAACAATAATAATGCTGAGGTGAGTTGTGGGAGCGAGTTGGGTGAGTCAGGAAGAGCGAGCTCGAATGGTGAATCGGTGAGTTTCAGGTTAAGGAATTTGCAAAAGTACATTGAAGGTGAACACGTGGCAGCCGGCTGGCCTGCCTGGCTTAGTGCCGTCGCTGGTGAAGCTATTCAGGGTTGGGTCCCGCTTAAAGCTGATGCCTTTGAGAAATTGGAGAAGGTTGTGCAATGTGTCTTACTTAATATATTTGTTGTTTTGTATATGCATAAATTTTCATTGCAGTCTTAAAAATTTAATCTTTGTTTTTCTTTTAAAAAAAGAAAAAAGAAAAACAGAAAACTCAATTGGGTGGATGTCATTGGTGCAAAGATGGGTTTTTTGTCATTTTGCTGTTTTGGGTTTGTTTGTTTCATTTTGTCTGAATCCTTATCAAATTATGATATCAGGTTAATGTGAATTAAGAAGATAATTTCTGTTTTTTCCCGGAAAAGTGCATGCTTTTTTGTTTTCAGGAAATGAAGGAATGTGGTCTTATTGCAGTTTTCTGATCACTAAGATTGACATTACTGGATTTTTCAACAGATTAAGAATTTCTGAGCTTTTTTTTTGGTTGAAGTGATTGAGAGATTTATCAAGTTATTATTCGTCGCCATATATACTTGGACAAATGTATCTTTCCTGTCCTTCATGATAATTCTAATTGATAGTTTTCTCCACAGTTGTTTCCTTCATGGACTGATTTCATTGTTTTCTGACAGTAGGAGATGGTACATATAACCACATTTCTATTCTTTTTGTACTTCTTGAAGATACTTTCTTCCCTCTGTCTGCTCGTAACCTGGATTTCTCATGTATAAGATTGGAATCTTACTGCAATTGTTTACTAGCAAGTTTATTCTCATTTATAGCTCTGTTAAAAAATTTTGAAGAAAATCTGCAGCTTCTGCTCTTCGCTTTTTATGGATGTGGGAAATTTTTGTTGACAATATTATTCTATTATTCGTACCCTTTTTTTGTTTTTTCTTTTTCCTTTTGTTGCTGCAACAAAGTATTTTGCTCTAAGCTATTCGACTTCTGTTTTATACGTTGTGGTTTTTGCTTCCTAAAATTTTTCAGTGGTTAATGTTTTGAACTTTTAACACAGCTTCTGTTACTTGAACTGTATAATGGACTGAGTGCAGATTTTTTCAATTGTTTTTGTAGATAGGACAGGGTACATATAGCAGTGTGTTTCGAGCTCGTGAGATTGAAACTGGAAGAATTGTTGCCTTGAAGAAGGTTCGCTTTGACAATTTTGAGCCTGAGAGTGTCCGGTTCATGGCAAGAGAGATATTGATTCTCCGCAGGCTGGACCATCCCAATGTTATGAAATTGGATGGGTTGATTACTTCCCGTTTGTCATGTAGCATATACCTGGTCTTTGAGTATATGGAGCATGACATTACTGGTCTCTTATCTTGCCCTGATGTCAGATTCAGTGAGTCGCAGGTTTGTTTGTTTTTGCATTTTGGAAATGCCTTCTAGAGTTTATATTGGGTATTTCTCAAGCTAACTGTAATATAAATAAAATAAAATAATATTATTCTAATCTGCAGCATCTGAGCTTTTATTTTGTCCCTTGAATACAGAGTAATGATAGTAACCACTTGGAAAGATAGGATCAAATTCTTTCTGTTCTTAATATTCCATCTTACTGGAGTTCTTGTTCTGTTCTCTGTTGAAGTGTATAAGCTGTTGTGTCTTGTAGATTAAGTGCTACATGCGGCAGTTGCTTTTTGGACTTGAGCATTGTCATTCCAAGGGTGTAATGCATCGGGACATCAAAGGATCAAATCTTCTAGTAAATAATGAAGGAATGCTGAAAGTGGGAGATTTTGGATTGGCAAACTTCTGCCACACTGGGCACAGACAACCTTTAACCAGTCGTGTTGTGACTTTATGGTACCGTCCTCCAGAACTTTTGCTTGGCTCAACTGAATATGGAGCTTCCGTGGATCTTTGGAGTGTTGGCTGTGTATTTGCAGAGCTTCTCCTTGGAAAACCTGTCCTTCAAGGAAGAACAGAGGTAATCACATTATTGAAGTGCATGATTTTCTGACATCATTCATTTTGTCACTTGACTCACTTCTCACTTGCATAATCTCATGGGTGAAGCACTGAGGCATACCAGTGGTGGTGTTAAATATATGTAATTCGAGAAATTGCAGTTTCCGCAAAGCACTTAGATTTTCCCACACATCTTTCTCATTGACTGTTGACTTTTCCTTGAAGAAAAAAAAAAATCAAATTGCTTTGCTCATCTCTAGTAGTGTTATTACAGGCTTAACATGCCAATTAACAATTAATAGTAAGAAAAGAGTAGAATTTAGCTTTAAAGTCTCCTGCACTAGAATAGAGTAGATGGTCCTAAGCACTGTTCCTGAAGCCAGCAGTCAATGCTTTCAGCCAATGTCCATTACAAGTTTACAACAGTCCATAAAAATGAAATATGATGACCGCAAAACACTCCTTTTGATTTCTTTTTGCTTTTTTTGGTTCTGTTCTGTCATATTATTAAACTGCAGAGTATGCAAGTATTCAGGTATTAAAATGATCAAATATGATTCTCTTGTATTATTAAATTTATGACAAAGTGATAGAGCATTTGGATCGATAGACTTTAGCTGTTGGTGCATTTTACTTTTCCTTCAGTTGTTTAAGTTTGTATTGCATTCTCTTGGTTCTTCAGGTTGAACAATTACACAAAATTTTCAAGCTTTGTGGGTCCCCACCTGATGAATACTGGAAAAAATCCAGGCTTCCTCATGCAACTTTATTCAAACCACAGCAACCTTATGATAGCTCTCTGCGAGAGATCTTCAAAGATTTGCCAACAACTGCGGTCAACCTGATAGAAACACTTCTATCTGTAGAGCCATATAAGCGTGGGACTGCATCCTCTGCTCTTGCCTCTGAGGTGATTGTTATCTCTATGAAATTTGATGTGCCCATTACAAGGACCAAGAAAATTAATTTTCTTAATTTATTTCTTTTCAAAACCACCATTACTGGAGTTCATTTCCACTATATTTTTTATAGATCAAAATTAATGAGTTCATTTTTTACCTCTTCATATTTGGTTCTGCCATGTACATTTTAGTTCTAGTACAACTACAACCATACTTCAAATCAATTTTTGTGAAAGTTCTATGATTATGTCGCCCTGGTTTGTGTCACTAGAATTATTCTAACGCGATACTCATCTAAAATCTGCAGTATTTCATGACAAAACCTTATGCATGTGATCCGTCAAGTTTGCCAAAATACCCACCCAGTAAAGAGATTGATGCAAAAAACCGTGAGGAGGCAAGGAGGTTAGAGTTCTCATTTTCCTTCACTGGTACAAGATTTCATATAGTTTCTCTGAAATTAATATCATTGTACTGGCCTACTCTGGAGTGAGCTGTGTCAGACTGTCAGCTAAGTCATTGATCATATTTTGTGTTGAACACATGGAATTGCCTGATATTATGAAGATAGATCTGTCCAGTATGCCTTAAATTATACTGGACTGTGCTTATCACTATCACATGCTCAAATATTTGTGATAACTAAATTGATATTTTTATTTGAGAGGGGCTGTCAAATAGCTTGTCTATTTCTCTAAGTGCTTGGGGGCTACTTTTCTGGAAAGTCATGGCATTAAAGCTTTTTGAAACTCAAACCTCTAGATTGTTGGGAAACTGAGACAACTTACTGAACTTTCAGGAAAAAGACAAGTGGGAGAAGTCGTGGTGCTGAAACTAGGAAGCCTGCCAGAAAACCTGGCGGAATCAATAAACTGGCACCAGCAGAGGTATCTCTGTCTCTCTCTCTGAGACACATGTTTTTATCGAGCTATTCATACTGATAGTTTCCTTTTATCATCCAGGATGCAACAGCTCGCATCCAAGGTTCTCAGAATAGTATCACCACTAATGTGTGTCTTCCTAAGGGAGTAGATGCCAAGTCTGGTGGAGAGGCGCGAAAGGCATCACTTGACAAACTAGAAGAGATTTTCCATGTAAAGAATGCATCACAAGGAGACATTCCCTTTTCTGGCCCATTACAGGTCTCCAGTTCAAGTGGCTTTGCATGGGCAAGAAGACGAAAGGATGATGCATCTGTAAGATCCCACAGTAGGTCTACTTCACGAAGTCTCATTAATAATGGATTAGAAAACTCTACTGCATTGCAAGAAAAGAGCAATTTTGATTCTAGACGGCGTGAAAATGGAGATGCAATATATGGGATCCGTACCAATTCTAGAGGCCATGATTCGAATGAGATTTCCAAGCGTGCATTACAGAAACAATGGAGTCAATTGGAAAGGCCAGATTCCTTTGATGCTTCGGAGGGGTACCATTCACAAGAATTATCGTTGGCACTTTATCAAAGAGAAGAAATGGAAGCAAGGAGAAACAATTTGGTACGTCCGTAAACATAAAAAAATCATGCGATACTTTTATTTTTCTATTCATTAAAGATGAAATGAAATATCTATCATAGTGTTGCATTTTTGTGAAAACACTTGTATCGTCAGTCTTAAGTATAAAAATATAAAAGTTAACAAAAGTTGTTAAAACTAAAATGGTCGAGACTAAAATGGTTTTACATCTGGTAGGTTCCTGTCTATCCCTTTGCTTTACTTTACTTTTACAATTCCTGTTGGTTGGCCAGCCATTAGGCCAATATGATAATATATATACAATATGGATTTCATCTTTACCACTCTTGTATTGTTCAGAAAACACATTCAGTTTTTTTTAGCCTAATCAAAATAATCTCACTTTTACAAAAGATAGAAAAAAAAACTACTCATAAGACTCTAGAGCTTGTATTTGGAAATTCAATGAATCGGATTTACCTTAAGGTATGGTCAATTAAAGAGGTGATGTTAATAAACATGGAGGCAGCAGTTCAGCAATGTTCAATTGCCACTCAACTACACTGAGCCTTTTTGTTTTTGTAGAAATAGCAACAAGAGGAAAAGTTATTATATAAATTTTTAACCTTGCCAGGACGAAATTAGCCGATTTTGGATTAATATTTTTGTTTCAGTTTTTTCTTTTGGGGGGTTTCCTTTTCAATGGAAAACAAGAAAACAAACATGAAAGGTTGGAAAAAAGGTTATTTTCACTAAGATTGTCATGGTTTAAAAAGTTATAAGCAGGAGACGTTACCACCAAGAAAACCAAACTCAAGTAATTAGTGCTTTTTTCCCCTCTTGTTATCTACTTAGCAAGAAAACATAGAGATGTGTGAATAACATTTTAATATAAAATTTGCATGTCAGTGTTCTGTTATATGGCATAATAATGGATTTGAACAGGGTTTTCAAGATCAAGGGGACAAGGTTGATTTTTCTGGACCTTTGCTTTCTCAATCACATAGAGTGGATGAACTTCTTGAAAGACATGAACGCCAAATTCGCCAGGCTGTTCGAAAGTCATGGTTTCAAAGAGGTAGATGATGATGAGAACATTGATGAGTCATTCTTTTGGAAAGCTTGGTTTTCTTTAATTTGATTTATTATTTTGAGATCTGAGTCATGCTTTTTAGACCTTATGTCACTGCAGACTGCAACATTATTATGTTGCCGGGTGGCATAAATGGTTTATTTCTATCTAAATGAAAAGAAAATGAGACCAACAGCTGGATAATTGATCAAGCACATGTAGCTAAAACATAATTTGCCCTCATCTGCTATTTTGGCTGTAATTGATGTTTTCATTTTTGGAGTACTACTTGCAATTTCAAATTGAAAATATTTAAGAAATTTGACTTGGGTTATAACGGGACAACATTAGTTAGTTACTTAGCATTTGATAAAATTCCTGAATCATTATTACTGACATGCTAATGGTATGATTGTGTGTCACAGGTAAGAAACATGGAAAGTGATTGTTGTCAGGTATTGGCTTCTTCAAGTCATTTTAAGACAGTTGCATCTCTCTTCTTTAAGTGGGTGGATTAGTGACAAAACCTCAAAAAAGTGGAGAGCGAATCAAGATTCCTAGCCCTCAAGAGGAAGGGTGATGTGAACTCATCATTTCTACCAATTGCACAGACAAAGCATCAGCAAGTATAATATTATTGTGCACAACACTGGTGAAGAATGAAAATTAGGAACCAAAAGCAGAAAAGTACATACCAAAAAGCAAGAGAAGAGATGAGGAAATGAAGAGAGATCAACAATGATGGTTCGCTCTTTTCTTTTTCTTCCTGCTATAAGAATTAGTTTTAGCTTCTATTCCTTTTGTATTAAATTATATTCTTCCTCCTTTTGTTCTTTTTCTTTCTCCCTTCCTTTTGTTTCTTTAGTTGCTGCCTTCCTTCTGCAAGGCTATTTTATGTTGTACTTCTTCGAACTATCACATATGTATAGTATAGTATAGTTTAAGTATATCCTCAGTTCTAGTTCATAAGATTGTCGCATTCAGGTGTCCTCTCCAGACGCCGGGCATTGCATTGCTTCCTTCACCAGTTTTCTGAACATTAGAAATACTGATATTTATTGGTAAATGAATGAAGATAGCATCAGCAGCATGTGTGATCTGCTGTCTGCATCCTTGTGACCTCGAAAGGGCGGGTTATCTTCTAGTTCTAGAGCCTGTTAAAATCACCACGGAAAAGGGACCTTTTGTACTGAGCCTGCTTACCTGATAAGCATAGGGATGATACATACAGTCTTCTGGGTCTAAAAAAAACTCACAAGTCTTCCGAAGGTCTCTTTCAATCAGCAGCAATCAAGTCATCTAATGCCTTCAATTCACAGTTCTGCTCTTCAGGTCTTCAGATTGTGCCTACTCTTCATCAAAAATGACAAAAATGGGCTATAGAATGAACCCATCTGAACAGAATTTAGATACTCATTTTGGGTTCTTGGGCTTGCACCAAATTCTGTTGCAGTTTGTACATTTCTTAGACAAGAATGTTAGATTTATTTTTCTTCAATATGAAGGCAGTAGTAGCTTCCTGATCCAAAAGTTGCTCCATCTTTGTTTGGTTTCTTATGATATAGGCTTCACAACAAACACCTCAATGAAAGCTATAGATGCCCATATGGCTCTCAATATATAATCATTGTCCTATAACTTGGCCTAAATGGATTTACTATCCCCAAATCACCATCTTTAGTTTCACTGTCTCCCTCTGTTGTCTTTGACAAAAATAGTAGACAAGTCAGCAAAGCATTTTGTAAAAATTAAAAGAAAATTATTTCTTTTGAATTTTAGGTATACAATTATGTTAAAACTCTTAAAATAGTGTTTTACCATTTGTAATAATTATGTCCAACGTGTTCTAAATTATTCTAATTATTATTCTTAAAACTCGACGGAAATTCAGATAATTCCTTTATATTATCAACGTTGATGCATAAATCAATTTTTAATTTTTTTTTAATTTTCCTTTGTTACATATTACATTCTTGACCTAATGGCCGTATCTAAATGGAAGCACAGGAAGTATTTTGTCTATGCATAAGAATACTGAAAGGCCAAAGTTAGAAAACAACAAAAAGCCATATTTCAATGTTATTTGATTAGAACCCTTACCTAAACCTTTTATCTTACTATAAATATCAAAGAGAAAACTTACCATGTTGTACTGTCACATTAACAAATTCTGTCACGACCTTAAAAACAGCTTTCATGTATTAATTTTTGTCGTAAATTGTAGTTGAAAAAGATGCAATTAGATTAAGTGGAAGATTCCGCATTATGTAACAAAGAAAGAACTTAATTCCAATCCAAGTTTCAATATCAATCAACATCTCGCTGTTGCCTATCAGAGCAACAATCCATCAACTGAGGACACAAACATACAACACAACCCATTAAAGAGGAGGGGAGGGGCATTACCCCATATAGGGTAGGATAGGGGGCAAATTAGTCCATTTCTTTTGGCTGGATTTTTGTAATTGACCCTTTGGAGGAACTCCATCATTGTACATGATAAAGTGGAAAGGGACCATTTCTGGGTCACTATGTCACCACCACATATAAATTTGGGTGTGGCCTTTCTTTTCTGTTTGGAGGGGAGGAGGTTCATTTAACTTCTCCAAGGATTTTACATTTAACCAGTTTTGATGGTGGAATTTTCAGCCTAAGTGGTCCCAAAGAAAAATAAAAAAATCCCATTACATTACATTGGCAAGAGTTTTATAAAAAAACCATTTTCAAAACAATCTAATTGTTGGTACAGCAGTGAAGTGGTTAGGTTCATTCTTGTCCACATTGCTCTACTGACCTTTTGTATTTATCTTTTTATATATTTCTCACTGTATATAGAGATGAGAACTTCTTGTCAATATACTTTCATGAGGAGATTCAAATTATTATCTGATCATCACATACTATTAAATTACTTAAAGAGGTTGGTTTCTAATTATTTCCTCCTATGATGGGTTCAAATTAGAGATTAATTGTTGATGATGTTGCTTTTTAAAGGACATACCAAATTAGAGAGCATGAGTAGAGGGTTCACAGCTTCATAATTTAATGTAGATATTGAATATCTCATCTCCAAGTAATTAACTAATCATATTTTTAGTGATTAACTACAAATTTCCACAAAGTATATAATCGGTAATTATATTGATAAGTGCTTATTTTGAAATATTAACACAAAATTATATATAAGAAAAAAGAAAAACATATAAGAAGTGGTCCTCAGTTAACAAGGAGAGTACGCAATAAAAGCAGCTGTCTTAAGCATAAGCATAATTATTGTAACAAACACCTATGATGATGATGATGGTTTCCTCATTTCCTCGCACCAAATTACTGTTACACCTCTTTTCCCATTACCTGACATTCTAATCTCAATATTTCCCTTAATACTACTCTACTCTCATCACATGCCAAGCACGCTGTGCCTGCTATACAATCATCCTCTTGGACCCCCCCCCCCACATCTCATCGTCCGCTTCCCCTTCTCCCATGATCATCAGATTTTCAAAGCCCTTCACCACTCACCACGTGGTTCCTTTCTTCCACCGGTATGTTCCTCAATTACACTGAATTTCCCCCTTTTCTTTTGAAAACTATAAAACTAATTTTGCAATTTCTATTTTTTCCTTAAATCTATCCTAGTAAAAGTAATAGTTACAGTCAACAAACAATGGAGAATTTTGAATTTAAAATCTACTTCTAAATTTTAATAAAGTCTGCATGTGACTCTTATTTTTATAGTAATTTCAGTTTGTTAATACTTTTTATTTAAAAAAGAACACTGCAAGTGAAAGCTGGTCAATAACTAACTAATTAATTAAACACTAGTCACATTCCAAAACAATAATATATTAGCGCCAAACTTGTTCCCCAGTACAAGACACTTACAATACACGTGATATATATACGTATTGTATTTGTTCAGTTATTTAAACCACGTATCGCCTCTTGCCACGTATTTTACTTTACGTAGTAACTACCGTTTCACCACGGGTCCCCTCCTTATTAATAACGCTACTCTACCAACCTAATTAATCATTTATTTATCCATTTATATATTGTTTTCCAAATAATTAGAAATCTATTTTTCTTTTTTATTATTTATTTAATTATATGAAGATGATTTGTTTTTTTTGTTATTGTTACAACAATTACTAAAAGAGTTATTAAATTTTCATTAATGTTAATGAATTATTGAATTTTTTTTTATTATTTGATAAATTAACAATTAAAAATAATATTAATATCACAATGAAAGTAATTACTGATATCTGTTCATTTATTTTACTAAAAAATTAAATAAAATCAATTAAACTAATTATGTAATGTCGATTCATTATTTTTGACCAAAAGGTATCTCAATAAATACATATATATTTATATATTTAAGTCTATTCCATTTTTTTCAACTAATTTGTAGTATAATAAAGTTGTTGCCTAATTCTAATAAATAATAAATATATTAAAGTTAGGAAATTAGCTGAAAAAAATTAAAATGAATTTAAAATTATTTCAGTGGGTTGAATGAGTGCAAGTAGATGAGTCCTGGCAGAGCAAACAGATGATGCAAACTAACTGAGCCGACAATTACGAGAAAAACTTCAGTACTTTGATGGACCACAATATCCAGGTGGTCTCAACCAAAAGATTCTCACACGTCTTTGTCCTTGCCCATAATAGTTGATAAAAAATCATCGAATGGACCACAAAACAGCTGAAATATACTAGTTGGAAAAAATAAGAGAAAAATTAAAACTGAGAAGACATAAGTAAATGTTATAATACGTACACTTTAGTCTAACTTAGCAAATTTAATTTCTATAAAATATATTTAAGAAAAACTCAATTTTATATTCTGCAATCTATAATTATAATATTTATGAACTAAAATATTAATTTTGTTTTATAATCTAAAGTATCAAAATGTTGTATAATTAAAATATTAAGAAAAAATGTAGTATTATTCTAAAATTCTTATAATTAAAGGACTAAACTGTAAATTAATTAATAAGACCTTAGGATTAAATTAGTAAACTTTTCTTTAGAAAAGCAAAAACTGATATGTAATTAGGAAAACCAAAGGGAGCGTTTTGTAATAAGCCTTGACAAAGTGAGAGCACGTGAGCAATGATGTATGGATCCAAAACCACGTTAGACAAAGTTGGAAGTGCACTTTTTTTAAAAATGATTATTATTGTTATTATTATAGATTTTTTTTGTTTTTTCAAAGCGAAAAAGCAAAAAAAAAATAATAATAATTAAAAAAGAAAAACGTTTCGAGAAAGATTGATAACTGGAGGCGAGCAAAATAACCTTGAGAATGCGTTCTGCGATTTTGGGATTTGGGGATGCACTAAGCGACAAGCCGTCTAGTCAAGGCACCTAACGCCATGGGACGATGGTTCCATTTGCACGTGGCCGGTGGCAAAGTGCCGAATGGAGATCAAAGGAAAATAGAAATTATGAGCTCAAAGAAAAACAATATGGAAGTGTTTTTCCTAAAAGAATTTTTTTTTTTTTTTACTTTTTCAAATTTTTACTCTAATGCATGCCTTAAGAAAAGTAGATAAATCAAATAATAATTTAGTATTGAATTTAATTAATTTTATTTATTTTACTTTTTTTCATATTTATATCGATTAAATTATTTAAAATCTATAGCAATGTTATACTATTTTATAATAATAAACTTTATTCAACTTACAATTTTTCTCTCAACTTTTAAATTATAATATCAAAATCAATCTAATATAATCTTAAAAAAATTCAGTCCAGATTGTATATTTAATTTATCAAATTATATAACAAATTTAATAATATATCATAAAACTAATTTTTATTGATAAGATAAATAATTTTATTCATAATAATTACAAAAATTAAAAATGCTATAAATTATATTAAATTAAAAAGTATTTTACAATTAATCTATTTATATATGTCTAATTAATTAATTGTTTAACTTTTTCTTCCCCGAGACATAGCCACTCTTGTTTAAGATTGTTATTTTCATCCTCTGTTTATTTATTTTGCAAAAGGATATTTATTATTTTCTAGAACAAAATATAAACTTTTTGGCAAATATTAAGAATTATTAGAAAAATATTTTTTAATAGTTGACTAAAGTTTATATTTATTTTTTCAGAAGTAATAATATATATTATCACATCTCATATGTGTATTGGATTTGATTTATTGAACTTGAAAAGAGAAGCAAAAGAGGAGATTGCATTTAAAAGAATTTGTATAGTGAATTTTTTTTATATGTCTTTATATTTAATAAGTGTTGGAAATTTAATAGATGTATTTTTAAATATTAAAATTTTTAATAACTTTTCATTCTCAAATCAGGAAGTTATTTTTCTATGTTTTGAAACTATTTTCTTTTGAACTAATAAATTATTATTTTTTTAATTTATTTTTAAAGAAAATATTTTTTAAAACAATATATTACCATGTTTCGAATGATTACTAATAAAATGAAGTCCACTATAACTGAAGTCATATCTATGCCATTTTCTCCAACTTATTTAAAGGATATTTTGCCATATATAAGCAAAATTATCTTCCCTAATTTTCAACTTCAAAATGGCCATAATCTTAATCACATACCCTATAATTATTTCACACGTAGAGCTATAAAAAGTTTAGTTAATTATACTTATACTTCCATTAAGAAAAGAAGAATGTCATGTGGTATTTTTTTTTAAATCATATGACAAAGAACTTTCAAGAAAGTTGGGTAAAAAATGGCAATATCATTACTTTTAGAAGTTACTTTTTTAAGGAATCAAAATCCACTTACTCTTCCATTAAGAATACAAATTGTCATCCACTCATCTTCAATTCATGCATAATTAAGAAGAAGAAGGAAATATCATTATTTTAAGAAGTTAGAAGTGATAACTGTATTACTAACTTTGAATTAATTGCCATGCAAAATCTAATTTCTATTCTTCCTATTAAATCATAATGTTCCCCACATGCTAGCATTGAAATTGTATTGCCTTAGTACAAATTTGTGCAAGATTAGAGTAAAGTGTGCAATTTAGCTTTTAGCTGAAGTTTTATCTCTTCTTCTGCCCATTAAGATGATGATAGTGATGATGATATATCTTCTTCTTTCTCTTTATAAAAGGAAAGATTGGCATCTACCTTATTAAGTAAATAATTAATGACAAATTATGGTATTAATTTTTTGGTAACTCACTAATGGAATTTAATGAGTAAATAATTAAATACTCTAGTAGTTACTTCGTATTATGGGGGTTACTGTGATTTGTGGTATTTGTGTAATTTATTGTCTTCTAGCTTTAGTTATTTCGTTTATTTTTCTTCTGTCTCTTCTCATTTCTTGTTCTTATGTTTTTTTTTTTATCAAATAGGAATAAGATAATTAATAATTCATTTAAAAATTTGTCATGCTTATTAAATTTGCAATTAATAAGAAAAATGACTATTCTAAGAAGAATAATTTAAATTACAAACTTAAAATACGATAAACTTTGAATTAATTAACTAATTTGTGGAAAACTTATCTCTATCTCTTAAAATGTATATGAATATATATTTAGAAGTTATTAATTAGCATCAGATTATAATACAACTTATCATCTTATATCAAAAACCAAGATTTTAATCCAAATTCAACCAGAATATTGATTGCTATAATAGTTTTACAAATATACCGTTGAACCCTAGCACAAAGTTTTATACATATAAATCAACCCAATTTTGATGTAGGGCATGATCCATTATGTTGTTTATTATTATGGTACTATTTACATTAATAATATAAGATCATACAATTTTCATATTTGGCAATCTCCAATCTTTCAAAAGCTGTGGAAGCAGCAAAATAAAATTAAAATTTATACACAGCACATAATTCTTTAGGAAATAAGAGAAACATCTCGAAACAAGCGAGCGGGCCAATCTCATAGAAATCATTAAAACGACACATTCATTACGTGTACATTTTTTGTCACAGTTTTATGACATTGCCAAATATTCTAGCCAAGGCTTAGTCAAAAGTAACGAAAATAATTACTATTTACTGTTGGTTTATTTGTATTAAATAAGTTAATACGTACCAATTATCAATGTTTATATACAAAATACTCATATATTAATATGTGATTAATATTACAAAAATTTACTGGACGGTAATAATAACAGTTGATTTTTGTAGTAATTTTCTTTTTTTACAATATAGAAAAAAACATGACGCACACGCATAGGTGATTGTCCAGTCCAGGCGTGTGCAAAAATACAAAATTTCTGGCTCTCAGCTCTATATGGTATGCATGTAAGAAATGCCACGTGTGAAGCCGCGCAGAGCAACACATGTACAAAGGGATGACAGATTAATTGATCGATTAATCGAGCCAGCAAGCCCAACGAGACAGACACCAGACCAGACCAGACCGACCAAAAATTTAGGGATTGTTTGGAGAGAGAAAGTATTCTCTTTTTTTCAGTCCACTACGTTTCTCTCTCTTTCTTGCCTTCTCTCTCTTAATCCAAAAATCTTTTTTTTTTCCTTTTGTTTGTTTTCTCGAAGGAAATTTCTCAAAATCGTTAATTCAATCATCATTTTTCACCTTGATCCTTCTCTACTGTCACTTCTTCTTCCTTCTTTGCACACATTCTACTTCTCTCTTTCTAATACATTTTATTTTATTTAGGATCATAATGTTATAATATTTCTAAAATTAACCTTTCCTCTTTAATTTAATTTAGTTTTCCCATTTTTTTTTTAAATTTATTCTTTTGATCCTGCTCATTGGTCGCTGGTTCTTTTAGTTTCCCGTTTCTATCTATCTATCTAGAGAAGCTTTGAATAATTGTGAATGTTGCGTTGATATGCGGTGAATTTTGAAATTTGATTGAGGTAACCGGTTGGTTTGAGTTGGAGAATTTCGGGATCTGTTGTAATTCTGGGGTCAATTTTGATTCTTTTTCCTGTTGTGTTACTACTCAACCGTTTTGGATCCGATCGGGGTAGAAACAGCGCCATCAGATGGCGCTGTTCAGACGCTTCTTTTACCGGAAGCCGCCGGATCGGCTTCTGGAGATCTCCGAGCGCGTTTACGGTAACCCCTTTTGCACTTTTTTTTTATATATTAAATTTCTTTCTAATTTTGATTATTTGCAAAATTGCCTCGCATTTTGTCAATTTCTGACCTAATTTCGCATTTCAAGTTGCATCAATGCTTCTCGAGCTCAATTAGGTTTTAGAATCTCACTTTTCAATTAGAGTTTGGCATTGATTTTGAAACAATGCAATGCTTAGTTTGTTAGTTAGGAGAGCTTCTGCGGCTTTATTTATTGTAACATTTTGTTTTATACATGCAATCAAGCACATTTTTCAGAAGCTGTAGTATTCTTCGTTCTTTGTAGATAAAGTTCATAACTCTAACAATATAAGTTTTTAGAAGTTGAGTAATTAAGTATGAATAATGAATCATTAAATTTGGTTTGATTTTTCTTTGGTGTTGTAGTGTTTGATTGTTGCTTCTCCACGGATGTCTTGGAAGAAGATGAATACAAAGTGTATTTGGGTGGCATTGTGGCACAATTGCAGGATCATTTTCCTGATGCTTCTTTTATGGTATTTAACTTTAGAGAAGGAGACAGGCGGAGCCAAATCTCAGATATTTTATCTCAATACGATATGACAGTTATGGATTATCCTCGTCAATATGAAGGTTGTCCTATGCTTCCGTTAGAGATGATCCATCATTTTCTTCGATCTAGTGAAAGTTGGCTGTCCTTAGAAGGCCAGCAAAATGTGTTGTTAATGCATTGTGAAAGAGGGGGATGGCCTGTGCTTGCTTTCATGCTTGCAGGTCTTTTATTGTACAGGAAACAGTATACTGGAGAGCAAAAGACACTTGAAATGGTATACAAGCAAGCTCCTAAAGAACTGCTTCATCTTTTATCTCCTTTAAATCCACAGCCTTCACAACTAAGATATCTCCAGTACATCTCTAGAAGAAACCTTGGTTCTGATTGGCCTCCTTCTGATACTCCTTTAGTTTTAGATTGTTTGATGCTTAGGGCCCTTCCATTGTTTGAGGGGGGTAAAGGTTGCAGGCCAGTTGTACGTGTCTTTGGTCAGGATTCTTCAAAACCAGCCAATAGAACTTCTAAGCTTCTTTTCTCAACTTCAAAGACAAAAAAACATGTCCGGCATTACCTACAGGTAATACTTAAGTTTGTTCAACTGCAATGGAGAATGACCGGTGAGGTGCTTACTTTGTTAGTTGTTCTTATGAATTTTAATTGCAGGAAGAATGTATGCTGGTGAAAATAGATGTCCGCTGCCGTGTTCAGGGGGATGTTGTTATTGAATGCATCCATTTAGATGAAGATCTTGTTCGTGAAGAGATGATTTTCAGAGTTATGTTTCATACGGCATTTGTTAGGGCAAATATTTTGATGCTTTGTCGTGATGAAATAGACGCAATGTGGGATGCCAAGGACCAATTTCCAAAGGAATTTAAGGCAGAGGTAGGTTGTTGTTATTCTTTTGTTAGAGCACTTTTCTGAAGCTGTAGAACTTGAATGCATACTCATATCTGTATCAGGTACTATTTGCGGATGGTGATGCTGCTGTGCCTAAACTCACCACAGTTGTCTCCAATGAAGATGGGAATGAGCTAGACAGTGCTTCACCAGAGGAGTTTTTTGAGGCTGAAGAGATATTCAGCAATCTGATGGATGCGCAGGAAGCAAAAGGGGACTGTGATACTCATGCAGACCATGATAACATGTCTGTTGATATAGAGCATAAAGAAGTGTTTAAGGACACTTTTGCTGATGGAAATCATAGAGTGGATGAAAAGAAGGATTTTAATGTTGACACAGTGAAGGACATAGCCGTGGATGATGTGAAGTACAAGGTGGATGAGAAGGTGGATCCTGATTTTCAAGCAGTGAAAGACATAGTTGTGGATGATGGGGATAAATCAATGGTTGTTCCTGTTGATTTATCCACAGATAAAGAAATAATGGAAGTGGCGGAAGATGGGAGTGGAGATTGTAACGAGATGGAAGATAAAGCAAATGGAGATAACGATAGTACAAAGTTAGAATCCTTGCTTTCGTCCACAATTAAAGAAATGAAGGAAGTGGCGGAATATGTGAGTGGAGAATTCAAAGAGATGGAAGATAAAGCTGACGAAGAAAATGATAGTACAAAGTTATCAAAATTCATGCTCCCTCAGCTAAAGTTAACTGTTGATGTTGGTAGACAACAACAGGAGAAGGTAATGCCGCCTTCCCCTGGGAGACAAACTACCTCGAACAAAAAACCTGCTGCAGATTCAACTGTAGTGGAACAGAAAGTCATAGAACTTGAACCTCAAGGAGCAAATGGAAAACAAGCAAGGCCAAATACCGTGCCTCGTTGGGTTCCCCCTAATAAAGTCCCTTTTGCCAATTCAAATCTTGTAGCACATCCACCATCTAGATATAACAGTGCACCACCTGCTCTTGCCTTTTGTGTCTCTCCAAAAGATCCTAATGTGGATGCTCCTGTAAAAGCTCCATCCTATACCACCACTCTTGCAGATTCAGCTTCAGGTGAGGTTACTTCCCATCCAGCTATATCACCAACCTGTACTAGCTTAAAAACGATACCTCCTTGTCCCCCCCAGCCCCGCCCCCACCTCCACCTTCACCTCCACCTCCACCCCCACCACCTCCTCTTTCTAGCAGTACTTTTCTACCCAAGATTCTAGGCAAAGCACCTCCTCCCCCTCCACCTCCACCCCCACCCCCACTTTCCAGTAGGCAGAATATTGAGATAATTCCATACCATGCATCCCCTCCGGCCCCTCCTCCCCCTCCCCCACCTCTATCTAATAGGCAGAATATTGGGATGGTGTTGCCACCTGCACCTCCTCCAACCCCTTGGAAGTTTGTGTATTCTTCAAGCGTCCCTGCTTCAGTTTCAAGTGCTCCACCACTTCCGCCGCCGCCGCCACCTCCACCACCTCCACTTGTTAATGCATCAACTGTTCCAAAGGTTGGTGGTATTAAGATTCCTACTGCACCTCCTCCTCCGCCTCCACCTCCACCTATGGGTGGTACTATGCTGCCGCCTCGGCCGCCGCCGCCGCCGCCACCACCACCACCACCACCTTCTTATCCATATCAAGGAGTTCATTCTCCTCCTCCACCACCACCATTTTCAAGTGGGATTCCACCTCCCACAACACCCTCATCGTCAGCACGTGGAACACCACCCCCTCCACGAGCAGCTCCGCCACCTCCTCCTTCACGAGCAGCTCCACCACCACCACCACCACCACCACCACCACCCCCTCCTTTACGAGCGACTCCACCACCTCCTTTACAAGGGTCTCCGCCGCCACCACCGCCACCACCTCAACTACGTGGAGCTCCACCGCCTCCCCCACCACCTCACTTAAGCAGCATTCCTCCTCCACCACCACCTCCATTTCGTGGAGCTCCACCTCCGCCACCTCCTCCTTTCTATGGAGCCCCGCCCCCGCCACCACCTCCTCCAGGGCGTGGAGCCCCGCCCCCGCCGCCTCCTCCTCCAGGGCGTGGAGCCCCGCCCCCGCCGCCTCCTCCTCCAGGGCGTGGAGCCCCGCCCCGCCGCCTCCTCCTCCAGGGCGTGGAGCCCCGCCCCCGCCGCCTCCTCCAGGGCGTGGACCCCCGCCCCCGCCGCCGCCTCCAGGACGTGGAGCGCCACCTCCGCTTCCTCCTCCAGGACGTGGAGCGCCACCTCCGCCACCTCCTCCAGGAGGTGGAGGCCCACCTCCCCCACCTCCTCCTGGACGTGGAGGCCCACCTCCCCCACCTCCTCCTGGAGGACGTGTTCCTGGCCCGCCTGCTCCACCTAGACCTCCAGGTGCTGGACCCCCTCCACCTCCCCCCTTAGGTGCCAAAGGAGCTGCAACTGATACAAGAGGCTTAGCTTCTGGAAGAGGGCGTGGTTATTCACGCCCTCCTGGGATGGGTTCAACTGCCACAGCACCTAGAAGATCTTCCTTAAAGCCTCTGCATTGGAGCAAGGTAACAAGGGCAATACAAGGAAGTTTGTGGGAGGAGCTGCAAAGACATGCGGAGCCCCAAATGTATTGTAATTTCTCTTATGAATTTTTCTTTCGAATTAGTAATTACAGCCATTGTTCTTTTTTTGATATGGAAATTTATTGTATAGGCCTAATTGGTTTTCATTATGCTTATATGCTTATGTTGCCTCCCTGTGCCATAGTGCACCGGAATTTGATGTGTCAGAGCTAGAGAGTCTCTTCTCTGCAACAGTCCCAAAAGCTGCTGATTCTGGTAAAGCTGGAGGAAGACGCAAGTCTGTTGGATCAAAAACTGACAAAGTTCACCTGGTACTATAATCATTCAATTTTAATTCTAGGATTTTTCCTAGGTTTTTTATCTTCATGCAATGAACTCTGATTGTCAACTGTCTTCCCCCCCCTTTTCAGCCTTCTCGTTGCCTGTTGTAATTAAGAAACTACTAGTTGCAATTTTTGTTGTCGAGAAATTCAACTGCTATTAGACATGCAGCATTTATACTTGCTTGCCCTGTGTCAAAATGTTTCATTATGATTAAATGGAATTTATGTTTTAAAGTTATCTTTCTTCTTGAATCAGATACTGACGGATATAATTGTTCATTTATTTTATTAATTTTCATTACTATCCTAAAAGTTAAATTCCTGGAAACAATGAAAGAGAGACAGATGATGTACACAAAAGCGAAGAATGGATTTGGTATTAGTGGTTACTGTAAGCATCATTTTGATTGAAATTGAATAGCTGAAAGAATGGAAGTATGCATTAGAAGAGTGTAGATGAAGTAAAATGATAAGAATACACATGTATAATCACTTATTCAGACAGATGAAATACATTGACAATACAGAAGAGGGACATGGATAATCAAGTGTTAGAACTGTTTGATGATAGTGCTTTACTGTGAGATCATGCAGATTGAAATTGAGCAGCTGAAATGTCCAATGCCAGTATTTTTCTTTTCCAGCATTTGATATACATAACTAAGATGAAATGTGGCAAAAGTATTATTTTTTTGACTGCTTGACAGCAACTATTTTAATTAAATTTTAAATATTAAACTGAGAGAAGTAATTAAATTAGCTTGGGTTGAAGTTGTAAGAGAGGATTTGTTTTAAAGATCTCATATAATTTTGCTCAATTTTGGGGAATGGAGGACAAAGAATATATGTATGACTGTATATGCTGGGTTGACTTTCAATTGCCACTGGATTCTGTAACCAATGTGAATAAAATGGTGAGGGAATTTGTTTTTATGCACGCTTCTGTTCTTTCCTATATCTACTGCATGTGTGCCTATGCACTACAGATGCTTGACCACAGGACTTCTTGTTGTGTATTTATTGAATTCTATTCCATGTGCTTTCTTGCTGCCTTATGTTAAAGCATGTTGTTTTACTTTAGAAAACTTTCAAATGCAGCCCTTTAGATAGAATCATGATGATGAGTCTGTCTAATATCCTGAAATTGAAAATTTTACACCATTTCTTACAAATTAATAATCTCGTTTTTTGTTGTAGATTGACCTAAGGAGGGCCAATAACACTGAAATTATGCTCACAAAAGTCAAGATGCCATTATCTGATATGATGGTAAGAGAGACACCATCAAAGCTCTTGCGGTGATTATCGTTTATTTTGGGTGTTATTTTTAACAATGTCATAATATTTCTGTGTTTGGGAGATGGAGTAATCCCTCTCTTAAAGTACACGATGGAACAATAGCATATGGTTTATGCTCGTTTGGTGTTATGTTGAAAGTCATCTCCTTTAACTGAGGGGAAAACTACTTCTAATACTCTTCCAAAGCACTTGTGGAAGTGGTTATGCATGCTCTTATAGGAAAATGGAATTGGATGTCATATGATAGACCATACGTATCATGCTTGTTGACCTAAAGTCTTCCACATCGATTACTTCTCTGTATGGTACAGAGGACTGTAAATTTCTGCATGGTTCAGAATGTGATTGGTTCTCTAATTTGAAACTGGAACTTGATAATCTGGCATAGGGCTTCCATATAACCACTGTAGGGAAATGAAGGCAGTTAGTTTTCTTAGGATGGAATTTTGGAGATATGCATATTTGACTTCGATACCTTGATTAGCTTCATCCTAGATTTCTTTCCAATTTACTACTTCAAACTGTGAGAAATATTATGAATCTGCATTCCAATTGTGCTACCTTCTTCTTTTGCTTCAGCATTATGTTCCTTCACAACAGATTCTGTTTGTTGGATGATTTCTATTGAGATATAAGGCTTGGCCATATCTTATGTATTGCTACTTTTTACTTTATACTAGTTGGTTCTCTTTGGTCAATTTGAAAGGGCAGCCTCTTTTTCTTTTTCTTTTTTCCCTGAATTTAAGGTCATTTGGATCACGAATAGCATTTTACCCCCCCTGCATGTTTTCAGGCTGCAGTTCTAGCAATGGATGAGTCAATTTTAGATGCTGATCAAGTGGAAAATCTTATAAAATTCTGTCCTACGAAAGAGGAGATGGAACTTCTCAAGGTGAGGTTTTAGGCAACTAATTTTTCTCATTATACATTTGTTCGCTATTCTAGAGTTCTTTTTCACATATCTTAGCAATTATATCTCAAGCTCAATATTAGAAGTTTGATCATATGCTGTTCTACAATAATAGAATTACTCTGGAGACAAAGAAAACCTGGGAAAGTGTGAACAGGTATGCAATGTCTGCTTATCAATTTTATTTGTGATTGTACAGCTTTTGGCTAATTGTAGTCATATCAGTTCTCTCAATTCTCAGTTCTTGCTCTTGGGTTATTTGCTCTTCTTTGAGAGATCGACATCGGTTTTTTGCACCCATAGACTTGCTGCACGACTGTTCCAAGAATTCATTTAAATTTTGCTTAGGAATTTTGGCCACACAGAATGTATTTGTCTAACCTGCTTTAGTTTTCTTTTGATGAGGCCAACCCATTTTAGGCTGTTTATTTTTTCTTGAATGTAGCATAACATTATAGCATAATGTCTACATTTGATTCTGTCATCGACGAGGAGAAAGAACTGCAAAAGAGAAACATATACTTGCAATATGAGACAAATTGGTTTGACATTGATGTTTGAGTCAAAAGCTGGAGAACTAATGTAAACTAAAGGGTCTAAAGCTAAATGATGGGCAACCTGGAAGGGGAAGTGATTCCTTTTTTTTTTCTTGCAGTTTTTTGTTTTTGCAGGAATAACTAATGAACTTTATACTGAGATAAGGGAGTTTTGTATTATTGGAGGATGTAGCCATTTTTAGAATTGTAGAAATAGGTCAATCAAAATAGTACAATATGGAAAGGTATTGCAGAGGTGAGAACCCAAAACATCATTAGGTAGTAAGATGTTTTTATGGATAATATAAAATTGCATTTTCAATAATATGAACCTCTTAACTTAGATATAGCTTCTAAGAGTTGGGCACGATCTTGTTACAAAATTAGAAAATTCTGAAATAAAGTATAGTTTTTACATAGAACATAGGACCAGTAAATTCCCTGTACACTGGTGTATGCCTTAAGCAAAAAGATCATGACTTCAGTTGGCTTCTTTGATGTTAGGCAGGTTTGGTGCTAGTCCTATTGTTCTTTAGATGTTACACTTGAACTGGTATCCTGAAGTCAATATGTGAGCTTTAACTTGTGCAAGAATCTGAACTTCTAAATTTGAATACCCAGGGCTACTTTAGCTGGTCCATTTTGTTCTTGTTCTCCCTTTTCTTTGGGATTTCGGAAGTATTTTTTGCTAGATAGAAGGGTAACAACCTAAGATCATCTCAATGCAGTTTGACATTTTGGGCTCTGTTCTCAGACCTGAATTATTTAAGTGTTTTGGGGCTGCACTAAGCATGGTCGCCTTTATGGCATTATCGGCATATATGCCCGAAATGTATGATTTTGATTTTATTTGTTTAATGAAGATAGCGATGAAAGCTTTTGGATAGAGTCTCATTGATGATTAAGATATCTAACATCACTTGGAGTTGTTTTTCATAAATAAGAAAGAACAGGCTATTGTAGTTATAATAGATGTAACTATTACATCTGACTAGATCGTGTTGCTTACGTAGCTGATTCAACTGCTAGAGTAGAGGCCATTTCTGAATTGGGTGGTCTAGGATATTTTAGTGCTTGCTGTTCTATAGCACATAAATTGTAAAGCTATATGTTGGAATATACAGCATTTCTTGATTTTGTTTTCTCCTTACATGATATAGAAAAGTTTGGTGTTGCCTGTTAGATGTGCTAAACACGCTGTGTGCATTCATTATTTTGTCTTTCCTTGATATTCCAAAACAAAATATTCAGAGTTATTTATATATAGCTTTTACATGTAGTATTTTCTGGAGCTGATGAAAGTGCCTCGTGTTGAGTCAAAATTGAGAGTATTTTCTTTCAAGATTCAATTCAACTCTCAGGTTTGGTATCCGCATTGGTAGTCTAATTTAACATATTAAGGATTCCCCCATATTATTATTTATTTTTTCTTTATTGTTGTTGCAATCATCTTATTTCTGTTTTCTTCCTCAGATATCAGAATTTAAGAAGAGCTTAAACACAGTAAACTCTGCATGTGAAGAGGTACGCCACCAACAATAGTGAACCTTAATGTGCAGATTGGTACTTCCTTTTCTTCAGCCAGATGCCTGATTATATCTCTTAATTAGGTTCGAAGTTCCCTCAAGTTGAAGGAGATTATGAGGTTCATTCTAATTTTAGGCAATACGTTGAACCAAGGAACTGCCAGGGGTAAGTAACTTTTGAGCTAGAGGGCAGTTTGTTGATTTTTATTGGCCTAACTCAGCCTATATTCTAGGCATCATTAGTTTCAAAACTTTGACGTTGACGCGCCCACATCTCTCTAGATTTATGTGATAATTGTCACTGTATAATACCAATATGTATTTTTGGAAGATTGTGACAAAAAAGTTTTTTGCTTGGCAAATGCTACTCCTTTGTGTACTTAGCTGCTTGTTTAATTTTTGGGTTCCTCTTTGACTTCTTGCCATGTACAAGTGTTGGGCCTTGCCTTCTACTTTGCAAAAGTCTTGTTTGACTGCTCATAAATATGACTTTGCAAGACGTTTTCCAGAGACAGCTATATTTAATGCGACTGATGTGAAGTGCCAATGCTTTGGATTTTACAGGTTCGGCAATTGGATTCAAGTTGGACAGTCTTCTCAAACTCACTGATACCCGGGCTTCTAATAGCAAGATGACACTCATGCATTTTGTTTGCAGGGTATAGTCATTATATGTAGTCATTTATCTTTTTGTTCATTAACATGTAAAGTACATGCAGAATTCTTTTTTCTCTGATTGATTGGAGGATTGTGTATTCTGAATTTGGTCGATATGGTGAACATGTGGAAAATCTACAGCATACAACTAATAACTGTTTTTAAAAATAAGGTAATTTGGGAAAGGATAGTGATCACTATATTTATGAGTTCAACATTTGAAGTACATGACCTTGGTGACACTGAATTTGGCAAAAGACATTAGGTTCATACTGGACTTTGGAAATCTATATTGGTAAATTTAATTGTATTATCATTAGACAGAAAATGAGCTATACTTTCCTAGACGCAAAGTGATGGATCTTAATGCACAAGTCACTTTAAGATACCATTTTTATATGACATTCGAGGGTTGTGCACAGGATGCTGTGTGACAGTCAAGATCTTAATTTTTTGAATTTATGGGCATCAGTAGTGGTACTTATATAATTTTAAATTCATTTATTTGCTCTTTTAATGGATTTCAAATGCTATTTTCTGATTCAGTAAACCTTCTAATGCTGGAAAGTTATGAGTTAAATTGAAGTTTTATCACATTGAGGTTTGCAAGGTTTGCTTGTCAAAATTAACAGTCAAATTACCGAAGCATTAGGAAACAGCTCCCAGAAAAGAAAAGTATATAATGGGCCGTTAGTGTATCATTCTCAGTTTTTCTTTTACTTCCATCATTTATGTATGTTGCTGCATATATTTTTGCTATTCTGAAGTTTGAAAGTTAACGGCAACTGCCAATTCGTTTTCACTCTCAGTCACTTGCAGCTACATCACCAGCGCTTCTAAATTTTCACCTGGACTTTGTTAGCCTGGAAGCTGCAACCAAGGTTTCAGCCTGTTTCATTAGTTGACAGTTAAAGGCTGTTGTCACTTGTCAGATTATCTTAGATTTGTTTCTTGGTTGCTTGCAGATACAATTAAAGTCTTTAGCAGAAGAAATGCAAGCTATAATTAAGGGACTGGAAAAGGTGAAACAGGAGCTGGCGGCATCAGAAAATGATGGTCCTGTCTCTGGAGTTTTTCGTAAGGTAGTCTCTTTTTTAAATTTTTTTTTGTTATTCAGTATTGTGTTTCATTGATATATAAAATATGTTGCTTCTCTTGACATTAAAGCTGTTGGTTGACGTTATAGTGTTATAATATTGTATATTTCTTAATTTGGTGGTTCAGAGTCCCCTTGGTTTCTTATACTGAAGATATTTGCTGAAATTCTTACTTTCTGAAGATCAAATGTCTCTCAACTGTATCCTTTTGTCAAGAATAGGATTTCTGCTTTGATTCTGAGTTTTTTAGAGTGTGTAGATGATCTACTGCCATTTCTTCTCCCTTTTTCCTTCAAATTGCGTGCCATATTAAATAGTTGTCTAAGGAAGGTAAAGAAGCAACAGATTGATTATATGGCCGCTGTCTGAATGCATCAAGATGATATCCATGTGCAATGAAACTTGAAATTTATATGGCATTAAGAGAACTGGTCTTAACTAGATAATGTTATGAGTTCGACGTTATCACCTAATAGGATCTCCTTTTACGATGACACCATTGTAGGTTGGGGGTAAATATATATATATTCATATTTTGTTTCCTGCAGATTTTACTGCTTGTGAACATATTATGTGCTAACATGTTTTTGTACCAATTCTTAGACGTTGAAAGAATTTGTTTCTGTTGCTGAGACGGAGGTGAAATCTGTGACAAATCTTTATGCAGTTGTGGTAATTTGCTTACATTTCCAATTAAATATTGTATGGTACCATTCCTTGTGTCATTTTGGTCTCATCAATCTTCTATTCTGGGGCTGCACAGGGTAGAAATGCTGATGCACTAGCACAATATTTTGGTGAGGATCCTGCACGTTGTCCATTTGAGCAAGGTAAGTTATTTGTATTTTGGTGCTATTTGATCTATTAGAAGTAATTGTTAGGAGATTTAAGCATTGCCTGTGTTACTATACCGATGTAGGGTGCTATTTTTACCTGCATATAGGTCACATAGGTAGCATGTACATTTTGAAAGGGATTGGTTAAATAGCAAAAAATGGTAACAACTTGGAGAGAATCTTGCCAATAAGAAGAAAGTAAATAAGCAAATATGATTTAATTCAGAAAGAATCCAGAAAAGGGGAAAAGAGAAAGCACAAGGGCTAAAGAAAATAATGTTTTGTGATTCCATATTAATATCCTAGAGTGGTCTTGTTTTATTGTTTATGCTGGTTATATTGGTCCATAACGCCATAATGATCATGCAGTTACCGCAACCCTATTAAATTTTGTGAGGTTGTTCCGGAAAGCACATGAAGAAAATGTGAAGCAGGTTGAAATGGAAAAGAAGAAAGCTGAGAAGGAGGCTGAAATGGAGAAGGCGAAGGGGGGACTAGATCTTACTAGGAAGAGTGGGAAATAGCTGTGGATTGATATCTTCCTTACCCTGCACGGCAGTTTGAGCTCCTCCGCCCAGCACAGCAGATTTGTGCCGCAATGTTTTCCTTTAAATGGCGGCAAAATTGCTGCTGAGGATTGGTCAAATTTATCCAATCCTAGCTCCATCACGCTCCATTATAGCGTGAAATAAGCCTACAAGGTGATGTAGTCAAGGTAAAAGAAGCTATTCCTTGAGGCACGTGGAGCTTAATTATGTACAAAAAAAAAAAAAGGTCATTAAATCAGATGATGATCAATGAGTTCCAACACATTAGATGTAACACGGATCCTATTTTGGCTAAGTTGAGTGGCTGCAAATGCTGACGTAGCATGATTTATTAAGACGAGGAGTAGGCCCTCTGGCATCATTTTCTGGAAGAATTTTGTAGTCTCAGGTCGATCCTTCACCACAACAGCTGATAGGTGATTTTGATTGGGTTTGGTGGCTATTGCCATTGATTTGGCAGAGATTTTCGTCAGAAGCAGAGCGGACGCCTTGAGAAATGTAAAGCACTGTAGCAGCATGAAACACCATGTACAAATCTCTAACCCTTTGCTAACATTAGATTCAATTCTTTTCTTGTAACATATAGGGCAGTGAATTTAATCTCTTGGTAGGTTTTATTCTAGCTAAAATTTTGACAACCCGTCCTGAAAGATGTTGTATAGATATTCAGGTTCAGATAGAGTTATTAGCTGGCGGGTTTCTCTCAGTGTAATTGTATTATAACAGCGAAAATATAGGTTTCAGAAATTTCTTGTTTCTTCGAATCTTGTATCTTCTTTCTTTTACTTTAGCTTTAGTCACCCGCTTACGCGTTCATTATATATCTTTAGTTTCTTCTAAAAAGCTGAGTTTATTTCTTTATGTTTTTGCTTTGGCTATTGCTAATGTTGTTATCCGGTAATTCCCAATGAAAGGTGGACTTTCAGATCTTGTGAAGCTCCTCTACAATTAGTGATTTCAATACAAAGAAAACTTTCAGGTCAGATTAAATCTTATCAATCATAGTAATCTTAAACTAAATCTTAGAATGGAAAGTTAAAACATGATTATAATGTTCTTACTCATGTGCATGAAGAAAAATAGATAATGTTACTTATGTGAAGAGAAATAATATAAATAAATTAATAAGAAAAGTCTATACTTATAAAGGGAAGAGAAACTAAAAGTCTAAAATCCCTAATTCAAACCCTATTGAGATTCCTAACAAGCTTCAAATCTAAAAATCTGCATCTCTCTTCTCTCTCTTTCGCCACTTAAATTGGTGAAAGTTGGTATTGATGGCTTGAGTTTTTAAGGCAAATGTTCTTCCATACACTGATTAATTCATTGGAGAGAAACTCGGCTTGACAATGCTGTTTATAACACAAACAACTATTCTGTTACAAACTAAATGATGTTATTAATTCACTGCAAATTTGTTGTTGTTTTTCTTTTGCTTTTACTAATTTCGTTCAATAGGACATGATGATGGAAAATAATTCCGTAAGAAAAGAGTTCGATTCGTTCGGATGTTGATGTTGTAGTTTTAGTAATGCGTTTCAGTCTCCGTAGTATCGAACACTAGTAATTAGAGAGTTTCACAATGTATTTATAATGTTCATGTCTTGTAAATGTTGTAAGTTGTTATTGAAACACATGCTTTTTGGTCAATATAAAGGGGTCAACGGTGATAGTAATTTCTATTTAGTATAACAATAATCATAGAGCTATAGCTAACCTCAAAGCTAAATAGATAGACTTTTTTTTTGTTATTCTTAAAAGAAAAAATAATTTAATCAAAATGTGAATTTGGACGCTCTTAAAAGAATATTCTCAAGAAACTATTTCTCTCAGAATACAAACTTAAATCTTTGAATCGCTTGATGAAAGTCATCCAATCAGGTAGTCGCTATAGTTTGAAATTTTATTAGACTAAATTATTTTTTCTTTTTTGGCTCATTATTTTTTTTATATCCATTAATTGTTTTAGCTGTCATATACTAGAATTATATCCTTTTATTTACTTATTTTTTTTTTAAATTTCTCTTACTAGTCATTGGATGATTGCTAAAAATTAATTTTGATTATTGATTTTCTCTTATAGTACAATAAATAATAAAAAAAAGAATTGATATGTTACAAGGATATTTTGAATTCAGACAAGAAAAAGTAGAGAATCTCAAGTATTCAGAAAAGTCAACTGTACATGCACAAAAACAAACTCAATTGTAACATCCAAATCTTGCATCTAACTTATAAATGACCAAAGAGGTGCGATTCTTTTACACCCCACACAAATATTTACCCGAATTTTTGTCTAACACATCATTGTTAAACTAAACCTATCAAAACATGTGACATCAGCTAATTACTTCTTGTAAGTTAGAATCGTTAAATCAGATTCTTAGCATTACTTAGAGACCTGACTTAAGTGATAAAAACATGTAGCGAGAAGTTTTGGGGTCGAATCACTACTTTGCACCAAGTAAAATTACACCATGTTGACACTCTATGAAAAAAAGGAATACTATAGTCACCTTCTTATAGTAAATCAGATTCGTAAATTCACAGTCTTGAAAATGACTCAAGTTATACTGCCCCACCCCCATTCAGGAAGAACATACCATGATTACTAGTCAAGATTGAAAGAAGGAAAACATTACTTGATGAATATGTTTATGATGCTTGAATTATGCAATCTAGGCAATTGTTAGTGACTTAGTGTGAGATATAATGAAAAAGAAGTGTGAATTCTTCCCAAAGTTGATTAATTTACTTCTAATTCCAAGCTATGATTCCCTTGTATATGCCTCAAAATATTAGTTTTTCTTGTTGGTTCTGTACTTAAAAAATTGCTGAAATTTCATTTTCTCGATTACTCAGTACTATCTACAATGTGGATTTGCCTTCTTCATCTGTTCTATTTCATTACATCAACCCAACAATATAAATAAATAAATAAACCTTTTTTAACTTAACAATGAATAACACTTTCCAATCTATAAATAAACAGTGTAACAAATTATAGAAAAAAACTAAAAAGGAAAAAGAAATGAAATCAAATGGAGAATTTAGAGTGAAATTGGATAAAATGTGCATGTATATACGCATTTCCCTTTTCAACAGTGCTTCTTGTTCATGAGTATCATCTCAGTTGCTGATCTTTATTGTTTCCAAGAAGTAACCTGGTTCCCATCACGAAATGAAATGATGCTTTCTATAGAATCCATCTGGAAAAAAAAATATCAAGAAAAAAATACTTGATCTTGTGTATTTCTTTCAATCTATAATTTACGGAAGTTCTTGCGTAGCCTTTGAGCTAACATAACCACCTTGATAATCTTCCTCTAAAATTTCAATCCTGTAAGCAAACCTACCTTCTTCTTGATCTATGCAAGAATTCCTGTTGCAGCTTTCCAGGAAGATGCAGGTTGCAACAGTATCAAGAACAATAAAAACTGAATACAAGTACGCAATTAGCATCCCTTCCATAACCATCAACGAACTCGCCGTCTGGCCCCTATGATTGTAAGGTCTAACAATTCTGTACTGAAACAAAGCTTCAATTCCTGCCAGGGATATACTTGCAGGCAGGGCAAGGGACAGTGCTGTTGAAGTTCTTCCGCGAATCATTACACAGGCCTTCAAAAATGCCATAAATCCACCGGATTTTTCTCCGCCGGATAAAACTAATGCTAAGTTGCATGTTATAAGTGCATTGGCAAGAATGATCGAGTAAAGAACTGCTCCAGCAGCTGAGAGTAGGAGACAGCTGTTGGGTGAAGAGAAACCAAACCCTTCGAGAAAGTTAAAAGACAGGAATAACAGACAGAACGCTGTCGCATTCGCGGAGATGATCAGGAATGTGTTGAAAATATAGGTAAGCAGAAGAGGGTTGAAAATGCATATGATGCAAGAGAAAGATGGAGATGATAAAGTTGGTTTAGATTTGTTGAGAGCTTGAATTACTGACGCTTTTGCAAAAAGCAAGAAAGTAAGGGTAAAGGGCAGTGCAAAAACTGATGAAGAGATTGTTTGGGAGAGTTTGAGGCTGAGAATGGTGAAGAATTCTGACGACAGAGGGAACCCGGCAGCGCGAAAAAGAGCCTGCAAGCGACTGTGTACTGTCGGAAAAAGAGAATTTGAGGAAGGGACTAACAAGGCTTGTGAAAGGAGAATTGAGACAGAGAAAGGTAAGGCAAGCAGAGCTGAACCTGAGGTGAAGTATTGATAGTTTTGAAGGAAAGTATGGATCGATCTTCTGATAATCTTGCCTGTTCTCGCCATTGGAATTCTTGAGTTATGATCTTCTTCCATTGAAGGAAAGGAGAAAGGCAAGAGATGAAGCTTTCAGCAATGGGTAGTATGCGAGAGTAATGTGCAAGGCATTGATGGGTCTTTCTCCTTTTTAATTTCAAGAATTCTTTAAAAGGTTCTTTTTTCTTTTCTTTCTCTCTGTGTCTTTGCTCTATGGTAGGTTAGAGGAGTTTTAGAGGGTTGGTTATTTTTGGATGAATTAGATAGGCCAACTAAAAAGCTAACAAAATTTATTTTTCTAGCAAAAGAAATTGGAGTTGTTTGATCATTGTTTTTAACAATGAGCAGTGAGTTCTCTCTTTGGCTTCATGTCATTGTTTTCTTTATTTTAGTATAGTTGGCCAATACAAAGAGCCTTTGGCTTTTTAGTTTTTTACAAAATTTTTGGTCCTATTTTTCTCTTTTTGATATTTAGAAACTTTTTTTATTTTTATTTTTATGAGGTAAGATATTGACATAATGAGTTAACTTATTAATTACAATTTGCATTAAAAGGCCCTGAGGCTAGCTAGCTTCTTCTATTTTGTTTTGCCAAGTAGTACCTTATAATTTCATTGATTGCCTTTTTCTGCTTCTTATTGATATTTGCTAGGTTGGGTACAATATGTATAATGTCAATCATAGTAAGAAAGAATAAAAAAGAAGAAGTTTTCATGTGAGAAATCATTTAATCCTTGCATTTGAAGTATTGTTTCAAGCTTTCCTTTTCAGATTTTGGGCATTTAGTGCCAGCAGATGTACAAAAAGGCAGGATTAACAAGAAAACAAAACTAGAAAAACTTTCCAACAGAAATTAAGAATTTGATAATACAATTAGAAGTGACACAGAAATTCAACAATTAAAAGGAAGAATATAGTAAAAGAGAGAGGAGAGTTGAGAAGGCACAAAGTGGTAGAGATTGCTTGGGAAAGGAGAGTTGAGTTGGGTCAATAGACTCAATACTTCTCTCTTCTTTTTATTTATGTTTGTATTCACGTGGCAAGTGAGTGGATTCTTAGCTTTCAAGAAAATTTTAATAATTATAACTTTGTATATATATATATATATATATATAAAGAGAAAAAGGAAATGTGAGGGAAATATTAAATTTACATGTAATAGACTAATGATGGGTTAACGTCTTATTCAATTAGGGAATTATGATAGAAAATGAAAACTCAACAGAAAATTGGCATAATATCTTAAGTATTATAATAATTGGTCATTTGTCAGTTTATTAATTCACTGAACTAATAATTAATTATCAATTTCAAAACATAATAATAATAATAGAATTACGAACGAATTCTCAATCTCTAATTAAATAGACAATTGAATATGGAAGGCATAAAAGAATCCCAATACAGTCGGTCGGTAGGTATTTTAAGAAATAAACATAACGTAAAATAATTTTAAAAAATTAATTTTACTAATGTTATATTTAATTGAAAATTACTTTAGAAAATATGAAAAAAATAATAATAAAATTAAAAGAGATATTTTGATATTATGAAATATATCGATTTGCTAATACGAAATTTATTTATAAAATTTAATTTAATTATAACTAATTCTATATAAATTTAGATATATATTATTTTAAAGTAATTTCACTTTATTTAAATTTATAAATTAATTCTATGAACTTTAACCAAACATAATATAATTAGTAATAAAGAAGTCTACTTCTCTCATTTTTTTTTAATTCTTCATTCAATTTTTAATTTTTAGCCTTGGTGATCTTAATTGTAATTAAAATAATATCAATATAATTTTTGAGGAATTTTATAGTCCTTTATTATAGGATGATAAGTTCTCTTTCTATAAAAACAATGAAGGATAAGAAGTGGTTAAATTCAATATTTAACCAATCAAACTTATTAAAAAGACATCTAAAAAAATCGATATGTGATTTAGTTCCATCGAATGAAATATTTTTTCCACATAATTGTAATTTACTGTTTCATTAACATAATTTATAATTATTAAAAATAAATTTTTTATATATATTTTTAAATATTTATATTTAATATTTTATATTAAAATATAACTATTTAATTTTTATTAATTAAGTATTTATATTTTAAAATATATATATATATATATATTCTTAAAACCCACTTATTAATATCAAACAACGCACTCAACGCCAAATTCAAATGACAAGAGTATTTACTTTTAAAAGTATAAAGTCTTATGTCGGAATTCTCTTCTCCTCCAAATGAGATTTCACTTTTATAAATAAAGAAAAAAAACAATCTCAACCAATTCTATTTTTATCTGAATGTTATTTAAGAAAATAATTTATTTTAAGAAGGTGAACATTTCATTTCAGTTAAAAGAGTCCAAAGGAATTAATCCAATCCGGTCCAAATATTCCCTATGAGTAACGATTTATATATACAAATATATAATATATTAAACCACATTTAAAATATAATATTTATATTTTCACGTGATAGAAAAAGTAGAGTTGAAAATTAAGAAATTGTTTTTTATGTTGTCAAAAGAATGCAGCACCACAATATAAAATCAAAATAAAAATACTTAGAGAAAAAGTGTGATATCGTAAATCATAGTAATAAAGCAAATTAAAAGTGGGATTAAGGACACTAATATTTCTATTAATGAAAGTTACAAAAGAAGAACAAATCAAAGTCTGACTTAAGAACCAAGTTCAACTACATCTCTATTAAACAATTAATCTTTTCTTCCAATCTTCATCATAAGAAAGATACATTTGCATAATTATTCTTTTTTTTTTTTTAAATTTCTCATAGGCCATGACCCATTTTCTTTCTGTAAGAAATATACACATTTGTATTGGGATAAGAATTAAGAAATAACACTCTATATTAAAAAGAAATTAGCCCTTCAAAGCTTATTTCACACTATATTTTAATTAAAAACATATATGAACACATCATGTGGTTGAGACTTTTCAGGCATTATGATTTATTCAATTGAAAACTTAAAAAGATATTATTCATCAAATGGATTGATTATGCAATAGTTTAATTATTTGACTTGGCTAAGAAAAAAATAAAAAATAAAATGTGGAGCCAAGGTGGATAGGGTTGTGGGGTGTTGAGTATGGTGAGGTTGGTAGGAAGTGTTTTGACCTGGTAGGTTGGTGCTTGGAGTTGGAAGGAAGGCAAGGAGTTTAGGCAGCTATCTAATTTGTGACGTGGGAATCTCTTTTAGTTGTTTAAGTTGGAAGGTTTTTATTATTAATTATATTATGTTATATAAAAAATATTGCAATATTGCTTCCATAAGGTAAAGGGTCAATATAATTGGTGACCTTCTAACTGGAAAAAAAAGAAAAAAGAAAATCATATCATTTTGAATTGAAATTAGAGATGCAAGAATCCGGTGGCTATAAACCAGAGAGCTCAGATCCACTTAGAATTTATTATAAAAATATCCGTAGTTAAATAACGTGAATACGAACACGTAATTAATTCTTATATTTTATATTTTAAAAGTGCGGCTTTTATATAGGAGTATTTTATAAAAGAAATTACAAAATTAGCAATATTAGTTAAAAAGAAATACATTTCTTAATTTAATATATAAAATAAAAATGAATTATCTATTTCGGATGGAGTAGCTAGTCTATTATATGATATAATTAGTTTCCTCTAAAGTCTAAATAATAAACTTAAGTACTAATGTTGTTAAATTAATTAAAAAAAAAAAAGGGGGCAAAAGAAGATGCTTTTATTGATTACATCAGTTGGCAGTTGAAGCTTATTTATCACTTCATTAACTCACTTCCCCTATAATCATTTCACATCTGAATTAACTATGAAAAATAATACTCGTGGCTTTAAAATAATTCTGCTCAAACCATATTCATATACATCTATAAGCAATCATTTTAGACAAGACAGTCGAGTGATTCAGATTTATTTTATTTTTTCTCAAATTCCAAATCCTAATTTACATAAATACTTAAATCTTAGCAAGAAAATTGACTTCCCTTTTTCCTTTCTTGATCTTAATTGAGAAGATAAATCACTTCTCTATCCTAAACCACCATCCTTGCACTTTTGAACTAAAAATTGCTTAACATGCACATATTTTTTCTTTTTGTGGGTTGCTTCCTTTTCTTTTCTAATGCACTAAAGATAGCTACTTGAAAGAAGTTTGCCACCAAAAAAAGCATTAGAATCTTACATGAATGTAGGGCCAAAAAAAGCATTAGAATCTTACGTGAATGTAGGGTCTGTTTAATTCGATGGATCAATGCAGCTGGTAACTAGTAGCTGAAAGTTGATAAATTAAACCGTTTGTTAAAATTCTATTAGCGGTTATTATTAGTATGCGAAATTACCACTGAAAATATAATTTATCGTTAAATATATTTTATTTTATTATATTATATTTAATGATACAAATTAATAAAAATAAATCTTTCCCTCGATATTAATGATCAACTACTCTCTTCAACTAGATATAATTCATTCTTGAATGTTCCCATTCAGGCCTAGTTTGTTTCTCAAGCTCATCTCTTTGTTTGAATTTCTTGTGAAGTTCTTTCACCAAGTGATCAAAAATTGCTTTCTAAGCTTCGAGCCTTGGCATGAGTGCATCCCTTGCAACCTGATTCAGTCTTACTCGTTCCTTATTACAATATTCGTACAGAAAAATATGGTCTGAACATTTTAATCTTTTGAAATGTAATATAATAAGTCAGAGAAATCGATCTTTTTGATGGGCTTAAAATCTTAAAAGGCTTACTGGTAGACGCCTTCATTTCTCTGCCCTTCTCCTGCGCTTTATGAGTGCCAACTCCAAGTCTTGATGAATAGCAAGCTTTTCTCTTCGTCATTTCTCTTCATATTGTTAACTGTTTGGCATTCTCATACTAACCAATTGCAAGAGGATGTGGCCTTATCTGCCTATTGTAATCCAGCTATCTTGGGCTTGCCTGTTGGCTTTGCTTTTGGATTAATAATCGGAAACATTTGTGTACTTCTAGTTTCCTTGCTATCATAATCTGCAAATAAAAAAATATTAGAAGAACCAACTTATGTCATGGCTAAGAAACACATCTTAGAAGAAAGAGTACAAGTTTCATGCAACACCGATAATTTAACTTTAATCTGAAGGCAATAATTAGTATATTTCTTTAAACTCACTTGAGCTAATTTCGCATGACCCGGAATATTAATGTTGCAAATGAAAGTAGCACCTAAATAAATGGATATTATCAGTGTTCTCCAGCATCTATTTACTGTGAGAGGGTTCTGAATGCATTTTGCCCATGTTTACTTCAATATTCTTTATTTCTATGCCATTGTGATCATTCATGGCACAGAATCTTTGATTATTCATTGCTTAAGTAGAAACCATACAGCTCCTTGAACTAATGTTACTAGCTTATAATGGACAAGACTTCTTGGAAAACAAATACTTTTGAAGTATAAAAGTATTATAGTTACACCATCTGTAATGTTTAATATCACATATCAACACAAATCAAGTGATAACTGAATGAACCTAAGGTTAGTCCCCAATGAGTGCTTACGTTCCTCGCATAATCAAATGAAATAATCTGGACCACCTTTCCGTTTGATGTTCATCACTTTAGAACAGTTATTCTGATCAAGAAAATCAGTTGCTTTGTAGTTGATTTCTGCTCCTTATTATCACCTTATAGGACTAAATTCAGATATTTCTGCACCTTCGTAAATATACAATGGTTTTGAAATGATAATAACTAAAGCTACGTTTTTAACCTTTTCTTCACATGACAAGAGCTGCATATAAGAGTTGGTTCTGAGTATCAGGTAATCCGGGAAGACACCAATGGCTGCAGATGTGCCAGAGTCATCACCATAAGTAGAGGGATGAGCATCTTTTCTTAGTTGTGAGAGTGTAATTATGTCTAGTAGATAGACTGGTTTCTTTATTATACTTAAACACGCCGCAGCAGTCGGAGGTGTGCTGCCGGGATATGCTAAATTCTTTTAAGCCAACAATTTAACTCATTTGAGCTAATTTTTCACATGACCCGCATTTTCAAACAACAAAAAATTGAATTTTTCCTTGCTTGTTTTTAATATATCATGTTGTTGCATTGCAGATGGAGTAAAAGTGAAGGGAAGGCCATGGCAGTAAGGACCAGCAACTCCATGATCTCTACCTAAACATTATTAAACGGGAGAAGATGTCATCTCTCCCCATTTGAAAAGAGGCTTAGATAACTGAAAAACATAAATTTGCAAGTTAAATGTCCTAAAATTAATATGAAGGGTTTATTTGTATCCGGATAAAACATTAAGGGCCACTGGCCAATCTTTTATTTTAGTATTCACTTTATCAACTTTTGCGGTTATTGTTTAACACGTGAAACTGAGAATTCATTTGCAAATAGTGATAGTGATAGTTCATAATTTAGCCTTGGCGCGGCAAACCATTACAAGAGAGCAGAGCTGAAAGTTTTAAACTTGCAAGGACTGCAATGGCGACGTTTTAGTAAACCTTTTAAGTTTTAGCTATCAATACAGTTAACATTATTAGCATATAATGGTAACCCTCTCTCGCAATATTTTCTCCTATTTAGCAAAACAACTGTCTCAACACGCTCAATCGTCACACCCGATCCCAAACTTCATTACTTTCTCTCAGATTCAACAACACCTCGAAACCCACATAGTCACCACCCTCGGTTCCTGCACCGATATCTCCCAAATCAAACAAGTACATGCCCACATTCTCTCTAATGGACTTGCCCAATGTTGTTATGTCATCACCAAGCTTGTTCGCACCCTCACTAATCTCAATATCCCCATGGATCCATATCCTCGCTCCATTTTTAACCAGGTTAAGTTTCCTAATCCGTTTCTTTATTCTGCTGTTATTAGGGGTTATTCAATTGAAGGGATTTTGAGCGAGTCTGTTAAAGTTTATAGCTTTATGAGAATGGAACATGTTGGGCCTGTTTCTTTTACGTTTTCTGCTATTTTTAAGGCGTGCGGGGCTGTTGGTGATTTGCATTTAGGGAGGCAGATGCATGCACAGTCGATTTTGATTGGTGGGTTTTGTTCTGATTTGTTTGTTAGTAATACTTTGATTGATATGTATATAAAGTGTGGGGTTCTGGAATGTGGGCGTAAGGTGTTTAATGCAATGCCTGAGAAGGATGTAATTTCTTGGACGGAGATGATTGTTGCTTATGCTAAAAGCGGGGACATGGATTCTGCACATGTTTTGTTTGATGGTTTGCCTGTGAAGGATATGGTGGCTTGGACAGCTATGGTTACTGGTTTTTCACAGAATGCTAAGCCAAGAGAGGCAATTCAATTTTTTGAGAGAATGCAGGATGCTGGTATTGGAACTGATGAAGTTACTTTGGTTGGTGTTATTTCAGCTTGTTCTCAATTGGGTGCGGCTGAGTATGCTGATTGGATTCGTGATATTGCTGAGAAGCAATATGGGTATGATTGGGGTTATAGTGTTGTTTTAGGATCAGCATTAATTGATATGTATTCAAAGTGTGGGAGTGTTGATTGTGCTTATAAAGTTTTTAAGGGACTGAAGGATAGGAATGTGTTTTCTTATAGCTCGATGATTATGGGGTTTGCTATGCATGGTCGTGCTGATGCTGCAATTAAATTGTTTCATGAAATGATTAAAACTGGGACAGCACCAAATAAGGTTACATTTATTGGCGTGCTTACTGCATGTGTTCATGCAGGTATGGTGGAAGAAGGTATGGAGATATTTGAATCAATGGAGAAATGTTATGGCATTAAACCATCAGCTGATCTTTATACTTGCATTGTTGATTTGCTTGGAAGAGCTGGACGTTTGAGTGAAGCACTAGAACTTGTTAAAACAATGCCAGTTGAACCTCATGCAGGAGTATGGGGGGCACTGCTTGGAGCTTGCCGTATCCATGGGAATCCCGAGATTGCTACTATTGCAGCTACCCATTTGTTTAAGCTTGAACCTCATGGTATAGGAAACTATGTCATGCTTTCTAACATATATGCATTGTCTGGAAGGTGGCTTGACGTTTCATGGGTAAGGAAACTGATGAGAAGTAAAGGTCTCAAGAAGAATCCTGGATGTAGCTGGATTGAGGCAAAGAAAGGAGTGATTCATGAGTTCTTTTCAGGGGATATGACCCATCCCTTGTCTAATGAGATTAAGCAAGTGCTGATGGATCTTCTGGCTAGATTGGAAGCTGATGGTTACCAGCCAAAGCTCACTTCTGTGCCATATGATTTAAATGATGAAGAAAAGAGACGTATATTAATGACACACAGTGAGAAGTTAGCTTTGGCCTTTGGATTGATCAGTATGGATCCTGGTTGTGCCATAAGAATTATGAAAAACTTGAGAATATGCGAAGACTGCCACTTAGTTATGTGCGGTGCATCCAAAATTATGGGGAGAGAGATTGTTGTGAGGGATAACATGAGATTCCATCATTTCCATGACGGAACATGCTCTTGTGGTAATTTCTGGTGACTGAAGCTGGGTTTGGTTTGTTGTTGAGATCACAGAGTGGCCATTAGGATCTTTTCTTCACAGAGTGATGACAGATTGGTCATTAGGATCATTTCTCCACATGGATGGTTGGTTACAGTGCGATCACTTGTGCATATTGCACATGTTTCCTGCACCGAGATTCATTGTATGCATGCGCATAACCAGGATTTGATTGCCATATTAGTTTTTTATTTGCACAGGAAAAGCATATCCTTGATACATAATGTGTAAGAGCGTCGATGGTGTATCAGATACACTGTATCCTAGGTGTTTCTTGCAGATTTGGAGGCATCTATTCCTGAGCTTCAGTTCCTGACAGAAAAACACATGGCATGATGCAAGTTTGTGTTTTTCTCTTTAAAGAAGGCATTTGCTTGTTTTGGCATATTTGACCTTGGAATGAGCATATAAATTCTGTTCAGTCTGAATATTGTACATCTTTATAGTAGTCCCTGGAAATGGCAAGTGGTTAGTTGATGCAACCAGATATCAAACATCTTCAAGCAAACTTTCTCATTTATGATGTCTTCACCTGGAAATGGCAATGTGCACATAAACACTTTCTCATTTGTGAGGCATGACGAGCATGTGATGTCTTCACCTTCATGCCAAACTGGTAAAATTTCAGACTGCTTTTTTTTCTCCTTATATATAAAGAAAAAACTGATCTCAGTTGTTATAGAATTTGCTTTATTCCCAGTTCTCCTGCAGGTGTAACGCGATTAAATGAAATTTCTTGAACCATTGCCATCTATATACTGTGGGGTATAGCTACATCAGCTAGGCCAAGTTATATGCATGGAGATATAGCATCGCCACTTCAATGAGATGGAATAACTTGCAGCTCCCAGTGCATGTAACTCATTAAAAAGGTTCTCTTTCCCACTCTTGGCATGTCACAATTGGATGCCTGATTTTTGAATATGTCTTCTACGTTCTAACTACTTAATTTGCTGATAAAAAGTTAGTCTTCTGCCTGTTTATTGTGATTTTTTTTTGTTTTGTTTTTTTCCTTGGGGGTTAGAATTTAGGGTATAGTCATAAGTTGGTAGCTATGGCCTATGGGGGCCATACAGACAAACAGGCATGTGAAGTTGTCTTCATTTTGGAAGCACCAAATTTTATTGGCAGATCTCTCATGCAGCAATAGCCATTTCTGGCTTATCTCATGTATGGACGTTTACATACATCTTTTGATGCTTCCTCCACATAAGTGCAAGGCAAAATGGTTTAAGACAAAAAGATGCGGCGGTCGTTTTGATATTCTAAACAAAACGTGTGTGCATCCTTTAATAGTTATACTAATTCGACACTCTTCCATAACAAACAAACAACATAGAATTAATAGATTCTCGTTTCTTCGTTGCCTATTGGGCCGGAAGAGATGAAGACGACAACTACATGTGGCCATTTTTGATGTTATTCGAAGCCACTCAGTACCAAGAATTAGGACTGATGACGAATATTTATCGCAATATATCAGTAAGTCAATGTTCAAGCATTTGTTTTCTAATGTAGGCTGCTGGATTTCATCTTAGTTTAAAGGAAAAGTTTCTTTATGTGCAGAATATTATTGATTATATATTAACTATTTTTCTGGGATTGTCATGACTATCTATGATTTGGAATGTGGATCATATATAACATAATTTTTAGAACTACAAGAATAATAATTATTATTATTATTATTTTTTTAATTTTCGTATTAAGGTGACTGATATTAGAAAATAAAGACGAGAAAATTTGTTCTGAAAATATCCATCCGAATTCGTTCTGATGGACTATTTTAGATTTAATTTAGAGTTGAATTAAAAGGTACAATTAAAGTAGATAATTACATCCACTAGATGATAAATCCATTTATTTATCAAAAGAATGGGTGGCTGTTGTTTTGACCATTCTATAAAACCATTGCAAAACTGAATCAATAAGTCAATCTCATGAATTCTTATAGTAATTAAGCTTTAATTTGCAGATACAATAAGCCGTATAGATTCCATCATTCAACCATGTCAAACAAACCTTATATGCTTTTGGTAATAATTAAGGCCGCCCAAATTATTGGTCAGGGATGAAGAAAATGATGATGATGAGGAGAAGAGGACATCCATTATGAATTTTCAACATTAAAGAAAAAGAAAAAAAAGAGAATGAAGCTGGACTGACTTAGAATCTGACTTCAATAATAAGACTCATTTAATAAATTTTCAACATTAGTAAGGAACCCCTAATTAAGTTGATGCTCCTGTCCCAAAAATGCAACTCAATATGATTTAGCAGGCAGAAGAATCCTGAGCCACTAAATATTTACATAAAGATTGCCTTGACCCACAGCATGAAGCATTGAAACTGCCAAGTTTCAAGTAATCAGAGCACCTTTTCAAATCAAATCAAGATTTTAATAAAGTTTTTACAAGCTAATCCTACTTTAATCTTATTGATTAAATATGAAAATGTATATAAAATTTATTAATTTACATCTAAAACGACTGCGAGTAAATTAATTTCATTCATTTAATCACTAAATATAAATGGGATTCTTAAAGGTTTAAATGTTGATATGATATGGAGTGGGGAGAATTTATATCAGTTGAGTGTCCAAAGTTTGCAGGGTGGTCCTCCTTCCTAACTCTAATAAATTCTTCTAAAACTGGTTCTTTTATGGTCGGAAATCAGTTTAGAAGTGGTTCTTTCTCTAACTGGAACTCAAACTATAATGAATAAAAAGAAAAGCTAATTAACTTTACACAATCATTTGGAGCTATGATAAAAGAAAAATTACAATCCTAGCCTTTTCTTTTTCTCTTATTATTTTTTATTTATATCTCTTTTTATCATTGTTGATATTTTTTAGATCAGCAGTGATAATTTTTTTTAATAAAATTATTATATATATATATATCTATTTATTTATTCTTTATTATTATTTCTTAATTTTTTTATAAAATTTTTTATTGTAGAAATTTTAATTATAATTTTCATGAAATTTAAATCTTCAATTATGGATGCATTTATATATTTTCATAGAACTTCAACAATAATAGTAAGAATTTATTTGTTGATGTTCTCTCAATCAAACTCATTTAAAGACTAAAGAGTCGAATTATGGTTTAAAATAACTATTATGTAAAGCACACAAATTACCGGATTACAGATTAAAAGAGCTATAAATTATATCAACACAATTAAAGAATATGAACATAAAATTTTATTATTGATTAAATTGTACTTTTTATTTTCAATAAACAGAATTCATAATTTAAATATATATATATATATATATAATGGGTTGGAGCTATAAATTGGAATTTGCAGTTATTGAATCGAAACATGCCTTAATAAACTGTGAACACTCCTATTTCAACTTTTAAAGTGCAAACTTTTTATACAGCGAAGAGAAACCAAAAAAAAGCACCAATACTTGACCCATTTTTATTTGTTTTTATCTCTTAAATTACCATCTTGAATTTTATACATCAATACGAAAAAGCTACTGCTAAGTTTTAACATTTTCACCACTAATTTACATAATAAAATTATTTTATGCAAGTTTGTGCTTTTTATATTAAGGATGTGATTACTTTTATACGACTATAAATAAATGATTATTATTTTTGAATAATTTAAATCGATTTTGTATATATACCTTCAAAAATTCATTCTTTTCTAATGAATTTTAACTATATGTATTTAATAAAAGCAAAAGTATTAGTCACATTAGATAATGCCCTGTTTGGAGTGAATAAATATATAAAAATGAAATTAGGAAAAGAAAACTTAGGTCAAAGTCAACAGTAAAAAGAAAATTAGTTTCAAACCAAAAGGATAAACGAACGGCATAGGATCTCCTCAGTCCCTACTCTAAATATTAAATGATCACAAATGCTATTGAGAAACTCTTGACTTTTATTCTAAAATTACGATTAAATACCTCATACTTATTTTGTTACAATCGAGTCTCATCTTGAATTTTCAAAAGCTATAAGTATTTTAGGACAATATTAAGCTTATAACTATTATTGTTAATGATTTAAGCACTATCTCTAAGTCTAGTCTAACTTATTAGTGCAAAAGCAGAAAATAGATTTAATTTTTATAGTTGAGCGAAGAAGTTCCGATAAAGATAAAAGTCATCCATGGAATCATACTACATCGATCTTTTTGAGGCCTTAAAAGTCTATTAGATTAGGACAGGTTCGTATAGAAAATAAGTTCAAAAATTCGCCTCTTCAATAAAAACCTCTTTCTTAATTTTTAATTCTAATGATTAAAAATAATTAAAAAAAATAAAATCATCGTTAATTGACCAACGACGAGATAAATTGAAGATTACATACCATTTGAGATAAATTTTTATATTTGAATTTGTATTAAATTAATTATAATTTTTTATTTTTTATTTCATCCTGAATTGAGTAACAATTAAACGAAAGGCTAAAATTAGTTTCGATTATAATGTAATTAAATTATTTACAAAAAATATATAAAGCTTAAATAAGATGATATATTAAGTAGTAATTTATGATGTTTTCGTGTCTTAATTTTATTAATATTGGATAATAGAAAAATGAAAAAGAAAAAGAGAAGAAATTGACAGTTTTAGAGGGGGAGAGAAAACACGTAGAGGAATATGGTCCGTGTGTAAAACGAAAGGATACAGAGAAGACACACAGAATGAAGGATGATATGATGATGCTATTGCTCTTCTCTTTATCACTTCCATTCACTTACTTCTTCTTTCTCTTTCTCTTCTTCTACTTCTCTTCTTAATTCTTTTCTCAACCTCTCTCCCTCTCTCTCGTTGATGCAATGTCTGGCGGTGAAACGTCGTCGTCGTCGTCGGTTGTCCCTCTAGAAGGTCTTCACGATGTCGAAGACTACATTTGGGTATGTCTTTTTACTCTTTATTTTCTTTGGAATCGCAATTTCCTTCCTCTGCTAATGCGGCCTTTCAACAAATGCTGTTTTTTTATTGTTTTTATTTTTTATTTTTTTAATTTTTACAATTGAGTGATTCATCGCTGAGGAAATGCAAAGGGCGAAAATACTAGCGTAAAGTTCAGATTTTTTTTCCTAAAGAATTTCAGATAAGAACTTAAAATTAATTAGAGCTGAGGAAACAAGAATTCTTCTACTGGAATTTTAGTTATTACTTTGTGATGAAACTAGCATTTCTTTTGTTTATTTATTTATATTGTGCTTCAGAGTTGCAATCTGAGTCCTTTTTTCTTTTTCCTTTTAAAAAGAAAAGTATTTTCTTGCATTTTCTTGGAAACCAAACAAGGCAAAGTTAAAGTTTGTTTCTTTTGTTTGTTTCTTTGTTTAATGTGTTTTGTAGCCGAGACGAGTTTTTGGTAAGACAGTCATTTACTTTGTTTCTTTTAACTTGTCTTTCTGCTTACTAGTTGTTTACTTGCCGAGAAATCCGAGGTTGTGATTGGAAAACTTTTTTGCATTTTTTATTTTCTTTTTCTGAAAAACAAATTGATAAATTACTAGGATAAATTATTCCGCAACTGCTTCTCTTAATGCTACTAATTATGCTTCGCAAAGGCCATTTTTGGTTTTAGTAGAGTCAAGTTTCTAGTTTTTGCTGGATTCACCAATTTGATAGATAGGATTGGTTATTTTTTCTTCTTGCTCTTTCTAGGAGACTAATCTTTGTGCTTTAGAATTTTTATTGCTCTCTTGGAAAAATGATAATTTGTGTTTGCAAGTCTCAAATTTGTTCTATCAATTGCAGGCAAATGACGGTGAGCAGTCATTGTCATGGGATCGGTTTGGTCATGTTATTGATCTGGTTCAAAATGGAAACCTGGCATTCCGGGAGAATCGTTTCGGGGAGGTAAATTGCTCTGGGCATGTTGCCATGTTTTAATACCTGGATATAAGTTTCTTCTCTTGGGAATTAGAAAAAGAAAGGGAAGATGAACGTTTATGGAATGAGCATAAAAGGTGGCGCGGGCAATTTGATTATTTTGTAATGTGGTTTATAGTGTGAAAAGCATGGTTTATTACTGAAAGTTCCAGTCAGGAAGTGGTTATGTTAATTTAAAGCTTTATTTACGGTGGTTCTTAAATTAGGTGATTTCTTCTTGGGGTAAAAATTTGTTTGGTAATAGTTTATGTATTGTAAAAATTATTTTACTCTTGCCATTAAACTAAAGGATAATCAGTTAGTTTCGTTGATTTAGGCAATCAATTGTTACTCAAGGGCCAACAATGTCAAACCTGGGGATCCTGTTATTCTTGGCAACAGGAGTGCTGCTTATAGCAGGTCAATATTGACTTCATAATACTATTGTCTCCATTGTTTATTCTATCATATTAACTGTTCCTTGTGCTATAACATCATTGAAGGATTTTGATTTTAATTTTTTAAAATTGTGATGGGTTTATCTGCACATTTTCTTTAACCAGGATTAGCCAATTCCTGAAACAGAGACCTGCTTCAGCTTCTGAATATAAACCACTTAGTGGACTTGATCCTACAATACATGCTGAAGTATGTGCCGTTTCTTAATTTATTTAGGGAATTAAATAACTTCATTCTAAGCCTTTTCTGAATATGAAAAGTAATATTTGTTTTGTAAAATTTTAGCTTGCGCTAAAGGATGCTGAGAAGGTGATGACCCTCAGAAGCAATTTCGTGAATCCATACATCTTAAAAGCTAGTGCTCTTATCCTGGTAAGATCAGTTTGAACTTTCTGTTTTTTCTTCTCTCTCTCTCTCTCTCTCTCTCTCTCTATCTCTCATGTGTTTTGATTTAACAACCAACTTGCATTGTGGATTGGCAGTTGGAAAAATATGAGTTAGCACGGGATGTTATTCTTTCAGGCCTTCAGGTCGATCCATTCAGGTAAATGCAGTATCATTCACCTGCTCCCATTGTCTTTTATAAACTCTTAAGAGATAGAGAGTTTAGTTATATGGTCCATGAAGACTCACATGCTGTAGAATGGTTCTAATTACACCTTGTCACTTGTGCTTTTCATGTAATATATGCCCTGTTCCCCCTTCAGCTGAGTATTGTTTGTAATTTGTAGCAATCCTCTTCGGGCTTCTCTTCAGAATTTGGAGACAATGGCAGCCAATACATTGAAGAGAACTCTTGGTAAACCAGAGCGGAGTGATGAATTTGATTGTACACTCTGCCTGAAGTTATTATACGAGCCTGTTACAACTCCTTGCGGGCATTCTTTTTGTCGCTCATGTCTTTTTCAATCCATGGATCGCGGTCAGTCTTTTGCTATTTTTTATCCTACTCTCAGCATTGCCAGTATATCTGTCTATGTTTCTGACCCTATTATTATATGTCAGGTAATAAATGTCCATTGTGTCGAACAGTCCTATTTATCAGTCCTCGAACGTGCTCAGTCAGGTGAGTTCTTATCTAGTAACAATAAGTTAGATCTCTGTGCCTAGAGTACGTTATGAAATAAGTGCATTGCTCACTGTAAATTCTGTCTCGATTTGTAATTTAACTCCCGTATTTGGTCTAGAAGCAGCCATCAATGGCTTTTGTCAAGGAGATATAATGGATATTATGAAGTATGCATTATTAGGAACATTTTTTGTTTGTTTATTAACTGCATAAAAACTAGAATGTTGATGGTATGAAAAATTAGTATATAATCATAAAGCATCTGGCAGTTGAATAATTATGGATGTGGGAAATATTTTGGTCCTGGCATTTAAATTATAGCTCTATTACCATGCATGCTAAACAGAAAGAAGTAGGAGAAAATGCATATTTTGATAAGATTGCTGTTTTTTTGTCATTTTTACATTTTCTAAAATCTCATAGCATTCGTCATAGATATTAGCTAGTGCTTGATCAGAAAATGTATCATGCTCTCATTGTCTTTTGTCTTTTTTGGAATTGCAACATCTTATTCTTGTTCTCATGTCTTGATCCTCTTAATTTTCCTGAGACTTACTCTGTTTTTAACATGAAGTGGAAACAACAGGCTATTAAATATTCAATAACCAAAGAGATGAATATTATGTAGCTTCATGTTCTAAACATATTATGATGTTTATTTGGATTCGTACCAGTGTGACTTTGAACAACATTATACAAAAGAACTTTCCAGAGGAGTATGCTGAGAGAAAGTCAGAGCATAGCAGTTTGACGAACTTTGGTGTTGATTTGATCCCCCTTTTTGTCATGGATGTTGTCATCCCATGTCAGAAGTTTCCATTGCACATATTTGAACCCCGATACAGACTAATGGTAAGTTGATTATTCATTGATATGGTTTAAGACGAATTGTACCTTGCACTCCTGTGAGGCAAATGCTGCTTTAACTGAAACAGGCATTTAACATTGTTAGAAGTTGTATTTATCCCGCATCGCCTAGTTACTGGACTGTTATGGTGTATATATATGGATTAGACACTCTTTGTTTGAGCTAGCTTTTGGGAATGAGTTCTACTCAAACCCATTTTTCATGGTACCAGAACCAGCCTTTCGTCCGCAATGATGGGTTTGGACCCGGCCCGTGTGCATGTCACGTCAAGCGTGAGGGAGGGTGTTAGAAGTTGTATTTATCCCATATCGCCTAGTTACTGGGCTATTATTTTTTATATTTATGGATTGAGCACCCTCTTTCTTTGAGCTATCTTTTAGGAATGACTTCTACCCAAGCCTATTTGTCAAACATGATATTGACTTTTTCTAAGATGCAATCAGTCTGAGTTCTTTTCAAGCAATACAATCACACATTTGTTTTATGTTAGCAATTATGTTAAATGCAAGATATCTGATCTCATAGAGAAATTCCTGGTAAAATGTAATCACTTTTCTTTGAAGATTTTGATAATCATTTCTTTTTATTTACTGGTGATTAAAGTTGTTACAATTTAGATATACTAGTATTAAGCTTATTCCCTAACCCATATAATCCCCATAAAAGTAATCTTTATGTAATGGATGTGCAAAACATACATATTCCAAGAATACAAGAGATATGCTGCTCTGCAAGTTTGAGTTTTCATTCAAGTGTTACTTCTGAAATGAAGGGTCAGCAAGAAATATTAGAATTGCTTTGAGGTTGCTAGCTGGTGCATGTGATATGAGCTGGTGAGTTCTTTTACCTAGCTGTTACTTGACAAGTGACACTACTTTTCCCCGGTGAATTGCCCGATTTCCTGGAGGTCGTGAAACTAGTGGGCCATATGTGCATTTGAATTAAACTATTTGTTAGCCGTGAGAAGTACGCCCTTTTGTTTTTAATATATATTTGTGGAAAAGCTGATTTGGGTTCCTATCTATAGGAGTTTGAGGAACGATAGATATCTTGCTGCATGGAAAATCTGGCCATTAACCGAAAGCATAACTCTATTTTCACCTATAACAGTTCATTGCATGTGTCCATGTGAGAGTTACAGTGAGTGTGCAATGAACTTTGACAGCTAGATGAGCAAGATTGATTGTTTTAAGAATCCTGCATCCTGGATCTTATTGTGTTTGAGTTTTGTCTTCATCTTAGGATCCCCTATGGCTCGGTGTGTGTATATGTGTCACTAACAAGCATATTTAGGAATTGCAGTCTGTCTGGTTCTGTTTTTGGTTGAGGAGCTCCAAATTTTGTATGTAGGTCGAAATATTTATCAACTCTGTGGCCTTTGCTTTTAAATGTGGTTATAGTTAGCCGAAGACTTGGACACAAGATGAATTTAGGAAATCTAAGAAGTCCCAACACTCACGGTTAGTTTTATGTCAAAATTACAAAATTCGCCAGCAGTGTATTAGTAAATGGATCATGATACTTTTATGTTTTTGTACTTTTCTCTTTTCTCTTTTTAAATGATCAATTTCCGTTTTATACCTTTGGTACATTGTTGATGTCAGTCCTTTTACCCCTTTTTATGTTAGGTGAGGAGGATCATGGAGGGAAATCATCGGATGGGAATGGTAGATTATTGACACTGGTCCTTATCTTCGCCTATTTTCTTCTTAAGGACCGTTGCATGGATGAAAAATATCTTACCATTGCTCTGCTTTTTCTGTGATTATTTAGGTTATCCTTGATTCTCATACAGGATTAATAGTTGATTTTGCCTGTGAAGTGGAGATTACAGAGTAGGTTTTTGGTTCATCTGGTTGTAGTTATTTGACCTTTTCCTTTGTTTCTTCACTCCTTTTCTTTTTAAACATGTCTATGTTCTGAATCAACTAGTTCTTGCAGGTGTGAGCCACTTCCAGATGGACGATTCTATTTAGAGGTAGAGTTATCATCTTTCATTTTGAAAGAAATAAATTTTTTGTTGTGCTCTTTCTGTCTTTGCAAACAAAGGAAATTACTTCTGAAATTTAACTTGAAAATTTGAACATCATGCATTTCTATGGTTTCTTAGAAGTCACAGGATTTCATAGTTTGATGAACCACTAACATAAGATGGGTAATATTTCTTATTAGTGACAACTAGACTAGAAGATGATACTTAAATGATAAAAAAATCTTAGTGTGCAGGATCCAAACCTTAGCAGCAGAGTGAAGGGAAGGGGCTACCCAAGTGTCCTGTTTGATCTGAGTGTGTTAGTTAATGCGTATATTCACTTATTGATAAATCTCATTTGCTTGCAGGTCGAAAGTCGTCGTAGATTCCGCATCCTTCGATCTTGGGATCAAGATGGGTGAGCTTGGTCATCTCTTTCAGACTATCATTTTTCTGCCATTTCAGTTGCTATGGATATTGGTACAGGCTATTTGTGATGAGTTAGAAATCGTATCTTTCTTTTTATTCCATTTCTTCTTTTATGCAGGTATCGTGTTGCAGAGGTTGAATGGGTACATGATGATTCTCCAAAAAAGAGAACAGAAGTATGCTTGCTGCTTTTATCTACATTTTCCATTTTTTCTTTTTTCTTTTTTATTCTTTTGGTGCCAAGAGATTTTCAGATATTAAATGGCAGAAAAAGGTAATTGAACTTTTTCTTACTGGGTTTTAGATCTAGTCGGTGGTCTATTTGTTTAGTAATTTATGGTCTTTTGAAATGGAGAAACATATTTTCAGATTGAAAATGGATACCTACATTCTATTAGTTCTTCTATTTCACAGCATTAAACTGGTTTGTAGCTCTATAGGAAGGTATAGGATATTAATTGTGTCTTAAGCTCATTCTCTCAACTAGTTTGAGATTGAGGCTTTATTTGAGTTTAGCTGTTGGTTGGCTTCCTTTAGTCCTTGTTGGGTAACACAAAAAGGGAGGATAGCTCTCTTTCCCTCAAAAACCTTAATCATTATCCCAGGATTTAATATTCAGTTCGCAACCTGAAATTGCTTATTTTGTATCACGGGAGATGTTCACCGTAGTTACCTTTGGACTCATTTATGCATGATATCAGTTGCAGGAGATTACAAATAATGCAGCAGAATATGCTCAGTCATGGCTAAGAAGGGCAAAGGACGCTGCAAGTCAAGGTAAAGACTTGGGTGAAAGTTAGGTTAATGACTTGTGCATGTTTCATAAATGATTTCTTGTTGCTCCTTTTCCTAATTTGGATTCGGCTGCCATGATGGAACATTTATTTTTGGAAGTAGTCTATCTATTCAAATTTATGCCATGAAATAAAAGTGTTAGGGCAAAGGTGATAAACTTAGTTTTTGGGCCAAAAATTTATTTCACCAAGATCTGATTTTTGTGGATATTATTTCTTGGTGTCGTATTTTTCCAGGCAGTCACTGAAAATTTTTCCTGAAGTTTGTGACAGCAGTTAAAATTTATGATTATGATTTTATATGTCAAATATCGTGTTAAGGTTGCATCCCAAGAAATTTTTTAGGATTGTATGGTAAGAGGCCTTCACAGAAATTAAGAGACCTGCCAATTGAACTTTCCATTCCAGAACATCTGCCATTTTGGTTATAACAAAGTGCCATAAGATATTTCAGCCAAATTGACAGAGTTGACCTTCAATCGAAACCTTCAAGTTTTTTCACTGGTGTTTATACACAAAAACAAGTGTGCGCAAACACACGGATTTGAACGCATACATTTTTCACTGGTATTATTCTTTTGCTGTAGGGTTTCGACCAAAATTTTGATTCCTGACAGTTGGACTAAGACCACTTTAGTATTAAGTTCCTTGACAACTGAAGGGCAACTTAGTCATGTTGGTAAGATTTGAATTGGCACTTGCCATGTTAGTGACTGATAAAAAGCAATTGCTCGGGTTTATAGTCAAGGTTATGCACCCTGGACTTCTCTTTTAGATTAGGTGGAGGTCACAGGATTTTTCCTTCTCCATTAGTTCACTTCAAAATTTTACACCAAATCTTAGTTGCTGGAAAATGATGTGCATTTCTGCACCGGAGCATAGGTACTTATAGTTTGCCCATGCACGACAAAAGGATGATGTTTCCTATTCTATTTTTCTGTTTTGCATTTTCAGATAGAAGAAGACTTGAGAGGCTATTAAATGTAGAAGCAATGATGCCCACACCATTGGATCCTGAGCGCTTCAGTTTCTGGGTATTTGCTATTATTCACTATAAATATGGGGTTAAACATGTTTCTGCTGTACTTTCTGATTTCGGTTTATGGTTGGCTTCAGCTTGTTACTTTATCAGAAAGGAGGCCTCATGAAAGATTGGAGCTCCTGCGCATGAGGGATACAGAAGAGGTATACAATTCCTTTTGAACCTTGAACCTTTAAGAAATTATTCGACATATTTCACTTGGTATGCCGGATAGTTACATTTCACTTGGACGATGTTACTTGATGTATGCTCTATGATATAAACTATGAAACCTTAATCTACCTTTTGTGTTAAAAACTTAATAAGGCAATGATGTGCTGTGGAGATGATTGCTGTTAAAAGTTATCCTGGTGGTAGTGTATGAAGTTATTTCCCTTCCAGGGGTTCTTATACAACATTTTACAGCAAAACTTGTTTAAAAGCTTTTCTAGATACCGGAGTTTATGTATATCATTGTGACGGCTGGAAATGCCGGTCAATGTCTCAAATTAGCTTTGTTTTTTTTAATTGCTATTATTTTCTGATATCTTCTGCAGAGAATAAAAAGAGGATTGGTATATCTCAGAGCTGCAGAGCAGGGCTGCAGCGTGCAATGATAATAGTTGTATTTGTACGCATAACTCTATGCTAAAATCAATATTTATAATCAATATTCTTTGATTCACATGATAGTGGATCCTATTCTTTTTGTAACAAATGAGTCATATTTATACTGGCATTCATCAATATAGAAAAATCCAATTTTCAGTTAGCATATCTCCTCTTTCTGTATATATATATATGTGTGTTTCGCTAATAAAAGGTAACATCATAAATCAAATAGAGTACTAATGAGGATCATCATTTTGAGAATTTTAGTTGGTGTATCTGATTATCAATGCATTAATACTACTAAACCTAATTCAGAAATTTGCTACAGCTATTGGGTACTTTCGACTTTGGAAAGAAGGATTACAGGAACTTTGTACCAAAACAGTCCTTTCGCTTTTAGGTCAGTGTCTTATTGTGTAGATCTGTCTCAAGGTATAACTGCTATCGTTAACCCCGTATCCGACTTAAAATAGGCTTTGTGCCACCACCATTTAACCCATGATTCCGAGTATTCAATATTAATTCCCTCCCATCAAGTATTTAAAAACCATATCCACCCACGATATTGAACAAGCATAACCTTTTTTCTGCAAGATTTCAGTCTTATTTTCTTTTATATCCTAATTTTCACACCAAGAATTTAGAAACAAGTAATGATTAACAATGGCGCTGGCCTGGTACAAGTTATTTTATCTTTTTTCTTGGTTAGTTAGTAGTTGGAAAAAAAGAGGAATAAAAGCATGGTGTCTTTCATGGTCCAACGCAGAGCTCGCTATCAGTTAAAAACTTATTTGTGCTGCCAAGTCTTCTCTCATCCGCTTAAAGAAAACAAATTAACAAAATAAACAACCAAACAAACAAGGACATGAAACTTTCCTTCTTCTTCAGACACCCCTGCACGTCCTTCCCTTACTTGCTTCCAACTATCTTTCTCCCCCTTCACACACACCATTTTATCACCTACGATTTCCTCCGAATCGCACGTCCCCTTCCCTCTTCCCAAAACCATCAGTTTCTTTTATTTCCTTTTCTTGTACAAGCCTGCTTTTGGCAAGGCTCACAAATGTCCGCTTCTCCTCTCCCTCCACGACCACCCACTTGTTGGCTTTACCATTTCTGATCACCTTTCCCTCAATATTATGAAAGGAAATACCTGTACCCTTTTCCTTATCTTACTCATTTTCTTTCTTCTAGACTTTACTTCCGCGAAAAATGATCTTGCATATTCCCCTCCTGATGACTTTCTGATTGATTGCGGATCATCGCAGGATACCACTCTTGATGATGGCCGAACCTTCAAATCTGATTCTTCATCTCGGAGTTATCTTGAAACTAATGAAGAGGTACAAGTTTCAGTTGATTCTGTTCTTGTAAATGCAACTTATAGTTCTTCTTCTCCTTCGTCTGCGCTTCCTCTTTATCGAACTGCAAGGATTTTAACTTCTGATTCAAAATATATTCTTCATATTTCTCATCCAGGGTGGCATTGGGTTCGTCTTTACTTCTACCCGCTTCCGCACCCCAAATTTGATCTTACTAATGCTGTTTTCAGCATTGCAGCTGACGAATTTGTTCTTTTACATGAGTTCTCTGTAAGAGATAATACCTCAGTAGTTTTCAAGGAATACCTTTTCAATCTTACAAGTGAAAGATTTTCTCTTATTTTCAAGCCCATCAAGAATTCTTTCGCATTCATCAATGCTATTGAGGTTGTTTCTGCACCTGAAAGCCTTATTTCTGATTCCGTATCCACCGTTCCTCAGGGAGGAACTTTTAGTGGTTTGTGTAATTATGCTTTTGAGGTGTCTTATCGGTTGAATGTTGGCGGCACAATCATAACTCCAAAGAATGATACATTATCAAGAACATGGCTTCCTGATGCACTGTATAATACATTTCCACTAGGAGCTCAGAATGTATCAGTTCCTTCCAGTTCTGTCAAATACCAGAAGGATGGGGCCAGCCCTTATATTGCTCCACCTTGGGTTTATGCTACTGCAGATCAGATGGCAGATTCTGAAACAATGTTGCCGAGTTTCAATCTCACTTGGGAGATGAGGGTCGATACAGGATTTTCCTATTTGATCAGAATGCACTTCTGTGACATCGTGAGCAAGTCTCTTAATGACTTATACTTCAATGTGTATATAAATGGTATGATGGGTGTGTCAGGGCTTGATCTTTCATCCATCACCAATGCCCTTTCAACAGCTTATTTTGCGGATTTTGTGCTCAATGCCTCATCCATCACCAATAGTTCTATCAAGGTTCAGGTTGGCACTGCTTCCGGTATAGAGTCAGGATTGGCAAACGCTATTCTCAATGGATTGGAGATCATAAAGATGAGCAACAAAGTAGGGAGCTTGAATGGCTTTTTTGGTGCTGATGGTTCAAATGGAGTAAGCATAATGAAGATCGCTGCAGGTATTGGACTCGCAATGGGGCTGACAGCAATGTTGCTTCTCGCAATAATTTTTATCCGATGGCAGAAGAGGCCTCAAGATTGGCAGAAACGGAACAGCTTTTCTTCGTGGCTTCTTCCTCTCCAGGGCACCTATAACTCTACATTCTTGTCAAGCAAGAGCAGCTCCAGGAGATCTAGCATGTTTGGTTCACGGAAGAGTAAGAGTGGCTACTCAGGTTATTTCTCTAATCAAGGTTTTGGCAGGTACTTCACTTTCAGTGAATTGCAGAATGCCACACAAAATTTTGATGAGAAGGCAGTCATTGGTGTTGGTGGATTTGGAAAAGTTTATTTTGGAGAGTTGGAAGATGGGACTAAGACTGCTATCAAACGAGGAAATCCAAGCTCACAGCAAGGCATAAATGAGTTCCAGACAGAAATTCAAATGCTCTCCAAACTCAGGCATCGCCATCTTGTATCACTCATCGGCTTCTCTGATGAACAATCAGAGATGATTCTTGTTTATGAGTACATGGCTAATGGCCCTCTTCGCGATCACATTTATGGCTCGAACTTACCTTCTTTGTCATGGAAACAAAGGCTAGAAATTTGCATTGGTGCAGCTCGTGGGTTACATTATCTCCACACTGGTGCATCACAAGGCATTATCCATCGTGATGTCAAAACCACAAACATTCTTCTTGATGAGAATTTGGTGGCAAAAGTATCTGATTTTGGCCTTTCCAAGGCTGCATCAATGGATCAGGGACATGTGAGCACAGCTGTAAAGGGTAGCTTCGGATATCTTGATCCTGAGTACTTCAGGAAGCAACAGCTTACTGAGAAATCTGATGTGTACTCATTTGGAGTTGTTCTTTTCGAGGTGTTATGTGCAAGGCCTGTTATAAACCCTGCCCTGCCAAGGGAGCAGGTCAGTTTGGCAGAGTGGGCAATGCAGTGGCACAGAAAAGGATTGATTGAGAAGATTATTGATCCAAAAATTGCAGGGACTATTAATGCAGAATCCCTGAAAAAGTATGTGGAAGCTGCAGAGAAATGTTTAGCAGAATACGGGGTTGACAGGCCTGGAATGGGAGATGTGTTATGGAACTTGGAGTATGCATTGCAGCTACAGGAGGCTTCCTGTCAGGCTGAAGCACCAGATGATAAGAGTACAAATCTGATAGCTTTGGAAAAGCCAGGTAGTATGAATCCTGAAGGGGATTCTGGCATTACAGCGAGTGATGATTCTGAAGTAACTGTTGGTTCTCCTATGTACTCTCAGATAGGAACTTTTCATGGAAGGTAAAATTAAGATATCCAATCGTAAAGAAACCAGATCATCAATAGCAGTAACACAGTGGCTACTTATAGCTCTTGAGCTGGAAAAGATGTTACAGAATTGTTTGAGCTTCCACTTGTAATCCCTCTATAGCGTCCGAACCAAGACAGCACAGATTGAGGCGAACTCCATCTTATCAAACGTAGAAAATTGGTTCACTCAGGCTTTTATTGTGTGCAGCAAAGCCAGGTTGTATTTTCCAGGATTGACTTTCCTTTTTTCTTTTGGATTCAAGTTTCTTTTTCATTTCTATTGATGTCAAGTAGTTAATCTTCTAAGAAGCGTCCATGAATATTGCAAGCATTCCAGCAATTATTCATTGTGTTGATTTTTCTTTTTCTTTTTTTATCATTCTCGTAAGGTTGAAGGTAGTATGAAAATTGCAGTAATTTTAAACAGAAAATGAGCAGATTCATTCTTAGGAAACTAAAAAAATGGAGGCACATAGGAGTGAATACATACATAAATTCACAACATATTCACTAAACATTCTACCAATTTTTTATCCCATTTCTTGTCAACTTAACATGACATATATTATTTTTATAAAAATATATTATTTTAAAATGTTAGAACAAAAAATAATGAGTTATGTAGCATTACTAATTTTAAAATGATCCGAGAATAATAATTCAATAAAATAATTATTTATATATATATATATATGAAAGTAACAATAATATATTTGTACATGAACAATTACATATGCATACCCTAAGTTGTTATAAAACAACTGCGAGTTTTTATGTGAACCCCATTTTAAGAGGGTAACTTTATATTATTTACATTATATTTTTAATAGCTTCTTATTTTCATAAAATAAAGGGTATTCAAACCAGATTGATACTTTCTTTTAGGAAAGAAGACCTATTCCGAGGGAATATTTTGCACGTAAACCATACTGTTAGATGAATAATTTATATTCATTAGTAAATAATCATAAATACTTTTAAAATGTTGCTGGATTATGCATTTTCAGTTTACATTTTTAAAAATAATAGCACTATTTTTAAATTATGATAGAAGTGTAGACGCGGGAAAGAAAAGTCATCAATTTATTGGGCTTTTGAAAGGCTATTTGCCAGACTTCAGGTGCCCAAACAGAAAATAACAGAAAATTCCAGTTCTTCATATCTTAAACCAACTAACCAAACAAAAGCACACTTTTCCAAACTCTTCTGTTCTTTGCTCACTATTTTCATCAATCTCAGTTTGGATTTCTGCTGACAATGGGACAAGAGATTAATAATAATAATAATATTGATTTATTTTTAGGTAATATAGAAGATTGGCACGACACCCTTCTCCAGCCTTTAAACCCAGTAGATTATCCACAAACCCAACAAACCTTCTCTAAACAATACTCTCTTGTTGTTATCAGAGATCACTCCTCCACCAATCATAACTCCGCCGCCGCTGATTTCTCCGTTTTCCCCCCAAGCAACCACGAGAATCTAACTCCTTCTCATTTCAATCATGACCCCAAACACCACCCACCACCTTCCCCTTCCTCTCCTTTGTCATTTCTACCTTCCGTCTTCGACGACGACTCTCCTTCCCCGCCGCCGCCGCCGCCGCCGCCGGTTACCCTTTTGCCTAAATGGTGGAGCTTTGCTGTTCAGATCTTGCGTTCGAGAATTGGTCCGTATTTTGGATGTAGTACTGTGAAATGTTCGGCTTTTTGGTCATTCAAGAATGTTGCTTTGGTGGTGACGGCGGTATTCTGGTGGCTATGCGTGCGACTACGGCAGCAGCGGAGGAGAAAGAGTGTGGAGCATTTGATGCAGATTATTAATGAGAAAGACAAGGTTTGGGTATTTTTTAGTTTTGTTTGAAGGTGTTTGCTTTCGTGTTTTTGGTAATTATGTTTAAGCTGTTTGTTATAATGTCTATGAGAAACGATGGTGACTGGTATAAATAAAATTTTCTTGGTTGTGATTGTTTGCAGAAAATTATGCAGCTATTGAATCAAATTGCTCAAATGAATGAAGTATTCTTAACTCGTCATAAAGTTCTTGCTTCGAAACTGCCTAATTGATTGAAGAAGTTGATTCAATGGAAATACTCTTAATTGCCTACGTGGTGGGAAGAGCATTTTGAGGCTTTATTTTACTGGTTGAACAGCTTCAAATGCCAATATTTTATGTGGTTGCAAAATTGTTCAAAGCCCAATGAGTGTTATGTGCAACTTGTGTACTTGAATTGTGCCTTGATAATGGACCACATTTTTGCATTGTTTATAGAATCTAGCTGAATAAAGGGACCACAATGTTATGTTTTGAACATAGAAAATTCATCTGTTTTTATTAGTAGATCACTACTATTTAAATTGTATCTAGGTTAATTGGTTTTTCTTGGTTAAATCTTGTTTCACGACTTTGAGGTTTTACATGATCTCAAATGATTTGATCTATGGCTACAGTTTAAAAATAAGTGAAGGAAGTTTTGGCTAGTTTGTAGTTGACGTATTCATCATTAATTAACCAAGTAGCATTTTGTCAAATTATAAATAAAATTATGTATCACTGCATCGAAAAAATTAAAAAATATTTATCAGAAAAATTATAACGTATTAAATAAAATTAATTCTTGTCAATTATTTGACTATTATTATTTTTCTCAAGTATAATTATAATGTTATAAATGACAAATTGATAATCAAATTATTAATATAATGTTTGTATTCTTCTTAATTTGTTATTCATGCTAATGTATTTGCTTTTGGTTTTGATATTTTGGCTAAGAAAGGGTTTTATAAGATAGGAGAAGATGAATATTTAAGCAAATTGGCTGACGAACTTATTGTTCTTATTTATATTATCACAGCCGACGCGGAAGGCTATGGAGCTACAAACATTGGTTCTAACTAAATATTTGATACGTTCCTTGTGTAGGGTTAATTACATATATAAATTACAAAGAACTGGTTCATTGAATCTGGGAATAACAGCAGGAACATTCTGATCTTGATGAAATTCGCCATTTTGCTTTGACTTGGACTGGAATTTTTCTCATGTACGTTAGTGATGGTTGGCTTGAGTTTGCCTTTATTAGAAAGAGGAGTTCAGGTAGACCGTGTGCCGGAGAAGTAGGTAAATGTAGTTACATTCTGGGTCAGATTTATTGTTCTGTAACTTCAAATTATCTGCGACTTAAATCAAACTGGTTTTGGTATTTGCCCATACTAATTTTTGATCGTTTCTTTTAATTGATTTTGAACTCTTGCAAGTTGTTTTTATATACATATGGAGACTTGAAATAACCGATTGCTAAAGTTTCTGGTGAAAGTCTTCTAGCATGAAAAAAGATAGCTGATGATGATGATGATTTATAGATTGAATATGGTTGTGTTTGGGCAATTCCAGGTATAGGCTCCAATACCTTTTGTAGGTCGGCATGTCCTCTTTTGTCCTTCTAACAACAGCAGCTGCAATTGCCATTCATTCACTTGGAACCTTGAGGCCCTCAGGCCATAACAAGGGACGACCATAGGCAAATATATCAGAATCAAGCCGGCTCTTTGTGGTCTCTCATTATAACCGCCATTTTTGCTATGTATTCCAAGCTATGTCAAGACTCAAATCCAATTCAGTTTATGAACTATAGGGAGTAAGTTCTTTGTCAAGAGACGCACACACTAAAGCATCCCAGTCTGAGAAATTCCAAGCTCGCTGGCATCATCAGAGTTGCGTCTCTTTAGGGGTGAAGACTGAAGAGCATTATTGTAGCTCTTCCTTTACACAAATGAGAACCATATAGCTTCAGTTATTTGCTTTCCATTTGAACATGAGAAAATGGCATGTAATTATAGAAGTGACAAAAGAGCATTGCATGAAAATAGAAGTCCCAATAAACTTAAGATCCCCCTCTTGAATCGGATTGGAGAAGCTCATTGTGATAAAGACCATAAGAACACTATTGTTTGGTATTTGACTGTGGAACATAAAGGTTATTTTAAGACTAAACATTTGTCAGTATCTGATAGTCATTGCAGCGAATTTGGTAATTAGGCATCTGATACAGGTGTATTATTCTAATAGAAGCATTTGTGGCATTCTGTACTATCCAAGTTCATATAGTCTAAAGTATGAGACTTCGAGCACCTTCTATTTATTCATCTACTAGACAGATGGAATAAAACCAAGAAAAAGTTTTAGACTACGAGAAGAGGGGGGGAAAATCACTTGAATTGGTTCTGCGCTCCAACTTTGGTTTAGCATTGGCATTGCTACATAAACACCGGATAACATGAAGATTATCTCAGATGTGCATATTTTAATAGATCTGAAATGTTACGTGCTTTCTTGGCAACACTTTAGCAGCACAGCATAACATCTCTCAAATTTTACAATGTTTATATCAATTGAGCTAATAAACGCAATTTAATATGATTGTTTCACCTTACATAAAAGGGTCAATTGAATAATGTCCATCTTCCAAATTCTTGCCTGGCAGTTGATGCCTACAAAAAATATGTAGCTAAAGCACCATACCGAGGTCTCCTAAGCTCCAGTCAAAGGGTTCAGCAACTGGCAGTAAGCACAGCTTGCTGAAGCAAGATAATCTAGCAATCTACCGTTACCACATTTTTTGATAACCCACTCTTGCAATGTGAAAAAACTCTCATAACATATATGTCCACCACACGGCATTGTTAAAATATAGCAAACATTGAAACTCACAAAGAATTGTCTAATTGCAAACATTAACTTTAAAGACAACTTGAGAATCTCAATTGTTTTCTCCATTGATATTTCATATAATAGTGTGTGACATTCTTATCGTTTACTTTCCAGAACAATGAGTGCAAAGGAAAACAAACAGATCATTACCCAAATAAGGGGAGAAATGGAAAAAGACAACCACACTGTAGCTTTGATTATAAATTCTCTTCATTGATTACTCAAACACAAGAAGAAATGTAGATGTCAATCAAAGAATTCTACCATTTGTTCGCAGAAGCAGAACCAAGATAACTTAGCAAGGAAACTCACTTAAAATGTAAACTGTTATCAAATTTAAATCTGCCTTTGACTGAGGAATTACATTACCTACAAATTATGGCACAGTGAAAGTATTTCACTCCCTAGTTCTCTGATCCATTTTCTCCCTCATCTGCTGCTTCCATGCACTGAATGGCGAATATCAAACTGGTCTACATACTCCAAGGGAGTCACTGTCTCATTCCTGATCCTCTTGATCTTGGGGCTCAATAATCCCCTATGCCCAAATCCGTATAACTTAAGCACCTGGTTATCAGCAAAATTGAAGGCCCTTTCCATGCTTTTCAAGCACCGCTCAACAGGATAGTCCCCATAGCTCCCACAAGGCTTGCAACCAACAAAATGAGTAACAAAAGGCCACCTCTCATCACCCAATCCTGGATGGTACTTTTCCATCATCTCCTCATACCGATCTACCAACCCTGCCCAATAACCATGTAAATAGTACTGATTCTCAATATACACCTTATCCATCCATTGATCCTTCTGCGAAAGCAGCAAGTAAATCAAAGCTGACTGATCATCAGCCTCAAACGCAGGCCGCCCTTTCAAATTAGCAGTTAAAATCTTACCAGCCTCCTCCCTTATTGTTCCTTTAGGGCCCATGGGAGCCCAAGCATCAAGCAAATCTAAACTCCACTGACAATTCCTAAACAAGAAACTCCCAGTATTCAAAGCAATCCAAGACTTTTGATCAAACAACAAATCAGGGTACCCATGAATCACTAAATTATGCTTATCGTACTTGGATAATGGGATCTCGAAAACCATGTCAGTAAACATAGCATCACTATCCATCCACCAAATCCACTCGACTTCAGGATGTGAAAGCATCAATCTCCTAATCATTGGCAATTTGGCCCAATACCCAGCTAATTCTTTATCCAAATGAGCCATATTATAAACAATCTCAATCCCATGAATCCTACAATAATCAATCTTGTTCTTGATAGCTTTCAACAAATAATGGTCCCCAATCGGGTTATCACACGGGCTGGGCGGTGACCCGGTTAAAAGCAAAATCCTAGGCTTCCCATTAACAAAACTAGGAAATTCAGGGTTTTGATTACGCCATACCTTACGCTCCTGATCCCAATTTTCAATTTTAGGACCTAAAGTGTAGGTAACATTAGGGTTGATCTCAAGCTCTGGAGGCTCATCCGGGTCGGTCGGATCGTTATCGGATCGGATCTCAGCCAATATCCGATTAGTCTCTTCGATTAAATTCTGATTAATAGCTTCAGCATCAGAGCTAGTGAGACTTCCTATACCGATTGTGCCTCTGAGGACAAGAATGGTAACGAAACCGCATAAAATAGTAATCTTGATGTTGTTGAACGTCTTATGGATCTGTCTGCCACGTGGCATTGCTGAACGGCCACCACCAACAACTCTGCCGTTGGCGGTGGTTGGTAGACCTCCTCCTCCGCCTCCGCCGCTGCCTCTCTTTTGAGTAGTGTTGTCTTGTTTCATAGTATCTCTTTTTCTTCAATTATAGACTGAAGGTTTTAGAGAGAGCATAAAAGAGATTCAGTTTCTCTCTCTTTTTTTTTTTTTTTAATAATTTTTTAGAAGGCGGATCTGAAATCAGACATTTATTTAATGCAATGTAATAAGAAAAAGGCTTTCTCCTGGTTTCTATTTTACCTCTGGAAATGATTTTTTTTTTGTATGAAGGGGTAAGGGGAGAACGAATGGGATAAACCCTAGGTGAATCCGGCGGTGGAGAGGGCGGGTGTTGTGGCGGTGGCGGTGGCGGTGGTTATAATTTGAGAGCAGTTGTGAGTATTGGGAGAGTTCAAAAGAAGTAGTTGGGACGACATATGTCCAACCGTGGATTTGTTAAGAGTGTGTTTTGTTTTGTTTTGTTTTGTTTATTAATTTATATTTTTATTTATTCATATTAATAAAAAAAATGTTTCATTTTGGACAAGGTTATTACATATTACATGCACCTGTCCGGTCTCATTAGTCTATTTTTAAGACAATATGATTTTGAAAGGCTCAATTTATTTAAATTAAATTGCGAGACATATACATGTGTATATTAGTTATGAGTGTACTTTTTTTCATTTTTCAGATGTAAAAATTCACCTTAACATCTATAATCATATATAGTTAAGAGAATCACTAATAATTTTTTTATCTTTAATAACTTAATTAAACTAAGTTATAATCTTGTAATCTATCTTTAACAACGAGAATCACATAGTAAATATTTAGATTAAAAGATTTTCAATTAAGAATTTTATTAAATTTATAGATTCAACTTGAATTTATTATTTGATAGAGAAAAAACAGTTTAAATTATAAATTTTTAAAAATGAGTTTTAAAAACTTTTTATTTCTTAGAATTTTAATTTTTCACTTAGAGGATAAAAGTTTTACTTAAAAACGACAGGTTATTATAATACTTTATCTACTAAATTTATATTATTTTAAAACTATTCTTAATATTAAATAAAAACTCTTTATTTTCATGTTTATTTTAAATTATAAAATTTAAAAATATTATAGATTTAAAAGAAATAAGAGCTCTTAAAATTTAAAAGCAGAACCGGACAGGCTTTTTATTCTTTATAGATAATTTTAATTTAAAATTTATTTTTTTTAATTTAATTTAATATTTTAGGACGATAAATTATACTTCTAGTATTAACAAATAAATTTAATAAAAAGATAATTTTAACATTAAATTTTATAAATAAATAATTAACCATCAATAATAATATAATTTTTTAATAAGTATTAACTATTTTTTATTTTATATTAATTTGTTTTAGAGAGAGCAATTTTTACTTTTCATTTAAGGATGAATTAAATAAAAAAAATTAAAATGGTCCAAAAAATTAAAAAAAGATCTATTTAACCCTGCCATAAAATTTAAAAATTAATTTGAATCTTATTCCATTTTAATCTGTAAATTCTAAATCCCTAAATTGAATGAGAATCTCACAATCTAAATGAATTTAAATATCAAATACCACATACTTAAGCTGACCTCAAAAATCATTAATTATAATAAGAATATCCTTCTGTCAATGGGACCCTCCGGTTTTAGCGGGCCTGACTGTCTGGGTAATGTACAGCTAACTTTAACGCGTTGATCCTGAGATTCTAACATGTAAGAAGAAAGATCCTAGAAACAAAGCTCTCCTCTTTTCTTCTTGTACTTGCATTACTGAGCTTACACCTCCGATCTTCCTCTGTTCCACACTCCATTTGAAGGGCGTGTGTAGTACTCTCCAAGAATATATATATGGGCTCATGCTAAAAAGAAAAGAAAAAAAATAAAAAAGACAATTTCATGTGCATTTTGTAACATGGCTTTGCTTGTGTAGGACCAAGAGACCACACCATCCATCTTCAATTATCTATATGTCAATCTTATTATCATGTGCCATGTGCTCTCCTTCCTAATCATACATGTCTCATTGATTGTTAACTTGCAACTAGTGGGAAGTGGGAATTCTCTCTTCCATTCCTTTCCCACTTTGTTAATGCTCAAATCAAGAGGTGATTACTTTAAGTTTAGATAAAATTATTATTTTATTCAATTTAGGGTTTAAGAATTGTAGACTATATAAGTAATTATTTTTTTACATTTATTAATTAATATTAATAGATATGTGGATAATTAACTCGAATTTGAAATCCCAGATTACTATTTGAATTTATTAATCCTAATATTGAATGCTCATTGAGGTCTGATCTATTGTCTTTAGGTCAAATATATCAGTAATTCATGTTATATGGTATTCTGAGTTACGCTTCTCTTGTGTGTAAATCCATAAGTTAAGGATTTTATTAGATACGTTTAGCTTATTATGTAATTGCAGAAATATTGATATTAGATAGGATCCTTTTGCTTGAGATGGGACGAAGAATAATAAATAAAAGACTACCACTAGTTATTGAATGGTGTCGGTTATTGTTATTGAATAATCATGGCACTAAAGAAGGAACAAATGATATTCAATTGTAGACGTCGACTCAACTTGCAAGAAAAAAGCAAGGCTTTGGACGATGCTTTAATCATTTAGACCTAAAAATAACTAATAAAAATGGCATAACATATATATATATATATATACATATATATTAATTTTTTTTCTTTCTAGAACACAACAGAAATAATTATTTTCTTATCCATGTAAAAATAAAAATTCACTTAGATACATGATTGATATATATTCATTAATTTTAAATAATAAAATATGTATCAATCATTTAATATTAAAGTGTAAAACACTCATACATGTGTCGCTCTCATATTAGTTATAATGTATACATAAAAATCTTCTTGATAAATCAAAGTCAAGAACTTTCCCTCCTAAAATCAAATGCACCTTCGATGAAGAATAGGACTAATATATATTACTATATGTTGCCAGAATATGTTCATACAGGTGTTAGGTTTGAAAGTGAAACAAGAAAAGAATGGACAATCGTGGGGGCAAGGTAATGAACAACTAGTCTTTTACAGCTAATAGAAATGAATTTCATGATCCGTGCATTTTCTTGGAAGTCGCCATCTAGAAGAGAAGAGGGAAGCATGCCAAATTGATGAAAAGGATATGCGGGAATTTGGCAGCGCACAACAGTACTATAGCAGTGGTATGGTAGATGCAGCCTTGCTAACTTCAATTAGCTTGTAGTTGCCAACCCAAATTCTCATGATTTTAGCAATGTTAGGAGCACCAGGCCATCGCGATCAACTTGCAAGTTGCAGACATCAAGCATAAACATATAGCAAAGTCTCATTGAAATTGAAACGTTACGCATTATATCTAGCAAAATGGGTTTCTGATGCTGTAAAGATTTCATAGCCATCTTTTTTGCTTCTGACCTTATGTCCCATGCTACTTCGTCTCCTTTAAATTCCTGTGTTAGCATTGTTTGGCCAACTAAAGTGAATAAGAATTTAAGCGCAGGGGCTCAAAAATTTTGATATGTAAAATCTTAGCAAACATTAAATTAAGACATTGATTTCTCATAACTACAAGGAAAAGTATTGTTCTAGGTCTAGGATAACTGTCCAATAATTCTGAATAACCTGATCTTCTCTAGCAAATTAAAGCGCATAATGGATGACCCAGAAGTAAAAAAATTTCAGCCACCCGTTTGGCATCAAGCAGTGTTCCTTGTGGATAAGAACGTGATATAGTGTTAACAGTTGGAGACAAGACAATCCAAACTCTTGTTGCTGAGAAACACCATCCTTATTACTTAACTTGGTAAAGCAAGAAACAAACCAACTATCCTACTGGATAGGAAAATTGTGCCAGGCCAGGAATTCAGCAGACACCATGACGCATGTACTTATGTTTATGAAGTTAGTCTGAAATTAATATAGGAAATGGTTGACCCCGTTAATCACCCAGCGTGAGAACATGTTGAGACTAATTCTACAAGGAAACAAGACTGCTGTCGCAATTTGCCAGTTATTTTGAAGCAGATTTCTTCTTTCTCTTCTTACTAGCCACTTTCTTTTTAACCTTTCCCTCAGTCTTCCTAACTCGTTCTCGAGTCTTCGGAACGTTGGATTTGATGCAGTCCTGAAGCCTGACCTCCTCCTCCTCCTCCACCTTCCTCGTTGGCTCGAAAACCTTGGTGATTGAGGGGTCTAGTACCTCACTTGAGCAGTGAACAGTGACGCCCATGGCCATGGCCTCATCCCATAGCTCTTTTCCCTTCTCAAAGTTTCCCCCGATACAAAGCTTAGGTATCAGCAAATCGTAGACTGGCCCATAACCGCCCGATGAGCTTCTCTTCATTTGATCAAACAACTTGAGAGCAAAATTCACTCTTTCTACTCCACAGAGGATACCAATCAGGTCATAGTAAAACTTACGATCCGGCACCAGCCTCCTTTCAATCATCTCATCGACTATCTTATTCCCTTTACCAAATCTCCCAGTCAAATACAAAACCTTCGCCACAAGATAATAGCTAACCCAATCAGGAGCACAACTTGACTTCTTCATTAGCTCAAGTATCTTACAAGATTCCTGGACTCTTCTCACCCTCCCAAGACAAGAAAGCAATATATTATAACTAATCGAGTTTGGCTCTATTCTATAAGATCTCATCTCCATCATGACATTCAAAGATTCAGGCACAAGCCCGGAAGGATTGCGTTCAACATTTCTCTCACAAAGACACCTGAGAAATGTATTATAACAAAACAAATCCGGCTTTATCCCATTCCTCTTCATCTCTTGGATAACTTCTCTTGCTCGCTTGACATTCTTCTGCATTGACCATCCATATATAAGACTCCTATAAATGCAAGGCCTTATAACCTCCGATAGCTTATCCTTGTGGTGCAAAACCACCCCATATGCTTTCTTAGCATGGCCTTCAGCACAAAGAGCAGTGATAATAGCAGTGACAGTTTCACAGTCTTGGGGGCACTTGAACTTGTCCAAGTTCTTGAATATACCTAATGCCTCATCTTCTCTCCCTAATTTAACCAGCGCCTCAGCAACAAGACCAAAAGTTTGTGGCTCCATCACGCGTCCCTCCTTCCTTAAATCCGAAATCAGAATTTGCATTGCTGTATGATCCTTCTTCTCCGCCAAGACTCGAATTGCATGATTAAAGTCCTCATCTTTCATACTGAAGTCCAATCTTTTATACGACCACAGAAAAAATCTCAGCAACCTTCTAGTGGGTGCCTCATGTTTGCAACAATCAATGACTTGAGTAACAATTTGCGATGTTAAGTTGCCTCTGAATCCATTTAAACTAGACTCCAAATCATCCAAACCCCCAATCGAGCTAGAAACAGCTTTGCAAATCTCTTGCAACTCGAGCGGTACTCTATTATGCGAAATTGTGGAGTATAAACAAACAAAATGCTTAGATTTGTTAGCATTCATATTTTGCAACGTAAAGCTTAAACAAGAAATACAGTTTTGTTTGAGAAATTTCATCGAACAGGTGGTGATTCTCTCAACTATCAAGCAGAGGGACGTTAGTTACCTGTATTTTGATTGGAAAAGCGCGGGAGAATTAGATTTAGAAAGAGCAATAATGAATCAAATGGCACGTGCCCAAAATAACATCATGTAAATATCAAGGGCATAAAGGGGAAATTTGAAATCCTCATGAAAGTTTATTAAGCAACTACCAACGGCAATAAAGGGGAAATTCGAAATGCTCATGAAAGTTTATTAAGCAACTAACAAGGGCAAAAGGGGGAATCCGAAATTCCCGTTGCAGTTTCTTTCGCGTAAAAAACTGCCAAATCTACGAATCGAAACTAACAAACAAAATCGTCGGCGAGTTGGACTTTACAAATTCTCCGACCATCTTCCGGCAGCATCGATTGGAATATATCATTGTTTTTTTTCCCGGTACGTAGTGCAAACATTACTCAATTTGATTAAGTTTATGTACGTGCACATAGCAATGCATTTTGATTTATTACAGATAATAAAACGCGATTAAGGGTGTTAATGTGAAGGCTGAGAGATGAGTCAGGTTTTCGATGGATATGAGCGTCAATACTGTGAGCTTTCTGCTAATTTGTCGCGGAAATGCACGTCAACTAGTGTCCTTGATGGAGGTAATATAATTACCCCCAAAGAAAAGATTGCACAATTTATTTATTTGCTAGTATGTTTTATGCTCGTGAATTATATATTTTATATTTGCTTTTGGAAGACTAGCTGGGGAACGTTTAGACACATTTATTATTGATTGTAATTTGTAATCTAGGTATTTGATTTATGTAATTCATTTCAATTATGGGAAGAAGTAAATCTCCATCCAAAAATTGCTATGTTCTTCGTTAGAGAATTTAAAGTTACTAATGTTAGCTTAGGTGTTCAAAGCCAGCTTCTTGTAGGCCATGGTGTATGGTTGGCATATGTGTACTTCAGTTTTTTGGTTGGTGATGATGTTATTGTAATGTGTTGTTTATTATGCAGAGCTGAAGAAGCAGAAGCTTTCTGAAATAAAGACTGGATTGGATGAAGCAGAAACTTTGGTAATGTGAAAGCCTTATTATTATTATTATTATTGTTATTATTATTATCCATTTTGATTTTTGTTCTCATGGCCCATGAGACAATACTCCTTTAGATTCAGAAGATGGACCTCGAAGCAAGGAGTTTTCCACCGAATCTGAAGGCAGTGCTTCTTGCTAAGTTGAGAGAGTATAAGACTGATCTCAACAATTTGAAGAATGAATCCAAAAGAATCACATCTTCCCACATCAATCAGGCTACCCGAGATGAATTGTTGGAATCAGGAAAGGCAGATGCAACAATGGTAAGCCTCCTTTGATTGACATTATCTCCTCTGAATTATTGCTTTTATGTTCAAAACTCTCGAGTTACTAGCAAGTAGCTTTTGCTCACAATTGATCTATAGGATGAGGCCTTACATGGAATTTTTAATGCTTCATCTGTCTGCTACTACTTGCTCCTTAAAATGCTGATTGATTTCTCTTTATCGGACTACTATGCCATGGTTCAAATTTCTCTAAGCTGATCTCTGCAATTTGTTTTAAGCCTTAAATTAATGAAAGGGAATGAAGGATCAGCAGCTAGAGCATATAAATTTGTAGGACCAGAAATTGTTTTTAACTTTCACAGTATAATTCCTGTTGGCTTTTCCAAGAACTGATATGTGTTTTTACAGATATTACTTGGGTTTTCTTTCTTGTGAATCAAAAGCTTTTCATTTGTGCGCTTTCATGCTTTGTATGACTGGAGCACCTCTGCTCTGTACCTCTGTTTAATATACTGATAATCCTTCACCATCAATTAGCTTTTTTATTTCCTTGATCTTCTTTTTTTTTTTTTTCATTAAATCATCAATGTGCATTTTTTAGGCTGATATGAGATGGTTCTCTTTAGTTTCAACATCGAGTCAGATTGCAGCTGTATGTTTTTTCCATGCAAGTTAAAGTAGGCTACCAGCAGCGGAACAATATTTCAAATGCCTATATCAGCTGCATGAAGCTTTTGATTCAGGATTAGTAATAACGGACAAGAAGGTTAAATTAAGTATGTTTAAGTGGTCTGGTCTTGTTAAAGAAGTCTTAGGAAAAATCTGATTTATGAGATTTTGATTCATGAAACTTTGTTTTTGTGGTAGCTGCAGTTAAATTGAGTATATATTTTCTTGTAGTTGCAGTTTGATCTTAATTCTTATCAATACTGCCATTTTTTTGTTTTGAGCTTATTGAGGTTTGAACCTTGGTGCAGATTCCTAATGTGGTCTTATCTTACCAGTAGGTTATAGTACTAGTTTATTAGTGCTGCCATTTTAAAAGCTTTTGAATTGTCTCTCTCTTTCTTTCCAACCCCGCCTGACACATGATAGTTAGTATTATTACTTTTATTGTAAACTTGAGTAGTATGTAAGAGTTTACAAGTTAGCAAAAGTCTTCTTGTTTACTGAACCTTAAAAGTCCGGCAAATGTTAATCAATATTCTGTTTTCTACTTGTGGTGCTTTTCTCTGGACGCTTGTGAATGATGGGACAGGTGTCTGCTGATCAAAGAGGGAGGCTATTGATGTCCACAGAGAGATTGAATCAGTCGACTGATAGAATCAAGGAGAGTAGAAGAACAATGTTAGAAACAGAAGAACTCGGTGTGTCAGTCCTTCAAGATTTGCATCAACAACGCCAAGCTCTCCTACATGCTCACAACACGGTACACTCTGCCTCTTCTTTCTTCTATTTCAATTATTGACGAGAATGGTATCATGGTTTATTCTGGTTCAATATAATATTTGACCTTGTGATGAATGTTCCGATATGTATATTATAATATAGACCTTCAAATTGTATCTATTTCTTACTTTATCCTTGCATTTCTTTAGCTTCAAGGGGTGGACGACAATATTGGCAGAAGCAAGAAGGTCTTGACTGCAATGTCAAGAAGGATGAGCAGGAATAAATGGATAATTGGCTCCTTAATTGCATTGCTTGTGTTTGCCATCTTATTGATCCTCTATTTCAAGCTCACTCGTTAACCAGCCATCTTATAAAAAATTCAAGTTGTTTGAGCATTCCCTAGGATTGTTGCATATTCCTTCCCACATGGTTTGTATTTTCTCTCGTTATGTCCAGTTGGACGTCATTTATTTTATGCCGTTCTCTTAATTCTATATATATATATATATTATCTGATTAAAGCCTTCTATTTCTTTTCTTTCTTTCCTTCTTTCAGTCAGAGCTTTCAATACGTTTTTCGTGTTCTTTCCAGTCTTAGCTACAGTAATGCAACCCTCAAGAGTTCTAGAGTTCCATTCATTTATGTAATTATTTATTTTATATGCAACCAAAAGTAAGCTTATATTCTTTTTCATCGTAGATTTTTGTCTTTTCAATCTCAGAAAGGACATATAGTTTACGCTTCACTTGTAGAGGATCCTGAGTATCTATCTCTTAAGAAAATTACAGGAGTACTTTTTTAAAAGATTCTGTGAGTGACTTCATTGCGCAAACTTTATGCAAATTGTAACAGTTTAATTAGTGTTTGTATATACATACATGGGCACACCAAAATTCTTGAAAAATAAAACAATCTCTTATTAGGTAGGATCACCATCACAAAGATACAGAAAACAAGTTTTCCAATTATCAGATCATAATCCAGAAACCCTTCTGTGGATTTCTTCTGAACGGTGGTGATGATGATAGACGAGCCAACATGGAAAAACAAAGTGGAAATTAAGACATGCCAAATAATGGTTGGCTAGTGGTCATTGTCCCTGTTTCTTTGTTTTCATTTTGCTTTTGTTTTGTGTTTTGCCCAATTGGGCATCGACACGTTCCAATGTCCATAATATACTGTATTCTTTAATAATATATCCACTTGATGAATTTTTAGGAAAAAGAAATATATTATATTTAATATGTATTCTTTTCGCTTGGTATAGAGAAGAAAGAGATCCTTTTATAGATGACGTGGCCTTCTCTCTATCGCTACCAAACTATCCAGAAAAAACAACACTCTTCTCTTTTCCTTGCACTTTTTCTCTCTCTCCTGTCCCCCGCGTACTTTTCCACGTCTGCAATTTTTCTAACATACGCCCATATGCGCTCTGTGCCGCACTCCTTTCTTCGCTTCCGACTCAACACCTCCCTGTTTCTCCTGGCGCATGTTAGCCTGGGCAGCATCTGGAAAAAAAATCATTTTTTATTTATTTAAAGGAAAAGCTGAGAGAGCTGAAAGAGAGAAATAGTTGACTTAACAGTTAAAACAGAGTAAAAACTCTTTACTTTTTTTAAAAATATCTTCTTGGTCTGATTAACGAGGGAAGGCTTTGGCGTTAAGCTAACGTGCGCAGGGTCTCCGGCGATCTAAACCTAACTGTTCAATTTCACTACTGGTCCCACTGAAATCCGCGATGCTGCCCATCAGATATTCTGACACTTACATCTCTCTCTCTCTCTCTCTCTCTCTCTTATAGCAGTTTAGTTTTGCTGCTTGTTTATGGATAGAGCTAACATGCGCATATAAATTGTTTTTATATAGAAAATATCTTTAGCCGCTTTTTTTTCTTGAGAAAAAAAAACAGTTCCTGTGTTTTTAATTCAATCTTCTCCTTCTGCTTCCCCTTCCTTCCTCGCTTTTTCTACAAGTTTTAGGTTTGGTGAGATATATAAAAATGAAGAATTCGCTGTACGAACAGCTAGTGATCCAAGCTACAACCCTAATAGTGGAGAAAGAGGAGAGGTTTTCAATGGAAGTTCTCTAGCTTTTCCTTTTTTATTTTTCTGAGGGGTAAATTTGTAATTTTAATTTTATTGTGAGAATGGAGGGAAAGGAGCCGAATAAAAGTGGTGGAGGAGGAGAAGGACTAATTGATAGAAGCAAAGTACGGATTTTGTTATGTGATAATGATTCCAAAAGCTCCGAGGAAGTTTTTACTCTTCTTTTGAAGTGCTCTTATCAGGGTAATCATAATTAATGATTCACTTGGTTTTTTCTTTTTCTTATTTTTATTTTGGTTTAATTTTATGTTTATGTGACATGACACTCTTGATTTTTGGTTTAAGCAGCGAGCTCATACGGTTGTTTATGTGAAGTGAAGTGGACTTGTTTTTTTGGTAGAATTAGATTTAGAATGATTGCTGATGTGCGTAGTTGAAATTGGATTAGCGTGGTTATTTGGGGCAGTTCAACAAGTAATAAGCTTGAAATGGAAATTTATTACGTTCTGGTAGTTTGGAAAAGTTGAAGTTTTACTATGCTTCTTGTATGACACGAAGAAAATGAAACGTATAATGATAAACTCGATTCAGACAGAGTTTAACTGAATGATGAAAGAAGAATAAGTTTTTCTTTTTCCTTCAGATTTTTGTATATCATCTACCAATTGATTATGAATTTCACTCCTGTCAATAGACTTTTATAATGTGTAATTATTTGCTTTTCACTGATTGGTGATTCAATGTAAACTAGATGTTGCTCAGAATTTTTTTCTCCGGGACTGAACTGAAGATAAAAATTGATAGGAAGGATGGAAATCTGCTATAAGGTGGACTTGTGGTATAGTTATCTCTGTAAGGCTTTGGCATTGTTTGTGTATTCATTTTTGAGGAAAGTACCATCTTTAATATTTTTATTTTAGAGGCAATAAAAGAAGAAATTTTTGGTAGGTTTAACAGGTCTTATTCATAAAATCTCCAAATAGCTACACAACGTTTTCAAATTGCCTTTTACAATAATATCTAACAGATTGCTTTGTCAGACAAAGCATTATCAATCTCAATGCCAAACAGACGGTATCTTGAATTCTGTTTCTTTTAGATGACTGCTTTATTCTGTTTAAATCCAAGTATGTCTTGGTCTTGTAGTCTTATTGATGTTTTTCACAGGCTTAGCTTATTGTACATCAATTTAAACTTACTTGCTGCATATATCATTCAACTAAAATTTGCTTTGTGAAGGGAATCTTCATTCAAGAAATGTCCTTTTTAAATCCTGTTAATCATTGCCTCTATTCTGAAGATGTTTCATTTTCCATTCTATTCAGATGTTTGATATGTTTCACAAGTTCATGTGCAATTTTCTCAATTTCACTACCCTGCCTTTGCTTAACAGTTACATCAGTGAGATCAGCTAGGCAGGTGATTGATGCATTAAATGCCGAGGGACCCGATATTGATATCATACTTTCTGAAGTTGACCTTCCAATGAACAAAGGCATGAAGATGTTGAAATATATCACACGGGATAAAGAGTTACGGCGCATTCCTGTTATCAGTAAGGTTCTTTTCTTTTTTGTTCTTCTTCCTTTCACTTCTGTTCTCTTTTATACTAAACTTCTTTTGGGCGTAGGTCGCCATAATTGAAATGCTATCTCTTTGGTTAGTGATGTCGGCACAGGATGAAGTCTCCATTGTTGTCAAGTGCTTGAGGTTAGGAGCCGCAGACTATCTTGTAAAGCCTCTACGTACAAATGAGCTATTGAACCTATGGACACACATGTGGAGAAGGAGGCGCATGGTTAATTCATACTTCTATTGCTTACTGAACTCTCATTTATTTACCTATTTAATTAAGTGCAATTAGAAGGATCGTGCATGCCCAGTGGATGTCAGGTTGTGGTTTTTTCATTTGGATGTTCTTTTATAACTAATGTGTTCATTAAGTGGGAAAAGAACACTGAGGCAGCAAGGATGGACTTTTAACTGGGTGTAATCTTGGTGATGGTTACAGATTTAATATTATTGTTTTTAAACTTTCAATATTCTTGGCGTTTGGTTTGGAGATTATAATAAGTTTTTGAATTTCAAAATTCTATGTATCTAGTTGTCACTCCAAGCGGAATATGATTATGCCTGCACAGTGATGGCTTTGTGTTGTTTAAATGTGGCAATGGCCTCCCAGCATCTATCTCAATGCACATCATTGGCCAAATTTTTTTTTAATTACATATTTTTGCATTTATGACACACTTGATAGCATACATAATATATACACCTGAATCAAAATCAAACTATTTATTTATATTTTTGTCTTTGGCAGCTTGGTTTGGCAGAGAAGAACATCTTGATTTATGACTTTGATTTGGTAGCATCAGATCCTAGTGATGCCAACACAAATAGTACTACTCTTTTCTCAGATGACACAGATGACAAGTCTCGTAAATGCCTAAATCCAGAAATTGGTGTATCAACTCATCAGGAAGATGTGGTGAGTATAATATGTACTTTTGAGCTGTGGTATATTTTAAAATAGTCAACTTTCCAGCCCAGAAACTCTTTGGGCGAATGATGTAGTTCATGCTTATCATGAGCGTCTTATCTGTTATGTCATATAAATTTGCATAATTATTTCAAATTTGAAGTTCAAATATGTTATGTTTCAATTTTTGGAAGTGGTTGGTATTGGCAGTAGCACTTGGTGAACTGCTAGTCTATGGAAGAGTTCCTTGTAAAAGGACAAGTAGCATCCTGGGGGGAAAGGAAAAGAGAGAGCAGACATAAGAATACGATTGAAAATGAACTTACAATTGGACATATGGAAAACTCCTGAAAACATAAATAAAGCAGACCTGCTCTTCTGAAGGTTTGCTGCTATGAGGCATGGAAAGTGTTGGGCTGGCTTATTGGACCTATAGAGCATGACGTTGATAATCATATCCTAATCTGTATACTGTGTAAATCACTCAAATTGGGGAAATAAGCTGTTAGTACAATTAAACTTCAATTTTTATGAAGCTCGAAATTCAGAATTGTGAAATAGTAGTTTTGTATCTATCCATATTCATAGTCTTGAGACATTTCTTTTATTGTTATTCTGTTCAATTACTTTATATTTCTGTTCTAACGAATCTCTTACTGTACTGGAAATGTGAGTTCTGCTCTGATGAAATAGTACAATACAACTAAGTCACAATGCATAATCTGGTGTATTTTGAATCTTTTTTTTACCTCAAAAAGGCCAACCACAAGTCTGGAGTGCTGCATCTACCCTTACTGACTATGTCATAGGACCAAAATCCTAGCTCAACAGATTACTTATGAGTAATCTAAACTCCATAATTCCTTATTCTGATTGAAAATGTTAAACTTAGCATTTGTCTTTTCCTCAGTCTGCTGCTGCCGCTGCTACTGCTTTTGCTGCTGCCGCTGCTACTGCTTTTGCTGCTGCTGCTACTGCAGGTTGTGGTAGTACTACTGTTGTTGCTGCTGCTACTGCAGATCGTGGTAGTGGTACTGCTGCTGATGAACCTCCACCTTGCAATCGACTAGAATATCGACCTGATGTGCCGGGAATAAGTGATCGTAGAACAGGTTAGCTACTCTGCATAGTCTGGCTGCCACTTGTAAATTATCAGGTTTGCTGTTGATCAGGTATCATTGGGATTTAAAGAGTAAAAGCATTACTTATGTGATTGGCCATGCTAGAAAAAATGTGTAAAATGAAGCTTACATAGCGATTGGTTGAGTCAATCTAGGTTTTTGCAAATAAATTAATGAATATAACAGAGAACAAGTTATTTTCATTAAACATTTATGTTTACTTATAGTGTGATAATGAAATGAAATATGTTATTTAATGCTGGAAATTTCATCTGCATTCATAAATTCATATACCCTTGTATTCTTAAAAGCATTATTTCTTCGATTTACACCTGTTAATATTTTTTGTGGTCTCCATTATGATTTTCTCTTTTCATTACTGTTTCAATACCTGTTGAATTAGTTTTATCGCTGCCAATTAGATCTCTTTATTTTTCTACAATAAAAAAAGCTGTAACTGGTTCTCGAGCCAAATCTAACTTGGGACATAATTTTCAGCACAATTATCATCTGGTCCAAAGAAGAGTGAATTGAAGATTGGCGAGTCCTCTGCTTTCTTTACTTATGTCAAGTCTAGCACAATCAAGAATGACTCCCAAGGGTTTCCAACCACTGAGGACTATACTGTTCCAAGTCTGAGGGCAGAAGAGAATCTTCAAGCATGTGCTCAGCAAGTGGTTAATGATGCTCAATTACATGAAAATAGAGAGACGTGGCAGAGCTATCCACAAGATGATTTCCGTAGTAGTTCTAGCATCCCTGATTCTATTTCTCTAGAGAGATCTTGCACCCCACCCATGTCGTCAGAGTTTCCGCAAAGAAATTTCAAGGACGACAAGCTCCCTCAGGTGTTTACAAATCCGATAAATGAACTTCAACTTGACACTTCAGGTTTGTCTACACAAAGTATGTATCCATATTACATGTCTGGAGTTGTCAATCAAGTAATTATGCCACCATCAGCACAACTATATCAAAAGAATCTGCATGAGTTGCAAAATAATGCACCTTCACCTATGCTGCCTCAATACAATCATCTTTCCCAATGTTCCCCTCATGTCGCTAGCATGGCATCATTCCCCTACTATCCTGTTAATTTATGTTTACAACCTGGTCAAATGCCTCCTACTCATCCATGGCCATCATTTGGAGGTTCATCTTCCCCCGATGTGAAAATAAAAAAATTAGATAGAAGGGAGGCTGCATTGATGAAATTTAGACAGAAAAGAAAAGAGCGGTGTTTTGATAAGAAGATTAGGTATGTTAATCGCAAAAAGCTTGCTGAAAGGAGGCCTCGTGTGCGGGGACAGTTTGTGAGGAAGTTAAATGGTGTAAATGTGGATCTTAATGGGCAACCTGCTGCTGATTATGATGAGGATGAAGAAGAGGATGAGGATGAGCTTGCATTAAGGGGTTCTTCTCTCGAAGAGGATGCTTCAGGATCCTAATGTTCAAGTTGACTGTTGATGAGGTTTATTGTATTTCTGAGATGCACCCTGCACTTGTGAAGCTTCCGTTCCAAAGTCCCTTGTACTGAGGATGCCTTATGCCAATGATGATGTGTATGCATCATACCAGGGGATTTATCATATCAAATTCTGAATGTCCGAACTACCCTTCCAGCATTTTTCTCAGTGGATGCTGAAAATGTTATTGTTCAGCATTTTCAGGTTAAGCAGTCGGTGGCTTTAAATGCATTAAGCTTCTTGACAAAGTATCTCACGTCGAGATTGCGTGAGCTGAAGGCCAATGCTCGACTCTATAATTATTTTCCTGGTTCAAACCCCAAATGTGGGAGGAATGTTAAGACATTGAAATTCTCCGGAAAATCAACTGCAGAATTCTATTTCTTTTTACAGATCCAATGGAAAATATTGAAGCAACTGTTGTAAAGCTTGTAGGTCTCTAATACGCACCAGGACTATTAGACCACTTTGAATTTCTTACAATTCAGCACTCTTAATTCACATGCATTGATACGGTTTAATAAAGATATAGCAATCTAAAAGATATAAAAGTTTTGAAATAGACCTTGAGAAGTAGAAACCAGTAAAAATAATGATGAAGCATGGCATCGGAAATGGCCGAAAGAATAAGAATGAAGATGGAGAAAAAAGGTGCATTATTGATATATTTTGATATTCCAGGGACTGGAAATATAGATACTCTTAAACTACTGATAATTCTGAGAAGTGGTCCTGCTGCCCCATTAGTTACATAATAGAGTTCCAGGCTACAAGCTAAGTTCAGAAGTTCCAACAATTCTTTCAGGATGGTGATTCTGATACGTCCTGATTGTAAAGTTGACAAACAAGCATCCCGAAAGCTCCGGCAAATGCCCATGAAAAACCTTGTAAAATTTCTTGTTCAACATCTTTTATTTTAACCGTCGCTTGGAGAGGCTTAACTAATTAACTTATAAACTTGCCTGAACACTGGTACCATTTTAAAGAGAGAACATAAAGACCGATGAGATGAGCTTTTGCCGTGTCAGCTGAAGTAAAATTAATATTACAATTTGGAAAAATTCTAAATAGCCCACCTTAATTTCTACCAATTATGTCATATTAATGCTTTTACAAACTGTAATTGATGTTTTAAGATTGCTTTATTTACTATTTTGTAAAAATATTGTATATCACATTAGTTAGGACAAGAGTTGGTACAAATCAAGATGAGATGTTTAGCACAATTTTTATCAGAAATTGCAGTTACATGTAAACAGTGTTAAATATTAGCATTAATGCCTTTTGCGTTCTACCCTTACAACAGCGACTGTTTTTCATGATTTCATTTGTATGGTAGCTTGTTGGAGACGGAAGAGCATAGAGCACAGACACACGCCCAGAGAAAAACTCTTAAGAGGGTAAGAGCTGAAACTGAGCTCCAAGAAATATTAGAAGAGGAAACACAAGCATTACAGCAAAAGCATAAACTCAGAACAATAGAAAAGCTTTCCTTTTTCTTTTCATTCTCAGAACAGATCTTCCCTGAATTAACTCTATATACCCGTTGCTCACACTCTCGATCATAGTTTTATTGATAGATTTCAGGCTTTTATAGCCTATGTTCTGACAAGTCTCCATTAGCAATTAAAACATATAAACACCATACATTGACCATACTTTACTTTTTCCTACACCGAAACCATACTTGTTTTTCACGTAATCCAACTGTCAAGCTTAGAGTCACACCATATTCTGCAACACGTGACCAAATCATATATTTTATGAATTCTAAATCAGCTACAATTGCACATGACAGCCAAACGTCATGAATAGAGTAGAGAACCTTCCTTCTTCAGTATTGATGCATGATTAATTTCTTTGCAACCAACCGGATTCCAGCTTTTTTTTCCTGCAGATAGTCATATGGATCCAAGGAGAAGTAGGCAGCCACGAAGGTCCCTTGCCTGAACCAGGTGTTAAGCTCCGCAGCGCCCAACCTGCTGAATTCATGCTTTTTCATGGTTTCAGAAGAATCTTTGTGAAATATCTCGGTAGCATATTGAGCAACATCCCCAGTCACTTCAGTGGGTATGCTGTGAAAAGATATAGGGGAAAGGATCACACACTTTTAATTCTCAAAATTTGTATAAAGAAATTAGTGCGGAATGATATTGAATCAAACTGAGAGTTCTCAGCCAGCAGTTTCTGTCGTTCCGTTGATAAACAGTGTTCATATACCAATGTAACCTCAAATTGGTAATTCTGATGAAACAATGAAAAAGAGGAGATTTAATACAGGAGGACATGAAACTTACTGCAGTCTCACTGTAGGGGAGTTGTCAAAGTCATGTTTGGTTACAACATGCTTCCATTTAGAGCTGCTACCTGATTCCGCAGACACTTTCTGTGCAATTTTATCACATGCATCGAGAATGCTGTATAAATTTGGAGGAGCATCGACCACAAAACTCAACCGCGGTCTCCCAGCATAGTCGGCAAACTTTGTACTTAATCCATTATAGCGTACCCTTAAATGAGAACAATGGAGCTGCAGAGGCACATCCTTATACAGCAATACCATCCTTTGAACTCCCCAAGAGTGTGGACAAAAAGATGCCCTGATAAAAGAAACAGAAACTTCATCAGGTTCTAAAAACCCCCCATGTCCACTGCCACCTTCAGGGACAGTCAGTGACGAAGGTATCTCAGAAGACTCTTTTTTAGGCTCTATGGCAGCATCTTGTTGAAGGGAGTCTATATTCATTTCATTGCCTAGAGTTCCCCTGGAAAATGGAGCCGGTTGGAATGTAGTAGATCCAACATTTGTCACTACAAATGCATCTGGGTAGCTCGACTCCTGTAGATAGAGCAGATATTTGGTCAATTCTTACTTAGTGATCAACCTAATAAAAATTGCAAATTCAACAGCCACTTAAGCCAACTCTAGTGCAGAATGATCAGGATAGAGATCTCATGGCCCCCCAAGTAACAAGTAATCGTTAGTTAAATCAATGTTGTGTCCGAACAAGGACTGCAAGCATTTGACACGCATTCAATCAGATAACCGACGTCATAAATATTCGAAAAAATAAAACATATCATAATCAATTATAAAAATGATTTATCACAATATCCATAAACAAAACTAAACTGTAAAGTGATACATGTCATTATTTATTATTGTTATCACTGCGAAATTAACTTTATTCGTAAGGACACCCTGAAGCCAAGCACAAGCTACGAGGTCTTGAAATCCTATTAACAACAACACTTCCAGTATGCAAGGAACTTCCATTCCACATAAGCAAATTATTGTCAGATTCTAAACTAACCAATAAAGCAAAATCGATTTACATATACAGAAGCCTGAGGCATAGGGCCATTTTGGCTTGTATAGGAATTGCATGCGTAGACAACAAGGAAGAAAAGCCTCATTTGGATCGAGTCATTTCAGATGAGAAATACTATTTTATACATTCAAATTTCTCACGAACAACTCCCGCTACTGCAATTAAATATACCTGAAATATTATTTGAATCCAATCAAGATATTTTACTTCTTTTTGTTTTTTCATCAAGGGTAAAACTTGAGATATGTTATTAATCTAATAGTTGAATATCAAAAATAATAAAATATTCCAAAAAATACATGGCAATATAGTTACCAATAATAAAACGGTTGCACAACACTTAAGAACGTCAACATTCATTCGAACATCATCTAAGCTCCTGAAAGATAAAAAGATTAGATTTTTAAGCAAAGACAACAAAAGTAATCAGGAAAGAGCATTAGGATTAGGATTAAGAATAACAAACCTATGTGTCTGCTTTCCAAGCCCAAAGTAAGTAGCAAGACTAGCCATCTGGACATATCAAAATACAAGACAAAAACACAATATAAATGGAGAAACTACACTATCTTTATTATTTATTACGTCATTTCATAAATATTGGATATATAAATTATTGAAACAGAGAGAATATTAATTATTATTCAAAACAAGGACAACGGTCCATAATAGTAAAATTAATGGGATGATTGCTTACAAGTTTGCTTTTATTTTTTTAAAAGGTTAATTAACATTTTGTTTTAATGTTTGGTTTCGTTAAGTGGTAATTAGCAGAAGTTGTGGCCTTCCATGGATTAAAAGAAAAAAAAAAGTATTAGTTGGCTTTTTAATAAAGAAGAATTACATTTATAAATTATACCAAACTCATAGTGTGGTAGCAATTAATAATAATAATAATAATAATAATAATAAATTTAATTTATTACGTCGTTTAAAAATTATTTTTATATTTATATTTTGATAAATTTTTTTTGTTATGAATAATTAATAGTAATAAATATAATTCAAAGTGATAGTAAGATATTGCAGTAATCACGACCTTCATGTCACCCGCTCTCCTTCCAAATTTATGGGTCAACAATTCCCAAGTGTCAATAACACCCTTAGGCACTGGCGGCTGTCTTCCAATCTCAGCAAAAGCTTCCCTTATTTTAACACTGTCAAACTTCTGAACGTTATGTCCTGCCCAAAGTCTCCCTGAACAGGGGACGGGACAGAAAGAAAGGGAAAAAATTGAGAAATTTTGAATAACAAAAATGGATGATTTGGTGGTTATGGTTAACAGACAAACTAAAAAGTAAAAGTTTCATAAAATTGTGACAGAGTAACGGTATGGTAGGCGGAAAACTGACCATTGAGGATTTCGTAAACAGTATCTGCGATGTCAGAGAAAGTAGGGGCAGAAACAATGTTGTCATAAGTGATGCCATTGGAGCGAAGGAAGGAGGAGGAGAAAATTAAAGATGGATCAGCAGCTGGTTGGACAAAGGTGGCGTAAGTATGGAGCTCCACTAGCGTTCTGGGGCACACCAGGATGGCTCCGAATTCGAGAATCGCAAAGCCCTCACACTCACCGGGTAGGGTGGTTTCCAGGTCGAAGAAGGCAATTTCGGATCTTTGGCCGGCTGTTGGAGTCACCGTCGTCATCTCAAACTCTGCGACTGTGTGTGGAGAAAGGTTGCTGCTAGCTGGCTAGAGAAGGAAGGAAAAGCACCAGTGTTTGTTTTGGACGCGCCAAATTGTTTAAAAGCGTGCAAGGCGCTGTTTGGTTTGAAGCAAGGAAATGAAGGGAATAAATATGTTTATACAGAGAAGTGGGTTTCGTGTAAGGATCTGTTAATAAGATTTTAGCAACCTTAACGATGAAGGATAGAATTCTTACTTTTTGTTTTCTGGCCTTTTGTCTTTGTGACTTGGAATTCTTTATATGTCTTTGTCTGTTTCTTGTATTCTAAAACCAGCTTTGAATGAGATACAGTACAATGTTCCAGTTGCAGAAACACAAATCTAAGTCCGCATTATTTATGTATTTCGATAGTCCTGCTGACCTCCTATTTATACTGAGAAATGATCTAGCATTATCTAACTGGAAGTATTAACGAATTTCTTGATTATAATCTATAATTAATGAATTTTTGTTATATATTTAATGATTTTTAAGTTATGCGTTGATAAACCTGTTACTAGTAGATGATGAGCTATTGATTATATATGAATAATGAATCTATAAACTATAAAATCATGTTATATATTTGATGAACCTTAAGTGATATTTTAATAAATTTATTTTTATATTTATTACTTAAAACTTCTATATGCATCTGTTAATAATATAAGGTTTATTGTACTATAAAATAAATATATTTTATTTCAAAATTAAATTTGTTATCAAAATTATGAACAATGTGACGAACACATAATTCATATATATGAATCTCAATGTGCTAAAAAAATGCATCTAATCCATTTTAAAAATAAAATTATTATAAAAATTATGAATAAAATGATGAATATATTGTTCATATATAATGAATCTCAATATGTTATAAAATGAACCTATTCAATTTTAAAAATAAATTTTTTGTCAAAATTATGAAGAAAATGTACCTACGATTTATGCATAATAAATTTTAATATGTTACAAAATATACCTATCTAATTTTAAAAATAAAATTATTACTAAAATTATGAATAAAATGACAAATATATAATTCATGGACGATGAATCTCAAAGTCACCGATGAAACTGTTGAGATGGTTAAAAGAAAAATAATAAAGAATTTCAACTCATCAAAAATAACTTTTCAAAATCTGCAAATATACATCATTTATGTATGAGAATAAAAAAAATAAAAACCAATAATATTATGCAGTAAAGAACAAAAAAAATGAAAAAAAATAAAAAACCCAGCTTGTAGAATCTGATTTGAAGCTCTAAATGGGGAATCGAGAATGGAAAGGATAAAATCAAACTAAACAATTGATAACAACTCTAGATTATGTTTTAAATAGACAATAACAAGTATGATATTATATTTAAACTAAAATGTGTTTTAAAAATTCAGCTCTCTCGTTTAAATAAAACGACCACATTTTAATTTACCCAGAAATGATGCTATGAAGCAGCAGCATTACGTTTATTGCCATGTTAAAGCTTACAACGTTCATGATTAACCATGGACATCGCCCACTTCAACTCCGAGTTTAATCATACATATTAGACTTCCAGGATTCAATCTTTTGGAATGGCAATTTGATAGCTCCTTTTTCAGTATTTGCCCTTTAGTTAATACAATCTTTTATACTATTCTCTTGGTTTCTTGGTAAATCCTGGGATTGTATCAGTCCCATTCCTCGATCTTTTCTTAGTTCGAGCCTTACTTGGTTGGAGAAACGGTCGCATGGCTTACAACTTATAAACTTGCCTGAAAGAAAGATGGGAAGGGCATAATTGAGAACTGAAGAAATAAACTTTGTACTTTGCCCATGTCAGATTAAAGTCTAGAAATTAACATTACAATTTGGACAAATCTTGCAATTACATGTAAACAATAATGTCAAATATTAGCTTCCATGCCTTCTGCAATCTACCCTAACAAACAACAGAAACTGTTTTTTGTCTCACCCTAAATTGCACTTTGCAATGACCGTCATGAATAGATTGGAGGACCTTCTCCCTTCACTCTTTGTCAATGATTAATTTCTTTGCAACTAATCGAATACCAGCACTCTGCTGATAGTCATATGGATGCAAGGAGAAGTAGGCATCCAAAAAGGTCCCGGAAATAAACCAGGTTTCAAGCTCTGCAGCTTCAAACTTGCTGAATACAAGCTTTTCCATGGCTCCAGAAGAATCTCTCTGATATATCTCAGTTGCATATTGAGCAACATCCCCATTCACTGCGGTGGGTATGCTGTGAAAAAGAAAAGGGAGAAAATATTAGGCACACAAGAGGAAGTCTAATAAAATTCAAACATTGGTTCTCCATCTGCTCGGCAAAACATGAAATTAGGAAATGGAACATCGAACCAATCATCTTTCGAAATGCAAAAATTAAAGTAGTTCTTTCCACTTCTTTATTACCATGAGTCAAAGTGTGCAAGTAATATTAGAACATTTAAAAAAAATAAAAGGTGCCCATACTTTTTCAAGTGCTAAAACAAAATCGTACAAAGTGATGATGATGATTCAAACAGAAAATTCTTCGGCCAGCTAACCTGAATCCCTTGGTCAAGAAATTCATTTAGCATTAATTTTAAAATGAGGCATTTTGGTAAAACAACTAAAGAGGGGATATAAAGAGGACAGAGACTTACTGCAGTCTCACTATAGGGTAGTTGACAAAGCCAGGTTTTCTGGACACAACCTGCCTCCAATCAGAGGTGCTACCTGATTCCACAGACAATTTTTGTGCACTTCCATCACATGTATCAAGAATGCTGCATAAATTTGGAGGTGCATCAACCACAAAACTGAGCCGCGGTCTCCCAGCACTATCAACAAATTTTGTACTTAATCCAAACCGTACCCTTAAACGAGGACAACAAAGCTGCAAAATGACATCCTCATGCAACAATACCATTCTTTGAGCCCCGCGAAATAGAGGAACAAAAGATGCCCTAATAGAAGAAATAGAAACTTTTTCAGTTTCTAAAAACCCTGCATATGCACTACCACCGTCACGGACAGTCACTAATGAAGGCATCTCAGAAGATTCTGTCAGAGATTTTTCTTCCATGGTCACATCTTGTTGAAGGGAACTTGTAGTCATCTCATTGCTAAGAGTTCCCATGTCAAATGGATCTGTTTGGGTTGTATTAGACCCAACACTTGTCAGAAGATAAATAATTGGATGACTTCTCTCAGGTTCATGACCTGCAAGAGAAATATTTTCAAACTTTGAACTTGAAGAGGGAGCATCTACATCTGTGCCAGGCCTCTCCAGAGGTGATTTTCCATTTTTACGACTTCTTGTAGTAGCATTAGGTGAAACCCAGCTTTTTTCTGGAAATGCATCTGGGAGGCTTGACTCCTGTAGAAAGAACAGTTTTTTGGTTAAATCTCACATAGTTATCCTAATAAACATGCATTTTCAGTACCACCCGAGCCAACTCTCATGCAAAATGATCTGGATAGACATCAGTCGTGCCCCCTATGCAACAAGGAATTCTTAGTTGAATCAATTGCGCATCCAAACAAGGACAGTAAGCATTTGAAGCAAAATGCAAGAGAAATCAGCCAGCCAAACAAGTAAGAAGCTAGAGCTCCAGTTAATAACAGAAATTTACTATAAATTTCAAATTTTAAATAATTTCCATTACTAGCCAAAGAAGAAAAATTCCTCTAAAAATAATAAAGCTATATTAAATAGATTATAAAACACACGTACACATTGGGGGTTGAGTTGATTCAGGGTCATGAGGCAAAGCAGAGACTATAAGGTACGCATCAAACTTGAAAAGCTTTTAACATACTTCTTGTAAAATAATAAACTTGACAGGCAAGTTATTGTCAGTGAGCTCAAATAAACCCATTAAGTAAAATCTGGATACAAAAGCCCAGAAAGAGTTAAAAGAAGAAACTATGAGAAACAAAGAGCAAGTAAAGAATAAACCAAGGATCATATTCATAATCAAAGTTGATTCAATAATATTTAGCAGAAAATAAGCAATTCTTCTCGTTTCCCAAATCCCTAAAGGAACTGAGGTAAAAAAAACTGTAACTTTACACATCGATTTAAAACTATGGACTTACCAAGAACAAAACGGTTGCACAATACTTAAGGACTTCAAGGTTCATTCGAACATCGTCTAAGCTTCTGAAATTAAAAATAAAAATAAATATAAGAGAACATAAAGACTAAATTTGTAAGCAGAAAAAGATAATTATAATTAAGAATAATGAACCTATGTGTCTGCTTTCCAAGCCCAAAATAAGTAGCAAGACTAGCCATCTGCATATTTAAAAAAAGAATTACATTTCATATCAAACAATTATCTAGACAATAAGAATGTAGAAGATATAAAAGAAATGACCTTCATGTCCCCAGCTCTCCTTCCAAATTTGTGAGTCAACAAAGCCAAAGTGTCAATAATACCCTTGTTCTCAGGTGGTTGCCTTCCAATCTCAGCAAATGCCTCTCTGATTCTTACACAATCAAATCTCTGTATATTATGCCCTGCCCAAATCCTCCCTGAAATAGAAATACAAGCACAGCCAAATATGAGAAATAGGATAATAAAAATCTAAGTAATTCTCTTTCAGAAAAAAAAAAAAGAATAAGTAACGCGCACAAATTCAATTGGATAATAACTGACCGTTGAGGATTTCATAAACGATATCCGCGATTTCAGCGAAAGTTGGGGCTAAAACGACGGCGTCGTGCGTGATGCCATTGCAGCGAACTGATGTAGGGGATATTAAAGATAGATTAGCGGGTCGGACTAAGGTGGAGTAGCTATGGAGCTCCTCGAGTTTCCTGGAGCAGACGAGGATAGCTCCGAATTCAAGAATTGCAAAGCCTTGACCCGGTCGGTTTGGGACTGTGGTTTCTAAATCGAAAAACGCGATTTCCGATCTTTCGTCGGTTGGACCGGGAATCATTGTCGTCTTTATCTCTAGAAGCTTGCTTGAAAGCAGTGTGTTTGTTTTTGTTATAATGAACGCGCCAATTGAATGTAGAGCGAGTAAGGTGGTGTTTGGTTCGAAGGGAGGAGATGAGGGGGATGGGCTTTATGGGTTATTTTATAGAGGAGGAGGCGTGAGAACTGCGGCTTTTTTTCCGGTTTGCTTCTTTAGTTGGTTTTCTAAAGTTTTCATTGAAATTGGCCCAAGTCACTAGCCCAACAGACAGAGAGAGAGTTGTAGTTTTAGAAGGTAACAGTTGCCGGACATAAGAGGCGACACTTCACTATACGCAAAACGGCGGAATATCTTCTTATGTATTCCAGTTTTATACCGTTTGGATTAAATCAAAGGTTAGATTTAGAAGAAATTTCGCTGCCACTATTTTATTTTAACAAAAAAAGTTATTTCGATTAAAAGTAAAATAATAATAATAATAATAATTTTTTTATGGTGTTTTTTCAAAAAAAAAAAATATATGTTTTTTTTATTTTATTTAATTGAATGATATTATTTTTAATTTATATTATTGTAAATTTAATTTTTATTTAATATTTTTTATTTATTTTTAAATTTCGTCAATGAAAATAGTAAAAATATATTTAAGAAATATGAAAAGTTTATTCTTTTAATTTATATTATTCAAATATCAGCAAAATAAAGTAAATTTATTATTTTTATTTTATATCTTTTATGTTTAATATTTGTGTGTGTTTTTATAGTAACAAGTTTGTTACGATGATAGAAAAGTGTGTTTTAGAAAATAGACAGTGTAATATAAAAAAATATATTAAATTACAGTTTAAAATATATATAGATATAATTAAAATAAAATTAAAAAATCAATAGTGACAAAAACATACTAAAAGAATACTAATAAAATATCAAAAGAATATCGTAGTACAGTTTAAAAAAAATCATACAAATAAATATTTTGAAAAAGAATCATAAAATAAAAAATTTTGATTGTAAAATAAAACTTTGCATTTCATTTCTCGTAATTTTGTATAAAACCCTAAATTATAAGACACTCTTTTAACTTTCAAATATTTGTTAAACGGATTGTGGAGTGATGGTGTGGGGGAGGATTCTTTGCCACAGCTTCTAATAATAGATAAGATGGATTCTTGTTCTTTGGTATATATCATTCCTAAGTCTTTACGTTTCCCATGTCATCCAAAGTGATATGCTACAATGGGTTGCTGCTGCTAAGGTGATTAATGTAGGATTCCTACCTTATTAAATTGTTTAATATGGTCTCATGAAGCATTTGAGCTTATAAATTTATGCATGAAAGGTTGATAATGGTTTGAGCACAATGTTCGACGTTGGTGTGCACAATATCCTTTCTCTTGTGTTGTGACCAAATATTACTTACTACTAAAGTAATACTAACAGCGACGAATGATTTTAATCTGGCTTACCACTTCCAGATCATAGCATAGTTTAACTAACAAACAAGTTGATAACTTTATCAGAAAGAACAATGTTAAAAACGATGTTTACAGGAAGAGAGAAATTGCTCAATCAGCTACATCAGGGAAAGAATTAGATTTTATTCTATTAATGTACATGGAAATCTCAAGTTAGTGCGTATGGCAAACTAGAGAAACCTATGCTATGTGTCTACATTTGATTTCCCATCTTTGAGAAACTTAAGTTTGTTGATCCTTCGACTCGTCCATGTAGAGGGGCATGAGCAGGCAGCACAAAGCAAAGTTTCCCCGTATGGATAGACTGAGGAATCGAGAGAAAGGGACAATACTTGCCTAATTCTCTCGATATTGTCCTACTAAACAACAAATGAAAACACTTTCCATGTCTGGCTTGAAGCTAACTCACCGGTTTTGATCTTGTCAAGCATCTCACATATAAGAGAAATATGCGAGGTCTGAGCTGGACTTGGATGAATTATTTTCAAATTGTTGCATGATTCTTTCTAATGCAAAAATATGTCATATTCGAATGCGATGACCATGTGCTGTTGACGGTAAAAGTCCTTCAAAATGAGAAACACATCTTTTAGGTGATCCCAGTTTATGTCAATTGGAATTGTGAAGGTAGGAGGAGGAGGAGGGCAGGGCACCTTCCACTTCGACATCGAACGAACTCGCATATGAATTACCTTCCTCAGAGAGGTCCTACCATCCCGACTTATAATCAATGTTGAAGTTATTCCCGCCAAAACACTCTCTCAAGCTCGTTGAAACCAAGATTAGATTTTTCACATCATTATCTCCTCCCTCTGATCTCACAACCATAATTCTCCATTCCAAAACCCCTGAACAAGCCCTTGATACTTTCACTTCCGTTTTAAAACAAAACCCAAACAACCCTACTAAGAAGCTTCACTTGTATTCTGCAGTCATCCACTACTTAACAGGTGCTAAAGTGTACCCCACGGCCAGGTGTTTGACAAAAGACCTAATCCAAACCTTGCTCCAATCCTGCACACCTCGCCGTGTTAATTCTTTGGTTTTCAATGCTCTTAGTCAGCTACGAGGATCTAAATTTAATCCTAGTGTGTTTGGAGTATTGATTATTGCATTTTCTGAGGTGGGTCTTGTTGATGAAGCCTTGCGAGTGTATCTTAAGGTTGGGGCTTTCCCTGCAGTGCAAGCTTGTAATGCTCTCTTAAATGGACTGTTAAAAAAGAGTAGTTTTGATATCATGTGGGAATTGTATAATAACATGGTTTCACGTAGGTTGTTTCCCACTGTTGTTACTTATAATGTGTTAGTTGATGCTTGCTGTCGCCAAGGTGATGTTTTGAGAGCTAAGAGTTTGATCAGTGAAATGGTGAAGAAAGGGATTGAACCAACGGTTGTGATCTATACGACTCTTATTCATGGTCTCTGCAGCGAGAGTAAATTGATGGAAGCAGAAAGCATGTTCAGACAAATGAAGGATTCTGGAGTTTTTCCCAATTTGTACACTTACAATGTTCTGATGGATGGTTACTGCAAAACAGCAAATGTGAAACAAGCCCTTCACTTGTATCAGGGCATGCTTGATGATGGACTGCAGCCAAATGTTGTCACATTTGGTATACTGATTGATGCGCTCTGCAAAGTTCGTGAATTATTAGCAGCAAGGAGATTTTTTGTTCAGATGGCTAAGTTCGGTGTGGTACCAAATGTAGTTGTGTTTAATAGTCTGATTGATGGATACTCCAAGGCAGGGAATTGCTCCGAAGCCACGGATTTGCTTTTAGAGATGGAAAAGTTCAAAATTTCTCCTGATGTTTTCACTTATAGTATTCTTATCAAGAATGCATGTAGACTAGGAACAGTTGAAGAGGCAGATGATATACTGAAACGAATGGAGAAAGAAGGGGTTCCTGCAAATTCTGTGGTATACAATTCGCTAATTGATGGATACTGCAAGGAAGGGAATATGGAGAAAGCTTTGGAGGTTTGTTCTCAAATGACCAAGAAGGGTGTAGAACCAAATATTATCACTTTCTCTGTGTTAATTGATGGTTATTGCAAGGTGGGAAATATGCAATCTGCCATGGGTTTGTACACAGAAATGGTGATTAAAAATCTGGTGCCAGATGTGGTTGCATTCACAGCTTTGATCAATGGGCATTGTAAAAGTGGCAACATAAAAGAGGCCCTCCGTCTGTATAAGCATATGCTGGAGGCTGGTCTGAGCCCTAATATTTTCACAGTTAGTTGCTTGATTGATGGGCTCTGCAAAGCTGGAAGGACATCCAATGCAATTAAATTTTTCTTAGACGAGGCTAGTAGGAGACTCCCTGACAATCAAGTTAATGAAATGGGCAGTGGTTTTTTTTCTCCTAATCATGTGGTCTATACATCTTTGATTCAAGCGTTATGCAACGTAGGGCAGATTTTTAAAGCTACTAAGTTCTTCTCAGATATGAGACGCAATGGCTTAAGACCTGATGCATTGGCTTATGCTGTCATGTTACAGGGGCATCTAAATGCCAAACATATGGCCGATGTAATGATGTTGCATGCTGATATGATAAAGATGGGTATTGTGCCAAATGAAGTCACATCTCAGGTCGTAAGGAGGGGTTATCAAGACAATGGATACCTGAAGTCAGCTCTCTGGTGTTCTAGAGACTTGACAGAATCATGTCCTCGGACTCTTGAGTCTCAAAGCCCTGTGGAAGCTATCATTTTATGATGACAGAAAGCCAAATTCAAACTGAAAATGGAAAATACGCTCCGGGTGTGAAGATCAGATCATTAGGACTTCTGGGGGTGATGCTCATCTGCTATCTATCAGAGCTACAGAAGAATAGTTATATAGCAAACTCTGAGATTCCATGTTGAATAAAATATTTCACTTCCATCCCAACAATATACAATAATTTTTTTAGAAGTTGCTGTGAGTTATATATAAGTAAATTTTTAGCTCATTACTTGATCATGTTCTTCCGGACATGCTCACTCTGATGACACTACTAAGCAGTACAAAACGAGGAGGAAAACTATTTTGAAACTTATAAAATAGACCAATGCCACGCTTCACTTCATATGCCTTTTGGTTGGACGGATTGATATTAAGATCTTTTGAAAATTTTCGGATATATCCCAGGAACTTCAAGAAAAGCTAGCTATTTTTTTAAAGAAAAAATTTGGAAAACTTTTCTAATTTTTTTTTATTTAATTAGATTTCCTACTTCTAAATTTTTTTAAACTTTTTCTATTTATCTGACTTTCTATATAAATATGATTTTCAATTTTTTTGTTATATAATTTCTTTATTATATTGATGCTCCTAATTTCTAATTAATTTACATTCAAAACCCTCTTTATAAATATAATATATGTAAATATATTACATGTAAACAAATTATATTTTCTGGTGTTTATTTTTTAAATTTCTAAAAAAATACCGAATTTTCATACCCTTTTGTGGGAACACATGGATGGTTATCCTAGCAAATATATAGTTTTCAGTGTCAGCAAAGACGGTTGCATCAACCAACAGTCTCCACCTGGCAGTTATAGAAGAAAGGTGGAAAGTCTTGAGTGTTGAAACAAGAAAAAGAGCAGAGGGAATATTAGGAAAAAATGAACTGTCTGGCTTTGCCTTCTTCCTTCTCTTACCATACAGCCAATCTTTTGTCACTCACTTTTTAGGGCAAATAAGAGTATCTCAAAAATTTCTCTCTACCCTCCATTTTTTGTTCTCCTTATCCAAATTCCAATTCATAGACTTTTACTAAATAGCCTTCCTCTCAAAACTTTCCATGACCTATTTGCCTGACATGTAAGGTCTCTTTTCACCTTTGAATTCGCTTATTAAAGGATTATTGGAAAGAAAAAAAAAATCTTGATCTCTATATGAATGTTGTTTTTGCTCATTGCTCTTGTACCCAATTTCAAACCAGGTCGGATCCATGCCATATGTGCGGCGGTTCGGCCTTTTTGCCTATCATGGAAACTGTAGTTCAATTTGAAGGAAGTCGGTTTCTTGATTATGTTCCTAAATTGGTTGCTGGTGCCATCTCTGGTGCTCTCACAGGATTTTTTGCTCTTGGTAATTTGTTTCCCATTTTGGCTTCCTTTTTATTGCATCATTCTTAATTATCAATATTTCAAGGTTTAATCTTGAAAGGTTGAGTTTCTTTTAATGTATTTCTACATTTGGGTAGTTGTAAAAAGAAAAAAAGAAAGATTTAATCTGTTGAAGTATTTTACTTATATTTGCGTTTGAGTTTTTGAAAGAAAAAAAGAAGAAAGAAGAAAGATTGAATCTTTTTATCAGTATTTAGGTAATTCTTGCATATGCATAGCTGAAAAAAGGCTGGTTTTTGGAGAAGAAACTCAATATCTATAACCCTTTATGGGTTGGAACTGATTGCCTGATATACGATGTTTTGTATGCATGTATGCCTGTTGCAGCTGGAGCTTTTACAGGAGCTATTGCTGGTGCTTTAGCTGGCCGAGCTTCTAATTGTGGTGTTTTTCGAGGGGCTGGACTAGGGGCTATTGCTGGTGCTGTCCTTTCTGTTGAGGTTTTGGAGGCTTCTCGGGCTTACTGGTGTTTGGAACAGTCTGGTTCGCGAGGCCCTTCATCTATGGTTTGTATAATATTGACTTACACGGAAACGTGGGGGATATCTTTTATATATGGATTAATTTTCTGGGTATGTTTTGGGTCCAGGCAGATTTTATGGAAGAGCTTCTGCGGGGGAGGTTTGCAGATGAACAGTTTTCACCAGCAGTGCTAACTACTTATCATTGGCAGGTATTCATTTTATTTTATGTTACCATTGTAATTAGTGGGGATTTTCTTTTTTCTCAATGGCGTCAGCATGTTTTCTTGAATATGTACTGCTTTTTGGTCAAGAGAGTATATATGAATGGAAACCTCACTCCTATTGTCTCAGAGTATTTAAACCTAGTATTGTAAGATCAATGAAAAATTCAAAAATCCCGAGTCATTTAACATACTGTTAAAATGACTTTTAGGTGTACTAATTTTGCTCTTTATTTTCCTCAAGTTCCTTGCACTATTTCATCTAATTTCTGCTTTTGGTATTAGGATAAACTAGGTACAAGAAGCTTTTATGATTTATTCTGTTATAAGCTAAAAGTGCAATCTAGTATCTTTATCAGTGAAAGTATAGTTCTTTGTTGATAGATGAAGACGGTTCGTTTTCATTTACTATCCTTTATTTCTTATTTGGGTTATGGGAGTAGTCATCACACCTTATTGATCTCAGTATACATATTGGCATGAATAGAGTAAGATGTTTAGACATCCCTGATAATCAATTCGTGTAATGTAATTTTCAAGATCTTACTAAAAATTTAAACTTTTATCGTCCTTCTGTATTGTCAAATCTTTGATTCAGAATTATGAACATCTTATTCTCTAAGTTGAAGTAGTTATGCTGCCATGCCCATCTAGGGTTTCTTATTGGTGCAGGACTTAGTTTTCATCTTGTATATTTATCTAACATAATGATGTTTTTTAAAAATATATTCTCTGAAAATTCTTTTGATACTTATTCATCACAAAGCACATAAAGGTTGGGCTGTGCAATTTATCTTGTTCATTTCTTTTTGGAGAACTGAATTGTAACTAATTGAAGCTTAGCCTTTATATCGGAATCACAAGTCAACTTACACTGGATGAGCAGGTAAGCATTGCTAATTTAAGTTATGATGAGATTCATGATGTTAATGGTGAAGCTGCATCCAAAGGGTTGTCAGGAGATTTGCTCAAGAAGTTGCCAAGTCATACCTTGGATGAAATCAAGGCAAAACAGACCATCTGTTGTACAATATGCTTGCAGGTTTTCCCTCCCTAGCTTCCTCTTTTTTCCATTTGGGTTTTCTTCGAGGAAAATATGGACCTTGCATGTATGAGCTTGTTTTTCCTTTTTGAGGGTGTGATGGTGTTCAGGATGATCATATAGTAACAGTGATTTCCTTCTTGTTGACAGGATATCGTTAAAGGGGAGATTGCAAGGAGTTTGCCCCGTTGCTGCCACACATTCCACTTAGCCTGTGTTGACAAGTGGCTAATAAGACATGGCTCATGCCCTGTATGCAGGCAGGATGTGTAGAGGACCACCGGGATCAGACTGCTGTATTTGTATATAATTGCGATGGGCAAGATGCAGTGTTTGCAAGTAGCTGTTAGGCGAAGTATATTCAATCCGTTCATGAAGGAGCTTAGTTGTTTTGTAGCATTAATTTTCACATGTCCATAGGAAAATTAGATGCTAGATCCTTAGTTTCCTTTGTACCCATTTTGTAAAATAATTAGAATCTTTTGCAGTTAATATAAATGTGCTAGCTTATTGTATTTTTATACATGTGGCTTATTGAGAAATGCAACTTACCGACTCTAACACGGTGGCTGTATATATTTTGTTTTTATCATCCTTTTTTCTTTTTTAAAAGAAAAGAAGTTTACTGTGAATCTCTCTTGCCGCCGCAGAATAATACGAATAAAACAGGAAAACTATGCACATCACAGATTTTAGTTGACATTAACAAGAGTGCGTGATGTCCTTTATGAGGTCTGCTGCCTGGTTGATTTGGTCCCAAGTTTACCACCGCCAAGCGGATGGAAGGCGAGGTTATGAAATCTATGAGGCATGAAGCGTTTGGAGAATTTACTTTTGTGGATTTTCAAATTTCAGTGTTCGCTACAAGAAAAAGTTTGATTGGATCCTCTGTAATTCAATCACATTGTTTTAGCTATTTTCACCCCTTCGGTTCAGTATCCTCCTGTCTTTTTTTTTTTTAATAATTTTTATGGCTGACTTCAGTTTGATGACACCTTGGCAATGCAATGAAACCAACGAGTCAATTGGGTATCCATCATTATTTTCCGCTACGTACGTTTTGGTTTTTTATATGATGACATATCCGTGTCGTCCTCTCCTGCATCTCTTACTACAGGTGGCTTTCACGTCTTCAAACTGACCCTGAAATTTCACGGACCACGCTGCAACAGATTTGCCAGAGTACAAGTCTCTTGCAGATGAAACTCTTTGCATTACATAGAAGATATTCTCAGTAAGCTTTTGACTTTTTTAGCTTATGTTTTCTCATTTTCTTTTAAGAAGAGAACAAAAAGTGATTCTACTTGAACTTTAATGGAACTATTGATTGTTATAACGTACTACTTCACATGAGTTTGAATATTGAATCCCTATATAATGGACATATGTTACACATTATATTCTCAGCAGCATCCTCGCTGCAGACCTCGTTCCTTATTGTCTTATCTGCAATCCCAGTGAACTCAACCAAAGAAGCAATTGTACAGCTGACAACATGAAGCTGCTTTTCTATCTACTTTCTGAATAATCTGCAAGAATGAATATCACCAGCCTGGATCAATATAAAAACTGAATTAGCACATAAGCACAGCTATGTTTACAAGAAACAAACTTCCATTTATTCATATTTGTATATGTAAATGTGCATCGTGCAAATTTATACTAGAAATCCAAGATGTCCAAACTGCTCACAAGCTGCAGCTGGAAAATTGTGACAGCGTGACAGCATAACATACATGAGAATGAAGAATATAGATGCCATACCCTTAATCAAATGAGATCTTCTGGCGCTAAATCACGCTGGTACTGCTACTGGCCTTTTGCTGTTTTTGATTCCTTTTATAGCTGTAAGAATTCAATTGTGCCAGAAAATTTGGTTAAAGTGCACTAATTTACATAGAACATATAATAGAAGTGTTTGTGTACATACCTTCTGCATAATCTTTGGCCCCAAATACAGCTGAACCAGCCACTAGAGCATTAGCCCCAGCCTCAATAACCTACCAAATAAGAGATCAATTAGATGCAGTTAATCTTATTATACAGAATTCTCATAGCTTGTCAGAGACGCGAATCTGTACTATAAAATTAATTGCTTTGGAAAAAGAACTTATAAAAAGAAAGAAAAAAAAAAAAGAGAAAATGAAAAGCACTATCCAAACACCATGTGATATCAACTATTAATAGAACTATAGTAGATGCCTGTCCCAAACAGGAACATGGTCTGCAAATTACTACATAGACTTAAATTTCCAGCAAAAGTAAATGAAACATATTAGGTAGTACCTTGTATGCATTCTTGGGACCAACTCCACCATCCACCTCAATCCATGGATTTACTCCCTGCACATGAGATCAAAGAGTACTAGTTTTTAAATCATGCAAGGGATGGCAATCAGCACTATATCTGCCAAGTAAATATGCATATGCACGTGTATGGACACAAGATCATCATACCTTCTCTGCGCACAATCTTCTCAAATCAGAGATTTTCTTTACTTGACTCTCAATAAAGCTTTGCCCACCGAAACCAGGGTTCACCGACATAATCAAGACTAGATCAACCACTGTCAACATGACCCAAAATATTATTTTGATATAGTGCATTTCAACTGGCCATGTGATATACAAATATTAAACATGAGGTGCTGTACCGAATTCTAGGTTGTTGTGAAATTTCTTATACTTCTTATTTGAACTTCATGAAATTTCTTATACTTCTTATTTGAACTTCATGTTTCTAGCCTGAATAAAACTTATTTTGGAAAAGAAATAAAATGTAGCCCTAATCTAAAAAGTGAGGAAAAGAATTGATATAGCAAAACCCAACTGGAATATTGAGGCTGAGTTAAATCATGAAATAAACAGTAGACAAGGTCAATCCTATATTAGCTCCATGATTAATGAACTTTGACCACCATCCAACCTAACCCATGGAAGCCTCCACCTGTTCTAAACTATTCTAAGTTCTAACTGTTTACCAGATACCACTCTTCATTCAGTAAAGAAGAGAAATTGCAGAGGCTTTGGTTTTTCTGAATTTTATTGTTTCATATTTTCATTTTATTCATCCATATAGATAGCTAGAAATGCATACATTCCACAAGGGAGAAGAGCCTTAAGAATTATGTAGCATCTATAACAGTCATCATTTACAAAATTATATTAAGTATCAAGCTCCAAAAAACAGGGATAAAAGGAAATTAGGGAAATGAAGAGGAAATAGAAACTTACCATCAAGGACATAATCTATAGCACTCAGTGGGGTAGCAGGGTTCAAGACAACTCCGGCTTTTGCTCCAAGACTTTTTATCTAAATTGTAAGAAATGTCAAAGTAGTGGACAATTAGAAGCTGTAAATGGGGAAGCAATTTGCAAATACAAAAACACATAAGCAAGCTTAACAAGTGGTTATAGATGTACGTCACTGAGTCAACAAGTTTATTTTTTAAGCCAGAAGTGTAAAATATTAAAGAATATGTAAAATCTCACCTTAAATGTGATGTTGGTTACAGCATTATTACGAATGCCTTGCATTTTAATTTCTGACGATTTAAACATCTTAGTCAGAATGCAACATAAATCTGGAAGAAAGGTTGTTTCTTATTTCCATATCTTTTAATAAAGGTAAAGAAAAAACTCTATCTGCTTGAAAGTCTCTGCAGAAAATGATTGTGAATACTGAATACCCTAACCCACATTAATGTTGGGAAAAATATGTTTTGCTAATTTGGGCCCTCAGAAGACCTTCAAAGATGCAAGAAACATATTGCGTTTTAATTTCTAAGATTCACAAAATTTTAAACTAAATCATGGGTACACAATGATGGGATTATAAGAGAATCTTACCTGATTTACTGTGCGATGCAAATGGATGGTAGAAGATTGCTCACAATGAACACTGACAATGTCAGCTCCAGCCTTAATAAAATCTGGTACTCGTTGTTCAGGCTCCACAATCATCTGTTATGGTTAATCTCATGTTATAAAATGACTAAATCACCTTAGCTGAAAGTAAAATAAAAATTAAAAAGTACCAGATGCACATCCAAAGGAAGATCTGTCACTGGGCGCAAAGCGTCAACCACTAGAGGTCCAATGGTGATGTTTGGAACAAAGCGACCATCCATTACATCAACATGGATCCAGTCACAACCTGCCAACTCCACTGCTTTTACCTAGAAAAATAATGAAGAAAACTTAGCCAATTTTTAAAATAAGAAGATAAGAAAAGAAGACTATAACATGCTATGACTCAGTGAACTGCAAGAGCATGCAATGGGAAAGAAGCATAAATTTCAAAAACAAAAATCATGCTATAATCCAAAAAATAATATACACTAGGAGTTCATACATATGGGCGACCATTTGGCTCTAGAACTGTAGACAACAATATACAACACTAAAAAGACTGCCCTTGCAAAGAGCAGAGCCAAACCTGCTCTCCTAGCTTTGCGAAATTAGCCGACAGAATAGATGGGGAAACGATGATATCACTTTTAGAGAACTTATCAACCCGAGCACTTGCCTTCACTACAGTATGAATTTTTCTCCTGTATCGCAAACAAAAAAGTATAGCAGAAAATAAATGGTCTTAACTTGTCATAAGCATGTGTGTGGTAGCAAAAAATGAACTGAGCAACAGGATAGAACTTTTTCATGAGAAAATACAGGGCTAAGGTTTGGTACAATGTAGGCCGGAGCTTATGAATTAGAAGTACACCCACAAGGACAAAACATATAGCATTCCTTTTAATCATCAACCAGAAGAAACACATGCAAATTGGAGGACAGCTCAAGGTAACTGGAGAGAAAGCAATCTATAACGAATGATAGCACTTTGGCCTTGCACTAATTGCCCAAACTATGCAATGAAGTAGCCAGGTAGTCTATGTTAATAAAAAAAATAATGTAAGTAGAAAATTCCCACTGCTTAAAGCTACATTTTGTATCTATGAGATGCAAAGATAGAAAAAGAAAACATTTAAAGAAGTCAATGTGAGGTAGTAGCTTGTATATGGGAACACCGTCTCATAATTAATTACAATTAAACAGATAGCTGATCCATCTTCAAATCCAAAGAGGAAAATTTCTGACGCAATTTTGACCATTAAAGACAGATGTCAAAATAAAAACCCAATGGTTAATCAAAATTTTAAACATTTAGTAATAAAAGCTAGCATTATCCACCATAGATATCCCCCTGCTCCCTCACAGAAGAAACCAAATGGATCTAAGAATCACATGCATAATATGCATTTAATGACTGGTTTATTCAAATCTCGATAAAAATTAATAGCTATCCAGTGAACAGTAATCAAATTACCAAACTAATGTTCAGCTAACCATAATCACAAACAGGGAAGATCCATAACTCAACAAAGCAAAATGGAACAACATATTTCAATTCAAAAGAATCCGGCCATTCATATCGTGAGAGCATTTAGATTCAAACTAAGTTTATTAACCAGTATAAATCAGCATCACAAACCCAATAAAATAGAACCATAATACATAAAATAAGAAAACAGAATCGCACAATTCAAATAAATTGCTCAACGAAACATTTCTAAACAGAATTTGGTACCAATAAATGTAATCTAAATCCCAAAACACAAGAAACAACACAACCCAATAAAGTAAATTAAAAAAAGAAGTGAAAAATGGTGAAAAGTAAATACCTTGAAAGAGTAACAGAACCGGGTTGACAAAAAAGATGATTCTTTTGAAGTCTAAGACTTGCTCCAAACCCATTGATTTGAGTTGTTGATGAACACAGTGAAGCTGTTGTCATCGCTCTCACACCCTGTGTTTCTCTCTCTAAAAAATGGTATGATATGGTTATTTAACGGTTAGTGAGAGAAAGTTTGGTGTTAGGTGGTGTTAATCTGTGTTTCTTTGCCACCAATATTTCAGCGAGCATTCAGAGGTTAAGACCAAAAATCTTAGGAGAAAATTCGTGTGGAAGACACGTGTCCCTCTTGGATTTTCGAGGTCGTTTTGCTTATCTGCAATGGTTGGCGCTCTACGTTGCTGACGTGTAATTTATTATTTGAGTCAGTTTTCACTTTTTAGCCTTTCGCCCATAATTTCTTTTCTGAATGCCAATGGAAATATACCAAAAAGATTCTTTTCTTTTCTTTTTCCTTTTTTTTTTCTCTGTTTTACCCTTTATAACTTTTTGTAATTACAATTTTTTTAGGAAAATACTTCAGAGGTTGAGATATGTTTAGATTAAGAATGAAATTATCTTAATTCATACATTTGCTTAAATTTATATGGGTAGAATGTGATAAAACTCTGAGCTACAGCCCACAGGCCAGAGGTCCTCCTAGCCTGGCCGAGACTGCTTCCCCATCCTCAATTCGACGGTTAATACCATGTGAATTGCAGTATCGACACGCATCCAGTTGCAGTAACTCGTATTCTTACCGACCTCATGCAATTTATTCTATCATCTCCTTCACTTCTCAACTTGAACTGGCTTTTCACACTGCAATACAACAAAACCCACAGTTCCCGATCGACTCTTTTGAACTAAACGGACCCAACGCTGTGACTGAATGTATACTTCTCAAAAATGAAGCGTATCAAGAAAAACCCGGATAGTGATTCGGGAAACCGCTCGGATCCTGATGGGCAAAATGCCATAATGAGAGAAACAGAAAGGAAATGTGGCGGGTTTAACTTGAACCTGATGAGAGTAATGGGTATACTGGTGGCTATATTGATGGTTATTTCAGTTGTGTTTTCAGTATCTGTTGTTCTTAAAGACCCACCATCTGATACTGCTTTGGAATCTTCACAAGCAGCAAATGTCTTTCAAGTTAAACAAGAAAAAGGTACTTGCTTTCTTTCTTTTTTTAAGGTCTATCTTTTGATCCGTGTGCTGCATGATGCTTTTTGCTATTTTAGTATAAAACTGCATGTGTATAGTATACCGTGCTATTGCTATTTACTAAAGCTGTTATTCTGTGAAAGCTGCTTATGAAATTAATTATTGTACAGACAAGCTAATTACTACTATTGCTGATAAATATATCCTATTGTTATAACTTAAATTCCCAAAGTGATTTCACTGTGAAGAGTAATTTGTTTTATAAATGTCATTTAGATTTCTTAGCTGACAACTTTTTTCTGAATTTTAAAAGCATTTTTTGGTAATGCTGTTTGACATTCTTACAAATTATATGTTATGTTTCTTATTATTCGGGATCGTTACCTGTTTGCGATTCTAGTTTGCTTCATCTATCTCACGACAGCTACTTCTTTGTATTTGTGCTGAATTTGAAGAATAATTGCTATTGCTATTGTTTTTAGCAGTTCAGATGAATCTTCAAGTTCTTGTAGCAGACTAGCATTGGCTGATGTGTATTTTTTCTGTTTCTAGTGTTGAAAATGAACGCCAACAATGATGAGAGGGAATGGGATACACTCGCTGGGCAAACTTAATTGCCATTTTCTTGCAGATTTTAGTGTGTTTCCACCATGATTTCCTAATTGTCTTGCTCATTTTGTCCATGACCTTTTTATTTCTGCCCAGCGTAACATGATTTGTTCCTGAGGTACTTGACTCTTTTTCGTCGAGCTGACATATGTTTGCTTCCTATTTTATCAAGTCCTAGGTTCAGAAGGTTTCTCAAGGCCTGCTGGGGACCCTTATGACAAGCTGCTCGGTGGTCTTCTTGCTGCTGGATTCAGTGAAAGAACCTGTCTCAGCAGGTATCAATCAGCCTTTTATCGCAAAGAACTACCCCATAAACCTTCTTCTTACCTCATTTCTAAGTTAAGAAGTTATGAAATTCTCCACAAAAGATGTGGACCACATACTGAATTCTATAAAAAAGCTCTTGAACAACTGAAGTTCGGTAATCAGCAGGCATCCTCTGATTGTAGTTATGTAGTATGGATCTCTTATAGTGGGTTAGGGAATAGGATACTAACATTAGCTTCTGCATTTCTTTATGCTCTTCTAACAAACCGAGTCCTACTTGTGGACCCTGGAATTGACATAATTGATCTCTTCTGCAAACCATTTCCAGAGGTCTCCTGGTTTCTTCCAACAGATTTCCCCCTTAGAGATCAATTCAATAGCTATAATCAAATGTCTCCTAGCTGTTATGGAAGAATGCTGAAGGATAGCAGTTCTACAAATTTACATGCACTAAAGCCTCCAAGTCATGTGTATCTCCATCTAATTCATGATTATAATGACCAAGATATAAACTTTTCTTCTGTGATGAAAATCAGGCATTTCTTCAGAAAATACCCTGGTTGATAATGAAAACAGATAACTACTTCATCCCATCCCTCTTCTTGATCCCATCTTTTGAGCAAGAACTGAATAGCCTATTCACAAACAAGGAAACAGTTTTCCACTTCTTGGGTCGATATCTTTTCCACCCCACAAATTCAGTATGGGGACTTATTACTAGATACTATCATGCTTATTTGGCTAAAGCAGATGAAAAAATAGGCATCCAGATCAGAATATTTGATTCTGGGACTGGTCCTTTCCAATATGTGTTGGATCAGATACTATCTTGTACTACAAAGGAGAAAATACTGCCTGAAATTAACAGGCAGGATCCCAGCACCAGTCAATCTGGAGACTGCAAGTCTAAAGCTGTGGTGGTGACATCTTTAAGCCCCTGGTACTCTGAGAAGATGAGAAACATGTATTGGGAACATCCATCCATGACATCTGAATCAGTTGGTATTTACCAGCCAAGTTATGAAGAGTATCAGCAAACAGAAAAGCAGATACACAACAGAAAGGCATGGGCAGAAATGTATTTACTGAGCTTAACTGATGTGCTAGTCACAAGCTCATGGTCTACGTTCGGGTATGTGGCTCAAGGTCTCGGAGGGTTGAAGTCTTGGATACTCTACAAACCTGAGAATCAGTCTGCTCCTGATCCACCGTGTGTTGGAGCCATGTCGATGGAGCCTTGTTTCCATGCACCTCCTTTTTATGACTGCAAGGCTTGGAGAGGGATTGACACCGGTGCACTAGTGCCTCATGTGACGCACTGTGAGGACATGAGCTGGGGTCTCAAGCTCGTCGATGTTAAGAATTGGGTGTAACGGATTTTTTCTGCTGTAATTGTTGGTGATGATAGTTATCCGTGTATGTTGTACATTAGAATCACTAGTATTTCTGTACATTGTAGTGTTTTATAAAGACTCTTGATTCTCGGTGAATATTCACATGCAATGATCGCCGTGAAAAGTCGTATCACTTGGTTGTGTACTAGAATGTTTAACATCTTGTGCATATCATTATTAGCTGTTTCCCTTCCAGATCTTGAACTTCACTTAATAGAAGAAAATTACATGATGTTATTGAATTTTTATTGACTAGAATATATAATTCCTGTAATTTCCATACTTGTCATAATCCACCGATTTCTCTCGTAACAATTTTTCACTAAATTCTCATCAAGAATTATAGAAAAATCGCATGTATCATACTGAATTTTAGGGAACAATGGATTAACACTTGTACGCACAACTTAAGAATACAAAATGTAAGTTATAAACTTCGAAACTAGATGTAATCTAGATGATATTCTTAGTCTTATTGTTTTGTTTAGTTCCCATAACAGAATATACATATTTGTTCTGGCCAAGACCCAATATATTTAACCATAGATAATTGCGACTACTTCACTTTATCTTTCGTTTTTACTTCTAACATCACCCATTGCCATTGCTGCCCCTATCCTTCCCCAACTGCTGCCACCTCCGCCAGCAACCCTTACCATCACCACTCCATCACTGCTGTATCTGCAGCTACAGCTGCCACCCACCTGTATAACTTAATATAGGAATATCAATTATCATTATATTATCCTAGTTTTTAACTTTTGTACTGAAAAATTATAGGCATTCCTATATTTGAGAAAGAGTGGACGTTCACCTAATCTCATCAAACCTGATATTCTCCCCTTTTAATTAACATCTTCACGGTTATAAGCGAACATGGGGGAGAAAAGAGAGAACAGTAATTGGCATTCAGAAATTCGTCTCCCATAACTATATTCATTAAACTCATGCTTAGATGGGTATTCAAACATCACAATATAGATGTACCACACTTGGTATTCAATTTACAAAATGTCAATAACCATCTGTAGTGCACTAACTTGAAGCTTCTTGACGTAAATGCCACTTTCCATCAATTCTTCCTCCCTTCACATAAGATTATGTGATATCCATGACTGTACACAAACCTAGACTTGGTCAATCAATTGTAAAAATATGGTAGGTCATCTATAATTGCAAATACTAGCTAGCAGGGATTCTTAAAGAAAACGCATTACGTTGATTTAAATGGTGCGCTGGTAGCTCCAACAACTGTGTTGAAGGCAACTTCCTGAAATGGACCTGCCATCTTGCCCCGTGGGAACCATCCAAGGTCTCCACCCTTCTTTCCAGAAGGACATTCTGAATATTCTGCTGCTAACTGAGGACAAGAAAATGAAGACATCGCATCACGAAAACTCATGAAAAATAAATAACAGTCAACTTGTTACTTTGGCTCACCCTAGTAGAAGAAAAAATATACATATATCATAACACAAATATTTTATCTTCTTGATGATTCCATTGAGACTAATACCCAGAACCAATCTCAAAAAATCATCTAGCACTTGAAAGGGTATAGTGAGCACCAAAGGTTTTGAGCTCAAACTACCAGCATTAACAACAAGAAAGAAAGTGGGGCGGGGAAAGGTCTTGCACCGGGATATAATAGCAGAGTCATCTCAACACTGTGATTCATTCGTTTATGAACCCAACTTAATATCATGCGAGTCCCTTCACCCGGATTTTTACTGGTTTGAGCATTAAATACTTGCCCTTGTTACACAATCCATCAAGCTTGAAATTTATGCCTGCAATAACTTTTTCCTTTCTCAAGAGCATTAAACAAAATAAAACATAAAATTTATATAACCAACCTCAAGAACAAATCAAATTAGAGGCTCCATTGTAAAATTAAGACCTAACCATTAATGGAGAAGCGATGGGAATGACAGAACCTGTAAATACATAAGATTTTATTGAAAACAAATCTTAATGATTTATTGGGGGGATAGAGAAAGGAACCACAAGACAATCCATGTATTTTGAAGGATCGTGGATTAGCTCTACAAAACAAATAAAATAAATATTGAAAGAGCAAATATTCGCCCGCGAAAATTTTTAGATTGTTGGATTTTTAAATTTTAGTGATCTGATATCATAATTATAATAAAATAATATATATATACCAATCTTTATTTCTATTCTAATAATCTAATAAAATAGAAAATGACCTAATAAATAGATTAGAAATAGATTAGATTAAGTAAATAAATTAAGTGAAATCTCAAAGAATCCCATGATTTAGTGTATTATTCATCAAACACGTATATATACATTTCATTCGCGAAGAGCTGGATGAGAAGAAACTCTCATGTCCGGTTCTGTAGTAGAGATGGAATTGAGAAACAACCATCAACTATAACCAAAAAAGACCCGATTCCATAAATAACATAGAGGAAGAATGAAAGGAATAGCTTTTCGAGGTAATCGTATTTGTTTCGGCAAATATGCTCTTCAGGCACTTGAACCCGCTTGGATTACATCTAGACAAATAGAAGCGAGACGACGGGAAATGACATGAAATGCACGCCGCGGTGGAAAAATATGGGTACACAAATTTCCCAACAAACCAGTTACTTTAGGACCTATGGAAACACGTATGGGTTCGGAGAAAAGATCTCCTGAATATTGGATGGCTGTCGTTAAACCAGGTAGAGAACACACGTCTATGAGTATTACAAACTCATTGATAGTCTGTTTTCCTGAGTTCTCATGATAAAAGAAGCATCAATTTTGATAGTGAATCAGCAACAGGAAAAGAATCTTGAGCATTTGCTTGCAAGAAAGAGATTTCTTTCATTATCTTATCCCTAACAAAAATAATAGACTGTCCAACAATCTGGAAGTTGCAATTGAGTAGATTTACCTTTGCAAACTCAGCAGGCGGGACTTTGTCACCATTGCTTAGCCAACCATCTTGCAGTTTCTTGTATGCTTCATTAATCTTACCTTGCTTCTCACATAAGATATGTCTTGCTGAAGCAAATCAAGAAACAGGAGCATGATATTAAAGATTATGTAAAGAATGTTCTCTAAGGAAGAATTATACAGACTAAAAGGAAAGAAAAAAAACTGAAGCTGCAAGGTGGAGAGACAGGGGTAGAATACCTTTGACATATGTGCAGGTGCCAAGTCCATCTGATTTTCCAGCTTTCCCCTTACCCTTCGAAGCATTCTCATCACTTGCACCTCCTGCTTGCTTCCCTTTTCCCTTTCCTCCAGCATCTTTCGATTTTGAGTCCTTTCCCATTGCTGGAATAATCTCAAAAAAAAAGACAATATCATCATCATATAGAAAGCGAGGGGAAAACGGCCAAAAAGAAAAAACACTTAGTTTATACATCTAAAACATTCATAGTAAATAAATTAGCATTTCATAATATTGTAATAAAAGCAAATGATTACATAACAAACTGACCCCTTCATAAAGTTTGCACAATTTTCAAATTTCTATCGCTGTATAATAAAATCTTCAATCTTCTCCTAATTTTCACACTCCACACGCACTTCACTCTAAATTTTTAACCAGTTTGATTCCCAGTGACTTAAGAATTTGATTTTATTAGAGAGAAAAGTAATATAATCTCAGATGTTCTTATAGTAATACTCTACAGCAATAGTTTCATTTATCCAACAAATATCTGCAATATAACAAAGGACCAACCTCATTAAAGCAACTTACACTAAAACAGTAGTCAGTAATACATAAAGAAACGTAACCATTCATCATCTTGTTTTACTATCATCGACAACAATTTTGGAGAATAACATCAAGACCCACATGCAATTATAGCTTAATATAATTCCAATATTCGGGAATCTGACAGAAATCAGTTATAGAAACTACAATATTGAGAACTCAATAAATAAATAAATAATAAGTTACTTCAGAAACATATTGGACTGAACTTATTGTAAGAGAATGGATTATCAATTATATTATGTATTAAAACGATCGAGAGAAATAGATCCAAAAGTCTATATAGTTTACCTCAAAGAGTCGAGAGTAAGAGAAAATAAGAAAAGGTTGCTTGTACAAAAAAAACCAGCAGCTGCTGCAATTGCAAAAGATCGGAGGAGCTTCGATCACATGTTGCCCTTGGACCGAGTCTTTGTGGGCGTATGTTATTTTGGGCCTCCAGTCAGCCTCTCAAGTTCTCTTATGATTTCAGGCTATTGTTTAAGAACTTCATTTTAAATTCTTTTGATTGAAATATTTACTCTTGATAATTTTTGTGAAATACCGACTAATTCTCTATATTATTATAAAATAAATTATGATTATTGTTAATTTTGTTAACTATTTAGTCTCTATTTAAACAAAACATTAAGAATATTTTGTTAGTTAAAAATAATTATTTCGATTCAATGTAATTAATTTTTCCAAAAGTACCTTAAACTAACTAATTTTAGAAACAAAACATAACTAAAGTAATCACATATGAAACTGGACGAGACCCATTTGTTTATTCTTCCTTCTCTGATATTAATTAGGGATTTTTTTTCTCATAACTTCCAATTCAACTTTTTACTCTTAAATCCTTTTGTTCCTATTTTTAATTTTTTTTAAAAAATTATTTGCACGATCTATTTAGTTAATTATTTTTCGGTCAGTATTTGAGTTAAATTTTCTTATTTGTTTAAACCATTTGTATTTACAAAAAAAGCAAAAAGAATATTTTATATCAAGTAGAATTATAACACAATGAATATAAGATATATAAGAATATCCGGTGTGGTTGCGAAAAAAAAAAAAAGTTAAAGAGTTTAAATTGTGGGATTAATTTAAACAAATATAAATTTTGGCTTAGTTGATGCACACTTGCAATTAAAGCCTCATTAGACAGCAGTAGCCAAAACTTTTAAAATTATGGCATAAAATTTGGATAAAAGAAATTTACATGGTGTAATTGAGGAATTGAAGGAGAGGTCAGCGAAATAAGAAAATTTTAAAAAAAAAAGTATGATAATACTATGTTTGGTTGAAATTTATAAAAAAAAATTATTTATTTAAAAAAAGATATAAAAAATATAATAAAATAAAGATAACAAAGTTAAAAAAGATATTTTAATATTATGGAATGTACTGACTTATTAATATAAAATTTATTTAAAAATTCTATTTATTTTGTTATAATTTAATTTAGCTATAATTAATTCCATATAAATTTAATTATGTAACATATTAAATTAATTTTTACTCTATTTAAAGTATATAAATTTTTGATTCATAAATAAATTTTATAAATTTATAAATTTTAATTAAATATTATGTTATTATTTATTTTTGTAGATATTAGAAATTGTGATGAAATATTTGTTTTCAAAATATGTAGATGTTTGTTTGTTTGGTTTTAGTTTTATAGGGAATGATAATAGTTATTTCATTTTGATGGCTTCTTTAAAATCTCACATCTTGGACTGTTGATTATACAGCAGCAGTAGTATTTTATTTGTTTCAGTGGAATTTTTATGCCATATATTTATTCCTTGGTCTAAATAATATCCTGTCATAGCCATAATATATATATATATATATATTAATTTTTAATATTTAAAATTTTTTGAGACGTAAAATTTTTATTTTGATATATATATATTATTTTTTACACATAGAATTTAAGGTTATATTTAATTTTATAAATTTTTCTATTAATTTGTTGATTAAAAAATTATACTCTTAATTAAACACTAACTCTAATTTTAAAAAAATAACATATTTATTATATTTTAATATTTTATTAACTAATACATAGATAATGATACTAACTCTATCATTAAAAAACAGTATATAATTATATTTTAATATTATATTAATAATAAATTTAATTTTTAATTAGATAATAATTCTAATTTTAGAAAATAATAAATTAATATTTTAATTATATAATAAATAATAAATTAATATTTTAGTTATATAATCATTTTTTAATTCTAAAAATAGTAATATCAATCATAGTATTAAATTATATAATATTAAAACTAATTAATAAATATTTTAAAGTAATTTTTATGTTATTACATGAATAGAATTCTAAAAAATATTAAAAATTAAAGATATTGAAAAATAGTTGTTTTTGCTATTATTTTTTTAATATATTATTAGTTAATATTAAGTATTAAATTTTTAATTAAATTATATCTATCAATTTAATTTTATAATCGAAATAATAATAATAGTTGTACAACGCACGAGTAAACGACAAGTTGTATAAAAATTGTGAGTAGACAAGCTAAATATTTAATAATACCACAACTTCTTACATTAGATTATTACCAATATTAGTAAATTTCAATAAATTTTATGTATTGTGTTTAGCTATAAATATTTTTACTTAAATTTTTCATTTTAAAATCACATAAATTTATATTAATAAATTTACAAAATTATATTAATTTTATGTTTGGTTGAAATATATAAGATTTATAAAATCTATTTATAAATATAAAATTTATATATTTTAAATGAAGTGAAAAATAATTTAAAATTTCAAATAACTAAATTTTAATAAAATTTATTATAGTTAAAATAATTTTTAATAAAATATGTACAATTTTTAAATAAATTTAACTTATACGAGTCAATATATTATATAACACTTAAATATATTTTTTAATTTTTTAATTTTTAATAAATTTTTTAATTGATAAAGATTTAAGAGAACGTCTAAATATATATATGTCTGAAATTCTTATACTAATTAAACATTTCGAATCCAAATGCAGGCAACAGTATAATGGCTTTCGATAGATCTTGATTCACTGTTTCAACAATGGCAATGGAGAGTAGTAAAGATGCATGCCTTGTCAACTAGCATGTTATTAGTGAATTTGCAGTGGATTAAACCATTAAATATTAAGAATATATTTTCACATATTATTTTATTATTAATTTCTATAGAAAAAAAATCTACAGGATTTGTGCGTTTCAGTCAATTATTTTTTGTTTGTTTTTTCTATGTTTCGCTGTCTTATAAACAAGATATAAGTAATAATGTCATTTTTTATAAATTTATTATATACAGTAAATCTTTTTACTACGATGTTTTAAATAAAAATAACATTTGTACAGTGATAAAAAATTATAGTTTCAATTAAAGTCAGTTATAAATAAAAATAATTTTTCTATTATAATAAATTATATTATCTTAAAAAAATATTCTTATATATACAGTAATATTTATATATATAATTTTAAAAATATTATGCTATGCTATATTTTATTTAATTTTAATATCATTTTGTTTCATCAATCTTATTTATATAATATGATAAAATATTTACATATAGTTCTATTATTTGGCCAACAATATTAAGTATTAAGTCCAATAAAAAAATATTTAATAATTAAATTTTTACTAAATTATAATCTCTTCGTAATAAGAAAATAAATATATATTATTTTCAAAAAAATTAGATAACAAGTCAAAAAATAATTTTCCTAACAAAATCGGAATATTTCTTTCGAGCCTTTTTTTAAAGGCTTAATCATCACTATAAAATTCATCATAACTTTTATTTTTAAGTTTAAAACTGTAGCAACATACAACTGTAGAATAAAAAAGAATCCCTCACTAACAGAGTCGTTTCCTTTTAGAAAAAGAAACTTTACATATTGGTAAAGATATGATATAATAAAGATTTGACAAAATCATTATTAAGATCTTAAACTCTTAATTTTATTTAAATGAGCATTTATATTTATATTTTATTTTATTAAACATCATTATATTCTTATTTTTATTCAAATTAAAAACTTTTTACATTCGATTTGTAAATTTTTTTCTGGTTTTATTGAATTTTTGATATTTTTATTTTAATTGAATAAAAAATTTAAATTTAAATTAAAATAATAACAAAAATATAAAAATTTAGCGAAATAAAATAAAATTAAAAAAATTAATGGCCTAAAAACATATTTTGCCTAAAGATTTAACTTACTAATTTAGTCATCTTTTTCTAATTTTCTTTTCATTGCCTTTTCAATAAATAAAATTTCATTTTTTAAGCTAACTCATTACTGTAACTTAATACACAGTATGAACTTCCAAAAATTGATGGAGATATCGAGGAAGGAAAAGATATCAACCGACTAACAGAATCAAAATTCCTTCCTTAAACGGCCATATATGTAACATGTGTGGGTATATTTGTCCCACTTCTAACTTTTACTACGTGGCCTCAATCTGACGCTAAGACTCCCGAAAGGTCTTCCCTGAGCTTTGATCGTACGGGACTGGCATGACCTGCACCATCTCTTTTTATGCACCTCGCCTCTCCTAATCCCACTCTCCTCCTAATAGAATCCCTCCCTCACTTGTGCGATTTCTTAGTTCACTCTATTAGAAGCCAGTGATAGTGCCTGGCAACCGAAAACAAAAATAAAAAGAAAAGAAAGAGGCGATGGCTACAATTCCATCGGCCGTCAAAGCCTACGCAGTGCCTTTTTTTCTATTCGCGCTCTCTATTTTCTATCAGCTCGTTGTTCTTCCTCGCTCTTTTCCTCTTTCGCATTACGATGGTCAGTTTTTCATATGATTGTCAATTTACTGCGAATTGTGTTTGATTGTGATTTTTGTGCAGTTTTGAGGATTAAAAGGTATAGTTCTATCGAAGAAGTGGAAAATGCGTACGAGAAGCTTTCTTCCAAGTGGTAATTCCTCTCTCTTCTGTGTGCGTTATTTACTGTTGATCTTTTGTTTTGTTTTGACTGGTCAAACTTGAGAAATACCTGTTTGTTACAGGAATGCAGGAGATAAGGTTCCTACTGCTGTTGATTTTTTAGAGGTTAGTTTAGACTTATCTTTATCAGTGTTTGGGAAGTCTAAAAAATGGGAGAATTCAATGATTTGGTCAATTCTCATGTCTGAGAAGGTCATAGTTTTATTTGAAAGAAATGAAATCATGCAACAAATGACATGAGTTTTGCAAGAAATCGACATGGTTCATTCCAAAGAAGGCCTTATGCTTGTTATTTTTGAGTGCGATTGATATGCTGAATGCAGTGAGATGATTATTTCCATCTTATATATGTACTGAATTATGCTCTTTTGTCTGATAAATTATTTTTGAATATGTTGTATCCTCTCAGATTCAATATGCATATGAATTGTTGAAAAATCCTTTATGGAAAAGGGACTATGACTTATTTAACATTGATGAGCAACTTGTGAGTACCGATCTAGTTTTGCTTCTCTATCATATTTTCTTATTTGGTTCCCTAGCTATATATCGTTTAATTGATGACTGGAATTCTCTTTGTTATAGCATATGCTTGACAAGTTCAAAGAGCTATATGCCGGTGAAAGCTTCTCACAAATAGGCCTTCCCTTACTAGATGCTAAATCTTTTGGTTAGTTAACATTACCTTCCTGAAGTCTTATTGTTTCCATTTGTTTCTTTTCTTTTGGTTAAATAGAAGTTCTTTACATGTAAATTTCAATTTTAAAAGCATTAATGTGGTCTGATGAATAGAGTATCTTATGTATTTATCAGATCCTCCAGATCATACTCTTAATTCCATTACAACTGAGGACTTTTGGTCTATATTCAGTGATTCTAAGCCATGGCTTATTCAGGTAGAAATATTATTTGTCGTGTTTAGATGTACTACTTTAATCAGAATATGCTTACTTCGTCTAGTGCTTTTTCTCCCTTCTTTCACAATAGATTTTATTGGACAAAATACAATCAATTTCTTGAATCATATACTCACTCACTAGAGTTTCTTTTGTTTACTTCACCATAGTCTTATTTCTTAAACATTGAAAATAGTTATACTTCTTTTAATGGTAATTCACATTGACATTATTATAATATGTTGTTAGACAACTTTGAGTTGACATTTGGTCGCAGGTGTACTCACTTGGGAGTAGCCGCTCTGCCCAATTCTCTAATTCTTGGAAAAAAATTGGTATGTCTTCATTTGCTATATATCAAAATTTTGTAATGAAAACTTTTGAAACTTCTTTGTTGCTGCATTCTAGAACATCTTTTCTACTTGCAGTTGAAGCTTTACTCATCTACTTAAAGGTGTTTCCATACAAATATTTTGTTTACAAAAAAAAAATTGAATAAATTTTTTCTTAACTAAGTTTCTTCTGCCCTAAAGTCCGACTCTGATGCTCAAAGTTTACCTGTTAAATGGCTTGATGCTTCATTTCTAATCATCAGCAGCTGGGGTGTTCATCAAACCCAATAGAACGATCCAACAATTTGTAAAACTGGAAGACTACGGTTTTAGAAATGAGAATTTCAGTGACGCTTCAATTTAATGGCTGATGTGTCTGTTTGGCTAGTGGAATAACAATTAAAAACTGAGTGCCGATTGAACTGACAGCTGTATACTGATATTTAGAAGATTAGGTTTTGTAAAATTGGCAGTAATGCTACTATTTATCTATACTACAAAAGAAAATGTTTGAAAAAAAGAAATTTTTTCGATCTTCACGCCTAAGTCCTCCACTCCTCCTCACCTTTTATCTCCAAAATGATGCCCTTTTCTCCTTCATTTATCCTTTTTGGTATTCTATATTCACGATTTAATGATTCAAGTTTACAAAGTGATTTTTAAAGAGATCTTCCATTGCTGATTGCTGATTGCTTGAAGAGAGAAAGTTAGAATTTGAGATATGTCCTTTTAAGCTGTTTTCAGGTTTCAATTTAAAAAGATGGATTTTGAAAATGTTTTGGGTTGAATACAATGATTTTATTGTTTTGTTTTAAAGAAAATTAACATGGAGAGTTCCACAGAATCAATAGTGCCTTTAATGAATCCAAGTTTCGGGATTTTTTTACTTTTAATTTGATTGAAATAATTTATCTCTTTGTGTACTGAAGGTGTTCATTTGATCATCTATCTTTATCCAATGAAATCTCACTACCGGAACTGACTGAGGATTAATGTATATCGGCTTCTCATCTTTCATAGTCGGTGTTGGATTTGATATTTTAGAAGCTGAGTAGTTTGGTTTGGGTAGAAAATTTCCCATAGCCGACCTTACCCAACCAGTTACAGCCCTAATCAGCACATCAGCAGTTAATGCTTCATCCCAATTTGGCCTATAGGGTAGACCCTTCTGGTTCACTTTTGCTGGATATATCTTATTTCTGGGCATTGCTTTGTCTAGTTATTGGTTACTCTAATTCCATTGGCTCATATCTGCTATAGATTTTGCATGATTCTCGCGGACAGAGGGTTAGTACATATGGAACTTTCCATTTTTGCCCATAACTTTCTGTACTGAGAAATTCAGATGATAGTTAATGTTCTAGGTTCTAGTGTTGGTAGCTCCCTGTTTGTGTATGAAACTTCATGTGACTAAGCTCTTGCCACCTTAGTCTAGTCAAGTGGGTAACGCCCTGATATCTTTCATGCATATAATCTGGTTCTAACATTTTCTAATTTATTTGACATCATTATTTGAATGCACTGCTTTAACTTCTATGATGTCTGTCTATGAATAGAGAAAGAAGTTATAGGAGATCACAACATAATTCCCAAATTTATTACAACCTAGATACATTATAAAGTAAGGTTTTAGGTTTTATCTGTTCTATTGATGTTCACACACTGCAGTAACATATTCCTTGAAGATGCTGATAAAAGTGGCTTTTTTTTTTTTCCTTCTCTCTCTCAATGATATCATGTGTTGAATGCCTCTTTACTTTTCTAATGTCTGTTCATTCAGCTTATTCATTGGATGGGGTAGCAAATACTGGTGCGGTTGAACTTGGCGAGGTTCAACTTGCAATATCTCTTGCTGAGAAAAAGCCAACTGGAGGAATCTTCTTTAGAAATGGTTGGTGTTTATTAATAGTCTGCATAAATGCAATATTATATATTGAACTGAAAGATAAACAGTTTTCAATGTGCATATATAAGAATCATGGATTGGAAAAGATGAACTATTGTACTAAAACTTTTTCTAGTGCTTTCCTTTTAAAAATGCATTCGTGTTTCTAGTAGGCTTTTTCAGCCAACTGCTGCATTTTTGTTTCTTGTTTTTGACTTGATAGAAATTATTACAGGGCTTCCTTCACTTGTTGCTTTTCCGCCTGGGTGTAAAATATTGGAATGTCTTATGAGGTGAGTTGTCAGTTAGAGATTGAGTTGAAAAAGACCAATATGAAATTGTTCTAATAAAAAAATAATTTATTTTTTTTATTTTTTGATTGAGTAGTGATGATAGGATGGTGAAAGCAAAGTTTTGAATGTCAATATATTGTGGAAGCTATACACTGCTTTTTGTTGAATACTTTGATGTGTCAAAAATCTTCTTGTGGTTATGACGTGTACTTCCTACTTCTGGTCTTTCCCGATTGATTATTACTGTGGAACAGTACTAAAATTTGTCCTTTGTGTTAGGTATGAGGGAGATCTCTCTGTTGATGCAGTTACCAACTGGTTTGCCACTGCCGTGCTCAGTTTACCTCGCATTTTGTATCATTCAAAAGATTCACTGGTACTTTGAATCCACTTTGTAAAGTTCAAATCTGTATTGAATAGGAAAACTTTGCTCTTTAATCTAAAAAACAACATCAAAAGAACTTTGCGGTTGATTCTTAGAGGGCATTTCTGTTAAAGCATCAGAACTAGTCAGTAACACTAAATACCCTGTGGGAAGAAATTTTTTTGAATGAACCAAAAAAATTCAGTACTTCTTTTTCTTTTCTCCTAATGAAACATGTATGTCACATGAGGAATTAGAACAAGATGGAAGGAGCAAAGTAAAATCAAAATTCTAACTAAATTTGATATTTTTGGCCTGTCCCTATTGAGAAGAGCTGCAAAAGCATGTTATTTCTTTTCCTGTGTGCCTGTTGGTATTTTATGATATATTCTGTACTGCAATCTTTTGCTTCATCTCATCTCAACTTCTGTAAGTTTCCAAAACTTTTTCTCTTAGGCAGAATGGGTGAAACATTTGAGTTTGTCCAACTTAAGTGTTGCAGTTTGAGATTAAGAAAAAGGAGGGATGTGAAGCAAGTTGTGGAACTGCAGTATTCTTTAATTCATAAAACAGGGAAAATGGAGGGGAAAGAGGAGCCCGATATACTGGAATCTTAGTTATTGCAAACCTGAGAGTATATCTTGGAGCCAGACCATTAGTTGGTGAACTAATGTCAGATCCTTGGATACCCTAATCAATTTCATATCTTGAATTGGAAAGTTTTGATGCTTACTAATTTGGTTAGACATGAAGAACTGGGGCCATATTGATGCATCTAACTAATTTATTTTTGGTTAATCCTATAAAAGATACTTTATATGCTAACGAGTATGATAGTATTGCGTTTTCATATCTGTTGTCTTCCTTTTGTGTTATATTGTCTCCCTGCTGCTGGAATGAAATGAAACTGTATTTTGTCACCAGGGAAAGCATTTTCTGGCAAAAAGCGGTCCCCACAAGGTAGTTTTCCTCCTCCTTTTTCTGAGACAACAAATGCCTATGAATTTCAATGGTTTAGCAATGGCAATAGATTGTCTACTTGCATGAGAAGGCACTCATCCTGCTGGTTTGAGTTATGCCCAGAACTGATGTGATAATGAGTTAAAAGGCTTTATGGGCATTGGGTCTGCAATCTAATTTCTTTCTGGGGAAAAAATAAAAGGAAAAATGAAAGAAACTATGCAAGGCCTGTTAGGTCGTTTTGGCATACCTCTGAGATTTGATAGCCATTTCTTTAATGTGAATTTTATTGGTAGTGATAAACCTCCTAAGCATTGCTTTTGAACATATAGGTCAAAGTCATTTTCTTCTCGAAAACGGGAGTGCGTGCTACTCCATTCTTATGTCAGATTGCAAAAGATTATTGGGATTATGCCTCCTTTGCATTAGTGCTTTGGCGAGAAGAGGATTTCTCCTTGTGGTGGAATACGTATGTAGATGTGCTTTTTCTTCACTAGATCATATACCTTTTTTTTTCTTCTCATTTTAGGTAGCCTACTATTTTGCATACAATTTCAGAGCTATGTGTAGTCTTTTCCCAGATGTACAGATACATTGTTGACTGCTTGAAGTAGAAAAGCAGTATAGCATTTTACTTTTCTCTGTTGTAATAACTAACACCTTCACATAAACTTGCATCTTTTGGAGGTCTGGATCCTCTATTTACTTCTTTACATGATCTTTAGTGTGGAATTCGCCTCTTGAGATTTCTTAGTGGACGAGCTGTTCAGTTGTATTGAGCATGTTTGGGTAATGGTTTTTACGTAAATGGTAGTTCAGTAGTGTGGAACCTACAATATTGGAACAGTGAGATGGTCTAGATAGAACTTTGTGATCAAGTATAATAACTCTCTATGACTCTGGAGCTCACATTTGAGACGAGGGCAATGATGTTGATGAAGAGAAGGAGATCTAAGAGTAAAATTATATTTTTATGATCTTATGATCATAGGTTAATGTAATGGTGCAATACAAACAGATCCCTTCCCAACTCATTGGGAAGTCAAGGACTTGGTGGAGCAATTTCTTTTGCAGAAAGAGTTGGTGGACCAAGCTTGATTTCGCATTGTGCAGTAGAAACAGATTCCTTCCCAACTCATGGGGAAGTCAACAATTTGGTGGAGCAATTTCTTTCAGAGAGAGTTGGTGGATCAAGACTTGATTTTGCATTGTGATTGAATGACGGCTCTTTAGTGCTAGGTTAAAGTGGTTTTACATTGAGAATGTTGATAAGGAACTTGATGCATGAGCTACAAAGGGAGTTTTATTGTGGAGCAGAGTTTTGAAAAGTTTGGGACGCAGTTACCTTTGTTGTTTGTGTTGGAGATAGAGTAACCCTGCAGGCTTTTGAAATGGAAAAACCTGCTGGTGAAGTGTCAAGAAAATTAGTCGTCAACCCCTTACTCTTGGGTTAAATGAATTTCTTTTTCCTGATTACGATGATATCATCAAACTTTAAAAATGTCTTTTTCTTTACTTTATTTATATACTCTTGGTGGAGGTTGTTATACTGTGTGCTACTAGCATAAATAGTAGATAGTTCCTTTTGATGTCTTAATTAATAATGTTCTTACTTCTACTTATTTTTTGAAAAATTGAACTGCAGGTTTGAAGTGGAATCTGCCCCTGCTATAGTATTCTTGAAAGATCCAGGAGTTAAACCTGTTGTTTTCCATGGTAATGCCTTCATTTTCATGTTTGCTTTTACTGCCTATAGATTTTGGTGATGCAATTTTTTGCATGAAGCAGGCTTGTTCATGCCTATTATGGTGCAGGATCGTTCAACAATTCATGGTTTTCAGATGTCATGGAAAAGAATAAACTGCAAGGTACTTGTGTCCATCTCCAACTGGTTGTTAATTTATTTAAATGTTATTCAGATTTAGTCAAATGGCACTTCTTTATAATAATTGCTTTTGCTAATAAGTTGATAACTTGCATGCACAATTTATGTTGCTAGATTTTGTACATAACAATTTTTTTGGTCTCATTGATGTTTGCTTCCAGAAATTCTTGTCAGCTCTGCTACTGTATAATTACTATATAATTAATTTATCTTCTAGATTTTTTACTTTACCATTTAAAATTCATGATGAATCAAATCCAGTTGATGTAACAGCTCTTCTGCTACCATTATTAACATGAATTATGCTTAGGACTATATCTAGGTTTAGGCTTGCCAAGATTGTCATTTGGCTCTAAGTCATCAGGTTGTTTGATGTGCAGTCTGAAATCGGCTGAGAGCTACTGCAAACTGATGTATTCTTAGGGATTCTGATTTGGTGAGGTGGGTTGCTTGATTGGTACTTATGGGATTACTATAGTTTTGTCCTCCAAACTTCAGGAGCTCAAAATTATCAGACTATAGGATGGAGTCTAAAACTTACTAGAGAATGCAATTTTTGTTCTTCTGCCAAAAAAACTGGAGTTGCAAACTAACAACTATAGTTATAATATCTATGAATATAAGAGAAGCCTTTGAGTTAATTTTCGTACATTAGAGAAATAAATCATATATTGGATTGTTTTAATTAATTTTCATGCTTTGCATTTTCAGAACTTCCTCAGTTAAGAAGTGTGACATCAATGGAGCTTGGTTGTGATGCCCGAGGCCATTCTCGTGCTGGAAATGATACTGTATCATGGTATTGTGTTATTGTAGCAGGAAGACTGGGTCCAGAACTCAACAAAATGCGTGAAGTAAGCACTTCTATCATGATTATCTTTCATGGTTTAAGCCATACTTCAGTAAAGTTAAGATTAAGTTTGCAGTTTTGAGGTGGCAGAATTTACCAAATGCATATACCTTCATCTGACAGTTTACATTGTATTCCCTGTGGTTTTTCATATTTATGTACTTGTCTCTAAGTTGTCACCGATATTTAAACTTCATATCTATTTGATTTGATTGCAAATCTGATACCTTTTTTCTCTCTGATTTTTCTGAACTATATCGTTTCTTATGGAAAACAAGTCATGTCTATATTTTGGAATAATGCATATGATAGTATATTTATCTAGTTTTACATATTGGGTTGGGAAAATATTGCTATGTTATGTCTTAAATTCATTAATGCCCGCATCTTTATGCTATCCAATGGAGTGGATCACATGAGTTCATAGACCATGCGCAGGGTGGAAGAACTATTATTAAATGATGGGGAGCCAAGTGTTGTTGATAAAGATCAATCATCATTGTTGGCAACTGCACTGAAAAACAAGCGACTGACATTTGCTTGGCTTGATGGAGAAGCCCAACAAGTGAGTCCTCATACATCCCATTATACTAATACTGTTTATTTTCACCAAGTTCTGTTGATCACACGGGGTAGGATCTAGTTAACAAATATCTTGAAGATTATGCCTGTCATGAGACGAGTTATAGTCTATTAGAATTTTGCTTGGAAATTAAATATAGATGGATAAGCAGGACTTCACTATGCTAAATGTTTACCTAACACAGCATTACTCCTGCGTGGCCAATGTGAAGAAATTAATTGCCATTTATGGGAAGGGTGTGCAACTATTTGAAAAAGAACAAACCATCCGAGGAAATTGATTTATCCTGACCCATAATTCACGGTTTTACATCGTATGTTGTTACCTGCTCACCAAATTAGAAACAACCAAAGTTTTGGCTCTGCTAGTGGAGAAGAATGTTAAAGTTTGAATTTAAATCATTCCGATCCATATGTGAAAGTCCACATATTATGAACAGTGCATTCAGGTGTAATATAAGTACTCCATTTACTAACCTATTAAAAAGTTTTCCCTTTTTTCTGAATGTCAAGAGTCCTTACTTTTCACTTCTTTTCTTTCTAGTTCTGAGTCTGTTAGGTGCAATTTATGACTTGTATAATGAATGAATTTAAAATTTATAAATTAACATCTCTCTACTCCAAATAACACTATTCAATTCTTTAAAATGTTCAGCTAATTTTTAGTACTGGAGTTGCTGTTAAAACGGACACGTGAAACTTGCTCTATCTTTACCATGGACCAACAAAAGTTTGATTACTGAACAGACCCATCTTACCTGCTAGAATTCAACTTTCACAATTTAAATATCAGTGTCGGCATGTGAAACATAAAACCCTATTATTTGTGTTTGCTGGGGACCTACATCACAAACCTGCCACACTGACCTGTAAGCACACTTAATGGGAAGAACGTTGGAACTGTGTGTAATTTGTGGTAGATGTATTTTTCATTTCTTGGGCAGTCAGTAAACAAAGGATGAAAATAAAATCAAATCAAATGTTTGGAGTTGATGTAGCCGTGCCCTTTATATCATGTTTCACATACTATTGTTTGAGGATCTGCACAAGTCTTTGTTTAAATGTCACTTTGTACAATGAATGATCATTTCAGCCACTGACGTTATTGATTTTTATCCAGAAATATTGTCTCTTTTACCTTCATTCAGAAACCAGCTATGATACCTGTGGACCACGGAGGGATATGGTTGATGTACCTAGGTTATTTATTGTGCGTTACAAAAGGAATGCTACTCAAGACAATGTCAGAGTTAAGAAAAATATATTAGAATATGAGGATGCAGATTCTGCATCACAGCTTGTGGCAAGGTACAATGGTTCAGATGAAATTCCACAGGTATGAGCACTTGAGAGGAAAATATAGTTCTTTCATTAATCTGCTATAATAATTTAACTACACTGTTCTAGCTTATTGATTTGCCATTTTATCAAGATACATATCAAACAGCAGGAAACTATGTTGCTTGGATGTACTTTTTTCATTGTGTTTCTCTGTTTTCCAATTTTGGCACAGATCATTAGGTGGATCTCAGAAACAATGAGGGATGGCGAAACCAGGGATCTCCCCTTCTTTGTAAGATTCACTGATTTTCCTGATACACAATTCTGAATCTAAATCCTTTTTCCTGATGAATTCTACATCAAAGTGCTGATCTCCCATTTGGGGGTTTGTATTAATTACTTCTACCATCAGACATAGTAATAAGGAACAGAAAGGTGCTGTAAACGTAACTGGTAAAACTATTGGGCTACAAAGAAATAGCAAATTAACCGTCCATTAAGGATATGGGGATGTTTAAGGTAGTGGGTTTACCCCTGCTTGTTGGCCTAAGCCATTGCACTTGCATTTCTACTAATATTGATAAGTTATTGATATCTCAAAGCACTCAACATGTGTCTCGTATTTGAAATTATCCAAGATGTGCTTCGAAGAACTTTTTCAAACTTTGGGTCCACATAAGAAGATATGTACTGTGGAACCGTAAAAAGAATCTGGTAATGGTACCGGAAGTGGTGCCTAGGCTACATGATATGAAGGTTAATAATTAGTTCAACTGTATATTTTGTTGAGTTCTGATGCATTTCTCCTGAAACCTCTGGAAAACATGTATTTGTCTCTAATGCAGAAAGCAAAAACTCCTGATCTTGTACCTGAAGACTCGGATCCTATTTGGTCAAGAGGTGCCCAAAATATTCTGTCCAGAAGTGTTGGAATCAAGCACAGGATCCGTGGAATCATAAGCAGAATTTGTGATTATATAGGAGATCCAAGAATCGGTCCAATATTACTTGTAGGATCTTTGATGTCTTTTGGTACGGTGTGGCTGATGAGGAACCAAGCAACTCATCAGAGTCGATCAAGTCAAGCAAGGGAGTCGAGTTTGAAGGCAAGTGAGATGTCTATGCATGTGTACTGGGGGAACAGTTGGACAGTTCTCCCTGACATATGTTAGCATTATGCAAATGTTGTTCAACTAAAGTAGTTCCTATGTCCTGTATGTGCGCATAAAGTTTACTGTTAATATATGTTGTAAAGCAAAGATTGTTACCAAGGGTAAAACTTTTGCTTTTTCATAGTTGCAACAATCGTCATTATGTGCATAATTTGAATCATCCCTCTGAGCTTTTATATCTGTTTCATAAATGCTGCTGAGATTATTTCAATGTTGCAGAATCTGCAACCTTTTATAAAAAGTACTTCTATAGTAATCCTGTGATGCGTCTTCTTGCAGGATGAGAATACACGAAAACGCAGAGAGAGAAGAAGAAATGCTTCCAAGAAGGATATACCTCCTTCTATAACAGACATGGAACCCAAAGATGCGTACCAGATGCCTTTGTCAGATTCTGATGCCGAGTAGCAGGTGCTGCAATGGTTTTGGGAAATGGAAAGTAACCATTCTAGTTTATTTTCTTAGCCACAGAGCCGAGTGGAATAGTTATACCAGGCAGTAAGCCCTTTAGCGCTTTCTAGCCCTAGATTGGGGAGGATATGCGTCGGTGCTGTATAATTTTATCAAAAGGAACGAATTTAGAGCTGAAAATTTCCATCCAAGCTTTTAACTAAATTGACTCTCTTTGGTATGTTGGCTTGACCCGCACTATAATGGCATGCTTATCTATCTTATTCTCCACTCTTAGCCATTGTTGTGGGAACACAGTGAAGCTTTCTCAAGCTCGTTAATGATTTCTGGACCTAGTGAATTTACAGCTTATTAATGATTTCTGTAATTCCAAGTTGTGCTTTCATGGTTTGGATGTATCTCCAATTGTCTTCAGGACTTGTAGATTCATAGTTCATCAGTAATGCAAGGTCAAAGTTCACTGGACTACTCAATCAGCAAGTGGTATGAGCTAGGAGCAAGGCCAATCTGCCTATGAGTGACAGAATCGATGTTCATATCAAATTATCGATCTTTTATTTCATAATCTGTTGGTATGGATTAGTTGAGTGCCTTGCAATTGCAGACCACCTGAAAATAAAATTGTGTGGTGCAATCTAATTGCTTATTGCAAGTAGGAAAGAAACTAATTCGGACAACTGGTTACATGACATTAAAATAGTAATTTGCCAATTCGGCAGTACTCCGAAGTCCCCAAATGTCACTTTTCACCTCTAAATATGCAATCTCTGCAAATAGATATACCAGAGCTTTCCCTAATAGCAAAATTTTGTTGACCCATCCATCGATCGATCAAGTTGGGCATGGCCATGTCCTGTATCCAAGGCATCAATGGAGGAGATCAAACCTAACTCATCATCATAAGCAGAAATTTCTGGAGAATAGTTATTGGCAGGAGATTCCATGTTATAATCATAGGCGTCACTTGTGCTAGTACCCAAAACACCACCGTCGACGCCAACCTCGTGAAAATATCTAAAGAGTTCAAGATCAAAAGGGTTGATTAGTGGAGCAGTATTATCATCAATAGTTGCCATTTGATCACTTGCTACACCATTAGTAGAAGTGCAAACGGATCTTGACGAAAGGCTTGAAGCTGATGCAGAGGGCTGCAAATAGTTATCATCAGCCTCAAAAACATAATTTTCATGATCCGCTGACATGGACAAGATTGATTTCAACGTTGTGTGAAGGCAAGAATAAGGGGTGGAAAACCTAGTAGCCATTTTGTTTAGAAGACTAGCTGATGCAGAAACAGGCCTTGGCATTGCAGATGATGGACTATCTTTATCAACAAGGCATCGCCATGATGGTGCGAGCTTAGCAACAAGGTTGTTGGGAAGATGGGGCCTTGAGGAACTACTTTGGAAGTGGCTAGAGGGGGGAATTGGGTTGTGAGTGACATCTGATGGCCGTTTCTTGAGATATGTGTTCCAGTAATTCTTGATCTCGTTGTCCGTTCTCTTTGGGAGATGCCTGGCTATCGCCGACCACCTAGCAATAATATAACGTTCATGATTGATAGACAATAATCAGGAGCAATTAAGATCAGTATACCATTTTGCAATTCATGACCATCACAAAGAGAAAGGAGGCATATAATGTACACTGAAAGCAGGTTTTGCAATTTTAATTTTTGACTTTCTGCATAATAAGACAAATACTCAAATTATTAATTAGTCTAATCATTTACAGGGAAACTGCTTGAAGGAAAATTTTTATTCTATATTAAATTTATAAATAATTAATATATATTTATTAGTTTTAAATAATAAAATATTTATATATATATTTATTTTTTATATATTAAAATATATTTTAGGTAAAAATTTTATTTATTTAAAAATAGTTTGCTGCAAACTTAAAAAATGCTTGTTTGACTGTGATGAGTAAAGTTATCAGAGACATTTTCTTTTTCTCCCAGTGGTACACTAGGTTCTTAGAGTTAAACAATCTTGAATCTCTTGTTCATAGATCATTATGATGATAAGGAAAATATGGTTTGATTTTTTAAGTGGCGGTGCATCCATTCATAACTTTTTTTAGCCAATTATTAATGGGATCGGAGTAAGAGAAGGTGGTGATAGGATTTAAAAAAAAAGAAAAGAAAAAAACGAACGTGATATTGAATATCAAAAAGTTCTGTTACTATCACTTCACCTGTTCCCTAAAGTAGAATGGAGTTGAATGATCTTTCGATCCTCCTCTGCACTGAACTGTCCTCTTTTGATATCAGGCCTAAGGTAATTGAACCACCTCAACCGGCAGCTCTTCCCACATCTTTGGAGACCTATTTTGGCAACATCATAACCAACTCATTATCAAGGTACACCTCACATGCATTATGAGTCATCAGATCATCAAGAATTAATCATGGAATCTTGAACCCAAAATGCTTCAAGAATTCTATATAATGGCTGGTTATACTTGGCTATGAAAGTTATTGGAGTGTTGAATCAGAATGCATTGTTAGCTCATCAAGCTACATAGCCATTCCTGAAAGCAAAGAATTGAGTAAAGGGTCTGACCAGCTTTCTGAGGCAAGGTCCGCCACCCTCCTTCGCCGTGTTTTTGAATGTAAGCAATGAGTTTCTGATCCTCATCAGCTGTCCATGCACCTTTCTTTAATCCTGCTTCACTGCAGCATGGAGTTCTTCCCATTTTTGTGCCAAAGATAGAGAAACATATATAGAATCAGCAAACTGCGGGGCTTACCTATATATGTTCTCTCAGGAATACAGTAGATAATGATACGTCTGACATATGCAAGTATGCATTCCGGTATAATAGCATGTGGGCTGGTTTATTTTTAATGTTCAGCTGGAAATGACACTTCACTTTTGTCCATATATTGATTCTTCGACATCTGCTAGAGAATAATTCTATTGCTGTTTACTTTGCTTAGGCGTCTCAGGGTCATTACACACAGATATACTTAAAGGTCTCTAGTTTTAATTTTTCTCAAATCACAAACATTAGTCCATTAATAATTAAGCAGATGTGCTAATTCAAATCTCGACAAATTTAAAAAGAAGTTACAGAATTGATTGAAATGAAAGCATACTGTCTCGAAAAGAAAACCTCATTATTTGATTAGTCATTATAGAAATGGAGATAAGCTTCTCTCTCTGTTTTTTCTTTTTCCTCGTTTGTAAAATATACTTGCTGGAGTTTAGGTCCCACATTACACATTGTGCATTGGCTTGATCTGATTCTCTAAGGTCTCGTGTTACATGATTATTGTTTTTTTCTGACAACAATTATAGACCTATAGAATTAGTGATGCGTAGCAATCAACACACCCAAATGGGAAGCACAGTGCTGAACCCAACAAGCAGAATTGGACCCATATTATATGCATCATCCTTGGCAGCTAAGTGGGAGCAGAAAATAGCAACAGATTGCAATTATGTTATTTTGTACTAATCACCGGGACCCCCAATTATAGACCCTATAAATGACAAAAGGAGCTCTTATCCAACAGGACACAGAATTCTTTTATTATTTTTCCTTCTTTTTTTTTTTTTTACTACACGTTGTTTAATGGACCAAAATCCTGACAGAAAGAAAGGGACAAATTTCTAATATCAATGGTCAGGGATTAGGGATCAGGGCTTTAAAACAAACGATCAACTACCAGAATTAATATGGCATCGTTTACAGTGTAATGATATTTCAAATTCTAATGTCGACAAATGATCGATTGTTAGATTGAATGATGTAATCCATGCCTGCTAAAATATTCACATAATTTGATAAATTAGCCAATCATCTTTAGCTTGTTTACTTTTATTTTAAATGAAATAATGCTATCGTGATTCATAAGTTTGATATATATGTCAGATTTATTTTCATATATTATCTTTTAATTTTAGCCCATCACTATTTCCAGCACCAGTATTTTAATCTCCTGTGTATTTGTCCACAGTATTTTCTGTTTTAAATATATAAGACATCAGCATAACAAGAAATGCGAAACTAACAGTTCTAAGTTTAATTTGGTGATAAATATATATCTTAATTTGTTTTTAATCTTAAAATTGAATCTCTTATTAATACTGTTGTATGGAATTAGTTTTGTTAGATAATAATACACAAAATAGAGACTAAAAAAGAAATTCACATCTGAAATTTGGTCATCCAGAAAGTTAATTGATAGATGTTGTGGATTCTTGCAGCATTTCTACTGGATTTTGAATATTTAAAATGTTTCAGTTAACAAAGATAATCATGAACTTGAGGGACCAATTCTTGATCACTGCATCACCTGGCGAGCTTTCTGGCATATGCATGCATGGTGTCTCCAGTGCGTTGAATGTACATTATCTCCATTGTTGTGCTGTTGCTTTCTATTTATTGATTAATTAATTAATTAATTAACACATCTATCCCTTGCAGGCCTTTTTTTGGAAAAGAATATGATATCTAGGAGTGGATGGGGAAGTACAGGGTCAAGCAAATGCCAGTACCTAAACTAAGTTTTTATTTATTGCCAAAAGGACCCAGTTTCACTTGCCAAGAACTCGAAACTTAAGCCCGATGAGGATGTTCCCAAAACCTAAACCTAAGCCTGCAGCCTTCACAGTAAATTATGAGGACCCAGGCTCAGGCACATACACATAAAACACGTTTAAGTTTACCGTTGGGGCGTGAAAGCCCCTAACGACCAGGCTACTGCCTGGTGGTTACGGTTTAAGGTTTCTTCTAACGTAGGACACCATAAGACCAAAAAGGAAGGAACAATAATCATAAGGGTGAAAGTTGTATCATGAGAAAGACAGATGGGAACCAATATATGTAAAGCTTTAGCTGGCAGAGCAGAAACACAAGATCAGCATTCAGCAGAAAATGTGTGCATGCATATATGATGGTACCCAATCCTCTAAATCAACAAGATTGTCATTCCAAAGTTGTTGTCTTCCATAAATTTCTTCACCATTATTCCAAATCTCATCCATGTCTCCGTAAGCTACGTTCTGTTCTCCTCCTCTTGACCCTAAATGGGGCTGGCCAGTTTGATCATCAATGCTTTCACCATTATATTCACCCAAGTTTGTGTTCTTCAGACTATATGTTATTAGTGATTCAGCATCCGAATTTCCACTGCTAAACTCTATTCCATAACCATAGTTTCTATTGCTATTGCCTACTATGTTTTGCCATGCCGTAAGTACGTCCAAACATCTTGGCAGTACAATGCTAGCAGTAGCCATATTATTGACTAGCTCCGAGCCAGCAGCCAGCTGCTCATTCTGGCGGAGTTTGGAGTCTCTAACTGATCTTGCTTCAGCTTCGAGCCGCGCATTCTCCCATTGAGCCATGTGGCTAAGGTATGAAACGTTCTTGGAGTCGCCATTGATAGAACCAAGGGTCAAGCTTCTTGATTTGTGGGTGACTGGATCTATCCCGCTCCTGGCTAAGCGCTTCTTTAGATGGGTGTTCCAATGATTCTTGATCTCATTGTCGGTTCTCTTGGGCAAGTACATGGCTATAGCTGACCATCTAGAACAAAATAATATGATTTACAAGTTCATGCTTGCAGTGCCCAATACTCATACCATATGTGCATTTACAAGAATATATGTATATCTAAAAAAATCTATCGAAAAAGTAAGAGTTTAACTGATCACATACAATTAAGTTAGTTGGACATTTCTTATGTCTCAAGTTGACCTAGTGAATAATTGCAGCTGTGAACCAATTAATTAAATACAGCTGAGATGACGATGATGATGATAATAAGATATCATTTATTACCTGTTGCCGAGAAGGGCATGGAGTTGAATGATAGTTTGTTCTTCATGTAAACTAAAATTTCCCCTCTTAATATCAGGATTCAGATAATTAGTCCATCTAAGTCTGCAGCTTTTCCCACATCTTTTAAGCCCTACGTATATAAGAGTTTCGTAAGAAACTCAATTGATACAAGCAAAATAACAAATGAAAGGAAGAAAAAAGAAGACGAAGAAGAAGATAGCTATAAGATTTAATTAATCAAGTGATCACCAGCTTTCTGAGGCAACAAATTCCAGTTTCCATGGCCATGTTGTTGAATGTAGGTGAGCAGCTTTTGGTCTTCATCTGAAGTCCATTGACCTCTCCTAACGCCAGTTGCAATATCATAGCGTGAAGATCTTCCCATTTTGTTCTTCTCTTTTTCTTTTTGGATACTCGATCAACACAAACTGAAGCTATGAAAGGAGAAGATGGTTTTAGGACAGTGATTAAGCAATGAAACAGGGCAGCAAGTTGGAGAAGTAGCCAAACAGCGATGCCATTTATAGGTGTACTTCCCATGGCATTGATGTATTTAATTCAATACCTAGCTGTTATAGGTACGGTATTAGAAGCAAGAAAAATCAAAATTTAACTGCTACTGAGATATATAAGTGCAAAATTAACCTACAATATGGTTCATCTCTGATACATTATTATATTTGGCAGTCACAAACTAGGGCAACAAGATGTACTACTCAAACAATGCTATATTTCAGACATAATAAAATGTAAAGAAGAAAGAAAACCAGCTGAAGTTGACTTCATATATATTTTGCTTTCCGATATTCTTCGTAAAGACATATATTCTCTGTCTTTTCTTTTCTTTTCTTTGTCTGTCAAAACTGTGATGATTACAGAATTCTGCATGCTTGCTTCATCACCATTAATGAAGCCGTACATAAATTTTTTAAAGAGATTCTCAATCCATGCCGGTGAGTAAAATCAAAATGAAATTGTTTCCTGTTTAAATGTAAATATTATATAACCCTTCAAATATGAATATGAACTTCTTACTCTTAATTGATTTTAGTTCTTTTTTCTGTTCCTATGCAAATTAATAGAGTTAATCCCTGTCCTTGATGTATACACATGCATGGCGCAGAGCCCTAAGTGCAGGAGTCCGCAAAATGCCAGCAAATTATAAATCTTTAATTTAAAAGACAGTCCCAACCAACAATTTTTATAAATAGTATAAGAGGACATCAAAGAAATCTCTTTATACTAATGGAGTTATTTAATAAAATAAAACTCTAACATATTTTTTTATATTTATTGTATAATTAATATACTAACTAATAATTTCTATAATCAAACATTAGTTTTAATCTTAGAAAGTATTATTCTAATTATCTTTTTAATACTATACTAATTAATAATTATATCTTTAATTATACAATAATCTCAAACAAAAAATAGCATATCAATTATATTTGTAACATTAATTTTATGTATAATTAACAAATCTATAAATAAATATTTTTAAAATAATTTTTATTTATATTTAGTATTAATATTATTTATAATTTTGTTGTTGAAACTAAAATATTGATTGGTAATTATAGCTATTCAGTATCCAAGTTAGAAATGAGATCATTTCTACTAATATAATCGCAAGTTTAGTGGATCTTTCCACTTTTTTTTTTATATTTTACTTATCGATGAAGATATATGTTTATTTTCTTTTCTTTTTTGACAAACAAAAGAATTTTATATTCTTTTAAAAAGAAAAATCAAAATATCCTAAGTTTGTAAATGTTATTACTAGAATTTAAGTGTTTTAATCTTAATTTAGACAAGAATTAACAATAATGAAAATTGATTCATGGTCTATATTATTGAAGAAGTTGAATCATGGGGTATCCCCTTATTCATCTCTACCGCTCCCTATGATTATGAATTGATGATGTATTTTGGGAAATTGCTGTGTAAAATCAATTCTACAGCATCCAATAAATAATTAATCAGAAGCCATTAAATAATACTAAATGTTTTACCTGTGAAAATCTGATCTGAAAATGACCTGGCCTTTATATTCTTTTCATAACCAACATTTCCATACTAATTAATTATACGTCTTTCCTGCTATAAAATATGGAAAGTTATTGTCATCCAACAGCAAGGTCCACACTGTTCATATTAAATTTTTCAAAAGCTTTCCAACTTCTTCCTATTTTATTAATTAAGAATTCATTTAAATTACTCCAATTTGGTTATTTCTTCTTCGCACATTGTTTTTCAGTTTTAATTAAAGATTTATATTTCATGGGGCCTGTGTTTTGATTGTATGGAGCAAAATAACTGGTTAATTTGGATGATCCGTTTGGCTGCCTGACCGAACCAAACTGTAGAGTGTCCAATTTTAGGTGATGGAGATTTTCTGTTTTCTAATCATTTGAGTTCGATCCTTTGTGATTTGTTTTATTTGTAATTACTTTGTAAATAAATTCTATCTGTGAGTAGAGAAGCCATTGAGAATATACAAAGTAAGGAATTTCTATTAAATATATAAGTATATTAGTGGGAAGCAATTGAGACTTAAGTTAGGAGTGTTCATGGATTGGATTAGAAATTATACATCAATGTACAAGATTTAAGTTAAACAAATTAATGATTTCAGGTTGATTGATTTTTGGTTGGGCTCCATTTGAAAAATTATTATTTAGCCACATTAAATTTGAATTAGTTTAGATGCATAAAAATATATTTTACTTTATCCTTTTAACTATTTAATTTAAGCTTTTTAAGGAGAAAACAATGTGCCATTTACGTCAAATATATCACTTCCTTTTTTATATTGTCGGATATTAAAATTTTATATAATCTGATTAAGATTTAAATATTTAAAATTAAAATAAAAATAAGTAAACAAAGATTTAGTAATAAAATCACTAATATAACAAATATTAGACATTATAAAAAATTAGGATAAGTTGTAATATAATATAATATGTACAATGAATAAAAGAATATACAACAGTAAATAACTAAAAGTTATTATACTTATACAATCATTTACATTTACTCGAATTGGGTTGGATTTAAGTGTTTTTCGATTCAAAGCTGAATTCAGTCTAATGTTGATCGATTTTTAATATTTCTAACTGATCTCCAATCTATTATATATTAAAGCCGGTATTTTTTTTCAATATTTATCGAGTTAATCAGGTACCCATTTTGTTGAACAACCCTACTTAAGGTCACTAAATATCTTTAAATTAATTTCTTTAGATTTTCACAGCTAAATTAAAATTTTTACGAGACCATATATAAAATTTAAAACTTTTCATGAGACCATATGTAAATCCATCGTCCATTAATAATTTGGCGATAAATAGTTATCTTTCCAACACATGGGATTATTAGAACAGTAACGATTTTTTCATTATAGATTCTTAATGTAATAAAAACAAGTTGAATCTTATTTAGATCGAGTTAGAGGAACTAAAGAAGTGGATAGATATCCAATTATTTAGCTTGTGTAATAAAAAGAAAAAAGAAAGACGGTTGAGCCATAAAGAAGTTGGTTGGTTTTTCATAAGATTCTTAAAGAAAAAAAGAAGAAGAAAGATAATGAGAATTTTCCAAAAATTAGAAATGTCATTAATAAGGAGAAAAATTCATTAAAACGAATGAATATTATCATTAATTTGGTGCCTATGGGGGAGTACAAATTGAACCAAATGATTAAAATAAAAATGTTAGAAGCTTAGTCAATGAGTTGTAAATGAATGGGATGTAAGAAAATGGAAAGGATCCTTTCGTGGGCATATAGTACGTTGGTCCACTCAAAAGCTGACTTTTTAGAACCTAAAAAAAATGACAGAAATTGTTTGAGATCTACTTCGTAGCAATTTGCTATTTGCAATTAGCAATACTTCTAGGCACTACCTATGTACACTTCTCTTTTCAGTCAAAATTAATTTGAGAAAACTGTTGAATCAGCATTAATTTGTAGGTAAACTTCTTAATCAATAATCAAATCTCTTTGAAAGCTTATTACTCTCTTCTTTTTCTTTTCCCCAAGTAAAGAAATAAACTTTTATAATGAATATAAGTAGATGATTACTCATAATTGTGTAACTTACAGTCCACTTGAAGCCATCAAACCTCTAATTTAATCAACTTTAGTTTTAATTGATGTTGATCATATCATGAAAAGACACACATACTCGTATATATTTCTTCAAAATAAAGAAGAGAATACATATCAGTGACCTAACATCTGGGTTTCAAATAATTTTTTCATACTGTCTTTGCTCTCTACAAAAAAGTACCCATGAAACGATCTGTTGATACATTTCAAAAACAATATAGATTTAGACCAAAACAATGTGCGTGCCAACCAAAAGCAAAATTTGTTCAAAGTCTTTATTTATTACCACTCAGGAATATTATTTGAAGAAAAAAGAGTACAAAAACATCAATTATATAGAGATGGTTTGGTATAATATAAAATTTGATACTGTAACAGGATAGCAATGCATGCCCAATTTACGAGAGTCAAATGGACTAATTTCAATAATATGGAAATATTCGAAGAAAATGAAAAGGATCTGATCACACGTGTGGTTGCATTACGAATTTCCCCTTTGATTATTACCACATTGACATGGACATGTTTTGTGATTATTATTCCTCACAAATCGCAGCAGCACTAACACATACAAGAATTTTACCAAAATCTTTATGATCATAACATTCACCAAAAAGCATGCCCAGAGTTGTTTGTAGCAAGACATTTGTAAAACCAATATTGTTTCTGATTTAGCATGTGTTAGTGGTAACAAGATTTGCTGTGCTTAGGTTTTTAGTCAAAAGCAATGCACAGACATCAATAATACACCAAATCTTAATATTTTTGACATTTGAGAACAGGATAAAAGGAAAGGAAAAGGACTGAGATGAATGAAATTTTCAAACAAATGGAAGATATATATATATATATATATATATATATATATATATATATATATATATATATATATATATATATATATATATATATATATATATTAATATTAGGTACGGCCATACTTAGATTAGGGCCACATATGATAAAGAATATGGTTCATACCCACTAATTAGTTGAGTACATATGTGTTGGATATGAATATGTAGCCAATCAACAGTTCATGCCCATCTTTGCAATTCAAAGCGAACAGTTCTCAAAGCGACATTTTCAAAATAGAAAAAGTAATTAAATAATGTTTGATGTTAAATGTTGCTAATGTTATGTTTGGTTAGAATTTATTAAGGGATTAATTTTCTTTGAGAAAAAGATATGAAAAATAAAATAAAATAAAATAAAAATTATAAAATTAGAAGTAGTGTTTTGATGTGTACAATATATTGACTTACTAATATGAAATTAATTTAAAAATTTTGTTTATTTTGTTAAAATTTAGTTTAGCTATAACCAGTTTTATACAAATTTAATTATTTAAATTATAAATTAATGATCACTCCATTTAAAGTACAAAAATTTTAGATTTGTAAATAAATTCTATAAATTTTAACTAAATACATTTACTCTTAAAAAAAATAAGAAGAATTATTGTTTATGATTTTTCTGAATTGTAAAAGCCTGTGGTTTTTCTATCTCAAAAAGTAAGTCAATAAATAGTGAATATTTTGTTTCGAAAATAAAATAATTAAAATAAACAAAAAAAAAGGATAGGAAACAAGTCAAATTTGTATAATACAGCCAATTTAGGTACTATTCCCAAAGATAAATATAAAAGCAATGTTTCACCCCTTTTTCTTGGTCATTTAATTTGATTGATTATGTTTAAATCTTAGGGAAAAATGTTACTTTTCTTTTACAAAGTATAAATTTCCTAAAAGAAGGTTTGTAAAGCAAACATTTGGATTAACATTATCAATATTTTTAGCTTAGAATACATCTAAAACACAGTCACCTCTTTTCTTTTCTTTTTGGTTAAGGATCCTACCAAAGTTCAAAATAATATTTCTTCATATTATAAGCAACTAACCTTTTGTATTGAGTATTGAGTAGGAAAATGCTTTTTAGATCCAATAAGAGAGAAGGTAGAGACGTTTTATAATTTTATTATCAGCGGACGTATTATATAAAATAAAAGAAAATAAAATATATCATGACAGGAATGTACAAAAAGAGGTCGATGATCAATTTTCTTTCAACAGTGAGAATTGGATACCATTAAATGAATAAATCCAATTCAGATCAGCCAATCCATCAAAACCCAATATGCAATACCCAAATTCTGCAAATCATGACTTGCCATTATCTTTTCTTTTCTTTTCTTCTTTATTTTTGTTGTTCTTTTTCTGTGTGCTAAAAGGAACATTTTCATAAAGAATTTAAAAGTAATTTCAAATTTTCACAAACCAAAAATCTTAAACTACCTTCACGACTCTAATTATTGCATGCACATATTCATGCCCTTAAAAACTTGCGCAAGCAATGAGTTGATTAATATTTTCAATTGCTAGATAATGACATAATAATTTAGAATTTATACAAAAATAGCAAGGATTGTAGGATCACTAAAATACATTCTTGTAAAGGAAATTTGTGATTAATTAAGTAAAGATGTTAATCAATCCAACATCATGCTTTGTATAGGAAAAGATAATGAAGTGAAAACTCTCAATCTCCTCTGTACTCGTTCCTGAAAGGATTGGAGAAGAGCAATGGACTTTATATAAGTAGTAAGTAAAGATAAGCTTCATCTTCATTTTTCACTTTATATACCTTATTTTAAACTTTTTATTCTTTAATGTCATTTTCTAAAATCCCCTCAATTTACTATATTAGAAGTAGAAGATAAGGAATGTTGGTGCTGGTTTTAAGGCTGTGTATCTTATTCTTAATTTAAAAAAATTCCTAACTTATGTCAATATCCTCATACATAAGTATAGTTTTGACGCATAATTAGTGGTAAATTATTTTTTTTAATATGTTTCAATAATTTTGGCACCTATATATAGTGATTGTTGAATTTTAATGTTATTATATCATAATATAATTAATATATTAACTAGCATTAATTAATAATTAATAATTTAATAGAATAATCTTATTTCATACTTATAATATCAATTATGTTATTATTATATTTAATGTCAATTAAATACAAATAAATTAAACTTTTATTGATAAAAAGAAGACTTAATAAGCGAATAATTATACAATAATAGGAGCAAGTAACTAATCAGAATAATTCCCTGTATACTAATATAAGTGGACAAGGTATTGGACTAAAATGTTAGAAATATAAATCGTCTTTTCCTAATCTTAATTAGGGTACGCGTGGCGTCATGTGATTGCGTTGAACTTGACCTGTTAAGCATTTGGTGAGGTGCAATGCAAAACGTTGAATCTGCTAGGAAATGCAATTTGACTATTGAGCTAACTCAATTTCCTTTATTGCCTCCCCATTTCTCCATTTATACACTTTCTCCTACATAAATACTTGCTTCTTTTGCACAACACGATACTCTACTTTTTTTAATTTTATTCTAAATTAAAAAAATATAAACTTTTTTTTATTTAAATATAATTTAAAATACTATTTTAAATTATTAGATTTTTCTATAAATATATTATATAAATTTATAATATTAATAAATTATTTTATTTCCTATACTTCAAGTATTATTATTAGTTCAATAATTTTATCTACTAAATTGTCAGTAAAAAAATTATTTTTCTAAAATAAAATATTCAAGTCAAATATCGGAATTGGAGGAAATTAAAATTTATATTACAACTAATTTTAATATTATATATGTGGACCGAAAAAGATAAATACATGTACAGAGTAGGGACAAAATTAGAAAATTTGAGAGGGTTTTGAAACCTCGAAAGCTTTCGGAAGTAACTGTTTGAAGAGCGTCTACGGTCTTTCCACGTGAGCGTGTTCCAGCTGGAATAGGAGGGCCCCACAAGTGATTTCAGCCACGTGGCGGTCTCTGGATGGCTAAAGTCAAGTTTTTTCCGTTGGTCACTTGTGCTGTGACGCCATCAAAACCTGAACCGCGTGTCTAGTTAGCGCGGGAATCCACTGTAGGGCCCAATTGATTACGTGTCGACCGTTAAAAAAGGCCTAACTCTCTAAGTAACCTTACCTCATCATTTGTGGGGACACAGACACAACACCAAAAAAACTATAAATAAAATCAAAAGAGAAATCGTTGAGTCTTGTGAAGTGGGACCCTTATACGTAGGTTTTTGGATGTAAATATCTTTTTCTTTGGCATTAGTACCCTCGCAAATATCAAGATTTCCTAGTTGTCAATTAATTAAAAAAAAATCTTTATTAAGATTTCTCAATACACATTTAAACACCAAATGACCAAATAAATATTTAAACATGGATGTTTAAATTTTTAAGTGTTTATGTTTAGTTAAATAAACAAACTTAGTTGTTGAAATCAAAGCCATTAATTTTGTTATGTTTCGGTCGGAATATCTTATTTTATTTTAAAAAATAGAGACAAAATATTTTTTTGTTCCGTATCAACCAAAATCTTAACCATTTTGAATAAGATTTATCAAGATTAGATCGAAATGGACATATTCTGGTTGAAATGAGATAACTATGAACAATAAAATTATAGATAATAATTTTATAGTGTTAAATTTTAATGATTTAAAATCAAATTAAATATAATATAATCTGAAACAATTAGAAATGAGACATTTGGAATATCCAGTACCAAAATATTTCATAATAAAAAATTCAGAACGATGATCGGAATAGAATTTATAACTATCATTTAAATATATAATTGGGAATTGATTACGAAATTTTTAATAGATAAGATAATAGATAAATATTATTCCATAAATAAAAATTTATATAGTTTCTTTTCGACTTTATATATGAATAATTATTCAAAATTATCAGCCAAAAGAATTTAAGAGAGGGCCAACAGAGTATTTCAAAAACTAGTTGACACAGGAAATGTTAATGGGAAGACAAAGGCAAAGAAAACTCTTCTAATATTTGCAAGTTTATTGTTAAAGAATAAAGTCGTGTAGGACTCAAATTGAAGGATCGGTTGGCAGATTTAATCATGTGCCAAAAATTGAAACACCACATGGCACAAAAGATATATTATATTTATAACCAAAAAAGAAGAAGAAAACAAAGAATTAAGGATATTCTTATATCATTACAGCTTGAAAACGGAATGCATGCATCATAAAATGAATGAATTGACAAAATGAAAGAAAGAATGAATAAACAGAACACATGCATCTTTCATATTGGCAGTATCAGATCAAACTATCCAAAAATGTATGCATTCTCTTTTTTTATTTAATTAATGTGTTTCATATGTCTTTTCAAGTTTTATTCCATTATTTTGAAATTACATAAGATGATATTCAGGAAAAGAAAAATAATTAATAGACGACCCTTTCTATGATCCAATACATGGTTTTGCTTATGTTCCAAAAAAGAAAAGTGAATGGTTTATTTTGTGCTATTGCAAAATGTGCAATCCCAATCGGTTTTAACTCTCAAATTCATTTCAATAAATTAATACTGCCATTATTGGACAAAATGAATATAAATCGGATACAATATCTAATAAAAGTATATGATTAGGCCCTGATTATTTCATAAAAGGTCAAAATAATCAACAGCTTATATAAAAATGAATTAGTGAAGAAACAACTATCTAATGCCTACTGATTATTTGTCCTAATTTCATATTCCATTGAGAGTTGAATTATCATTGAAATATTCAATGTAGTCCCCATTACAATAACAAAAATATGATAGAATGCCGAGTTGGGTTCCCACAATCTGATTTTCAGAATCCAATATGTAACTATAGAAAAGCTTTTTCAGGATACATATATATATACAACTTAATAAATAAATAATCTCAATGATGTGAGCACTAATTAATCCACAAGCCTTATTGCAACAGTTTCTTTTTAAGATGAAAGTACCCAAAAAATTTAAAATAAAAAAGAAAAGTTAGCCACCAACTAAATCTCATACATCAGAATAACTTGACTATAATCATGCCAATACAGTAATACTCCCTACACAAATTTTTCAGATGAAAAATGGGGAAATAAAAAGTAATTTCTTACAATATATTAATATAATATGCTTTCACTTTCTTTCAACCTCTCCATTAGATTCAACAAATCTATACAGCGAGCCAAACCATTTTTCTTTTTCAAATTAATACTGCTAATTGAAAATCTTCACTTCTTCTTCCTCTTCTTCTTTTACTTGTACCTGAAGTCATTTTCTAATAACTCAGTAGTTCCAAAGACAATCAAGGTCCACTGCTCCACCACAAGTAGAAGGTAATCCTTGATCATCAAATGGCCTTTTGCCCATTTCAAGATTTGAAATGACAGAAGAGATTTCGGTGTTCATTTCAGTAGTTAAACCTGTTTCTTGGGAGGCGCTAATCATTTCCCTCTCTGTTTTGAAGCTTTGCTGCTTCACGTTTGATCCTTGATTTTCAACCAAGACCCTTAAAATTGAATTTTCTGGTATTGAACCAGAACTTGGATACTGAAGATTTGCTGACAATGGTAAACTCTGGGTGGAGTAGAATGAATTTGGAAATGGAAATCTTGGAAAAATATCACAAGAATTTGAAGAAACTGATAACAGTTGATGGTGGTTGAAAGCAGTATCAATGGATTCTTGTTGGTTCCTTTGAATATCAATAGGATTGGAGAAGCAGGGCACGTAGGCTGATTCAGCCACAGGTTTAGTCTTGCCAGTATAAGGTGAAGAGTCCATCAATGGAGGTAAAACAGTAGGAGCCAGTTCATTGCCGAAAGAACCTAACCTCACTAGTCCTGAAATATGGGTTTTCTTTCCTCCAGAGCTCTTCTGGAAAACCCTGCAAATGACCCATTCATTCTACAGAAACAAAGAAAAGAAAATAAGGAAACATTTTAGAACCCCTTATAGCTTATCATAAACAAAAAACAACACGGAAAAAGAAAAAAAAAAGACAAAAACAAAAACAGAGGAAGCGGAGGATCGTGTGCTTGCCTTTGCAGTTTTGGGGAGGTTGTGGATAGAGTATTTACCCTCTAATCTGTATTCATGCATGACCCAATTGGTTTTCTCTCCTTTAGGAGCTCTACCCTTGTAAAAAACAAGAGTTTTTTTCATTCCAACAAGGGATTTTCCTCTGTAGATCTCCTTATCTTTTCCAGTGGCTTTCCAGTAACCAGCTTCAGTAGCCCTATTTGTCCTCAGACCAGTTGGATACTTTCTGTCCCTTACACAGAAAAAGTACCACTCTTTCTCACCCATTTTCGCTTTCCCTGCATCCAAACAAAAACTAATAGAGTTAAAAAGAGGTCACAATTACAACAATTAATTGAAAGTTGAAACCCAATTCTTGAAATTGAAATTCTGTTTTTCATCTAAAGGAAATTACATGGTAATTCCCATGGTTCAGACTTGTTCAAATCCACATCTCCAATAGCTCTAGAAGAGAAGCTGATGTCAAGAACTTTCTTGTACAGGTAGTGAGAAATAAGCTCTTCATCAGTCGGGTGGAATCGAAATCCTGGTGGTAAATCCATCTGATCATCTTCCTTAACAAGACCAGAAATGTTTTCCATTTCTTTAAAGAGAAGAAAACGAGAGAAGCTAAAACCCTACTGTTCTCTTGTTTACTAATGTAAAACCTTAATTGTTCACAAACTGGATTTTGCTTTTCTTAAAGCTATAGATTCCCAAATCCAGAGCTTAGTTTCTAACACTCAGACCTTGAAGACCTCTCTCTATATATCAAATGAGAATTGACCAAATCAAACAGTTCTAATTCTCTAGTTTCAAGAAATCTCTGTGAAAGAAAAACAAAAGTGCAAAGAAAAAGATTTTGAAATGGAAAGTGAACTGATAAGAGATAACAGAAAAGCTCAATATAAAGCTACGGAAAGCTAGAAAGAAAGGTAAAAGATTGAGTGAGAAAAAGAAAGGGAACCCATGAAACTAAAAAAAGAAAAGATTTTTTTTAAAGAAAAAAAAAAAAAAAAAGGAAGAACAAGAAGAACAAGAAGAAGCTGCAAACCTGAAAGTTGGAAAGTATGTTAAGAGAAAAGGCAGTATGGAAAAACAGAAGGCCCTAAATACTGGTGTCTTTGGTGATCAAGAAACGTGGTATGTAAGGCAACTTTTGGGTAGGTTGTTTTAATTTCTCTCTACTTTTTATTTTATTAACTTTTAAGTGGTGCTGTAACAATAATTCTTTCTAGTGCTAAAAAATTGACCAGAAACAAACAACTCATCTCAGTTTCATGTACATGTAAATCTGATATTAATATGTTAAATCCCTAATTAATTCATTCTTTGTTTTCTTTTTCTTTTTGTGTGTGTATATATATATATTAAATGTTGTTAATAAAATAAGTAATATATCATGTGAGAAAAGAATTATGATGGAGATGAGACAAACCAATGAGGTTTAGTTGGTTTGTTTGTTTCATCTGCTTACAGAATTATCCAAATTGCATTTTCAAAGTGGTAACAAGCTGTTTAAATTAATCAAATCTTGACTATTGAATTAAGACCCTTATTAGTAAATATATAAGGTTTTTTTCTTTTTCTTTTTCTTTAATTAGTAAACTCTTATGGAAAGAAAACAAAAGGGGTTTTCTTTTTCTTTGAGACGACCTTCTAAACCAATTTTTTGTATGAATTTCAATAGGTGATATATGGAAACAGCTGGTTTTTTTTTAATGCTAATGTCATTAGCATTAAAAAAAAAAGAAAAATTAAAAATGGCTATAAACAAACTAGAAAATAATATATGATTAATTTTATAATTAATTAAAATATAAGTAATATGTATACATTTATGTGCAAAGATTTTTATTATTTCTTATTTATATATGATTTTTTTATCATAAAATTAAAGAAGTGTTTTGCATGGAAAAGGTTTAAGATGTGGATGTAATCAATTCATTTTACTTTCTTTTTAACTATATATGAAATCAAATTAATTTCATTCTATTATAAGAGTGATATGCAGAAGGAAGAAAGAAATGCATTTAAGTCGGTTAGGTAAAAGGAATATTTAACAATTATTCATAATTTGTATTGTCCAGATAAGAAAGATTTTGCAAGGTCAACTTTGCTTGAAAAAATTTACCAAAAAATTGAAAATAATTATTAATTATCCCAGGATAATTATGTCATCTAAAATTGCTTTTGTGGAATGACTTTTTTGAACTCTAATTGAGAATTGAATGTGTACAAAGTTGCTTCATGTGTATTCATATGAACTTGAGCATTGACACTTGAACAGACTTGGGAAAAACAAAAATCATATGAGATTGACATGTTTACATTTTACATTTTATGGAAACTAGTTATGCTTCAATATCATAATTCTATTTAATTACTAAATCAAGGTCCAAGACAGCTTACAATTTTTGTCTGCTTCAGGATTTTTGAGAGAAAATGAAGCTGTTAAAGAGTTAAAATTATGAGACCAATACTTAAGTATTAACATTATTTGCTCAATGACAAGATAATAGATATTATAATTTATAATCAAAATATATTATTAGTACATTAATCAGAAACTCTCTATCTATATTAAAAATAAGCATTATATATAGTCATAAAAAAATTTATTTATTATCTTGAGATTAATATATTAATTTCAATTGGTTGATTTCGAGTATCAAAGGGAGAAGAGGCCAAATGTTGGAACTCTATTTTTCAAAATTGTCCACCTAAAACAAATCTAACTTACACCATACCCAAAAATTCATTGTGAATGATAAACCAATCAGCACCATTTTACAAGTGTGGAACAAATGAAAACACATGTCTACTACAAATTAGAGAAATAAAAAATAAACCTGCCTTGAAAGCAATATTTTTGGCAATACCTTACAGAACAAAAATGAAATTACCATCAGATATTGGATCTCAAATTCATTAGAGACAAATTGGCAATCGCTTTTTTTTTTTTTAATAAATATTTAAAGGTTCAATATATATTTAATTATATTTATTATTACCCATAATAATTTCTATTAATATTGACCCTAATTAATAAAATTTGCTATCGTAGCAAAACAAGGCTAGAAAAAGGGAGATAATAGAAAAATTATTAATTTTCGTCTATATAATTATATAAATATTATTATGTCTAAAAAAAAAAAAAAAGAGACAAAAGTAGCACTTCCTTTTCGGGTAACAAGTTCCAATTTCGGAGCGACGCGTGTCGGCTTCTGCTTCCCTGAGGAATTTCAATCGTCTCGGTAACCTGACAAAATAGTCAACCTCCAAATCTGCCACGTCAGCTTCATAAATTAAAAGGGAAAAGAGAATTAGAAGAAATTTTATTATAAGAAAGTAACGGAACATCTGCATGCAGAAGCTAAAGTATGTTGCCGATTGGCTGTATTTAGCTTCAGTAAACCCTATTGGATTAAGTTAATTAACCCGGGAGGTGATAGCAAACACAGGATTGGAAGAGACGAGGCTGATTGAATTAGCAATTGTGGGCCCTGTTTCTTTTGTACCAACATATAGGTATGAAGAGGACACGGAGGTGGCAAGCTGTGATTGGCAGAAAAGCCCGGGAACTTTGGCTGTTAGAATATTTATTTAGAATTAGGCAAAGCTTAGGACTTGAAAATCTTTGATTAGCACTTTTCTTTTTTGAAGTTTTAATTATTGACCATTTCCTTGCCTAACTTTGAGATGCAATTAAGGTGAAGCCAACAACATAATTGAAAACTTTGATTTTATTTTTTTGTATTACCATATTGATTTTTCCTTTTTATATGCATATTATTAAAATATAGTGCATAAACACGACACATATTTTAAATATTTTTACGCATAAGTAAAATAAAAAATAAATTTATATAGTTGCTATTTCCTAAATAATAAAAACTAGTTGATGAGCAGCAATAATAATTATATACAGTGGACTTTCTAATAATTAATATATTTGATGAATTAAATATATTATTAATTAAATATTTAAATTAATTGACTAATATACACAAAATATAATTCATTGTATAGATTTAAGATTAATAAGTTATTATTACACAAAAACAAACTTATTTTCTAATTAAGAAAACTACATATATACGCTGAAAGAATTATATTATCAGAATCTATTAATTGTTAATTAATAGGATTATTAATTATTCAATAAGAAATAAAATTGTTTCTTCAAAATTTATTACTTAATAAAATATATTAAAAAAAATTGGATATGTGTCTTATAGTGAATAAGGCATGAGAAACCCAAGTTGAAGATTTTCATTAATATCGAAGATGATGTAGAAAAAATAAAAAAAAAATAAAAATACTGGAAGCAGATAGAGTAAGCAAATCTTTGCATATTGCATGATCTCATGGCCAAATATCACATCTTTTGTCTTTTTATGGTATCAATATGTACGATTAAGCAATAATTATATGATGAAACTTACGAATTGGAATGTAATTTTGTAATTTCAAGATCTTATATGATCTTGACATTGACCATTATTGCAGTTTTAAAATAAAATATTTATTTATTTACATATTAAACTTGGAAGTTGCAGCCAAGTGCCAACTTATAATAGGATCCTTGGCAGCCTCAAGCTTTTGGCCTCTATTTTTATTTTCATGAATAATGGAACTACAAAATGATAAAAGAAAAATAAATGTTTAAATTTGAATGATGAATATTTGTCTAATAGAAAATAAAAAAAAAATTATTTAATCCATTTCATTTCCATATTTATCAATTCATTTTCTAAAAAATAATCATAAGTTTAGACCAACTCAAATCCATTAATATAAGTTTATAATTTTAATTAAATTAGGAAGTTTATCCTCATTAGTTCAAAAGATGATAAATGGTATTTTAAAATCCGTAGAACAGACTCTCTTAGTTGCCGAGTGCCATGGCATTAAATTGTCTGTATTATATTAATATAGTTTAAGTGTATATATAAATTGACTGACCATAGTAAATAATAAAAAATATTAAGCTTACCAGTTATCACTAATCAGCTGCGTTACGCCATTAGAAACTGTATCATTTCTCACAAATACAACAAGATTATATAGATTTCAATGGATTAACAAAGGGTTTTGGTTACCTTAATTACTAATTTCAGAATTCCATGTCTAAAGTTGTAATTTTGGAGAATATGAATTTGTCAATATGTTGCAATTAATTATTATTTTATTTTTCAATCTCCTCTTTGAATTCTATCTATTCATAATCATAAGAGGTGTCACCAGCTCATTAATTGACAATTAGGTTAAAATAATTTGTAAAGGATTTATTTTTGTCGTCTTTTTGATATCGTTATCAATAGATATGTTGGACCAACTTATGTGCGCATCGAAATCAATATAATTCTTTCATGAACAATATTTATATATATATTATAATGTGAGATTATAAGAATTTACAATTAAAATGTAGAAATGTGTAGAATGAGTTTTCCGAATTCTGATATATATATAAAATTACGTGTCTTTGAGTTTAGATTGGTTAATTTTTATTTGGTATAAATTCTAATTTTTGTTTCAACTTTTTCTATGATATAATTATTGTGTGAATTAATCTATTTACTATATTCTCTATAGATATAATCAATCATATAATAACAATGTATTAATGTTTGTTAATTGATATAATTATATCACATACATTAACTATCCAAAATTAAAGTTCAGTCAATATTAATACAACACCTAATTAATAACGATTTACGGCATTATGTAATTGGCTTCATCTACAAATAATGTAATAGAAAGAGTATATTCTTTTTTTTATATATATTATATATAACAATTCATACCATCTATCATGAGTAAACATAAGTGTTAAAATGTGAAATTTTACTAGATATTGTTCTTAATTTTGAGTACAAATTGAATCAATATATTATTGTGCAGCATGAAAACAATTAGTAATTAGGCTAACCCACAACACTTAGTTAAGGGTGAGTTTAAATGTTTAGAATTATCCCATCTTTGCTCCAATACGAGGAAAACAATTATGATTCCAATTAATATAAAAGTACAGGCATTTCAAAACCTATAAAGACAGTAGAGTCTTAAACCAAAATCTAAGCTGGGAATTCAGATCTCCCCCTCAGAAAGGGGGAAAAGAAAAGTAGGGATGTCGAGCCATAGCATTCCTTAATAATTGCTACTGAGAACTACCAAGTTAGGTACTTAGGTTGTTGAAGGTCACCGAATGAAAGGGACAGTGATATAAAGTAATGGTACCATTCATGTATGTAATAACCCTGTGAAAGGGTTTGATCATTACTTTTGGTTTTGAAAACAATAAAATATATTTGTTAGCTCAAAATCAAATGCACCTCCAAGCAGCTATCTGTCCAATATAAAAATATCGTACCCAGCAGAACCATAGAAAATAGAGGTATATGTCATTGAGATTATTGCATGTTCCTACTTCCAGTGAAAAAACTCTTTGTTGCTTTTAAGTATTCTTTTGTTATATTTATAAAGGAGGAAAGAGAGATTGGAATTTGATATTTTATATAAATTGAGAGGTGCATTGCCGCACGATTAAGTCTGTGGGTGCAAAATGTTTTCAAGTATTTAACTGATAATTTTACAAGTTAAATAACAAAATAATGTGCAGGTTACAGCAGATTGATGCTAAAAAAGAAGAACCAATTAGTTCCAGTAAGCCCAGATGTATGAGCTTGGGCTTTAATCAATGGGTTTAGTGGGCAGTGTTTATACGTAAATCTTAGACCTATAAATCATTTGCTCCTGCAGAAATATTTTGAAATATGGATGATAATGACTATTCACTTCTTTACCCGCCTAAAATCAAACTTACAGACACATCTTTCTCTCCAGCTAAAAACTAAATCATCATTTTGGCAATCAAAATGGTCTCAGTTTGCTTTATGTTCCACAAATACAAACCCCAAAGACACCTGTTTATATAAGGAACAATTGCTTAAGTCCCATTTCAAGAAATGCTCCACCGTGAAAGATTTGAAGCAAATCCACGCTTGTATAGTCCAATCAGGCTTCGAACAGAACCTATTTGTCATAGGTAAAGTTATTGTCTTTTGCGCTGTTTCAAAGCATGTAGACATGAATTATGCTGTTTCAGTTTTTGAAAATATTGAATGCCCAGATGAGTTTCTTTGGAATACAATGATTAGAGGTTTTGGTAAGAGCAATGAGCCTCAAAGGGCCTTTGAGTATTATAAAAGAATGCAAGAAGAAGGGTTGATGGCCGACAATTTCACATTCTCTTTCTTGATTAAGGTTTGTGGGCAATTGGGATCAGTCTTGTTAGGGAAACAAATGCATTGCAGTGTATTAAAATATGGGTTTGAATCACATGTCTTTGTTAGGAACACTCTTATTCATATGTATGGCATTTTTAAGGACTTTGAAATATCACGCCAATTGTTTGAAGAAATTCCTAGTCCAGAATTAGTAGCATGGAATACCGTAATTGGTTGTTATGTTGATTGTGGTAGGTTTAAAGAAGCACTTGACATGTTCTCCCGGATGTTGAAATTGCATATAGAGCCTGATGAAGCTACGTTGGTTGTGATTCTCGCAGCGTGTTCTGCTCTGGGAGAATTAGATATTGGGAGATGGATTCATTCTTGTATTAGCAATACTGGTCTTGGGAGATTTGTAGAGATCAATAACTCTATCATTGATATGTATGCCAAGTGTGGAGCTTTGGAAGAGGCATATGAAGCATTCAATAAGATGAGCCAGAGGAATACAGTGACATGGAACACAATGATTTTAGGGCTGGCAACGCATGGCCATACAAATGAGGCCTTGGTGCTATTTTCCAAAATGTTAGAACAAAAGCTTATGGAACCAGACAGCGTTACTTTCTTGGGAGTTTTGTGTGCGTGTAGCCATGGCGGGATGGTAGACGAAGGAAGAAGATTTTTTGATATTATGAACAAAGAATATCATATTCAACCGACAATTAAGCATTATGGTTGCATGGTAGATATTCTGGGTCGAGCTGGGTTTGTGGAGGAGGCTTATGGATTAATTAGTAGCATGCCAATGGAATGCAATCCCATTATATGGAGGACATTATTGGCAGCTTGTAGATTGCACGGAAATGTTGAACTTGGGGAGAAGGTGAGAAGACATCTTTTGGAATTAGAACCAGATCACAGTAGCGATTATGTCCTCCTTGCAAACATGTACGCGAGCATGGGACAGTGGAATGAAGTAATGAGAGTGAGGAACTCAATGCAAAAGAGGGGAGTTCAGAAACCTGAGCCAGGCAATAGCTTTATTGGCATGCATCCTAATATGAGGTGCGAATAAGATCCTCTTGCGTTCTACAAACATACCTTCGCCTAACCCTGATCTTAAAATTTGAAGATGGAAGCTTCAGCTTTATGAGAAACTCAATTCCTGTATTTATTTTGGTTTTCACAAAACAAGCAAAAACTGGATAACTCGTAACTTCAGACATGCCTCTTGGCAACAAGGATCGTAAGCATACAACATATGTTTCAGTACATAAAAGATGCCCTTTTTAGTTTGGTAACAGACCAGCATAAACCAATTCTCTGTTGTGGTTACAGATGTAAAGTTGTACCGAGTTCTCCAATTGGTGACTGCCTAAATTAAGTGGATTTCTTATGTTGTTTCTCTCGCCATTCCTTAATCTCCGCATCTATCTTTGCTTTTACACTTGCGTGAAACCCTGAATACGGTTCATATCCAAAAGCTTTTTGAAGAACCTGCAATGATATCACCGTGATCAATGTTATATCATTCTTGAATCAGCTAAGCTGTTCTAACATTTTAAGTTTAAATCAAAACTGAATATCCTTGAAACGAAAATCAACCGGGAACTTACCTCAAGAAGTACAAAGAAAGGAGCCATCAAAAAAGCTTGTGTAAGGTTGTCAAGAAGAGCAGGAGCCCGTTTCTATGAATGAATATATCAGTCCGTAACAATGATAAAATTTGATGAACATGAAAGCAATCATATTTTCATTATTAAGATATACTCAGTCCCTACCTCAAACACTCCATGGCCAATAAACTGTCCAGTCCAGCAAAACAATTGTGCTGCCAGTACAACCTGATCTCGATAGATGTTACAGGCAAGTAGAGTCAGAAATCAAATCAAAATGTAGAAATGTTACTCAACTACTCATGATTGAAAGCTTTAAGATTTACTATTATTGATTCCTAGATATAAGTTAAAACATATTTAAATTTCCCATTATCTAAATTGGTACCCTTTAAATTTACTATTATTCCGAGCATTCCAGTATTCTAGTGTTCTTCTTTACTTTTAACCCCAGACGCTTTCAGGACAACTTACGCTTTTTAATAGAATGCTATTATCTTTACTGCCAAGCATGCTAGTTTAAATACCAAGATATCTCAAGTAAAGAAGATTTTACTGATCCTATGCTTTCTAAAAATAAGTTCTCTAAAAGTATCAGTAATTGGTCCAGCATCTAAACTTCATGGTTGGCAACATTCTTGTTGATGCTAATTGTTCATGGTGGATAACATGGATCCTTGTAGCTTAATTTAAAAAAAAAAAACCTGTATATTTGACATTAAATACAGGATCTCTATCAAATAAATGAAAATAATTAGGACCTAAACCAATAAATGATTTCGTATAGGACCATATAAAGACTTTAGTGATGATAGATCGACAAATCATAATCTTTTCAGAAATATGCCAACCCAAGGCCTAGTCTTGATTTATTAGCTACAGTCATACCATCCTATTCTTAATTCATTACAAACATGATAGCAAACAATGATAGAGACAACCAAGGAAATCAAGAAAAGCAAGGAAACCAACAATTGAGATCAGAATGGATGAAAAGATAACATATACACATAAGTGATACAAATAATCTAATCTGAAATCTCATCATAATTTAAGATTTTGATAAGGGATAATTTCAAACTTTTCTAGTTAGTTTCAGGTCCAGTCAGCTCCTATCAATCTAATGCTAATGCTGCCCTCTTTAATTAATATCTTGCTACATGAAAAAGTGAAATTAGAGTTCTTCAATTCTACCAGATTTTTAAAATCTCCCTTGGTTATATCTTGCATTCAGGTCTACAAAGCAAATAAGTATTGTGCCTGGATTTCTTAAGCAGATAGAAGCTGCATTGCTATGAGCTGCATCTAGAAGGCAGAGAGAAAAGCCATCCTAATAGTTTGCCTCGACACGTAATTGCAATCAAACAACTATTTTATCTTTGGAATGAATTGCTGATGGTCAAACCCACATAATCAGAGACCAAATTGAACTACTTTTCTTCTCTTCTGCCTATTGTATTTTTGTCAAATGATACTTCGGTGTGAACTAATTTAATGGACATGATTCTTTTTTTTTTTTTTTTTAAAAAAAGAAGAAGAAACACGGAAGCTAAAGACTGATTCAAAGCTAAGAACGACTCTATGGACAAAGCAGAAAAGTCAAAACCACACCAAAAGAATTGTTGATCTGTTTTCTAAAACCATTGCCGCAGAGAGGCCATACAGCACTCGTTTAAGTTCTTTCAGCAACATTAATCATGAGGGATCCACCACTCTACTCCTCTTCTACCTCCGCTCAGCAGCATATAGACATAATAAGAACCCGGAATTTAAAGACTAAAAAATAAAGAAAAAAACAGGATGGTTGTTGCAGCAGGAAATATGCATCAGAAAATAACAACAGAATTCACTTGAATTTAATGCTAAAGAAAAAAAAATTCACAAATTAACATGAATTACAAAGTCAACTCAAATCCTAAAAAAGCATAAAGAACTAATTCATTTTTATTTATTTTTTGCCTCAGAACATCAATTAAACAGTTGCTAGAACTAAAAATCAAACTTACCTTCCAAGCGAGAGAATAGCCAAGACTTGATGAGAGGAAACTAGCACCAACCCAACATGCAAAGCAAAGCAAAGCAGCAACAATCCCCGCTTTGTTATCCAAACACACATAAAACAATGCATAAATCAAGGTAAAAACAAACCCCAGATTCACCATCAACAACCCATGACTACCACCAAACCCAATTTGAGAAATATCAAATATTGATGGTGTAAAGTAGAAGAGCATAAGAGAAGTGAAGAAAATTGGCCACACAAATAAAATGTGTATCATAATGTTAATTGGATTGCTGTGATATGCTCCATAGAAGGCAAAATGGGTCTCTAAATCAAACAACCCAGCCTTTTTAACCATTGGGTACTTGGAATTTTCTCGAGAAAATTGAAAGACTTTCTGGGGAGGCTGTGTAGCAGAAAAGGGGGAAAATGAGAAATTCATATTTAAGAGCACAGAAGAAAAATTTTAAAAGGAAATATGAAAGAGGGTTGTTGAAGAGCAGAAAGCAGAGAGCTATCCTCTCAACAGTTTCGTGAGCTTTGGTATTTTTCTTCTTGGCCGCGAGGATACCAATGTTTTGGCGGTTGATCACGTTACGTACGCTAATGGTTGCGTTTTGTTATTCTGGATATTTTATTAATTTATACTTTCCCTATTTCATATTTTCATTTTCTAAAATAGAAATATATTTAATTATTTATTTATTTTATATATTTAATATAATATTAATTTTTATTTTAATATTATATCAAAACAAAAATAATAAATTTTATAATATCTATAAAATATAATTTTATCTAATTTAACTATTTTTTTATAATTAATTCTATTAAATGTTTCTTAATCTAAATAAATTAATATAAAAGGATAGTTAGTATAGATAAAAGAATAGTTACATTCAACAATTATAATTATTATTTTAAAAGATAAAAATCACAAATTAGTAGTTTAGTAAATTTAAATTAATAACTACTATAAAATTGATTTTTAAATTTAAGTCAAATTGTATTATCCATTTAGTTGAAAAAAGGATTAACCATCAAAAAATATGTAAAATTTTATTTAGTACGGTGTAATGAAATATGTAATAAAATTATATTATATGATAAATATTTTAATAATTTATTTTGTTATTAAATTTTTTTGATGTAATATAGCGACAATTACATTATGTAATCAATTATCTTTATTTTGATGTAATATTTAATATATATAAAATTTATATAATCATGAATTATTTATAATATATTTATATTTATTTATTTACTAATTTTATTAATATAATTTAAACACTTCTATCAACCACCATCTGATTATTGGAAACTAGATTTTGACAACCGACGACTAAATTTCGGTTATTAATTATCTGATTCTAAAAATCGCTAATATTTTTAAGAAATAATAATTTAATATTATTTTTAATATCTTATTTCTATACTAATTATAATTAATAAATTAAATATTAAAATAAAAATTCTAACTAAGTTACTTTTTTATTTTTTATTATAACTAAATACAATAGTAAAATTATAACTATATTATATTTTATTACTTCTTTAATTTCATTAGTTAGATAATTATATTATATTTTATTATATTTTACTAAATATGAAAATCTCTTATAATTTAACTGAAATTTTAAATTTAAATTTTTAATATATAATCACATTAAAAATCTTAAAATAGTAATTTATTATTTATAAGTTCTGCCAGAAATATTTTAAATTAATTTTAATTATATTTATACTAAATAATAAGATTGGGATCAATGGTTTGCATTGCATTGTTAATTAGCCGAAACATGAAAGAGATTTAATATATAAACTTATTCTTAACCTATAAATATAAATATCATACCATTGCAGTTTTATACATTCGTAATTTTGTGATAAATTGATATTTTTTTTAATTAAATAATTATTTTTAACTGTAAAGACATCATATAATTATTATAGTGGCTGATAATTTATATTTTAATTAATTATTGGTTTTTAATCCAAAAATCAGTTAGATAGATTCTTAATATTACTTACATGAATATAATACTTTTTCGTTTTAAATAATTAATTTTTAATTTATATAAAATTAAAATATAAAAATTAATTGCATATGATATTAATATATTAATTTAATGAAGAATATATTTAAAAGTTGCTCAATCCACTAATCATTTAAAGAAAATGAACTGACCAAAAAAGTCCTTTTAAAAAAAAAAAACTATTAGTTCTAATATTATTTCAAAATAAAAAATATAATTTAAATTTATCAATTAGAAATATTTATAACTAATATAATCGTAATAGGAATATTTTAATTAATAAAACATTTAAAAATATTTACAACTCGTCCACACTTATGAAAACGTATTCCATGGCTTCTCTGCTATGCTCTCTCCAATGGAAGCCCTCAAGATTCAGACACTTTCCCATGTTATTACAGTAATCCCTGAAACGTGTTTGTCAACTTCAAACCACACGCTCACCTGAGTTTCTTGGTTTAAAAACCAGAGACAGTGCTGGTTTACTTAAAGAATCAGACTTTGGCTTGGATCTTGTTATCGGGGCATTCGATACCGGAATCTAGCCGGAGCGGCGAAGCTTCAATGACAGAATTCTTACTTAATGTTCAAATCTAAGTCAAACTGAGTTATCCATTTAATCCAATAAAAAGAGTCCGTCAATTAGAAATATATAAATAGTAAAAAAAATTTATAATTTAATTAAAATTTTAAATTCAAAATTTTGACATATAACTGCATTTAAAATTTTAAAATAATAATTTTACCATTTATAATATTATCCAAATACGCCATATTAATTTTAGATATATTTATATTAAGAAAAAGATAAAAGATTAGCCAATATCTAAGATTGGAACTAATAACTAATTAACTCAAACATTAAAAAAATTTAATATATAAATTTATTTTTAATAAATAAATATCATATATATTATTGTGTAGTTTTTATATATTCTTCGATTATTATATTAATAATTTTACAATAAATTAATATTAATTTTTAATTAAATTATTATTTTCATCGTAGTGATATCATATAATATTATGGTGATTGATAATTTATATTTTAATTGATTAGTAGGTTTAATTCAAAGATTAGTCACATATACATTTTTAATATTAGTTATATGAATATTATATCTTCCGTTTTAAATAATTTACTTTTAATTTAAATAAATTAAAATATAAAATTTAATTGCATATGATATTAACATATTAGTTAATGAAAAATATATTTAAAAATGACTCAATCCACTAATCATTTAAAGAAAATGAACTATATTTTAAAATGGACCAAAAAAGTCTTTTTAGAAAAAAAATTATTAGTTCTAATATATTTCAAAATAAAAAATATATTAAAATTTTATAAATTAAAAATATTTACAACTAATATAATAGTAATAACGCAATATATAAGCAAATGAATAGTAGATATTTAATATAAAAAATAAATTATTGAACTTAAATGATTCTCGCATATTGGATATGGTAAGTTAGAACGGATTTATAATTTGTAAATTATCTTTTTGAATAATGAATTTAAGCTCTATTCAAAATTATAGGCATCGAGTAAGTGTGAAAATGGGTATTTGAGATTTTCCACCAATGCTACAAAGATGTGCCTCGAAACGCGAAAACCGTGACGCGCACAGAAAATGAAGGACTCAATTGTCTTACTTTTCCAAGTAATTTCAAACTTCATATTTGCGGGAAAGAATCGTACTTGTTTGATTTTCTTTTCAGTTTTCGGAAGGAACTTGTTTGAATTCATAATATCCTCGTATTCACACACGACAGCCATTAATTCACATCATTCAAATGGGTCGAATATCTCAACAGGACCATGGCCTAATTTCCATGGACAACAGACAGTCTCAGCTCATTGAATGGGCTGGCTGGCTCCACTTTTATTTCAACAGGCCATGCCCAACTCAAAATCCTCTTATTATTTATCCAACGCATAAGAATTCAAGAGGATATGATAGTCATTTTTCTATGAAATTCTGGAGGGAAATTCATCCATATCCAACAAAGTTTCATGTGTGCAATTGAAAGGGTGGATGTAAATGATTTGCTTATCCATTCATTTTAACGTAAAATATTGATTTAGCATTCTGAAACTTCACTACACAAACCCTCTTTCAGAAAACAATGGCTGCAGAAGCTATCATGGGCTTTACCATTACAAAATCACATCTCCATAACTCCTTCTCACCAACCAAATTGGACCTCAACCCTCCTTCAAGATTGGTAATTAATGTCTTGCCTTCTCTACTCTTAACTCACCATTTCTTTTGTCATAGGAATTCTGTTGCAACTTTCAAATGTGGCATAACCTGTATAGTCTTGTTCTTTGCAGCTTAAGCAGTGTTCAAGCTCCAGATTCTTCAATGGGTGGCAGCAGGTAATTTCTTTAGTTGTACATAACTCTCTCTTTTTGTCTTATAGTCAGAATTGTATATGTTATATTATGCTTCTTGTAGCATCAAATTGATGTTCAAATATTCCTATGATCGCAGGCTGAAGGAAGCAAGAGTAAAAGCAGAGGGTCCTTGAGTAAAGTGAATGCTTTCCCAGATTTGACTCTAATGGCAGTGTTAGTTGAGCACATGGAAGGCCAAAGAGACCTTATTACTAACAAAACCATTTGGCATCTCAGTGATCGAGCCATCAAGAATGTTTGTGAGTGCTACGGTTTCTAGTTCCCATAGAAATGACTTTGCTCCTCTTGTTGTCTTTTTCTTTTAATGTTTTTCTTTTTCATTTCTTCTGTTTCAGATGTATTTTACCTTATGTTCACTTGCTGGGGATGCCTATTCTTTGGTTCAATGAAAGTAAGTCAGCACCATTACATGGACACATTATACATATAAAATTTGTTTGAGTCATTTAGCTTTTATCTAACTAATACCAAAAACATGTCGATCAGGATCCATTCTATGACTCAGAAGAATATAGGAAAGATGGGGGAGATGGTACCGGACACTGGATCTATGAGAAGGTACTCTGCTTATCGCAACAGCAGTGGAAGAGAATTTTTGAAATTTAGCTTCCTTTTTAATATTAAAATGAACTGCAATGTTGCTGCTGCACACTGACATAGCACAACCACAACGAATGTGTCATATAATGTCTGCTTGATACATTTGCAAGTCTAAAAGGACTGAAGGAAATGTGGGTTGCACTTGGTAATAGTTGAGTCCATTGTATTAGAAAAAGATAGTGACTAAGATTGAGAGTATGTGGTGATGCAGCAAGAAGACATTGAAGAGTCTGCAAGAGCAGAGCTATGGCGTGAGGAGTTGATTGAGGAGATTGAGCAGAAGGTTGGAGGTCTACGCGAACTGGAAGAAGCTGGCCGAAAGTAGTTGCTTTCTTTTGTTCTTAAAGTCTGAAATTTCCGAGTGTTGTTCCAACTTTGAGACGATGTAAAACAGACATCCCTGTGTATATTGCTAAATGCATTTATCATGCAATTGATTAAAGCACATGATTAATGAAGGCCGTCATTTCAGAGCTCATTTAAGGGCTTAACATTCTGATGACTGATGACTAACTATCATTGCAGCTTTAGAATTTTTCCTGACATAGGAAAGAGTGGACTGGTGAATTCTTTTCTCCGTTTGCAGCTTCCAAGAATTGATAGTTTCATTAGTGAATGGCAGCGAGTCTCTTGTGTAGGCCTGGCCCAACATACTTTTTCTAACGTCTATACTTCTTTGCAGTGTTCTTTGTTGATTAAATAAAGGGAAAAAGAAAAATACTTCGCAGCAACGGAACCGAATGGAACTCATCAGTTTGATTTGGTTTCAGAAAATAAAAATAAATTTCGGTGACTGTTTCTCAAATTTCAGTTTCTGCTTTTTTAATTTCTTGAGAATCTTGATTATTGGGTTTGATTGGCTCTTGTACCAAATTGTGTTTTTGGCTCATCCCTGGTTGCTCTAATTTTCATTTATCACATTAATCATACTGTCTAAGATTATCAGTGATTAGTTAATAATATCAACATCAGTTATATCTCGGATTTATAAAATAATATACTTAAAAATAATTTGAACATTCTCAAAAGACTTCTCTCAAATGCAAAACTAAAAATATAACAAATGAATTAATTCATGTGCAGATCGTATCCTTTTACTGGGTTGATTAACGCCAAAATCCATGGATAATTAACAAGAACACAATTTAGAGACCATTTGATTTTTTATTTTTATTTTTTCAAACAAGAGAAAGAAAACTGAAAATAAGATCAAAACTCGAAAGAGAAAATAATAATTTGCTGTTAATTCTTTGAACCCAATTTTCATTTATCATTAAAAAAGTTTATATTTTGATATATTTGGTGGGATTGTTGTTCTAGATGGCACGATTGCCATAAACTTATGATATATTTGTTAGGATTGTTCTTCTGGACGGCACAGTTCCCATACTTTACTGATTTGGCTGATTGCAGCCATTATCAGATTTCAGCTTTTGACATATCTGTTGTACCATACCATCATCACTATTTTGTTGTAATAATTAATATTTGAAACGATATATCTAAAATGTAAAAACACCTTAATTATATTATTTTAAAAAATTAAAAAAAAAAAAAGGGAAAGAAAGAAAGTTTGATAAGAAAGAAAAAGAAGATAGCTCTCTGTAAATCTATTATTGCCATACTTTCTTAAAACTATACAAGTGGAGTGATAAGGACCTAAATTTGAGGGCCAGTTCTAGAAGATACCTTAGATTGCTGATAAGTGTAAAATTGACAAACCAGAGTTCCAAACCAGTGGGGCCCCCTCTCCCTAAAAACTTCATAACCTTCCACCCAAAATATTGCCCATTGCCAAATGCCCTATTATCATAACATGGAAAAACAAATATTTATTTATTGTCTTTACATAGATGGAATTGCACACTCAATGTTCCTGTTTTTTTACATTGGCTTAATACATGTCTTACCCCTTTTTGTTATTTGTGCTCCTAAACCTATGACCCATCTACCCATTTAAACTTGCTTATAATGAAACTGTTAAACACTTGTATACATTGTTAGCACATGTGTGATTACAAACGCTTTTAAGGAATTAAAAACTTAAAATTTATTTATTTAAATAATATTAACAACTAAATTTATTTTTCTCTATCTATTATAAAACTCGCTCATTTTTTCCTTCTCTTTTTTTTATTTAAGGTCTTCTTTCTTTCATCAATACCTGCAACCTTTTTTTATTTTTTTTTTACCTAATGATTATAAAATTGAATTAATCTATACTTCAAATGATTTATGGATCTAAATTGATTATTTAAATAATTTCATTCTCTCCTTTTTTATTTTTCTAGTCAGAAACAATAAAAAAAACCTAGAAAAATACACCTATGGAAGAACTCCGATAAAATAAATTAGCGGCAAAATGAAGAGGCCGACCAATCTGCAAACACGCGTGACTCATGATAACAACCCCAAACCCTGCGGGAGAAATATTTGATGCTTGAAGCAAGCAGTTTATTGCTATTTATTTATTGCGACATTATCAACACTTTGGCTGTACCATTTTATAAAGCTTATTTATGAACATAATTCCATCGTAGGTTTTTTTTTTTTTTTAAATAATAAAGAATATTAATAACACTAATATAACCATACTCATTTAAAAGATTAAATATTTTATTAGAATAGAACGATTTCATCAATTATCAGTAAATTCTTTATTAATATAGTAAAAGGATATTAAAAATAAATATTGTAAATAAAATTTATTTATTTATTTATTAAACGTAATTATTGTTTTCTATTTTAATTTAAAAAATTATATTTTATATGAAAGGCAAGCTTGTAATCACGAGTCGAAATAAAAAACACTAATTGCTATTATTGACCATAGTATTAAAATTTAATATGTTTTTTGAACCTGATAATTGAGTCAACAAATTTAACTGTCAATAGTGATTTGAATGTCTGACCAGTGTTTTGGTATACCTGCAACCATAGTTAAACATCAAATATGTGGCTACTTATTCCGATAGCTATGTCCATAATGATTTAAAATTTATAAAATATATAGTAATTATATAAAAAAATAAAATATAGTTAAGATCTCCTAGTCCTATAAAAAATAAAACTTTTTGAATTTAAAGTGTTATAATCCTTTTAGAATTAGTTTTCTTTATCACACAATAAATTTTATATTAGATTACTGGATTAGAGTTGGACTATAATTTAATTTTCAAGATATACTTAATCAATTTCATAATGTCAAAATTGAAACTCCATTTTCATGCACGATCATATATAAAGCGAGCTTTACCGAATGGATAAAGGAAAATTAACAGATAGAAATATACAAATTGGAAAAAAAAAGTAAAGAAAACAGAAACGAGAAAGAAAGATACGACTGCGAGACAATGGGATTAGATGCAAAAAACCCTAAGCAACGTGTGCTTGTTGGATTGGTCGGTTTTTGTATTTTGCTTCCATGTTCATGTGGTGTGAGATGCTATGATTCGTTCAAGTTCTGTCAGTAACTAAACCAGGGCATGGATCTTTTGTTCAGCCCATAGTTTCTTATGGTTTTTTGTTTTTTGTTTTTTTTTTTCCTTGGGTAACTAAAAATGATAATGAAAGGGACAAATTGCTGAGGTTTATGTTTTTACATAAAATAAGGCATAAATAAGAAAATATGACACCGTTTTATTTCAGCGGAGAAGGAACGACTGTGTATCATAAGATAATGTATTTTTTAAAATTCTTATTATTTTAATAATACAGAGAATTGATAAATATGGTAATTTGTGTATAAAATAATTTAATTCTCACATATAAAAGTATAAATTAGTAATTTTTTCTCAACTAATTAAAATTATTTATTATAAATAAAAAGGAAAGAATATTATTTTACTTGCAAAGAAAAGGAAAATGTGTCGCTAGTTTTGTATTTGGATAATGATGGAGAAAGAAGATTCCAAAACAGATAAAAGGGCTATAAAATGCGGATAAATCTGATTGGCTCAGATTTAGCTCTAATATTATTAGTAAATTCATCGCCAGAAATGTGACGCGATAGTAATATTTAAAAGGTAAGAGCAGGTGGCAGTGTGCAGTAAAAGCAATTATAAAACATTTTCATGTGATTGATATTTCTATTTTGGAAATAAAACTTTCATGCGATTGGATGTGGAAATACGAAACAGCAACGAGCCTTATCCATTTTTCTTTTGGGAAAAGGCAAAAGCACAGTCAGCAACACGACTTGGGCAACATGGCTATGGGCAACTGCCAAAATCATTTCCACTAAAATATTTTGATAAATCTTTAAATACAAAACGTTATTTATATTTTCTGGTTTTGAAAAGTAATAACAACAATTATCCTTAGAAAAAACCGGTCAATGTAAACACTGGAGTTAGACACACCTCAAATGCTGTGTCGATTCCATAATAAAAATTATTAATCATTTATTTGGAATTAACATTTAAAAAATGGATAATGCTAAATCCGAAATTCAAAGAATTATAAGGTATGCCCCCACCTCCCGCTTTTGATGTTGATTCTACTATTTAACTTTCTTTCTTTCTTCTCCTCTTCCTCCTCCTTCTTCTTGTTCTTCTTCTCTTGGAATTTTTCAAAGTTTAAAATTCTCTCTCTAATAGCAACCGGTATATTTTGGTCAAAAAGAAACGTTTTGTTTCAAACCCTGCACTTTTTTGTTGAAAATTGAAGTGGGTCTTGTTTAGTTTGGCGTTTCAAGGTCTCTCGAAAACTTTTTGAGATTTTCTCTTTTTGTGGTTCAAGACAAGTTTTTTTTTTTCTTTTCTTTTTTCTTTTTTGATCCACAAAAAAATAGTGGAGTGGGTTTTGTTGTGTTTCTATTGTTTTGATGCTTTTATAAGGTTATTGCCGATACTCAAAACTATACATATAAAGCTATGGCTTGTTCATTGAAGAGCACTGTTAATGTTTCTGGATTGAAAGAGACTATATTTAGCTCAAAAACCGAAGGGGTTTTTAGGTTTTGTCAATCTTTTGGTATTATACAAATAGGAGAATCAAAATCAAAATCCAAGGACTTCCCTGTTTTGAGTATTGATTTCAAGGGTAAACCCTTAGTTTTATCAGATCAAAAGGGTGGTTTTGAAGATTGGAGTAGAAAAACCACTGGAAATTCCTCTGTTCAGGTATGTGAAAATTTGGTTTTTTCAATCTTTTATTCATGTATGTGTTTTCCCTTTTTCTTTTTTTTTTTTTTAAAAAAATTGTATCTTTTGGTACAAAATTGACTTGTTCTTCTTCCTCTTATTTACAGGCACAAGCTTCAATATGTGTGAGTAGAGCTATGAGATGGTGGGAGAAAACCCTTAAACCTAACATGGTAGAGATCCACTCAGCTCAAGAACTTGCAGAATCCTTGCTTAATGCTGGCGATAGATTGGTTATTGTCGACTTCTATTCTCCAGGTTGTGGAGGCTGCAAAGCCCTTCATCCAAAGGTATATTATCATTATTATTGTCGATATTATTTTATAGCTACTTAAATCACATGTTCTGTTATTTGATATTAGAAAAGATTACTAGATTTCAAGTTTTGTTTATTTGCTAATTGGACAGATTAATCTGTTGAAGGCGAGCCCTATTTTGAAATCTAAACAAATTTAGTATAATTCTTTAAAGCTGCTGTTTTGTTTCTGTTTTACTGGGTAAATTTCTTACAATTTTATATGTCTTGGTTTTTCCTTTTTTTCTTATTAGATTTGTCAACTGGCAGAATCAAACCCTGATGCAATTTTTCTAAAAGTAAACTATGAGGAGCTTAAAACAATGTGTCAGAGTCTCCATATTCATGTCCTGCCATTCTTTAGATTCTACAGAGGTGCAGACGGTCGTCTCTGTAGCTTTAGCTGCACTAATGCAACTGTAAGTAATGTTTCCCCTTCTCTTGATTGGGGAAAAAAGAAAGCATTATTAGGTAAGCTTAATTAAAATTCTGAATGATTTGATGTGATTTTACAGATCAAGAAATTCAAAGATGCATTAGCAAAGCATGGTAAAGATCGGTGTAGCCTCAGCCCGGCCAGGGGCTTGGAAGAATCTGAGATATTGACATTAGCATCTGTTGGTGAATTACCAATTAACTTGCCATTACAATCCACTAACAGAGAAAGAGTGGAAGATATGATTATGAAAAACATTGATTTGTCCGGTGTTTGGGGCAATAAGACTGATCTTAAAGAAGGAAATGCTATTGGAGTATGAATTATTTGAAGAGTATAGGGTTATTCAAACATTCGTCATTGATGGAATGAAGTAGCTTCTTCCATTTTTATCTGGTTCTTGAATTTTGTACATATTGTTTGGTTTTCCATAAGAAGCAGGCTTCTAGCATTTTTTTTTTTTTTACCTTGAGCCCTGCCTATTTGGTTCTGATTTAGGAATTGAAGATTGGATTCTTGTCAAGGAAATTAATGTAATCCATTTATCAAGAGATTATTGCATTTCTTTTTCCCTTTTTATCTTCTCTGGGATTTTAGAAGTTTTCACGAAAATAGTGGATTTGTGATTAATGTAAAAGTCTTTTATTTTTAATTTTTGTTTAGATTATGATTTTGGATTATGTTGGATAACATGAGATCTTTTTGGATACGAAATTTTCAGTGACTTTGAAATTAATGAGGTGGTTGATGCCAAAATTATTGCCTTTTCCCAATCAGCTAGACTAGAAGTCCTTTTCAGTTTTCAGCTATAATTTTTCCACAAGTTTAACATGACTCCAATAATTGAGGGTTTGATTTTGATTTATATTCTTTTATCTATCTAATATATTATAAAATATTATTTTATTTATCAAAATACTAAAACATCAACTAAATAAAAATTAGTAGAAATAATGGCTCCTACCATTACTAATTTGATATTAGTTGTATTAAAATATTTTGAACTACAAGGTTCAACATTGAACCCTTATTTATTTATTTATTTATTAAGAAATGACCACCTTCTTCTACCATTGATTTTTTTTTTTTTTTGAGATGTTAAAAGACAATTTAAGAGACTCTTTTTTATAAGTTTAAGGATTAAATAGCATTTTGATAATATATAAGAAGAAAAAAAAGTCACATGACACTTTATAAGGGCAGATTCTAATGGATTCCATACAATTAATTAGTGAATAATATGAGTAATAGATAGGTGGGTCCAATTTCCAAAATGGAACAATTAAATGGTGAGACAGGCGTGGCATTGACGAGGATTACCTACTTCCTTACTCAGCATTGGCTCCACAGAACTGACTTAAGAAGAAGAATAATAATAATAATACAATTGCTTACTCACTATGACTTGTCATTTCGACATTTGTGTTTCTCATTTCACTAGGAAAAAACCATAACCATATCATTGCCATTCAGAACCCAAGAAGCTATTGGATAAAGGGATTTCAGTTCAAAATAGATAGAAGGGTTTTTATGCCAATAAATATCCCACAGAGATAAAGAAAATTATTAATTCATTTATTTTAAATATTATTTTATTTAGTTTTTAATATCAGTAGAATAATAACTTTAAGTACAATTTTAGACTATTTAGAAGTTTATTATAATAAGATACTTAATTCTAATATTCTAAAGAAAAAGATGCTTATTTCTAGTAGTCTTATCTTTATCTAATTTATGTTTATTTTACATTTTCTTTCATCTCTTTAGATCACCCTTTTTAATTCTCTTAACTTTATATATGCAAAATTTGATTGATACTTAACAAATAAGTTGAATAAAATTTGCAAAATGAGAAATTTTATGAATTTATTAGTTGATATATTAATTTTGTTAATAATTAGGAATGTATTAATATTTTTTTATATTCAAAATCATTATTTAAATAGAATTAAATTTGCTAATTAACATATCAATTTTGCTATTCCTTTAGAATTATGATAATTAAAAATTAATTAATCTAATAACTAAAAAGACATAAATATCTTATCTGGAAAGGCATATTGAATTCTAAAGAGGAGATTCCGGAAAGATCTTTTGAATTAAGACTTCCTTTTCGCTTTCCTTTTCTGTTTTTCATCCTTGGAATCTTAAAGAGAAAAATAAGTAAAAGCTGATATTTAAATTTGAAATTCTCTGAGTTGTTGACATATCTGTTACAATAAAAAAAGGAGATTTGGGGCCAATAAATCTTTTGTTGAAAAGAGAAAACGATTAATCTTATAGCCGATATATTTATCACAATCTGCATTTCACAAAACATACATCTTTTCTCATTCCTTTCAAAGAAGCCACACCTTTTTCCAATAAATTTTCTTTTCTTTCTTTTTTTTAATCCAATTTCAAGATGTGGTAACCGTTGCCTTTTAAGACTGAAAAAAAAATACAATAGAAGCGATTAAATTTCTTTTAAGTCCTTTTTCTATGAACAAAGAGATTGAATTATACAGAGACCTTAGAGAAACAAAGAAAATTTAGATTATAAGCTTATGAGAGTAGGAAACAATCCGTTTGGGCTTTTATCTACTGCTAAATCTTCATCCTGCATATCAAGAACAAATCAATACAAGGTACACCGTTATGCATGTGTACTGCTACTTGTGACGAATGGACAGCATCTTTATGAGATTGCCGGAAGTTGCTTCCAGCTTCTCTTTTAAAAACCAGATAGCCACGCACCCTCTCTTTTGAATTTTAACTTGATGCAAAACGAACCCATGCTTTCATTAAATGAACTCAAGTTAAAGCAACAATTGCAGTGACAATACAACCAACAAGCTACCCAATTGCAGGGCCCCTTGATTATCAACAACACACTGTCACCATTAATATGAGAACTATTGTACAAATAGTATGAAGATAAGTTACAGTCATTGACATGGCATTCATTTCATTGTTCACAAGAAAAGACGGAGGCCCCAACACAATACCCTTTACAGGATTTTTAGGCGTAAGGAAACATCATTGCTACAGAAAGCAGACAGTTTAAAAGCCTTCATAGCCAATCTGAAGCAACTTCTTTTTTACACGAGATGCTATTGGAGCTCGATTTATTATCAAGCTACTACAATAGCATTGTTCAAATTTCCGTTCTTTTAAAATAATCATCAGGCTTTCTGCTAATCATCAGCACCCGTAAAAATTACTCAACACTTTTCAGAGGATGAAAGATCAGAGATGCAAGAAAGAAACAAAATACACATGACAATACTTGCATATCATTGACAATCGTGGCCAAAAGTCAGGTTCTGCATTGACATTGACAATACTTGCATATCTACTATATTTGAATGCTGGGTTATTATATTATTATCAAGTACCAAAATAATCATCCTAGCTAATTGAGGGATTACAAAATCGTATTTAAGCAGGGCAACAAATAGGCACAGCCAAGAACAGAAAAACAACAATGAGCATTATAAGGGAGTCACATGAAGAACCTTTTCAAAAATACAATTGTTCACATAAAAATCTTCTTTTATAGGAAGAAGAAAATAAGGGAATGAAAACCTCAAAAGCAGTAAGACTTCAATGTTCACCTCAGAGGCAGTGACAATCAGATTCCATCACTTCATATATCTGGTGATAATTAATTCAATTGCATCATTAGTAAACTGCTAGCCTGAGCTATTAGCTTAGTGGGAGGCAAATACATTCTGAGAAGGGGCAAATGGGTATATGATAAAAGGTCGAATGGTATTAATCTGAGCAAGTAATTTTTGTGCATTTTAATTAGCAGCAAATAAGCCATCATAACTTTAGGCTTAATAACTTCATCAGCTGTGATGAACATTTAATTTGAGAAATTAGGCATACTAAATCATACCAGGGAGAGAGTGGGTCAAGCAAACTAATAGTATAAAGTCATCTAAATGTAAAGAAAAGCATCATACCACAACAAAATGAGGTGCCTCAGATTAAAGTATTTTCATCGCAGCTGCTCATTGTATATTTAAAACCATCATCGGCACAGTTATATATGTAAGTCTAAAAATTCAAGGTACAAGCCAACCAACAAATACTACAAAACAAAAAGAAAAACAGGAAAAATAAAAATCCAAGACATGCCAAGTCAAGAAAGACCTAACTCCAAGTGATTACATTGCCTCAGAGGTAGTGACAATTAGGTAATATCATCATAAAAATATCTGATAATACGTGCATTCAAACTCATCATAGGCAACATAAAACAAACTGTATACACTAATGAAGAAATGATAATGAGGGAAATTCAACACCTATAGACAATTGTTAAATGCAGAGAACATATAGAACCATGTATTAAATCCAAATTATATGAACATTGCACAAGAACAGGCGTGGTATGGTTGTCAAATCCAAATATATACTTTGTTTGAGGAGAAATTTTTTTTTCCTTTGTCTACAGGCATCAGAGAGATTCCCAAAGACAATCATCATGCTCCGGTGGAGTACTGATGTCCCTGTCTTCTTATCGTCATTTGCACAAACATTCTTGTTGGAAAACTTAAAAACAGATATTTCTAAGAAATGAAGAGTAAAAGTAATGAAGCAAAGAAGCAATTACACAATGAATGATGTTTAATGAAGCAAAAAAGCCATCACATTCAAGCATAGAAGTAAAGCTACAAACAATGATGTTTAAATGCACATACAAGCATATAATGCACAATTCAAAAGATCTCAAAACCAAAATCACAATATGCAATAACTAGAGAAACAGGTAAGATGATAAAGAAAAAAAAATTCCAAAGAAAATAAATTTTAAAACATGTATTCAAGCATCAGAGAGATTCCCATTTAGACTTAGTCATCATCCTCCGAAGGAGTAACTGATGTCCCTGTCTAGTTTATCATCACTTGCATTTCATACATGAATATCAAAAAATTTAGTTAAAAAAAATACATTACAATTGTTCTTCACTAAATAAAAAATTGAGCAAAATTTGAAGCAACATCTGATACTCTATTAATGAATCATCGAAATTAGAGATAAACTAAACCATTATAGAAAATGAAAACCATAAGTGCCTCAGATGAATTTGTTTTCATAGAAAATTTAAATCTCATAGTATATTTAACACCATCACAGGCATATAGATGATATTTTACACTAGAGACAGAGAAAGCAAACATATTATACAGCTAATCAGAAGCCATAAAAGCTCAAAGAATGGCATGTTTTCAACAGATGAGAAAGCAGCATGTTTTAAAAGAACCAATCTTCTCACCAAAAGAAAATTGCGATTCTGAAGCTAAAAGTACAAATTAAATAACTAATCAGAAGGCAGAAACTAAAAAGAAGAAATCGTTATTATTAAGACTTGTTGTTCTTTACGCTAAAAACACAAATCAAACAACCAATCAGATGTGACAAGCTCAAAGAACGAACAGATCTTTTTACCACAGAATAGAGCTCACAAGTGAGCGAGCAATGAGATTATGGAGAGACTGGACGAGCATTAGGGTTTTGATTTGGGTAGTGAGGCAGCAATGAAGAATTGGCGTTTCCAGTGATTATATAGGGAGAGCGAGTGTGGAAAAAGTGGGCAGCAGCTAGGGTTTCAAAGGGTTTTAGCAGTCTTGTGGTATTTACATTAGTGCCACTGTCGTCAGTATATTCCTCTAGGCCTGGATTTCAAAAACAGAATTAACTTTTTTTCTATTTTTCTTTTTTTGGTAAAATTAATTTTTAACTAGTTCATGTTTCCACCGTTGGGTCCTGGGTTTAGTTGGATCCAATAATAATATGGATAGCTGCTGTTGATGGGCGAGTGAAGGCTTGTCTGTAAATTTCAGAATCCAATAGTTTTCTCGTAGTTGGGGCTTTAGAGAAACCCAATTTAGTATTGTAATAGTTACAAGTAACAAAAGATGTCAAAGCCCAAAGAAAGCAGACCACGCACATAATACATTACAAAAGTTGGCCATTGTCAGCAGCCAGCGGTGGGTGGTATGTGCTACACTACACCTGCTGCCTGCTAGCATTTGCTGCAATTCCCGTGATTCGTTTCATGGCAGTGCGAGTCTCTTTTTGGCTTGATTACGTCCTAATTTTTGCCAACGTGGGTAGCTTCTTAGCGCTTGTCATCTTGATGCTGTATAAGCTGAAATGCTACCCCATCTTTTGATGAGCAAGGGGCTTAATTAAGGATTCGCAAATCACAAGTAAATAGCTACTTGCACCTCAATAGTAATGTGCAAGTGCAAATTGTTCCGCAAGTCACTCCTATTGACATAACTTCCAAACTACTTTTTAATTTCTTTGGTATTTAGGACTTTGTCTAAAAAGAAAAAGTAAATATTATTTTTTCCCTGAAAATCTAATACTTACATCTGTAATTTATTATCCACCAAAATCTTCCTCAATGTGTGCTTTATCTAATACCTAACAATGAACATTGGGTTTTGAGAATTTCCCGTAGAGTACTTGAGGCGAAGGAGAATTCAAAAAAAAAAAACCTCTAGCCGCAAAAGTTTTTTCTTTTCTTATTATTTTTTTGCCGTGGATCATAGCTAGTTTCAACTCTTCACTTTTTACTTTTTTTCTCTTATAATTTTTTTGATTTATGATAAAATATTCAAATCATATTTTCATTTTATTTGTATGGATTGGTCTAAGAGTTTATAGATTTTGATTGCAAAATCTATTTGTTTCTTTAGTAGTGTATTTGGATAAACATATAATAAATAAAAAAATATATAGAAGAAGATCCAATGACTGCTAAAATTTCAATATTCGGAGATAAATTAAAGCTTTTCAACAATGAAGATGAATTTATTTAGTTAAAAGTTCATTTAAGGTCTTATTTTTTTAATTATTTATTAATCTTGTTGATTAAATATTATGAGTATTTTATTTTGTCTTCCTGTTATGAAAGTTTATGTATCTTTATGTTATAAGAGTTTATTTATCTTTTGTCACGAGAGTTAGGATGAGTTTGATTATGGTATTTAAAAGATCGGACTTTTTTAAAGACTCGTCAAATGATAATGAAGTCAATTTATGGCTTAATATAGTTTATGAGTAAAATATATTTCTTGCCAATGCGCTAAACGTAGCTAAGGTGCTGTATCCAATAAATTCTATCAACACGATTAATAAAATTTAAAAGAAAAACTTATTTTTATAATAAGATTAATATACATTTCTTGAACATTTAAAAATTGTACTTATTGATTTTAAATATTGTATTGGCAGAATTCTTAAGCCAATTTACACCTGAGTTGGGCTGTAATATTATAGGTTTCTGCATTAGAAACCTTTGGGCTTTTTGGTGGCCTGTTTCATTTTCTTTTCCCTTAATAAATACTTTATGTTAAATACATATAATAAATTAATAGGTAATTAATATATATTAATTAATTTTAAATAATAAAATATGTATTAATTATTTAATATAAAAATATAAAGTATTTTTATTATTTTTTTATTTATTATGAAATATATATAAATTTAGGTAGAAATCCCTTTTTAATGATTTTTTTATAATAAAAAAAAAAAAAAACAACTAAGTAACAATTTATGTTGGCTTTAACCATACAAACTCTCCTTCTCGGGAAAATGTTTATAAAGCCATAACAAAGCTTGAGGGGGAGCTCAAGCTCGTTACTACAATACCAATTTCGAAGCCAAATGAAAAGAGCTGTCCAATGTACGACTCAGATAGTGTCTGTAAGAGACGTAAATATCTCAAAGAGCCATCCTTGAGATATCGAACTCAAGTCTTTTAACGTAGTGAAAGCACATTTTACCACTAGCCTACGAGCCTGAGCCTGAGCCTGGGTGATCCTTTCAGTAATAGTTTGGGGATATGGAAACATCAATTAATTAAATCAATCTGGAAAGGCAGCACAAGTGGCCAATCAGAAGGGCACCATCTGGTTTCCCAGGCAAGGCACACATAATAATTTGTAAAGGGCATATATCTTACAAATCTTGTTTATGTTTTGTTTGATTGATGTGATATTGGAAGACAGTTCACATCCTGATAATAGGATGCAGACAATACTTGTGTTTGATTCTGTGCGATAAAACCTATTTTCCTGTCTACTTTATAGTCTTCCAATTCCAACTAAGGTTCTCCTCATCTATTTGTCTTCTTTCAAAATCACATCATTCATACGCCTTTACACTTCATATATTAATCCGCCACTTAATTATTTATTACATAAAATCTTTATCATTCTAAAATCTTTTTCTTTCTTCCCTCTACCATCCACTTATTTTTTAAATACTATTTTTTTTTCTTAAATGTTAATTAATCTTTATTTTGATATTTTAAAACTGTAAGAGTATATGCTAAAGCAACTCAACTAATTACTCCATATTATACTAATTAAAAAACTGTAATATGTTTACGCGTTACCTTAATTTTTAATGCTTAATTATATTATTAAATTTTAAGCAAAATTAAAACCTTATATTTATTCAGTTCATAATACTTCATATTTTTTTTTTATATCTAAAACCGATTTCCTTCATAATTAAAGTAATATTTAACCTAAAAACATATTCTAAAAGGACAAATGTGCTTTGCTATAACTTTGTGATGGTTTCTATACATATATATACTTCCTTTGAATATTTTGAGAGCAAAGGTTTTAAAAGAATCTCGATTCCTCTGGCGTCAACCTTGAGGAAGAGAAATTCCATTACACCTCTTGCTTGTATAATTAAGTTCACATTAATGTCATCCAGATGATTTATGGATCTCTTTTTATATTAAATTACGGACTGTATAATATAAATAGTCATTTTTTTAGATGCTATTATCACTGGAGTTAAGACTAAAGTGTTAAGGCTTACTAATTTTTTTATTTAAAAAATAGAGTTTAATTTCCATGTTGGTGTTTAGAACCTTTAATTATTATCTATTAAAAATACATATATATATATATATATATATATATATATATATATATATATATATATATATATATATATATATATTAAAGGATTGCATACTCGCATATTAAATTTGGTGGTAAGTATATATGGCAATTGAATCAAGTTTGAGTCCCTTTCTCTTCATTTGTAGCTTAATTAAAGGATTGCGGTTTTGCAGGTGGCTAGATCAGGTTGCTTTCATATTGTTTTCTGCAAGGACTCCTTGTGAAAGGATACGTATGCAATGGTTATTGCGTTCCTTAATTTAAGTTTCCAAGCCAACTATATATATATATATATAGTGCTCTCTTTTGTTAGCCAAAAGAATTATAATTCATAAATCAATAATTAATTTAATGAGAAAGTCACTAAAGTAATAAAAATTAATATAATTTTTTTTTATAATCACTCGTGTAAAAAGGACAATCATTTGCTATTTTTTTATAAAATTAAAATATACAGTCAGCTTTATGCTATTTTTTATCAAGAAGTTAGCATTTTGAGAAAATTACAAATTAACATATTTCATTTTTATCACCTATTTAACAAGTTAAGTCATAGTTAATAGAGTTAAGATTAAAAGTTAAGAAGTAAGAACTATAATTTAATATGTATAAATCACACTAGACAAACCTAAAATAAATGGATAATACATCTAGAAAGACATCAATTAATCAACTGCATATATAGTCTTCGCTTCTGGTAAATGGAAGACCAAATTCTACGCTATGGTCTCTGTTTCTAGTAAATGGAAGACCAAAGACATCAACTGCTTCCGTTTATGGAAGCAATCATTCAAATTTAGCCGCTCGTCGTCGCCGGAATTCAGGAAGACACACGTTTGAAAAATTAAAGTGCGAGTGCCTGTCAACACGAGCGATCGATTTGTCCGCCATTGCAGCCTAAGACAAATAAGTTAATACACTTTTAATATTATTGGAATTTGGCGTTTCACTTGCCCTACTAAAAAAAATGTCTCCATCGGATGCCATGGAATTAATGGTTTTCTTTTTGTTTAATAATGTACATTTTGAAAAATTAACTGATGTAATAATTCATCCCGTGAACATAGTATAGTTAATGATTAATTAGAAAAAAAACTAGTTAATTACAAAATGAAATCTAGAAAATCTCTTCCCTTCCTCACAGTTGAAAATGCATACAAGTAAATAAATAAATCTTGTGGGTTCGTCCTTTCTTCACTCTATATCAACAATGACTGCACTTTCTTCAGTTCACACTTTTTTTTTAATTCCAAAACGTTGATAATACGAAAGGACAAAACCATCGAATTGTAAAATGTGGACCATTTGAAAAATAATTACATGTGTTAGGTTTTGTCTGTTATTATGCTTGTTACTATTAGCTGCATGCAATTATCTTTCTCGATTGTTTTCCAGGTTTTGGGTTTATATGGATTCGGTTAGAAAGAAAAGGAAAGAACAAACAAAAAAGCTTGTTCTTTGCCTATCATCACACACAAAAGTGCATTGCTACGTGCAATCCCATGAGCCCCCTTGAAGTTGTTTTTAAATCATTTCATATACATGATCTTATTTAATTAAGTGGTCTTGGCAATTAAATGGGTTTCGAAATGAGGCAACGAAACTTCCAAGAAAATTCAAAATGTTTGAACCTGAGATACTATACATATCATAAAATGGAGTTTTCAGTATACTCGGTTTCAGCCGTTCATGTATGTATGTATGTATGTATGCATGCATGCGTGTTTAATTTGTTGTGCTAAACGACACAGAATTTGAGGGGTTATCGTGATTACAACTTTAGAAGAGATTAAGATGGCTACATTTCTTTGGCTTATGTGATGGGAGCGTGGCTATGCCGTGGGGAAAATGACTTTCTATCTCATACGTACAAGAGGAAGAGGGCTAGGCTACTCGATAGCTTTAATTCAATGCAATGCAACCATCAATCTACCTCTTTCAATGTCAGTTGAAATTATTTTCTTCTAATACAATCTGTTATCTTGCTACCAATATTTATATTTTTCATTAAATAAGTAAAACATATATCATTTTATGAATTTCATCTCTATTTTTACACATGAGAATGAACAAAAATGCTCTGAATGTTAAGTTAATATTAACTAAGTAAAGCGGAAGTTTTCAGAATTATAAATTAGAATTCTTGAAAGAAAAAATAAACTAGCTAACATTTATTATGTAGTAGGCTATAGAATAGAACCTCTATAAATTAATATTTGATAAATTAATAACCTCGACTAAATAATGTTTTTCTCCGATTCCGACTTAGGCCAATAGGATAAAATAATAATTTCACTAAATTTATGGATAATAATTTTTAAAAAATTTCTTAAGGCCCATAGAAAATATAAAATAATAATTCATTAAATACATATAAAAATTACATATACTGTGTAAATTCATAAAATAAAGCACTTTCTAGATAACTTCTATTTTTAAATTTTATTCTTTCCTAAAATATGTATTTATAGTCAATTGTTTATTCTTTGCAAGTGAATTAAATTTAATTTCATTTTTAACCTTTTGCAAAGCATAGACCATATCTGGAATATTTTTCTCATGTTGAAGCAAGTAATTCTTCAAGGTCTCCACTGCAAGAAAAATCTCTTTTTGGAGAAACATGTGGTAAAACATTACTATCATCTGGATCTTGATCGTTATTAGCTCACACACTCATTACTCTTTCACTAACTTCTTCATCTGTTGGTGATTGCACTAAAGCTTCATTTTCACTAGGATAATTTAAAATCTGCTTAATATTTATGGCAATTTTATAGTGCAGATTAAAAATAACTTCTTCAAGTTTATGAATCCCTTCAACATCATCAATTTCTTATTCTAGAGGCATACTTTTTTCAGATCGAATTTTGCAATGTTTGAAACAATTTGCAATAGTTGTTGTTTTCACATCAATATTACAAGCAGCATTAATAAAATTGATAGCATTTAGCACATTAATTTTTTTAGGATTTATTGCTCTCATCTTATAGCCTTCTAAAATGCTAGAATAAAAACGACACCGATAATAAACTTTAAGTATTCAAATACTTCCAGCATCACATGGTTGAAATTCTAATATTGTGTTTGGAGGCAAAAAGAATAATTCAATATATCTCAAGCCTTCGATAACTTTGGGATGGGCTGGGCAATTGCCTACGATAAGCAGCATCTTTCTACCGGTCATTCTATTGTCAAACCAACGAACAAATTCTTGAAAAAGTAATTCAGTCATCTATGCTTTCTTGTTGGCTCGATAATGACAATTAAGATTGCCAATATTCACATTTTTAAAGCATCTAGAATTAGCAAACTTACCAATAATCCACAAAAATACTTTATCTAAACCATCCCATTGCAACAAACAACAACAACAAGTCTTTCCTGTTGAGATTTTGAGTTGTTAGGGTTGTTAGAATATGATAAGTATTTATCTTTTAAATTTAGGATATAATAAGTATTTATCTTTTAAATTTAGAGTCTAGCTATTAAGAGTTTGTTATTTAGTTTCTATCAAAGTCTTACATATAAGTATAAATATAAGGCTGATGTATCTCTTTTTGATATCAGAATACAATAATGAAAACCTAATTCTTAGGTTATTTCTTTCAAGTTGGTATTAGAGCCTACCAAAAAAAAAAGGCTTTGAAACACTTAAAACAACATGAGTGGTAGAGATGGTGAACCATCTGGATCGAAACCTATTATCATTCAATCTGAAGGAGCATTCAATGCAGGAATTACGCTTACAGAATCAAATTATGATGTATGGTCTCAACTAATGGAAATGCATATTGGTGAAAGAGAAAAGCTTTCCTATATTCGGGGAAAAATAAAACCACCTGCTGAATCAGAGGATGGGTATGAAAAGTGGTATGCTGAAAACCAAAAGGTGAAAAGATGGCTGCTAATATCTATGAGTCCAGAGATTATGAAGTGATATTTACGTGTATCCACTGCCCATGAAATCTGGACTGCTTTATCAAAAGCTTTCTATGATGGCAGTGATGAGTTGCAGCTCTTCGCCTTAAACCAGAAAGCATTTGCAGCCAAACAGAATAGAAGATCTCTCTCTGAATATTATGGAGAACTAACTGCAATTTTTCAGGAATTGGATCACAGAGACAAAGTGGTCATGAAGGATCCTGATGATGTGGTTGCGTACAAAAAATCTATTGAATGACTACGGGTGCATATATTTTTAGCCGGACTGGATGATCACTTTAATCAGGTTCGCGGAGAAATCCTACGTCAGGAGTCTACTTCAGGCCTAGAAGAAAGTTATGCCCTGATTCGACGAGAGGAGAACCGCCGTGTAACATTAAAAGGAGACTATGGAGACTCCGATGCTGCTGCTATGGTGATTCGCAACAAGTCAAAGACATCTATTAGTATTAGAAAGTCCACACAAAAATGTACTCATTGTAATAAGTCAGGCCACATCAAAGATTGTTGCTTTGAGCTTGTAGGCTATCCAGATTGGTGGGATCAGAATCGAGGATCACAAAGAAGGAAAGCTAAAAATTCCCTGATTTCCGCTGTTGCTGAAACCAAAACAAGTGAGGACAATGTTGAATCAACTTCAACATTAGTAGCAACCACAAGCAAGGAAGGTAAGGTGTTTAATATTTCTACATCTGTTTGTGATAATACATGGATAATTGATTATGGTGCTTCAAATCATATGACCTTTGATTCTGGACAGGTTAAGAAACTTAGACCATCCTTACAAAAATCTGTTTTGATAGCAAATGGTAATGAGGTTCCAATTATTGGAGAGGGATCTATTACTGCCACCAATTCTTTAAATTTAGACTCAGTTTTAATTGTTCTATCATTAAATTACAGCCTTTTATCTGTTTCTCAAATAACATCAGCTTTGTCTTGTATTGTTATTTTTTGGCCCAATTTCTGTTGTTTTAAGGATATCCAAACGAAGCGATTGGTACGTGGTATTAGGCGAGGGAATTTATACTACTTGGACATGCAATCGAATACTTCTTCCAAGTTGCATCATGCGTTTGCAATGGATGGTCCAAAGAAGGAAAAAAATGAAGCAGAAATCTGGTTACAACATAGACGACTAGGGCATGCTTCTTTTGGCTACCTAAAAAAGTTATTTCCTGGTTTGTTTAACAACATTGATGTTTCTATTTTTTTGTTGTGATGTTTGTGAACTTGCCAAGAGTCATCGAAGCTCTTTTTCATCAAGTTTTAATAGAGGTCATTTACCTTTTATGATTGTTCATTCTGATGTTTGGGGTCCATCTAAAATTTCAACTTTGGGGGGATCTCGTTGGTTTGTTACTTTTATCGATGATTGCACAAGGATGACTTGGGTGTGCTTAATGAAATCTAAGAGTGATGCGAGTGCATTATTTCAGAAATTTCATACACATGTTAAGACTCAATATAATGCACATATTCAAGTGCTTCGTAGCGATAATGGTGGTGAATACCATAACTCTGAATTGAAGCATTATTTGGAAGAAAATGGAATTGTCAATCAAAGTACATGTGTTTATACACCCCAACAAAATGGGGTAGCTGAAAGGAAGAGTAGGCATTTACTAGAAGTTGTTCGTGCCTCATTGCTTCATGCAAAAATGCCATTATCATATTGGGGAGAAGCTCTTACTGCATATTTAATTAACTCAAGTCCTTCACGGACTCTTGATTTTCAGACACCTTTCGAGTTCTTAATGATACTACAACGCTCCATCAACATCAAACTTACCTCCTCGTGTCTTCGGCTGTGTAGTATTTGTACATATTCATAAACATCACCGCCATAAGCTTGCTCCTCGAGCAATAAGATGTGTGTTTCTTGGATATGCAACAAATAAAAAGGGGTACAAGTGTTATCATCCTCCAACTCGACGTATGTTCATATCCATAGATGTAGTCTTTCATGAAGATGTGATGTATTTTGAGTCTGAATTTCCGGAGGAGAGACATGAAGAAATTCAGACATTAGATTATCAATTTCAGGAGGAGTATGAAGTGGTTGATAATGGTGTTGGTGATCACTTAGAAAATCATGGGATACGTATTGAGCAAGAAGATCTAACTCCATCGATTGAAGAAGAGTCCTCAAGTGAAGAAGACCCTGAATCCCAAGCTGAAATACCACGCCAATCACCTGCTGAAGATATTCCTATTCTTGAACCCGATCCACCGAGAAAACGATTACCAGAACGATCCACCAGAGGTATTCCTAAACTTAGTTATGAGCCTGAAATTTCTAGTAAAGTTAAATACCCAATGAGTCATTATGTGTCAAATCATAACCTGTCGGGAATCAAATAAGTCAACGCCAAATCAATTATCTATCGATCTATTCCTAACAGTGTGCAGGAAGCTTTATCTGATCCAAAATGGAAAGCTGCAATGAACGATGAAATGAAAGCCTTGCAAAAGAATGAAACATGGGAGCTTGTTGATTGTCCAGCAAGAAAGAAACCAGTAGGGTGTCGTTGGGTCTACACCATAAAGTATAAAGCAGATGGCACAATCAAACGATTCAAAGCAAGATTGGTAGCAAAAGGATACACTCAAATCTATGAGATTGATTACACTGAAACCTTCTCTCTTGTAGCTAAAATCAGTACTATGAGAGTGTTATTATCCTTGGCTGCAAATTTGGATTGGTCATTACAGCAGTTTGATGTTAAGAATGCTTTTTTACATGGTGAATTATTCGAAGAAATCTATATAGAGCTTCCACCTGGATGTATGTCAACAATGCAGAATAGGAAAGTTTGCAAGTTGAAGAAATTGTTGTATGGACTGAAACAATCTCCACGAGCATGGTTTGGGAGATTTTCAAAGTCTATGAAAGCTTTTGGATATCATCAGAGTAATGGAGACCATACTTTATTCATAAAGAAGGCAAATGGGAAGATCACAGCTCTCATTATCTATGTGGATGACATGGTAGTTACAGGAAATGATCCATAAGAGAGGAAGGCATTACAAGAATACTTGTCCAAAGAGTTTGAAATGAAAGACTTGGGTTGCTTGAAATATTTTCTTAGGATTGAAGTTTCAAGATCAAAGAAAGGAATTTTTCTGTCCCAAAGGAAGTATGCATTGGATTTATTGCATGAAACTGGAATGTCAGCATGTCAACCAGTTGACACACCAGTTGAGGAAGGCCTGAAGTTGTGCATTGAGGTAGACCAAGTACCCGTTGATAAAGGAAAATATCAGAGACTTGTAGGAAGATTAATGTATTTAGCTCACACAAGACCTGATCTTGCGTATGCTTTGAGTATTGTTAGCCAATTCATGCATAATCCTGGAGAAAGACATATGAATGCTGTCATAAGAATCTTACAGTATTTGAAGTCCGCACTGGAAAGGAATTTTGTTCACTCAACATATGGATTGGCAAAACATAGAGGTTTACACCGATGTTGATTGGCTGGATCAATCGATGATGAGCGATCAACCGCAGGGATATTTTTTCGTTTGTGGGTGGAAATCTTGTGACATGGAGAAGCGAAGCAAAATGTTGTTGCGGTCGGTGAGTTCGAGGAATGGTCATTGGCGTGTGTGAAGCCTTATGGTTAAAACAAATTTTGGAAGATTTAGGTTACGACCGAGGCCAGTTAGATTGTATTGTGATAATAAAGCGACGTGATATAGCTTATAATCCGAGTCTGACATGATCGGACAAAGCATGTAGAGGTTGAGGATTTTTTATCAAAGAGAAGTTGGATGAGAATATCATAGAATTGCCTAAAGTATGTTTAGAAGATCAGTTGGCTGATATCCTTACCAAAGCAGTCTCGAGTCACATGTTCTTTAAATGTCTAGGCAAGTTGAGCATGTATGATATTTATGCACCAACTTGAGGAGGAGTGTTGAGATTTTGAGTTGTTAGGGTTGTTAGAATATGATAAGTATTTATCTTTTAAATTTAGGATATGATAAATATTTATCTTTTAAATTTAGAGTCTAGCTATTAAGAGTTTGTTATTTAGTTTCTATCAAAGTCTTACATATAAGTATAAATATAAGGCTGATGTATCTCTTTTTGATATTATAATACAATAATGAAAACCTAATTCTTAGGTTATTTCTTTCAAGTTTTCCTTGTCCTTTTTCTGTCATTCTAATTGCTTTGTAGCTAGTGAATGATCAGCTTGCAAATGATAAAATAATTATGTTTCGTCCATATTATAAATATCCTTCCAATTAAACTTGTCCAATTTCGCTTGAATTTCAGGTAAAGCATTTTTAATATTCTCCATGACAACTGAACTACTTTCACCGAACTTTCTATAAGACTTAATTCCATATCTCGCCTTGAACCGCTCTAGCCAATCACTTGAGAAGTTACAGTCTGAATCTGCATCACCATACATTTTTTATAGAAACTCTTTTGCTTTAGTTTGAATCATTTCTCTAATCATGTTCATTTTCTCTTGATATTGGAGAAATCACTCATACAATACCTTTTCTAATTCGGGATAGTTGGCTGATTTGTGGCTTTTAATATTGCTATTTGTTATCTCTTTTGATAATATTTTGCTCACATTTTGAGAGTATTTGATATAGTTCATTGGTCGAGGGAGAGACCAAACTTTTGTTGAACCCATTGTTACAAATATTTTTTACTTGAAAAGAGGTGCTCATTTTTGTACTCCCATAATGCTTTTCGTATCTCATCTGTTAGTTTAGATTTTTTTATACATTTCAAATGAGAAGCTATAGAGGAAAAGATATATATAAGTTTTTATATTTTGATATATGAAATTAAAGTGCATATTTTATTTATAAATATTTCATTGTGCACTCGAAACACTTCATATTCTAAACCGAATAAAAAAATTATAAAAAAATAAAAAAAATAAAAAATTGGATTGATTAATAAGAAATTTGCAATTTTATTTGATAAAATTTTGAATTAGTAAATTGAGAAATCTACTTTAACGGATAATGTACGTACATGCATGCATTGCATTTTAAACCATATCATCCCCACAATTAGCTCTGATACAATGCACCATCGTCCATCATGCATCTAAAATACCAAAAATCATTTCTATACTTTTTAATTCCTTTATTAATTTTATATAAATTTAATAAAAAATAATGTATAAATTATTAATTATTTTTTAAAATAATAAATATTATTTTATTAATAAATTAATAAAATATTAATTTATCGTTAAAATAATAACTTCTATAAAATAATAATTTTTTCTGTCGCAATGTTATTATTTTATAGAGGTTGCACAGTAATTATATTGCATTCATCCTTATGGACAAAGAAGTACATGCTTCGACCCAGTAAAAGAAATGTAGATAAATCATTTCTAATCAAACTTCTCAGTTCTGCAATTTGCAAAAACGTCTAGAAAGAAAACTCTATCTCAACTTTGACTGCCTTTTATACTTATCTTAATTCTATCTTAGCAAGAAGATTCTTTTAATGTTGCCCAATAATGTAGATGGCTGTTGTTTTACAACAGGTACTAACAAAGAAGAATAATACTGAAAAAGCAACTGAAATTCAAGTGGAAGAAGGTATGGAGACAAGAATTGAAGATATAAGAAAAAAGAAATCACTTAAATGGAATAAATAAGATTATATATTATATATATATTTAGAGTAAGAATCAAATTTCTCTATATATTACTACTTGGCAAGAAAGAACATTGCAAATTGAATTTTCAACTTTTTAAAGAACCAGTAATAACAGCCATTGAAATGAAGTATAATAAATGTGATTTAGTTAGTACAGCAGCATCATAGACATCATTCCCCACATCACCCATGTGCTGCATCTCTTTATCTTTCTCTTTCTGCAACCTAGCAGATAACATTCAATGATAAAAGCTTTACAATTTCTATATCAAATAACAAATTAATGGGTCAAATTTTTCCCATCAAATTTAGTTCTCAGTTTCACACAGTTCCTTAATAGTCATAATCGATGGCAAATAAACAGTGGGTCGGTTTCAGTATGCAGTTTTAACTTCATCTGAGTTGAGATAGAAAAAACAACTCTGAAATTGCTTAAGCAGTTACTACGTACATGTACTTGTGTAGAAGAGAAACAGAACTGCTTGAATATATTACAAGACAGACACTCAGTAATTACTTCAGTAATTTTGTTCTGTATTACTTTTCAATTGAAGTAGTTTGGCAATGTTATTAGAAAATAACCTGTAAGGTCATATTTGGGTTGAACCGTTATAAACCTGTTGCAGATTCTCTGTTTCTTGTTTTTCAATGAACAGACTCTTTTGTCTGCGATAATTTCAAAAGCAAAAAGTACCCAATTACTTGAGATCAAATGAATGATTAGGATAACAATAAACTTCAGAAAGCTCTATTTTATGACAAGTTGCAGACTGTATACACCGACCCTTATGTCCTATTACTGCAAAAATGGATGGAGGCGGCATTGCATTGCACCTTTACAAGGTAGAATTGCATCCTATCTTCACTTCCTTCTTTTTAACCAATCTACTACCCCAAAAAGGTTTATTTTATTTATCTAAATTCCTTTTCATGAATGAATTGCTTAATCGCAGAAAAAAATATCTACTGATAGTATGATGCCGCATCATGAACTGTGTCAAATAGAAAATACTTCATTTCACTCTTACTCCGCAGGAGTAATTTGCATAAATGTAAAATTTGACATTAATTGGGGCAAGCAAGAATTACAGTGATGTTCACATGTAAGAGCATTGAACGAAACAAAGCTTAACTTCGAAGCACCGAATGGCTAAACCAATAGCTAAATTCAACAACATATTGCAAATAATAAGCTAATAAAGAAATCATATACAACTAGCTAGGGACCAACCGTCCAGGCAGCAAGTTGCAGTAAATTGCAAATGTTTTAATTGGTCAGTTTAAGTATGGCAGTTCTTTTTTTTTTTTCTTTTGCAGTGGGCAAAAGTGCCATACTTGAACATGGATGATATTTGCATACCTGCACAAATAATATCTTTCCGAATTTTATTTTATTTTTCAAATAAAGAAAATTGAAAACCACGTGGTTTCAACAAAAGTAGGCCTGGATGCACTTGGCGGTTTAAGGTCCCCTTATACAGCTGAGTAGAGAGAGAGGTTCAGTTAGTTTATGTGACGTTGGCTAAGGGGACATTTTGCTTCCTTGAGCATCTATATATTTCCCCACATCAGCCCCCCCTCCTTTCCTCACAGGCCATACTACCAAATTCTCCTATTACACCACTATAATACCAGATTTAACTATACTAGTGTTTGAGCTTGTTACCTATTATTTAATTGTTGTTTTTTCCCGGAAAATGGCACTTGCTCATCTTCCCTTACTGGGATTTCTTTCTTTAGTCCCATTTGTTTATGGGTACGATGGTGGTTGGACTAATGCTCATGCTACCTTTTATGGAGGTGGTGATGCCTCTGGTACAATGGGTATGTAAACAGAAACAAACCCATTGCTCTCCTTTTGTGTTTAATGGGCTGTGGTTCCATTCTGTAATCTTACTGTTAAGCCGAAGCTATTAATAGTTGTTCACCTTTGTGGCATATGGAGATATACTGATAACTTGTATTTTGGCTACGTTTTGCAGGTGGGGCTTGTGGATATGGAAACTTATACAGCCAAGGATACGGGACTAACACTGCAGCTTTGAGCACAGCCCTGTTCAACAATGGCCTAAGCTGTGGAGCTTGTTTTGAAATAAAATGTACTGATGACCCAAAATGGTGCCTCCCTGGCTCTATTGTGGTGACAGCCACAAATTTCTGCCCGCCCAACAATGCCCTCCCTAACAATGCTGGGGGCTGGTGCAACCCTCCACAGCATCATTTTGATCTCGCTCAGCCTGTTTTTCAACGAATTGCTCAGTATCGATCAGGGATAGTCCCTGTCGTTTACAGAAGGTATGAAACCTAGTACTTGAAAATAATTTGTGGGAATTTTGGCTGTGGTTGTGGCGATGCTGTCATGCATGTGAAACATAAAAGAGAGACAGATTATAGATTTGTGTCCTCTTTATATATCCATCACAAGAAAAACTTTGTTTTTGTACAAGATATTGAATATTATTTTGATTACAGGGTACCATGCCAGAAGAGAGGAGGTATCAGATTCACGATCAATGGCCACTCATACTTCAACTTAGTCTTGATAACAAATGTTGGAGGTGCTGGTGATGTTCAGGCAGTTTCAATAAAAGGATCAAGAAGTGATTGGCAACCCATGTCAAGAAATTGGGGTCAGAACTGGCAAAGCAACTCATATCTCGACGGACAAAGCCTCTCATTTAAGGTCACAACAAGTGATGGGAAAACTGTTGTGTCTAACAATGTTGTACCTGCTGGATGGTCCTTTGGCCAGACTTTCACTGGCCAACAGTTCACTACTTAAGATTCAAACGAAACAAAAACAAGCAGACACATAAGCTAAAGGGTGCTGTCCGCTAGTTTGTCAGTTACTGCTATACTAAGTATTATTTCTTCTTCTTCTTCTTCTTTTATTTTCCGAATAAAAGATTTGTATTTTTACCACATCCGGACCGGGCACGGGCAAGGGTATTTGAAAGAGAGCCCGAAAGGCCCGGCTCCGAGCCACGCTTGATGGTCAGGTCTAGACTCTAGTCACTACTTATAGTTTTAGTTTCTTAGCTTAATTTAGTGAGATATGAAGGTCTTCCGTTCTGCTATCTTTTGAAAAGGCAGACGGGAAATTTGGCAGTGGTGGTGGATTTTACCACCCGCCATTTTTATTTTTATTTTTTAAAAGAAATATTTCGGAAGGCTTATCTTTTGCTATTATTGGTCATCTGTAGAAAGCAAATTTGCTTACCCCTGAAGCAACTGCATGTAACCAGCCATTTGCTGGATGTGCTACTACTAAATAATATGTGTTTTGGTTTCTGATTAGCAAGATTTGTGCCTCTCTATCTCTCTGAAAAATTTACATCAATTGTGAAATATGCTAAGAAATCTATAACTATATAAATATTATAAAGCTGACCCTATTCAGTAATTTTCAAGAAAAGTAATCTACAGAAGTTTATAATTACCATATTAAAAATAATATTATTATTTATCCATAAGTATCATCATATGTAGGAAAAATAATTAATGTTTTAGTTTTATAACAAACAAATCTCAATTTCAATATCAAAGGTAAGTAAAAATTATACCAGCCCATACTCTATAGGCCCTTCATTAATTAATGAGGATGTCCAACAAGGAGAGTGCAATCGTCTATATTGGGCCATACTTGTGGATCTTCTTAGTCTAGCCCAAGTTGGTTTATGGATATCTTATGCTAAGATGTAGCATGACTTATCCACTTGTCCATCAGCTATTGGACTGAAATACACATGGCAAGATGTCCTAAGCATCATATCAAGTTAAAAAAGATCTTCCAACGTGGACAAGACCATCTTTTGGTAACCAACAGCAAGAAAGAAATAGATACGTGGATATGGATACGAAGATAAAGGGATAAGCCACAGGTACTTCTCATTGGACAATCCAAAACCCGCAAGCACATCTCAACCGTTGGATCCAGAAAATCAACAAAACCAACCGTCAACTTTCAACAGAGAACAAGAACCACAATTCCTCCTTTCAAAATGAAGTACAAAGGCATCGACCATTAATCAGCTTTAAACAACTGCTACTACTAGTCTTCCTTTATCTGAGACCTTATTTTCTTTGCCGAAATTAAGGATGGCTACTGTCACTACTCAAGCTTCTGCCGCCGTATTCCGGCCATGTGCATCAAAATCAAGGTTTCTTAGTGGGTCTCCTAGTAAACTCAACAGAGAAGTAGCTTTTAAACCAATGTCATCTTCACCTGCTTCTTTCAAAGTTGAAGCCAAGAAAGGCGAGTGGTTGCCTGGTTTGCCCTCTCCAGCTTACCTCAATGGAAGGTATATATACAATGAACCTAACTTTAGTATTGCTGTTTCTTCTTCTTCTTCTTTTTTCTTAAAAAGAAAAAAATCAAACTAGCAACCTCATGACCATAGGACAACTCTGGTAAAAGCTGAATGGTTTCTTACTGTTGGTTTCTTCTTACTATAGAAAATGCTGAATTCTGAATGTTAAAACCTTGTCAATGTAAATGCAGTCTTCCAGGGGATAATGGGTTTGACCCTCTTGGTCTAGCTGAGGACCCTGAGAATTTGAAATGGTTTGTCCAGGCAGAGCTTGTGAATGGCAGGTGGGCTATGTTGGGCGTTGCAGGAATGCTATTGCCTGAAGTTTTCACAAAGATTGGAATAATCAACGTTCCTAAATGGTATGATGCTGGCAAAGAAGAGTACTTTGCTTCATCGTCAACTCTCTTTGTCATTGAGTTTATTTTGTTCCATTATGTGGAGATCAGAAGATGGCAAGATATCAAGAACCCAGGAAGTGTCAACCAAGATCCTATCTTCAAGCAATACAGCTTGCCTCCAAATGAAGTTGGTTACCCTGGTGGCATCTTCAACCCTCTAAACTTTGCACCAACTCTCGAGGCCAAGGAGAAGGAGCTTGCCAATGGTAATAATTAGCCAACAGCCTGCTTCATTCAATTCTGATAAGAAATTTTTGTATAGAATAGACTAATGTTGTTTTGATTCTATTATATGCAGGGAGATTGGCTATGTTGGCATTCCTAGGGTTTGTGATTCAACACAATGTGACTGGCAAAGGACCTTTCGACAACCTCTTGCAGCACCTGTCAGACCCATGGCACAACACCATTATCCAGACATTTAGTGGTAACTAAATTTCAGTAAGAGAAAGAAAAAAAGAAGAAAAAAATGGGGGTCCATGTTTCTTGCCTTTGTAAACCATGAATTATATGGTTTTTGAGTGAGGTTTGAGCATCAATGTGATATAAAGAACTTTCAGTGTACAGAGGAACTAAGATGGCATTTATATTACTATTTATCACTTTGACCCACTCAAATTATATCACTTTTATTCTATCTAGCATGAAGTTGCTTAGAAATAACAAATCCCAAGTGAAACTGTGGCACAAATTTTGTTTTCATTTTCTACAAATTACAATTATACAGCTCGGGTGACTACAGCCTGTTAACAGAAGCTTAATCCCGCTACAAAAGTGTCATTAAAGAACATAAGAGATCATATAAAGATATAGATATATATAGATGGCTTGGTAATTTATGATGTATATCATATATACAGCTAACAGCCTAGAAATATGAGATGGAAAAAAAAATCCAGTCGATTCGCAATATTCTCTCTGTTGATTTCTCTTCCATGTATCAAAATTGTGTCCTAAAACCTCCCTTCTCATAAATGGGTTGCTTCATAATATGTTATAAGATCACACCATTGATTCTTCCAGCAAGCACTCTTCCCATCAAAGGAAAGTAATGTTCATCTCGGTAGGATTAATTTGATTGCTGCATGAAATGAAGCAAACAGTAAAACACTTAAGAATAGATAATGGCATCAGCTCTCAGACACCTTAACTTTGTTCCTATCGATGGTTATCCCATTTATTAATGCAAGAGAAGGAAAAACCAAAATCATATCTTCATGACAAGGTTAGGTACAAGTGGATGATGCATCATAACGACTGTGGATCCAACTAATTAATTAACTATGAAAATGTACTACACATCACTGAGCACCAAAACGGCAAAACATATAAGACATTAGAAAATCCCTTTAGGTGATTTTCCATAAGAAAAACGCTCATTTGAAGGCAGCAGAACTAAGTGAAGAAAGTATTTTACCAACGAAAGCAATTCTTAGTAATTCAATCTGAACCATGAAACCGGCATGAAAATTGTTAGTATGGAAACAATATAGTATTGGCCTATCATTTTGAAAACTCCTTCATTAGCCACTTCATTGTAAAAAGATTTAAGACGATAATTTATGTAATGGTTCATGTTAGCTGGCAATAGAGACGTCCAAGAATTGGGCTTTAAAGGCAGTTGAAGAAACAACAAAAGCCTAACCATAATTCTTTCTTTTTCTCTGAGAAAGAAAAGCCTAACCATAATGATTTCGAATCAACCTAAAAAATTTGAAAAGAACACAAGTATATTATAATGCTGGCTGCTAAAATTGGATGCAATTAGAAATTAATAAGAACTCCTAGGGACTATACAATTAGACATATGATCTCAAATCAATTAAGTCCAGAAGAAACTACTCCAATTATTCTATCAATAAGCAAATTACCAAAAAGAGAAAAAACGACAGATAGAGAAAGATTTCTAACCTGATGGTATGGATTCTCATTAAACATTGCAATGCTGCAAGGCCCAGAAGCAGAAAACCAAGTATGATGCTCTTTGTCATACATTGGTCTAGGCAGTTCAAAGTTGCTATTGACTTGATAAACAGTGTGATTTCCTTGATTATTCATCTGCATCTCAGGCTTCACTTCCTTAACATCAGGCAAATTTAAACTACTGTACGGAGGGTATAGGAATTGCTCATCGAGTTGTACATTTAAGCATGTATTGCTACTTAAACTTCTCAATGCACCACCTTCCTGTCCCATGTTATCAACTGGTCCAGGTTTTCCAATTTCAGTTTGTTTTCCAGTATCATAGAAACCAGAATAGCCTGGAAGGGATGCATTGGTTGTGCACTCTATATCTCTGCAAAAAACAGAGCATGGCCACTCATTGTAATAAGATAACAGCATAACAGAAATCTGTTTGCCCAGTAAGCACTTACAAGATTTAGGGGGAAAAATGGAGAAAAGAAAATAACCAACAGCTTTTAACAACAGTTATTTAATAGCTGCATACAGAAATAGCAGACATAAATGAAACTCGGTAGTGCCTAACATCGATATATAAGTAACTTATTTTGATTAAACCAAAACTACGTTCAGAATGATTAACAATTCAAGCATTCGCTGATTAAATGGCATTTGAGCAACTGACCCAAAGATCAAGATCAAGGCAAATTTACCTTTGGGGCAAAAAACTTGGTTCGTTGGATATTATTAGATGTTGATTGCCATTGTTTGGAAGCCATGATAATGGTTGGGCCTCTTGTAAACCATTTATCATATAAGGTAAAGCAATTCCACTCTGAAACTGTGAGGCAAAATAAGTTAGATTAAGATTTTGGTTCCAACTAAAACATTCATTATACGGTCAATGCCATACCTGGTTATTGCATTCCAGAGGCATAAGTTGGCACTTCCCAATATCTTCCTGCCAAGAGAAGTAGCCAGTGTAAGAATATTATTCCAAAACTCATGATAATCTCACCAAGGTGAGTAAAAGAATTAGCAGCTCCCTCATTCACTCTTACAATTAAGGAGTAAACATAATTTGAAATGCTGATATAAAAAATTGGACAAGGAATAAGATGTCTTGATATGTGATATATACATCTTGTTCTTTTATAACATAATAAACAACTTCAAAAGGGACAAACACGAGGTGGCACTTTATTACTAACAAGAGTAAATGATTATCACTAGCTGGAAGTAACATAGAATGGTCGTTTAGGGCTTGGGGAGGTTTTTATGGATTCCAATCTTCCAGGCCTTCAAGATTCCAGTCTATACACTAAAACAAGTGATACCTAGAGTATAGCCATATTACTAAATCATGTGCAGTAACAATGTAGCATACCTTGTGCATACGGAGTTGATTAATCGACTCTTTTAGTGAGTCTTCCATCTGCCTAAGATGTTCTATTCTGTCAACCTTATCAGGATCACTCCAATAGCTGAAAAGAGTAATGGCATGAAACTGTAAGATTTATTTTATCCTAGAACAAACAGACAGGTCTTACTCCTACCTATATATAACGGGCATCCACAGACATCTACAACTCAAACTGTCATTGATAAGTTCATGCATATATCATAGCCAGTTTATGTACCACAGCAAGCATACTAAACTATGATAGGAGTTTTAAAGTCGTGCAATGTTAAAGATAGAAAGCCTTTGTTACATATTGTCTCATGTAAAGCTAATGAAGTGTGATAAACAGCACAATAAAAATGAGATGATTATTTTAACAACTAAAAGCTCAAAAGGTGCACCTCAGTCTCTGCTGTACTTCTGTAAGTTGCGCTTGCATTAACCTAACCTGATCAGTCAACTCCTGCCCATAACAAATTAACAACAAAAATAAAACTACCGATTTGCATCGTGACATTACAACCTAACATTGCGTGGAAGGTGAGACCACAAGTAGTAACTTCATACCTCAACTGTTTGACTGCTACAAGTTAAAAGAAAAAGTATATCAGATCCTTCCAAGGCTATCCTTAAAGAACAGTGCACTAACTTGACCAAAATAATCACATACCTGGAACCCAGAAAGTCTTGTATATTTACATCATGGTCCAATTTCTTAAAAGTTTTCTTTAATGCCTACATTCTCAAGAATAGCACCAAATTGAATGCAAAAATTGGAAAGAATTCAACCGTCCAAGAAATACTAGCAACAAGGAAAACATTACAACAAGAATATCATTTCAGAGCATGGATCATAGGCAATCTTACTTCAAGGCTTTCCAATTTCCTGTTCCAATTAAACGAAAATCTTTTAGCTGTAGTATCACCAAAATGCTAATGGAAGGGGCTCAAAATCTGCTTGCGAATTATCATACCTTTTTGCCCTCTCTTGTGGTGTTAATTGAGAAAATTTTGCAATAACATCTTCTATATTGCTGTAGAATCAAAGAGATACAAAATATTAGCATATAAGTTCTCATTATTTTGAGGCATTTGAAGTACTTGTGCAAAAAGTGAGATTATTTAAACAAACATTAGCCGTGCTTCATAATTGGAAAAGCGAGCAAAGTGGGAATACACTCAGCCAAAAAAGGATGGTTGAGAGTTGAGATGAGCATTAAATACTTTTCGAGAAATCTCCTCCATATCGCTGGCATGGCTATCAAATTGTAAGCATCAGCATATAGGTTCCAGAATCAAGTGGTAGTATATGGTCTTTTAGATATTGTTCTTGAAAAATGACCCGGCTATTGAAATTGTAGCATGTAGGTTCCAGATCCAAGTGGCAGTATCTGGTCTTTTAGCTATTGTTCTTGAGAAATGACCCGGTCTAGCCCATTCCTCAAAAGAATTTTTAATATACTTCTGGTACCAACAAACAAATAATCACTGAGTCCTCTTTCCATACAACGCATATAAAGAGACCCACCAACAACAGAGTCGAGGTATTAGTGAACCAATTGTTCAAAATTTATGATGGTGAAACACTACTAAAGCTCATTATTTTCCCACGATTACATTTATTTATAAGAGTTGCCTTCGCATATATGTTCTTTAAATTTCCTTTTCTTTTTAAAGTAAACCTAAAACCAAAAATTAATGCAGTCACCTGAACGAGCCAACGGCTAACGTAAAGCAGAAAACTAAAGAATGCAACACTATTTAAGCAAACTCAATAACTAAACTAGCATTTAGTCAATCTTTTTAAAGTCATCACGATAAGGGCAAACAATAATTGAAAAACTTGTGCACAGATTATATCTAAAATCAATTTAAAAATTCAAGCTAAACATTAGCTAAAATACCATTATGGCAAATTGTCCAGCACAAAAATACAAATGACATGTTTCTTTTTAATCACCTGTGATCTCCATGGAATAAAGTAGGCTTTCCAGTTGGAGAAAACATGAGAAGGACAATATGAATATCACATAATATAGACAATTCCTTAGCTTTTTTCAAGATCCCATTTCTTCGTTTCGAATAGGTGACTTGTCGATTACTAGTGCTTTCTAATCTCTTTATCTTTAGCTTAACCCTTCCCATACTGCAATTAGTAAACAAAAGCAAATCCTTAAGAATCCAATGATCGAAACAAATGACCCTTTTTATTTTTCTTTATGATGACATAGAAAGTCACTCACTTTATTTGTGCAAAAATACACCTCTCCAACTGAAACTTTCATCCCAGGAAACAAAACTAGAAGGAGAACATGATTCTAACCAACATTTCAACAAAAAAGAAGAACAATTTTTTATTTTTTTTTTAAAGAAAACAAGCAGAAAATGGTATAAAAAAGGTTCTAGTCCTTAAAACTAGGGACATTGTTATTTTCTAGGAGAAACAGAACACTATTCAGATAAAGCCATTAGAAACAAAAGAAATCAGACCCACTTGCAAAAACTGGCAATTTTCTGAAGAAAATGGAAACTTTTTAACTTGAAGTTTATAGAAAAAGAAAAAAGAAGAATAAAAAGAAAGAAAAATTCTTTATTAAGTCAGGAAGACCCAAAATTAAGTAATCCACATGAGGAAAAAGAATCAAGAAATAACAAAAGATCTAGCATAACTGATGAATTGCACGATGTTTAAAAGGAAAAGAAGGGAAGAGAAAAAAGAAAGAAAAAGAATTGAAGTGAAGGAAAAAGGAGGGAGAGAGAGAGAGAGAGAGAGAGAGAGAGAGAGATCGATCATGGATAGAAAGGTAGCAAATTCGCGCGAGGGGTGTACCTGTGATTACGGTAGTTAAATTTGAGCGGGACCAACCAACCCCCCAATTTGTTTTTGTGTTTTGTTAGAGTCTTTGTGAAATGGGAGGAGGTGATATTAATGCCTTTTTTTTTTTTTTTTCTTTTAATTTTCTTCAAAAGTATTTTCTGTTTTTTTTTTAAGCTTTTATTATGAAAAATTAAGGGCGTAATAAAAATTATTTACTTTACTATAAAACTCTAATTTTCTTTTTAAATTACAGCACTAATTTCTAATCTTCAATAATGATAGTTATTATTATTATTATTATTATTATTATTATTATTATATAGTAGATTATGAATTTTAATCTTTCTTTTTCTTCTAAGTAATAATTTTCTTTAGCTAACAGTAAAGTATGTGTTTATGTAATTATGTTATCACCTGTCATACGTTTCATTTTAATTTAAAAATAACTCTTAAAACCAACTCTAAATGAAAAAAGTATGGAAATAAATAATCTTATTTTTATTATTTATAACATTTAAGCCATGTCATCTCATTACTACATTATCTTGGTACAAAAAAATAACATGATAAAATCCTAATTTTTCTTTACTTTATGCATTAAAAAAAATGGGCAAGAATATAAATCACAGTATTGTAAAAATAAATTTCACTATACACGAAATGGATGACATATATTTTAATTAAATATTAATTATTTAATTTCAAATATAAAAAAATTATATTATATTCACAATCTCTTGTATTACATAGTAATATATAAATAAAATCTTATTAGTTCGTATTATTCTAATCACACCAAAATTTAATTAATAAGAACATCCAAAAAATATAATTAGATATAGTTTCTATTTTAAAAAGGTAGATCAGAATTAAGTAGATTTGTGAAATATTTAAATGAATAGAAAAAGTCACACAGTATAATTAAATTTTATTATCATATCTCTATTTAAGACCAAGTGCTTGTTGACCAAACCTATTTCATTTAGAAAAATATTTAAAAATATCATATATTATCAATAAAAGAATTATTAATTTTACTATGTAAATATTTTTTTAAAATATCTGTTTTTCTAAATTTTTTAAAATTTACTTTTCAGTTGTTTTATTAAAACAATTAAAAACAGACTAAAAATCAATTACAACCATAAGTTTTAATATTTTAATATGATATAAATAGAAAAAAATACTATAAATTTAGTAAAAAATAAAAAGCATACATATTTTTTTATATTTCCATGGAAGATTTTTGAGACTTAGATAATTTTTGCTAAAACCAGAACGGATCCAAACTTAAAAGTGAATGATATAATGATTATTATTCTAAACTGAGGTCTAATTATGATTTAGGTACCTTAGAAATTATAAAATGAAAACATATAACGGTAAAAAAACGTAAAGATCTGCTTGTTTTAACAATTTAAATTAATTTTTTTATTTTAATAAAATTAAGGCGACGTGTAATTTATAACACATAATAGCATATCAGTTACTATGTCAATATCTTTTCATTTAAAATATCAAAATAGGCCACAATTGCTATGAAATTATCTTTTATCAAAATTATTTTGCAAAAGAATTTGTCAAAATTAAACAGATTCATCAGGATTATCAAAAACTTTAATTATTTAACCTTTTATGATTATTAAATATATGAAAATTTATTTATTTTTATTAATTATAATATAATATTTTATTTTATTTTATTTTATTTTTTTAATGCTTAATTATTATTTTTTCAATAAAATGTCTGAATCTGTTAGTTTATATATATTATAGTGTTTTTTATAGGTTTTAAAGATTAAAATAATAATTTAACTCATTTTACATATGACTTAACTTAACTATCATTATTTATTTTATTCATAATTTTTTTTATTTTTTTTTAATCTTTTTTCTACTTTCAATCAAATATTTTTTTAATAACAAAGAAAGTGTTGGATTAAATTCCTTTAATTTTTATTTATTTTTATTTAAAATAATTTTATTCCTCATTTTTTTTAATTTCTGAAATTTATTTTTTCGAACACTTAATATCTTTTTTTTATTGTTTTGAAATGAAAAATATATTTTATTTTTTATTTTTAAGATAAATATATGAAAATAAAAGAATAAGTAAATGCCATTTAACTTTTTTAATTTTTATTTGAATGGATGAAAAAGAATAAAATAATTAAATTTTTTTCCTTTAATTTCTTAAGAAACAAATGAACTTTAAAAAAGATGATACTTATTGATAAAAAAAAGAAAAATAGAAGAAATATGATATTATTTTAAAGAAAGAGTTCTTAGCAAGTTTAAATATTTAATTGAATAAAAAATAATTAAACAGTAAAATAGAAAAAATTAAAAAATTAAAAGAACCAAATTTATAATTTTTCCGGAAACAAAAAAAACTTTATGCTGGATGAACAAAAGTGGGTCTGACGAAATCCGGCCCGATTCCATCCAAGTTATTATAGTTGTTACCAAACAGCACCCGTGCGGTCCCACAAACAAAAAAGGCCAAAGAATTTTCCAAAAATAAAAAAGGAAAAGGCAACGAACGACCAAAAGCATGTTAGCTGGCAATTGCGGCTTTTATTTGTAACGGCTATGAATCCCATGAATTCTGTAATTCACAGGCTGGTAGGTTGTTCGGTCAGTTTTTACACAAACAACGTCGTCGTATTGGAGGTTGTGAAAGGAACTTGCAAGGCGCTGTCTATAAATAGCAGACGAAGAAACCCTAAAAGCAACTCGAGCGTTGCTCTGACCACGTTGTTCATTCCTCTTCCTAAAATGGTTTCTCTTTTTTTTTGTCGCTCTTTCAATTACCGAAAAGGCGAATCCATTTTAGGAAGGGAATGAACACTGTCTTCAGAGTGAAATACTATCACCCAAAGACACAAGATTGATAATTCTTTCTCCAGATCACATTTATGTTTTTGGTGGTATTGTTTCTTTTAATTTGATTTGTATATTAATATTAAATGTTTTGCTGTTTGGATTGCTTGAGCTTAACCTTTTTATTTTTCCTGTATTGATTGATAAGCTATCTGTGCGTATAGGATGTCTACTGAGCTCGTAGATTCCCAAATGCTAAAGAATAAAACTCTTTTGCTATTTTAATCCATGCTTTAGATGATGAATTTTTATGTTTTACATGTCTCTGTAATTTATTAGGATATTCATCTCTCCTAATTTGGAGAAAAGCTCTTTCTTTAATGTTTAATTAAACTTAATAGGAAGATTCTTAATCCCCAATTACAGAGGGTTTATATATATATATATATATAAGTGGATATGTGTATTATTGATTTCTAAGTAGTGCTTTTGGATGTTCACCTGTGCCTTCAATTGTTCTTCCTCTAAATTTTGGGATAGGTGCCCTGTAAATTACTTTAGTTCAATTTAACTCATTTAGTTAACATTAGATGCTTGGTAAGTTGAGCTCATACTCTGTTTTCTTGGTTAAGCACTATCTTAACATGTTTTTGAAGGGATAAACAAAAGTATTAGAGAATGGTTGACCAGAGGCTCGAGGGGATGTATTCTTTCTTCTGACATTTTTTTTTTCAATAATTCATCAAGTGGTGCATTTGAGCTTTGTCAATTTTGGGAATTGGACTTTTGCATAATGATGCCGAGTCGAATAGAAAATGAATTGTTGGCTTAAAGTGATATTTTTTGACATGTAAGATTGAGATGGTGACGTTGTCGAGCAAAAGGTTTTCAGGTAAAAGTAGTTGTCTCCCTTGGATTTAGATGAGTAAATAGCTGATCTGTTCTAGAGTGTAGATGACTGCTGATGGTGTCTGGTATGATGAGTGTGCTACGACTTCTAACCCCTCCTTTCTTATTAACTTAGCCAGTAATTTGTTGCCTTCTAAAACGATCACTGTTCTTGGAATTTTTGATGATGTTTTTGTTGAAATAGGGCAGCAGTGATTATTCCCATTTGTTTGTTCGTTGGGGTGCTGCCTGAAAAAGCTTTTGGGCAGTATATGAATTTGAAATCCCTCAACACAATGCCAAAATGTCAAGGAAGGCTCTAAACATTTACTTGATCTACATGCCTAGAAGCTCACAAAAGAAACCTCTTTATAGGAAATGTAACTATGCAAGCTTTGACTCACTTGCATGTATATTGCTGTTTTGTGCTGGTCGGTAGATTAGTTGGACTTGATTTTGCAACACTGTAAGTTGTGATCTGATGATGCGAATGCACTCTTACTCGTTTTGGTATATTCATTGAAAGTGAGCATCTCTGTTCCTTCAGATGAAATGGAGTCTGGAGTTGCTTGTATGTACGGAAGACGTGGCTGTTCCTGTTCCTTGATAAACAAATTGATTGTTCACTTTGCAGTCCTAAAGCGTGTTGAAAGCTCTTCAAATTGACTTTACTACCATATTCCAGGGCTTTTAAGATCTTTTTCATTTTAGTTTCTCATAACCCTCTTTTGTACTTCTCGCTCTGCCCATATGAAATGTTGTTAACAGGGCGAATAAGTTTGTCCCGCCGTAGGATGAATACACACACCTGTGGAAATATATTGTAGATATGGCTGGTTCATGTAATTTCTGGAAACTATCAAACTAAAGCTTCAACCATAGTGATAGGCGATAGCACCAGCAGTGAGATGAGGAAAATGCTGAGAACTTCGAGTAACGCGACGCAAGGAGAACATGGGGCTGGGGACATAAGTTGGTTAATCGTGGGGGGTAAGGCATGGCATCATATCTTCTCTGTGACTACGAGTTAGAACCTAAGTGATTACTTTAATGGTAGTCTTTACATTTTCCCTTCCGCTCGTAGTATGGGGAAGAATTGGACTTTAGGGGTATTACTAATTGAATTGAGAAATCAAACTCTATCGCTTGTTTTTAGGTCGTTATGCAAAGATTAAAGATTTTTAAATTTAAAGATGAAAGATTTTTTAATTTATTAATTAATAATTAAATTGAATTATTTAATTCAATTTTTAAATTTGAAAATTATAACGAATTTTGGAAGAATTTATAATTGGAAAAACTCTTTATTTATTTATATTTTATATTAAAAATGAAAGTTATAAGACGAAAAACAAAAAAGATAATAAAAGAAAAATAATAAATAAATGGAAAATTATATCAGGAATATGCCAAGAAGCACAAGGTAGAAAACATAATATGCACTCCAGCCACGCTTCATAACTCCAAATACCAGGATTCGTTATAGTTCCTCCTGTGTAAAGTAGTAGATTTGATAGCCCCTTATCGCCATGGAAGAATTCAGGAGAGCTGAAGTGGGTAAATGTGGATGTCAGTAATTTGAGTCTGCTTATTTCTAACTTGTGAACTTAGTCAGTACAAAGCTATACGATAGCATCCATTTTTCTTCGGCAGTTCGATTTATGATTTATCAATTTATTGTTCATGGACGTTGATAAGAGCCTTCCATTTAGCAACACCTTAGGATGACATAGTTTTACAGTTAAGGGCGAAGTTCAAACGAGGAAAGGCTTATGATGGATATTTAAGCACTCAGAGATGAGAAATGGTGTAGTTCGCACATCTTGGATCAAGTAAAGACTTTGGGTTTCCAGCAAGCCACTGCTACATCCATTTCATTAGGAATTGATGATCTTCTAACAATACCTTCTACGGGATGGCTAGTTCAAGATGCTGAACAACAAAGTTTGATTTTGGAAAAACACTATCATTATGAAATTGTACACGCGGTAAAAAAAATTATGTCAATCTATTGAGATAGGGTATGCTACAATATTCTTTATGCTACCTATGAAAACAGTAGCAATATCAATGAGGAGATGAGATATTTTATTATTTTCTCCCAAAACATCCATTGGTTATTGAATTTTTTTTTAAGGATATATTGTCCTGTTACAAGTTTCTCTTGGATGGTTACACTTCAATCTAGCGCATCTAAACAGGCCATTAATTAATACGAATACTACAGAATATTAAAATTAAGAAATTAATCCACAAATTTTGTGCTTAGGTTAATTAAAGAAAAGGATCGCCTACTTCTTAATTGGGTATTAGAGACATTCACCGATATTAGTTGCAGTTCAACATCTTTGCTTAAGAAGTAAATCAGAAGATGTTGCACCTAGCATTTGTGAAATGGGTAGCAAAAACAACTCTACTGCATTTTGGTGCTTGAGAGATTGTTGAGATTCTATCTAATAGCCTAAGGCCCAATGTAGAACACTATTATTATACCAAAAAAAAAAAAGGATTTATTGTATGAGAAGCTGAATGCCTTGTAATTGTATAGGAAGATTAAGCCAGTTTCAGGCATCATATACTCTGTTTTAGTAAGAGAAAAATGCATTTTAAGTAGTACTAACTTTACCCCATTATCTACTATAACTACAACTTCTGTTTAGATGGCAATAATTTTGCTCCATTTCAAATGAAATAATACATACAATCTCCACATTATTTTGTAAAAGAACCTTGAAGGAAAAAAGAAATATATATAAACATATTACTTAGCTAAAACTACTCGCAATGAGTCTTACAAATTCATCCAAGTCTATGACTCCATCTCCATTATCATCAAAGGCATTAATCATCCTCGTGCAATCTGCTTCTGAGGCTTGTGGGAAACACAATGTGCGAAGGACTTTGTTCAACTCAGTTGCATCAATGGAACCATCTTTATTTTGATCAAAGACGGAGAAAGCTTCTTTTACTTCTTGGAGGCTTGGCTCCTGCTCTTCGAAGAGAGCAGTAATGTCGTTTGACCCCAGCTTATCCTGAAGCTTGTCGCCATCTGGGTCATAACAAGTTCCCAGCACACTCAGCACCGTTGTCAACTCTTCTGTACTCAGCTCTTCATTATGACAGCAGGCGTTCTCTGTCGAAACTGCTTCTGGTTTATCTGTCAGCATTTCCACTTCTTGTGGCAGCCTCTCACTTGCATTTCTGTCGATGCAAAGTTTCTTGGTTGCAACTTCTTCAACTCTACGGCACTTGCTGGCTAACCAAACTCTCCAGAGCTGCCAACAACTAATGTAATAGTTTTCAAGGATGATGATGATACAGTCGAGAATAATTAACAATAACAACCCAATTACAGAGTTTGCTGATTCATTAAAATCCGCAGCGTCGTTCTCCATTTCCTGAGGTAGAAAATTGGATCAAGGCAGTAATTCTGAAAGACTTTGGCAATAAATGTTGGTTCTGAAATGAAGAAGTATGGGAGTTTGGATATTATTAATATAGCAAGATTGAGGAAATGACTGAGAAAAAACACGACAATATAACAATTATTTTGCTCCCAAAAAAGTCTTGTTCGCTGATCTACCTTTTTCCTTTTATTAACTCGTTTACATTTGTTCAAAAAAACACTTCCTGCAACTTCCAAGACATGACCAACCAATTTTTTTTGTTTTTTATTATCGACGGATTTTAGTTAAAATATTTATAAAATATAACGGCAGATTGTTACTTAGGTTTGGCAAAAATGACATGTATGTAAAGGTGTTTTACACTTTGATCTTGGATGATTGACACATATTCTATTATTTAATATTAATAAATATATGTCAATCATCTATTAGTTTAGAGTATGGGTTGAAACATACGCCTAAATAAGAATTTTTTAAATAAAATAATATGGATACGTTTTCATTTATAGACAAAATTAAATTTATAGTGACTTAATAGTAATAATTTATTTATTTATTTTATTGATCATTCTGATTATAAGCTAATCGATGTAAATTTAACAGTTAATTACTTATATAATAATATAAAATCAATTTTATTTATATGAAAATTTCTTTATGATTCTATTTAACGAAATGTAAATGTTATAACATAACACTGGAGCAGATAAATAATTCAATAGAGTTGATATTTAGTGGTGAAAAAGACAGATATAATTTTTGTTTTAAAAATTTAAATTGTTTTCTATGAACATATTTAATAAAAATAAATATTTATTAAAAATTTTCGGGAATAATTTTTTTTAAAAAAATCATTTCTACTAATTATAATCTCAAATAATATCAAAATGACCAAACAATTTTTATTAGAATGGCTTTTCAAAAAGAATCGAAACTTATGAGTTTGAACTACGAGAAGAAGACGTATGAAATTGTATACATTTTACTTGGTAGAAATTGGCTTTGTGATGATTATTGATTAATGATGAAACTTTACAATATGAATTTTGAGATTTATAGTATAAGACAATTATGTTATATACATGTATGAGTTGCAACGGTCCCTAAGCTATCTAACGTCTGTCTATGGTCTATCTAATGTCCATTTCTCATTTAAGAAAGGTTGAAGTGACCTTTCTTCCTTAGAAAAGAAAAGTTGCTCCTTTTCCCTCCTCAAGGCCTGTGATGACATGTCTGTACAGCTTTCTGCTGTACAGACCTGAGGGCTTCCTTTCTTCTCCCTTTCTATGTGTTTGTTACATACTTTCTGTTTTGATTCTTCAACACTCCCCCTCAAGGTGGGTTTGTATAGGTTGATGGAACCCATCTTGCTAAGGATGTTTTGATGACTTGCTTTGTTGAGAGCTTTTGTAAATATATCAGCAGGTTGTTCATGACTTCTGAAGAATGGGGTTTCTATTTCTCCGGATTGTAATTTTTCTCTAATGAAGTGACAATCGACTTCAATGTGTTTAGTCCGTTCGTGGAAGTCTGGATTTGACGCAATGTGTCTGGCAGCTTGATTATCGCAATACATTTTCATAGGTCCTCTGCATTCTATTTTCATATAAATGAGTACTTGTTTGATCCAGACAAGGCCGCTAGCTGTAGATGCCATGGCTCAGTATTCAGCTTCTACACTTGATCTTGCAATTACATTTTGTTTCTTGCTTTTCCATGTTACTAGGTTTCCTCTTACAAAGGTGCAGAATCTTGTAGTTGATTTCCTGTCACAGCTTCCTGCCCAGTCTGCATCAGAGAAACCAACTATAGTGTTAGCATTATTATTCTTCATCCAAATACCTTGACCTGTAGTGTCCTTGAGATACCTAAGTATCCTATCAATTGCATCCAAGTGGCTGGTACGAGGAGCATGTATAAACTGGCTTACCATACTTACTGCATATGTAATATCAGGTCATTTGACAGTCAGATAGATCAACCTCCCTACTAGTCACTGATATTGCCCTATGTCAGTCAATGGTTTACTATCTTCCAGATTAAGTTTAACATTGGTCTCCATGGGAATATTGACGGGTTTAGCTCCTAGCTTCCCGGTTTCTTTTAGTAGGTTAAGGACATATTTTCTTTGGGACAAAAATAACCATTTGTTAGATTTGGCTATTTCTATTCCAAGAAAGTATGATAGCTGGCCTAAATCCTTAATGTCAAATTCATTTTTTAAACTTTGTTTAACTTCCTCAATTTCTTTATTATCGTTTCTAGTTAAAATGATGTCATTAACATATACGAGGATGATAATAGTGTATGTATGAGAGTGATTTACAAACATGGAAGAATCTGAAGTGCATTTATTGAATCCAATATTTAAAAGAAAGAGGCTTAGTTTGGCATTGCTCTTGGAGCTTGCTTAAGACCATAGATTGCCTTTTTAATTTGCATACCGGGGATGGATTTGATGTGGAGTTATGGCCTGGTGGTAGAGTCATATAGATTTCTTCTTCTAGAGTCCATTGGAGAAATGCATTTTAACGTCCATTTGGATCAGATTCCATCATGAATTAGTAATTACAAATAATAAAATACGAACTATGTTCATTTTTGCTACTGGTACAAATGTCTCTTGGTAGTCAACACCATAGGTTTGGGTAAATCCTTTTGGTACCAACCTAGCCTTATATCTCTTAATTGTTCCATCACAGTTATATTTTATTTTATGCACTCATTTACATTCGACGGGTTTTTTATCTGGGGGTAAGGGAATAATATCCCAAGTGTCATTTCTTTCTAGGGCTCGAAGCTCCTCCTTCATGGCTTTGCACCAATTAGGGTTGGTGTTAGCTTCATAGAAGGATGTAGGTTCTGTGTGTGCCGTGAGATTTCTTAGGTAGGCTTTATACTGACTTGATATTGACTCGTAATTAATGAAACATTGAATTGGATATGATACCTTGTGGGACACATAGTCCCTTAACCTGACAGGAGGCCTGGTTGGTCGGGTGGCTCTTTGCGAGGCAATTTCTTCTTGTGGCTCGTTTTCTCTATTACTTTCATTATCTCCCCCTGAAGGAATTGCCTCGAAGACTCGATATGGCTCCCCCTCTGGTGGAGTATCCTGTGCTTGATTGTCAAAAAAGGAAAGATTATGCGGAAATAATAAAGTGTGGGGCCCATGAGTGCTGGTTTAATCGCATGTGTAGTAGGGTTCACTTCTACAAATGATACATCTAGAGAGATGTAAGTCTTGTGTGTGGAAGGATCATAGCATTTATACCCTTTTTTCTTTAGGAGTATCCTAAAAACAGAGTTTTAACAGAACTCCTGTCGAGCTTGTGATGACGTTTGATGTGGACAAAGCTAGTGCAACCAAAGACTTGAATGTGTCCTAATTCTATTTTTCTCCCTTTGAGGATTTCTAGTGGACTGAGATTTTTTAATTTTACACTTGGTAATCTGTTGATGAGATACGTAGCGGTTAAGAGAGCATCCGACCAAAAAATATTTGGAACATTATTTTGAAAAAGGAGAGTCTTGGTGACTTTAAGAAGATGCCTGTTTTTTCATTCGGAGACCCCATTTTGTTTAGGGGTATTAATGCATGTAGTTTGATGCAAAATATCTTATCTGGTAAAAAATTCTGAAATTTTTTTATTTATATATTCAATGCCATTGTCAGAGCGAAATTTTTTGATTTTGGCAGTGTATTGATTTTGGATAAATTTAAAAGTCTTGAAAGTAGGTAAATACCTCATTTTTTCCTTTTAACAAATAAACCCAGGTAGTGCGGGAGTAATCGTCAATGAATGTAGCAAAATATCTTGAGATAACAGGGGGCAGGTCCCCAAACATCATAATGAATTAATTCAAACATATTTTCAGAGACATTAGAAGATAAAGGAAAAGGTAATCGTGTATGTTTAAAAAATTTACAAATATCACAACAACTGGAATTCAAATTGTAATAAAAAAGCTTGTTTAAAATTTAATCGGAGGGATGCCCAACCTGTCGATGCATCAGCATGCCTTGATCGACCGGTCTCATCGAGACAAGGCATTGGTTGGTGGAGTCCTTAAGATAGTATAGTCTATTTTCAAATTGTCCCTCACCAATCGTCTTCCATGTGATTCGATCCTGAAACAGTATTGTAGTTGGTGAGAATATGACATTACAGTTTAAAGTATGGGTTATTTTACCAACAGACAGTAAATTAGATTTAAAATTAGGTAAAAGTAATATATATTGTATATTTTTATGAAATAATGTGGAGGTGCCAAAACCAAAAATTTTAGCTTGTCCTCCATTAGCAAATTAACAGGTACAAAATTTTATAATTTTGTTGAATCTCACGTCATGTGATCAGTTGCACCAGAGTCAATAATCCAATTTTATGAATTTTTTAAAAAACTTGAACAATTTTTTGAGTTAGATACTAAACCTGACCCACGAGATTGCTGTTGTTGGACAATAGATTGAAGCTGAAAAATTAATTGGGAGCATTGTAAATTTTCTATCGGGTCGGATCCGGGTCGGGTTTACTGTGCAAATCGGGTCAAGTTATTAGAGTCGGGTCAGGTCGAGTCTTCATGCTCGGATATTTTAAAGAGACCCGACCCGCTACTTATGTTGAGCCTTGACCCGCTCCCTTCTTTCTCAATGTAACCCTTATTAGGGTTTGATAGGCTTATGCCGCCAAACCTCTTCTCTGTCTTCTTCCTTCTCTACCCGCCTCTAACCCTATTAGTCGCGCTGCTTCCTCGCTCGATTCGATTGTGATTCGGCCGCAGATGAGGGTGAAGATGCCAATAGTTATTGTGGGTGTGGCCCTGCTTGCTGCAGTGGTCGCACCTCTCGATACTAGTAGGCGCTCCCCTCGCGCGCGCTGTCTTTCGAGAGTCTGAGTGACGGGTGAGATAAGCTCGATTCTCTGTGTTATCGAGGCTGGAACTTGTGCTCATCATGGCGTGTCTGGTCTCTTCCTATTGGATGATGGCTATGACGGCGTCGATTTTTGGGAGTTTGCTGGACAGGAGGATTAGCAACCTCAAAGCTTCATAGCTTGAGTCCAATCCTCCTAGATAGGTATACACTAAATCTTGTTCTGCTCTTCTTCTGGGTCTGTTGTCGGTGGGAGGTAGTTTTGCAACTCCTCCCATCTGGTTAGAACTTCAGTTGCATAATATATGCTGGTTCAAGTCCTTTGCTTGATTTGTGATAGTTCATGTTTTAGGTTTAAGATGTGAGTGAAACTTTGCTCGTGGCCGTATAGGCTCTTCATCTGTTTCCAAATTGCTTGTGATGATTCGAGTAACATGCACAGTCTAGAAATCTGTGGTTTCATGGTGTTTGTGAGTAGGGACATGACCATATGGTCTGCTGTCTGCCATTCCTCAATTTCTTCTGTTTCTCCTTTGGTTGGTCGGTCTAGATTGATTGGCTTTGGCCTGTTTCTAGTTCCTGTGATGAACGCTAATTTTTTTTCTACCGCTCAAACTGATATATACAGACCTTGACCATTCGAAATAGTTTTGGTTGCCTTTTAACACAATGTTGATTAATTTTGTGATATCATTGTGAGACATGATGAAATTTTGAGATTTAGTTTATGGGAAAATGTAAGTGATGACAAGTTAAACATGCTTTGATTCCATGTAGAAATTGTATTTGTGATGATTATTGATCAATGATGAAATTTTACAATATGAATTCTGAGATTTACAGTATGAGACAATTTTACTATATACATGTATAAGTTGCAACGGTCCCTAAGCTATCTAACGTCTTGCTCCTTTTCCCTCTTCAAGGCCTGTGATGACATGTCTGTACAGCAGAAACTTGAGGCCTTCCTTTCTTCTCCCTTTTTGTGTGTTTGTTACATACTTTATGTTTTGATTCTTCAACATACTTCAAGTGAACTTTACCTATTAGTAATTTTTATTTTATAAAAATTTATTTCAAGTGATTTGATTTATTAAATGATCAATAAACTGATAATTATTTAAGGCTAAAAGCGAGTTTTTCTGCAGAGGTAAATGAGTGGATGAGTTTTTGGCACATGAACTCAACAATTAGTATAAAAACTTCACAGTGAACATTTATCTGTTTTAGTTCAATGTATTTACAACTCTCATTTCCAGTGAGATTTTTATTTCTGGTGATTAAAGTGTTTATTTTGTATTTAATTTCTTATAGATGCGGAATTTACAAACCTGTTAAATCTCATATGAATCAAAAATAGAAATTAATTTAAACAAAAAATCAATTATATTTACAGTCATTTAATCTGCATGTCGTGTAATTATTTATTATTATTTTGATTTAGACAATAGTGTAAAATAAATATTTAGAAAAGATTTGATGTTATCTAGACATCTTTTAAAATAATAATAAGTTTTGATATTTTTAAATGTTTGGTGATAAATATTTTGAGATTTTGTTTGATATAATAAATATTTAAATTATTCTTAAAAATATATATTAATCGAGTTATAATTATATAAAACTATAATATAATTAATAAAATTAACTTATTAATTTATATATTAAAAAAAAGATAACGTATTAATTGAATATTTCAACAAAAATAATGACCTAAAAAAAACTGACGCGTGGATTAAGAATTTCCACAAAAATCAGGAGCTCTAAATTCCATGGAAATCTTAGGCAAGAAGAAAAAATTGAAGTGGTAGTTGGTCAAGACCCATTTGTTTTGCAGTAGCATTTGTCGCAGTGATTTCATATCATAATCTTAGTTTAGTTTCTTGTTTATGATTGATTGCCTGTGCCGTGACGCAATTTCATTAGGTGAAACTCATGTTTTCCTTTATTACTACTAGTTTTAAGCTTGTTATTTATATGATTAATTGTATTCTTAAATTTACTTTTTTATTAATAGATTTGAACATGACATCTTACATTTTTAAGTTAATTTTGTAAAGCAAACAAGACAATTAAAAAACTAAAACTAATAATAATATTACTAATATAATTGCATTCTATCTTTTGGAGAGAAATAGAATTGTATGATTGCAAATTGTATATCCAGAAATAAAATATAAAAAAAAAAAATCAATTTTTTAGTAAATAAGTGAGGAAATACCAAATTTCAGTGAGTATTTGGGGCAGATGAGCATCATTGAAAACGATGAGCAAATACATTAGAAAATTGGTAGAAGAGAGTTGTGAGCTTCTGAGAAGATGGAACTGACTGACTGACTAACTTTTTCTTCTAAAAGCAGAAGTAAACTTCCTCATGCCCTTTTCACATCAAATCTATTTCCTTTTATCTGTTGACTCTTAAAGTCTTGAGGTCCACACACATAAAACCAAATACATTTTTCTTTCAAATTAAGGATATCTTTTTTAGACGATTGATTATCATTTCAAAAATGGTGGATTTTAACGTTATTCATTTCCTAAATGAGAAATTAAATCCTAAAAATTAAAATTTATAATTTCATATTTTTCAATCAAACGAGTCCTTGAAATAAATCAATCTTACCAACCATCACTATCTTTTTATCTGAACTTTTTGGCCTCATTGATTTTTTTTTCTTCTTTTAAATCATTAAAAAGATATTTAATTACAATCGTCCTTTAAGACAGCAAAAAGATCATCAGAAGGGGTCTGAGATGAGCTGAATTGTTTTTTTTTTTTTTAAAAGTAATTTAAGTACACTTTTAGAATATTAAAAAATGAAAAAATTACTGAGGAACAGCTGCATTCCAGGATTTTTCTTTGATAAACTGATGCGAATGTCTTCCTTTCGATTTTTATTTTATTTTTTTTAAAAAGTAATCCATCCTTCTTTAGCTCTTAACAGAGCAGCTGAAAGTTCATTTGCGGGTCTTAATTTCTTTATCCATTTCAATCCGAATAAATAATACTCAGAAACATTTATGATTTTATAAAAGATGAGCCCGACCAAGGATAGACCCAAAAGGCGAATCCGCCACTCTTCCCCACCCACACCATCCCGAACCGCCTCCTTCTCCTCCACACCCGACTCATCACATCGTCGATCTACACTCGCCCATTCAGCCACTCTCCAAGACCGGGAGGTCCTGACTGAAGAAGATACTTTAACACTCTTTGAAGACCTCCAAATCTCTGAAAAATACACCAAGTTTTCAAGCACTGAACCAAGAAGCTTTCCTTACAGTGTCAAGCAGCAATGTTGGGATAAGGCTGAGAAAGTTAAAGGCCGTGACCCAGATCGATGGCGACGTGACCCACTTGGTAACATTGTGTTTAGAAAGCTTGTTGGTTGTCCTGGTTGCTTGTGTCATGATTATGATCACATTGTTCCTTACTCTAAGGTAATTTCTTTCATTTCTTTTTTGACAATGCGTCTCATTTATGTTTATTAAATGTGTGGTATTTATTAGGTGGAAATTCTTTTAAATTGTTATAAAGATTATGTGTTTTGCTATTAATTTGTCAATCACCTGCTGCATAGGATTAGCACTATTCAACTATTTGATTTTATGAATGTTTTGATATTTTCCTCAACAATGAGGGGATGTGTGACTGTTGAAAATTCAATTTATCTGGGGCTGCTTGATTTTCCGCCTCTTGAATTGTATTTAGATGCACGCAGCCCTTAAATTTAGTTAGCGAGTTATGATAAATTGAAATTGTGGGTCAGAACCAAGGTAACTACCAATCCTGTTTGGAATAAAAGAATTGCAAAAATGTAGTAGAAATCAAACTGGATTAGCAGATGGTATGTAAATACTGCGGTACCAGCAATGTATAATGTCAGGTTACTGCCGTGATAAAATAGATTGTAGAGTTAGTGCTAGAATGAATTGCAGAATACCTGAAACAAGAATAGATCAGTTTAAATTTTAACTTGGAGATGTCCAGAATGCAGCGGCTGAAATGCAGTGAAGGTCTACAACCTTTTACATCCATTTCGAGGCATTAGCATCAGACTTGATAAGCCAGCAATTTTTTGCCTAGTTAGATATTGTAATTGGGCTCAACATATCTAGTCTAATGGTCCTGATTGAAAAGTTGTATAAATGTTTTTGCCATGTAGGATTGCTAAAGTAAAAAATCATTCATATTTGGTATATCAATCTTAGAGCATGGAATCTAAACAGCCAAAAGAAATAATTGAAGGGATTGAGAATTTAAAGGAAATCTGAGCCCTTCTATAGACAAGGGGAGAGAAGTGGATTGAATATATCATTATAGCCTACTCCGGCAATGCTATAAATTCTTTGTATTCTTTTTCTCTCTGGCAATGACAGATACAGTTTGGATTTACACATTATGTCTTGTTCAGAAGGCATGCTTGAATCCTGTTGTTGTGCAGTTTTTGGGTTTCCATCGTAATTGTTTCATTTGTATCATTAAACAAAGGATATAAGTGTTGGCATGTTTCGTATTACTTTTCTTTCATGATTGACTAATACTCAAATGTTTAGATTCTGTTAATGAACTCTTTGCTTAGTGGAGTGAGGATTAAAGAATGAATTACAACTCTGTTTGTCTACCAAAACTACCCAATACATGCTATAATTTTGTTGTCACCTTTCGAAGGTGCAGTTTGTTCAAGTATACCCTTTCATAAGCTCTACAGATTATTTTTACTTTGAATCATATGGAGCATTTGCTTTTTTATATTCTTATATGCACGAAATTTTATCTTAGATGCTTGTTGACTCTTATATGAGACCACTATTCTTGCAGTGTAACCAATTTTAGATCCTGTATGGAATCACTCTTAAAATACCCCTTGCAAATTGTGGATATCATTTAATGTAGTTTTGTATTCTAAACTTTATTATATATGGCGGCTGCTCGAGTTTGATTTAAATGTATTCTATTTCAGGGGGGCAAAAGCACACTGGAAAATTGCCAGGTTTTACAGGTGAGTGGCATGTTCTCTTCTAATATATGAGATTATAACATTTAATTCTTCTTTGGTTTGGTATGATGTTCTCGATATCTTTTGCATTTAAATGTTAAGTTCTTGAAAAAGATCAATTTGAACATTTTACTTTTTGCTTGTTTAATATGCCTGTTCCTACAAGAAAGCTACTTTTTCAAATTCATTATCCTTACTTATCTACATGATAGGAAGCAACTCATTTTGCATCTGCAAGATTGGCTCATGTTTAATATGCCAGTGCTGGGAAATATGAGATGGCTCATGTTTGTATACATAAATCTAGTAAGATTAGTGAACAGAATAGGTCTTTCAGCTGCTCCTTTCACTGAATAGTCTCAGTTAATTATGCCCTAGAGTTGTCACTGTTTATGCATAATTCTCACCGAGTCCATTGTGGTCTCATAAGTATATCGAGCATTAACCTTCAATTTCCATTCCCCAGTTAGCTAATGGAAATGAGCCTTTGTTTTCCTTGACAGCGGTTTGCTTGGAATGCGTTCTAGACGTTAAAATAAAATATTTCTGTGTACTTAATTGTTTTCTGACTGCTGTGTATGATATAATTTCTCAATGGTCTACACATCAAACCAAATTAGTAACCGATGCGTATGATGCAAGATATCTGACTGTTGTCCTGATACTGTTAGGAGGTCATGAAGTCATTAACCACATCTCTATGTTCCACCCAAACTGTAGCACACATCTCTTCTTAGATCTGCATGTTTTGATATTTTTAGTTTTATGTGAATCATCTAAAATGAGAAAGTTTATTTTCGGGAAATCGTTATATTGTGCTACTGGTGCAAGAAATTGGACACTCTTTAATAAAGCTGAATTTTGGTTATATCCCCTGCAGGCAACAGTTAATCGATCAAAGGGAAATAGAACCGAGCTATCCAGAGCTGATCTCATTCAGAGAAGTTCGTATTGCCGCGTAGCAGGTACTCTGAATGTAATAAATCAAACAAAAAATAAATAAAAGAAACCACACACAAGACACAAGTTCTTGAAGAAAGGAATTCAGCAGAATAACTAACTGGAGAATTTTGAATGAGGTGCAGGACGCGACATGGATCTTATTGAACTGTCAGCCTATGGCAATGTACGACACGCGCAAGAATCAGGAGGTTGTAGAATTCAATGAACAAGTAGCTATGGTAACTTGTAAAACAGGCTTCAAGACGAAGCAAAGGAATTTGTACATCTTGTTATACAATTACATATTGGAAACCTTTTGTTCAAACTGCATAGATCTTATCCAATTTCCTTTTGTTGTTATGTTAAGCAAGTCATCTGCAAGAAATTCTTGTCGTGGTAGAACTGTAAAGGTTTATTTATTGAATGGAAATAACCAGAATTTGATTGTGTGCGACGGTAAGCTTGGAAAGCGTCAAAATGGCGTCTTCCCGCTAGCTTTTATGTTCACTCTGAAGAATTATATTCTGCTCACGAATTTAGCCTTCTAAACGTATTCCAGAAAAAAGAGTCCCTGTTATAATCTACAGTTATTGAACCTTTCATGGTTTAGAAAAATATAATTTTTGTTTTTCTTTTGAGACCTGTTGACATGCATGCTTAGAGTAAGGCCACCTGCATATAAGTTGAAGGTTACCCCAAACCACAATCTTAAAAGGAGAGACCCTTGGGGCTTGAAGTGTGTGGAATGCCAATGCCAATGCCACATGCAAATTAGTAAATTAAGATACCAATTTCTTCACTAAAATTTGGATGTTAACATCAAATACCAATATGACTATCAAAGGGGAAAAGTAAAAAATGTTTGCTTCTTTTTGTTGTAAAGGGAAAAGCTTTACACGCATTCTACTTCTTTTGTTGAGCTACTTTTCTTTCTCCTCTAATTAATAACACCACTTTCTTTTCTTTTCCTTTTTGAGTCACTGTATTCTAATGTTACCAAAAAGAATCATTTTGGTCATCCTCTTTGGAAGCTAATATTTTTGATGCCATGCACGTCTCCCACACAAAGTCATTATTATCCAGAAAATCAGTCTCTTTTGATTGCTGTTGCATGTTACCGAACCAGTTTCTTCACTATTTTTATTTAATTAATTATCTTCTTTTAGTAAATATATCAATGCATCTGTATTTTTCAAAACTTAAAATTACCAAAGTTTTGTCAAGAAAAAAGTATCTTCGTTTGGCTTTTTTACAATCGCTACACCATAACGCCCGCATTTTCCTTTCCTTGAACATGGGGCTTTCCTTTTTTTTTTTGACTTTCTTGCACCTTTATGTTTGAAGTTAATTATAAAATTTGTTATATGTAAATTCAGCCTGTGCCTTTGGAATTACAATTTTAAAAGAAGGCCATGAATCAAATGGGTTCTTAAGTGGGATACTAGTTCCATTAGCAAGGCCTATGACTTTGAAAATAACATGTCTATTCGCCACTATAATTTCAATTTGATTAAACATGAAAAAGCAGCAGATCAAAGGATAATGGGAGCTTGACTGTGAGACCCAATGAAAAAGCATTCCCTTCCTCAACTAAGTCAACTTTGATTATAATGGCCATATTTCCTCATCAAGGCACTGAGGCTAAGGTCTAATATCAATCTTTCATTCAATTGGTTGCAAAATGCTAGTCAAGATAGGGTTTTTTTTTTTTTTTTTAAATGTTTTCCTAAAGGAAATGTCAAAATAGTTGACCCTGCACTTACTATAAGTCTATGACTTAAAAAAAAAAAAAAAAAATCTCTCACTCTCTTACTACTAGTATTATTTTAGGCTTAAGAAAACACTAAGGTAATAGTGGAAAACATTGACTAAACTTTAGATTACTATGAAACTTTAACTAATTAATATAATTGCATACTTTGACAATATGCTAAATTAGTTAGAGGGTTTTCCCATGTATTCATTCATGTTTCTGTAAGCAATTTTACATATATATTAGGTTTCTATCATGCAAGTGTCATTATAAGAAATATAACTTGCTCATATTGATGACTTCTTTGAGTTCTTTATTATTTTTCTTTTTTGGCATCGTAGGTTCAGGAACTTATATGGGTGCATGTCAAAAGCAAAGGGATAGATGGCTTTTCTTCTCTCCCCTCGTTTGCTAATGCTTTTCCTAGCATTTACCTTCAAGAGATTAATGATTTCTTGTATGAATATGCTTGGCTGGCTCTTTGGACCCTCCCTAATGTGGACAAGTTGCCTAATTTATTTAATATCTCAGCTGAAATATTACCTTCCAAGTAAAGCATCCAGGGAAATTATAAAACTCGAATGCTTTATGTTCTAACTTTCATCTCAATGACACGATGCACCATTTTATCTTATGGGCATCTCCTTTTTTAAAATATATGATGTCTTATTGATTAGCTCGCTTGAGTAACAGGCGTGCCACACAGTGTTCTCCTTTTCCAAAGAATAGACTCGGAGATGGTGCTTTGATGGACCTCATTGAAAGAATGAAGGATCAATAATCTTATTAATGAAACAAATTACAGTAATATATAATATACTACAATATGAGTCATCTGCAATACATAATTGATTAGAAAATGTTTATTCTTATCGCTTATGAGTTATAATGATTAAGTTATTCAATTAATAATTCAATAGTCAAGTGTCTATCTTGTAGTGTACAGCCGAATGTCTGTACAGATCCTTACTTAAATTGGCATAAAATAGTTAATAATTATCAATAGGCCATTGTTGACAAGTTAGAAGAATGCCATCTTTAGAGCAGGTAGGACTTGATCCAGATGGTTGGAAAACTGAAACCTGAAAGAATACAACTTTCCTTCTTCTTTTGTGTGTGTGTGTTGTAGAACTGACGCTCATAGTGGAAGTTTGTATTCAATCTGCTCTTGGAATAATGTATTTCGCAGGCAAACTAAATTAATGATTATATGGCCAGAATTTAATGATGCATACATGGAACTAACTATGATTAATGTTTCAGTTACCTGATGAAACAACTGAAACTTAGGCATATGGATGGAAAGAAAAGAACAATTGCTTTCTGCATAGAAAAGGAAAAGAGCAAAAAGTAAAGAAAGCAAAAGGAAGAGAGAATTGCCAATAATATGATGGCAGTATATGCAATTGGGTCCCCATAACAACTCACCTTATACGCAAAATGTGGCCTGTATTTGCTGCTACCAACAAAATATCTAAATGTTCCTTGTTGCTCATCAACCAGAGACACATGTTGCTTAGATTTTGATGTGTCTAGTAAATGCTCTTTTAAAGAAACAATTTATATTGGGTCATACATCTCAGTGGGGTCATCATCCATATATCCACTTTCCTATCAATGCAAATAGACCTGTTTTCTGTTTTTTGTCATTACTTAGAGCAGCTCATAATAAATCTGCAAGTTGATCCTGGTGCAATTTTAGTGGATTGTTTCTATCTTTTTATTTTTCAAATTATCCTAAGAATCTTATTATCACAGTTGAGGTAAGCAAATTTTCTCATTTATACTCAGCTTAAGAAGAAAGGGGACATAAATCAAGGAAATTCTGCAGAAGTTCAAGAACCTTGAAAATACATCTATGTTAGTGCTCTAATAAATATATAAAGAAGATTAGAGAGGAAGAAAATTCAAGAAAAATATCAAAGAACCTCATAATGCAATTACTCCTTTTGTGCAAGTTGTTCTTGTGTCCATTGAGCATGAAAAGGAAAGCTATTTGGCTTTTTTGTGAGATAAATTCAAGTTTATCTAGATTCAAAAAAAAGGGCCTAAAAGAATTTGAATATATTTATTTTTTGGAATTGTCATTTTTTTCCCTACTTTAGCCCCACCGGGGACCCTTTTAGCATTCTGCACTAATTACAGCGACTTTTTCTGCATTTGGCATCTTCCGATTATGCACGACTTTTCTCGAAGAATCCCTTTTCCAAACAATAGTCCTAAATCACTGCAAAGCAAACTACACACTAAGGATTTTATTGCATTCTTGAATCTGTTAACTCTCCTTATTTTTGGTAATATGAATGCTTCTTTCTGCAACTTTCAAGTACAGAACATATATGAGTCTGGCCTGAAAGAATTGCCGGTTTATTATACGGAAAGCAGCAGCAAGAGAAGTAGAGAAAATAGACTCCATTTTCTAGCTACTGTATTGAAGAACTACATTACAGTACGTGTACAGATTTTTCTGCTACATTCTTCTAAGGATTTTTCTCCAATCCTAGCTCAGTAGTATATCACATATATAGAGAGATATTTACATGAACTGAAACTCAGCAAAACAAGTAAAAAAAGATCCTCCAAAGACCCGAAATCTATGCCATCATCTCCTTTGTCTTGGTCAATTATCTTGTTTTGTTTCCCACGAGGCTAATGATTAAAATGATCCATTCAGGATCATGGTGAGTGCTGCAATCCTATAACGGGAAAGTCGAACTTGACCTTGCTCTTATGGTCTACATGTCAGCAAATCAAGTGCTCTCATGAAAGTTGATGGATCGAGACAAGGCAGCAGGGTTCGCTCTTAATACAGAAGAAGAAGAAGTTTGAGGAATATGATTCTTTTCATCACTCTTTGGTTGCAATGCCTTCAATAACCCTCCTCCATTAAAAGATTCATTCTTGATTCCTAGTGTAGCCCATATAGAACTTTTGGCTGCTTCGTTTGGATCATCAATTCTTAGTGTCTTGGGAACTAATACACGTCCATTTTTACGCTTCCCTGGCTCTTCTTTCCCCAAATCATCTGGCTTTAGCGCGTCCCCGTCTCTTGAATGCTTTCCTAGTGTAGGAGAATTAGGACTGGATGAAGCCTTTTGATTTGATGATGAAGAAGAAGATTGGGGTGACAAGAGAGGGATGTTCCAACCCCCTGCGACACCACAGTTCCAAATGGGAGGATAAAATGACATGGGAAATCCTGGTGGCGGAGGACAAAAAGCTGGAGGAGGAGGCAATGCAGAATTCCATGGATAAGCCCAAGGAACACCAGAAAGACATGTAATTGGAGAAGCAAAGCCATTGATGCTTGGCATGAAAGGTTCTTGTGCACCAGTACGGCGTCCTTCCTCCATCGAATTCGAAACCGTAACAGATGATCCACCTGAACAATCATCGCCACCATTTTCTCTACCTTTGCATGGAACACGAGTCATCTTGTCTTCAAAATGATGAAAACCATTTCGACTGCTATTCAAAACCTTCTTATCAGCAAGACTCAGTACAGAAGCCATCGAATCACATATTGGTGTATCCAAACCAAAGCTAAGGACTCTGCCATTAGGCCTTAATGCAGGATTGTTGCAGGTTCCATTAGGAGCCTCAATTCGAGCAGCTTGAAGCGCCTCAGAAATGGTTATATGACGATAATGAGAAGCAGAGTTCTTATTCTTACGACGTCCAGCTCCCACAGGAACGTTCCTCATAGTACCACCAGCAGTCCAGTATCTTTGACAGGCTTTGCAGAAATGGCGTGGTTGATTGATATTGTAATTATTATAATAACAAAATTTAGTATCCATGCTATTGCATCGGGGACAAGGAAGAATTTTGTCTGGCTTCTTGAGAGTTTTCTCTTGTGTATTTGTTCCATCATTCTGCTGTTTCTCTGATTTGGAATTCTTCGACTTTGCAGATTCTTCATTGATGGATGGTGTTTTTGGGTTGACATCAGTCTCCCCTAATTTTTCTGGCTCTGCAGATTCTTCTGTATCCTGAATTGGAGTATCGTCCTCATCATCTTCTTCTTGTGTATCAGTGACTTTTCCTGCTGAAAGTTCCTGAAATTTAACGTAGTTTCTTAGTTGGTTACATTCTAATCATATCTAAAATTAATCAGAATTCCTGAAAAGCAAGAAAAAACCCAAAGAGAAGAAATAGCATAAACTGAAGATTCTTTGAATTAACTGAAAGTTTTTCTTGTCATTTCTGGTTAAGGTTAAACACTAACATTTGCTTTGTCAAATTCCTCTGTTACACGTGTAGAGGTCTTATTGACAAGATCAATGTTCTAAGTTCAACTTTTGTGAACACATAGTCTAGAAATTTAATAAATTGGGCAACAAAGAAACAGACATGTGCACGGAAACCATGATTGTAATAGATTAAAGCAATCAGGAGGATAACATTTCAGAATTTCATGCTTAAGACAAGAAGTAGAATCTGCAATCAAAATCTCTAGTAAAAAACAGAACTCGTGTCAAGTTCTAATAGGAAGGGAATCAATGAAATTAAAAACACTTTATTGAAACTAAAGAACTGGATGAAAATAATTCTGAAAATACTACATTAAAAGGAGAAAAAGAAAAAATAACAAATAGGAGAAGAAAAGTAACAGTTTCCGTTGACATCTGGAAAAACAATATTCAAAATCAAGCATAAAAAATCAGTAATCTGAAGGTGAATGACAACTGTAAGAAAGCTGTAACAAAAATTTGCACTGATGGTTTCAAGTTTGACTAAGAGGATAAAACTTAATTTAACAAATGAAAACTTTGCTTCAATTGATTGTAAAGATGTAACAAGAAAAAGCGGATTCAGATTGGTAATCTGAAGTTTCAGGCTTTCGATTTACAAAGTCTACCAAGACTCTAAGATCAGAAAATTCATTTGTTTGTTCATTTTGTTTTCTTACCTTTCTCATCTTCCAAACACTAAAATCAAATCTGGAAAGTTGAAGTAAAAGCTTTTAGAAGTGGAAAGAAATTAAAAAAAAAAAAACCAACTCGAAATAGTAAAACCAATGAAGCGCAAAAACAAAATCCGACATGTTTGTCAAAATACTAGAAACTTAAAAAATGGAACAAAAAATGCCACTTGCAGCTTACTATGATAAGTAAAAATAGAAATCAAATCACGGAAGCTGAAAAGAAAAAAAAGGTAAAGCCACCAATTAATTCGTTTAGTATTCTAACAAATGGGTAATCTTCAAATCCATATATACCACAGTCTCTCTCAATCTCTATAGAAACCAGTACCTTCTCTGCTTTCATTTCTTCTTCGTCTTCTTCTACTGCTACCCTCTCCAAGGAAGGCAACTCCTGACCGGGGATCACCGGAGGGTCAAGGTCGGCGGTGAGAGGTATTTTCTTGCCGAAGAGTCTGATAGCAGGGTCTTTAGTAGTATTTTCTTGCATTTTTGTTTTTCGTTTCCTTGGTTAGCAAACAGGGGAGAGATAAAAAGAACGAACCAAAAGAGAGAGTTAGAATAGAAAAAGAAAACGCGCGAGAGAAATCTTTGTTGACAAAGTGGCATGGAAGGCAGTTTGGTGTCTCAGTTTTTGATCTCGTTTAAACAAGAAGTGGACGCCACGTCAGCATTATAGTTTGTTTCTCAGCCACAAGTTTTTGTGGCCTTTAAGATTTTCTTTTTCTTTCCGTCCTTTACACACACAAAGTATGGTGATTTTGATTCTATTCCAGTATATTAGGGTTGTAGCACAGAGTTTTGATACAATTGGTATATAGTCCTAGTCAGCATTTGAGATTTCCCTTGAAAGAGTATAAGTTTGGCTGCTACGATGACATGGCAATAAAATATTGGATTTCAGAAGCTAAACTGGTCCACAGGGAGGTCCATTTCTTGAAAACTCCACTTCTATCGTTTGAAAAGTTTGCAATTACTATTGGCCGGCCCTTTGACAAGACACATGAAGAGATTTTCTTTTCTTTTATGACCCAAGAGAAGAAGTTCTATTCCTCTAATATATATTACCTTTTCTAGAGGTAATCTTCGTCCCCGTCCCAAATTTTAGGGCAATTCCCATTATCCTCCCAGATTTTAATTAACACGTGAGATATTATATTAGTTTTTTAATGGTTTCTTTAATGAATAATAGTTCGAAGAATTTCTTTAGAGAAACTCAACCAAACTAGGCAAAACTCACTACCAAGCCCTTCCACTGTTCATGTTTGTTGCAATGAGTCTCAGACACCGAGTCTATATATTAATTATATTTTTGTTAAGTCTTTAAACGTCTGTTTATTATTTTATGAAGTATTATCGATAGAAATTGAAAATGCGGTTTTCGCCCTTTGTTAGAGGCTCGTAATATGAATGTTAATGAGGCTGATTAGCATGGGTTGAACACTAAGAAGCTTACTAGAATTAGTACTGACTAAAACAACATCCATCTTAGAGTTTAATAAAATTATCTAGTTTTTTAGTCTATTGATTTCCAATTTCAAAGAAGCTTTGTTGAAAATGATTTTTAATTATAAAGAAGCAATACATATTAGATTTTAAAATTTTGAAGTAAATTTAAATTTATGGAATGAAACTTTAATTGATCGAAGTTTATTATGAATTAAAATTGGACATCGATGATAAGACTTATTCTTAAATTTGAAAACCAAATACTCTTTTCTACAGCATAAAAAAAGTCTAGAGGAGGATTCCAGGCTGCATTCAAATAGTTTAAACACATTGTGTTTTTACTCTTTCCTTTTTTTTTTCTCATTCATTCTGTCGACGGATACTAATTAAGCCACAAAATCTTCAGATTCTGAAAACACAAACTGACAACATAAAACTCAGCCTCATTCTTACAAGATGTCAATTTTCCAAAATACTTTGATAATTACAGTCTTGAAATTACGTTTTCACATTGTATTTTGAGACTGACATTCTCAGACTGCATCAACTGGTTATCATCAGTTTAACGGCGACAAGCACCTTCTTGAGATAGACCTGCTCAAAGTCTCGGACCATGGTGGTGAACAGAAAGCGCTTGTAAGCAATGGGTTAGTGAATTCTCTCCTGACTTTTATAGTGACAAAGTGACTTTTAAAATTTATTGTAATAAGTCCTTTATCATAATTGCTAGGTTTACAGAAGAGATTGGGGTTGTGGATGAAATGAGTTTTGGAGAAATTGATGTATAGAAAATGGTATTGAAGCTTTTCCTGTTGTTTTTAGTCTGAAAATGAAAGTGTACAAGTGTTTTCAGAGGATGGATTAGTAGCCGTACGTAACATATATATATTCTATTCAATCTTAAATTGATTAGGAAAATTCTCAAATTGATTTATTATTATAATTTTGAGAAACAAATTACTTTCTATGAACGAATGGAGTCTTGATCTAACTTTATGTTATGGCAAATTTCGTTGCTTTTATATACTGCATTTTGAATTTTTTATATATAATAACTAAATAATTATATCGAAAAATGAATTCTGAATGATAAAATATGATGATTGATGATGCTCAAAATAAATATTTATTTTAATAAATTAATAGTTAAAATTATTTTACTAAGATTCGGAAATTTTTAAAAAAATACGAAGGAAATTTCCATTTCCATTTAACCGGTTGCATATCGGCCTTTAACAAAGAAATCTCTTCATTAAAGGGCAGTTACACTTTGATACTTTAATTTTACCAAGAGGAGCAACTGGAAATGATCCCACCACCGGAACCATTAATACCGTCACCCTACCGGAAGAAACACATCAACCCCATGTGTCAATTGTTGAAAGAACATCTCTGCTGTCAAAAATCTTTTCCCTCAAATTTGAATTCTGGAGGACAAATTTTCCTGAGATAAGAGGTTTAGATTTTCCCTATTCTTACACAAGTGCCCACCTATGGTGTCTCTCCTTACTCCCCTCTTACCTTCAGCGAACAAAAGTAGTCAATGAAACTGGAATGCCACTTTTCCTCGATCAACTACCTAAGGGCTTTATTTATTTAAGTTGATTTAGAGTCTAGTCTTAATTATTTATATGGGAAAATGTGCATTTTTGACCCTCATGTTTTTAGATTCAATTAAGCACAAAATCAATAAAAAGTTGAATTGTAAGCCCCTCCACTAATGGAAGATTTAACACCGTTTATAAAACAGTGATGTGGCAAGAAAGGGGGTCCATAAGCTAAACAAAATAAATTTATATGTTTTTGTCTAAAAAATTATCTTAATTTTAAAGTATTTAACTTTTTTTCTTAAAGGGGTAAGGGTGAAGAGTAAATTTATCACAAAAACTATCATATAAATTGATGGTTAATTAAATTAAAACAGAAGCTAGCAGATCAATCAAGCTAGCAGGTTTTGACTTGATTTATGAAGCAAGAATGTCAAGCAAGCAGGTGAAATTTGACAATAAACAAGCATGTCAAAACAAGTAGTTCAATAGCTTCTATTAACTTTTATCTCTATTTCTTTTCTTTTAATATATGCTCCATGTTCTTCAAGTTTTAACATATGAAAAAGGAAAGTTCGAGAAAAAAAAAACTATTATCTACTTTGTATGAGACTCACTTTATTTGTGTCATATCATCGTTTCAGAAAAGATGTTAATCTACCGTTAAAGAAGGACTTAGATTTCAGATTTTTACTAATTTTGTGCCTATTCGAATCTAAAAATAGTTAAAGGGCAAATGTGTGCCTGACACTAAACATTAGGGAGCAAATGTGCACCTTTTCCCTTATTTATATACTTTAAAGACTTTAAATACCAGTATTAAAACAAAATCTTTTTTATGAAAATAGGATATAAAATTTTATTAGATAACAAAAACTAATATTAAATATATATTATTTTATGAAAAGCAAAAATAAAATTCTTACTTCTGAATAAAATAAATTAAATAAACTGAGTTCTAATAATTAACAATTTAGTATATTACGTTATCTTAAGAGCTTTTATATATATCCATTTTAGAATTTTTTTTTTTAAAAGTCTTTTGACAAAGGAGATCATTGACTTCATATATATGTTATTTATTTTAGTTAGGATTTGGCATACAATTGGTATATTCATCGGTCTATCTTATGTTTATGCCAATGCCAATAATTTGTTGGCTTAGTAAGCTCTTTGTTATATCGTTTAACATTCTCATCATTTGATATTTCCATTTGAAAAGGTACTTTTAAGTCCATTCACCCTTAGCTCAAAAATTTATCAATTTTTTTGGGGAAAATAAAAAATAATTACCTATTAGTCAGTATGTGTAATTCAAAATTCAGTAATGAGATTTATTAATATAAAATTTATTTAAGAATTTTATTTATTTCACTATAATTTAATATAATTATAATTAATTTTATAAAAAAATAATTATATAAAATTTTAAATTAATTCTCACTTTATTTAAAAAATATAAATTTTATAAATTTCAATCAGAATGGTGGTGTAACATAATCTCCTTGTCTATAAATATTCATTGATAAGTCATCCAGGTGTATGAGGTACAAAATTACACTTTCTTTAATTTGTTCTTTTGAGTATATGAAAGTTTTCTCTCTTATTTTTTTTAATTAATATTTTATTTTTTAGCTGACCACTAATGTCTTTTTCTTATGTTTTTATTATTAATTATTTTTATAAATACATATTATTATTTTCTTTAAAGGGTTTTATACTCTTCTATTATAAAAATTTTGAATTTTCTTTTTATAGGAGTTTTATAATTCTCCATTACAAAAAATGTTGAATTCTCATTCTATAAGAGTAGTGAAGAGAAAAAATAGATCAAATTTAATATTCAAATAATTAGACTCGTTAAAAAAGTTTTATAAAATCGATATATAGCTTAGTGCCACGCAATGAAATATTCTTATCATAGAATTACAATCTACTTCTTCATCAATATGATTGATAAGTGTTAAAAATAAATATTTTTACATATATTTTTTAATATTTAATTATTACAGAATTACAATCTACTACTTCGTCAATATGATTTGTTAGAAGTAAATATTTATATATATATTTTTTAATATTTGATTTTGAATTTAATTTTTATTTTTTATATTAAAATATATTTTTAAATTTTTATTAATAAAATATTCATATTTCTTTTAACGAATTTGAAAATCTTATTTTTCTTATGAATTATGGGTCTCTTTCTTTTATTTTCCTATGTTATAATTTCTTTTTTAGGGAACTATTAGATATCACACAAATAAACATATTTCTTTGACCATATTATAAATCCTCCAAAATGCATAAGACTATAAACAAGTGATTTAAAATTATGATTATATCTAATTTATAGTTTCTTTTATTTTCTTACTTTGAAATATTCATGAAGATAAAATTGTATTTAAAATTATGATTATATCTAAATTATTTGTTTAACAACTGATTTGTTTTTAAACGAGACTGTTAACACTCAAACTTGAGCCGACCCTGAGTAGCTATTATACTGCCATGTTTACGTTGAGAGAATTTAAAAAAAAAAAAAAAAAAAAAAAGAAGAAGAAGAAGAAACAAACGCGGTTTCTAGCCACATCAGCATTCAACATTTTCCGAGCAGGTCCCACATCCAAAAAAAAACTTTTCCTTTCCTGCTTACTCCCAAACTCGAACACAATCCATAATCATCCGACACGCGTCCTTACTTGAACACGTGTAATAACACTACAAACCAAATTATGTCTTGTCGTTCAAGGTATATACATTTGAGTCGCGCCACGTGTCCACCACTTAGAAATACTTAATTAAGAAAAAATAGTATTGGTGCACGTAATAGTCTTAGATAAAAAGGTACACAACGAGGACCCTTTTCGATCTTTCGGTGTAAAAAAGGTCAGCCCATTTTGCATTTTTTTAGTATTTATATTAATTAGATACCTTAAGTAAGAGCGTTTAAAGTTTAATTAAGATAATAAAAATGTCTGATTCAGATGTTACTTTATGAGATTAAATTCTTACTTTGTTAATGAGGGGGCGGCCGCGTGGGCGGTTATGGATATTGAATCTTCAGTTTTCTAATCTGTATTAAATTAGAACTCTGATTTGGACGTGTAAAAATTTGTTTACATTTCTTTAAAAGTTTTATGATTTCTTTATTAATATTTTATCAAAATTCCAATAAAACAAATATTCTAAAATTCATTGGCTTTTATTTCAAATTAAATTATAATTTTTTTAACATTTCACAGCAGAAAGTCTATATATATATAATTTCGCTCTCTATCTTCTCTTTTTTAATAAAGAGAATATATATTTATGATATCCTTTTGACTATAAAGTCATTCTCTTTGAATTTTGCTTCTATATTTCTTCTCCCTTTATATTTTCTCCTCTTCATCTGTTATTTTCTTCTTTCTAAATTCGCCACTCATGCAGGGCTTATTTGGCCACTGAATTTGTTGTTTAAAAAGGCCAACAATTAAGGTTCATAGTTGAAACTTTGAATTGTAAGGTTTCAAGATCTAAAAGATATAAGAAATTGACCCTTTTAGCCTAGTACACAAATTGGGAAGGAGAAAAGTCATTGTAAAGATTAGTTCAAAAAGGTTAAAAGACCAAAGTGTTTCTTATAATTTGACTTTTTCTTTTTAATTCTATAATATATTATTATTATTCTCTTATCGATCCCTTGAGAGAGTTTTTGTTTGTTTATTATTATAAATTGATTCAGGTGAGTCCAAACGATTAAATTTTCAAGTCCTATTTTATCATCATTTAATCAAATTTAAAAAATGATGATTAAAAGAAATGCAGTTTTGAGGGGCAATTGAATTAGTAGAGTTGAGGTTGAATCAACTTTCTTATTAGGATTTATTCTTCTCAAGTTTTGGGTTACGCCAAGCCCACATGTATTGCAGCCTATCTTCACTATCCAACGATATTTGTGGTTTAATATTGTGTTTGTTAGTGTTTTTGCTTATGTAAATAAAATAAAAATATATATTTAATTATAAATAAATAAAATGAGAATTTAAATTTTGAAATTTTTTATCTGTCTATGAACAATAGAGGGTAGCTATTCTCTTTCTCTCACTGTAAAGATAGTAACTTTCATCATTATTAATCGATGACTATGGTGATGAAGATTCTTACAAGTGAAGAAAGATGATTAAAAGAAATATAATTATGGCGGTTTTCATTGCTGATGAGCCTGCATCATTTTGTTGGGCCTGAAAGTTTCAAATGCCCATCAGATTTTCTTCGATTGGCCCATCATAAATTTGACATATTTAAGGATGTTTCTGTGTTCACATATATTTAGTTTTCTCATGTTAGTTTATCATGAGAATCTATGGCTCTACCAACATTATTACAACTTTCAGCAAATTCCTTTTTTTTTGTTGTTGTTGTTTTTATTTCTTGTAATGCACAAGTTAAATTATACAAACGGAATGCTATTTTTCTTCTAATAAAAAGGAGAAAAAAAAAAGATATATAAGATATAATTACGACCTAATTATTGCTTTTTTTTTTTTTTCATCAATTCATGTTTAATTCTCACAAACGACTAACATATTTTTGAAGTAAAAATTGACACAAGTTACACAAATAATTATTGTGTCTCATAGCTCTATTAGACATAGTAATTTCCCGACGAAAACAATTTTTTCTGTGAAATCGTCCTCTGTTTTTTTTCTTTGCTCCCGAAAGATAAAGGCTATGAGACAGATTCACAGTAAGCACAGGACCGGTAGATTCCTTTGTCGCATGTAAGCTGAGAGGAAGCCCACTCAAAATGCTGAATGAGTGATTGCCCTTCTCCGATCCTACTCTCCAACTTTCAATTTTAAAAATTAATGATTGAATAAGATGGAAGCTTATCAAGAACAATTAAAGGGTAGGAATGAAATTAAAAGATATCATCATTGATAAAAATTTCAATAGTAAGAAAGGAAAAATATTATTGGAAACATTAGAAGAAAAAAAACATGTGATAAGGCAGATTCTAAGAATTTTCTTTTCTTAATTTATTCAAAAATATATCTGCATCAACCCAATATTAGTTTCAACTCTTTACGTACTGTGTTGTACTATGATGAGGTTTGTAGCATGTGTAATGCATAACTGGTCGGTTAGTCGTAAGGTCATGCTTACAGTCTATTTATATAACTTTTAATTTATTTTTTTTAATATTTGTGCTTAATTTTTGACATATAAAATTATTATTTTAATATATATATTTATTTATGTTGACATGTGTACTTATTTTTCACATATAAAGTTTAAAATAATATATAATTTTATAATTTTTGCTATTGATTTATTGATTAATAAGTTACATTTCTAATTAAATACTGACTCTAATTTTAAAAAATAGGATGTTAATTATATTTTATATTTATTAATAAATAGTTTTCTAATCAGATAATGATACTATTTTTTAAAAATATCATTTATCAATTATATTTTAATATTATGTTAACTAATAAATTAGTTTTATAATTGAATAAAGAAAATAATATCTTTAATATTATACTCAATAATAAATTAATTTTTATTATATAATAAATTTTTAATCCAAAAAATAATTATATCAATTATATTGATAGTATTAATTCATATAATACAAGAATTAATTAATAAGTATTTTTAAAATATTTTTAAATTATTGTACTATAAGATTTTAAAATTTTCTTAAAATTTGAAAAGACATTGAAAATAGTTAGTTTGCTATTATTTTTAAAATATTATTAATTAATATTAAATATTAATTTTTTATTAAATTATATCTATTAACTTGATTTTATAATCGAAATAATATTAAATTTTTTATTAAATTGTATCTATCAACTTGATTTTATAATCGAAATAATAATAACGGTTGTGTAACGCACGAGTATACTACTAATAGTACACTAATTTTTAAGTAGTGGAAGAGAAATTTAAGGCAAAGATAAAAAAAAGAAAAGGAAAGAAAGTTAATTTTTTTTATCCCTTATTTGGAATTATGTGAAAATAAGAGAAAGAAAACAACCAATAAAAGTTGTATTCTATTTTATTTTATTTAAAATAAATAAAAAATTACAACTTTATCCAAAAAGCAAAATAATGATAAATATGATTTTATATATATATATCTAGAGTTAATTTAGAGCGTACCGAACAGACCTCTTACAGAAAGCAAAGTATTTCTTCAAAGAATTTGAAAATAGTTGCATACCTAAAATTTGAATTTGAAACTTTAGTTAAGTTAGAAGAGACCATTACCATCTCATTTTAATTTAAGATATTCTAATTTTGTGAATCCAACAAAAAAAGAAAAAAAAAAAAAGAAGAAAAGAAAAAAAAATTTGCCTCATGTTGAAACGAACTAATGAAAAATGGAAGCAAGCCACTTGCTTAGTAGAAGAACATGTAGAAAGGCTCTGTAAAAACCCCCATTTCAGCCTGAAGTCCAAAGCTTTCTATGGAGAGCTTGTACGACCTTGTTGGCCCCTGTGGCTAACTTATTTCACAAGGATCTAGTAGCTTTAACCCATTATGCTCTTTTAATTGCAATAAGAGTCCATTAATGAGCATGTGATATCTGAGATCCAGTAACCATGGTAGAGGCAGCATGATTTGCAAGTGATTTGGACTAGATTTCTAATATTGTTGGGCAGTCTGTCATTTCTAATAAATTTATATTACACCTAAAAATAAGATAAGAATTTCTCAAAAAGAAAAAAAAAAGTAGAAAAAATTTGGTTGATCGTTGTAAGAAATGAGAGTTCTTTTTGTGAAAAAGTTGCATCTTTCCGTCGTTTTCTTTTTTATATAGGAGGGCATAGTAACACAAATTATTAAGTTAAAAAAGAAAAAGAAAACATTTTCATAGAGTTGACTAATTATACTTGTAAAGGAGACATGCATTATGAAGATTGGAAAGTGTATGTGGAAGTAATTGCTTATTGAAGTGGTGATATTAGACAAAATGGGTTGGTTTCATTTGTCTTTAACTTTCTCTCCATCCGCCAATTAGCAATGTTGCACTCAAAAGCTTCTGCCTCATTGGGTTACAGGTTTGCCCCTTTGCATTTTAAAGCTGTCTGCTAGTTTTTTGAAGCACGGAAAATTAAAACTGTAATCAAACAAAAAGAAAAGGCAGAGAGATTCTTAATTAGTTGAACTTTAATTGCTTTTTACTAGTGTGAAGTATGAACATGTACCATAGTCAATGTAAATCATCAAGCCCTCAAATCTGTGGTCAGGAATTTACAGGAAAACCTAACCTCTATTCATTTATCGCACAGTTGACCACTCAAACAAGAAAATCCATTCTTAATTAGCCTTTTTTTATTGGTTATAAATATTTTAAACATACAATTAGATAAATAATTCTTTTTTTACTCTAAGCATATATATACATATACCATAATATATATGTGAATAGTATATTTAATTATTTTACATTAATAAATATATCTTACTCATTTATAAATTTGATGCATAGTATATGTGGAAACATAAATGAATGAATGATATATATTTTCATAATTAAATATTAAAATTTAATTTTTTTTTAATTCTTACATAAGATGGGAGTTTCTCAAAATAAAATGTTTTATTTACCTTAATATATTACAAAAAGAAAACAATGCCTTGCTTTAATTGAATATTTTTCATCCAAAATACTAAATAAATAAATAAATGATTTAAAGGATTGACTTTAAGTTGAATCATTCTCTAGATCGATCTAAGTTTTGGAGAGAACCTTCTTCAATTATTTGGTGATCAAGTATAGTAGAAGGAGATTTTGCATCAATTATAGAGCTCTAAACCAATTAAAAAGAAAAGGACAAGACAAACAAGTGCCATTGTTGGTATCTTAATATGACACACTTTTATAGTGAAGAATTGCTGCCACAATTAGTAGCCAAGATATGCTCTGCTCCCACATCTCACAATGACAATTTTATTGCAATATAGTCTTGAGAACATAAGTGCCTCAACTTTTTTCTTTTTATGAGTTCTCACTTTTCATGGATGTGAGCCTTCCATTTGAATTCATTGAACATCTTTTCTTGACATCTAATGATAATCCCCACTAGGCCTTGACCTAAATAATTAGTGCAATGCCCTCAAATATATATGTTCCAACACCATCATTCATCTGTCATCTTCCACTTGTATAGTGTGTGCTCCATCTCCCTTCACCCTTCACCCATCATCCCAATCTTTGCTTAATTATATATATAATTTTCAAAGATGTCTCCCCACTTTAACGAGTCTTTTAAACCATCTCTTAATACACCTTAACTTTTTTCCTTTCGACTTAAATTGCGGTAAAGTCTTCCTAAACAAAGATGTTTATGTTCCTATCGCTTTTTGACTTTTGGGAAGCATGATAACTACTGTTAAATTTCTCCATCATTACATGTGTCCAGGAGAATCTCCAGTGGTGTGTAAATGTATAAATTGAGTACTCTTGCTTTTATCAGCAGCAGCATACTAAGAAGCATAGTCTCTAAGGAAAACTTGTTTCTTTGAAAATGGCAGGCACTTTCCTACGCTTACTAGTACTTTTCTTGGGGATTTCTAACCTTATTTGCTTGAATGCTATCCCGATTACAAGTATGTTTTTGATGATTCTAAAGACCCAACCTTCTTCTTCTTCTTCTTCCCTTCTTATCTCTTCTTCTCCTTATTCTAATTCTTGAATTTCTTTTTTGATATTTGTTGCAGGAATTGGAAGACTAACTCATGGACCTCAAGTTCTTACAGTTTCAGAGACTACTCACATGGTATCCACTTATTAACTGGCCAATCTAATAGCCGAGGTTATTATATTATTTTGATGACCAAGGAAATGAATACAGTTTCTATTATTTGTGTCGTGCAGGTAGCTAAGGATAAAAATTTGGAGGAACATGAGAATCTTGAAGAAAGGATAGCTGCAGAGCTAAATGATTACCCTGGATCCGGTGCGAATCACCGCCATACTCCATGGCCACCGCAGCTGAGATGTGCTGATTGCTAAGTTATATATATATATATATATATATATATATATATATTTACTCTAGAATTATATATAAGATTTATGCACTTCAGACTTCTCGTTAGTGTAGTATGGGCATGCAATCATAGGCAAGTATCTTACAAGATACTTAGGACGTTCTTTATTTATTTGTATCATCAACTTTTACTAAAGATGGGAAGATATATATATGTATGTAAAATCTTGAGCGAGTGAGCTACTAGGGTGGTTACGGTTCCTGTTATATTATATATAAGCTAGTTCTTGATAATTAGCTATATGTAATTAAGAACCTTATATATTAATCTATATATAAGTAATGAGAATTTATTAATTAATCTGGTGCCAAGAACTTGAGCATTTCTTTGTGAGAATTCAAGGCCAATCAGTGCTCACTCTCGCTTTTGTGAAATTTTCTGCTTGCAAGAGCTTTTCTTTTGATCACTCCAGTGAAAGATTTGCTATCAAGTTTTCAAGCTATAAGCAAAGGATGGGTGGAATTCCATAGTTGGGTTGGTTTTGTTTTAACTTTGGATTAATGTAGATATCTTAAATGGAGAAACTCATAAATGGATTCATGTATATATATATATATATATATATATATATATATATGTTTCTGAAGATCTTTTTCAAGTTCTTGCAAAATTAGTCTAGAGCAATTCTGTGATAGATTTGGATCCTCAAAAGCTATTCGCCATAGTCAAATTGTCCTTCAGTAATACACTATCTAACCCTTTATCGTTGACAATAATACATTGATCCTTAACTTTTAATAATCATAGTAGTCTGCCTTAAGTCAAAAATTTTGAGACTCGGCTTTTATAAATATACAGTTGACTCCTTATAATTAGTTATTTGTAACCCACATGTTATGTATGCAAATATTAATATAATTCAATTTGTTACTGCGCATATTATAAAAAATAAATAATTACTAACTTTAAAATAAAAATAAATACTTTTAGAATTGTAATTAATATAATACTTAAAATAAAATATTTATTTAATTTTTAATTTATTTTTATAAAATAAATTAACATATCTACAATTTGAATATGATTGTATACAAATCTAATTCAAAGCATTTGATTATTTATTCGATCCTTTTATCAAGTTGTCTATTTTAAGTAGAAATATAAAATAAATAGTTGTACCATAATATAAATAATGCTTGCTGATTTTTTTTTCTTAATTTTTAATAATGACATTAGAAATAATAATTTATTAAATTTATAAAGAATGAAAATTATAAAATAGTATGAAATTAACGTTACAAAGCAAACTATATATTTGAACTTGTAATCACTAAATTACTAAAAAGAAATTATTATAAGAAATGCAAAGCTAATCCAACAAGTGATCCTAAAAAGAGAAACATCACACTCTATTTCTTGCAGCAAATGCCTAAAAAATTTCTTTTTATATTTGCAACACATGAATTGGTTTTAGTGATACATCACTAAGAACTTTTAATTTATTTTAATGCATTTCTTTTAAATATTTCTCATTATTAATAATTCAATAAGGAACAAAGTGGGTTCTATGGGAATTTATTAATCAATAAAATTTTTAATTTATTAAGTATTAATAAATACAAAAGAGTGTACTATAAATATAGATTTAGATACATAATTTAAATATAATTAAGAATTAAAATCACCAGTAGGGATTTTAATAAAGGTAAAAGGGAATTCTTGGATAGTAATTGAGAGTTGATGATCTTTAAACTTGTTAGGTGAATTCTAGGGCGTCTACGACCATTCATGATGAAATTGGAGGCAAGTTTTCAACTCCTTCATAAAAAAGAAAACATAAAAGGAAAAAGACGGAAAAAGCAGCATGTTTGAGTGGCCTTTAGCGCAATGCAAATGCAAAAGAGATTGGATCACAACCATGAATATACTTGAACCCCTAACCCTTAAGTTACGATAAGTTCTCTTTGTAGAATACCTTTACCCTTTTTTCGGGACGCAAAAGGGGGAAAGAAAGAAGAATAGAAAACTGGAACTGCTTTACAAAGTTTGGTGATACACAACCCAAAGTTTAGAGAAAGTTCACTAATTCTTTACAGAAAGAAAAGAAAAAGAACATGTTAGGTAAACCACACTGCAAATATCTGGAAGCACATCTAATTTTGTACATGTGCATTGTGTAATTTTCAAGTGGAGAAGGTGGATTGTTGAGTCGGTAGGCAATAGGCATATTCATTTCCTTAGTCCTTACCACTATCTTTTCCATTGAACTAGGGAGGGCTCTCTTTTTTAGATGTTCCCTTATTTGGTCATTTCTTGTACAAATGGACAACTAGGAATAATGAATAAGATTGGAAAAACTTTTATCTTATATATAAACTTAAGCGTATCTTGTGTTAAAACATAGCATTTTAGTGGTCCTTTAACTTGATTAAACTAACTCTATGTAGGCTAAATGTATGGATGCAAAAGTAGTACCAAATGGAAAGACATGGACCAGCAACAAAAAGAAAATTTGTTGTATGTGATTATAATAATTATATGGTGGGATTTGATCTCCCTATCAGTAAGGATCTCACCCGTGTAAAAGTGCAAGGGGAATTCACTATTGCCCTATTGTTCTACGTCAAACCATATTGAAACATTTAGTTTACTAGATAATAACATTAGACCAGGATGATCTTCTTTACATGGCTAGCTCATAGCTACCTAGAACTGGCCCGTAAGCATTTTCAGTTTTGATCTCACGTCCGAATTAAGAATGCACTGCGATTGTAAAATTGAACTGTGAATTTTGTTTATGATATTTGATGGCCGTTATTGCCCTACACTTGCCAGACAAATGTGATGGCTCAAAATTTTGCACATACCAACTAGAGATTTCTTTAGCATTTTTCTTGTAATGGAAATCGGATCAAACATTGGAGACAAAAAGATGTAATCTTTCCATGCTTGAAAGGTCATGTGCCTCTTCAGTCTTGAATATTGTACAACGTACAACTGTACGATTGTAAGAATGCAAATACTTGTTCAACAAAATATAGCAATAAGTTATTAGCTGCAATCAAGTGCGTGGCAACAATGATTAAAATTCGCTCGTAAATTTTGTGATCAATCTGAGGATGGGGCATCAGCTGGTGCAGAGGAAGGAGCATTTGTATCATTAACACGTAAAAATCCAAATTTCTTAATGAGCTCATTGGCAATCAACGCGTTTGCGCTATCTGATGGATGGTATTCATCCCAAAACACGTACTTGCTCCTGTCCTTGCACAATGTTGATGCAGGAATACATGTCAGAGCTGGTCGTATTCTTCCAAACGAGCAACACGGCGAGTCGGAGTTATTGAATCCTGCACCAAATTACAGAACAAAAAAATATCAAAATTTATTGGAAAAAAAAAAAAACGGCAAGAATTAATCAGTCATGAGTAGTTCAAGACAGAAGGAAAAATTTTCTTGCCGTATTGAGTTGGGTTGCTAATCACATCATTAACAACATCATAAGCATCTCCAAATTTGAAGCTTGCATTAGCAAGCTTGGTGGTTAAATTATCTAATAACTTGCTGGAAGCTTGATTAAAGCTAATTGCTAGTTTGTTGGTTCTTTCTTGACAGCCCCCAGATGTACTTAGGATCCTTTGGAGTGGAATGCAGCCCATTGGTCCTAGCCCAAATACCATCAGCTCCCTTGCCCCTAAGCTGTGCAATGTCTGTACCAAAAACAAAAAACTCAGCTGCCTGACTTGATAAAACTATTGATTTAGGTTTTTATTGGATCATAATAAATTAATCTAACTTACCCTGAGTTGCCTGTCAAGTGTTTCCATTAGATAGTCAATGAAAGTTTGATCATTGTACTTCCATGAATCGCTGTAAACCGGCATTAAGTAATTGTTAATGAAGTCATTACTCCCTAGAGCAACAACATATCTAGCCTTTTGGAAGAACTTCTTTGCTTCTTCTTGGCCAATTCTGTTAATAATGAGCTGTTGGGTTCCTTGAAATAGCTCAATTTGCTTGTTGAGAGAAAACCTCTGAATCTGCAGGAATTAATTTTTACAAAATAAATCTTATTACTAGCAGTGATGGTTTTGGAATTAAAAGGGATGTGATTAAAATACTCACAAAATAGCCACCAGTTTCATTCAGAATCCCTCCGCCTCCAGAAGCATAATTTACTCCATTCTCCAAGATTACGTCTTCTGTTAAAGATGGGTCGAGAAAAGCGGGCGGCCTTGGCAGACCAGTATTGTCACCTGCATGCATGCAAAAACAAGAAAGGTTAGTTAAGTAGAAAATGATGTTAAGATCTTTCCTTAATCAGAACATTGATGAATGCTAGCAAAACTGACGATATATACCTATAATATCAGCAACTGTACGTCCATTAGTAAACCTGCCATTAGGCAGTCCATTGCCAAAATCTATACCGTACCAGGGCAGACTAGCTTGAGCAAGACTCCTAGACAAGTACCTGTTGTTACCAACATCTGAAAGTGAATCCCCAAAAATAAACTGCACAATCTTGCACTGGCACCCATCAATTGCAAGTCCTACAAAGGTCAAAACAAATAGCAGCAGCAAAACAAGGAGCTTCATGTTTGTCCAGAGAAACTCTTTATGTTTTTTGTTTTTTTTCCTTCAGGAAGTTCCAAGTTCATTGGCATTTTAAACACGTTTGGAAGCAGACAAATTGTATGAGAGACAGAGAGAGAGAGGTCAGGATTGTTGGATGAACCAACTGTTAGATCATTCAAACCTACTGCAACTACATTAGTATATTGTTACAACGGTATTGCAATTTTCATACCATTATCTTTTTTCTTGGGCGATTAGAGTTCACCTACCCTTTAGTTTTCTTGCATGAGTCCACAAAATCTAAAGGGCTGATTGCTTCTACTGTATGAGAACATCTTGTCAATAAACTGAATGTTGCTAACGAATCCTTGTGATCTAATATGTATTTATTTTTGTACTTAATACATCCTTTGACAAGAGAGTGATTTTATTGGGCTGGGCCTGAATTTGGGATTATATTTCAACTGATGTACATTTGGGTCTTAAAAAATCTTTATAGTTTTTCTTAATTTAATAAGTAATAAACAGTATTTCAACTGATGCATGTGTACACAGAAATTACAGATGCATAATATCTGACTAATGTGACGCAAAAAATAAAAATGAAAAAGCAAAAAAGCAAGACTCCCGCGAAAGAAGAACACAACGTCAACGTGGCGCAACGCAAGCCACTCACTTGAACTAAAATTACAAAAGTACAAAACAAAAACAAAAATTGAATTGAATAATCCCCACAATCTATCCTCATTATCCATATCCAATCCTCACCCTCAATTCCTTCAATCCGACGGTGCACAACCCCCACATATCCCAAACCATATCCACCATGAAATATCCGCCAAAGTTTTTAACAAAAACCCCAACACACTCGCACTCTCTCGCCATCCAACTCTTCCAATGTCTTCCTCCATCGTTTTTAAGTCCTTCACCGGACTCCGCCACTCCACCACCGTTGATTCATCTAAAACTACCACCCCTCTTAACCGCCAGCACCGCCGGAGCCTCCAAGTTTCCGCCAGCAAAACCAGCCCCAAGCTCCAAAACCGCAACCTCCGTGTAGCTGTCATCGGTGGTGGCCCTGCTGGTGGTGCTGCTGCTGAAACACTCGCTAAAGGTGGCATTGAAACTTTCCTGATCGAGCGTAAGCTTGACAACTGCAAGCCATGTGGTGGAGCTATCCCACTTTGCATGGTGGGTGAGTTCGATTTACCATTAGATATTATTGACAGGAAAGTAACTAAAATGAAAATGATATCTCCATCAAATATAGCTGTTGATATTGGTCAGACTCTAAAGCCTCACGAGTACATTGGTATGGTGAGAAGAGAGGTTCTTGATTCTTATTTAAGAGAGAGAGCTCAGAGTAATGGTGCTAAGGTTATTCATGGTTTGTTCTTGAAATTGGACATTCCTAAAGGCAGTGGTAATAATGCACCTTATGTTCTACATTATAACGAGTACGATGGAAAGGTTGGCGGAACTGGGCAAAAGAAGACTCTTGAGGTTGATGCTGTAATTGGAGCTGATGGTGCTAATTCTCGTGTTGCCAAGTCTATTGGCGCTGGTGATTATGACTATGCCATTGCCTTTCAGGTACAACTTATCCCAAAGCTCTTGCCTACTCTGAGCTTATTACACTCAATTACTCGATGATGGATACAAATAGACCACTTATTATAATAATTAGGATATATGTCAATCGTTCCATTGTCCTTCCAACACAAGCACTCAGATTACATGTCAATCACTTATACTGTAACTATATTCATGCCATTTCCTTATTGGCGCTTAATTTTGTGGTTGTTTCTGGAATTTGGTTCTCTATTTCTTGCAGGAGAGAATCAAAATCCCAGATGATAAAATGGTGTACTATGAGAATTTAGCAGAAATGTATGTTGGTGATGATGTGTCCCCAGATTTTTACGGTTGGGTGTTCCCTAAATGTGACCACGTTGCTGTTGGAACTGGGACAGTAACTCATAAAGGGGACATCAAGAAATTCCAATTAGCTACAAGAAACAGAGCTAAGGACAAGATTCTCGGTGGTAAGATTATTCGAGTGGAAGCACATCCTATACCGGAACACCCTAGGCCTCGCAGGTTATTGGACAGAGTTGCATTAGTCGGCGATGCAGCTGGATATGTGACGAAATGCTCAGGTGAAGGCATCTATTTCGCAGCGAAAAGTGGAAGAATGTGCGCGGAGGCAATCATTGAAGGGTCGGAGTATGGGAAGAGAATGGTGGATGAGATTGATTTGAGGAAGTATCTAGAGAAATGGGACAAGACTTATTGGCCAACGTATAAAGTGTTGGATGTATTGCAAAAAGTTTTCTACAGGTCGAATCCTGCAAGAGAAGCATTCGTGGAGATGTGCGCGGACGAGTATGTGCAGAAGATGACTTTTGATAGCTATTTGTACAAGAGAGTTGTGCCTGGTAATCCTTTGGATGATTTGAAGTTAGCTTTTAATACAATTGGAAGCTTGGTGAGGGCTAATGCTCTTAGAAAGGAAATGAACAAGCTCAGTGTATGAAGAAACATGTAACTAATTAACTTGAGAAACTATGCTAGATTTATGCCTCTGTTAATTTTCCCCTACCTTTGTGCGCTGGGAGATTTATAATTTACATAATTGATTTGCATATTTTGTTCAAGTACAAAGAGTTCATGGTTACAAGGCTTTTTCCAGCCTCAATTTTTCTATTCTGATTATGATTTTCGCACATTAAGACATGAATTGAATCTTTGCCAAAGAGTCCAGACATGAGCATTTCGACTTTGGTAATCTCTAAAGTTTCTGCACTCTAGGCATTTTCCTTTTGCCAGCATACAGGATAGCGGCTGCAGAGCAATCAAGTACACAGCAAGAGATCTTTTTGATGTTCAGAACAAGAAAATGCACCTCCATTACAGGATGAACAAGACGATGAATGGGCATGATTTTTGCATTGGTGACCCGTGACCCCATTCAATCTGTGAATTCTTTTTGTTGGGTGTTTGAAGAGTGTCTTGGAAAGAAAAAGAAAATCAACTAAAGAATGAATGGCCTGTTGTAATTGGTCAGAAAAGTTGTCACATGATGACACTGAAGATTACTGCCTCTGATTAAGACGTAGGTAGTTAATTTAAATTAAAATAAAAAGTGCTTGAAATAAAAAAAATAAATAAAAGAAAATAAAGAAAAGAAAGAAAGAGTGGTTAGGCAAGTGCTTATGCAATCGTTCTTAATTAGAAACCAAAGACCGGCTCCAACTCTTGGCTCTGCGAAAGAGGCAATCTACCTGGTGTGTGTTTGATTGCTGTACGCATTAAGCAAGGGCCAACTTTGCTAATTCATATTTTACTCAAAGGACAAAAACATGAACAAAATCAATTTGAACATGAAAATTTTACCGATAAATACTTCACTCACTATAGAATTTCTCTCGAGCAATTTCTAATTTATAAATATAAATATTTAATTAAATATTAAAACAGTGTTATCTTGTTTTTATTGTTAAAGAAATTTCAACTATAAATGGGAAAAACATAAAACGAATGAAAAGGAAAAGGAAAGAGTGGGGACAAAAAGGGTAGAAATCAAAGCCACTAAAACCCACGTAAGAGATAAACCGACGGTGGAGATTCTTTTACATATTGAAGAGTGATTCTTTCTCAGACTCCCAAGTGCGCCAATGTATTGGGTACACAGAAAGAGAAAAAAGGAAATATATATAAAAAGAGAAGAGAACAGAGGAGAGGTGTCGATGGATAGCTGTTTAGTATAAACCCAGCAACAGAGTTGTTGAAAAAGCAGATTCTTTCAAGGCCCATTGGCGGAGTTATCAAACCCATCTTACAAATTTCCTCTCTTAAATTCACCAACCCACATATACTTTTCATTTTCATACACACTCATCTGAACGACAAATCTCTGCTGCATCTCTTTCTTTTCTTCCTTTTCAGGGTTCGTTTTCTATCTATAGCTGTTTTATTTACTCGTTTCTTTTTCTTTTTTATGCAACATTTATATTTTTTCTTTCTTGTATACTTTGGGATCTCAAACCTCTTGGTTTTTCTTGAGCTTTATGGTGCAATTCTTGAAATTAGATTTGTACGTTAATCTTGTGCTTTGGGTTTAGATCTGATGTGGGTTTCCTTTCTTTAAACTTGATGTTTTGTTATGTATTTGATGGAATATGTTATCTATATTTGCTTGTGCTGTTACCTGAATCTGAATGAAGGGTCAAACATAAAAGAAAGATGCCTGTTTTTAGTACCTTTAATCGGTAAATTTATTATGTAAGAATTTCCATCAAATGAGCAAATGAATGGGAACTATATGTGCTATTGAATTTGCAGATGTAGTTTGTGCCGGTCCTTTTGTTTGAAATTATCAGATAATAGTATTGTGTTCTTATTTAGTTATTAGATGTCAAGCTTTTCGACCATTATTTGATTGAATTGTCGGCCATGTTGCTATATGTGATCTTTCTTCTTTGTGCTTTAGTTTGGCATGACAGTTTAATTTCTTGGTATTAATTGGCCATGCTGCTATTTGGATGTATATTTCTTAGCTAATTTATAGCATTTGATCCTGTAATATTATTATTTGTAGACTCGGAACTTGAAACTTTTAATCGTAATCTTTCTTGGTAATTCTTCTGTGCCTTCGCCATTTTATTTCATCATCAGAAATCTCATATTTGACTTTTATGGTGCAATTTGTTCGCTAATCTCTGTATTCAGTGTTCTCTGTCAGATGTGGTCCAATAATTATCTTGATAAAGCAGTTCTACCAGTGTGTCACTGGTTACAATGTCTACAATCGCAATTTTTTTATCTCCTTTGTTCTCTTAAAGAAGATTTTAGGATTGGAATTAAGAACCTTGTGTATCTTTCTTAATCTAGATCATATGTGTGCCAAGAATACTATATTTATGTTAAATTTTAGATATTGCCTCTTCTTGATCATTCTGTTTGTTGTCTGCAAGGTCCTTTACCATAGGATAATTTATTGGAGGTCGAATAGCTGGTGTCATGTATCTTCTGTAACGTATTATTATTCTTGGTTTTACAGATTCAGAAGATGGCAGCAACATCAGCGGCAACCTTTTCAATTGGATCAGCTGTCTCCTTTGGCCCTAAAGCGAGCCAACTTCCACAGTCAAAGTCCCTTGCTGTGAGATTCAACTCCCAGAACTCAATTGTGAGCTTCAGCAATCTCAAGGCATCAACCTCTGTGAACTTCGAGTCAGAATCATCCTTCTTTGGCAAGGAAAGTACTATGGCCCTCCGAGGATCTTTTGCTACAAAAGCCCACAAATCAAGCCAAAGGTCACAGTATCAACTGAACCTCCAGGCATCTTACAAAGTGGCAATTCTTGGAGCTGCCGGAGGAATAGGCCAACCCCTAGCACTTTTAGTTAAGATGTCCCCGTTGGTTTCAGCCTTGCACCTTTATGATATAGCAAATGTCAAGGGAGTTGCTGCTGACCTCAGCCATTGCAACACGCCCTCTCAAGTTCTGGATTTTACTGGGGCTGCTGAGTTGGCCAACTGTTTGAAAGGTGTAGACATTGTGGTTATACCTGCTGGAGTTCCAAGAAAGCCCGGGATGACTCGTGATGACCTCTTCAACATCAACGCCAACATTGTAAAGACCTTGGTTGAGGCTGTTGCTGATAATTGCCCTGATGCTTTCATTCACATTATCAGCAATCCAGTCAACTCTACAGTGCCAATTGCTGCTGAAGTTTTGAAGCTGAAAGGTGTCTATGATCCAAAAAAGCTCTTTGGTGTTACTACACTTGATGTTGTGAGGGCAAACACATTTGTTGCTCAGAAGAAGAACCTCAAGCTCATTGACGTGGATGTTCCAGTTGTGGGAGGGCATGCTGGAATTACCATACTCCCCCTTCTGTCCAAGACAAAACCCTCAGCCAGTTTCACTGATGAGGAAACGCAGGAACTAACTGTGAGGATCCAGAATGCTGGGACAGAAGTTGTGGAAGCAAAAGCAGGTGCTGGGTCTGCTACCCTGTCGATGGCATATGCAGCAGCTAGATTTGTTGAGTCTTCTCTTCGTGCACTTGATGGAGATAGTGATGTCTACGAGTGCTCATTTGTTCAGTCCGATCTGACCGAGCTTCCTTTCTTTGCATCAAGGGTAAAAATCGGAAAGAAGGGGGTTGAAGCTCTCATTTCATCTGACCTCCAAGGATTGACCGAGTATGAACAGAAGGCACTCGAAGATTTGAAGCCAGAGCTGAAGGCTAGCATCGAGAAGGGTATTGCATTTGCTCAAAAGCAACCAGTGGCTGCATAGAGAGAATTTGGAACTGAGTGCCCTAATTAGAGTGAAATGCAGGTCCAAAGAAGCTTTGTCAAAATTGATACTTCGTTATAATCATCATTGCGTCAGCACTTCAGTTTTGTAGAATTTTCCTTTCTCTTTTTTTTTTTTTTTCTTTTTTAAATTTTCATAAAGCACTTTTTATGAGGAGCCATTTGGAGGCTGGAGCAATTATGTTAGTGTTGTAGATTCGAAAGTGCAATCAATTATCCTGAAGAGCTTGTAATATTTGTCTTCTTGAATAACATTGCCGGTGCATCATATTACAGATATTTTGGGAATGTCATAAAATTTCTCTCCTTGTACACTAGTTCTTGGATTGGCAGCTAATATAATCCTTTTGTGGATTCATTGTTTGGCATTAATGCAAAATCTAATGTCAATGCATCCATAGAAGGATACCTCAGATCAATTTGGAAGCAGTAGCAATAATGTGAAGACCTCTGCATTTTCTATCTCTCAAGATGTTCAATTTGGGAACAATATTAAGATTGAAAAGTAACTCTCACTCTTTCAGGAAAATTCTGAAAGTTTATGTTAAGTGTGACTATTAAATATCAATCAGAGGTACGGATGCTATAGACATCTGAGTTGTCCTGAAGAGTTAAAGGATAGTAGTTTTAGATGAAACACATTCAGTTGAGAATCAACACCCACCAGGTTGATACCTGCAAAGTGGAAAACTTCATTGTCAAACAAAGGTCCTGTGGGCGACCCAGTGGCTGCAGCTCCTCAGTTTGGCAGTTCAGGAAAATAATTTCAACAGAAACAATATATAAACCGGAGAGCTGTTGCTTGCACTGAACTTTACTCTTACAAAAATAAGATGGATCTAGCTTGTAAATTTATTTGTTAGTAACAAAAAATGCGTGAATATGAGGTCATTAGCATATTGGTAACCGAAAAGCAGGCACTAACTTCAGGAACTGTTGTTGGCTACCTATCCTTTTTCTGTGAACTATCTGATAAAACGATGAACATGATTTTGTTGATTATGCAATTGACACAATTCCCTTGAGGAAAACTGATGCAACCATAGATCTGACAGCCCCCTGATTATTTGCATCTGGTTCAGGATCACTCCACACAGGTTTAAAAAATCAATCCCTGCCCCTACTTACACTGCAGATAAGGCCTTACACTGAAGCTTCTGCTGCTGCTTCTCTCAAATTTGACCTTGTGAGATAACTTAGGGCTTAGATTCCCTAGCCTTCCCCATTTAAAACCTTCCCATTCAATCTCAGTAGAACTTGAACCTGAATCTGCAAAAAGGAATGCCCAAATTAAAACCATTGGCATGTCCTTTCTAGAAAGATTGATTTTACGCTCAAGCTGGCCCTTTCACTTGCATGAATACATTTCCAAACAAGAATTTCCAACCACTTCTTGACACTTCGGGTGGTGTTATCCAACCTCAAATGTTGCCATCAATGAAAGTGTACAAGTATCATTACCAATAGTCATTGCACGAGCAGTGTCCTTCGCGGAAATGATGAAAGCGAGTACGATCTCTGACAATTACTTCTCGATTATAAACCCCTGAAAGAAACTTAGCAAAGTTATGGCAATCAACACAGGTGCGGAGATTCTTGGCTATTCTGATGGTTGTGCCAGGTGGTGTTGCAAGGACTCCAAAAGCAATAGCTAACTTCTCACTGTGATAAGATAGTGTATGACTCTTTTCCTCTGAGCTCAAATTGTGCAGTTCAGATGTTATTTCAGCAACATAACCAGCAATTTTAAGCTGCTTATTAATCTCATCCAGCATTTCATAAATTTCATCTTTTCGTGGATGAGAAACATCATCCACAACAAACTCATGAACCTCACCTTTCAATTCGATTGAACTGCAGCCAGGTGTCGTTTCGATTCCTTTCTCCTTCATAAGCTTTCTTATTTCTGTTACCTTCTCCCAATTCCCAATCGAGGAATAAATATTCAACAATAAAACATAATCCCCAGCCTCTTGAGCCTTAAGTTCAATCAAATGCCCAATCACGCGTTCTCCAAGTGTAACATGGTGATGAATCCTACAAGCCCCTAGTAATGTCCTCCATAAGGCTGAATCTGGTCTGACTTCCATTGACATTATTAGCTGATATGCCTGATCAAGCTTACCAGCACGACCTAAAAGATCAACCATACACCCATAATGATGATTATTTGGAGCTATACCGAACTCCTGGGTCATTTTATCAAAAAACAGCATTCCCTCATCAACCAATCCACAATGACTACAAGCGGAAAGAACTCCGGTAAAAGTTTGGTCATCAGGCAGAACACCTATTCTTTGCATCTTTCCAAATGTTTCAATAGCTTGTCTCCCATACCCATTCATTGCAAAACCAGAAATCATCGCACTCCATGTGACCACATTTTTATTAGGCATGTTCTTAAACACTCCATAAGCCTTGTCCAAACATCCACACCGCGAATACATTGTTATAAGAGAATTACAAAGATTCGTTTTATCACCATATCTATGTCCTTGAATGTAAAGATGAACCTTTTCACCAAATTCAAGTGCACCCAGATTCGAGCATGCCTGAACCAGAAGCAAGCAGGTAACGTCATCTGGTTCACATCCAAACTCACCACTAACCATATCGTCAAACAAACCTAAAACATCCCTGGTCCTTTGATTTCTTATAAAACATGAAATCAATACATTCCAAGCAACAGTGTCTCTTTGAGGTATTTCATCAAACACCCTACACGCTTCAGTTCCCTTCTCACAAAACGAATATAAATCCATCAAATTAGTAAGTAACAAACTATCTGATTGAAACCCATCTCTTAAAAGCCTAGCATGAACCTGCACACCGCCCATTAAAGAGCTAACTTTAACAAAACACTTGATAACAAAGGACAAAGATAATGGATCTGCACGTAGACCTTTTTGTCTCATTTCTTGGTATAAATAAAACCCTTCAATAGGTGAACTGCTCATGGAGTAAGCTCTTATCATGGTGTTGTATTGGAAAACGGATGGATTTGATGTTTGAGAGAAAATTTGGCGGGAATAGGTAATATCTTGGATTGGAGAGAGTGCTACGCGTGACAAGAAAGGGAAAGAAACTCTGGGTTCTTGAATAAGAGAGTTGCGGATTAGTTGAGCATGGATTTGGAGTAATTGGGACTTTTTGGTACATGATCTTACGAGAGAAATCAAATTTTGAATCATTTGTGTTTTGACAGTAATTTGTGAGCAATACAGTATGGTTTTATTTTATGCCCTGCCCATGTCAAATAACAAAAGTATCTACCGCGGTGAAACCATTGTAAAAATAAATATTTTAACCTACAGCAAACCTATACGCAGTTCATTATATAAGATTGACTTGATTATAGATGAGCCAAACCTATACGCAGGTTAAGAATTCATATGGCGAAGTATTTAGAGTTGGAAAGAAGAGGAAGGTGACAATTAATATATAAACTATGAAAATGTTATAACCTGTCTTGAACTTGATTCTCTTACTACAGATTCAGACTAAAACAAACATGGATGAACATCTGTCAACGATAATTCAAATATATATAAAGCCAAAGAGAAACAAAAAGCACTCCTAATTAAAATAGATGAGATAGCCAAGGCTGGAACAATAGGAATTTAGAACATCAAATTGTTAGCATGACAAAAGGGCTCATTCAGTAGGGATTTAATTTCCTCGTCATCTTCAGTCATCATCATCATCTCATGAGCAACGCTGGCCTCTAAACTTGCATGGCTGCTGCTGCCACTAGAAGAACAAGAATTACCCATCATGCCCATCAGCTTTCTCTTCTTGTAATTCGCCTTAAAACAGGCTTGTCTAAGACATTTAGTTTTGTGCTCAAGTTGCATGTCAGGCATCTCTTCTAGCAACTTCCTTTCGCTCTCCAATATTTCAATAGCTTCTTTCAGCCTTTTGTCACTTTCATCCCCCTCTACTTTCTTCATCTCCTACAACAAACATATATACAGTCTTTACTACATACATATGCATATATAGCATCTAATCTAAATGAAGATAAATAGGCAGCCACTCGACCATTAAATTGGATCAGAAGCATATTTACCTGAACATTTTTTATGAGGGTTTGGAGGCTCATCAGCTTCCTGTGAGGCCACCTCCTAATGCCCAATTCTCTGCATCTTTTTTTCAAAAGTGTTAACCCCACGTTGAGTTCTCTGGCTGCTAGAGTTATTGGCATGTAGAAATACTTTGATATTATCTCCCTTGTCAAAGCTTTGGATATACTATTATTCAACTTTTCTTCTCTGCATTTTGTTGCCTTCCTTTCTTCCTTCAACTCTCTAGTACTTGATGATTCTTTTGTAGTACTTTCACGCAAAAGTAGCATCTGCTTCTGGGGCTCAATTAAATAGCCTAACTCACTCCACACACAAAGTCCATTGATATCATCTGCAATGATCAGCAATTAATAACTATCAGATTGATTGTTATAATTAACGAAAAAAAATGATGACTGTACAATACTATACCTTGCACAATAGTGGGACTATGTTCAATATCTAACGAAGCATCATACAAAGAATCAGAAGGACAGTAGCTTTCCATCAAAGGACACATATCAAGATAACTCTCTTGTATAGATAATTCATTTTGCCAATTCAACATAGAGTTATAGGCACTTCCGCTGTAGAACCAGAAAAAAGAAAGAACGAATCAATTACGTATCAAAGAACAAGGAAAATACAGAAAACAAAAGAATGTCATATTACCAGAAATCAAAAGTAGGCAACTGGCTTGAAAAGGCAGAAGGGTCTTCTTCTTTGGCCACGATTTGATATCCAGAACAAACCTCAAGGACTGAATGACTAGCCATTTTTTAAACACTCGCACAAACTAGTTACTGAAAAGAGGATAATGATAAGAAAAGAGAAAATACTTTTTCTTTTTTCTGGAGTGGATAATAATCAGAGAATAACCATTAATGGATTTGAGGAAGAAGATGAAACGGAGAGAGAGAGAGATATGTATAAATATATATATACACACACAGAGAGAGTGAGTGAAATGGCAGTGTATCTGAATCTTAAATGAATCTAACTCAAGAGAGAGTAATAAGTAGTGGGAGATTGTGCGCCGTCGCATGATCTAACTGGCCATGCATGAATATTCATGAATAATAATAATTTACATTTATTGGTGAGAGTTACAATACAAGTTAGATTACTCTCTTTCTACTGTGGAGATACAAAATGTTAGTAAATTATTTTGATGAGAGAAGTGAACATCTGTTTAATGTGACAATATATATGATTCAATTATTTATTTTTTTGGTTTCAAAAAAATAATATTTTCTTTTATTTCCAATTATTTCGACCCTATAGTATGGGAATTTTTTTCTACTGTTTTACCATTATTGAAAGAGAGATTTAACATTGAGGATTATTTTCATCATTAATAAAGAATTAGCGGACTAAATTTTAAGTTTTGCAAGTCGAGATATACTGTTATGACAAAAGTAATTAGTATATTGCACAGCACATAATAATCAATAGACATAATTATTTCTCTTTATTTTACTTCTGTAAGTAAAATACGTTCGTCTCTAATTTATATAGTAGTAAAACCAGGTAAAAACAACTTGTGAAATCAAAAAGAAAACTATTTTAGGGTAAAACATTGAAGATAAAATGGATCTCGATAAAAGATAGAAAAAGAAAAAGGGAAGGGGACAATCATCATTAGATTTATTTCTTCTGGGCAGTGGATATATGTTAGAGGTGTCGTATAATCCTGCATGCATGGAAGCCACATGTAATGCAAGTAGTTGTTGCAGGCTATAGCCACCATTTCAGAGCATTCAATGGAAGCTGTAAGTAATGAAATATAGTAGTAGTAGTAGTAGTATAAAAAGATCCAAGCGTGCATGGGATGGTATTTTATCTTCTCCACTTTGTCAAGGCACTAAAAACTTGGCTAAGGACTGCTTATACTCTCTCAAGTTCATCAGGAATCACCAGCCATCCTTCAGTAGTCATAATCATTATTATCTCCCTTGAATATTAGAAGAAGAATCATTATCTCAGCCACCTTTCCCTGACCCTTGTTTAATAATTACACTTCCATAATCCCACCACCTCACACAAAACCAAAAAAAAGTAATATTAAGAATAAGAAGATTATCAGAATTACTTTCTTCTTATTTGATTGCGAAATGAATTAGTGAGGGAGTTACAGTTAAACTCGTGGTATGATTAATTGCTACTAATAAGCAACATTTACGCCTTCTTTTATTGTAAATGGGTGACAAATTATTAAATCATTACTTATATTATTACCTTTCAAGAGGATGGAGAAGGTTGCAGTACTAATTACCACTTTAATCGGCTTCAAGGGCAATTGGCAGTTTTATCAATGCAACATAATTAGAAAGGAATAAATGCTATCTTCTTGTTCGTTATAGAATTAGAAAGAAAAAACTGTTAAACTCTTGCTCTAGCTGAAGTTCTGGAAAATCCAACTTCAGAAATTAACTATTTTGGACTTTGGTGTTGGAACTTGCTTTTGGTCTTTTATGGAGCCCTTCTGGATAAGGTAATTTATCTGGAGAAGCGTATCTGAAATGCTTTGTTTTGTTATGTATTTAAACAGAAACTATCCAATTTTGAACTCCTTAGCAATTTATCTGCTGAAATGCTTTGTTCTTTTATGCACAATTCAAGTTCAAACTTCAGAGAGATTATATACAGCTATGATTTTAACCGGCAATGATAACCTATCCATTTTCTAACCCATTAGCAAATAGCAATATAATACTGAAAGAGGGAAAGAAAGTCGAGAAATACTCCCATAAAATTTGTGTATAGCGCTAGAGCAAGGCATTAAGAGAAAGGAAAAAGCAATAATGGAAAATGCATAACTCAAACAGGCAAAGATGGAATAGCGAACACTATTCAGAAACAATACATTTTAACGATCAAAACTAGGACAAAAATTGTAGCTTAGCTAGGTAAATCAAGAAGGAAAACAAGTGATACTTTTTTTTTTTTCTTCTACATAATGTTTACCCCAGGTGAAAAATCAACAATCAGTTCAGCCTCTTGATTTACCACCTCTTCCATGGCCACGCCCTCGGCCTCGGCCCCTGCCACCTCTTCCACTACCACCACCACCTTTTCCTCCATGACCCTTGCCATTTCCATCAGATTTTATTTTCATGTCCTCTGGTAAGGGAAGTATTTTATCCACACACTTCCTGAAGCTGAAATCATCCATAGTATCATCATCTCTGATAAGGAAGAAGCATCGACTCTTCCACATTGGATGGTAACGAACTTGGAAAGCCTGGATGCCGCCGCCAATCTTTTTCTCAGGATCAGAGTGGCCCTTCTTAAGCAATTCCAACAGCACCATATGCTCATACTGTAATGTTTACCGATAACCAAAGACACATCAGTAGGATGGTATGTATAATTTGACGCAAAGGCTCCAAATATAAACAGGTGAAAACATTATTGCAGTCACCAAGCTTTCATGTATGAGTATGACAATTACTAATCACAACTTGATACATCATGTTTAACCACCAATAGCAAAGCTTTTGAGCATTTGGGCACAATAGGTAACAAGAATGAAGATTAAAATGTACAAATTTGAACGAAAAATCCTGCTTTTCTTACCAAATTTATACTGACATTACCGGTCCTAACTTCAACTAAATCATTAACATAAGGAGAGCATAAAACACAGCTCTAGACTTGATATGGTGATAACCAGGTTTATCCAAAGCAACAAATAAAACATGAGCAATGCTACTTTTTTTTATTACTCTCATTGGCCCTGATCAATTAGCGCCCTTTTGCAATTATTCGAACCACCAGCATTACTCAGTATATGAAGAATTCCGTGGAATTCAAATGCTATTCTACTCAACTTTAAACTATCCGAAATAGTGCAGTGAATTAAATCTCCAAAACTTGCAACTTTATAAAGTAAATGATTAAAATAAAAAAGGTTACCTTGTTAACAGTGAGATTAGGGGGCCAGTAATGAAGAAGATTATAAAAGTAATCAAACATCTCCACAGAAGACCCGAAACTCTTCGGACCCAAACTAACCGGAACAGATTCTTCCTTGTCCTCCTCTCCTTCTCCCTCCTCAAGCTTCTCCAATCTCTCCTCTTCTACAGACTTATCTACCTTCTGCTTCTTCGATACGTCGTCATCGTTCTGTTCCTCCTCAGAATCTCTCACTCGTTTGGCGCCGTTGGCGGCTGATTCTTCGGCCACATCCATGTCCTCTGTGGTCGAGTCAACTCGCTCTTGGTTGGCTTGAGTGGGTTCGGTTGCTTTCTCTTCTGCCATTAGTATTGATATGCGAAGAAGGAGAGGTAAAACCCTAATTTAAACCTCTCCTAACTACTTGCACACTGATTTTTATATTGGCGGAGTTTTTGGTGGCGGATCCAGATCCGAAATTTGACTTACAATATATTCGGGTTTTGTTTGGTCCGAATTATACGGGACTTCTCTTCTTACCTCTATCGTTTAAAGCCCTATTTGTGTATAGCTCCTCGTCTTGGATTGATTTCTATAGATGGCATCGGGGCGGGCCTTGCAAATTTCGTGCCCGATCCTACAAGAAGAAATAGTGCTCTCGGTCCAAATAGTCCTAACGGGTTTGGCCGGAGTTTTTAAATAAAGTATGAAAAACAAATACAATTTTTATAACAAAAGTATTAGATGAGTTTTTCTTTTTTTAACTTTTAAATCATGAAAGTTGTCATTTAACTTTTTTTTTTTTTCTTTAACTAAATAAGCCAGAAATACATTCTTACCTATTTAATGCAGATTTTTCAAATTAGAGCTTCATAATTTTAGCACCATCACCATTGTGAATATTTGGAGCTACATATTAGAGATATAATCTTACATTGAAATCCCATTCAACCGTGTAAATGTTGTAAATGTGTTTCCATTTACCTTAACTAGTATTTTGATCCTCTAAATTAATTGTTGAAAAATACGAATCTTATTTATATTCCTATTTCAGTTTTTTTCCATATACCTTTTTATTGTTCAGTTTTTTTGAATTTGCATTTAACTTTATTTGAAAATGATTGAAATATCTAACGTATATTTAATATATATTATTTTTATTAAATATATATCTTCTACTATTATTTACGTTAAAAATATACCATAAATTTTTTTTTTCTTCAATATATATTGAATATATATTTATTTTACCTTATAGCAATTTGTCTAATTTTTTGGATATGATATTTTCAACACGTCTTCAAATTTTTAAATTAGAAAAGTACATTTTGAGTTTATTTATTTATTCACTATTAATATCACAAGAAGCAAAAATAGTTTACAAAAATTATTTTAAATTTATTATCTATCAAAAGTATATTGAACATGTACACTTTTCTTCAAAGTATACTCAATATATATCTTTTCATATGAGAAAAGTAAATCGAATATTTTTATAAATAAAATTGGAAGACAATTTAAATTTTACCCCTCATGTTTACTGTGAGGATCATATTTTCCCCTAATCTATTTTTTGGTGCAATTAAACACTAATTTAACTAAAAGCTTCATTTTATGCCCTTTTTTTAAACTCAAATTTAACATCGTTTCTTAAACAATGATGTGGTAAGAAATGGCCTTTACAATTAAAAAAGAAAAAAACGACCTTCGCTATTCAGTGGAGTTGGCTCTGGATCATAAAAACTCTGCGTTTTTGAAAGACACGGTTAAAGATTTTAGGCTCGCACTAGGAAAAGTCTATAATGATATCTCTTTCTGAAATTTCTCTCCTACTTGATAACCTTGAAAGGTCAACTACTAAAGTAAAATTTCATACTTATAACATCCCAATGGATGATTCCTTAGTGAATAAGGAAGCCATTCATGAGAATATGAATAATGTCGTTGTTGAGGAGGAGAACGTGATGGGTGATGATATCGAAATGACCTAGTTTGCTTCTAAGTCATATAAAGACAAGCTTATTAACAAGGATGAGTCCAACCATTTGAGATCAAGCTTTGATGTTACAGTGGATGAGGGGGATATTAATGTGACTATAGAAACTTTAGGGTCATCCATTTTGCTTTCAAACAGATTAAGAAATTAAATAAAGAAACATTGGGAGAACTCCGTGGTAGTGAAACTGTTAGGGAGACCTATTGGTTACACAATGCTGAATAATCGTATTAAGGATCTTTGGCAACTTACATGGTACTTTAAAGTAATTGACCTTGATAATGGTTTCTTTCTTATTCAGTTAGCTCTTTAAGGAAGACCTTGTGAAGGCTATACTTGGAGGCCCTTGGACAATCATGGGACATTATCTTACAATTCAGTAATGGACCCTAGATTTTTGTGCTGTTACAGCCAATATAAAGTTCGTGGTTGCCTGGGTCCGTTTCCTTGACATGCCTGTCCAATATTATCAAGAGAGCATTGTTCATGCTATAGGTAATATAATTGGTTCTACTGTTAAAGTTGACATGAACACTCAACTTGCCAATCAGGACAAGTTTGCAAGAGTGGCGGTGGAGCTCAACTTTGCTAGACCTTTGATATCAAAATTCCATCTTGATGGCATTTCCTAAAATGTGGAATATGAGCATCTCCCGCAAATATGCTTTGATTGTGTTCGTGTAGGGCACAGCCAGATATTTTGTCCTTTTACAAAACGCCCGAACCAAGAGACGATTCGAGAGGATAAAAGTAATGAAGATGATGTTCAGAACCGGAATCCTACTTCGATTCATGATGAAAAGTCTTGTTATAGCCCCTGGATGGTTGCTGCTGGTCGGCCTCGAAATATTCAAAATAAGGAAAATAAGAAAAATAAACTAGTGATCAAGAAAGTTAATAGAAAAGAAAATTCGGGCTCGAGATTTGCTGCGTTGAATGTAGAGGGGGATGATTGTGAGAAGATCTTGACTGGAGCTTATCATGGGATTTGTGAACTCTAGAAATTAGGATATCAAAAGCAGGAAGAGAAAGAATTATTCCTAGAAATCAAACTCCTAAACAAGTTAATTCAAAAAAAAGAGTATGGTATTGGGAACCACGTGGGTAATAAGGAGGAAGGGGCTTGTCCTAGTGGTGTCTTTAAATTATTGAATATAGGTAGTACTAGGCATAATGGGCATGAGCCTACTACTAATGACTTTCCCAATGAGTTGGTCAATGCTAACACTCTTGATTTGCATCTTTTGAATCATATGCATGACCATAATAATTTAGTAATTTTATTTAATGCTTCGAAGCCACCTGACAAAAGCAAGAAGCGATCACATTCAACGAGTACTCCTAGATGAGGTAAAAAGTTTGAAGGTGTTTTCTCTGTTAGCAACTTATACTCTCTTCTTCTGGGGAGGTCTTAAGTACTATTGCTACCGGTGGTAAGGAAATTTATGGAGAGGGAGAGCACCAATTTGGAACTCTTCCATAAGATCTTTTCGGGTATTTTTTCTATTTTCTCTATGTTTATATTTATATCGATTATGATGTGGAATTGTCAATGAGCTGGCAATAATCGTTTTATCTTAGCTTTTAAAAGAGCTGAATAGAATGCACCGTCTTTCAATCTGGATCATTGTTGAGCCTAAGATTAGTGGCTCTTGAGTTTTTGATGTGATTAAGAAACTGGTTTTTCGTAATCAATATAAGGAGGAAGCTAGAGGCTTCTCTAGAGGAATTTGGATTCTCTGGGATGACCTTGTTACTTGTTACTGTTAACCTGATTGCCTCTAGTTCTCAATTTATCCACTTTAATTGGAAATCTTAAGCTGATATGGGTTATTGTATGACTTTCTATGGTAGTCATATTCCCCATATTCACACTCATCTTTGGTACGCCTTAAGGAACCTTCATCAATCTACCTATGATCATTGGGTTGTCATTAGCGATATTAACTCTTACCTTAGCATTGATGAGAAAATAGGAGGTGTGGCGGCCTCAACACCCAAATGTCGTGATTTTAAAGCTTGCATGGATGATTGTTAGTTGGTGGACTTGGGCTCTGTTGGTAACAGTTTCACATGGATTCAGGGTCGAGTTAGAGAAAGACTGGATCGAGTCATCTGCTCTATTAATTGGCGAACTCGCTTCCAAGAGGCTAACTTGTTTCACCTTCCAAGGATCAAGTTGGATCACTGCCCTGTTATTTTGAAGATTGTTGGCTCGAGACCTCCCACCTTTCCTAATCGGTCTTTCCGCTTGAAAGCGGCTTGGTTGACTCCCTCGAACTTTGAAGATTTTATTATCCAAAATTGGAATGAAAGTATGAGTCTTAATCGATCAATTAAGGACTTTGTTCCTAAGCTTAATCAATGGAATAAAGATGTTTTTGGCAACATTTTTATTAGAAAAAGAAAGTTCATGTCTAGAATGGAGGGTGTGGACAGGTTGCTAGATCAACAATATTCTTGGCATCATACTCAGCTTCGGGAGCGCATTTCCAAGTAGCTTAATAAGGTTCTTATGCAGGAAGAGATCCTTTAGTTTCAAAAAGCTAGGCAGAAATGGCTCTTACTTGATGACCGCAATACAAGCTACTTTCATGCTTTTACTATTATTTGGAGGAAAAGAAACAAGATTGAAGCTATTTTTTCTACCTCTAAGGACTGGATTAAAGATCAGGAGGTTATCATGAGAGAAGTAATCAATTATTATCGTATTCTCTACTCGAATGATGGGTTTATGAATGACGATACTCCTTTGCATAATGATTTTAGAGGGATAGACTTTACTACATGTACAGGTCTTCAGGATGCTATCACTTTGGAAGAAGTCAGGAAGGCTATTTTTGCTATGGGCCCCTATAAGGCCCTTGGCCCGGATGGTCTGTAGTCGATTTTCTTTCAGTTTCAATGGGATATAGTCAGGAGTTTGATCTTTAATTTGGTTCAGGAGTTCTTTAACTTGGGAGAGCTTGATCCTAAAGTGAATGAAACTTTAATCGTTCCTATTATAAAAGTTTCTAATCCAAAAGACTTGTCTCGGATGCACCCCATTAGCCTATGTAATGTGGCTTATAAGGCCATTACCAAGCTCATTGTCAATCGAATTAAGCCGCTTATTAACAATATTATTAGCGAGACTCAAAGCAGCTCTGTTCTTGGGCGTCAGATCACGAATAATATTGTCATTTAGTAAGAGAATGTTCATTCCTTCAAAAAATGGAAATAGAAACAAGGAGGTATGGTTATCAAAGGGACCTTGAGAAGGTTTATGATCACCTTAAATCGAGCTTTATCGAACAAACTCTTAATTTGCTTGGATTCCCTAATAGTCTAACAGATAGGATTATGTCTTGTGTTAGTTCTTCTAGTATGCGTGTTATTTGGAATGGCGAACTAACTAGAACGTTTTTTCCTAGCAGGAGGATTTGTCAAGGTGACCCACAGTTCCCTTATTTGTTCATTTTATGTATGGAGCGCCTCTCTCACTTGATTAATCTCGAAGTTGCCAACGATAATTGGAAGCCCATCACATTAAGCAAAGGTGGCCCTCCCATCTCGCACTTTTTCTTTGCTGACGACTTGCTTTTATTTGGTGAAGCATCAGTTGCTCAAGCTCAAGTAATTGAGAAAGTGTTGCATAAGTTCTGCATAGCCTCGGGTCAGCGGGTTAGCAACAGTAAAACCCGCATCTTCTTCTCTTAGAATTCGGATGGGTCTATTCCCAATGATATCTGTCACACCTTGAATTTTTCTAAAATCCAAGACTTGGGCAAATATCTTGGAGCTATGGTCTTTCACGATAGGGTTGGTAAGGACGCTTTAAAAGTGTTGTGGACAAAATTAAAAATAAACTCTTTGGATGGAAAATAAAAAAGCTTTCTTTGCTGGTAGAATTACCTTGGCTAAATTTGTGTTGCAAGCAATTCCTATTTATCCTATGCTAACAGCTAAATTTCCTATATTTTCTTGTCAGGCTAGTGATAGGATTGTGTAAGACTTTGTCTGGGACTCTACGACGGATAAAAGAAAGATGCATCTCCTAAGCTGGGAGAAGATCTGTGCCCCGAAATCTAAGGGCAGTCTAGGCCTTCGTAAAGCTATGGAGATTAACCATGTCTTGCTCATGAAACTAGGGTGGAATTTAATCTCGAAGCCTAATGCACTTTGGGTTCGAGTCCTCCTGAACAAGTACAACAAAAAGTCATATCCCTGATGTCTCCCTAATCCTAAACCAGGTTGCTCTAACATTTAGCGGGGTATATGTCATTCTTGGCCTCATGTCATGCACGGACTTTCTTGGAGCATTGGGAATGGGCAACAGGCTCGTTTTTGGATTGACGATTGGCTTGGAGGGTTTGGTCCATTGCTTGCTTATGCCACTCAAGAAATTCCAGGTGATGTCAAGTTTAAACCAATTTCTTTTTTTGTTTTTCTAATAGAAACTGGAATTAGAGTTGCTTTCATTCGTTGTTACCTTCCTTCGTTTGTTTAAGGCTAGATGCAGTTCTCCCCCCTTCGTGCAACAATGATGGAGATCTTGTTATATGGAACTTCTCAAAGTCTCTGATGTTTTCCGTCAGCTCAGCTCATGACCTACTCCATGGCGACATGCATTTGAATGATAATCCCCTCTAGAGTAACATTTGGAAATGGAAGGGTCCCCGACGAATAAGAGCATTCTTATTGCTCATGGCGCAAAATAGGCTGCCCGCTGCTGACTTATGCTTCAAGAGAAAGGTGGTTTCCTCCAACTCTTGTTCGCGATGTGGCACCATTAAGGAACCAACTGTTCATGCAGTTCGGGACTGCCCTTTTGTGCAACAAATTTGGAGACTTGTCATTCCTATGGAAATGTGGAACTGCTTTAATTCCCTTCCTCTGAAAGATTGGATTGATAGAAATTTAAAAAACAAGAGTCATATCATCCAGAATAAATATAGCTGGTACCTTGTGTTTGGAGTAGTTACTTGGCAGCTTTGGTTTTGGAGAAACCAATTTGTGTTTGATAATCTTTTTCATCTTACCAATGATCCTCTGTAGAAAATTCAGCAGAGATGTGATGAGATCTGTCGAGCTCAAGTAAGCTATGGTTCTCTTTGAATCCAAGCAAGAAATTCTGATAGTTTAAAAGCTCGTTAGCAACCCCCTACTGGTACGGTTAAACTTAACATTAATGGAGCTTGTGTTGAGTTTGGCGATAGAGCTGTTGCTGGGGGTGTCATTTGTGATGCCAATGGTTGCTGGTTGAAGGGCTTTACATTCAAAATTGGCAGTTGCTCTCCTTTGGACGCAGAGCTTTGGGGGCCCTTAGTGGTCTTGACATTGCTTGGAACCTTGGTTTTAGAAATATCACTCTTAAAATGGATCCTACTTTAGCAGTGGACTACATTTATAGGAGGAATACAGCTCATAATTCGCCAAAGAAATTGTTAAAAGAATTCATGGTCTTCTGTCCAGAGACATTGTATATTGCGTTCATGTGTTTCAGGAGGCAAATTCATGTGTATCAGGACTACCTCTGCCTTGAACTCTCATTCGAGTTTTTAGATGCTGGACAATCCTCCTGCTCAACTACTGTCATTTTTAATCTGAGATTCCTTAGACATCGCTAATAGCCATTTTACTTCTCATGTCTAATTTTCGTTTTACTTGGGACTGTGCCCCCTTTTCATACCAAAAAAAACCCTCTATTTTCTTTTCTCTCTCACCACCACTCTATCTCCTCTCTCACTCTAGTATCACCGCCAACTCTACTCAACTCAACATATACCCAAAATCAATCAGTGAATAAGCTCATCCTATTCTTATCCACTGTTTCTTTTTCTTTCTTATTTTTTTCTTTATTTTTAATCAACTATGCAACTAACTTTCTTGAAATAAGGTCCATTGTTGTGCAGCACATACAACCTTATTGTCTTTAACTGCTATGGCAAAATAATTTGCTTTATTATTGACCAATTAGCTTGCATGAATATATGACATCTTGTACATATATCCGTGTATATAAATATGAAAAATCATTATTCATCAAAAGAAACTTTCTTTATATAAAAAATCAAGCAAAGCAATTTGGGTTTTAAAAAAAATCAAAAAATTTTAGCTAGAGACCTATTTGATTTAAAGCTTGTGATCCCCTTTTTTTTTTTCTAAATCAAAGCTTCTGACCGAAGCTTGGACTCATTTTATTTTATGATTTGAAGCCTGTGATGATAGTGGAGACTGTCGATAGTGATGCGGCAAGTGGTAGAGGAGATGGCGATGGTGGTGGTGCTTTGATGCCGGAAAGTAGGGTGCTTCGATGATTACGTTGAAGCTTGAGATGAAGAAACAAATAAGGATGGTGGCGGAGACGACGTGAATGGCAGAAGAGATGGTGGTCGTAGTGATGCTTTAATGTGATGCTTTGTCTAAAACTAAAGGCATATATAAACTGATTTAAAGATCTAGAAAGAAAAAAAAAAGGATAATATTGAAGATGACATAGATAGGATGTTATTAAGTTGTCGATAATGAGTTCATTTGAAGAAGAGATGCATTTTATTTGAATAAAAATTGCTTTAATAGGTAACATGCTTTATTTCCGTTTTCTCGACTTTAACATATATGTTTTCTTTTATTTTTTTATTTTATTTTAATACTTTAAAATTATGATTTTCTTTTAGATTAAAAAAATGTTTAAATCTATTTTATAAAATTTATGGATTCACACATTGATAAGAATGTGTTTGCCTATGAAGAAGAAATACGGTTTCGGTAAACCTGATCTATCTATACTGTGTTTTTGGGCTGTCATAATGTGAGTTTCGACTTCCACTCGCCTCAACCGAAGACCGGGGGAAGTTTCTTTTTTCCAGAGTTGCAATTAATTATCCATTGCAAGGAATTCATTTTTACAGTAAATGTTCAATACCCAAGTAGGCCTAAAAGGTTATCATGATTAAATGCCTTTTGGGTCGTCTCAGACCTTTCGATTGGCCTTTATCTCTAAAAAACATCGAGACTTTTTACAAATAATTGAGAAAATTAATAAAAAAAATTTTTTTATTACAATTCACCAAGATCAAGAAGTCAATTCATCCAATCAAAAAAAAAGATTTTAAAAAAGATTATATGGAATTAGATATGAAAAAACATAGACATAATTCACTTTCTTGTCATTTCAGCATTTCACATGCCGTATTAAATTTTCAATTAAAGGAGAAATGTAAATTTAAAATCTTTTAAATGAATTTTTATTTAATTACGCTTAAAAATAATTTAAAAATATATATGCACCTCGTACTAAATATTAAATACAAAAATATATATTTTTTCAATAAAATTTTATATTAGAATATTTTTATAAATAAAATCCTATCTTTTAGTATTTTTGTGATTAAATATTTTTGCAAGTATGTTTATAATTATTTTATGTTTTATAACATTTATGAAAGATACAATTCAAATATCTAAGTAATTGCCTACCTCCTCTAATTATAATCCTAATGGTCAAAATAAAGTTATGTATGTAAGTTTAATCATGACGATATTTGTAAGAAAATTGAGGACTTATAGTATAGCTTCCGTGGGCGCCCGTGAATCAGCAAATGGATAGTGGAGATTTTCCAATTTGCTCTTTCCAAGTAGCACGCGCCACCCTTAATGACATGGTCTAGTGTAGGCCATAGTTCATCACGTGGACGTTACACCATAAATATAATTGAAATTAAATAAGTAACTTTTCAACCTAAATTATCATTGCGCAAATTTAGGAATTATATTAACTCCTGTTTGATTAATATGCTTTTAATTATTGACTAAATCGCATTATACAATCATTAATTTTAATATATTTCATTATAATCATCAATTTTATTCTTTTCTAAATTAGAAAACTGATCAAAAAATTAAATAACTAAGAAGAAAACTCAAAATAATCAAATAGAACGTAAAAATATTAGCCATATATTTGACAATTTTAAATACAAATTTATGAATTTAGTAAATCTACGAAGATATTTGAGGTTCACCTCATTAGTAATTTTAAAGAAGTTAAGAAACTAGCAATATGTAATTTAAAGAAAAGAAAATACGTGGCAAATTAGATATCATATGTTTGGTTTTTTAAATCTTTAAAATGAAAAACATAGAAAAAAATATGATTCTATTTTATTTCTTTTAAAGAATATTAAATTAACTACAGAATATAAGAAAATAATTAATTTATGAAAAGAATTAAAATATACATATTATTCTTTTTATTTCTTTATCTTTATAATAAAAAAAAATCTTTTTATATGATTTTTGACATTTCTATAAATTTTTTTACACTTTCACTTTCTTTTTTCTTGATTTTATAATGAGATTTATCTCTCTTTTTTTTTCTTTTACATGGTAGCTATATATTTAGTTTTTATGGTTATGGATCTTGTCAATCTCAAGTTAACTTTCAAATTTTTTATTTTATTTATTTTATGTGAGTGGTGGTTTTTTTGTCTTTATTTTAAGTATACATTGTCCTTTTGCTACTCTCAAATTATTTATTTTACATAAATATAAAAAAAAAAATTATATTTTAAAAGAAAACAGACAAATTTAACACATTTTTCTCCAATTCCTTAAATGATTATTTATTATATAATCAAATGAAAAGAAATTTTCCTCCCTTCAACACCCTTCCTTCCTTTAAAAATATCTTTCAATTCTCTCCCCACTCTTCTTTATTATCGTGGATGGTCCCATTTTACACAAGGATACTTATTCATAATTCACACCAAAATAGTTGGCAGCACTATAATAGGAATCATGAATCTTCGATATAAACTTGAAATGAATCTGAAAATAGATTTTAAAAAGAAAAAATCTCGAGCTGAGTATTTATTAAAAGTAATATTACATCTAATATAGAGATTTAATTTCATTTGAATAACGACAATTCATATAAAAATCATTTTAGAATTTATAATTTGATTCCGTCCTTTTCATGTATTTTTCTCATTTTAAATTATATGAATAAAAATATAAATAAATTTAAATTTCATACAAATAACATCAAAGACAATAAAAAATATTAAAATATCTAAAATGAAATATGAACAATACTAATAAAAATAAAATCTGAATAATTTATATTTACTAAACTATAATAAAACAAAATAAAAAGAACAATTGTAAATTTAAAACATGGTAGGCCTGAAATATTTTATAGAAAAAGTAAGAAAAATAGAGAAGACCGGTAGCTAGAAAAAAAGAGAATATGTTTGGCATATTTAAAAATAATTGGTTGGAAGCTTGCTGCTAATGGACTAAATCAAAGTTGGGGATTGAATAGTTTCATTGGATTTAAAGAATTGGACCCCTCAATATTGAGAGGCCAAAATGTCAATTGCAAACAACTGCCACATCAGCTAAAAAACTTCCAATAAGATAAATTCACAAACAAACAAAAAAATGAAAAAACTGGAAAATCAAAATATATATAAGTCAAACAAAAAATAATAAACTTTTTTCAATAATATAAGAGATTTCTAGACTAAAAATAGAAAGTTTTAATTCATTCCTGCGATGAAAATTTCATAAGTTTTTGTTTTTTTTTTTATAAAAAGAAGAATTTTACATTTTTAATATTTTATGATATTTTATCGGTTAATAAATTGTATCTATTTTTTATTACATGATTATGTATGGAAACCTCAATAATATTTGAATTACTATTTTTATCTTTTAAGTTCACTTTAATTAAATTTAGATTTTAACAGTTAAAAAAACATGAATTTCCTTTTCTTTTTCTTTTTTATCAAAATATATAAGAAATTCATGAACTCAGACTGAAAAAACTACATCTGAATAAAAGCAAAAGATGATTTACAATTAGGTCTACCGCTAACTTTGTTTTTATCCATTAGTATGCTTCCACGTATACCTCTCATTTTCCTTTATCCATTAGTTCGCCTCCACCGTAGAAATGATTCAATAACAATTGTTTTCTTTTAAATCAGGTGGGACACACGACGATGAGACTTTAAAAAATACGTGGCAGAATCCTATCGGACCTACAATCTATTTTAACTGGCGGTAATTCGGTAAAACCCGCCAAAAGGGACTCTGACAGGAGCCATGACGTGTCGACTCAAATTTGCAAAGACTTGTAATTTTCACTACAAGACATAAGTGCGACTTAGACCCCTAGCTTTAAACCAACATTACCAAAACCTAACCCCAAAAACCAAATTTAAAACACCTTCGTTTAAACCGGACCGGACAATTTCCCCTCTCTTTCGTTCCCTTCCCTTTTAATTTTATATATAACATTAAGTTATTAGCTACAAATTTTTGTCATTCAAATCAAAACAAAAGCTACGACGATAACAAGAGAGAGAAAAGAGAAAGAGAAAGCTTAGACTTTTTCTTCCATAAAGCTCAATACCCATTACCCAAAAGCGCGTTCTTCTTCTTCTTTTTTTCTTTGTTTAACATTTCCAGGTACATTTCGATCGCTTGTTCTTTTTTAATCTGTAATGGTATGCTTTCTATTGTTTTATTGTGATTTTGATTCCTGATTTTTTAGGGTTTTTGGTTCATGATTAAATTTCAATGGGTGTGAAATATCTGACGTTTTTCGTTTTGGGTTAGATTGTGATGGGAATATTTTGTTTTGTTTGTCTGATGATAAAGGAATTGAAGGAAGTTTATCTGATAGGAGAAAGGAATTGAAAGGGTTTTTTTTTTATTTATTTCTGCTTTTGTTCTGTTTCCTTTGAGAAAGTCTAAAACTTTTCTGAGAAAAAAAAAGTGTCTACTTGATTAATTGAATGGAATGTAGCTACGTGTTTTACACAGGTTAATGTGTTTGTTGTTGTTAGGATTGATTTTGGTTTTGACTTTATAGTATTTTCTTAATATCTTAGTAGGTGGATGAAACTTACTGAACAATAGAATTGCATGTTTTATTTGGGTTTGTTGCTCTTCTCATAGTGGGTTAGGTTTTTATGAGGATGAAGGACATGGGCTTTATACTTCAAACATAGAGATTATGAAAAGAAAAATATATGGAATTATGGAACTTCGCTTTCTATTATTCGCTCTACGACCTTGATAATCATAAAAGCACTGTACTGGAGACAAGTATTAAAGCTAGAGCACATACAACTGAGGTCTTGAGTCTTGATAATCTAGTGCAGGTTAAAAGATGATAATTCTGTATTTTATTGGTGAGAATTTGCATGAGAACACTTAAACTCTGATTCTCTGTCTTAGAAAAGAATGCACCATTGGGACTTACTTTTTTTATAACACTTTTATTACATGCCATATTGCATTTTATTTTGAATGTACTAGCTTGACGTTTGGACTCTGATAAGAAAATTATTATGATGTGGTGTAGCAGGATTTTTAATCAAATACCAATGAGTGATCAACTAGTTTTGTGTGCTGATCGTCTCATAACACCTGAAAGTTTGCAATCAATGGAAAAAGCTAAGGAGCCAGGATCTTCTGGGGAGTGTTCATCTTCCCATACTGCTGATCTACCCACTTGTGTAATTGATGTTGAGGGAGGGGGGGAACATGGTGTATCTGAAGAAGAAGAACCACTTCTGCAAACAATGGAATGTCGCATTTGCCAGGAGGAGGATAGCATTAATAATTTGGAGGCACCATGTGCCTGTAGTGGTAGTTTGAAGGTAGATATGATGTCCTTTTCTTTTCTATGGTTAAGATAATGGAATTTATATGGATTATTCTTTCCTGTCCCCTTCACCTATAATATTTTGAATCTCACTGTGAAGCAAAATGCCACTGTTCCATTTTGGAGCATTTCTCCAGTATTCCTTTTTCTGATTTTTGCCATCTCAATGTCATTTTCAAATAGATCTAGCACATGCATGCTTAGAGACGCTTATGTTCTCAGATTTAATTAGTTCTTGTTTTTGCTGTGCTCTAACAAGTTTTATGGGCATGAAATATGCACACTTTAGGTAAAAGGTTGACATATTCTCTCATGGGTTATACGATTAGAGAACTTCTGTTTTTTTCAGTACCTATGCATTTCATCTTTAATCTTATTACTTGATGGATTAATCACCAGCTTTGACAAGCTTTTCTTTTCCAGTTTGCCCACAGGAAATGTGTTCAGCGATGGTGCAACGAAAAAGGAGATATAACCTGTGAGATATGTCATCAGGTGTTGTATTTGACCATTTGTAATATATAGTTTTTGCTATTATCATGTTTGTCGATGATGGTTATATTAAGGTTCATTCCTACATGATATATTTTCAAGCTCTTGAAATTGCTGATATCCTTTCAATTCTCTCAAGTAGGCAGACTATGTTCTTTATCTATTTTTCGCTGTATGGAACTGCTAACAGAAAATTCTAGATTATGTGATCCGCTGGATTATTAATTTAGAAAACTTATTGCCTTTCATAATTAAGAGGTGTATTTCATTGTTGACTGGCATGATTATAACTGGGTCCCTGTTCGGTGCATTTTTGTTTTCAAGATTGTACTAGATACTAATTCTATATATTTACTAATTGGGAATGTACCTACACCAGCTCCTGTAGTTTAGCTGCATTTCTTATGATAGAAACATTGTTAGTCTTTTATATCTTTTAGGAAACAATTTTACACACATGAGGTGTTATGCATGCAAGCTTCATCTTGGTATTTATATCTCCTTCAGAGTCTGGCCTGCTCAAACTTGATTTTTGTACCAGTACAAGAATTTTGTCTAGGACTTGAAATTATTGCCCAATCTTCAGACAAGTATTTTAGAGATTTCGAAGGTCTTTAACGTCAAGTTAATAGTTGAGTCATGTTGTTTATAGTTTAGTGTGTTTTAATTATAGTAAGTGGGATTTGTAGTAAATGATGCATCTTTCGACACATTCTCAAGGACCTATATGATGGATGAGAATGTGATAAATACACTATTGTTAGTAGAGTTAAGATGAAACTATTCCATGTAAATATGATGTTGTTTTGGCTATGGGTTTTTCATTCACTAATTTCCATAGAAATGTGTCTTTCTGTTAACAGCCTTACCAACCTAATTACACTGCCTCACCACCTCTTCCATTAGAAGATACAGCAATTGATATCAGGTAACTTTTACATACACATGGCTCCTGATTTAATGTTATTATCAGATGATTGTTGTTGTTAGATTTTGAATTATTTGTAGGTACTAATATATTATGTTAACATATGTACCTTCTTTATCTAACTTCAATATGTTGGATACCTTTTCTGTGTGCTACTCCCTAAACTTAGTGTATTTGCACTAATTGTTTTTCAGTTCAATTATTTGGATTTTGGAGAAATTATGTTCACTTGTGGTTATTGGCATTAGAATTTTCTTGTGGATTACTGTTGAGACTTGAGACTTGAGGGTGTTGCTATCTGCAGTATGGATATGATGTACTATTTTTGAATGGTTCTTTATCTCCATTTCTGATTCTTTTTCCACAGTGAGGGTTGGACTATTGCTGGGACTCCTTTGGATTTGCACGATCCTCGAATTTTGGCTATGGCTGCAGCAGAGCGTCATTTTTTGGAGGCTGAATATGATGAATATGCTGATTCCAGTGCTAGTGGAGCTGCATTTTGCCGTTCTGCTGCTTTAATTGTAAGCTGTAAATCTCTTCAAATCATGTTAGCTTTTAAACTGCGTGGGAACGCTAATCTCACTGGAACCTCCTATTATTCATGACACTAGTCTAAAGAATGTATACCAACACAATGTGACGCATGTTAATCTGATGGTGTGTGGAGAGATCTGTCACGTTCTGCTGAATAATGACTGTATTTGGGGTGGTTAGGTTTCCTTCTATTTTGGTTTCTGTAAACAGTTAGCTATGTGCATTTTCTGTTGCTGAATAAGAAAAATAGAGGTCGTACTTTAAATCGCCTTGTATTTTTTACCATCTGCGCTATTTTGGCAGCTAATGGCTCTTCTGCTCCTGAGGCATGCTATGTCTCTTACTGGAGATAGTGATGAAGATGCTTCTACGTTTTTCTCTGTAAGCAGATGTCAGCTTTCTATTTTCATCATGCATGCATACATATTTAGATGCTAGATTTTTATTGTTTGTACTTGGCAGCTTTTCCTGATACGGGCTGCTGGATTTCTTCTCCCATGTTACATCATGGCCTGGGCCATCAGCATATTGCAGAGACGAAGGCAAAGACAGGTTGGTACTTGATTTCATAATTTCTTCTGTGTATTTTTTCACTTCTCGCCAAATAGGAAAAAGTAAAAGAAAATCTTTGCCGATGAGATTGTTTTGCATATATATTTGCGAGATTTTAAGGTGTTAATATACTTTATTATTCTCTAACACTGCATGGTTAATTTATTTGTATTCCTCTATTGTATGAAACAGGAAGCAGCAGCACTTGCAGCTACTGAGGTTGCATTCATGCTACAGGCAGGTCAACGACGGGGATTGCAATTCACAATTGCACCTGGACTTGCAGTGAATCCTCACCAAGCTGCAACTCCACAGCAAGAGCCACTTCAATGATGAAATGAATGGGGATGCTAGTACAGAAGCATGAGTGATCATCTTACTTGTGCTTTGTATCTCTAATTGGGTTTATGTTGAAAACTCGTATTTTCACATTATTTCTGACGTGTGTGTACATAAATCTTTGATCACACAGCCGGATTTGTGTTGCTTGAGAAACTTTGTAAGTGGGAGAGCTATAGTCTTCCAATGAACATATCATCAAGATCTTCTCAAGTTTTGTTGTGAATGGCGGTCTGCATGATTCTTCATGCATGCATTACTATGTATTTGTCTGTCCATCTTGTATACAGAAACCAGCGGATATTGTTTGAGTGCAGAGGTATTATTAATTCAATATAGCTCGGGCGCGCATGCACACACACTATCAGGTTTCTCATGTGGCCAATAAGAAGGCTGGCCTTCAGTTCCTTTCTCTAATCCAAGCATTGTTGAAGTAATATACTAGTCTGTATGTTGTACTGTCATGGTAATTACCATCGATGTATGGGAGTGTTAATGGTATAAATGTTATTACCATGTTCTAATTGCCAATCTTAGTCGATAAGGTATGGTGATTTCTTGTTATATTTATTTTCTTTTTCTGTTTAGATGCATTTGTCATTTGGCAGATAGATCAGTGGATCGATAGTTTCGGTAAATATGGATTTTTGTTGATCCGAATTTGGGATAGAGTGGACGCTTCAACTGTCATTTGTCAGTTTGAAGAAATGACTTGCCTCCCACAATTGAGGCCGGCTCCCGCCAATTTGTCTATGGATAGGGAGAGTATGATGATGCTTTTACAAGTGAAAGGGTCCCAATTGAGAACTGGTTTCAGAGCAATCCTCCAATTTCTGGCTATTTTAAATTGGTTCAAAACCTGGCATAGGTTCCTCTTCACATATATGTAAGGCTGTCCCGTTTTGGTCGCCATTCTATCCTCTGATGTTCCTTTTCTGAAAATATATAGATAATCTATCTTCTTTGTTAAAATGAGATATGAAAATTATGCCTTTTCGGTTTACTAATAAAAATATATCACGGTTTTTTCTTTTTATATATTTTAAGATTTTATATGATCATATTCTAATTTTTATCAGTGATCATCATTTTTTCTTAAAAACTTGTCCAAATTTCTAGTAAGGGTAATGTAATGTGCTGCATACTTTCTTTCTTTTTTTCTTTTTTCTTTTTGAACTAAAGAACATAATTGAGATTTTGATTAAACGTACTCCTTAAAGAACATGCGAATTCAAAATGAAAAATGTTCTTAATTCTAAAGTTTTAGAGTTACTAAAACACTGTCATTTTGGTCACCAAACAAGCAAGGGTCCTGTCCTCAACATAGCTTCCACTCAGGAAAACGCTGCCGTCACCCTCTAGTCTCTTCCACAAAATTTGCTATTAACGTACGAAAATTAATTAAAGGGTTGCAAGATATATGTTTAGTAGTACTAATCCCCAGAAAGGTCATCAGTAATTCTTTTTTATTTTTCTTAAAAATCAATAATTCAAACAAGTAAACTGGGATGAGGTTAGTGCAGGATGAGATTTTCTGCCTAATTTTGGCTAAAGATGGAACAGTAGGGTGAGACGTATCCGTTGGTACTATCCGAATGGAACATATGAAATTCCAGGCTTTTTTCTGTCTTTGTATTGCAAGTGCACAAAAATAACTTCAAAACAAGTGAATTGGCAAGGAACAAAGATAATAGAAAGAAAAAGAGCAGTGAGGGTGTCAACTCAACGTTCAAATTGTAACAGCGAAGAGTGATTTTGGAAAGCAACTACTCATTGATTCATCATTTCTTTGCTCTTTTTTCATTTTTCTTTAACTTTAATGATGTGGTGCTAAAAGGAGAATGCCCGTCATTGGAGCATCCGAGCAAGCAAGCTTCTTACATGTCTTCTATAACTTGCAATACGATTGTATCATCTTCCTTTTTCCTTCTCTTTTTCTTTCTTGCTTTCTTTCTTTTTTCCTTCTACTTCTCCACATACCACTTTTTAAACTTCTTGTTTACTTGTTTAGATGAGCATATTCTCCCTTCCCTAATTTTTATTGATTGACCATATGATTAGCATGTCATTTCTGTTTTAAGTATTCACTTTCCACTCGCGTCATTTGTTACTTCAAATTCTGCATCTCATTATATCTAGTTACTCCTGAATAGCTCAGTGATTCGGCTTGTTAAAGGCTCACTAAAGATACGAGTAAATATATAAATGAGGAAATTCTTGTCTAATTTTAAATTTGGTTGCCAACCCTGAGCAATGATCAGTTTAGCTTATCAGCGAATCGATTACTAGATCTATATAATTCATAATAAAGTAAAGTTTATCAGTTTATCGCTGTTTTTCCTTTTCAAATTTAAGTATCGAAGAATTATATCCACATTTCCCATGGTTATACTAAAATCTTATATATTTAAATATGTTTTGTTAAATTCATCAGCTTTTCTTTTTGAATGATTTCCAAAATATTTATTCTCAATATATATTTCTTAGGGTTTGATCGTGGATTTTAGATAATTATACATGGTCGAAGGTTTAATTTATTTAGTGAATTTTAAGTTTAAATTTGAACTTATTTAATTGAACAAATTAAACTTAAATATACTATTAACATGGTTTATTTGTAGTCCTGTTGACATGACATTATTTGTCCGGCCACCAGCATACTATGCTCATAGTATAAACGGTTCTTTAAAACTGTTAATATAACAAAATGGTATGACTAGATTCTAATAATCTTTCCGCCCTTCGTGATTCGACAGAATTCTATGATTTTTATATTTGCCATTGTCCATTCTAATAATTAAAAGATAATGCTAAACTAAGAAAATTATAGCATGAATATGATTAATAATTTTAGGCCTTAATATCAAATTGATTTTATTATCTTTATAGTAATTTTTTTAATTCTTTTATAATAAAAAAAATTAAAAAAAAATTCAATTCTTTTATAATACGACGACATATTTGGAAGTAGGAGAATCTTCACATTAAGCAGGGGTAGATATCATGAATTTACGAGTGTTATATGGTCAATATATAAATGAGTGTCCTCGATGTACAAGAATCTGCACTTTTCGATTAATATAGGGAGAGAGATATGGTCTTTATTGATAAACGGGAAACATGAACAAAAAGCCTCAGAATGGCAAATATGAAGAACCTTGATTGAGTGTTTTCTTTGGAAGTTTGAACAGAGAGTGCTTAGGGTTGGGCAATCCAAAGATATAGAGAGCTAATTAAGAAAAGCATAAAGGGAAAACCCAATTAGCACAACGAATCAAGACTTATTTTTCTTTTAATATTTATATATAATTCTTATTTAAAATTTTTGCATGGAGAGAAGAGCTTGGAATTCTAAAGTTGGCTATAGCATAAAGTAAGTTCTTGTTTTTTTTTTTTTTTTTTTAAAATTTTTGGGGAGAAGTTGCTATTCCCTCTCTCTCTTCCCTATCAACATCTCTACTTTTAATGGCTTTCTTGCTACATATGAACTGTAGTATTCTGTAAACATGTAGCAGCAGCAGCTGGCTCATGGCTTGCTTCTAGCTGCTATAACCCAATTTGGCTCGTTCCAATTCTGCTCCTATGCAACAAATACAGGAGACACAATCCGACAACTGCATGCTTTATTATTAGTTGTTCTCTTTTTTTCTTTTTAAATATACCGAAATAAAATAACCATTTTTTAATCCAAAAACAACCGTGTTTTATTGAATGATAACTATATATATATATATATATTTTAAATTATTCATAAAAAACATAATGTTACACAGCTTGAGCTAGATTCATCGACTGAAATCATAAATAATGTAGAACAAATCTCCCAGCTTGAGCTAGATTGGCCTGCAGTATGAGCCAACAGCGCTAGTAAAAGCAAAAATGATATGTCAGGATGGTCGGATGACAGGGCAAGTCGGCTATAGAATTAAATTGAATAGAGTCTATACCTTGGTCATGGTTTGGTAAAAAAGGGCAAGGCGAATGATAAGGAAATGTGGGGAAACTAAAATGAAAAGATACTTATCTTCCCAAGGATATTGTTCCAACTGCAACTTTTTGTTCAAACCTGTCAGAGTCTTCTAAAACAACCTTATATATGTATTTGCTTTCATAACAGGCTTATGATTGGGGTGAATCGATAGCCTTCCCTACATGTTCTGGGCCCTCTCCTTGTATGCTGCTTTATGGTTCTTTTAGCATTCCAAATCCCATAAAAGGATAAATCCTAGGCTTACTCCTATAGACATAAGGCTTAGAATATAGAGGAAGAGTTCGTTCTGAGACACACCGTTCATACTTCTCATATTATTGCTGCAAAAACAAGGAATCTTTACCTTCGTTCCTTTGTTTCTTGCAGGACACTTACAAACATGGGCTTTTTAGTTCACAGGGGGTTTCTTCTTCTTCTTTGTATTGGGTACTTATCTTTTCAACCTGAGAAGGTTTCTAGCCTGACAAGCATTGATCTTGCCCTCAGATTGAAGCAGGAGCTATTACCAGTTGCTCAAAATTCGCGAATGTTAACCACTGTTGCGCTAGACGATTTGCAGACATTCACAAGTTCTGCGCCAGCGCCTTCAATGGTGTTTGATCCGAATCAATCTAACAAAAGAACGGTTCGAAAAGGATCAGATCCTATCCACAACAGATGTTGACAGGTTAAAGCTGATAGGCAAGTGGAAAATGTTGTTTTTTCAAGCAAAGGAGGTGATGGCTTGACGCTATAACTGATGCCAAAAAGAAATATGACGAAGGGAGGAGCTTCACGATTTGAGTTTGTTGGATTTCTACATTTTTTAAATTTGTTTTAGTCAAAGATTCTTCTTCTTCTTTTTCCTTCTTTTTTTTGAGTGAGCTGAAGAATAGCAGTTACTGGCCAGCATCATCTCTATATTGTATAGACTTAGGTCCTTAATCCACCATAGCTGAATACATTAAAGATGATAATGCTGGCTCGCCTACACGAAACATAGTTTTTTTTTTTCTTAATTTTCTCCACAAGAGTATGTACTTTATATGTGGCCTTAGTTGTATTTTACGATGATATACTTGGCCTTAGTTGTATTTTACGATGATATACTTACCATTGCAATTTTTTCTTCTAGCTACTTAGGTTGTTACTCTCTTTGCTAAAGAACCTCATGGTGCATAACCTGTTCAAGACACTCTGTCGACCAGTTTATAGTTTTTGTGCTGTTTCTTCTCTTGTGATTTGGCTAGATTAATACATATGTAATGGACAGCGAGAATATGAGCATGTTTTTTCACAAAGATCCTCATTCAACAGCTAAAAGAATGTGTTTATTATGTGTATTTTCTCTCAGAATGGTTGCAAAACAATTAGATGCAATTTCCAGAAATGAATTCGTAAGTCTCATAAAAAAGTGCTCTGTAAACAGAATCCTATAAAGGTGATTGCCATTTAATGTGGGATAAAGATATTGTCTGCAAATATACCGGCAAAAACAAGAGTCAAAAAGAACTATAGATAATAAATGCCCTTACAGATCTTCTGCAAAAGCCTAAGCTTGTATCTTCTCCAAAAACCACACCCAGCAAAAAAGATCCACCAGGCTCTGCGCATGTAAGACCAAAAATAGAAAAATCAAGTTTTCCCATGGTCGTTTGTCAATTTAATCACTGAATTTCAAATCTGCTATATCTGTTCCTCCTGTGAATTGTGAGTTGCACTGGAGATAGCTTACGTGATACTGCCTGCCAGATCATATCCACAGCATCACCAGACTGGGATGGATACTGATATTCAAAATGTGGTGCAATTTCTTTTAGTCTTTCCCACATCATGGTCCACTTGTCTCGATCAATACTTTGAAGAAGGTTCAGCAGGTACCCTTCTTTAACAGCATCAGATGCGCGCACAAATACACTGAATTCCGAGTAGTCTAAGACATCTTCAAATGGTAGCTCAATGTCATCACTAATTATCACAGGAACACAGTGACTCACAATGGCATCAAAGAGGCGATTTGAGGATGGGGTATCACCGGCAATATTCAGGCAGAACTTAGATGAGGCCATCCCTTGGCCTGCTTTGTTGACTCCATTCTTTCGAACAGTTCCAAATGTAAAATGTACATCTTTCTCATCTTTTAGAAGGTAATATAATTCTTGGCGAATAATTCCTCCCTGAAAGGGAAGTGACAACAAACAGAAAATCAGATTGCTGGTAGTAAGATATATATGACTTTCCCTATATAAGCAGCGAAACTTTTTCTAAAATTAAATGCAAGGTAATTTGACGAAAGGAAGGGAAGTAGAAAAAAGCAATGGTCTAATACAGGAACAGAAAAGAAAAAAAAGAAAGTTAACTGGCATTGCAGATATATATTATAACAACTGTTACATCTCTGTTGGGTAGTACAATAATGAACATTTGACTGCAGTCTTAGGATTAAAAATTTATTGATCACTGGAATTGGCTATCTTTCAATTTCTTGATCAGATTGGCTATCATCCCATTTTGAACGAAGACAATGCATGCTTATCCTCTTTTGTTGAACATATGGATGTAATTTTGGCCTGTCTGAAGGTTGGTACTGTTAAGAAGCTCTTCATATTTGAGCCAAAGGGAATATAGGAATAACCTAAGTATTTCATCCAGGTCAGTAATTGCAACCTTTTGGTGCAAGGAATAATCATGTTAAGATGATAACAGGACCTAAAAGAATATAAGAAACAAGTGCCATTCTATTATTATATCGATAGAGGAAAATAATCAGAACAGCTCCTATCAGCATCACTTAGAGAGCAAAAAACCAACTTGAAAAAAAGCATTGTGATAATTTAAGCAGTGATGCATTTTATCAATCAACCTAGACATTTTGGTGATGAGACTCCATTTTCATAGCATACATAAGTCTGTTAAAAATAGATGCATAATTTTAGGATATAAATACATCTAAGGATCTTAACACTTCACAGGAAGAGAACTTACATCCTTTCTATATATTGCTCCTTGGAAAAACACTAATATGGGACGCTCCTCAAATTGAGCTGATTCACCACTTGGAATGGTCCTCACAACATGCTTGTAAGGAGCAATTACATCCTTTTTAAGATTTGCAATTTCGACTGGGTATCTCCCAAAATCTGCAAGCACAAACATGGCAGCGCCCAGCATTTTTCTAGCATCCAACATGCTATTTGGATGGTGGGCCACAATCAAATGATCCCTTCCCCCAGATCGCTTCCATTCATCCTGACCCATCAAAAACTCTACCAGTCTATTCTGCAACATTTTATTCATGCTAACTTTCCCTTTACCATGAAGCTTAGAATGTCGGTTGTAACTCAGAGAGGAGAAATATGGCACAAAAATAATATCTGCTTGACTGGAATTATCCACTCTGACTGCACCACAAGGTCTGACCACCTTTGGTCTGTTTGATGCCAGAAGATCAAGGGTCAGCCAGTACTCTATACTGTGCTGTAAATTCAACCCACCAGGGTATAGTGGGATATGGTCAAGGTCATCAACATTTGGCCATATTTGATTTGCTTTTCCTTTCCAACCCAATAACCCAAAGTGAAACTCAGGCGGCATGTCATACATATAGACCTTTAAGAGACCTTGATTTGGATTACATGTATTCCCTATGTGCTTTCCAGAAGCAGCCACTTCAAAATTTGAACAATTCTCCCCTCCACTTCTCATTGATGATCTAGTATCTTGCGATGGCTTAGAAGAGAAGAAAGGAAATTTGCCAAGTTCATTTTTGACATTGGATTTCAAGTAAATTGATGTACTATTAACAAGAATAAGCTTGATAACAGAACTGGGTAGGAAAGAAGTACTGCTAAGTTGAAGAAGGGACATAGAGAAAATGATGAAAAGAAACATAGAAATGGGAATCAAGAAGAAAAGAAACCTTGAAGAAAGCCTACTTTTCTCAGACATTGATGGAAATTAGACAAACAAGGTTTATCCAATTTAAAATTTTAGCAGAGTCACAAGAGTAGGACACAAAACCAAGTAAAGCAATTAAAGTTACTTTCTGAATAGAAGAAAGGTTTAGCAAAGATCTCCTATACACAATTCAAATCTTTCTAGCTCCAAATGTATCAATTTAGAAGGTAAGTTATTGAAGAAACAGGCCTTTCATTTCTATGCATTAACAAGACCAACTTTCTTTCCACAAACATGACCATCTCCAAAATAAAGGTTAAACCCCAAAATAATGGCTAAACCCGAATTTCTATCCTTAAACCCTCAGGATTCTGAGAAGAACTCAAGTACTCATCAAATTATATGCTGCTACAAACATCAATGAACTTAATTTCCAGCAGCCACCAACTCTCTTCAGAACAAGAAGAGGGAAAGAAAAAGAAGTCTTATTTCTTCCTGTAGACTTGCTCAATGCTTATCTCCTCTGAAGTTCTTACTCACGATTCTCTCAAAAGGACAAAAACTTTACCATCTGCAAACAACTTAATAAAAGAACATTAAAAAATATTGTATTTTTCAGCTCAATTAAGTATTTTTTTCTTATCTATAGACAGCCAAAGACAATCCTAAACAACCAATCACATAGAAAAAAGAAAAAAGAAAGGAGTAAAACTAATAAAAAAATCCAATTTTTTATCACCCGGGTGTGCAAGATAAATGATTCTTTTAAACTGGGTCGATGAGAGGAAGCAAGAAAAGATTACCTGATAATCAACTAGGTTTTCAAGACTCCATTGCCAGCAAGCACCTTCTGGAAACTGTGCAACGCTGAGTGGGAAGCATGTCTCCGAAATACCGAAGGTCCAAAGTCTTTCATCATAGTATATATACCTCCGATTTCATTTTAACTTACATGAAAGCGATTACCTACAATCAACTAAAGAATTCTCTTTTTGAGAAAAAGAATGATGCCTTTGGTTTTCATGATCATGGCACAAGTGTAGAGGAGAAGAGAGAAAAGAGTAGATACATGAAACTTTTCTCGTGTCCTACAGACAAGTATGACTTTTTTTTTTTTTTGAATTATTACTGATAAAGTGTTTGAAACTTTACTCTTTCGAAGGAAACCCCTACTCATCTTTTATGTTCCCAAAAAAGTAATTATTTTTATAAATTAGATCTACTATCTGGAAGAATACAAATACACATACTAACATGTCTTCATTTAAGCATTAATTAGACGAATTCCCGCGCTCCTGGCAGAGTTAAATTATTATTAAAATAAAATTAAATAATTTTAATAATTTATCTATATAAATATTATTGAAATATAATAAAATATTAGATAACTATATATCATAAATTATCAGTTACTAAATTTTATTATAATTAGTGCTCTATAAATTATTGAAAATATTGATATTTGATAATTTCTGTTTCTGCTTTAGTATTATTTTTTAAAATAAAATATTTGAAAGTAATTAAGAAAAGTCTAAAAAATTTAATTTTATATAGTTAAAAGTGAAGGAGATAGTAATACGGATAAACCAATTTAATTAAAGCATTAAGAGAAAAAATAAAAAATAATATATTAAAAAAGACACACCAAATCAAAAGAAATATCTTCAAATAATAAAAAAAGTGTAATGTAAGAAAAACAAACTATCTTAAAATATGTGATATTAAACTTTAAAAAATATATTAAAATGTATAAAAATGATTTTAGAAAATAAAGAAATATATTTTAAAAAAAAATACCTCTTAAAATACTCTTTTTATATAGAGCAACTACTGATTTGAATTTAACATAAAAAAAATTAAAAAGGATAAAGATAAATTTATTTGTTCATAAAAAAAATAACAAATAAAAATAATGAAATTGAGTTGAAGGATATAATATTAGCTTGTAAATAAAATAAAATAAATGGCAAAAAGAGAAAAATCAATAAATAAAATATGAGAATTAAATTTTTTTATTTTCTTAGAAATAAAAAAATAAGAGTTAAAAATAAAATTTATAAGTTATATATAAAAAATGCCAAGTTTTCCTATGAGTTTTTATGTGGTAAGATTTTATAAAGCCATTTTATATTATTTTCTAATGAGAAAATGACACATGACACATTTATAAAAATATTAACTTATAAATATTTATAAAAGAATTAATATGATCTTAAATAATGCTAATAATGAATATGATATTTTTATTTATTTAAATATAAGATTATTATATTCTTAAAATAATTAGAATAAGTATAATAATTAGTAAAGGTACTACATAAATCTTATTATCTTTCTAATAAAATATATATTTACATTCATATATATAATTAATAAAATAATAAAAGAATAGGAATCTAAATTTGGATCATAAAAATAGTTAAAAGAAATTTGTGACATATTGAAGAATTTATTAGTCCAATATAATAAATAGAAAAAAATTTAATCTCAAAAAAATAATAACAAAAGAATAAACAGAAAAAGTTATAGTAATCTTATTTATTAAATATTTATTATATAAATATATGAGAATTTATTAGTGCAATAAATATATAAAGAGTTAAAATTGATAAGTATATTTTTCTCATATTTATTTATTTTAGCATATAAAAAATAAAAAATTTATTAAAAATATATTATATTTTTTATAAAAATACTAATATATATATATATAAAAATAAAAGTATCATAAAATAAAATAAAAATTTATTTTTATACTAAAATAATTATAAATTGAATTATATAATATATAATAGAATATTTAAATATAAAATAAATAAATAATCATGGAATGGTGTGAGTAAAGTGCTAGTAGTTATATATGAAAAAAAAATAATAATAAAAAAAAGTTAAAAAATTTAGATGCAATATCAATGAAAGAACTAAAAAATCTAGGTAAAATAAAATTTCTTAAATACATCTTTTTAAGAAAAGAAAGAGAGAACTTAAGATAAAAAGAAATGATTTATAAGAATGATTTATGTAAACTAAGAAAAATGCTTTAAAAATAGATAAAAAAAAACTATGTAGGAAAGAGAAAACACATAAAGCTAAAAGTTTAGGTGAAATGAAATATCTTAAATACCTTTTTTTAAGAGAAGAAAGAGAGAACTTGAGAGAACAAGAAATAATCTATAAAAATAATTCATATAAATAAAAAGAAATACCTTAAAAAATAGAAAAAAACCATGTAAAAAAGAAAAATATATATTTAAAGCATTACTTTCATATATATACTAGTTTTTATGCCTGCCTATCAGACGGATTGTTTTATAACGACTTACATAAGAATCAATTATTATATTCTATATTTAATTTTATTTATTATTTAATTAGAGATGAATGTCCAATAAAAAAATAGAAAAATATAAAGTAATAGTAGAATAAAGAATTGAAAAATGATAGGATTACAAAACAAATCAAAAGAAATATCTTCAAATAATAGAAAACGTGTAATGTAAGAAAAAAAAAACTATTTTAAAATATGTGATATTAAACTTCAAAAAATATATCAAAATGTATAAAAATAACTTTAGAAAATAAAGAAATATATTTAAAAAAAGAAAATATCTCTTAAAATACTCTTTTTATATAGAGCAACTACTGATTTGAATTTAACTAACTTAGCATAAAAAAAATTAAAAAGGATAAAGATAAATTTATTTGTTCATAAAAAAATAACAAATAAAAATAATGAAATTGAGTTGAAGGATATAATATTAGCTTGTAAATAAAATAAAATAAATGGCAAAAAGAGAAAAATCAATAAATAAAATATGAGAATTAAATTTTTTTATTTTCTTAGAAATAGAAAAATAAGAGTTAAAAATAAAATTTATAAGTTATATATAAAAAATGCCAAGTTTTTATGTGGTAAGATTTTATAAAGCCATTTTATATTATTTTCTAATGAGAAAATGGCACATGACACATTTATAAAAATATTAACTTATAAATATTTATAAAAGAATTAATATGATCTTAAATAATGCTAATAATGAATATGATATTTTTATTTATTTAAATATAAGATTATTATATTCTTAAAATAATTATAATAAGTATAATAATTAGTAAAGGTACTACATAAATCTTATTATCTTTCTAATAAAATATATATTTACATTCATATATATAATTAATAAAATAATAAAAGAATAGGAATCTAAATTTGGATCATAAAAATAGTTAAAAAAAATTTGTGACATATTGAAGAATTTATTAGTCCAATATAATAAATAGAAAAAAAATTAATCTCAAGAAAAATAATAACAAAAGAATAAACAGAAAAAGTTATAGTAATCTTATTTATTAAATATTTATTGTATAAATATATGAGAATTTATTAGTGCAATAAATATATAAAGAGTTAAAATTGATAAGTATATTTTTCTCATATTTATTTATTTTAGCATATAAAAATAAAAATTTATTAAAAATATATTATATTTTTTATAAAAATACTAATATATATATAAATAAAAGTATCATAAAATAAAATAAAAATTTATTTTTATACTAAAATAATTATAAATTGAATTATATAATATATAATAGAATATTTAAATATAAAATAAATAAATAATCATGGAATGGTGTGAGTAAAGTGCTAGTAGTTATATATGAAAAAAAAAAGAATAATAAAAAAAAGTTAAAAAATTTAGATGCAATATCAATGAAAGAACTAAAAAATCTAGGTAAAATAAAATTTCTTAAATACATCTTTTTAAGAAAAGAAAGAGAGAACTTAAGATAAAAAGAAATAATTTATAAGAATGATTTATGTAAGCTAAGAAAAATGTTTTAAAAATAGATAAAAAAAAGAACTATGTAGGAAAGAGAAAACACATAAAGCTAAAAGTTTAGGTGAAATAAAATATCTTAAATACCTCTTTTTAAGAGAAGAAAGAGAGAATTTGAGAGAACAAGAAATAATCTATAAAAATAATTCATATAAATAAAAAGAAATACCTTAAAAAATAGAAAAAAACCATGTAAAAAAGAAAAATATATATTTAAAGCATTACTTTCATATATATACTAGTTTTTATGCCTGCCTATCAGACGGATTGTTTTATAACGACTTACATAAGAATCAATTATTATATTCTATATTTAATTTTATTTATTATTTAATTAGAGATGAATGTCCAATAAAAAAATAGAAAAATATAAAGTAATAGTAGAATAAAGAATTGAAAAATGATAGGATTACAAAACATACAAAATAGCAGCCATTTCTACTTTGTTTTAGTGCATATGAACTATTATTAACTTTAACCATAAGCATTACATATATAAAGAATTAAATTTAAAATAATATAAAATGAAAAATTAGTCTTAAAAAGAATACAATTCAAAATTTTTAAATAATTGAACAGAACAAAATATTTAATAATTAGAATTTATATGAATGTAAAAAATATTATTGCTATTAATATATGAATTTATAAATAATATTATTAAAATAAAAATTTAATATAATTAAGTAAAAATAACAAAACATTAATATTACATAATTATAAAAAAATTTAAGAAATTAAAATAATTTTTTTAGCATTAGCTTTTAAGAGTTTTTAAAAATAATGTTACAAATTATAATAATGCTATTTCAAAGCTATTTTTCTTGGATTTTCTTCCATTGTTTGCTCTTTAATTTTATTGAAAAATAGGGATAAAAATAAAATTTGAAATAAAGATCAAAATGGAAAATATAAAATATATGAATGATAAAATATTAATTTACATTAAAATGATTCTGGTAATAAATAATGACTCTTCAATTATCAAAAGGGAGTTCATGAGATACAAAATTAGTAAAATAAAAAAATTATAATTTATTAATAATATATAAAATTAATAGAGGAGGTGAATATATATTAATATTAATTGACAATTAATATAGCTTTAAAGATAAAAAAAATAAAAAATATTCTTTCATAAAATCTAAAAAAATATTTTGAAAATCATAAAACTTAAAACTTAAAACTAAATTTTTTCTTATATATATATATATATATATGATATGTATTAGTTTTTGGCAAAACGTAGTTAGGAGAACGTATATATAAGCCTTTCAACTTTTAGTTAAAGTGCAATTAAATTCTTAAATTTTAAAGTAGCTCAATTACATTCTTAACATTTGAAATACATAACATTTACATCTTGAAGCTAATTTCGTCTATTTTACAGTGACATGAAACTTAATTAATTTAGTCTATTCCGAAGCTCTGGGATTATTGTCTGTAAATAATTTGTTCTCATGCATAAGCTTGGATGGGCATCCCCCAGAAACAAAAGCAGAGCAAAGCACCGCTCCCAATGTTTAACGAGGCCTTAGACCTTCTTGCAAAAGAAGGAAAAACTGTTATTGACATCTCTTTTGATGAAATGAAAGAACTTTTGGCCCAATTGGGAGTTGAATTTGGAAAAAATCCTTCTGCAACTTGCAGAAAGGAGATCCAGGCTGATCTACCAGCAGTACAACCAACCCATGCAATCCAACATACAAGGAGATTTTGGCAGTCAAATACGAGATAAAGAAATCATTTTGTACAAACAAAATAGTTATGTAAATTAGACATTGATCTCCACGTTTTGGGATATCGTTAGAATATATATATATATATATTACTAAGCAAAAAGGCTATTATGCCAGTTATCTAATTTTTATATAAAAAATATACAAAAGGTTAAGATATTATTAAACATTAGAAAATTTTGTATAATTATAAGAGATTATATAAGAAAAAGAAATTAGAAATAGAAGAAAATTATATCCATAAAAGTGTATATACAAAATTTTAATAAATTATATCCATAAAAGTGTGTATATACAAAATTTTAATGTTCTATTATACCTCTTTAATATAATTTTTATTTTTTAATAGTATCTTACTAAAGTATAGGTTATAAATTTTATAAATTCCTAGTCATACACTTTTTAATGTTATTTAATTTATCTCTTTAATACTCAAGCAATAGTTTTTTAGTGGTTTTTCTTAAAATATATAACTCACTACAATTTAAAGAAATAATTCAAAAACTTTAAAATAATTTTTGTGAAGAGAGAGAAAGCAAGTCACAACCTTGCTTTCATAAATATATAAATTTTCAAATTGTTTCAATTACATTACTAAATTGAAAATGTCAATTGTAAGACCATTAACATCTTCTCTAATTGCTCCATTTAAAATAATAATAATAATAATACATTCTAATTATTTATTTGTTAGAGTCAAAAGATTATACAGTAAAAATAATTATCACTTATACTTGTTATATAAATAATAAATTTCTACTGATATCAAAAAGTATAATGGCACGAATTAAATGAAAAAATTTTCAAATTTTTATAAAATTAAGTATTAACAATTTAATAAAGATAAAGATCTAATCATCTAAATGGCTAGTTTTAGTTATTTTGATATTAGTTGAATCTGAATTCGGTACTTATAAAATAATTTTTTTTATATAAAAACATATTTTAAAAGTATCATTTTGAAAAAGAAAAAGTACTATCGTTTAAATGAGAATGCTAATTGCATTAGTAACGTTGCCTTTTAAGCTGAGAACGTGCGATGACTAATTAGATAGTATTCACATAATCAATGATTAATTTGGTAAGTCAAACGACGGGATAGCTAATGAGAGAACAGTTTATACTAAATTTGAATGTAAAGGCCAATTATCTTTTTTGTAATCAAAATTCAATAAAAGAAGTTTTTCAAGTTTATGCCAATCATTTTGCAGCTTCTTTGATAGAGAAAGCAAATAGGCGGAAAATAAATAAAAATGGATTTGTAATAGAATCAGGTTAAAAGAATATGGGCCTAAAATAAGGCCGTTTTGGCTGCTAAAAGATGTTTATTTTTTTTAATAAATATGTTTATTTATATCATTTGTGAGTTTGAGAAATTAATCTTTTAAATTTAATATTTTTTAGTGTTATAAACAAGTTAATTTATTTATAGTTTAAATTTATTTAATTATGTGTCGTGCTGTGTTGTTTTAATTATGTGGTGTGCAAATTTGTTTGCCAATTAAGATATTCCTAAATTTAGAAAGCCTGTGTTATTTATGCATTAACTATAGACTTTTTAAAAAAAAAAAACTTTGTTAACATTGCAAAATAGCTGAGTTTATTGAAAACCGAATTCATATATGCAACATAGATTGCCATTATCGTGCATAGAATTGTACTATTTTTATAACAAAAGAAAAAAACATACATAAAAATGACATTTGTATATGGCGATTAAGCTTCCCATTTTGGTTCTGCAAAATCATATCAAGCAATCAACCCAATGGAGGCATGAAAATTAAAATTCTAATTGCAAGGAAATTAACAATGAGCATGGAGAAACAGTCACCAGAAACTAGTAACAACACATCATAACATAAATATTAGTGCGAATTTCCAACAGCGCCCAAATAGAGAAAAAAAGGAATGAAAGAATTGATCCTAAGGGCATTTGGGTCCTCCACGTTTGGTCTTCCAGTTGTTGTAGCAAGGGCACACACTTTTGTTCCCGTAGTACCCAGGAGGAACGCATAGGCACTTCGCACAGCATTTCTGGCAGAAGAACATGCAGGGTTTGTGATACTGTGTCTGGCTACATCTCCTCGTGCATTGCGACGGGCATTCTGGTCATTTGATTCCAATTATTAGTATATTAGAAATTTTTAAAGAAATAATCATTAGTATCTGATTATATAGTTTCTAGTTCCAGCTTCTTTTTCTTCACTATTCATCAACATTATCACATGACTCAAAATTGAAATCTATTGACATGTAATATGACAACTTACGGTAGCTCTTCAGACTTCCTGGTCCGTAATTGCCCTGAAAGTTATGAACTTTTGTCTTAGTACTGTGATTATCAGGACTTGTAATAACCATAAAACGAAACATCAGGGGAGAGTGAAGATAAGAAGAAAATTATAACTTACACTGTCAAGGTGGTACTGGGAATCATTTGCCATGACCTGCAAGAATGTTAAAGAAACAAAGTTATCAAGAAAATCTCTGGTAATGGGTTGGGTTCCATGATCAAGAATCAAAAATATGTTAAAGAGCAAGAGAAATGCAAAATTGCAGATTATATGTATCTAAGGCGAAGTCTACCTGGGTTGCAACCATGGAAATGGCAAGGATAGTAAGAAGCAGGAGACAGGCAAGCTTAGCCATTGCCATTACTACTACCAGGCAAAACTAGACTGTCTTCTTTGGAACTTGGAAACAGGAAAAGGGACGAGAAAGAGGCTTTTGAGTGAACGTTTGCCTATTAGTGTTGTGGGGGCTTTGCTTGCTTCTTAGTGTCAAGTGCCAAGGCAGTCCATGCTATAAATAGACCCCTTTTGAAAGGTTAGCTGGCCAACGGATTGGCCTTACCTAATCTGTTGTTTCTTCAATAACTCTAATCAAAGCTTGAAGTGACTCATGGTCAGGACATAATTTCGATAATGCCCTCAATTATGAGATATCTCTTGCCATTGGGATCTTGGCAGTAATTTAGGCTTCTTGTTTGAGAATATATGACATTAATTTCAGTGCCAGGGTGGATAAATGTAAATTTTAATGAGATAAGTTCTGCTACTCATTCTTGAATATTTGTCTAATTATTAAGTTGTCTTAGTCCTTTTCTTTTTCTCTTCTCTCAGAAATTATAAAAAGAAAATAGAGTTCTAATCCTGTCTTTAGCAGTATATATAATATATTTTTTCTTATTCTGGCTTAAATAATGACTCAAGGCTCAAGGGCATTCTTGAAAAAGAATCCACTTTGCATACAAACACTATAGACAACTTAAAAAGAAAAAGACCAGAGTACTATATATTGTACCAATTGAATCGGCATTAATAGCTATTTATTACCAGTTCGACAATTAAAAGATTGGTTCAAGTAACTCATGGATACACATCTTCATGGTCGGTCCCTTGGATCCTGTTTATGTCCACATATTTTTCCCTTGTTTTTGGTCCATGTGATTGCAGTTGTGAACTGGTCCAAGAATCCTTCTCAGCCAGTGAACACTTAAAACACGAAAAAAGAAATAAGAAAATTTCTCTCCAAGCTTCAAGAATTTTAACAGCTAAATGCAACACCGTAGAGCTCTTGTTCATAATTCTTAATGTCCACCCAAGAAAAAGGATGACCTTAAGGCTTAAGGCTTAAGGCTTAAGACAAACTCTCCATCATTTCATTTTTCTAAGAAAGGTAATTTTACGGAACAGCAGCATAGAAGTTCTTCACATTCTTGATACTGGTTTCGCATTCTCTAACATTGGCACTTTAACTGCATATTTTCCTTTTAGCTTTGGAACTCAATAATCATGAAATGGAAGTAGCCAGCTACTCATTTAATATCACAATTGAGAATATAAGGCTAATCATCAAAATAACCCAACCCAAATCTTTGCCAACTGATGCAATTTTAATTTCTTAAAAAAAAAAAAAAAAAAACTATTAGTTTTTGCAGTTCTTATAGAATTGGTTAATTCGCATGTGGTTTTGACATTTTCATAAATTTACCTTTTATCTGTTTGGTATAGACATTAAATATGCCAAAGTATAATAGCTATTGGATTTATTTTGTTTCTTCTTTCCAAAACTTTAAGAATAGAAGAGTGAAAATATTCATATGATCAAGAGGATTATTAAGAAGAAGGTCTATCTTATCCCAATAAAAACTGAAAAAAGATAAAGACTAATAATTTGAAGGGTATATGGGTAAGCCTACAGTACAAAGCAAGTTGATGCATGTGCTGCAATGGTAAGCATGTATGACATCTCAATAACAAGTAGCCAACATTTGGATAACATTTATGATGGTCCTCAAAAGTGTAAAAATCAGTTATTTTTTGACACATTACATATTTAAATATTTAAATTTTTACCATTCTCGCTTTACTATTTTAACTTTCAGTTTAATCTAATAAATATTTAAATTTTATTTTTATAATTTATTAAACACTTTTAATTTTTATTTTAACCTAATAGACACTAAAATTTTATTAAGTGATAATATTAAAACACTTGACAAATGATCAATTTCACCCATAAACTTGTGTTCAAAATTCAAGTACAATCAATTTAGATTTTTTCAATAAATAGCCTCTTAAATTTGTGTCCAATGATCAAATACACTCAATTTAAACTTTTTTGAAAGTGAAATTATATTATTTTTAGATTTTAATTGAATTAGAAAAATTAAAAATAATTTTTATTTTATTAATTTATTGATAGATTAGATTTTTAGATTTTAGTTGAATTAATAAATTAATGAAATACAGATTATTTTAATTTTTATAATTCAATAAAATCTAAAATTTAATATTATTTTATTTTTAAAAAAAAAAATTAAATATTTTTGACCACTAGACACAAATTTAAAAACAAATTAACTTGTTGTCCTTAAAACACCTATGTATAATATAGGTGAACATGTAAAATAAAGTCATATATCAAAAAGTATTTAAATATTATATAAAATACAAATTGAGGTGTTTAATAAATTGAAAATTAAAATATTAAAAGTGACTAAACCTTCAAAGTTTAAGTATCTAAATATGCATTTTGACTCTTTTTTTTTTTTTTCAGAAAAAGAACATGAAGAACTTATGCTCTACTTCTTTTGGCTACAGACAATCCAAAACCCATCAACCCTTTGATGCAATACACCACTATATCAGCTCTAGCGAGATTGGACAGTAGTTGAAATGGCAACATCACAGATGAGAAGATAAGTGAAGTGCAACTGGGAAGTAGGGTACTGAATTGGAGCTAATAAGGAGAATCTTGAAAGCTTATAATTGAATTGGGGGAGTTGAAGAGTCTCCATGTGCACACATCTGAGCTCAAGCAACAAAGCACATGCATGACCCTTTTTAAACAAATTCTCTAGAAACGATACCTCAAGCTGTATCCCATCCCGTCCTGTCCATACTATGTTATCTTCATATATAGTTCACTTCCACTCAGTACAGATAAACTTAACTGTGATGGGGACTCCCTATGCTAAAGCTTTAATAGTAAGGGTTTTTTGTCACTTATCTGCCTGTTACATAATCCGTCTTGTTTAAAAGAGCTTATAAGTGTTCATTTTATGTTATTCTAATCTTTTCATTTGGGGTTTTACTGTCCAACACTTGACAACTATTTTACAGTTGTATTATTGTTGTGCTACTGTCTGTTTTTCCACTGTATTACTGCCTCCAAAACCAGCTCAACAACAAATTAAGCTCTAGACAAGAAAAAGAGTTCTAAAAGAAAGGGATCCTAAAAAGGTTTTGGAACCTTTCGCAGGGGCTCTTTTCAAAGAAGAAAAAAAACTATTAATTTCTATTTTTCCCTAAAAACCTAAAGATTTTTGTACCCTTGTGGTAAGGAAAGCAATTTCGGAAAAATTAAACCCAACTGGTAATTCGGTTTGGCTTTATATATATTTATATTTAATTTTAATTCTTAAAATATGAAGTTAATTTAGTTTAATTTGAATAAATAAATTTTAATGAATGAACCAAAATTTTCTTATATAATAAAACTTGATATATTGAAATTGTTTTATATAACTCAATTTATATATAGTTGAATTTTTCAGTCTTATCTTTTATTTACTTTTGGTTGACTTTATATTTATACATAATTCGCAAATGAATATTTATACGCGTAATTCGTGCTTTATAATTCATTGAAGCTCGAGGTTTGCAGGGTTATATTATGGGTGACAAGTCAAAGTTAGCCGTTACCGATTAAATGTTCAACTAACGCAGATGTAACAATTCCCTTTTATGTGAGCAATTATTAGATAGCTTTCTAAAAAAAATATGATTAAATAGACTTCTAAATCAAAATTATGTGAGAAGTTATTAGATAAATTGAGTTTATTACATCATTTATAGACAAAATTAATTGTATAATAACAATTAATTTAATTTACGAATAACATAATAGATAAAATCTGTCTAGTAATTTCTCACTGCCTCAATTTATGCACTTGTTCCCTTAAATACTCATTACTGATGAAATCACTACGTTAAACCTATTTCCAAGTATAGGCAACGATGATTAAATCTATATGAGCTTCAGAAGAAAGGTACGTGAGTCAAAGGAGAGATGGCTATGGCTCACTGCATTGTTAGATTGAGTGGTCTGTCTATGGCAAGAACATGATTGCTGTCAAAGTTTATAAGCTACGTGTGCTCAGGATGCTATAAGATTTTGGAAAGGTGATAGAGAAGGAACGCGTATGTGAAGATTTTCTTCCTGTGGGCCTAAAAATGGAGTAAAAATAGGTTCGAGTTGCAGTTGTAGGTTAGAATTAGGATTATATTTCATACTATGAGAGAGACACATGCTTATATGTACAAGTACAACTGCAGGAAAGCCGTAGGAGTGTCATCCATCACACAATCTCTGCAGACAAAACAAGTACGGCAACGAACTCTCTTTATGTACACACCAACGTTAGTGATCACCTTAAGTATGATCATTGTCGCATTAAAGGAACCTGTTGATGTTACACCACCAAGGTTAGTGATCACAGGAAGATCAACTTAAGTGTGGTTATTGTGGAGACCCCCGGCACCTATTCCAAGTTACATGGTCGACCAACTAAAGATCTAGTGATAAGAGAATATTGGATCCTCAGGACCACAAACTCATGTGTTTAAGACTATATGGAGACATTCCATTTAAGAGAATTTTTATAATAATTTTATCCTGTCGTTGGATTTGAAGACTTTCTAATAAAATCTTTATCTGAAAATTTCTACAGTTCCAACAAGTTTAATCTCAGAATTCTTCTAATTTCTAAACCAAATAAATAAAGGTGCCTCATGTCATTGGATATAATTCCTTACATATATAGCCCGGACATATGTCATTGGATATAATTCTGTTTCTTCATACGCATCAAATAATTAATATATTATCAGTAATACATTAATATGAGCCCAGCTCACATAAGTCTAGTGTAATATGGATCGGGAAGTTCTTGGTTATTCGCAGATGATTGCATTTTTTTTGAATGAGTGGGGCATATTTTAAATATTTTATATTTAACTCTCTCATATAAATTAGTTGGAACCATCCACTTATCCATCTCTCTCTCACTAGAATTGTAACAAATTTTCATTCATATTGGTAAACAGTTACTTGAATTTGAGACACCATAATTTTATTAAATAAAATCACCAATAATACCACTCCCTGAAGGGTTGTTGTCCTGTTTATGTTGGTAACTACTTGCAATGTTCTGTAATTTTTTTTTTGTTTTGCTGTTTTTAAGGTTCATTCTTTCTGCTATCTAAGTAATATTATTTTCATTTCTTCTGTTATTTGTTGAAGCACCTCAACTACGACTAAGATCATTAAATATTTGATTTGGTTAAGTATATCTCTTAATACTACTACTAATAATAATAACAATGTTCTGGAACTTTACAGACTGCAGATCATATTTATCCTTCTGCTTCTTCTGTCTCTTGCATGGAATTTGGTCCAAAGTCCAGGGGCACATTATGCTCCATTGAAATCTTAGTGAAACTGGACAGACTGAGGATCTGAATTCTTTAATATATACCATTTATTAATACTATTTAGCAGCTATCATCCCCTTTCTTAAGATAAATAATGAGCCCATGATCGGATTTCTTAATCTATTTTAATAATGCAGGTTAGGACATTTTAACAGCAGATTGAATTGGGTTATCAGATATTGATGCCCTTGGATCAGAAGCCACCATTACTGCCGGCTATAGCATACCATAGATAAGGGGGCCATAAAGAATTAATATGTAAAAGTCTAATGATTGTTTTATCTGATTAACCTAATCTCCAGCTTTAGTCTAGAAACATTTTTGTAATGCATCAGATTCTATATATGTTTAAAGTTCATGTGTGGAAGGGAGAATCAGCATCATGTGCAGCAAATCAAAATAGAGTCAATTCAGGTCCTGGAGAAAGTTTTATGATATATCAAGAAAACAGATACTAGAGAACTCAGATTAGAGTTATGTGAATCTAATGAATCTTGATCCTACTTTTTATATATAATAATGCATTGAATTTGAGGCCTTCAGTCCTAATGGCTGATAAATAATATGATATTCATTTGCTGGAAAAAAATATTTTGTTCCGTAAACGAGATGCAAGAAAAGATACAGTGGGCGGCATAATCCAGAAGTAATCAATAACTTGTTGAATGAAATTATTAGACCTGGCTAATTTGCATATATGGTCTTGGTCTCGCATTAAAGAAGACAAGTGGAGCTTTATCATTCACTCAAGATTCTGCATGTGGATGCAGGAAAAGCACCCAGTTTGCTAATTAAATAAGAAGCCCAAAATTATGGGGCCTTAACACAAAATAATAATATTATATATATAGAACTGAAAATTCTTCCAACCCATTGAAGCAAAGTACATAACTACAATCCAGAATATTTGTTCAATCCCATGGTGTCCATAAATGTATATTAAAAGAAAATCTTAAGTATTTCAATCGTAGAAAGCTTCTAACAGAGATATAGTACATATACATGCATGTAATTGGGCCTTATCGCTCTAATTTGCTAGGGAAACGGTCCTGATATCCAACCCTCAAATTTTGGTACCTCCAACCAAAAGACTTAAAGTTAGGTAGTAAATTAAAAAATATATAGACACTGGCCTCATATATATGCTGGCATAAGGTAGATTACTAGCCCAACCATGCACAATCAATGCCTAAGGGATCAAAAGAGAGGGTGACCTTGTCTAGCCATTGTCCCTTAAAAAAAGATAGCTTCAAGAATATGTTCAATCTTCTAGCGATATCTTTCAAAGATATAAGAATTATTTTATGTATGGTGTTCTACACACTGGCAGGTCCCGACAATATGTCAATGGGGTCAGGCTGGTGACCCACATAATATAACAAGTTCTCTTGTGAAATAGAATTAATTGTCATTTTAGTCGAAAATAAATATATTTTTATTAGACTTGGAACAGATAAGGTACTGAATCCCTTAAACTGAACTAAATTAGACAGTAAATATACACAGCTCTAAATTAATCTTATGTTATGCAAATCTATACAGGAAGAATGTGAATAAATATAAGGGAAAAGGGAATAGAAAAATGGTAAAAAATATCATGATTCTTATAAAGCAGAAGAAAATACCTCAAGAATTTTAAATTTATTGTTGTGATTCTTATTCTTGCACATCTGTAGTTTTTGCAAGAACATTTATTTTATTTTTTTTCATTCATCCCAACACACAACCTTAATTCTTTCTTGCTTAATGCTCATGCATATCATTTAATCTTTTTATCCTAAATCTATTATTTATGCATTGATTAACTTCCTTTCTCTTCTTCTAACATTACGAAGGATATTAATTTAGAGCCGTCACCTATGTGGGCTAATTAAATTCAATAGCCTAGGATGTTCAGTTTCACCTCTGGACATTAGCAAAGAATTACCAATTTTCCAACCCTAACACATGCTATTTAAATAGTGGCAGATGTCCTAATGAAAAGTAGAGAAGGGGAATCTTCAAGAAAGGTTAAAACCTTTGATAACACAAACAGTTGACCTTATCAAAGTTTCAATTCATATGATCATACAAGTACTCGTTCTTGTCAATGGGTCGATCTATCTAATCATGCAGCACTCTTGCTTTGTAATGATTCAATGGTTGGCATAACTCATTGGTGCAACATACCAATCTTCATATTAATGCATCTTTCTCTTTGTTATAATCCAATCATATTAATGTGCAACTGTGTAAAGCCAAAAAAGTACAATCAATTCTATTCACCATATATGTTCTAACAGATTCATAAATAACAAAATCATCTTGTTCCTCTTCCTTGTCTTTCTATGCATGTAAGTATAATTTGATCATAATTATTCATGTCAATTAATACTCACAACATGCAATCAAAGACTTTAAGGGCTGCAAGCAAAGACTGCCTTTCTCAGCTCACAATGTGATGAAATTCCTTGAAGAATCATACAGCACACATACAAATACTATTTTTTAAAATTTCCTCAACTGAAGGCAATATATAAAGAATTTGAAGAAACATCTCAAGGACAAGATATAAAGCATGGTTTCCACTTCAACCCATTCATTGTCTATTTTATTTTATTTTTTTGTTATCTTGTCTAGTGCTCTTTGTTCTTTACTAGTGAGCTCCATCACCCAGAAGATGAGGAGGGTCACTTTCTATAGATTATAAATTCTGTTGTCTAAGCTTTACTCTACTTTATAACTTAACTATTGAAGAGATTTATATCATGGTGATAGCATGATTTGATATGTGGGCCTTTGAAAATTATTTCATTCCAGATTCTACATGATTGTAACAAAGATAATTGGATAAACCATCTGTATTCGGATACATTCTGGGCTGTTTAGTCACCAAGAAATCATGGCACGGAAAGAAAATACATATTTTAGTGTATATGCCAAGAAAGAAAAAGAAAGGCAAAGATACACACTATATGCCTTACTTTAGTGTTGTTAGAATGAATTAGGTTTTGGAAAATGGCAAGTCACATTCTTCTCACTTATAACTCACACTGCAGCTAGACATTTTTATTTATCAATAGAGGGATTGATAAGCAAGTCAAAACATACAACTCTACTACTAGTTATAGACAAAGGGGTGCTCTTCCTGTAGTTCGCTACACTGAAGAGGAATGGCTCCCCCTTTCTTATTAAAACTCTCGCTTATAGTTGATGATTAATGAAAGAAAAAAAAAACAACTATAGAGTTTAAGTTGGTCAAATTGTTCATCCTACCTGTATACATGGGTGCCCAAGTGACGGAAAAATGAAAGAGCCTATGCTTCCGATGCAATGAAAGGAATTAGAGCTGAAAGGGAAAGTCCTAACTAGATAAATACTACACGATTGAAATTGTACCTTTTCTCTAATCGGGATTCTGAGATTGAAATAGCTAAATTTTACAGTACACATTCAATTAATGCAACTTATATGGAATTCCCCACCTTAATTTCTTTCCACATGCATATTTATATGCAAGTCCCAACTAATTTGTACAGCTATATATGTTAAGTTTTAATCTTGTCTTCTTCCCCCTTCATCCCTGTAACTTCAATGCATAATAGTAATTTGGCAAGTCAAATATAATGATTCATGAATTGCTTGAAAGAAAGAAAACTAATTAAAAGGGAAAAGAAAGAAGTCCATCAATCTTTCTTGAAGGATTAATTGCATTACTTGAAGTTTGATATATAATACAATCTTGGGACAAATTTCGAAGAGCACACTTTCTTGAAGATTAATTTTGTGTTCCCCCTTTTTTCACAGCACAATCTAAACAACAACAATCAGTTAAATTCATATCATATATAACAATAGAATTCATCATCTCCACTCTATATATGTGTGTATTCTTTTCTTTTCTTTTCTGTTTCTTGTTTTAAAGTTTGTCAACGACTAGAATTAGGTGGAGAATACTCACAAACTACCTCAGTTTCCACTTCTCTTCTATGGAAGTTCCTGTGGCAGCCACAAGCAGCACAGATAAGAGCACCGTTAGCAGCATCTTCTCCACTTGCCATGAATTCTCTGCAACCGTCGACTGCATATCCTCCGATGTTGGCCGCATGATTCTTTTGACACTCTCCATATCTTACGTTTCTCACTACTGAAGATGAAGTTGTAGAAGCTCTTCCAGAGACATCTCTTTTTAGTACAACTTGCCGTTTCTTCATCATTTTCTTTTCTCAAATAAACCCTAATTAACTAACTCAACTGTGTGTTATTATAAATGGGTTCTTGATGAATGATATCTCAATCTACTCATACAAGTTCAAGAGTGAGCTAGAAGCGAAATATAACCAGCTTTTGAGTAGATTGAGTTGGAAGGGAAAAAAAGAAGAAAAGACCCCCCAAAAAAAAAAGAAAAAAGAAAAAAAAAATGATGTAGTACCCTTTGTGTGTATTGATGACTAACCCTAACCCTAGCGTGTGTATTTATAAGGGGTTAGTGCTATCCCACTAGCAAAGAAATAGAAAATTGGCCACTAGCAGCCTTATTTTACCATTAGTTTCACGTCTTTTGGTTCGCTAAAGGCAAAGATTCACCCCCATTTCATCATGTCAGCAAATCACCTTCCTCCACGTCACTAAATTGGGTGGCACCTTTCCATTATTTTGGCAAAAAAGTAGATGAAAGTATCTTATATTATATCACAGTACTATTTAATTCTTGTGCAATTTTTAGTCTAGTTTCTCCCCCTTAAAATATCAAAACCAAGGACAAAATGGTACGTGTTGCAATCTGAATGCAAAATGGAGCTCCATAGAGAGATTGTTATTGTCTTCACATGAAGGGAAAAATAATACCCTGGAATGATCTTTGGAAATGATATTTCAACTGCCCCCTCATAAGACATTAGAGAGCAAAAGACCACAATTTTCTGCCATGAGAGTGGCCCAAAAATGATGAAAGAAAATTTCGGTTTGTGGACGAAAACAGTGACTAATATGTTAATGTCTTATAAATTGGAGTGGGTCCAAATTGATGCTAAAAAGGCAGGTTGCTATGACCCTCCATTGGAACTGTGACAACAACTCTTGTCTAATTACCTAAGATTCTAATTATTAGGAGCAGTGTGTCCACCGTGTATGAATGTAACTACCTTCCTATCAAGTTCAATCATGATCACTTTCAACATCGCTGCTGTGCTTTTCAGTTCCTGTAGTTTAGCATTAGGGTCAAGTCTTAATCCAAACTAAACGACTGCGCATTAAATTTACATGCTTTTTAATTATTGGAAATAAGAAGATTGTTGAATTTGGACAGATAATGTCTTATTTTAAAGATTTTTGTTTAATTTTATTATCTAAATTTGGAGTTTAAGCACTTTAATGCTTCTTTTAGAACTTATAATTTTGTATTGCAGGAATAATAATGTATTTGCAAATAAGGCAATTTATTTATTAACTAGATTACTTTATTCTTTAACGTATTTTATGAATTTCTTTTTCTATAGATGTATTAGGTGATGATGTTTTTGTTTAATAAAATTTTTACTTATAAGTTCAGAAATATGTAAACTATTAATTTATTAGTTCAAATTGAAACTTTGATTAGGTCAGAAGATAGCTTATTTCTAGTCTCAAAGACCAATATAAATATTTAAAAACACTTTCACTTATCTTTTTAAATGTTTGGATTCGATCCTTAGAGCTGGCATTTAAAAATGAATAAACTTCTTTGAAATACTGAGGTCCATTTTAAAGTAATAACCCTCTTTGCAGAATCATTTTGTTTTATGAGTAAAGGCATGAATAATGGATGCGAATTGAAAAATAAAAAAAAAAAATCGAATTAAGAAGAAAAGAAAGCACGCAACTCTCAATCAAAATCATGTGCACTATTTTCGACCTCGAGAGACGACATAGACACGTGTGGTTGTCAATCAAGAACATGACCTATTTCAATTCCATGTATAAATAATGTTATCACATTCCTTAGTGTGTGTATATACCCATAGTTTCTTTATGTTTTCCTAGAAAAGTTATTATCGAAAAAGGAAGAGAATTATTTCTTTCTTTCTTTTTTTATTAAAAAAGAAAATAGAGAGAAAGTGGTTGATGGTATACAATTAATTTTCTTGGTATAGTAAATTGATTATAATGGTATACATAACCAAGAACCCCTGTATTAGTGATGTCTTGAATAGCTATAGCATTTCAGAATGTTGGGCAGAGTCAACTAAAGGTATTATGTAAGCTGATAATTATATACATGCAGTCACCTTTCCTGTTTAGAGATGTCCTCAATTTACTGTTAGCTAGGATGTTAACTAGACATTTAAAAAGTCTTGATCATAGCACTTTTAGCTTTTATGTATATGAAATGTTTGTATGCAATAGTATCCTCAGACGTTTCTCAATTAGCAAGCTCAAAGCAAGAAACGTGCATCCTTCAATTTGGTTTTAAGATTACAATATATATATATATAAGTGTTCAATTGACAAGACCAACTTATAAAATTAATATCAATTCTGATTTCAAATTATATTTTATAAGAAAGCATCACTTATTTGTTTTCAATTCATTAAATTTTAATTCTTAACGTGTAATTTAATGGAATCAGCCTAGTAGAGATATATGAAATTTTATGCATGTTTTGCATCTTCTTTTTTATGAAAAGAACTTGGTTTACAGTTAAACGAAGAGTTCTAGGACGTATGGAGTTGCTAAATCGGGAAATGAATCCATCGTTAAAAAATTATGGCCAGAAGCTATAAAGGTTTCTAATCATCTATAAATGACACTTAATTAATAATTATATAATTTAGGGCACCTAGAACTGTACTTGGAAAAGATATCTCGATTGATGGGGACTTGAAAATGTGAATGATACGTAAATTGAGGATTTGGGAATGGATTATGATGAGACCCTTTGCCCCTCACCAACCCTACCCAAATTTGTGAGTCTTATAGTGCCTCAATTTAAATGTATATATTGAGAATGATTTTGCCTCTAAATTCGTCTGGCTTAATTGACTCAGTAAGTAGAAAAATCGGGTATATATTTTGGAAGGAAATTCAAAACCCTAGATTGTGATTGATGCAAACTTACCCTATCAATATCTTTGAAATAGACTAAGACCCACTAATTAAGACTCTTTATTTTCCATTGACATTAATCATCAACTACCTTTCAATACCTTTATATCGCTTCTTCCCTTTTTTCTTTTTCTTTTTTCTTTTTGGATCAAGTCTCTTTTTCCTTTTTCATTAGAGTTGCATATTGCAGCTTTGAGATAGAGTATAGGTGAGTTGATACTCAATACCATTTCTCAAAATTGTTGCCTAGCCGTAAGTATGTTTAAGCTTTTTTTATATAGAAAAAATATGAATATTCCATTAATAAGAATTAATAAGTATATCTTGATATAAAATATAAAACTAAATATTAAATATCAAAAAATATAAGTAAAGAAATCTACTCATAAAAATCATCAATCATGTTGACGAGCAGTAAATTACAATTTTGTGGAAAGAACGCTTCACTGGATGATCTTAAGCCATATATTGAATTTATAGATATTTTTTTACGAACCCGATTATTTGAATGTTGGATTTATTTATTTTTTTCTCTTCACCACTCCCATAGAGAGAGAATTCAACATCCCTATAATTGATGACTATAAAACTCTTATGGAAGGAGAATGTAAAACTTCCATAATAGAAAACCATAAAATTCTTCAAAAAGTACTAATATTTATTTATTAAAATTAATTAACAATAAAAAAAAAGAACCATTGCAGATTAAAAAATGACTGGCTGTGGATTAAAAAATAAAACTTTAATGAAAAATAAGAAAAAAGAGAAGAAAAGAAGAAAGGCCACTAGAGTTTTAGAGATAAATATGTTGGACTTATGAATGTAATTTTAGTATCTAGATTGTAGAAACGGCCATATAGTACTTTTGTTCCAAGTAGATTCCAATATAAAACAAGAAAAAGACCGTGACTCAAACACAATAGTCTTTACTTCTACAGCAGATGATGATTAGAAAACGATGACTTATGCAATTTCTTTATATGAACTCTACTCAAGTTGATTATGTATATGAATTAGCTAAAATGACATAACTTTTAATTAGCCTCTTAATTAGTTGGCATTTATTTTGATAATATAATATTAATTATCAAAATTATGGTATTTGACAGTAGTTTAGCAAAATAATCTAGTTTGATTTATAAAAATGGTCACAATTTGATTCGAATAATTTTAACAGCATATTGTATCAGATTATGAAAACTTCTATCTTTTAATATAATTTTGAATTTGAAAGAGAAAAAAACTATTTAATTAAAAGAGATGGAGGAAGGAAAATTGAATAAAATGTTGCACTATATTAAGTAATAGAAACAAAATTACTTGTTTTAGGATGAAAGCTATCAAATATTGTGGATGTGTTGAATTGAAGGGAAGGATGGAGAATAATGTAGAAATTATTAGATAGGTTATTTGGCAACAATTTAGGGCAACTTATGGCCCTTTTTTTAGTAATGCACAAAAAGACATCAATCACCTACTACTTTACTATTACCCCTTTTATCTAGAAATTATGAAACTGAATCTTTTCATAGTGAGGCTGCCTATGGTGTTCTCATAGGACCACAGTGAATTATATGATCAGGCCTTTTCTTGCAAGCATCTTTTTCCAATCAAAATTGTGGTTTGCACTTTTCTTCTTAATTACTTGGAGCCTTTGGCTAGAATAAAACAGCATTCTCTTTCAGGGGTGGAGAAAATCATTGAGGTCATCGTCTAACTGGAGTTTCTGTATCAAGACTTTACATCTGATTCAGTCTATAACTGGTGCTAGAAAACTGGAAAAATTAAAGCAGAGAAATTAGTCTAGTGGTATGCTGCCCCATCAATAGATTCAATAGTAAAGTGGAATGTTATTTAATCTTTAAGAAAAAATTAGGTCCCTTTGGTATCGAAGGTGTTGCCCGTCGTTAAAAATATATTTTTCCCGACATTTTTTTTTATTTTAAAAGTGTTAAAGACAATATTAAAATATGAAATTATTATTTTAAAATTAATTGAATTGAGCTATCACTACCACATAATTAATATAGCAGGATTCAAACTCTTATTAGATCAAACTCCATGAATGCCATAGGTTGGGTAAAAGAACAATTGGGTAAATACTCAATGGAATGTTAGAGCATATTGTGGCATTAAGAACATGTACCAGAAGTTTTCTCATATTTAGCTGACTATGTAGAAATGTGAACTATATATGTAGCTGACTACCTTTCTAAGAGCTATGTTGACTGGTTCTCTAACTTTCAAGTAGCCGTTGGATTTTCATCTTTTGGAGAACACCTAATTGAAATATTAGTAGCAAATGACCCAGTATGAGAAAGAGTTCCATTAAGAACCAGAAACAACTCTATTGATGGTTGAATCAGAGATGTGAGATCTTTTTCTTTTTTCTTAAATCAAAAAAAAAAAAAAAAGGATTTTCAGTGCTATTGGAGGGAAGTAAATATCATCATATTATGTTCAGAAGCTTAAGGGCTTTCTTTTGAGAGCAAAATTGTAATGTTTGATGAATGGAGAGATTATATTCTAGCCGAGTACAAGATGTAATTGAAATGCATTTAAAAGTTGGGGTATTTAATTGATTAAAATAAATAAATTTGATGAAAGTTTATAATTTTTCTTTTGTTATATAACCCATTTTTACCTATGTATGTTTGTGGGATACATAATTTCTTCTATGTTTAACTTTGACTAATTAAGATATATATGTTTCTTTATTTGGATATATGTATGTTGTCAGTCAACTAAATCTCCTTTAAAAACCATCATTATTTTTCTATGTTATAAAAACGAAAAATAAAAAGAATCGTTACAAAAATAAGTATTTATTTATAATTTCAATCAAGTTCCATTGTATCATTATTGTTTTTCCATACTGATTAAGACATCGCAACTGTTTAAAGTAAAAATTCACAAAAGTCATGATTAATAGATTGAAAATCTTGCTGTCACACAACATTAAGGCCCTCTCTTGAACTTTCAAGGTCAGATTATTAGCCAATAGCCTACATATGCATCTTCAAGATTATTTCATTTATACAATTGCCAAAAACGAAAAGAAAATTATTTACAAACACTATTAGTATATTTTATTTGAACGACATCTAAGAGCATATAGATGAAATGGTAAGAGTCTCTTCTAGTTTAACTAAAAAACCCTATCCATAAGAGCATACAACAAATCTTAAGTATGCAGCTACACTAAAACTTTGAAAAAATATTTTGCCATTACGAGAACCGTATCCAGCACGCTCTAAATTAACTCTAGATATATATATACAAAAAGAAAATCAATACTATATGAAAAATTTACTTTCTTAACTATAATCGAATTACTAAATTTACTATGTTTAATTTTGTTAATAAAAAAGTTTTTTTTTTCTAAATTTTATAAATTTAACATTAGTTTAAAGTTTGAACAGCGTATAATAATACATAAAAAAAAAAATCTTTCAATTTTTGTTGCAGAACTTTATTTATTTATTTATTTTTTTTCAATTAATCCCAAGTTTCCCTTGAGCTTAAATTCCAAACGATATTTAGGCACTTGTAACATTTTTAAGTAATTCTATTTCAGTTTATTGACTTAAAAAACCAAAATAAATATAAAATCTTAAAACGAGGAATCGGATTACATACATTTCTTATTGTTAGTCTATTTCTTTCACTTTATATTGTGATTAGTTAGGGCTATTATTTTTTAGCCAGAAAAGCTGGAGAGATAAAAGAGTGAAGGTGGCTTGGAAGCTTCAACAATGGTGGGATGCAATTATATAACAGGCCAACTGCTTCCAACAAAAAGAATATCCCATTAGATATTTGGTGAATCGAAAAGAAAAATAACAAAAGAAAAAGAAGAAAAGACAGAAGAGAAGAACGGGGTCCAACATGATTGCTCAGCTATGTATCAATTATCCAGAGGGCTCACCATTAGTAGTTGCCCATTCTTTTGTTTCTCTCCCACTCCCTCTCTATTAATTCCCTCCACATGCAATTCTGTATTAATTTGCAATCGCAAGTGAAGGCAACACTAACTCATTTTCTGGGAAAAGAGATGGAATTTCCTTACTTTTTAATTTATTTTATTTTAATGATGAAAGTATATAAAACTGTTCACCATTTTTTTGTTTTCTAAGAAAGAAATAAAAGAAAAAGAGGAAAGCAAAATTTAGAAGTATGTATGGACAGAAAGCATCTGTCCTATATGAAGTTAGGCGGTGGAAAGGCCCAAAATCCCATCAATCAATCCATATGGGATGACTCAAATGATGTCCTCTTGCTTTATAAACCTGAAGACAATTTTAGTTCTTTTGATGGGCTAAGCTTTTGGGCTGTGGGCCCAGATGTAGATTTCCCTATAAAGCTTTCCACAACATCTGAGAGGACCATACACCCACACCACTCACTCATCATTTTCTTTTTTTACTTTTGTTTTATCTTTTATGGGGCCCTTTCCTTGGCTCATGCCCCTCTACAAATTTAAAGCAAATCCAAGAAAGCCATTCACCCTCCCTGGGTTGGGTAGTTCAATACTCAATTTTTGTCTTATCGATTACCTTTGTTTCCATAACATACCCATTCGTACGCTTCTGCCTCAATAAAAATGATGCGCATGAGTAATTTAAACTTGGCTACCAGAATTAAACTTTGAGTGCTAAAAAGTTAGAGATAATTCATTTATCATTTCTTTGATTATAATCCTCTTTAATCAATGCTGAAATGAAAATTTTAATCGCCAAACTGGTTTACAGCTATAAACTGGATAAGTCTTAGAAGTTTGTTTTCATAACATAAGAAGATAGAAATTTTGCATGGAAAATTCAAAAGAATCATACAATTAATCAACTCTTTTCACATGATGTGGGGCATGTAAAATGGCTCATTAGTTGCTTAGAAAAATAGAGAGGCAGGGTTCCTTAATACATACTCAGTCCTTAGAATTGAAATATGAAAAAGGCATGTGGGTTCATAATGTTGAATCCAATCTGGCAGGAAATAGGTTCACTTAATAGATAGCACCAATCCAAAATGCAACCCATCTCAATAATTGAACAGTACTTTCCTGTCATTTTCAGATGTTCCACTGCTTGGCTTTGTAGATTAGATTGCATGTTCAATAAGGAATATGCATTTCTCGGCTTGCCAAAGCCATCGCTATCAAGAAAAGAAGGAATTCCAATAAAAGAAAAGAAAATCTAACCTGGTATGAATGAGAATGGGCCCAATGTTTTAGGTCCTTCGGGCAATTTTGTTCCTGTGTTTTTTTAGCCCATGCATATGGAGGACTATTAGCCCAAGTGAAACACAGCACATGAAAGCATGTCTTTTTTTTTTTTTGACACAAATCCCCACTCAAAAGCAGCTGCTACTTATAAGAAGAGTTGGTAATGGTATTGGTGGCCGCTGGCCTGGCCACCTTATTCTCTCTCTCTTCTTCACTCTCTCTCTCTCTCTCTCTCTCTCTCTTTCTGTCTCCCACTTTGTCGGGTTATTTTTTGCTTTCTTCTTGTCTTCACCAACTTTCGGCTAATCTTGGTATTATTCTGCTCCTGCTAAATTTATTACATGGGCCTTAAGCCGAACATTGCTGTGTCGCCTTTTGAGCCCAATAAACAAAAATGAAATATGGCCCAACTCTTTGTCTCGGACAGATTCAGAGGTCCAGACAAGTCCGTACCTTGACACTACTGTTAGTCTGTTAGTAGGACGGCAACGGTGGAGTATGATTAGGTTAGTCTCATGTTTTTTCTCATACCTAAAAACCAGTCTCATAAAGATTTTATTATAATAAAATTATTTTTTAAAAAAACTTATACAATCGGTGGAATTATTCCACCGTAAATATTGTTGAAATATTATCTCTATTATTACCTGTAATTAGTAAAAATATATATATATTATTTTATTAGTAAATTTTCATTCAACGGTTATAATTAAATCTAATAAATTTAATGGCTTAAGATATAAATGACATCCGTTCATATGACACTGAACCATTGTCTAAAAAAATATGTGTCTTTTAAAATACTAAGTAAGATGATTCTAAAATTTTGTTAATGTAATAATATAAAAATTATTTTTTAATTATTTTTAATATTATAAATTAACATATCAATATAATTGATATTACTATTTTTTATTAATTAAAAATTTATTATATAATTAAAATTTTAATTTATTATTAAATATAATATTAAAAATATAATTTAAGATGTTACTTCATATATTAGAATTATTATCTCATTATAAAAGTAGTTTATTAGTTAATATAATATTAAAATATAATTAATATGTTATTTTTTAAGATAAAATCAATATCATTATTTGATTAGAAAACTATTTATTAGTTAATATAATATTAGAATATAATTAGCGTGCTACTATTTTCTAGGATAGAATTAATATTATTATCTGATTAAAAGATTATTTATTAGTTAATATAATATTAAAATATTATTAGTATCCTATCTCTTAGGATTAGAGTCGATGTTTAATTAGGAATATAATTTATTAATTAATAAATTAATAGAAAAAACTATAAAATTATACAAAAGCTTGAATCTCATATGTCAAACCAAAAATTCTGTATGTTAAAAATTAAACATACATGTCAAAAAATTTTAAGTTTTAGAAATTAATATATAGATTTAATTAAAACAATATGCACTATAGTCGAATAGGCTATAAAAAATTGATACACTAAAAGCAACTAAAATATTAAAAGAAAAGTTAAATAATTAAAAGAAAGTATAGATAAAGTCTCAGTAAGTATCTGCTAATTTTATAAAATATATGAATCACTTCTAGTTTTAATTTTCTCAATTATTTGATTGATATGTTTAAGGAGTGTTTGATTGATATGTTTAAGGAGTGTTTGATTGATATTTATTTCTCAACAATTCAATTAAATTTAAAGGCATTTAAATGCTAAAAAAAGAATAGATTCTGATATCTTTTTAGTAACTAATCCAACCTTAAACTTCATGGATAGAGATTAGAGAAATGATGGATTATAAAGAGATTCTGAAGAATTAGTAAGAGAGGTTTGTTAACAATGTTATGGCAGATCCATTTAAAAATGCAATGAAGGCATGTCTTATATTTAAATTCTATTTCTTCTAATTATCTTTTATTTTTATTATACTTTTTGAGTTGCAATTATCTTTTATTGTCTGGTCGCTCACGACAAGGAATTGATTTTATTGCAACAACGCAAGAATTAGAAAGGAAAACTCCACCCAATCACATTTTCCCATTCTTACTAACAAAAAAAAATAAAATCAATTACTTATCAACAAGAAAAACAAATAAAAAGTTTATCAAAGTTAGCAATTCTCAACTGAATCTATAGAAATAAAATATAAAATTAGACCAACAAAATGTCAAACGTTGCCTCATTTCCAGTTTTGTAATAAAATTTCTTGATTGAAAAACCAACAATGATAAAACACGTATTTAGAGCTTAAGAAAAGATAAAATCTTGCCGAAAGGCGATACATATTAAAGCAAGATAGCAAAATTTTAAATGGCCCATTTTTTTATTAAATTTTCAGTGTTTAATATTTATTTATTATATTTAAAATAATAATAATTTTTTAATATTTTAATATTTTATTAGTATATACTAATATAAAAATTATTCTAAGAATATTTATTAATTAATTTTAATATTATATAAATTAATACTATCATATAATTGATATTACTGTTTTTAAAATTAAAAATTAATTTATCATATAGTATTTAAAAATATAAATTCCTAAGATTGAAATAATTATCTAATTAGAAAATTAATTTATTAGTTTAATTTAATATTAAGATATAATTAATATGTTAAATTTAAAATAATTATTATCTAATTAAAAAATCGATTTATTATTAATACAATAAATTCTTAAAATCAAAATTAGTATTTAATTAAAAATATAATATATTAATTAAGAAATTAATAAAAAAATCAAAAAATTACACGTAAATTAATTTTCATACATTCAAAATAGATATATTTATAAAAACAAAGATATTATGTACTAAGAAAAGAAACATATATCAAAAATCTAAGTATAGACAGTAAAATATATCAGATGTATAAATTAGCATTTCATCAATTTATTCTTCTTTAATAATCTGTTTCTTCCCCTTCGTATAATAACAAATTAAACATTGTAAAGAAAAGAAAAAAAAAAAGCCACGGTTACAATAAATTTGTAGTGAGAGAAACCGAGAGATAGTATTTGGTAAATTGAAGCTTCTGAATGATGAGGTGCAACATGCAAAGCACTGACATACGTACTTTACTACTCGGGTAACTAAGTACAACCGTCTACAGCTTCTACAAAGCTAAACTTGGTACAACCTGGTAGAGCATATATACTTAATCTATGGAATACCTAGAAAGAGATTATGGAAATGAAAACAGTGAAGTGGTAAGCAACCCAAATGAGATGAGCTGTTAACATGGATTAAATGGAGTAGAAGGATCTAAGACCCTACCACTAACAAGACATGGGACCAGAGATCTAATCCTGACCTGCATAATCTTGCACATGGCTGTGAATGATATTTTAATAGGTCTTTGAGAAAGATGCAACTAATTGGCCGTATACAAAAACCCTAGAGCAAAATAAATATTAATTAACAGATGTCAATCATGGAGTGGTTTGGTTATGTTCTCATCTGCGAGGTTGAGATTTTCTCCAAGTATTATTGGTGGCCATTTATTACTTTAGTGATTATAAATGAATGACGATGGTCATGTTTATTGCTAAAAATCAACTTCATATTTATGCTCCTCAAATTTTAGACATTCAATAATTTTAATACTCTAATTTTTAAAGCAATTTAATAGCTTTAATTTTATCTTTATAATATTTTAATAATTATATATATATATATATATTTATTTATTTAATATGTTAACCGTTTCTAAATATTATTAAAAGGTAAAATTTATGTACGTTAGGTGAAATTGAATTTAAAGTGTTTAGTTATTAAAAAGAAAATTCAAGCATTTATTATGTTAAATGAAAAGTTAAAATATGAAATTGACTAATTGATAGAAATTTAGAAACATCAATATATACTTAACATAAAAATACATTATTAAACTTTTCTTTAGAAGATCTATATATATATTTATACATTATAATTTTGTCACTAATTTTTTCTTTCCTATACGACTCTCTCTCTCTCTCTCTCTCTCTCTCTCTCTCTCTCTCTCTCTCTCTCTCTTCTTAAAGCATTCTTTTGACTTAATGTGGTAATCCTAATAGATTATTTCTTTTTCTCTTGTCTTCCCTCACCTAAAGTTTTTATTTTTTAACACTCTTCTATCCAAATTTTATATAGGTTAAAATGATAATTTACCTTTGGAGCTAATGTATAATTAGTTCATATTTTAATTTTTTAGTCAATTTATCCAACAATTTAGTAAAAGTAGTTAATTCACCCAAATCAAATTACTTAGTCAATACAAAAAGCTCAATTTTGTCCTTAAATTTCATACTAAATGTCAAATTTTATAAAAAATAACTTCTTATCGAAGTTGAGTAAAATTATTTAAGTTTAACATAATTACTCTAACTATTTTAGCAATATTTAGTTTTAGTTTCTAATAAAAAAATAAAAACTTAATCCTAATCTCGATCTAAATTCTAACATGAAGAAATGCCATACATTTTTAAAGTTATTTAATTTAATATTGTGAAAACTTATTTGAAGTACTTTTTAATTTCTTAAATTATTTATATAATCATCAGGTAAAGGTTCGAGACCGATTTACAAACTAATGAAATCATTGTTTTTATTAGAAACTAAAAGTAAACATTGCTAAAATATAAAATTTTTTATTCTATTTTTGTAAAAATATAATTTTATATAAGTTCAATAATATTATTTAATTTAAAACTCTTAATTAAAAATATTATCTGATTATTTTCGTTAAGTAATATAAATAAATTATATTTAAATTAAATAAGTTTAATTTAACTCAATAAAATTTATTTTTATATAATTTCACATTTAATATGAACTTCAAGGGCTAAATTAAACTTTTCGTATTAAGGAATTCTTTTGAATAGGTTGAATTTACCATTTTTCCTAAGTTGCTAGCTGAATTAACTAAAGGATTAAAATTTAATTACCCATTGATTCCAAGTTCAAGGGGCAAATTAGCATTTAACTGCCCTATATATAACTATTTCTTCTTTTTAGTCACTTATTTTTTATCTTGCCATTTATTTTATTTTATTTACAGGTGATTGTCATATTCTTTAACTCAACTTCTTCATCGTGAATTTTCTCTTTAATTGTTGAATTTATTTTTATTCTCTTTTATTTTTTCTATGCCAAGTTAATTAAATTCAAATCTATAATCTCTTGTTGTACATAAAGACAATGTTTTAAGATATACTTTCTCTTTTCTCAATGCATTTCTCTTTTTTTTTAAAGCCATTTCTATGCATTTTAAGATTTTTTTAATCTATTATTATATATTCTAGCATAGTTTTATTTTTCTTATATGGCACTATCTTTCTATTCTCTAAGGCAACTTATTTTGATTTGAAGTATTTTTCTGATATATTATTTTTATGTTTTTGTTATTTTTTTAATGATTTATTTAGAAATTTCATCTGATTATCCATATTAATTTTTTTCTCACTTTTAGTCTTGTAAATTTTGGAGTTTCTTAGTTTATCTTGATTTCTTTCACACATTTTCTTTTAAAAATATCATTGAGGAAGAGAATTATTAGATTTTGAAATTGCCAATAATATGTAAAAGAATGATCGTAGCAAAATTCATCAGCCCATGATTCATATTATATAATTATATAATATTTTGTTATTTTATTATATTTTTATTTGCATATAATATATTATTAAAATTACTTATTATTATCTTTTAGAAATAGATATAATACATATTTAGATACTTAGATTTTAGTTTTTTAATCACTTTAGCACTTTAATTTTTTATTTTTTACATAATAAATACTTAAACTCTATTTTTATAACTTATTAAATATTTTTAATTTTTAATTTAAACTCTAATAGATACTGGATGTTAAAAGTGTTTAAATATTACAATAAATATAAATTGAGGTGATTAAAGTATTGAAGTGATCAAATAATTAAAATTTAATATTTAATACACTTAGCCTTAATAATATTTGAACCCGGCCATACGACAGGCACTCATCAGGTTTTGTAAAATAACGATAAGAAAATAGTGTTCTTTTGGAAGATGGAAAATGGTCTCTCATGACTCTTTTACGTACGAACATTTCCATTACACTTAAATGACATCGAATAGAAGAAGCTTCCTTCCAAGGCGGGCTGCTATTGACTTTCTTCTCTACCTGCATACATAAATAATGAAATGGAAGTACATCTTTATGTTGCCTTGGAATTGACTTCGAGAAAAGAAAATTATTTATTATTAATAGATAAATCCATGAGCACACTTTTATAACATGAATTTAAATTTCTTGTGTCATATATATCAGCTATAAAAAAGAAAAAGAAAAGAAAAACCCTGTAATGCACAGTGGCTGGCATGATAATAATAGGATTGTAATGACGATCCAAAAGGAGGGTAGAAAAAGGAACTTGTGTGTTTTCCCTGCCATGTCGTGATGATATTCAAGAGGGGCTTAGGGGTAATAATGGCAGTGAGGTTACAGATTAGGTTAGGAATTACGTAAAAAAAGTGAATCAAACCAAAGTCCAACTTATGGAAAAATGAAAAGCAAAAGTCAAACTTTTCATATTGCTTCATTCAAGACTCTCCATTTTACCAATTCCCAATTCCTGGATGTGCATTTAATTTCCTTCCTATCATTAATGTTCTTTCCTTCCCCAACGAAAACTACAAATTATAATTGCATAAGAAAAAACAAAAACTACAAATTACTTGGCACTTGCTGTTAAGTTTTTGTATTCAAATAGCTTGATGGTTAAGTCACAGAGCACAGAGAAAAGCTAAATAACGCAAGTTTAATTGTCTCGTCAAGTATTCAAATAGGAGATCCTAAAAATGAGTTGCTAGGTTACTTTTGTTTTTTTTTCAATACCCATATATATATATATACTACAGAAAAAACAAAAACAGAAAACTATATGGAGAAAATACATATTTAAAAAACAGAGAAAAAGTTATTTTAAAAATAATACATACATAAAAATTTAGATAAATAAGATTATTAAAAAGTAAATTACAATATTAAAAGAGTATTTTTAATATTAAATATAATTAACTCCTCTTTCTCAGTGCTTTATTTCAAATAAAAATAAGATAAAATCATCCAATAATAAATATAATAAGATGTAAATTTATAACTCTATCTTATCATTAAAAATATTTCTAGTGTAGATATAGTCAACTCCTCTCTCCCACTATTTTCTCACAGTAAAAATAAGATAAGATTATTCATAATAGATAATATTAAGATCTTAAGTTTATAATTCTATCTTATTATAAAAATGGGATCATTCACATTAACCAGGTCATTGAAATACGACATTAAGATGGCATTTTTCCCTTTTATAATTTCTTTTTATATAGATTCTCTTTATTGAACTGTTCAAAAAAAGAATTTAGTTATAAAGAAATAATTTATTTATGGAATTATTGGGGTTTATAATTTTATAGATTCTTGGAGATAAACAAATGGAGTTGCTTGATCGATAAAAATCAGTCTGTCATCTTATTATTTTTAATTTGAACACTCGTGTTCTCGAATTAGGGCAAAAGATTAAGATTATTACTGCCTAATAGCCAAACAATGGCATTCTGTAATGTTGGAAATGTTTGATTTTGGTGGGGGGAGTAACACAAAGGAAGAAAGGAACAGAACCCTGGAACTTTAGAACAAAACCACGCCTTTTTCTTTTTTATTTATTCTAAGTCTATTTTTTATACTTAAAATATTATTTAAATCTAAAATAAATATATTTTATAAATTTCATAAATTTCTAATGAAAATAAAAAAATATATATTTTTCTTAAGAACTAAAAAACAAAATAAAAAAATCTTTACAAATAACTAAGCTCTTGGGCAGGAAGGATATAGTTTGGGGCTAAATTATAGAAAGAAGAAAGAGGGAAGAATTTGCGGTTTTGGAAAAGAGTGAAACTGGCGGGAAGGATATAGTTTACGGTAACTTAATCTTTCAAGTATCTTTGGGTATTTATTAGCGGTTTATTTGTGCTAATATATATATAATTTAAATTTTTATTTTAATTTTAAATATATTATATTATAAGAGACTAATTTTACTTACATTCTTTAACTATTATTTTATTTTAATAAATATTTAATATTATTATTTTGTTTTAATAATTTTAAAATTTAATAGATATATATAAAATAATAAAAAATTTAAAATAAAGTAAATTAGTAGCATTATATAGTCATTAGTTTTCTATATTTAGCTATCATTTTATTTTAATAAATATTTAATAATATTATTTTATTTTATTAGTAATTAATATCATAATAAAATCTTATATAAGCCACATTAAAATCACATATCATTTATTTATTAGAATTCCATAAAGTTTAGCTTTATAGAATATTTCTAAATGGAATCTCTTAAAAATATTTAGCCTACTTTATATATATATATATATATATATATATATATATATAATAATAAATATTTATAACATTTAAACTAAATTTACATAAAAACTTTTATTGAGCATTTGTATAAAAAGATTTTAATGCATAAGAATTTATAAAATTTTATAAGAAAATTCCATAATAAATTTTTTTATATATGTTTAATCAAAATTTTATAAATTTTTATTATATAAATATATAAAGATATTACAATGTATTACGTTATTATAAATTATGACATTTTAGAATTCATATGTTTTCGGATGGTGTGTCGATTGGGCTTAAATTTTGTTATTTTCTCATTAGTTATAATTGATAAAGTCTCTAAATCATAGGGATAATTATATTTTCAGTGTCTGAAGTTATTAAGAAATAAAAATCGAGTGATGAATTTTTAAAATTAACAATTGATTGTGATAATTTATAAAAAAAAAATAACAAAATAGCGATTTTAGCATGTGATTTTTAGATTTTTTTTAAATTTTTTATAAATATAAGTGAGGAGAGCAAAAATTATTAAACACGTCAAAAACTAAAGTGAATTCGTTATTAATATAGCATTAAAATAAATTTTATCTTATATAACTCTTTTTCTATAACCTCTATTAATTATCAAGTATTCCTAATCCTTAATTTTATGAATTCTAATATTTATTGTGCTATAGAACTCTAATGACTTGGTAAAAATACGTTTGTATATGATAGACAAGTTTATTATTTTATTATTTTCATAATACATTTTTACCATACATCTCTTATTTTTCATCTCATTTAACATAAAAAAATCCACATTGGTTTTTATAATGTTTGACCTACTAAAAATACTATTTTATTATTTTTTTTTATAAATTACCACACTTAATTATTAGTTTTAAAAATTCAACTATTCAATTATTATTTTTGACAAATTTGAAAACCAAACATATAATTATCCCAAAATCATATTAGCTTCACAAAAATAAAAAAAGATTTGACAGTATATATTTGGACTTAATAAAGCAACAACATTATAAGTATGTGCGACATAAGAACTATTGTAGATAAACCATTTAACATGAGAATTCAAACCACATATCTTTTCGATGTGAATAAGATACGAATTAACAAATGCAGTTTTTTTTATTTAATGTTATTAACTTTAATTACTATATTTGAAAATATTTTTATTAAAATTTATATAAAAACTATAAATTTTAAATTATGAGATATAAAAATTAATTATATGTGATAATATTTATATAATTAATAAAAATATTTTTATAATTACTCATTAAACTAACAATTAAAAAAAAGATTATAATTTAAGATACAGATAGAGAAAATATAATTTATGTTGTAGATTAATATTCTTTTACTTTTTATATTCTTACAATTGAATATTTGTATCTCTGTCTTGTTCTATTTCGTATATATTTTATTAAAATTATTTCGATATGGTTTAGTTTTAAATAAAGAATTCAGTTAATAGAACCTAGTTTTTATATTAATAAACAGAATATTATTAGTGCATTATAAAATTAGTTTTCTAAATTAGATTTTACATAATTTAGTGAATTAAAAAATAAAAAAATATTATTTTTTTATACATGTAAAGTAAGTAATATTATTGAATTATATGTTTAAGAGATAAAATATAAAACCAACCAAGAATTTTGAAAAAATAAATATTAAAGAAACCAAAATGAGATAATTTAATGTTATTCACTTTATATTTACAAAATATTTACTTTATTCAGTTATCAATGCTCCTAATTATTTATGTCCATATATAAATGTTATGGATAAAAGAACATAAGCAAATTAAGGAGGCAAACTAAAAAGATTAAATCGTATAAAAAGAAAAAAAAATGTTGTTAGAGAATGACTTTATCGTTATTAAAAAGAATAACCATTAGAAGAATTTAAAAAGACTTTAGTTTATCATTATATTTACTCAGTAATTTATGTTTATATTATTTATAACTAAAGATCTTAATCTCTTAAATATTTAATAAAATTTAAGAATATTTATAATAATAAAAAATTATATGACTGACCGCCCATGGAATACTGAAGTAACACTGGATTAAATTGAGATCCAAGGCCAATTAAAGCATATTGTGGTGCTCTAGGCACTTAAATGCACTTGCAATAAAAGGTGAATGATGCGTACATGTTTTTTCTTTAATTGTTTTCACTTATAAATGCTATGTAGCAACTACTTAGCAAGTAGTCATTTTTTGAATTTGAAAATTAAATAAAAACCTCTGAGAATAATTTTAGAAATTGGGATAAAATAAAAAGATTGGGGAGGAGGTTATCTTATTTTACAACACAGAACAAATATATGCCAAACTTCCATGCCAAGAACTCCTAATTTTGAACAAGGAATTAAGGATCACCTTAATCCTCATATCATTAAGCTTCTTCATCTCAAATGATCAAGTACATGCATGGAGTGATCGAACTTAATCGCAAATAGATTTATAAAGATTAGGTTAAACAAAACCTAATAACAAAGAGGCGGTGGTCAGGTGGGCATGTATGAGTTTCACCCTCAAGATAAAGAAAGAAGAAAGCACCAAAAATTTGCAGAAAATACAACAAATTAAGTTCCAATTAACAATAAGTAGATAATAACAGTACTATATGTATATCCAGTACACAGGATATTCATACAGATTTGTAGTCTTTAATTTACACTTTCTTTCCTTCCGTTAAGGTTGGGTGGGGGCTGTGGTTATCTTAGCCTCTGCTTAGCCTAGAAACAAGTTTTCCTTTCTTTTACTAGCTAGCTAGTACAAAACCTAGATCACAAAAAGGACGACAAAAGAAAAAAGGAGCCCTAACATTAATTGACATGATTATCATAATTAATTAATTTAAGGTCTTAATTTTCTTTCAAAACAACCCAATTGCAGTTTCTTCTAATGAAATGTTAACTAGGTCGTCATGACCTTGAACAGCACCTTCATCAAAGAGCCATTTCTCCAGCAATGAAAGAGGAACTTGTTGAAGATGATGGTTATGGTGATTGTCCTCCATGTCTGATTTGCTTTCATCTTGAAAGAGGCTGGTTTCTGGTGTCAAATTCGCGTTCTCGTCCACTGATTGAGATGCATCTGAATTGGATGATGAGTTGAAGCTAAAGAGTAAATTAAAGCCCTGACTGCTAGGTATTGTTGTACTGTGTGCCCCTTCGGTGCTAGAACTAGAATTTTCTGCTGTTAGAACTTGTCTTGGTGAATTTTTCATCCAGTTCTCAAGCAACCTTGCTATGTTTTCAGCACTTGATGCATAAGCAGTGCTAGTATTTAATTCCTGTGCTTGATATGGCCTTATGATTAGGTTAGAGGCACCATTCGCACCAGTAGTAGCAACAGAGGGCTTTAAGTGAGTTAAAGGAGTAGTTGGTTTATCAAGAGATAGAGCTTCACAAAGGGCTTGTTTAGCCAAATGGATATCTGTTTGAAGCCTTCTTTCCCACTGACCTTTTGGTTGAGAAACTGATAACCTGTCGAGATCTTGGCCATCTTTAAGCTCTGTGAGCTTCTTTTCCAAATGGGTGTTCCAATAATTTTTTATATCATTATCTGTTCTTTGAGGAAGATAAGATGCTATTGCTGCCCATCTGCATGTAACCCACAAAAACAAATCTGTTTCATTAGAATCTCCATCAAGAAATTTGTAAAATGGACACGTATATAGATCAAAAAGAAAGAGAAAACTCGCCTATTCCCAAGAAGAGCTTGGAGATGTACAATCATCTTCTCTTCGTGATCCGTGAAGTTACCACGCTTAATACCTGGCCGGAGATAATTAGTCCATCTGAGCCTGCAACTCTTACTGCATCTAAGCAAACCTGAAAGAACCCACAAAGAGAATAAAACTGTAAATAATCAAAACCAAAAACAAACTTATCTGAACATTTAGGGCAGTGCCGAAGATGACAGTAGAGTAGGTGCAGGATAATAAATACACAATTTTAAAGATCAATCAATCCCAAACCAAACAAGGAGTGAAAAAAATAAATAGACAAAGAAAAAGGTGTGAACATAAACAAGTAAAAGATTTGAAAAAGTTAATTGGATAGGTTTTATGCCTGTATTAGTAGGAACAGATCTCCAATTCCCAGGTCCATGTTCTTGAATATAAGAAACCAAGATGATATCTTCTTCAGGGGTCCATGGCCCTTTCTTCACTCCTATTTTCTCACAGCAAGGTGGTCTCCCCATATCTTTCTTCTTTCCAATTCTTTCCTTCTTGGGTTCAAGATTTATCAACAAGAGGTCTTTGTGTAGGTGTGTATATATATCTATGTGGACTCTATGTGCATATATTTATATATGTAAGTAATATTATTCGTGTTCTCTTTCTCCTAAGAGATGCAGAGACAAGCGTCCAAGGTAAGGATATGGGGTTGTCTATAAATACAAATCTTTAGAGAGGGAGACTAAAAGATGTTCACGCTGACCAAAGTGAAGGGTAAAAGGGTTTGCTGTTTCTATTAGAGTCAAAGTGGACAGCAAGGAGCATTTACTCCTTCGTTGCAAAAAGTCAGCTACATGTATTTTACACTCTCTCTCTCTCTCTCTCTCTCTCTCTCTCTCTCTCTCATTATGAGCATTGTGGAGGTGGCACCGAAAGGAAAAAAACCCTAAATTATAATTACCCTTATACCTCATTAGTGCATTTGTATCATCACCAAACAAGTAATAATAATACAATTACTAATATGTTATTAACACTGCTTTCTGCTGTAAAATCCTTTTTTTGTGTGTGTGAATTTTGTCATTATCGAATAGTATTACTAGTATGTTATTCTAGAATTCTCTAACAATTTAGATTTAATTATTGATTATTCTCTCTATTATTATAACTGTTATTTTTAATAATTCATATAGATCAAGAAAGAATTTAATAAAATTAATTATAAAAAAATTAAATTAGATTAATTTATCTTCTAGTGAATATTATAAAATTTATTATATATAGTGACAAAATAGAAAAAAGAATTAATGTTACATTAATATATAAAAATAAAAGATATAAAAAAATTATTTAAAAAATTTATAATTAATATGGAATTGAAAAAGTACATTGCTAGTGTTTGCTTTAAAAGAATTTAAACCTCAGTCGTTGTGATGTGTACATGACCTGTGATGTCAAAATTACATTTCTTATAGTAAATGGGCCATTTTCTTTATCTTCTTTTTTGTGTGTACATGCAAGGATAGATAGGAGCTAACACGAAATTCGAATGCCACCCATTAATTTGAGAGATTTTTAGACACGAAATAAAGTTTTTATCAGTTAGTATTAAAGAGGGACATTTCATTAATAAAAATCTGTACCCAGAATTATAGAATTCGCTTTTTCTAATACAAAATAGAAGTTTTTACTTGTATATAAAATAGAAGTGAATTCTATAGGATTGCTCATCTGATAATAAAAGGAAAAGAAAAAAGAAAACACTATGTAGGCTATATTTCTCAAGCTTTCACATGGTAGGTTAAAAGTGGGATCAAAAGCAGTATGGTGATCGGAGGGATATGCATTGTTTCTAATAAGATCATGGCTGATGGAGCTGAAGAGAAACAGCAGTAGTTATAGGTACACTCTACTTCTATCATTAATGTCTACGCGTCAGAAGAGCATCGGATGCATTGGTTTGGACTTATGGGACCATTCCTGGTGTATTATCTTTCATGGGTGTTGAAGATGACGGTTTTTAATGAAAACTTTTGTAGGGTTTACATTTTTTTTTTCTTTCTATGATTAACAGATTGGCTGAAAAATAAATAAATTTTATAATTTTTTAAAAAAAATTTCTCTATTCATTTGAATTTTTTACAATGAGAAATTCATAAAGTTTAGATAAGAGATAGTTTCTTGTAAAATTATTTAGTTTAATAAATGAACTTTAATATCTTTGATTTAATGTGAATTCTAAACACGAGAGCATCAATAATTTCATAGAACTAGAAATTTCTATTAATTTTGACAAATCCACACCGATTCTAATTTTTGAAGACCACATTCCAAATGAGTCCTTATAGATTAATCCTGTGGAACGGGTCTACCATTCTTTAATGCTACCGCAGACTATTAATTATCAATTATACATCACCATTAATCAAATCGTAATTGTAAATCAATCTTGTTAATTTAATTTCCCGTCAATAAAGGTGTCAATTAATAAGTAGGCTTATGCAAATTGGCCTAGTTCATAAAAGAGAGAGAGTGTAATTTTCGGTGCTACTTATAAAATTCAAGTTCCAATAGCTTATTTCATTTATATAAATATAAAATATAAATTCCCATGGTTTCTAGTGCAAGATGGCTTTTAATCTGGGGATTGCCCATCTTCTTTTTCAACTTAAGAAGAGTCAGATTCGATGAACGTCTGAAGATATATTAATATAGGACCTGAGTTATGGGCATCATCCTCTTCCTTCGATCAAAATACTGTTCATAACAGAACTACTACTCAAAACTTTGTTAAAGAATTAAACTGCTTTTAATACAGTGATTCTTAATCCTCGTTTTCCCTATATATTATAAAGTGATAATATCAATTATACCATTTTCAATAATAATAACAATAATCATCGAACTATGCAAAATAAAATATAGTAAAAAAAACTAAAACAAATAGGGTCATGCATAAACATGAAAAGAAAAATACAAGTGACAAAATTTGACGTATTGAATACTTAAATTGGACACACCACAGCTTATATTGATGTGGAAACAAAAAAAGATTGTAGGACAAGTGGCATATTTATAAGTGTGGTTCTATATTAAACTTCTTCTTTTTCTACTGCATTCTGGGTTACGTATCGTTTCGTTTCATTCTTGTTGTCATTGACCCTTGCAAAAACCCCAGCCTTTCAGATTCAGAGTCTTTTGTCCTTTCCTGGAAAATAAGAAAACAAATGTAAAATCAAGACAAGAAACTTGTCTTATTGTAAAGAATCAAACCCGAAACTCGTAACTTCCTTCTGACGAAAACATTTGATACACTTTGTCGTTTTTTTATCATGATGAAGGAGAAGGAGAAGGCATTGCTTTTTGACACGATCGTTTCCATCTGTTACTGCGTCGGCCCTTTCAACCCTAGCTGCTCGTGAAAAATGCTATGGATGAAACGACAAGTTGATGCATTAGAAAGGATACATAAACATTAATGGAATAGGTGGACTGGATAATAGTAAATACAGGATTTTAATTAATATATTAGTAATAATTTCAAAAAATTTAATACTGTTCTTCAAGAATTTTTTTTAAATTTCACTTGGGAGTTAAAACAGTGACTAAAACAAAAATAATATAAAAAGAAGTACATAATAACATTCCAAAAAACTTTTAAATTATAATTTTTCTTATTATATATAACATTATATAAAAATTAAGTTTTCAAGAATCTCCCTCATTCATCATCCTTCTTTATTAAGGAGTAGAGAAAAGAGCTCTTAACTCTTAAGTACGTAATATTAATTTTAGTTTTTAATCTTTTAAAAATTTTTTTTAAGAGTCTCATTCTATCCTTATATTTATTTATTTTTCTCTTTTCACTTTATTAATAAAAAGTTAACTATAATTTAAAATAGAAATTATTGTTGGAATATACATAATGAATAAAAATAAAAATTTAATTATTTACAATTTAATAAAAAAACATATAAAAAATATTGTTTTGGATGCTCTAACTGGAAAATTAATTTAAAAAGAAAACGATAATAAAGATTTTTTTTTTTAGAAATGACTACTAGATCTTGAAAATATGAATTAATGAATATTTCTAATCTTTGGAAGGTCAATATTTACAAATTTATTAAATATCATCTTCAATCTATAACGTCTTTATATCATTGATGATTACATCACTATGTTCATTATAGATTTAGATAATTTTTTTTATTTTGAGTTTCACGTGATAGTTGGAAGAATAGTAGCTATTGCATGCCACGTCAGAATCTCTTAATAATAATATGCAATTTTACCATTATTGGCTAACAGTTATATTTATAGAATACTAAAATAAAAATAAAACAAACTACAGATCGTAAAGTAAAAATATATTAAACCACGAGATAGTTTAATAAAGTTTTTTTTTTTTTTTTTTTTTTTACTTTCTCTCTATTTTTGGGTGTGTGTACATATATATTCATTTATTACATAATTTGCTAAATATCTTTATTTTGATAGAGTATTATTCCAACTAGGACCTTAGAGTTGGAATACCAGCTTCACCATATAATTTCTTATGTATCAATCCATACATTGATGAATCCATTCATCCAAAAATATATAACTGTATTTACAGCGATGGATGTAAAAGTTCGAATCGGATCATGTTTGTAACTTCTACTTTTAATTTTAAATTAAGTGGTTAAGATTTAATTGAAAATTTAGATAATGGGTAATTATTTACTAAGTAACAAATCTAAATTAATAATTTTAATTTTTGATAATCATAATTATTATGCAAATATGACCTAATAGTTTATTTTTAAAAAAATTTATAGTTCCAAAGAGTTCATTGTCTATGGAGTACTAGCACTTTTATCTTCTATATCACATGTTCTATGTTTTTTGTTTGGAATAATGGCCAATTTGGACATCAAAAATCTGAGAAAGTTCAATTTACTCATTTTTTGTCAGATAAGCATAGATTTCTCTATTTCGGATCATTTTAATCATTTTCTTATAAGAGAAGAACTACAGACTCCTTAAATTTACTCTCAAAGTTAAGCATCACTGAATCAAATTAAATCGACATTTCATCACTCATACTCATAAAAAACAACTAATATATTCATTTAAAAAAAATAAAAATATTTAAAAATAGTTAATTTATTATTATTTTTAAAATTTTTACAAAGCAATATTAAATACTAAAAATTCTGTTAGACTGTATCTATCAACTTAAATTTATAATCAAAATAATAATATAACAGCCGTGAAACACACGAATAAACGACTAATATTATTTAATTACGTATAGAAAACTCGGCACCATTAGCTCAATCATTTTCTTTCTGAATCTATAACTTTAAAATTAGCAAGACTAATTCTTTACACTGGAAAAGATGAGCAAAGGTTAGTGTTCCTATATATATTGAGCGAAATATAGTATTCTTCTCATTACTATGGATTTTCTAGTCACATAATAATTGGAAATAGAAAATAAAAACATGTGGAAGAGGATGATATATATATATATAATATGATTTATTCTTAAATAATAAAAATAGACAGTGAACATATTAATTTTTACTGAAAGTTTGAAATGATCTCTCTTTTCACTTATTTGTAGTTTTTATTGAATTTTATATTTAAGTTTATTGTCGATTATTTTTTAAATTAGTAATGATTTATTTTTTTATTTTATATTACTCAGTTTTAATAATTAAATATTAAAATATCTTTTTAAAAATGATATTATCCATCTTTATAAGAGCATTTATTAACTATAAAAGTACTGAAATGAATGAAAAATTAAATCGACATCTCATCAAAGCAGCTATGATTCATTAATATGATAACCTATTTCTAGCGGAGTTACAAATCTACTTGCCTATTAAAACAATTAATGATCAAATTTAGTTTCTCCTCTTTTTTTTCTTAATATTTAATATGCATTTTCATTTTTTCTGTGTCAAAAAATAGAATTGTAAATCACATTAGTTAAGTACTTCTTGTAATAAAACAAGGAGGATAGTGGTTGTGGTATCCGTAGAAGATAATTAAAGCATGTAAAATCGAAGTCGGCAAATTGTATTTTGTTTTCTGTAATTCAACGATGACATTTTATTTATTTTATTGTATCATTCTTTTGGTTACGTTGGATTTATCTGAGATCTGGTGACGAATGGGTCGGCCCATGGCCATGTGAGAGAACCACAAAGAATTTGAAAATTATTGGAGTTGGACCCATCATTCAATTTATGAAATATGATTAAATGAGAGCTAACCTTTGCCTCGAAAGCTACTAGCTAGAGAGAGAAGGCATTCAAATTTATTAAAAAATCTCTATATTAAATTAAAAAGTACAATACATATATTATTTTCTTAAATAAGAAATTCTTATTTAATTAGGAGAATTATTCTTTAATTTAAAAATGGGTCATCTACTACTTAAAAATTAGATTTGTTATAAATTACTGATTTTTTAAATATATTATTTAAAATAAGAAGTAATTTTTTAATCAATGTCAATAATAAATATATAATTTGAGTACAATATAGTTAAATGTTATTAAATCATACATTTAAACTAAAACAATATAGTTATACAATTGGATAAAATAAAATTTACGACTATAAAGATATTAGAGCATCATGAAAATTTAAGTACTAAATTTTTCTTTTGACTTAATACTTAATTTTTTGGATAAAATAATAGCAACCAGATGTCATATACATTAATATCTTGTCATATTGTATAATAAAATTGAAGAGACAAAATAATATTATTAAAAATAAATATAAATACTATAATATTTATAATCATATTTAGAGGGAGTTTTCTGTCTTTAAAGCCACTAAAAGTATCTTGCATAATAAGTGTAATTATAAAATCAATGTAATTGGTCCAAATATTATTATATAGAGAAATATTTTTTTAAATTAAAGTTTAAATATTTATAATTATTATAATATAAAATTTATTTATATTTGGGGTCAAATATTTTTTTTTTAAAATTGTATAGAGGTTATTATTATATTAAGTATTAATATAGATAGACTTTATTATATTTATAATGCATTAATGAAATTTAAATCATTATAAAAAATATCTTTTTTAAATATATCGAGTAATTATCTAAAAATAATTTCAATTATAGTATATCAATATGAATAGAATAAGAAATAATGAATATAAATATATGAAATTTTTTAAATCTTTCTTATAGCAAAATATAAGTTTTTTAAAATATATTATTGTTATAGATTACATCTAAACCTCTATCTTCTGCTTCTTTTAGGGGCTTAAGAAGGCAGATTTAATAAGTAATTTACCAAAATTAGTTTCAATTATGATATATAAAATTTGAGTAAAATAAGAAAATGATAAATATAACTATTTGGAATTTCTTAAAAAAAACAATTTTTTTTTCTTTTTGTTCAATAATTGCTTTATCCCGCCAAATATAATAATAAAAGAATATATTTTAAAACTATCGTTTTCATATTATTTTCTAACAACAATAATTATAGTATCTATTATGAGATTTTGAACAAATTTTATGTAATTAACGAGTCCCTGAGATTAGGTCATAACTATAAGAGAGCCCCTCCATCCATTTTTTATCAAATTAACGTTATTGTGCAGTTTGAACAGTGCAAATTTGTGATTGGAGCTGAGTTGAATATCATTGAGGAGTAATTTGTGACATGAGAAAAGAATTTCAATTTATTAACTGAAATAATCCAAATAAATCTTAAAAAGAAAAACAAAATTACATAACTCTTTTTATTATTAGCTTAAATTTCATTCACTTCACCTTGTTTATCATTCATAAATTAAGGTGGTTGAATCTCCTAGTTAAGGGATTTTATTAAATTTTTGTTTATAATGTTTTTAAGAGAGAAAAATTATAAAAATTAAATAACTAGCGAGAATAATGAATTCATATAATTAACTGGTCACGTATAAAATAGGTCAGACAAAATTAATATATACATAAATGAAAAGCGTTAATAATCGAATTAATACATCTCTTAGATTGATTTCGCTAATAGAAAAACCTTTCAATTTAATTTTTGTCAATTTGATATTAATTTGCAGTTTGAACGGTGCAAAACAATATATGAGATGCCTAAACTATCCTTACTTCTTTTGCATTTGAATAAATAGAATATGTGGAAGTAAAAACAACAAATTCCTTCCAATTTCATTTCAAAACCTCTTTATTTGTTTTTTTTTTTCTCCTTTAGGTTGAGATCCACTGTTTATGTTAGGTCTAACTGCTGAAGAATTATTTAATTATTATCAAATTTAATGTGTAGTCTTTTATTTTAATATTATATTTTAATATTAATTTAAATTTAGCTTTCAAAGTCAATTTTTTATTAAAATATTATCGTTTAATTATATAAAATTAATTATTTTTTTTATTTTATAGTTTCATTGATCTTATTAGGGCTGAGCATGGATCTCGGTGATTCCCGTCCGAACCGAAAAGTACCAGAACCGAAAAAAACTGAAAGTTTTTATAACCGAATTGTACCGATCCGATTTTTTTTACTATTACGGTATGGTACTGGTTCTTTAATAAAAATCGTACTGTAACCGTACCAGAACCGATCCGGACCAAACCGTAGAATCGAAGTTTTTACATATATTTATAAATAATTATTTATATTATATAAATAATACATATTAAAAAAATAATACATATACTCTATAAAAAAACTATTTTATATTTATCATTTATATGATTGAAGCAATTGTTATCGAAATACAAAAATAATACATATTAAAAATAACTATAATATTATAATATACTTTATACTTTATAAAAAATATAAGTTATATATATATATATTAATATGTCATATAGTATATTGATACTAGTAATCTAGTATACATACTATTTTTCCTTATTTTACTTTTGATTGCTTGAGGACAAGCAATGAGCTAAGTGTGGGGTTATTTGATGTGCATAAAATACACAAATCTAAATGGGGTTTTTAAAATTGATTCTATGGACATTTGGATGTGAATTGGTTCCAACACTCACCCTATGCGTCTGTTTGTGTGCATTAGATCCAAAAGAAGTCAAAGAATGATAAAGAGAAGAATTGGAGCATAATTGGACGTCAAAGCTGCCGAAACGAGCTAAGTATGGGCATGAAAAAGCTGAACAAGGCCGTGTTGGTTTCAAGGAACACGGCCACCAACACGGCCGTTTTGGATGCATCAAACATCAAAGAAAAGAGAAGCTTTTAGGAGCACGGCCACAGAGAGTAACACGGATGTATACACCAGCCCGTGTTGGAAACATAGGCATCAACACGGCCGTATTGGCGTCGACAGGGAAAATTAATTAAAATATAAAAAAATATATTAAATTATATTTACAGTTTATTTTTTTTTTAAAGGATGAAACAAAACTTGACAAAAAATTTGTCAAAACATAACTTCTTACATATGTTTGTTTATTTTTGATGCTGTTAAGTGTTCTTGACATAATTTTTTACTTTTATTGTAAAAATTATTCAAGATCCTGAGATTGGTGAGTCCCTTATGCCAAGATTAAATGTGAAGTGCTAATTTTAAGGGGAGGTAATAACATTCCTTTGCTAATTTTGGACATGTATTTTAGTGCTACATAAAATTTATAAATTTATTTATTTTAATGATTGTCATCTGTAAAATATTTTTATACTAGCAGTAACATATATTTTAATAGTTTGTATTTGAATATTGAATGAATTATTTTATTTGCAAGTGACTGAATTACGAATCAGGTTGTTCAAGAATGTGATTGCAATTTTAATTCAGATTTTCATGCTATTTTTTTTAGGTTGGTAATCATATTTTCTCTAAATTTATTTGATTAAAGATGAGATTAAAGTTGTGTTTTTTAAAATTTTTAGAATCGAAAAAAGCACCGAACCGAACTGTATTGAACCGTAAAATTGGTACAATATGGTATTGGATCCTTTTATGTTTGGTACGTACTGGTACCTTCAATTTTAAAATAACCGAGGTTTGGTATGGTACTGGTGATTTATAAATAACCGAATTGGACCGATCCGTACTCAGCCCTAGATCTTATATACTTAAATAATAATATTTTAATAATGAAATACTGACTAGATCTCTTTTTACTTTTTTTTTATTGTTAGAGTTCACAACATGTTAATAAATTTCAGTTTATGATTTTATTAAATGCTAAAATTAAAATCAATGTTGAAATAAGATGTTAAAATTAAAAATTAAACTATTACATTTTAAATTTAGTAACAAGTAGAAAATGTCAAATGCTTTTAACTATTAAACCTAATTTTAATATTATATAAAAAAAGAAAAACTTATAGATTTTCTAGATATAGTTTCTCCCCGTTTAGTATATACTTCTTTTATTCCGTTTATTTTTAAAATAAAATTTTGCTTAATTATTTATTATTTTATTATGTTTCATATTATATTTCATATATATATAATGCAATATATATATATATATATATATATAATGCAATATTAATTATTTTTTCTATTTTATTATTGTATTGAGATAACTGTAATAAATTTTACAATATTTATAGTGCAACTTTAGCTAATTTTCTCTTTATAATTAAGCTTATTAAATATTCTTTTAGTCCAAACAAACTATTGAAAAATTATAATTAGCATGGAACTAACGGATGGGCGAAATATATTATTATTATTATTTTGTAGACTAAATGTATTATTATTATTTTTATGGAAGGACTCAAGTGACTAAACAAACTTACTTAATACATTGATAAGAACTAATCACGGCTTTAAGCATAAAATACTAATTTTTAATGCCTAATCTTCGCTAAACTCGTCTCAAATCTATCAACTAATGAAGGAAAAGCAAATTATAAAAGAGGTCTACTTAATGCTTTTTTCTTTTGTTATTACAAGTAAGAAAATATTAATTTGGAGTTGAAATTTTATTTTAATTGATATTAAACTTGTGGATGCTTTTCTCAATAGTTGAAATTACATGCAAATGAATATAATTAGACAGAAATATCACTGTCTTTCCTAATCCTATAGTTTAAACCTAATTGATCCCTATAATAAAGAGTTTAATATATTAGAAATAAAAACATGAAGTCAAATTAATTAAAACCATATTATCTTAAAAAGCACCAATTATTTATACATGTAAAAAAAAATAAAAAGAGAAAATAATTGAAGTAGAGATCTGTCCTCTCAATAACGAATTGGTGATATGAATGCTGCATTAGATTGTGTCAGCAATACAATTACTCATTTGCTCATCCAGGGAGCGTACTATTTGTACAACGAATGAATATGTTAATTAGGAGAGTGTTTACTTTGATGGGTCCATACAGCTTATAATTGGTTTTTTCTCAATAATTATGTTAAAATATTTCGTAAAATTCTAAGGAACGGTAGCGGATAATTAGTTTACTTATAAATACTGTTAATTGTATTAATTCTTTAATAATAATTTTTTAAATTAATTTTATATAATTAGATTTTTATTATTTTTGAATAATTATTATTAATAATTAATTAATTATAATATTTAAAATTAAAAAAATTATTAATAGAATTTAAATTTAAATTTTTATTTTATAAATAATTTTTATAAATATTTTTAATAATAAATACAATTGAGGTAAAAAAATTTAACAATGGTGGTTTTAATTATAAATTATTTTAATTGATTTATATTATTGAATATAATATAATATAATATATTTATCGATAAATTATACTTCACTTAACATACTAACAATAATCGCTAATTAAATTTTATCTAACAGTTTAATTTATCAACCATTTTACAGTTACCATAGCTAAATCAAATAGGTCCTATATTCATAGTATAATTTTTTTTATATACATATTTTTAGAGTAATATTGATTAACAAAATATATTACTTTTATTTTTTTTATAAGCTTTTGTCCATTAATCAGTAGTAGTTCACAATTATAAGTTTCACCTATATGATTTTAATCTATAGACATAATTATAAGTTATATATAGATCCATCAATATATCAATTAAATATTTATAATTAAAAATAAATTTTACAATAATAGAGTACCACAAAAGTACCATAGTAAAATTCGTAATATTTGATAATTGGAGAGCTTTCGATTTTAAATTTTCTCATTACCTATATATATTAGTAAAATTATGTTTATAATGAACACTTATAAACAAATTACTATGTTTTGAATAATTTATTATCCACTAAATCTTAAACAGATAGTTTTATTTTATTTGTTTCTAAAAGTATAAAATTTGTTAGGCTTTATCTCGATTAAGAGATTTTAAATAAAACCTTTTTAAAATTTATAAATTTATACTAAATTCATCATTGTAAATATAAAAAAAAATCAAAATTTATGAAATTTTTAGAAAAATTCTACCCTTTAAATATTTCATTTCTTAAAGCTTTAATTTTATATCTAAAAAGTAAAAAACTCGTGTATTCACTATTTAAAAATTATAAATTATTATAATATTTTTATTTCAATAAGTTACCTTAAGTCTAAATCATTCCATCATTTTTGCAATTAATTTAAATGATTAAAATTGTAAAATGTATACATTTATAAGTTTATAGGTTTTTAGTTAAGTTTATGAATTTTAAAATTTCTCCAACTAAAACTACTATTTAGCAATGGAAACTTAAGGATCCGCTTTAGATACAAAATTTGACTATTATCTTACTAAAATCTTTGTCCATTAGTTGGCCGGTGTGGGCACCTCCCGACATACACTTAACTCTACGTCACAGAATGAGTACACCCTCCACTGTCGTTTTTTTTTTTTTCTTTTCTTTTCCTTTTAAGAAAAAGAAGTTGAGAGGTGAAAATAGGTCCACCGTCGCTAATGACAGAAGACAGAAACAAGTAATTATTATTTGGACTTATTTGCATGGATTTATATTTATATTTTGTCGTTGAAATCTGCCACTGAAAAAACAAAAAGTGAGTACAACAAAATTTATCTTATGGTTGTTTATAAATAGGGTTCTTGGGTACATGGATTTGACTGCTAAAGACTTGACCAAAAAAATCAAATGAATTCCAAAATGATACATGTATTTTAAATTTCTGATAGACAAAACACTCCCGCCCCACCAAAAAGAAAATAAAAAGCCAAATTATTTCTTTTCGATACAAATGCAGTTCTTATTAATTATGATAAAATAATTTCAGATAGTACAAATGTTGGTTTTTACATCGAGAGAAGCTGTAAAATTAAATTTGTAGTTTCAATATTAAAATAGTTATTCTTTTTAAATTAACATTTAGTCACGTTTTACATTAGTATATTTGCAACATATCTTTTTTTTTATTTTTAATCTTAAAGTTGGAGAACTTATTATTGTGAAAGGAACGTTGATCGTATGCATAAATGAGGAGACAATAATGTCGGCTGCCTGTGCAGTTTCTTTGTCAGCAAGCTTTATCCTAGCTAATGTTTTGAAATGGCTTAGCCAGATCAGATGTAGAAACAAAATCAAACTCCATCCGAATTTCTAAATTCTGATTAATGACTAGCAATATGTGGCAACTGCTAGATATATGAATTCTTAATTTTATTAGTTGGACAGTTGATTTTGGGACGAAGAAGGATAATAAATTCCTGATTAAAAAATAATCACATACAGCAACTTAGAATAGTCCAAGCAAAACCCTCTAATAAATCTACACACAACCCATCTAACTTAATGAGTTTGACACACGATTGGACGTCGTGAATTAAATGGTATTTAATGATTTTATTGTTTGAATAGCGCATGCATAGGATGGTGGGAATCTATTTTAATTTAACTAACCTGTTGAGTTCAAAATTTAGATAGTAACTACCTTAGTTTTTTTTTTCTAATATAAGAGTATTGTTCGAAATTATATTCTTGAGATGCGCATCTTCCGCACCTACATAATGTATTTAAAGTGGCAATTGTTTCCATTTTATAAGCAATATTCTATTCAGGGTCATATATTTATATTACAACTGATTACTAATATTTGTTTGTATTCATTCATTTAATGTCTTTATAGAGTTATCCAATTCACAGAGCCATTTTCCGTGTAAATTGTGTAATATATGTGAAAATGCATAAGACTCTTGATGGAAAACGATGCCACTGCAGTTAAATAACTCGCAACTATATTGGTCCCAAATTAATTAAGATGCATATGTCAGACAACGAAAGAGGCCACATAGGCTAAAAAGACAAACACAGCTGTATTATGTGGGTGGCCATATTACTCCCTGTTGAAGTCTCAAGTATGAATCTGAAGGTGCCCAATTTTTTGGTTGTATTTATTAGGCAGCACTGAGTTTTGCGTGTTTCCCTGAACTAACAGATTTACGATAAATTTTTCTTTATATTATTATTTTTAAATGATAAAATACGTATTAAATATTAAATATTAAGAATAATATATATATATATATATATATATATATATATATATATATACTATTTTGTTATTAAATATAGTATATATATCACCCTTGAATAAATTCTAATAAAATATATATATATATACTATTTTGTTATTAAATATAGTATATATATCAACCTTAAATAAATTCTTTTAATTTTATATGCATGAAGTGTTTCTTCTAACTAGCCAGTAGAAATTGATAATGTTTCCGTTAAATATTTGACACAATTGGATAATTTGAATCATTAGAAATTACATGTGAAAGGGATGTACCTGGTGGAAGAAATATTACTTATTTCATTTAACTTTGGAGTTATTCTTTTAAATATACCTCACTATTTCACCATTTCTCTTCATAACTCAAAACCAGCTATTGTTATCGACCACGATGCAAAAAAGAAAAAGGCTAAAGAGACTGATGCGATCATATCAATAGTGAGGCTTACGAAGGAATTTCTGTGCACCAAGAAATTGACTATCATCTGTAGGTGACAGCTGATTGTGGGTTTTATGGAGTAAGAAGAATTATGGAATAAAATATTTCAAAGTGTACATCATTGAGTAAATTTATGTGGTTTCTTTTGCTGGGATGATATAAACAAGATGCTTTGCATTTGAAGAAGGGGGAGAATTTTGAAGTTTTGCATTTAAAATTGGTTGCAGCTTGGAGTTTCTTTTAAGTGACTATATTGATGTAAGAAAAGTTTGGTTGTCTTAGTTGGCTCATTGTCCCAGATGAACTAATTTTTTCCAAGCCAGCTTTCTATTTGTTGTGTTGGCCCTTAATCGCCCGCAAATACCAAACAACACGTAATTCCAGTCTATTAATAGATGTTGAAAAAGGACTTGATGTACGCAGAAATAAATAGATTCCGAGCTTTCACAAAACACAAGTAAAGTATGAGGACTAACTGAACTAAACACATAAAGTTTAGAGATTTAATGATGCATTTTACCTTTGTATTAGGGTTTTGTTCTTTTCTCTGAATAAAATAAGAAACTAAGCCTCCTTACGTTACCATACAAATGCGATACAACGGGCTTGCTTCTATAAGTTTATGAAAGAAGTAATATAAATTATGAAAAAATTTTGTTTAGACTTGATGTATATCTCTATCTATATATGCTATATTTATTAGTTTTAGATAATAAAATATGTGTCTATCATTTAATATTAAAATGTGAAGCATTTATATATATGTGTTATTTTTCTATAAGTTGTGATGTATACATTAAAATTATATAAGAATTTAGGATAATGCATGTCTCATATTTTGAATTTGATTCTTGCTAAATTTAAATAGGAAAGAAATTATAAGATAAAAATAAAATAAAATATATAACGCAAGTTGGAATTACGATTTCATGATTTACTTTCCTTCTCATTAGCACACATTTGTCATTTTTTTCTTCTTATTATAATCATTTAACCATACTTTGTATGAATGTTGTTATTCTTTAATAATAAATAATAATAAATAAGTTCATAAAACACTTATTGGAATAATTATTTATTATATTTAGAAAAAAATAATTTAAAATATCTTAAGTATCTTTTTTAATAAAAAATTTGAGTACTCTATAAATATTATGCTGAAAATATTTATTAGTTAATTAATTTATATATATTAATTTTTGAAATTTAAATTCTTTTCAATATTTGTGCTTAATTTTTAATATATAGAATTTGTATATTGACATATGTACTTATGAGATTCAAAACTATGTGTATTTTTGTAGTTTTTCTGTTAATTTATTAATTAATAAGTTACTTTTCTAATTAAATACGGATTCTAATTCTAAAAAATAATATATTAATAATAAATTAGTTTTCTAATTAAATAATGATATATAGTGAAATTACCTTTCGTATCTTTTTTCTGAACCCACCGCTAAGAAAGATGTTCACTTTTTAATATATGTAGGCGGAAACGAGGGAGGAGGGGGGGAATCCAACTCATTCTTCCAGCTAGAGAGAATTTTTTTAGAGAAAGTGACAAAGCTCTCCTTCAAATATCCCATCTAGTTTTTTTAATTAGATAATAATTATTCTAAACAATAGCATATTAATTATATTCTAATATTATATTAACTAATAAACTATTTAATTAGATAAATGATCTAATATAAAAATAATATTTTTAAATATTATATTTACTAATAAATTAATTTTTTAATTACATAATAATTTATAATTTTAAAAATTAGTAATATCAATTATATAGATAGTTTTAATTTATATTATATTAAAATTAATTAATAAATTTTTCTAAGATAATTTTTATATTATTGTATTAATAAAATTTTAATAAAATTAAAAAACAGTTAATTTGTTATTATTTTTTAAAATATTATTAAACTATATTTATAAATTTAATTTTATAATTAAAATAATAATAACAAGAATTATGAACGAATAAAAGATTAATTTTAAATAAAATTAGTATGGCAATTTTAGATTTTTTTCAAAGAGTTGGTGAATTGATAAGGTGGGTAGAGATTCATATAAAAAAAACAGAAAACCATGTGAGACCCGAATGAATACCCCTTCTTTTTATTGAGTTATTAAATTAGTGGGGACCGACTGGAATCAAGTGCGTCATCTTGCTATGAAATTGAGCGCAATAAATTGAGATTGCTGGTGGTAAGGTATGAAAATCAAACCTGACGACCTCTGCTACACGGACTTGTTCATCTTGGTTCTTAATTATCATAATTTGTTTTCATCTACTTTCTATATTACTATTAACTATTATTATTATTGTTATTACTACTATTATTTTTACTACTAATATTATTATTATTATTATTATTATTATTATTATTATTATTATTATTATTATATAGTGGGTTGTTCTTTGCTTTGACTGATTGGCATTGGATTAGTTTTCTTATTTCTTAGAAAAAGGAAAGAAAAAAAGAAAATTCAGTTGATATTTAAGTTATATATATATATATATATATATATATATATTTTAATAATTATCATTTTTAGTAATAAATCTACTTTTCAAGTTATGCATGTATTATATTATATGAACTTTAAATGTATATTTAATGAATTTATAGTTCGTTGATAATGAACCTGTTAATATTTAATGTTAGATTTATTAAACATAATTTTTAGGTTTATTATCTATAAAGTGTATATTCATCTATTATTAGTGTCGGATTCATTAAACATAAATTTTAGGTTTATTACTTATAAATTGTATATTCATCTGTTATTAGTTCATGTTCATTAAACATAAACATCAGGTTCATTATTTATAAGGTGTATATTCATCTATTATTAGTATCAAATTTGTTAAATATAACTTTTAGGTTCATTACATATCATATGCGGAGCAGGATCGAATAATAGAGAAATAGTTTATAATAAAAGAAGAGAAAAGAGAAGAAGTAAGAGAAAAGAGAAGAAGTAAGTAAATAATTTAAACTTTTATTGAAAGAATAGATCGAATAATAGAGAAATAGTTTATAATAAAAGAAGAGAAAAGAGAAGAAGTAAAAGAGAAGAAGTAAGAGAAAAGAGAAGAAGTAAGTAAATAATTTAAACTTTTATTGAAAGAAGATTTTACAAAGAGAAAGTAGGGAAGATAGTTCAAGCATTCAAGTGATGCCTGCCTTCATCTAATTTACATCTATATATAATAAGAAGTAGGACACTATTCGGACTTCAAACAAGCTTGAGTCCGTTACATTATTACAAATAATTAAACTACTTTGTTAAAAAGAAAAGATTCTTGTCTGCCACTTTGTCCAATAATTACACCATTTCGTCAAAAAGAAAAGATTCTTGTCGCCACTTTGTCCATTCTTATCATCTTCTTTTGTCCGTTTTCTTCCATTTGTAAAAGGAAAAGATTCTTTGTCCATTTAGTCAAAAATAATGTCATAATTGTCGAGTCCATAGCAATCATCTTCATTTTGAGGAGTAAGACTTGGTCCACTAGTGCTTCCAGAGTCTTCATTGTCACTATCTCCAGGAGACTTGTGACAAAGCTTGTTCCAAGGCCGCTTTGAATTCCTTCTTTGTTGTATTTCCAGGATAATTTTGCTAAAATTTTACTTTTGTCCAGATAAAAAGTTAAATTGTTCCATAGATTGGCTTGTCATGGCTATCATGGGATTTTTTCCCATGAAATGTTTCAAAACAGTTTCTTTATTGGCTTGAATGTCTTTGCAGTTTGTCCACCATTTGACACTATATTCTCGAGCTAAGCGGTAATAGAATTTACATTTGGAGAGGGTTTATAAGGTTTCACCTTGAATTGCCAAGAAAATATCCAAGGTAGGTTAAAAGTTTGGGAAAAAATAATCAATTTGTCATGTTTAAGAATGAGTAATTTTTCTTTAAAGATAGTAAATCCTTCCATAATTTTGGTAGGTAAAATTTCCGGGCATAGTCCAAAATATGTCCACCAATCGGAAAACCAATTGGGAAAGGTTTTGAGTTGGTTTTGTGAAACATAAAGAACCAAGAATGGTTCCAATTTGAAGATAAAAAGTATAGTACCGGGCTTTCTTGTAATCAAAATAATTGAAACAAGGAGGTGTAAAGGTATGAAATTTTTTTAGCGGTATAAGGATTTTGGTTCCGGTCGGTTAGGGTAAGGACTTTCAAAATTCTGCATTTTGAATAGGAGATCTTTTCAGAACGTCTTTATCAAAGGAATGTTCAATTTCTATTGAGTGAGTGTCCAAAAGGATAAGTTCGTAAAAGTTTTTTAATTTGTACGAACTTTCGGGAATGAAGAATTGTCCAGGAGGGAAAAATGTGTTGGAATAATTGTTGGTAATTAGGATTTTCTAAATTTCCATTGAATATTTCGCCTTCAAGAATAGTTACAATTTGGTGTTGAGGTTTTGTGAAATATTTGGGTGGTTCGGTTTTAGAAGAACCTGGTTTTGTAACAGTTTGTAAAAAGTTGGATGGTTTAGGTGGGGTAGAAGGAGTTTTGTCAAGTATTTCAAATCTGTTGGTAGAAATCAACGAAGATTGTCCAGGACTTTTTAGCCCGCATGAAATCGGTACCGGAGATAATTTTTTCTTTATGGGAGTGCCCATAAGAATTAGCTTGATTTATTTCCCTGCAAAAATTCTCTTGTCAAAAAATCAGGCAAAGAATTTGAAGAACCTTTAATATACTCAATATCAAAATCAAATATTCCTAATAGTGCTTGCCATCTGGCAAAAACTTGTTTTGAAATAAAATTTTTAACATCCTTTTCCAAAATATTTTTTGCAGCACTACAATCAATACGTAGTAAAAAATGTTTTCCAACTAAATCATCTTCAAATTTTGTAATACATAAAACAATTGATAAAAGCTCTTTTTTAATAGTAGAGTATTTGGATTGGGTTTCATTCCATGCTCCAGAGTGAAATCTAACCAAAGACTCTGTATTTTGATCAGGTAACCTCTGTTTGAGAATACCTCCAAAACCTAAATCAGAGGCATCTGTTTCTACTATGAGAAAGGCATTGGGATGTGGTATGGATAGACAAGGTAAATGACGAATTTTCTGTTTAATAGTTTGTACGACTCGAGTGTGTTCATGGGTCCAGGGTTTTGGATTTTTTCTAAGACGATTGAACAAAGGTTTACAGAGGATTCTAATATCCTTAAAGAAATCAGATACATAATTAAGGCATCCCAAAATCTTTGAAGTTGATTTTTGTCCTTAATTTCATCGGGGAAATTTGGAAGTAAATTCCAAAACTCTTGAAATAGGTGAAACATTATTTTCAAAAATTTCATGTCCAAGAAATCTAATTTTGTTTGACATAGTTTCATTTTAGGTGCGAAACTACTAAACCATTTTGTTTAATTATATTGTAAAACTTATGTAAATGAGAAAAATGTTGTGCTAATGAATTTGAAAAGACTAACACATCATCAATGTAAACAATGGTAAATGATTGATGATCATGAAAATGTCATTCATAATTCTCACCGGAATTGCATTTTTTAATCCAAATGGCATGACATTCCATTCATAATGACCGAAAGGAACATTAAAACCAGTTTTATAACGATCCTTTTCATCTATTTGGATTTGCCAAAACCGGATTTCATGTCAAACTTAGAATAAATTTTTGAATCATAAAGTTTTTTCAACAAATCTCTTTTGTTAGGTAAAGGGTATCTAATCCATTCTAAAACTTTATTTAAAGGTTTATAATTTATGACAAGTCTGGGTACACCACGTTCCTTCTCAGCTGCATTATAGACATAGAAAGCAGAGCAGCTCCAAGGAGAACTAGAATTACGAATTAACCCTTTTTGTAATAATTCATCTATTTCTTTCTTACAATGATTTTCAAGTTCTGTGTTCATATGTATAGCATGTGATTTTGTTGGTATGTTATTTTCAGAAAAATCTTTAACATAAGGTAAAGATATCACATGTTTTTTCCTATTCCAAAAAGCATTTGGGACAGGTGCACATAAGTCTTTAGTAAAGAGATTCTCGATATCTTTTATTTTGGCTTTTGTCACATTAAGGTCTAACTCTTCTTTAATCTTTAAAGATAAGATTTCTTTGTTTAAAAAAACGATTTGTTTTTTCTTTTGACTAATAAGATTATTAAAAACGCAATTTTTCTTCAAAACATTTATGTCCTTTTCTTGCTCAGAGAAGATGAATTTAAAACAAATTTCTTTTCCTAATAATCTAGTTTTGATACCGTGTGTGTCAACTGTGAAAGGATAAAGTAATGCTAAAAACGGAGTTCCAAGAATAATAGTAGCAGATAGATTTTTTATTAGAATAAAAGAAGTGTAAAAACACAATCCATCATTACAAATTTTAACTTTAGAAAGTTTATAATTTATTTGCATTCTTGAACCATCAGCAGTATGTAATTTTTCAGTTGTTTTTTCAAAAAACTCTGTAGGTACAATTCCTTCTTGTATACAATTTTGGTCCACGCTCCGGAATCAACTAAAGCAATTGTCTCAATTTTAAAATCATTTATAAGAATTCTAACAAAAATAAACCATTTATGAAAATTTACTCGGTAATATGAGCTAAAAATTCATTAATATGAGAATCATTCGTATTTCGGAGGACATGCAATATCTTTATTTTTCCTATTTAGTTCCAATTTTAAAATTCTTTCTTTGAAATCTAAATTTTCATTTTTAAATTATTAATTTCTTGTTTTATATTTTTAATTTCTTCTTGTAAATCTTGAATATTAGGTGTAGAATTTCTAGAAGATTTTGAGTCAAATCTTTGAAAAATTTCTTTTAAGTTATAAGGAATAGGTTCAGATTTTTTAATTTCGTTATGCAAAACAATATCTCTTAATTTTAAAAAGTATTTTTCTCTATCAGAAGGGTCATTAATTTTGTCAACTAATTCAAAAAGATCAGAAAGGGTTTCTTTTGTTAAAACATTTAAAGTTGAATTACAACAAGGACCTGTACAAATTCCAGGACCTTCACATGTTTCAAAATCAGTATTTGTAGAAGATGAATCACTTAGAATATTTAAATCATTTTCTTCAAAATCACTTAAATCAGAATTTTCAGGATCTGTATCAGATAGTAAAAGATTAAGCATTTGATCTTTAAGTTTATCAGAGATGTCTAATTTATTAATCTTTTCTTTCATCCTACATTGGGATTTAAAATGACCAACACGACCACATTTGTAACAGACAGGAGGACCTTTCTTTTTATTATTTTTATTTTTATTTTGAGAAATATTTTTGGATGAAGAAGGTTTTTGAAAATTCGAAGTATTTTTTCTATAATTTTTATTAGAAGATTTTCTTTTCAGATATTTTTTAGTTTTTGAGGAAGGGGCTTGAATACGTTCATAGCCATATTGAAAACAGAAATCTCCTAACTCCTTTCTAGATTGTGAAAATTCATTTTTAATTTTGGCTTTTAATTTCAAATCAGTACACAAAGCTAAGCCTTCATTATTAATAAAATTAATAATTTCTCCATAGGTTAAAGTATCATAAGGAATAGTATTTCCATAAAAATCTCTAATCCTTGTTCTAACTTTTCGTGAATAATTTAGGTAAACCAAAGAATAAATCTTTCTTTCCAAAAACTATGGTTACAATCAGTTCTAGAGAAAACTTTTGTTAAAAAGACATCTTTGTACCAACGAAAATCTTGAAGTTTAGGACAAGTTAGATTTGAAAGAATTTCAGAAGATCGAATTTGATATTGATTAGGTTCACCAACAAAACATTTTGTAATAGCAAAAAGTAAAGTTGCAACAGCATCTTCTTCTTCAGTTTGAATAGATGTTTGATTTTCAGTTTTATAACTATTTTCCTAGCATTTAAAATCCTTGATTTATCTTCTAAGGAGGTGTAATTATCCCACCATCCTTTTAATTGACCCGATTGAAGCCGGATATTAACATCCGAGCTATTTTTTTATCGATATTATTTACAGATCCGGCTCATGCAAGGCTGAGCCATGGTCATTCTCTTGTAACATATTTAAAATCTGATATTCAGACAGACCATCTAAGTTCCATTCATAAACAGAATCTCCATCATATTTTGCTTGAGTAAAGCTAACTCTTTCCTCAAACAAGACATCTGGAGGAGTAGGTCTAGGATAATAATGTCTAGTCCTAGGTTTGTCAAAACCTTTATTATGGTATATTTTATTTATTTCAATTTTATCGTTAATGAATTGACTCTCTAAATTTTTAACTTCATTTTGTTCAAGATTATCGGAATTAAGTACACTGTGAAGGTTTATCTTTTAAGGACGGACTAGCTAATTTTAAATTTATTTGGTTCAAAATATCATCTTTATCATTTAATTTAATTAATTGTTGTTCGGGGAATCTCATGGGGTTGAAAATAGGTTTCATAGGTATACCACCCCGGCCTAGGTGCATGATTATTTAGGCTAGATGTCTCTATCCTATCAAGTTGTGAAGCAATTGTAAAAAGAATTTGATTTGTATAATTATTTTGATTTTGAACATTTCTAATATCTTTTAGTAAAGGGAGTTTGTCGTCATTCTCGGAGCTTATCCTTTTAAAGGGTGAAGCAATTATTTCCCGATTATGAACATTTATTTTAACTTCTTCTAAAGGTGGATGAGCGAAATAATTTGTTTATTTCCTACGGTTGTATTCCAAGTTTTAGAAACTCTATCATTTGTAAAAATATTTTTAAAAGGAAATTCTATATCATTATTGTTACAATAAATTTCAAACCGGATAAAAAACGGAACATTTACCTTAATGTAATTCAAATATTCATAAAATTTCTCTTGAATAGTCTCTCTCCCCCTTTTGAAAATGATTTTGAAACCATAAAACTTTTTCACGATTTCTTATATGGTAATAATCGGATCGTAAAAAAGGTTTATCTATTTCAAAAGGTGTAAAAATCATATTTAAAGTTGAAAAATTTTCCATAGTTGATCTAGAAGGTGACAAAACAGGTTCATCAGAATTTTTATCTTGTTCTATATTAACAGAATCAGTGTAAAAAGGTTGAGGAATCCTATTTTCAAAATCAACTCCTTGTAAATTTGTATTAGAATTTGGAAAACGTGTTGTGTGTGTGGAAGGTCTAGAATTTTCAAAAGTAGACAATCTAGATGAAGGTACAAAAGTAGGTGAAAAACTCATTTGAACAGAACCATTTGATTGCTCTAAAATTTGTGAAACTCTAGAATTATTTTCTATAGATTGAGGCTTATTTATTTCTTGTAAATCCCAAGTTCCGGCTTGCGATAATTCATTCCATTTTAGTCTTTTGGGGACTTGTATTTTAGAATGTAAAGGATTAGCTTCAAATAAAACCGTTTCATTTCTTGTTAAAGAATGTCTTGCTCTAGGATCTATAGTTGTTGTCATTACTTTATAGTAGATCCTATAAATGACAGCTATAGATCTAGAATTTTCAGCAAAATCCATATTTTTTGTTTTAACAGTTAAAATTAAAGTGTCTAAAATATTTGAATCAAATAATGAAATTGAAAAATTTGGATAACAATTAAAATAGAGCGGGACCATTGGCTAAATTTGATTCAGCCATAGCCAAAAGTGAATTTGAAAAATTCAAATGTCTTGCATCTCTTAAACAAAGGAAAATAGGTATGTCCAATCCAATTCTAAATAAAGGTTTAACAGCAATTTGAACCATGCCTATATGTAAAAATTTAAATTTCTTTTTAATATGTTCATGCAATGCAGAAGACGAAAGTAAATGTAAATTTTCATGAGATTTATTTAAAGCAATAGTTTGTTCAGTTTGTTTAATAGAATAATTTTGTGCAAAATCAAAAGTTCCAATTCGATAAATGCTATTAACATTTTGTTTAGGGATGGACCAATTATGTAACTGATTTTCTATTTCTGAGATATTAGACCCTTGAACAGTAAATTCTTCAGAATTTAAATCAGAAAGAGTAGAAGAAGAAGAAGGAGAAACTATTTCTCGACTACTAAAACTGCGAAACAATGATGTCATTACCAAAGACAATAAACAAGTAAATAATGTTTAGGATAGTGGGACTACCTACCGGGACCACCCTGACTGATAATTGGGAAGACGGGCTGACCAACGGAAAACCAGGCTGACCAACGCTACCTTAAACAATATCACGAGTTTAATAACTAGGCTCTGATACCATATGCGGAGCAGGATCGAATAATAGAGAAATAGTTTATAATAAAAGAAGAGAAAAGAGAAGAAGTAAAAGAGAAGAAGTAAGAGAAAAGAGAAGTCGAATAATAGAGAAATAGTTTATAATAAAAGAAGAGAAAAGAGAAGAAGTAAAAGAGAAGAAGTAAGAGAAAAGAGAAGAAGTAAGTAAATAATTTAAACTTTTATTGAAAGAAGATTTTACAAAGAGAAAGTAGGGAAGATAGTTCAAGCATTCAAGTGATGCCTTCTTCCTTCTAATGTACATCTATTTATAATAAGAAAATCTATACTATTCGGACTTCAAACATTTTTGAGTCCGTTACATTATTGAATTAACTTGTCAAAAGAAAATAGTAGCCATTTTGTCCATTTTGCCAAAGAGAAGATTCTTTGTCCGCCACTTGTTCATATTTATCATCTTTGTTTTGTCCTTGTCCATTCTTCAAAAGATGCTTGTTTATCTTCTTGTCATTTTGTCCATTTTAAAAAGAGAAGATTCTTTGTCTGCCATTTGTTCATTCTTATCAACTTTGTTTTGTCTTTCTTTGTCTACTTGTCCACTTATGAAAAAGGAAAGATTCCTTGCTTATTTAGTCAAAAAGAATGTCATAATTGTCGAGTCCATAACAATCATCTTCATTTTGAGGAGTAAAGCTAGGTCCACTAGTGCTTCCAGAGTCTTCATTGTCACTATCTCCAGAGACTTGTGACAAAGCTTGTTCCAAGGCTGCTTTGAATTCTTTCTTTGTTGTATTTCCAGACAATTTTGCTAAAATTTTACTTTTGTCCGATAAAAAGTTAAATTGTTCCATAGATTGGCTTGTGCCGGCTATCATGGGATTTTTTCCATAAAATGTTTCAAAACAGCTTTATTGGCTTGAATGTCTTTGCAGTTTGTCCACCATTTGACACTATATTCTCGAACTAAGCGGTAATAGAATTTACATTTGGAGAGGGTTTATAAGGTTTCACCTTGAATTGCCAAGAAAATATCCAAGGTAGGTTAAAAGTTTGGAAAAAATAATCAATTTGTCATGTTTAAGAATGGGTAATTTTTCTTTAAAGATAGTAAATCCTTCCATAATTTTGGTAGGTAAAATTTCCGGGCATAGTCCAAAATATGTCCACCAATCGGAAAACCAATTAGGAAAGGTTTTTGAGTTGGTTTTGTGAAACATAAAGAACCAACAATGGTTCCAATTTCGAAGATAAAAAGTATAATACCAGGCTTTCTTGTAATCAAAATAATTGAAACAAGGAGGTGTAAAGGTAACAGAAATTTTTTGAGGTATAAGGATTTTGGTTCCGGTCAGTTAGGGTAAGGACTTTCAAAATTCGCATTTTGAATAGGAGATCTTTTCAGAACGTCTTTATCAAAGGAATGTTCAATTTCTATTGAGTGAGTGTCCAAAAGGATAAGTTCGTAAAAGTTTTTTAATTTGTATGAACTTTCAGGAATGAAGAATTGTCCAGAGGGAAAAATGTGTTGGAATAATTGTTGGTAATTAGGATTTTCTAAATTTCCATTGAATATTTCGCTTTCAAGAATAGTTACAATTTGGTGTTGAGGTTTTGTGAAATATTTGGGTGGTTCGGTTTTAGAAGAACTGGTTTTATGTGATTTGTAAAAAGTTGGATGGTTTAGGTGGGGTAGAAGGAGTTTTGTCAAGTATTTCAAATCATTGGTAGAAATCAATGAAGATTGTCCAGGACTTTTAGCCCGCAAAATCGGTACGGAGATAATTTTTTCTTTATGGGAGTGCCCATAAGAATTAGCTTGATTTATTTCCTGCAAAAATTCTCTTGTCAAAAATCGGGCAAAGAATTTGAAGAACCTTTAATATACTCAATATCAAAATCAAATATTCCTAATAGTGCTTGCCATCCGGCAAAACTTGTTTTGAAATAAAAATTTTAACATCCTTTTCCAAAATATTTTTTAAACACTACAATCAATACGTAGTAAAAAATGTTTTCCAACTAAATCATCTTCAAATTTTGTAATACACAAAACAATTGATAAAAGCTCTTTTTAATAGTAGAGTATTTAGATTGGGTTTCATTCCATGCTCCAGAGTGAAATCTAACCAAAGACTCGCATTTTGATCGGGTAACCTCTGTTTGAGAATACCTCCAAAACCTAAATCAGAGGCATCTGTTTCTACTATGAGAAAGGCATTGGGATGTGGTATGGATAGACAAGGTAAATGACGAATTTCTGTTTAATAGTTTATGCGACTCGAGTGTGTTCATGGGTCCAGGGTTTTGGATTTTTTCTAAGACGATTGAACAAAGGTTCTGAGGAGGATTCTAATATCCTTAAAGAAATCGGATACATAATTAAGGCATCCCAAAAATCTTTGAAGTTGATTTTTGTCCTTAATTTCATCAGGAAATTTGGAAGTAAATTCCAAAACTCTTGAAATAGGTGAAACATTATTTTCAAAAATTTCATGTCCAAGAAATCTAATTTTTGTTTGACATAGTTTCATTTTAGGTGCAGAAACTACTAAACCATTTTGTTTAATTATATTGTAAAACTTATGTAAATGAGAAAAATGTTGTGCTAATGAATTTGAAAAGACTAACACATCATCAATGTAAACAATGGTAAATGATTGATGATCATGAAAATGTCATTCATAATTCTACCGGAATTCAGACGGTGCATTTTTTAATCCAAATGGCATGACATTCCATTCATAATGACCGAAAGGAACATTAAAACCAGTTTTATAACGATCCTTTTCATCTATTTGGATTTGCCAAAAACCAGATTTCATGTCAAACTTAGAATAAATTTTTGAATCATAAAGTTTTTCAACAAATCTCTTTTGTTAGGTAAAGGGTATCTAATCCATTCTAAAACTTTATTTAAAGGTTTATAATTTATGACAAGTCTGGTACACCACGTTCCTTCTCGGACTGCATTATAGACATAGAAAGCGGAAGCGTACTCCAAGGAGAACTAGAATTACGAATTAACCCTTTTGTAATAATTCATCTATTTCTTTCTTACAATGATTTTCAAGTTCTGTGTTCATATGTATAGCATGTGATTTTGTTGGTATGTTATTTTCGGAAAAATCTTTAACATAAGGTAAAGATATCACATGTTTTTCCTATTCCAAAAGCATTTGGGACAGTGCACATAAGTCTTTAGTAAAGAGATTCTCGATATCTTTTATTTTGGCTTTTGTCACATTAAGGTCTAACTCTTCTTTAATCTTTAAAGATAAGATTTCTTTGTTTAAAAAAGCGATTTGTTTTTTCTTTTGACTAATAAGATTATTAAAAACGCAATTTTTCTTCAAAACATTTATGTCCTTTTCTTGCTCAGAGAAGATGAATTTAAAACAAATTTCTTTTCCTAATAATCTAGTTTTGATACCGTGTGTGTCAACTGTGAAAGGATAAAGTAATGCTAAAAACGGAGTTCCAAGAATAATAGTAGCAGATAGATTTTTTATTAGAATAAAAGAAGTGTAAAAACACAATCCATCATTACAAATTTTAACTTTAGAAAGTTTATAATTTATTTGCATTCTTGAACCATCAGCAGTATGTAATTTTTCAGTTGTTTTTTCAAAAAACTCTGTAGGTACAATTCCTTCTTGTATACAATTTTGGTCTGCTCCAGAATCAACTAAAGCAATTGTCTCAATTTTAAAATCATTTATAAGAATTCTAACAAAAATAAACCATTTATGAAAATTTACTCTGGTAATATGAGCTAAAAATTCATTAATATGAGAATCATTCGTATTTTAGGAGGACATGCAATATCTTTATTTTTCCTATTTAGTTCCAATTTTAAAATTCTTTCTTTGAAATCTAAATTTTCATTTTTTAAATTATTAATTTCTTGTTTTATATTTTTAATTTCTTCTTGTAAATCTTGAATATTAGGTGTAGAATTTCTAGAAGATTTTGAGTCAAATCTTTGAAAAATTTCTTTTAAGTTATAAGGAATAGGTTCAGATTTTTTAATTTCGTTATGCAAAACAATATCTCTTAATTTTAAAAAGTATTTTTCTCTATCAGAAGGGTCATTAATTTTGTCAACTAATTCAAAAGATCGGAAGGGTTTCTTTTGTTAAAACATTTAAAGTTGAATTACAACAAGGACCTGTACAAATTCCAGGACCTTCACATGTTTCAAAATCAGTATTTGTAGAAGATGAATCACTTAGAATATTTAAATCATTTTCTTCAAAATCACTTAAATCAGAATTTTCAGGATCTGTATCAGATAGTAAAAGATTAAGCATTTGATCTTTAAGTTTATCGGAGATGTCTAATTTATTAATCTTTTCTTTCATCCTACATTGGGATTTAAAATGACCAACACGACCACATTTATGTATGACAGGAGGACCTTTCTTTTTATTATTTTTATTTTTATTTTGAGAAATATTTTTGGATGAAGAAGGTTTTTGAAAATTCGAAGTATTTTTTCTATAATTTTTATTAGAAGATTTTCTTTTCAGATATTTTTTAGTTTTTGAGGAAGGGGCTTGAATACGTTCATAGCCATATTGAAAATGTGAAATCTCCTAACTCCTTTCTAGATTGTGAAAATTCATTTTTAATTTTGGCTTTTAATTTCAAATCGATTACACAAAGCTAAGCCTTCATTATTAATAAAATTAATAATTTCTCCATAGGTTAAAGTATCATAAGGAATAGTATTTCCATAAAAATCTCTAATCCTTGTTCTAACTTTTCAAATGAATAATTTAGGTAAACCAGCAATAAATCTTTCTTTCCAAAAACTATGGTTACAATCGGTTCTAGAAAACTTTTGTTAAAAAGACATCTTTGTACCAACGAAAATCTTGAAGTTTAGGACAAGTTAGATTTGAAAGAATTTCGGAAGATCGAATTTGATATTGATTAGGTTCACCAACAAAACATTTTGTAATAGCAAAAGTAAAGTTAACAAAGACATCTTCTTCAGTTTGAATAGATGTTTGATTTTCAGTTTTTATAACTATTTTCCTAGCATTTAAAATCCTTGATTTATCTTCTAAGGAGGTGTAATTATCCCACCATCCTTTTAATTGACCCGGTGAAGCCGGATATTAACATCCGAGCTATTTTTTATCGATTATTTACGGATCGGCTCAGCATGAAGTACGAGCCATGGTCATTCTTGTAACATATTTAAAATCCGATATTCGACAGACCATCTAAGTTCCATTCATAAGCGAATCTCCATCATATTTTGCTTGAGTAAAGCTAACTCTTTCCTCAAACAAGACATCTGGAGGAGTAGGTCTAGGATAATAATGTCTAGTCCTAGGTTTGTCAAAACCTTTATTATGGTATATTTTATTTATTTCAATTTTATCGTTAATGAATTGACTCTCTAAATTTTTAACTTCATTTTGTTCAAGATTATCAGAATTAAGTACACTAACAGAAGGTTTATCTTTTAAGGACAGACTAGCTAATTTTAAATTTATTTGGTTCAAAATATCATCTTTATCATTTAATTTAATTAATTGTTGTTCGGGGAATCTCATGGGGTTGAAAAATAGGTTTCATAGGTATACCACGGCCTAGGTGCATGATTATTTAGGCTAGATGTCTCTATCCTATCAAGTTGTGAAGCAATTGTAAAAAGAATTTGATTTGTATAATTATTTTGATTTTGAACATTTCTAATATCTTTTAGTAAAGGGAGTTTGTCGTCATTCTCAGAGCTTATCCTTTTAAAGGGTGAAGCAATTATTTCCCCGATTATGAACATTTATTTTAACTTCTTCTAAAGGTGGATGAACAGAAATAATTTGTTTATTTCCTACGGTTGTATTCCAAGTTTTAGAAACTCTATCATTTGTAAAAATATTTTTAAAAGGAAATTCTATATCATTATTGTTACAATAAATTTCAAACCGGATAAAAACGGAACATTTACCTTAAAATTCAAATATTCATAAAATTTCTCTTGAATAGTCTCTCTCTCCCCCTTTGAAAAATGATTTTGAAACCATAAAACTTTTTCACGATTTCTTATATGGTAATAATCGGATCGTAAAAAAGGTTTATCTATTTCAAAAGGTGTAAAAATCATATTTAAAGTTGAAAAATTTTCCATAGTTGATCTAGAAGGTGACAAAACAGTTCATCGAATTTTTATCTTGTTCTATATTAACAGAATCGGTGTAAAAGGTTGAGGAATCCTATTTTCAAAATCAACTCCTTGTAAATTTGTATTAGAATTTGGAAAACGTGTTGTGTGTGTGGAAGGTCTAGAATTTTCAAAAGTAGACAATCTAGATGAAGGTACAAAAGTAGGTGAAAAACTCATTTGAACAGAACCATTTGATTGCTCTAAAATTTGTGAAACTCTAGAATTATTTTCTATAGATTGAGGCTTATTTATTTCTTGTAAATCCCAAGTTCCTGCGGCCATGATAATTCATTCCATTTTAGTCTTTTGGGGACTTGTATTTTAGAATGTAAAGGATTAGCTTCAAATAAAACCGTTTCATTTCTTGTTAAAGAATGTCTTGCTCTAGGATCTATAGTTGTTGTCATTACTTTATAGTAGATCCTATAAATGGCGACTATAGATCTAGAATTTTCAGTAAAATCCATATTTTTGTTTTACTTGAGTTAAAATTAAAGTGTCTAAAATATTTGAATCAAATAATGAAATTGAAAAATTTGGATAACAATTAAAATAGAGCGGGACCATTGGCTAAATTTGATTCGACCATAGCCAAAAGTGAATTTGAAAAATTCAAATGTCTTGCATCTCTTAAACAAAGGAAAATAGGTATGTCCAATCCAATTCTAAATAAAGGTTTAACGGCAATTTGAACCATGCCTATATGTAAAAATTTAAATTTCTTTTTAATATGTTCATGCAATGCGAAGACGAAAGTAAATGTAAATTTTCATGAGATTTATTTAAAGCAATAGTTTGTTCAGTTTGTTTAATAGAATAATTTTGTGCAAAATCAAAAGTTCCAATTCGATAAATGCTATTAACATTTTGTTTAGGGATGGACCAATTATGTAACTGATTTTCTATTTCCGAGATATTAGACCCTTGAGCGAGTAAATTCTTCGAATTTAAATCGGAAAGAGTAGAAGAAGAAGGAGAAACTATTTCGACTACTAAAGCTGAAACAATGATGTCATTACCAAAGACAATAAACAAGTAAATAATGTTTAGGATAGTGGGACTACCTCGGGACCACCACAGTGGATAATTGAAGCAGGGTGACCAGCGAAAACCAGGTGACCACGCTACACCAAACAATATCACGAGTTTAATAACTAGGCTCACGATACCATATGCGAGCGGGATCGAATAATAGAGAAATAGTTTATAATAAAGAAAGAAGAGAAGAAGTAAAGAAGAAGTAAAGAAAAAGAGTCGAATAATAGAGAAATAGTTTATAATAAAAGAAGAAAAAGAGAAGAAGTAAAGAAGAAGTAAGAAGAAGAAAAGTAAGTAAATAATTTAAACTTTTATTGAAAGAAGATTTTACAAAGAGAAAGTAGGAAGATAGTTCAAGCATTCAAGTGATGCCTTCTTCCTTCTAATGTACATCTATTTATAATAAGAAAATCTATACTATTCGGACTTCAAACATTTTTGAGTCCGTTACATTATTGAATTAACTTGTCAAAAGAAAATAGTAGCCATTTTGTCCATTTTGCCAAAGAGAAGATTCTTTGTCCGCCACTTGTTCATATTTATCATCTTTGTTTTGTCCTTGTCCATTCTTCAAAAGATGCTTGTTTATCTTCTTGTCATTTTGTCCATTTTAAAAAGAGAAGATTCTTTGTCTGCCATTTGTTCATTCTTATCAACTTTGTTTTGTCTTTCTTTGTCTACTTGTCCACTTATGAAAAAGGAAAGATTCCTTGCTTATTTAGTCAAAAAGAATGTCATAATTGTCGAGTCCATAACAATCATCTTCATTTTGAGGAGTAAAGCTAGGTCCACTAGTGCTTCCAGAGTCTTCATTGTCACTATCTCCAGAGACTTGTGACAAAACATTCAAGGCTGCTTTGAATTCTTTCTTTGTTGTATTTCCGGACAATTTTGCTAAAATTTTACTTTTGTCCAGATAAAAGTTAAATTGTTCCATAGATTAGCTTGTCGCAGCTATCATGGGATTTTTTCCCATGAAATGTTTCAAAACAGTTTCTTTATTGGCTTGAATGTCTTTGCAGTTTGTCCACCATTTGACACTATATTCTCGAACTAAGCAGGCAATAGAATTTACATTTGGAGAGGGTTTATAAGGTTTCACCTTGAATTGCCAAGAAAATATCCAAGGTAGGTTAAAAGTTTCAGAAAAAATAATCAATTTGTCATGTTTAAGAATGGGTAATTTTTCTTTAAAGATAGTAAATCCTTCCATAATTTTGGTAGGTAAAATTTCTGGGCATAGTCCAAAATATGTCCACCAATCAGAAAACCAATTAGGAAAGGTTTTTGAGTTGGTTTTGTGAAACATAAAGAACCAACAATGGTTCCAATTTCGAAGATAAAAAGTATAATACCAGGCTTTCTTGTAATCAAAATAATTGAAACAAGGAGGTGTAAAGGTAACAGAAAATTTTTTGGCAGTATAAGGATTTTGGTTCCAGTCAGTTAGGGTAAGGACTTTCAAAATTCTGCATTTTGAATAGGAGATCTTTTCAGGAACGTCTTTATCAAAGGAATGTTCAATTTCTATTGAGTGAGTGTCCAAAAGGATAAGTTCGTAAAAGTTTTTTAATTTGTATGAACTTTCGGGGAATGAAGAATTGTCCAGGAGGGAAAAATGTGTTGGAATAATTGTTGGTAATTAGGATTTTCTAAATTTCCATTGAATATTTCGCTTTCAAGAATAGTTACAATTTGGTGTTGAGGTTTTGTGAAATATTTGGGTGGTTCGGTTTAGAAGAACTGGTTTTGTATGATTTGTAAAAAGTTGGATGGTTTAGGTGGGGTAGAAGGAGTTTTGTCAAGTATTTCAAATCATTGGTAGAAATCAATGAAGATTGTCCAGGACTTTTTAGCCGCAAAATCGGTACGGAGATAATTTTTTCTTTATGGGAGTGCCCATAAGAATTAGCTTGATTTATTTCCCTGCAAAAATTCTCTTGTCAAAAAATCGGGCAAAGAATTTGAAGAACCTTTAATATACTCAATATCAAAATCAAATATTCCTAATAGTGCTTGCCATCCCGGCAAAAACTTGTTTTGAAATAAAAATTTTAACATCCTTTTCCAAAATATTTTTTACTACAATCAATACGTAGTAAAAAATGTTTTCCAACTAAATCATCTTCAAATTTTGTAATACACAAAACAATTGATAAAAGCTCTTTTTAATAGTAGAGTATTTAGATTGGGTTTCATTCCATGCTCCAGGAGTGAAATCTAACCAAAGACTCGCATTTTGATCAGTAACCTCTGTTTGAGAATACCTCCAAAACCTAAATCAGAGGCATCTGTTTCTACTATGAGAAAGGCATTGGGATGTGGTATGGATAGACAAGGTAAATGGCCGAATTTCACATTTAATAGTTTGTACGACTCGAGTGTGTTCATGGGTCCGGGGTTTTGGATTTTTTCTAAGACGATTGAACAAAGGTTTACAGGAGGATTCTAATATCCTTAAAGAAATCGGATACATAATTAAGGCATCCCAAAAATCTTTGAAGTTGATTTTTGTCCTTAATTTCATCGGGAAATTTGGAAGTAAATTCCAAAACTCTTGAAATAGGTGAAACATTATTTTCAAAATTTCATGTCCAAGAAATCTAATTTTTGTTTGACATAGTTTCATTTTAGGTGCAGAAACTACTAAACCATTTTGTTTAATTATATTGTAAAACTTATGTAAATGAGAAAAATGTTGTGCTAATGAATTTGAAAAGACTAACACATCATCAATGTAAACAATGGTAAATGATTGATGATCATGAAAAATGTCATTCATAATTCTCCTGGAATTCGGACGGTGCATTTTTAATCCAAATGGCATGACATTCCATTCATAATGACCGAAAGGAACATTAAAACCAGTTTTATAACGATCCTTTTCATCTATTTGGATTTGCCAAAAACCAGATTTCATGTCAAACTTAGCATTTGGGACAGGTGCACATAAGTCTTTAGTAAAGAGATTCTCGATATCTTTTATTGCGTTTGGGACCGTGTGTGTCAACTGTGAAAGGATAAAGTAATGCTAAAAACGGAGTTCCAAGAATAACAGTAGCAGATAGATTTTTTATTAGAATAAAAGAAATTTGTTTTAAATTCATCTTCTCTGAGCAAGAAAAGGACATAAATGTTTTGAAGAAAAATTGCGTTTTTAATAATCTTATTAGTCAAAAGAAAAAACAAATCGCTTTTTTAAACAAAGAAATCTTATCTTTAAAGATTAAAGAAGAGTTAGACCTTGATGTGACAAAAGCCAAAATAAAAGATATCGAGAATCTCTTTACTAAAGACTTATGTGCACCTGTCCCAAATGCTTTTTGAAATAGAAAAAAACATGTGATATCTTTACCTTATGTTAAAGATTTTTCTGAAAATAACATACCAACAAAATCACATGCTATACATATGAACACAGAACTTGAAAATCATTGTAAGAAAGAAATAAATGAATTATTACAAAAAGGGTTAATTCGTAATTCTAGTTCTCCTTGGAGCTGCTCTGCTTTCTATGTCTATAATGCAGCTGAGAAGGAACGTGGTGTACCCAGACTTGTCATAAATTATAAACCTTTAAATAAAGTTTTAGAATGGATTAGATACCCTTTACCTAACAAAAGAGATTTGTTGAAAAAACTTTATGATTCAAAAATTTATTCTAAGTTTGACATGAAATCTGGTTTTTGGCAAATCCAAATAGATGAAAAGGATCGTTATAAAACTGGTTTTAATGTTCCTTTCGGTCATTATGAATGGAATGTCATGCCATTTGGATTAAAAAATGCACCGTCTGAATTCCAGAGAATTATGAATGACATTTTTCATGATCATCAATCATTTACCATTGTTTACATTGATGATGTGTTAGTCTTTTCAAATTCATTAGCACAACATTTTTCTCATTTACATAAGTTTTACAATATAATTAAACAAAATGGTTTAGTAGTTTCTGCACCTAAAATGAAACTATGTCAAACAAAAATTAGATTTCTTGGACATGAAATTTTTGAAAATAATGTTTCACCTATTTCAAGAGTTTTGGAATTTACTTCCAAATTTCCTGATGAAATTAAGGACAAAAATCAACTTCAAAGATTTTGGGATGCCTTAATTATGTATCCGATTTCTTTAAGGATATTAGAATCCTCTGTAAACCTTTGTTCAATCGTCTTAGAAAAAATCCAAAACCCCTGGACCCATGAACACACTCGAGTCGTACAAACTATTAAACAGAAATTCGTCATTTACCTTGTCTATCCATACCACATCCCAATGCCTTTCTCATAGTAGAAACGGATGCCTCTGATTTAGGTTTTGGAGGTATTCTCAAACAGAGGTTACTGATCAAAATGCGAGTCTTTGGTTAGATTTCACTCTGGAGCATGGAATGAAACCCAATCTAAATACTCTACTATTAAAAAGAGCTTTTATCAATTGTTTTGTGTATTACAAAATTTGAAGATGATTTAGTTGGAAAACATTTTTACTACGTATTGATTGTAGTCGCAAAAAATATTTTAGAAAAGGATGTTAAAATTTTTATTTCAAAACAAGTTTTGCCGGATGGCAAGCACTATTAGGAATATTTGATTTTGATATTGAGTATATTAAAGGTTCTTCAAATTCTTTGCCCGATTTTTTGACAAGAGAATTTTTGCAGGAAATAAATCAAGCTAATTCTTATGGGCACTCCCATAAAGAAAAATTATCTCCGGTAGATTTTTATGCTAAAAAGTCGGACAATCTTCATTGATTTCTACCAATGATTTGAAATACTTGACAAAACTCCTTCTACCCCACCTAAACCATCCAACTTTTTACAAACTGTTACAAAACCGGGTTCTTCAAAACCAGAACCACCCAAATATTTCCTGAAAACCTCAACACCAAATTGTAACTATTCTTGAAAGCGAAATATTCAATGGAAATTTAGAAAATCCTAATTACCAACAATTATTCCAACACATTTTTCCCTCTGGACAATTCTTCATTCCTGAAAGTTCATACAAATTAAAAACTTTTACGAACTTATCCTTTTGGACACTCACTCAATAGAAATTGAACATTCCTTTGATAAAGACGTTCTGAAAAGATCTCCTATTCAAAATGCAGAATTTTGAAAGTCCTTACCCTAACACCGGAACCAAAATCCTTATATCTTGCCAAAATTTTCACATTACCTTTACACCTCCTTGTTTCAATTATTTTGATTACAAAGAAAGCCCGGTATTATACTTTTATCTTCAAATTGGAACCATTGTTGGTTCTTTATGTTTCACAAAACCAACTCAAAAACCTTTCCCAATTGGTTTTCCCGATTGGTGGACATATTTTGGACTATGCCCGGAAATTTTACCTACCAAAATTATGGAAGGATTTACTATCTTTAAAGAAAAATTACCCATTCTTAAACATGACAAATTGATTATTTTTTCCCAAACTTTTAACCTACCTTGGATATTTTCTTGGCAATTCAAGGTGAAACCTTATAAACCCTCTCCAAATGTAAATTCTATTGCCGCTTGGTTCGAGAATATAGTGTCGAATGGTGGACAAACTGCGAAGACATTCAAGCCAATAAAGAAACATTTTGAAACATTTTGCGGGAAAAAATCCCATGATAGCCGGCACAAGCCAATCTATGGAACAATTTAACTTTTTATCGGACAAAAGTAAAATTTTAGCAAAATTGTCTGGAAATACAACAAAGAAAGAATTCAAAGCGACCTTGGAACAAGCTTTGTCACAAGTCTCCGGAGATAGTGACAATGAAGACTCTGGAAGCACTAGTGGACCTAGCTTTACTCCTCAAAATGAAGATGATTGTTATGGACTCGACAATTATGACATTCTTTTTGACTAAATAAGCAAGGAATCTTTCCTTTTTCATAAGTGGACAAGTAGACAAAGAAAGACAAAACAAAGTTGATAAGAATGAACAAATGGCGACAAAGAATCTTCTCTTTTAAAATGGACAAAATGACAGAAGATAAACAAGCATCTTTTGAAGAATGGACAAGGACAAAACAAAGATGATAAATATGAACAAGTGGCGGACAAAGAATCTTCTCTTTGGCAAAATGGACAAAATGGCTACTATTTTCTTTGACAAGTTAATTCAATAATGTAACGGACTCAAAAATGTTTGAAGTCCGAATAGTATAGATTTTCTTATTATAAATAGATGTACATTAGAAGGAAGAAGGCATCACTTGAATGCTTGAACTATCTTCCCTACTTTCTCTTTGTAAAATCTTCTTTCAATAAAAGTTTAAATTATTTACTTACTTCTTCTCTTTTCTCTTACTTCTTCTCTTTTACTTCTTCTCTTTTCTCTTCTTTTATTATAAACTATTTCTCTATTATTCGACTTCTCTTTTCTTACTTCTCTCTTTACTTCTTTCTTTTTCTTCTTTTATTATAAACTATTTCTCTATTATTCGATCCTGCTCCGCATATGGTATCAGAGCCTAGTTATTAAACTCGTGATATTGTTTAAGGTAGCGTTGGTCAGCCTGGTTTTCCGTTGGTCAGCCCGTCTTCCCAATTATCAGTCAGGGTGGTCCCGGTAGGTAGTCCCACTATCCTAAACATTATTTACTTGTTTATTGTCTTTGGTAATGACATCATTGTTTGTGAGTTTTAGTAGTCGAGAAATAGTTTCTCCTTCTTCTTCTACTCTTTCCGATTTAAATTCAAGAATTTCTTGTCGCTCAAGGGTCTAATATCTCAGTAAATAGAAAATCAGTTACATAATTGGTCCATCCCTAAACAAAATGTTAATAGCATTTATCGAATTGGAACTTTTGATTTTGCACAAAATTATTCTATTAAACAAACTGAACAAACTATTGCTTTAAATAAATCTCATGAAAATTTACATTTACTTTCGTCTTCCGCATTGCATGAACATATTAAAAGAAATTTAAATTTTTACATATAGGCATGGTTCAAATTGCTGTTAAACCTTTATTTAGAATTGGATTGGACATACCTATTTTCCTTTGTTTAAGAGATGCAAGACATTTGAATTTTCAAATTCACTTTTGGCTATGGTACGAATCAAATTTAGCCAATGGTCCTGTCTATTTTAATTGTTATCCAAATTTTCAATTTCATTATTTGATTCAAATATTTTGAACACTTTAATTTTAACTGTTAAAACAAAAATATGAATTTCACGAAAATTCTAGATCTATAAATACATCATTTATAGGATCTACTATAAAGTAATGACAACAACTATAGATCCAGAGCAAGACATTCTTTAACAAGAAATGAAACGGTTTTATTTGAAGCTAATCCTTTACATTCTAAAATACAAGTCCCCAAAAGACTAAAATGGAATGAATTATCATGGCCGGAACTTGGGATTTACAAGAAATAAATAAGCCTCAATCTATAGAAAATAATTCTAGAGTTTCACAAATTTTAGAGCAATCAAATGGTTCACATTCAAATGAGTTTTCACCTACTTTTGTACCTTCATCTAGATTGTCTACTTTTGAAAATTCTAGACCTTCCACACACACAACACGTTTTCTAAATTCTAATACAAATTTACAAGGAGTTGATTTTGAAAATAGGATTCCTCGACCTTTTACACTGATTACATTAATATAGAACAAGATAAAAATTCCGATGAACTGTTTTGTCACCTTCTAGATCAACTATGGAAAATTTTTCAACTTTAAATATGATTTTTACACCTTTTGAAATAGATAAACCTTTTTACGATCCGATTATTACCATATAAGAAATCGTGAAAAAGTTTTATGGTTTCAAAATCATTTTCAAAGGGGGAGAGAGAGACTATTCAAGAGAAATTTTATGAATATTTGAATTCACAAGGTAAATGTTCCGTTTTTTATCCGGTTTGAAATTTATTGTAACAATAATGATATAGAATTTCCTTTTAAAAATATTTTTACAAATGATAGAGTTTCTAAAACTTGGAATACAACTAGTAGGAAATAAACAAATTATTTCCCGTTCATCCACCTTTAGAAGAAGTTAAAATAAATGTTCATAATCGGGGAAATAATTGCTTCACCCTTTAAAAGGATAAGCTCCGAGAATGACGACAAACTCCCTTTACTAAAAGATATTAGAAATGTTCAAAATCAAAATAATTATACAAATCAAATTCTTTTTACAATTGCTTCACAACTTGATAGGATAGAGACATCTAGCCTAAATAATCATGCACCTAGGCCGGGTGGTATACCTATGAAACCTATTTTTCAACCCCATGAGATTCACGAACAACAATTAATTAAATTAAATGATAAAGATGATATTTTGAACCAAATAAATTTAAAATTAGCTAGTCGTCCTTAAAAGATAAACCTTCATTAGTGTACTTAATTCCGATAATCTTGAACAAAATGAAGTTAAAAATTTAGAGAGTCAATTCATTAACGATAAAATTGAAATAAATAAAATATACCATAATAAAGGTTTTGACAAACCTAGGACTAGACATTATTATCCTAGACCTACTCCTCCGGATGTCTTGTTTGAGGAAAGAGTTAGCTTTACTCAAGCAAAATATGATGGAGATTCACATTTATGAATGGAACTTAGATGGTCTCAATACGAATATCGGATTTTAAATATGTTACAAGAAATGACCATGGCACATGCTTAAATGCGAGCCGGATCTGTAAATATCGATAAAAAAATAGCTCGGATGTTAATATCCCGCTTCAGTCAATTAAAAGGATGGTGGGATAATTACACCTCCTTAGAAGATAAATCAAGGATTTTAAATGCTAGGAAAATAGTTATAAAAACTGAAAATCAAACATCTATTCAAACTGAAGAAGAAGATGTTTGTTGCAACTTTACTTTTGCTATTACAAAATGTTTTGTTGGTGAACCTAATCAATATCAAATTCGATCTTCAAATTCTTTCAAATCTAACTTGTCCTAAACTTCAAGATTTTCGTTGGTACAAAGATGTCTTTTTAACAAAAGTTTTCTCTAGAACCGATTGTAACCATAGTTTTTGGAAAGAAAGATTTATTCTTTGGTTTACCTAAATTATTCATTTGAAAAAGTTAGAACAAGGATTAGAGATTTTTATGGAAATACTATTCCTTATGATACTTTAACCTATGGAGAAATTATTAATTTTATTAATAATGAAGAGCTTAGCTTTGTGTCTTGATTTGAAATTAAAAGCCAAAATTAAAAATGAATTTTCACAATCTAGAAAGGAGTTAGGAGATTTACATTTTCAATATGGCTATGAGCGTATTCAAGCCCCTTCCTCAAAAACTAAAAAATATCCGAAAGAAAATCTTCTAATAAAAATTATAGAAAAAATACTTGAATTTTCAAAAACCTTCTTCATCCAAAAATATTTCTCAAAATAAAAATAAAAATAATAAAAGAAAGGTCCTCCGCTCACATTACAAATGTGGTCGTGTTGGTCATTTTAAATCCCAAATGTAGGATGAAAGAAAAGATTAATAAATTAGACATCTCCGATAAACTTAAAGATCAAATGCTTAATCTTTTACTATCCGGTCTGAGATCCCGAAAATTCTGATTTAAGTGATTTTGAAGAAAATGATTTAAATATTCTAAGTGATTCATCTTCTACAAATCACCGATTTTGGAAACATGTGAAGGTCCCGGAATTTGTACAGTCCTTGTTGTAATTCAACTTTAAATGTTTTAACAAAAGAAACCCTTTCTGATCTTTTTGAATTAGTTGACAAAATTAATGACCCTTCTGATAGAGAAAAATACTTTTTAAAATTAAGAGATATTGTTTTGCATAACGAAATTAAAAAATCTGAACCTATTCCTTATAACTTAAAAGAAATTTTTCAAAGATTTGACTCAAAATCTTCTAGAAATTCTACACCTAATATTCAAGATTTACAAGAAGAAATTAAAAATATAAAACAAGAAATTAATAATTTAAAAAATGAAAATTTAGATTTCAAAGAAAGAATTTTAAAATTGGAACTAAATAGGAAAAATAAAGATATTGCTGTGTCCTCTGAAAATACGAATGATTCTCATATTAATGAATTTTTAGCTCATATTACCAGAGTAAATTTTCATAAATGGTTTATTTTTGTTAGAATTCTTATAAATGATTTTAAAATTGAGACAATTGCTTTAGTTGATTCTGGAGCAGACCAAAATTGTATACAAGAAGGAATTGTACCTATGAGTTTTTGAAAAACAACCGAAAAATTACATATCTTCGCGATGGTTCAAGAATGCAAATAAATTATAAACTTTCTAAAGTTAAAATTTGTAATGATGGATTGTGTTTTTACACTTCTTTTATTCTAATAAAAAATCTATCTGCTACTATTATTCTTGGAACTCCGTTTTTAGCATTACTTTATCCTTTCACAGTTGACACACGGTATCAAAACTAGATTATTAGGAAAAGAAATTTGTTTTAAATTCATCTTCTCTGAGCAAGAAAAGGACATAAATGTTTTGAAGAAAAATTGCGTTTTTAATAATCTTATTAGTCAAAAGAAAAAACAAATCGCTTTTTTAAACAAAGAAATCTTATCTTTAAAGATTAAAGAAGAGTTAGACCTTAATGTGACAAAAGCCAAAATAAAAGATATCGAGAATCTCTTTACTAAAGACTTATGTGCACCTGTCCCAAATGCTTTTTGGAATAGGAAAAAACATGTGATATCTTTACCTTATGTTAAAGATTTTTCTGAAAATAACATACCAACAAAATCACATGCTATACATATGAACACGAACTTGAAAATCATTGTAAGAAAGAAATAGATGAATTATTACAAAAGGGTTAATTCGTAATTCTAGTTCTCCTTGGAGTTTTCCGCTTTCTATGTCTATAATGCGGTGAGAAGGAACGTGGTGTACCCGGACTTGTCATAAATTATAAACCTTTAAATAAAGTTTTAGAATGGATTAGATACCCTTTACCTAACAAAGAGATTTGTTGAAAAAACTTTATGATTCAAAAATTTATTCTAAGTTTGACATGAAATCCGGTTTTGGCAAATCCAAATAGATGAAAAGGATCGTTATAAAACTGGTTTTAATGTTCCTTTCGGTCATTATGAATGGAATGTCATGCCATTTGGATTAAAAATGCACCGTCTGAATTCCAGGAGAATTATGAATGACATTTTCATGATCATCAATCATTTACCATTGTTTACATTGATGATGTGTTAGTCTTTTCAAATTCATTAGCACAACATTTTTCTCATTTACATAAGTTTTACAATATAATTAAACAAAATGGTTTAGTAGTTTCGCACCTAAAATGAAACTATGTCAAACAAAATTAGATTTCTTGGACATGAAATTTTTGAAAATAATGTTTCACCTATTTCAGAGTTTTGGAATTTACTTCCAAATTTCCCGATGAAATTAAGGACAAAAATCAACTTCAAAGATTTTTGGGATGCCTTAATTATGTATCTGATTTCTTTAAGGATATTAGAATCCTCTGTAAACCTTTGTTCAATCGTCTTAGAAAAAATCCAAAACCCTGGACCCATGAACACACTCGAGTCGTACAAACTATTAAACAGAAAATTCGTCATTTACCTTGTCTATCCATACCACATCCCAATGCCTTTCTCATAGTAGAAACAGATGCCTCTGATTTAGGTTTTGGAGGTATTCTCAAACAGAGGTTACCTGATCAAAATACAGAGTCTTTGGTTAGATTTCACTCTGGAGCATGGAATGAAACCCAATCCAAATACTCTACTATTAAAAAAGAGCTTTTATCAATTGTTTTATGTATTACAAAATTTGAAGATGATTTAGTTGGAAAACATTTTTTACTACGTATTGATTGTAGTGCTGCAAAAAATATTTTGGAAAAGGATGTTAAAAATTTTATTTCAAAACAAGTTTTTGCCAGATGGCAAGCACTATTAGGAATATTTGATTTTGATATTGAGTATATTAAAGGTTCTTCAAATTCTTTGCCTGATTTTTTGACAAGAGAATTTTTGCAGGGAAATAAATCAAGCTAATTCTTATGGGCACTCCCATAAAGAAAAAATTATCTCCAGCCGATTTTGCGGCTAAAAAGTCTGGACAATCTTCGTTGATTTCTACCAACAGATTTGAAATACTTGACAAAACTCCTTCTACCCCACCTAAACCATCCAACTTTTTACAACTGTTACAAAACCGGGTTCTTCTAAAACCGAACCACCCAAATATTTCACAAAACCTCAACACCAAATTGTAACTATTCTTGAAGGCGAAATATTCAATGGAAATTTAGAAAATCCTAATTACCAACAATTATTCCAACACATTTTTCCCTCTGGACAATTCTTCATTCCTGAAAGTTCGTACAAATTAAAAAACTTTTACGAACTTATCCTTTTGGACACTCACTCAATAGAAATTGAACATTCCTTTGATAAAGACGTTCCTGAAAAGATCTCCTATTCAAAATGCAGAATTTTGAAAGTCCTTACCTAAACCGACTGGAACCGAAATCCTTATCTTTGCTAAAAAATTTCATTACCTTTACACCTCCTTGTTTCAATTATTTTGATTACAAGAAAGCACGGTACTATACTTTTATCTTCAAATTGGAACCATTCTTGGTTCTTTATGTTTCACAAAACCAACTCAAAAACCTTTCCCAATTGGTTTTCTGATTGGTGGACATATTTTGGACTATGCCCAGAAATTTTACCTACCAAAATTATGGAAGGATTTACTATCTTTAAAGAAAAATTACCCATTCTTAAACATGACAAATTGATTATTTTTTCTGAAACTTTTAACCTACCTTGGATATTTTCTTGGCAATTCAAGGTGAAACCTTATAAACCCTCTCCAAATGTAAATTCTATTGCCTGCTTAGTTCGAGAATATAGTGTCAAATGGTGGACAAACTGCAAAGACATTCAAGCCAATAAAGAAACTGTTTTGAAACATTTTGCGGGAAAAAATCCCATGATAGCCGGCACAAGCCAATCTATGGAACAATTTAACTTTTTATCGGACAAAAGTAAAATTTTAGCAAAATTATCTGAAAATACAACAAAGAAGGAATTCAAAGCAGCCTTGGAACAAGCTTTGTCACAAGTCTCTGGAGATAGTGACAATGAAGACTCTGGAAGCACTAGTGGACCAAGTCTTACTCCTCAAAATGAAGATGATTGCTATGGACTCGACAATTATGACATTATTTTTGACTAAATGGACAAAGAATCTTTTCCTTTTTACAAATGGAAGAAAACGGACAAAAGAAGATGATAAGAATGGACAAAGTGGCAGACAAGAATCTTTTCTTTTTGACGAAATGGTGTAATTATTGGACAAAGTGACAGACAAGAATCTTTTCTTTTTAACAAAGTAGTTTAATTATTTGTAATAATGTAACGGACTCAAGCTTGTTTGAAGTCCGAATAGTGTCCTACTTCTTATTATATATAGATGTAAATTAGATGAAGGCAGGCATCACTTGAATGCTTGAACTATCTTCCCTACTTTCTCTTTGTAAAATCTTCTTTCAATAAAAGTTTAAATTATTTACTTACTTCTTCTCTTTTCTCTTACTTCTTCTCTTTTACTTCTTCTCTTTTCTCTTCTTTTATTATAAACTATTTCTCTATTATAACATAATTTTTAGGTTTATTATCTATAAAGTGTATATTCATCTATTATTAGTGTCGGATTCATTAAACATAAATTTTAGGTTTATTACTTATAAATTGTATATTCATCTGTTATTAGTTCATGTTCATTAAACATAAACATCAGGTTCATTATTTATAAGGTGTATATTCATCTATTATTAGTATCAAATTTGTTAAATATAACTTTTAGGTTCATTACATATAAAGTATATATTCATCTATTATTAGTGTCAGGTTCATTAAACATAAACTGTATATTCATTAAATTTTACTAGTGAATATATCTTAACATATGAATATGTTTTTATTTAATTTATGAATTTCTAGATTACAATCTATAAACCTCAGGTATACATATGATGAACCTATAATTTATAACATATAAGTCTACAAGTCATTTTATAAATTTAAATTATAATGGTGATGTTTGGAATTAAATTAATAAAGGATAAAAATTATAAAAATAAGTTTTTTTATATTTTTAGGGAAATATAAGATTACTTTTGTCTATGTTTATTTTTAATTTTAATATATAGTATTTTCATACTAGCATATTATTGAAATAAAAATATAATAATAAAATTATTAGTAGTATTTAATATAAAATTAGAAATTAGAATGTAATAATAGAGTTATTTTAGAGTATAATAATTTATGCGTCTTGCATAAATTTAAATTTGTAATATTAATTTAAATTTGAATCATTTTTTGTATATAATGTGTGTTTTTGCTTTTACAATGAGTGTAAAGGGACAGCTATTTTCTGTTATGTAATTCACAGTCTATTAAACTACACATCAATAAAAAAAATATAAAGTACATTTACATACACCAAACCTATATACAGGTGATAGGTTCATATTATATATATATATATATATATATATATATATATATATTTGAGGCGTTTTAGTGATTTATTAGTATGTTTTATATATATAATGTGTAGAAATATGTGTTTACTACCTCACTTTAGTTTTATTGTCTAATTTTAGATGTTAATAGTAAAAAAGGAAAAATATGGACTAAATATTGATATATATATGAGCTTAAATTGGACTGTCGCAATTGAGATTTAGAATAAAAACGCGTGAACTGTTTATTGTTAGTCCTAACCGAAAAAACACAAGGCCCACAAAGGAAATTAATTAGTTATTATGTAATTATGGATAATTACTTTTAAATTATTTATTTTATTTAGAATAGTTAAGAGAATAATTATTAGAGGTATTGTGCTTAAAGAAGGACTCTACAAAGGAATCTCTGTAAGTAGTAGAGATCAATTATACAACAGGAGAAATCTGTCTGCACTTATCCATTATTTTTTTCTGTGCAATTTTCTAGAGTTCATCTTCCACAAACATTTTAGTTTAGTTTTTTGCATTATTCTTTGGAGATCAAAAAAGTTTTTTAAAGAAATGGAGAGTGATAATCAATCATCTTCATACCTTGAAGAATTTCTGAATTTTGAGGGAGTTTTCATTTTCTGCTTTATATTCATGTCATCTATTTAATTACAATGACCATTGAATTAAATGTGTCAAGTTAATTTCTACAAGTGTTTAGTTTAGCTTCTTACTTAGTATGAACCTTATTTATATAGAGTTAATGAATGATTTCTTTACATTTATAACTTTATTAGTTTTATTTATTATTGTTAGTTGACCATTATATTAATTTAATAATAATATTTATTATAAAAAATTTTATATTGAATATATTAGAAATATCATATTTACTTCAATCTATAATGGTATAAGAAATTTAGATTGCATCATTAGTTTGAGTGACCTTAAAAAAAGATACATCACAGTTATATTCATTAAATTTGGACTAAAACAAAAATAAAAGAACTATTAAACGTTGATTAAATATTATTTTATCATATAATACAATAATAAGAAGATGAACTAAAAACTAAGAGATCCTCTCGGTACTAAAACGTCACGAGATCGTCATATTCCTCTCCAATCCACGATATCCACATCAGAGAATACGAAAATGTGCCCTTTTTTGCGTAAATAGGAAATCACGTGGACAAGACCTAAAGAAACACCCACGTGGACCTCTATTTATCAAGTAATGGAAAGTCCCACTTTAATAACTAACTTAAACATGCTAAGTGGTTATACGACTGTCGGAATTCATCCCCGTAACTTATTTCATTCTAAATATATAATAACATTTTAAATTATATAATTTTCCATTTATTCAAACCGTATTTTCATTATCGGTTCCATAAAAATTCACTAATCTATAGATCACATGTCAAATAATAAAATAATAAAGAGACAATTTACTCCGAACATAATGTATCCAAAAATAAAATAGATTGAATTTAAATTTTTCAAGAAAAAAGCTTATAAATTTCTTGATTGATATTGAGATGGTGGCATATTATAATGAGATTAGAGAGGTGAAGGAATAAATAAATGAAGGAAGAAGAGTCGATTTTATGAAGAAAATGATTCATTAGGTATTTTAGGGTTAATAACAATTAAGAAATGATTTAGAATTAAAAAAAATAAAGGATAAACATGTTTTAATATTTAAAAAAAATATCATATTTACATTCCTTTTATAAAGTTTATGATAGGTTCATATATATATATATATATATATAATATTTTAGTACTTTAATTGTATATTTTATATATATAATATGTGGAAATTACATCATTTTAGCTTTATTATTCAATTTCAAATATCATTAACTAAAAAGGAAAAACATGAGCTAAATTCTAATAAAGGGACTTAAATAGAGATATTACTGCCAAAATTCAGAATTAATAAAGACGCGTGGACTGCTATTTTTACAGACCTAGCAAAATAATTCAAGGTTCAAGAGGGAATTAATTAATTTGTAAGATGAATCTCTATAAATATTAGAAATCATATACACAACTAAGATACACATACAATTATTCATATATCTGCAATTCTCTACGGTTTAAATTTTAGATATATTTAATATGAAAAGTACAAATTCCGAGTTAGAATTCGATTTATTTTATTGGATGATGCAAGGGCAAGAGCTAAATAGATTCATAATGCAGTTGCTAATGAGATGTACAGCACACATATATGGACATCATGATCTGTATCTCTGGCCATTGCTGTTTTATGAACAGTATTATCATACAAATTCACAACTTAGTAGTTAGGAATCTGAGTCGTCATTTTACTGTTTTTATTTGTCTGGGGAAGGCATTGGCACAACAGTTAATGGGTATAATTGGTAGCATCCAGGCGTCGTGTGTGACCTAGAATAAATATTGTATACGGGTGGGGGGCCTTTGATTTTAATTCGTAATCAGAACTGCAATTATGCTGACAGATCAAAGTTAATATATAGTATCTGATGATTTAAGGTTAATTGTGGAAAAGTGCCAATGGACAGAATCCGAATTGTAAATTGTTTGAGTTAGTTAATAGTTAGACTTAGTACGGAATTTTGTGACCTTACGCTTATCCATTCCTTAATACCGGTCACAGGCCCACAGATCAAATCATGATATATAAGTTGTGATGTATACACCAAAATTATATAAGAATTTCCCGTAAAGGATCATGCATGTCTCATATTTTTGATTGCTTCTTGCTAAATTTAAGTAGGAAGAACGTCTTCCAAAATTTAATTAAAATTTCTTTTAAAGTCCCACTTGTTTTCAACAGATATTTTAATAAATAAAAATAATTCAAATCAAATATTGCATAAAAAATTCTTTAATTATTCCACCAAATATTATATCTCATATTTAGAAAAAGTTATATTATAAAATTATGAATTCAACTCACATGATGAATTAGAATGGCAAATAAATTATAAGATAAAAATAAAATAAAATATATCACACAAGTTGGAATTACGATTTCATGATTTACTTTCCTTCTCATTAGCACACATTGTCATTTTTTTTTTCTTATTGTTATTCCTTAATAATAAATAATAATAAATAAGTTTATAAAACATTTATTAGAATAATTATTTATTATATTTAGAAAAAAATATTTAAAATATCTTAAGTATCTTTTTAAATAACAATTTTGAGTGCTCTATAAATATTATTCTAAAAATATTTATTAGTTAATTAATTTATATACATATTTTAATTTCTGAAACTTAAATTATTTTTTATATGTGTGCTTAATTCTTAACATATAGAATTTGTATATTGATATATGTACTTATTTTGATATATGAGATTAAAATTTATGTGTATTTTTGTGATTTTTCTGTTAATTTATTAATTAATAAGTTACCTTCTTAATTAAACACGAATTCTAATACTAAAAAGTAATATACTAATAATCAATTAGTTTTCTAATTAGATAATAATTAATTTTTCTAATTAGATAATAATTATTCTAAACAACAGCATATTAATTATATATCTAATTATAAAAATAATATTTTTAAGCGCGTTTAGCTTCTGCTAGCGGCGAGCGACAAGGACATAAAGTAGTTCAAGCAAGAAGGTACGAACGAAGTGACGGGCCGCTTTAGAGATAGGGTAGGGCAGGCAAGCAAGAACTTCATCCATTGAAGTTGAAGTAGTTTCAGTATTATTCAATCTAGATCCCCCTTGCAATTGATCTGTGCGATATCGATATGCTAACGCGAATCATTGCTTCCTCTAAGGTCAGGACAAGGCCCCCTTATTGATAGCGATAGGACAGGTGAGAACATCCCTACTTCTCAACTAACTGGCCTAGCTTTCAAACTTGCTCTCTAGGCTTGAAGGTGGCAAACCTAAAAAATTAATTTTTTAATTATATAATAATTTATAATTTAAAAAATAATAATATCAATTATATAGATAATATTAATTTATATAATATTAAAATTAATTAATAAATTTTTAAATTAATAAATTTTTAAAAAATAAAAATAATTAATTTATTATTCTTTTTGAAGTATTATAAATTATTATTAAATACTAAAACATTTATTAAATTATATTTATAAATTTAATTATATAATCAAAATAATAATAACAATTTTCCATCGTACAAATGAACCAAGTGAGACACAGTAAATATCCCATTTTTTTATTGAGTTATTAAATTAGTAGGGACTGACTGGAATTAAGTGCGTCATCTTGCTATGAAATTGAGCGCAATAAGTGGAGATTGTTGGTGATAAGGTATGAAAATCAAACCTGAGAACCTGTGCTACACCAGGCTTGTTCATTTTAATTCTTAATTATCATAATTTATTTTCGTCTACTTTCTATAATAATAATAATAATAATAATATTATTATTATTATTAAATCAAACCTGAGGACCTGTGCTACACCATACTTGTTCATTTTGGTTCTTAATTATCATAATTTGTTTTCGTCTACTTTCTATAATATTACTACTGCTACTACTACTACAGCTATTATTATTATTATTATTATTATTATTATTATTATTATTATGTAGTCATTTATTCTTTGCTCTGACTGATAGGTACATATTATATATATATATATTTAAGGTGTTTTAGTGATTTATTAGTATGTTTGATATACATAATATGTGGAAATATGTGTTTATTACCTCACTTTAACTTTATTGTCTAATTTCAGGTAAGGTTTATGGTAGGTTCATCTTATTTATATATATATTTAGAGTATTTTAGTACTTTAATTATATGTTTTATATATATAATATGTGGAAATATATATCTATTACATTACTTTAGCTTTATAATCCAATTTCAGATATCATTAACTAAAAAGAAAAAATATAAGCTAAATTCTAACAAATAGACTTAAATAGAGATACTACTGCGAAAACTCAGAATTAATAAAAACGTATGAATTACTATTTTCACAGGCCTAGCAGAATAATCCAAGGTTAAAGGGGAAGTTAATTATTTTTTTATAATTATGGATCATTATTAATTTATTTTATTTAAAATAGTTAAAGATTGTAAAAAATAAATTTTAAAAATTTTATACTTAGAGAAGGACTTTGTAAGATGAATCTCTATAAGTATTGAAAATCATATACACAGCTAACATATACATTTACATTCTGCATCTGTCAATTATTTTTATCTCAGCAATTTTTCTACAGATTAAAATTTAGATATATTTAATATGAAAAGTACAATTTCAGAGCTATCCGTTGAAACAGTTACTAAATGGATTTATTTATTGGATGATGCAAGTGCATGAGCAAAATAGATTCATAATACAGTTGCTAATGAAATGTACACCACACATATATGGACATCATGATCTGTATCTCTGGCATTGGTTTTTATGAACAGTATTATCTTACAAATCATAACTTAGTAGTTAGGAGTCTGAGTCGTCACTGTCGACAAAAACTTTTGAATTTAAACTCCACGGTGTGACATTTTACTGTTTTTCTTTGTCTGGAGAAGGCATTGCCACAGCAGAATGCTGTATGATTGGTAGCATTCAGGCGTCATGTGTGACCTAGAATAAATATTGTATACGGGTGGGTGGCCTCTGATTTTAATTCGTAAACAGAAGGGGTATGGGTCTCAAAACTTAAATAAAGACAATGCTGTACCATCTCAAGCACCGACATAACATATATTTTAATCAAAGAAATTAACTACTGTGTTAGTTTTAATTAATATGTTTTTTCAAAAAGTATGGTACTTTATGATCAATTTTTACAAATATTCCAGTTAATTCATTTCTTCTCTATATGAGTATAAAGACTGCACCTTTCATGCTCGATCAATATAATATTTTTTCATAAACTAAATTGTTATACTCTAAAAAAAATATTGTTTTCATGCCTGTACATGAAAAAAAAATATAAAAGATTATTTCAATAATCAGTAATAGTAGCAGTATAATATGCTTCAGATATACTAATTATATACTCATTATATACCTTTTACTATTTACTTTAAATCTGTTTTATACACTTATTGTAAATATATACATATTATATATCTATATATATATTCATTAATTCTCAATATACAAATTTTGTAATATATATATGAATAAAAAATTATTTACATATTATTTTCTACAATTTCATAATATATCTTAATATCTTTATATACTCATGGTATACGTTTTACTGTATACTATTTTTTCTCCTAATATATACTTATTGTATATTCATTATATACTCTTTAATGTAACTTTTAAAACTTGTTTTATATTTTATTTTAAAATTCTTTTCATAATCTTTTATTGATTTATTCTTTGTTTTTATTATTTATATCAATATAATAGTCAATACAAGTACTTTATAGGTTATATATTAATAACACACATGAGTTTTGATAATGCAATAATATATGCATTTTATATGCTATATATATATACACATTGTTCTTCATGTTATCTTCGCATATTTAATCTTTTAGAGCTATTATTCGTTGTTTTCGATATTTCTCTCCTCAGGTTCATTTTGTTTTATTTTTTGTAGGAATTGACTCGAGTTGCTAGGTGTTGGCGAGGATGTTTGTAGTGCCGTTCATGGTCAAGCACGATGTTAAAGAGATACTCATGCCTATGAGGATACTATATCGCGAAACGAGCAAAGGAAGCTACCCAGCGGCCACTCCGTGACTTGGCTTTCAAGGCTAATGATAAAGTAAAAAAACAATCCACTCCGCCCTCAATCGAATCGCAAAGCGCATTTTGGACACCTGTCTAGTCGAATTTTTAGGTGAAACCCTAGCCAAACTCCTGGATATCTTATGATATAAATAGATTGTGAAAAGAACCTAAAAAGGGGGGGCCCCCTTCTCCTTTTCTCCTTAGTTTGTTTTCCTTCTCTATTATGTTACTTTTTTTTATGTTTTGAAGATTTATCAAAGACCTCATCATTCATTTATCAATCTAAATATTTTCCTTTTCCTTTCTAAGCTCTTATTAATTATATTTTCTTTTATAATCTATTTCATTTATTTAACTATCATGAGTGAGTAGTTTTCTATTCTAGGGTTAAGTGAACCCTAGCCGTGATTGATGTCTGATTTGTTTCTTTAATTTCCCAAATAAATTATTTAATTGCTCTTGCTTAATTGATTGTGCATATTCCAATACTAGATTAAGGATAATTAATATTATTATAATTCCATTGTCTTTATCACAACGGGAGTTAGGTTTTGACGGATTTGAATATTTCAATTAAGGATATGAAATTCTCCGCGGGAGTAGGTAGAATGGATTGTTAGGAAGTCAATGTATTGAGTTTAATGTCTTTAATTTGCATGATTCCACGGGAGTAGGTTTTGATTGCATATTAGGGAAGCCATTGATACTCGGTAGAGATCTATGGTATTTTATAGGGTTACCTTTGTAATACCCCAAATTTTTATATGTTTAATAATGAATTATTTTTCCATATCCAATTAGTTTGATTTTTAAAGAGTTAATTAAATAAATTATTTGAGGAATAAATTATATTTTTATTTAGTTATTCAAAATTTTCCCAAATGCACATTTATATAAGTACAATTATATATTGGAAAATTATGGTAGAATTGTAAATGATGTTTATAAAAGAAGTTGGGGGTCAAATTGGAATTCTGCGTGATGAAATTGTAAGTAATTAAGAAAGTTGAGGGACCAAGTTGTAATAAGGAAAAGTTCGGGGGCCTAATGTCGATATTGAAAGGAATGGAAGTCGAGGAAGAAGAAGAGAGGAAGAGAGATGTCGGGGGAGAGAAAGGAGCGGAGGAAGGCTGGCGGGGCCGTCGGCCAAGGGGTCTGAGGTGGCCGGCTGCGGCGTCAGCAGACGGCACCGGCGGCAGCGGCGGCTCTCATGAGGAGGAAGATGGAAGCTTCCTTGGCCGCGGCTTCCGATGTCGGTGTTGATCTTGGTGCCGATCGACTCCTCTCGGCCCTCGGCTTTGTTTTGGCGGTGTCGGCGATGGTGAAGCGGAAGATCCGGTGGAGAGAGAAAATGGTGGCAGCCCGGCGTTTTTGGGTTTTTTCGGCGAGATCCGGCCGGAGGATGGACGATCGGAGGGCGTATCCCGACTCTCCTCGGCTCAAGCTTCGCGATGGCAACTGGTTTCGTGGCGATCGGACTTCGTTTGCAAATCGACGGTCGAGATCGTCCGCAAATTCTCGGGATGATCGGTGTCGATCGAAAAATCGGAGCGGGGATCGTCATCGGCCGCATCGTTGTGAGTCCGATGGTATGTTCGGATCTTCGATCGGACTCCGGCGGCCGGAGGCGAGTCGACCGAGTGATCGAGTGTCTCGGTAATTTTCTCTGGCTGTTGATCTTAGAAATCCTTTGATTTTAAATTTGTGTTTATTGGGAACTTGAGTATTTGATGATATTTGTGAGTGATAAATAATTATCTGTTAGTTTGCCTGCCTCGTATTTTGTGTTGTGTGGCGGAGTCGGAAAATAGTGAAGTTTGGGGACCCGACTCCCGTTGTTTAAATTTTTGGATATTTGGAGTGTTTTTCTGGCAGGTTCTGGACCCGTTTTTACAGGGGGTAATGTTCGTGTTGTAGGGGAGGTTCTGCCGAATTTTCGGTAGTTCCTGAGTCGAGATTCTTAGACAGTTAGTCCTAGGAATCTAGACCTAGGATCTATTGTAATTGTTTCATCGTTTTGATAAATTGTTTTCCGTGACTAGATTTTCAGTTCGTTCGGCTCGCTCCTACCGAGGCACCGGAGCAGAGCTAGGAGGTGGCCCAATTCTGTGAGTTAAAGTCATATATCGCTTATGCACGTGTCATGCATAAAATTTGATTTGCTACTGTGATTATTCATTTGCAATTTTAATTTTTCATTTAATTATTATCATTATTTTCATGATGCTTTTAATTACTATTTAAATATGTTTTTCCTTTATCACCAATTTTAATATTGCATGATGACTCCGGGATGGGACTAGAACATAGGAGTTGGATGAGTGTTCCAATATAATATGAGAGAGATAGGAAAAGGGTAAAGAGGTAAAAATTTTGAGAAAGAAAGATTAGGACACCTTACAGTGCGAGCATCGCTCTGGGCTTAGTAGAGTGTGGTTGGGAGTAAGGTCCACGGTCGAGCATTGCTCTCTGAGCTTATTTGGAAATTTAAGTGACCGGTGGAGGTAAGGTCCCTGGTCGAGCTATGCTCTCTAGGCGCCCGATCTTATTGGATAAGAGAGCCCGAAAGGCTAAAATTTGAGAGTTAAGTGGCCGGTGCAGGTAAGGTCCCTGGTCGAGCTTTGCTCTTTGGGGCGCCGATCTGTTGGAATGAGAGGTTTGAGATGTTAGAGTTGAGGTTAGTTGAGACATAAGTGTTGAAATAAATCGAGATGTTAGAGTTGGGATTAGGGTTATCTTTGAAGTACTCCGTCCCATTGCATGTGGAATAATTTTTGTTTAAGCATGGCATGACACATATGTCTTAACATGACACGTATGGTTCACGTGATTTATTAATTATTTTTAAAATTAAATGAATGTGATATTGAAATGTTTGAAACTGTTTTAGATATATGATTTTAGCTCACTCTGTGATCCATTTTACTTTTTCGTTTTGTTAGTCCTCTCGCGATTCTTATTCAGTAACCCGACTCCTTCATCATCGGGTGATGTATTTGATTTGGTATGTAAATTGGTAAATCTTAGATTCTCCGCAGTAGTAATAGTAGATGTATCAGTTATAACTTTTCTGAGTTTCAGGTCTCGCCTAGTTTTTTTGACAGACTGAAGTATTTATGTAGAATGTAGCTATTAAGATAAATTGTGGCTTTAATAATATTATTTGAGATGAGATTTGTTTAAATCTGTGAGTGTCAGGCTTACTACGGGTTTCGGTGGCCTTAAGCCTATCCATTCCCCAGTGCCGGTCACGGGCCCACGGGTGGGGTCATGACAACCTTTCCTTGTGAACATTTATTTAATTAGTTTGGGGTAGGAACTTATCATTGCGTTAATAGTGCTAGGAGGGATACTTAACTCTAGGTGCTTTTTATCCTTGAATTTATTCTCATTATTATTAATTCCATTAATTCGACTTATTAATTCTCCCTCAATCATTGATTTGGTTACTTACTTAGTATTAATTAAAGTCCAGATTAGCTAGTTTTTACTACTTCAGTCTCTAGGGATTCGACCCTTGCTTACCCGACTACATAGTTAGAAGGTCTAGTTAGGTTATTTTTGATAGGCACGCGACAACCTTGTCAAGTTTGAATCTATTTTTATAAAATTTCAAAAGATATACTTATAATATATCTCCATATACTCATTATATACAATTTTCTGAGTTTTCTGTAGAAAAGCTTTGATTACTTATGTTTAGATATAAGAATTTAAATTCTTTAATCATCTTATTCTACATGTAAGTAGTTAAGAAAATCATAAAATATAGTTGTTTTGAGGGATTTTAATGCGTTTTTTTTTTTCAAAACAACAAGAAATCAAAAAACTGGATGGATGAGATTAGATTACCTGTTTCATATTCGAATTCGATAGAAATTTTTATCCTCTCGTTTCTATTGTTTATTACAAATTGTTTTCAAAATTTCTAGTTGATTTCTTGAGATTTGGTATAGCGATTTTGTTTGAATTAGTTATTGCAATTATTTAACCTTTTGGATATATTATTTCTGAACAAAACACGCTTTTTTCTTCATGGGTTGTATAGAAGTAATTTGTTGGCTGTGGAACATATTTTTGTAAGATTTTGCAAATGTTGGTATAAGAATTATGCAACTTTATATTTAGGCATTCTTGTAAATTTTTCCTTCTTCTTTTTTATATCAAAGATAGGAATCATTCATTCACCAAAGAAAAAGGAATTACATGAGCATTTGTCCTCTCCATCGTTGGATTTGTGTATCCATATTTAAAAAAACCATCACAAATATAAGGCTTTTTTGGCTAATATATCCGCCTCCAATTAGGAGTCCTGTAACGATTCAGAACCAGACCACATTAGATATTGTCCGCTTTGGCCCCCACTGGCCTCACGATTTTATCCTTTTGGCGAGTTTAGGAACTCCTAGAAAGTTCTCGAACCAAGCATGTTTAACTTTGGAGTTCCTATAACTGCACAGCCAAATAACCAAAAGGCACCTCATGTCATTAGTTCTAACTATATACATATATGTTACCAACCATTCCTCGCCTTATTTCAATATACAATTCGATTCATTCATGTACCCCCGTACATTAGAGTGCTGCCATCCTAGTAGCCTACCAGAAGTCGCTCCTTGTCCAAGCATCCTATCCTTGCCCGAACGTCCACTTCCCATCTTTATTGGACCGCTTCTCTAGGCCAGACTATCACATGCCCACCAGCTTCTGCTTGGTTCATCCTCAAACCACACATCAACTAGAGGGGTCCTTCTCTGATACTATTTATAACAACAAGAACCATATCACATGAGATATTGTTTGCAGTGGCCCCCACTAGCCTCACAGTTTTGTCTCCTTGGCGGGTTCGAGAACTTCCCAAAAGGTCATGCATCCTGGAATTTCTTTAAACTCTCGGCAAAAGCTTTTACATTTTTGGACTCCTCGCAACTCATGCTTCGCGTAGGCGGTTCCGAATTCAAAATGTGGCACAGTTGGTAGTATTGGCTTTCGGACCTTGGTGTTTTCCGAATGCGCAGAATTTTATATTCTCAGTTCAGTATCATTTTGTTTAGACCTTAAAAATTATTTTATAATTTTAAAAAATATTGCTACTATTTATTATCAATTATAAATAATTTAATTTAATTAGATTCAACTAATTGTGACTTAGATATAAATATTACCATTTAATTTGTATGATCAATTATTGTTATATTTTGTGGTAGATTTTGTAACACCCGGAATTTTTATATATTTAATAATGAGTTTTTATTTAAGTTAATTTTAGCTTCATTATTATTGGGTTTAATTTGAAATGATTATATTTTGGTTATTCAAAATTTTTCCAAATGCATATTTATATAAGTAAAATTATATATTGAAAAATTTTGGAAGAAATTATAAGGGATGTTTTTATAAAAGAATTTTGAGAAAATTGGTATTATAATTGATTAGTAGTATTAAATTTTAAGTTGGAAATTGATTATTTAATTTAATTGTGTGTAGGATTTAATTGGAAATTTATTTTGGAATAAGGATTGAAAGTATAATGTTATTTTTATGGGGTTTTAATGGAAATTTGTGAGCTTGGTATTTTTGTAAATAAATATGTCGGTCAGGGGTATTTTTGTAATTGTGTATTTTCAATAATTCGGATTTGGCCCAAATTAAATAGTTAGGGGCTTAATTGAAAGGCTAAAAAGAAGTTTGGGGGTTAAATTGGAATTCTAATGGATGAAATTGTAAGTAATTAAGAAAGTTGAGGGACGAAATTGTAATAAGGAAAAGTTCAAGGGTCAAATGTCGATATTGAAAGGAATGGAAGTCGGGGAAGGAAGAGAGGAAGAGAGAGAGAGAGAGAGAAGAAGGAGAGTGTCTTGGTGGCTGGCTCAGGCGTCGGCGGCAATGCACCAATGGGGCGACGGAGCAGCTCGCTAGGAGGAAGATGGCCGAAGCTTCTTTCGCCGTCTGGCGTTCCGGCGTCGGTGGTCAGCTGATTTTGGTGCCGATCGACTCCTCTCGGCCTCGGCTTTGTTTTGGCCGGCGGTGTCGATGGTGGCCGGAATCGGAGATTCACGGTGGAGAGAGAAAATGGTGGCGGCCGACATTTTTGGGCTTTTCCGTGACTCCGACGGAGGATGGATGATCGGAGGATGTATCCCGACTCTCCTCGGCTCAAGCTTCGCGATGGCACTTGGTTTCGTGGCGATCGGGCTTCGTTTGCGAATCGACGGTCGAGATCGTCCGCAAATCTCTCCGGATGATCGGGTGTCGGATCGGAAAATCGGGCGAGGATCGTCATCGGTAGCGTCGTTGTGAGTCGATGGTGTGTTCGGATCGTCGATCGGACTCGTGGTGGAGTCGGCCGGCGATCGAACGTCTCGGTAAATTTCTTTGGCCCGTTAATTTTAGAAATCCTTGGTTTAATTTGTGTCTATGGTTTATATTGTGTACTTGATGATATTTGTGAGTCATAAATATTTGTCATCGGTTAGCTGCCATGGTCGTGTTTTGTCTTTGTGTGGCGAGTCGGAAAATAGTGAAGTTTGGGGACCCGACTCCGTTGTTTTAATTGTTGGTTATTTGGAGTGTTTTTCCGGCGGGTCCTGGACCCGCTTTTACGGGGGGTAATGTTCGTGTTGTAGAGGAGGTTCTGCCGAATTTTCGGTAGTTCCCAAGTCGAGATTCTTAGACAGTTAGTTCTAGGAGTCTAGACCTAGGGTCTATTGTAATTGTTTCATCGTTTTGATAAATTATTTTCCGTGATTAGATGATCATCATTCGGCTCGCTCCTACCGAGGCACCTAAGGCCGAGCTAGGAGGTCGCCAAATCATGAGTTAAAGTCATATATCGTTTACGCACGTGTCATGCATAAAATTTGATTTGCTCTGTGAACATTTATTTGCAATTTTAATTTTTATTTAATTATTATTATTATCATTTGCATGATGCTCTTAATTACTATTTAAATATATTTTCCCTTATTACCAATTTTAATATTGCATGATGACTCGGGATGGGATGGCAGAGAACATAGGAGTTGGATGAGTGTCCAATATAATATGAGAGAGATAGGAAAAGGGTAAAGAGGTAAAAATTTTGAGAAAGAAAGATTAGGACTACCTTACGGTCGAGCATCGCTCTCGGGCTTAGTGATTTGTGGTTCTTGGGAGTAAGGTCCCTGGTCGAGCATTGCTCTCAGGCGGCTTATTTGGATATTTAAGTGACCGGTGGAGGTAAGGTCCTGGTCGAGCATTGCTCTCGGGGCGCCCGGTCTTATTGGATTAAGAGAGCCGAATGGCTACTAGATTTCTTATTTGGATATTTAAGTGACCGGTGGAGGTAAGGTCCCTGGTCGAGCTTGCTCTCGAGCGATCTTATTGGATAAGAGAGCCAAAAGGCTAAGGCCGAGGAGTTAAGTGGCCGGATCGGAGGTAAGGTCCACGGTCGAGCTTTGCTCTCTGGGCCCCGATCTGTTGGAATGAGAGGTTTGAGATGTTAGAGTTGAGGTTAGTTTAGACATAAGTGTTGAAATAATCGAGATTTTAGAGTTGGGATTAGAGTTCTCACTGAAGTACTGTCCCGTTGCATGTGGAATAAATTTTGTTTAAGCATGGCATGACACGTATGGTTCGCGTGATTTACTAATTGTTTTAAAATTAAATGAATGTGACATTGAGATATTTGAAACTGTTTTAGATATATGATTTTAACTCACTCTAGACCGGTCTCCATTTATGTTGTTTTTCGGATTCGTATTTAGTTCTCTCGCGACTCTTATTCAACCGACTCCTTCATCATCGGGTGAAGTATTTGATTTGGTATGTAAAATGGTAAATCTTAGATTCTCCGTGAGTAGTAAATAGTAGATGTATCGGTTGTAAATTTTCCGAGCTTCCCGGGTCTCGCCTAGTTTTTCCGGTAGACCAAGTAATTTTGTAAAGTGTAACTATTAAGATAAATTGTGACTTTAATAATATTAATTTGAGATGAGATTTGTTTAAATCGTTGAGTGTCGGGCTTACTACGGGTTTCGGTGGCCTTAAGCCTACCCATTCCTAGTCGGTCACGGGCCCAAGGTGGGGTCGTGACAAAGTTAGTATCGAGCTTAGGTTTAGATTTCCTTGACCTAAGTTAAGATTTTTCTTGGCACCGGAGTTAGGATCATGTCACATCTTGTTGTTTTCATTGACTCAGGTGTTTGACCTTAGTGAGAGTCGGTCTTTCCTTTCTTGTAAGCTTGTCTTTGGTCTTTGTCATGAGAATGAGCTTGTAGCGATGGGAAGATCCAGAGCGTGGTAGACTCGTGCTGTTTCTTCAAGTGATTAGTGCAGTCCGCCTTTAGAAGCTTTGATTGTTGTTTCGATGGTGGGCACCGCAGTCAGTTTTAGTGTAGAGCGTGGTTGCAATCGTGTCATGGATTGTCTCACATCGCATCGCATCGTCTTATTGAGTAGCCAAAGTAGTGCCTGGGAAGTCGAGTAGATGTCAGAGCTCTATGGTTGAGTTTTGGTGATTGTAAGAAGCTTAAGAAAGGTAGCAGGAGTATTTTCGGACGCTCATAATCCAGAGAAACTTAAGCGAACATTATCTATTTTTCTAAGTAGAACAAGTGTTTTAAAATACAATATTACTTGATCCGTAAGAATGCATATGGCATTTCAACGTTAGGCATACATAAATTCATTTTAGGACATGCATCATACATTGTGCATTGCAACCCTTGGTGATAGGGGCATCATCACCCTGGCGATATTGTAGAATTTTATATAAAGAAAAATGGCTAGAGATTTTACGATTTTGTAAAAGTATTTTTCAAGATAATAAAGTTTTTATCAGTGATGATTATAAAGTAAATAAATAAGTAAATTTTTTCAAAGTAAATAGTGTTAGCTTGAGAATTCTCTGGATGACGAGTTGAGTTGCTGAGAGAGTAAGTCTGTGGAGCTGTAGGCCCCATGTTAGATTATAAGGGAGGCTTTTGGATTTCAGTCAAGGAGGAATCTTGTGTCAGGATGGCATGGGTTATGTCGGTTGATGCGATCAGATGGATGTTATGTCATAAGTGATGTGACTCGGTAAGAAAATAAGGTTATGGAGACCCTTGGTTTTGTCGGCAGGTTGGTGAGGTGGCATGTAAGTTGGACTTGCCGCCAAGTATTAGTAATGTTCTCTGAGGTCAAATCCAGTTGTTTGTAAGTCTGAGTTGAGGAAGTATATTTTCGATCCTTTGCTCGTGTTGGATCCTCAGTGTGTGAATTTAAGTGAAGATTTGGTTTCCGAGAAGTAGTAAGTGAGGATCGTGGATTTTCAGTTCGTTTTATTTAAGGGTTTCTTGATGAGTCTTGTGGTTTAGTTTAGTTTCACAGGAAAGTTCTCTGAAGGCCGGGTTGGAGTTGAGAGGTTCCTAATTAGTTTCAGTCTTAGAGTGTAGCCCCTTTTCTTTTAAAATTCGAGGTCGAATTTTTTTTTTTAGGGGGGGGAGAATGTAACACCCGGAATTTTTATATATTTAATAATGAGTTTTTATTTAAGTTAATTTTAGCTTCATTATTATTGGGTTTAATTTGAAATGATTATATTTTGGTTATTCAAAATTTTTCCAAATGCATATTTATATAAGTAAAATTATATATTGAAAAATTTTGGAAGAAATTATAAGGGATGTTTTTATAAAAGAATTTTGAGAAAATTGGTATTATAATTGATTAGTAGTATTAAATTTTAAGTTGGAAATTGATTATTTAATTTAATTGTGTGTAGGATTTAATTGGAAATTTATTTTGGAATAAGGATTGAAAGTATAATGTTATTTTTATGGGGTTTTAATGGAAATTTGTGAGCTTGGTATTTTTGTAAATAAATATGTCAGGGGTATTTTTGTAATTGTGTATTTTCAATAATTCGGATTTGGCCCAAATTAAATAGTTAGGGGCTTAATTGAAAGGCTAAAAAGAAGTTTGGGGGTTAAATTGGAATTCTAATGGATGAAATTGTAAGTAATTAAGAAAGTTGAGGGACGAAATTGTAATAAGGAAAAGTTCAAGGGTCAAATGTCGATATTGAAAGGAATGGAAGTCGGGGAAGGAAGAGAGGAAGAGAGAGAGAGAGAGAGAAGAAGGAGGAGGCTGCGGTGGCGTGCGTCGTCGGGCGGCTGGTGGCCGTGGCTGCGCAGCGGCCAGCCAATGACAGAGCAGGAGGAAGATGGTGAAGCTTCTTGCCGTCGGCGTTCCGTCGGTGGTCGATTTTGGTGCCGATCGACTCCTCTCGGCCCTCGGCTTTGTTTTGGCGGCGGTGTCGACAGTGGTGGCCGGAATCGGAGATTCACGGTGGAGAGAGAAAATGGTGGCGGTAGGCATTTTGGGCTTTTCGTGACTCCATGAGGATGGATGATCGGAGGATGTATCCCGACTCTCGGCTCAAGCTTCGCGATGGCAGTTTCGTGGCGATCGGGCTTCGTTTGCGAATCGACGGTCGAGATCGTCCGCAAATCTCCGGATGATCGGGTGTCGGATCGGAAAATCGGAAGGGATCGTCACGCCGTTGTAGTCCGGTGGTGTGTTCGGATCGTCGATCGGACTCCGTGGTGGAGAGTCGGCCGAGCGATCGAACGTCTCGGTAAATTTCTTTGGCCCGTTAATTTTAGAAATCCTTGGTTTAATTTGTGTCTATGGTTTATATTGTGTACTTGATGATATTTGTGAGTCATAAATATTTGTCATCGATTGGCCTGCCATAGTCGTGTTTTTGTGCTGTGTGGCGGAGTCGGAAAATAGTGAAGTTTGGGGACCCGACTCCCGTTGTTTTAATTGTTGGTTATTTGGAGTGTTTTTCTGGCAGGTCCTGGACCCGTTTTTACGGGGGGTAATGTTCGTGTTGTAGAGGAGGTTCTGCGGAATTTTCGGTAGTTCCCAAGTCGAGATTCTTAGACAGTTAGTTCTAGGAGTCTAGACCTAGGGTCTATTGTAATTGTTTCATCGTTTTGATAAATTATTTTCCGTGATTAGATGATCATCTGCCCGGCTCGCTCCTACCGAGGCACCTAAGCTGAGCTAGGAGGTCGCCAAATCTGTGAGTTAAAGTCATATATCGTTTACGCACGTGTCATGCATAAAATTTGATTTGCTACTGTGAACATTTATTTGCAATTTTAATTTTTTATTTAATTATTATTATTATCATTTGCATGATGCTCTTAATTACTATTTAAATATATTTTTCCCTTATTACCAATTTTAATATTGCATGATGACTCAGGATGGGATGGCAGTAGAACATAGGAGTTGGATGAGTGTCCAATATAATATGAGAGAGATAGGAAAAGGGTAAAGAGGTAAAAATTTTGAGAAAGAAAGATTAGGACCTGCCCTGGTCGAGCATCGCTCTCTGGGCTTAGTGATTTGTGGTTGCCGGAGTAAAGGTCCCTGGTCGAGCATTGCTCTCGGGGCGCCGGCTTATTTGGATATTTAAGTGACCAGACTGGAGGTAAGGTCCCTGGTCGAGCATTGCTCTCGGGGCGCCAGTCTTATTGGATTAAGAGAGCCGAATGGCTACTAGATTTCTTATTTGGATATTTAAGTGACCAGACTGGAGGTAAGGTCCCTGGTCGAGCTTTGCTCTCGGGGCGCCCGATCTTATTGGATAAGAGAGCCAAAAGGCTAAGGCCGAGAGTTAAGTGACCGGATCGGAGGTAAGGTCCTGGTCGAGCTTTGCTCTCTGGGCCCCGATCTGTTGGAATGAGAGGTTTGAGATGTTAGAGTTGAGGTTAGTTTAGACATAAGTGTTGAAATAATCGAGATTTTAGAGTTGGGATTAGAGTTCTCATCAAGTACTCATCCCGTTGCATGTGGAATAAATTTTGTTTAAGCATGGCATGACACGTATGGTTCGCGTGATTTACTAATTATTTTAAAATTAAATGAATGTGACATTGAGATATTTGAAACTGTTTTAGATATATGATTTTAACTCACTCTAAGGTGACCGGTCTCCATTTATGTTGTTTTTGATTCGTGACCTAGTTCTCTCGCGACTCTTATTCAAGTAACCCGACTCCTTCATCATCGGGTGAAGTATTTGATTTGGTATGTAAAATGGTAAATCTTAGATTCTCCGCAGTAGTAAATAGTAGATGTATCAGTTGTAAATTTTCTGAGCTTCGGGTCTCGCCTAGTTTTTCTGGTAGACCGAAGTAATTTTGTAAAGTGTAACTATTAAGATAAATTGTGACTTTAATAATATTAATTTGAGATGAGATTTGTTTAAATCAGTGAGTGTCAGGCTTACTACGGGTTTCGGTGGCCTTAAGCCTACCCATTCCCTAGTGCCGGTCACGGGCCCACGGGTGGGGTCGTGACAGATTTGGTTGTATTTGATTTATTTAATTACCAGAAATTTTTTGTGTGGGTTTGTTTTGAAATAAATGTTAATGACAGACCATCTGTAATTAATTGTGATATGTGGTGTGTTGCAAAGTCAGGAAAAATGAATACAGTTTTAGTGGCCTGAATCACATTAATTAATTGCGAAATATTTGAAGTGTTTCTAGCAGGTTCTGGACCCGTTATATGGGGGTAAGCGTTCATATTTTAGAGGAAGTTCTGCCGAATTTTTAGTAGAATTTCTGAGTCAGAATCTCTTAGGCAGTCTAATCTAAGAGTCTAGGCCTAGAAAAATTTAAGAATATCATATTAAATGCTTATTTTCGTAAATAGATAATCCGTCCGTCGAGTCAGCTCCACTCGAGGCGTAGGAGTAGACTGCAGAGCGCGGTAGAACTGTGAGTTAAAATCATATAATCAAGTGTACATTTGTCATGTCTAAATTAAATGTGATATTAATTGATTAATAATTATTATGATCGTTGTTATGAGTAATTTTATTTGATTGATTATTATTATGAATATTATTAGCATTATTATTAGTAAATTTATTTTTGTTATTATCATCATTAATATTATTATTGTCATTATTTTTGCTATCATGTTTATTATTATTATTATTATTATTATTATTACACATAATTTTCATATTTGCTACACTCGAGGCTATTCAACCTTAATTTTTAATATGTTATTGAATAATTATTATTGATTCTTTGATTGAAATTTTGTAATAAGGCAGCAGTAGAATATGCCACCTATGGGGTTACATCAGGACCATCTGCACATCGGTATTAATTAGAGACAGGTAGTAAAAGGTTATTTTTAGATTTTGCACTGGTAGAGTATAACTCTCTCGGCTCTGAAAATTTGACTGCTGGAGGAAGGTCCCTGGTCGAGCATTGTCCTCTGAACGCCGGCTTATCTGAGGATCAAGTCACTAGACTGGATTTGAAGACTCTGGTTGAGCTTCGTTCTCTTGGTGCCAAACCTATTGGAATAAAAGAGCCGAAATGTTGCTAGTATTGGGATTAGAATTCTGCTAAGGCATTCGTCCCATCAACATTTAATTATTTATTGAGGAGACTGTATTTGTTATAGGATTATATGATTTTAACTCACTCTCGAGGCTAACTGTCTTAATTTTAAGTCTTTCAGGTGACAGTTAGATTCTCCGTCGTCTTTCGGTTGACAGTTCGACTTTCTTCTTCTTCTTTGGGCTTATTATAATTAATTCGTACTTTTATATTTTGAAATATTTAAAATTCTAGACTCTCCGCAGTAGTGTACCTGACATATTATATTTGGATTTGGCCTGTAACAAGTTATGAAATATTGTTAGTATCTAGTTGGAGATTTGTGAATGACATGTTGGGCTGGTTTAATAGTATGTATATCTATGTATATTTGAATTGTCGATTAATCAAGCTTACTACGAGTTTTAGTGGCTTTAAACTTACCTATTCTCTAGTGCCGGTTACAGCCCCACAGATCGAGCGGTAACAAGTTCTACCAACAAAAATAAAACAAAAAAATCTAAGTTACTAGAGGATAATTGAGTGATAACATCGATGATAATATCTGAGGGCCAAGGAGGAACCAAAACGCCATTAATAGCTTGAATCGTGCCCAGGGGCGGAACCACTTTTGAGACCGAAGCTATTTGTAGATTCTAATAGTTTTAGAAAAAAACCATTTTTTTTTTAAAAGTTTGTCGATTTACTCCAGTTTAAAAGTAATTTTAAAAAATTATAGCTAAAATATATTATTTTAGCTTGGCGTAATTTAACAATTTCCATTATGAGAATATATTCATAATCTAGTGCATACAAACTAAAATCTCTAATTACGCAATTTCGGGCCTTCCACATCGCCAAAAGAATGGCTGAAGCAGTAAGAAAGAGATTAATGCAATTGCAGTGGCTTTAAAAACACGAAATCAAGGAATTCCAGCAATCATGAATTTAACTAATTAATTCATAAGTCAGTTTTATCTAACTTCAATTCCATTATTTCTTGTACTAATTACAAATTTTATCTTAAGCTCAGGCAAGCTTTCATTATAGTAATTCAAAAATTAATTCTACCACTTTGTGTTTTTGAAACTTCTCAATCCACTGACCTAAAGAAGTGTAGAAAGGCACAAGAAAATATATACCATAAATCTGGTTATAGTTAGAGATTAAATCTTTTAACTTTCCAAGATGAAAGGTCAATGCAATAGGAATAATAATTCTTTATATTCGCTATAAAAGTAAAAACTCATTTAATGTAAAAAAAATAATTCAAACTTAAAATTTTTTATTGAAGAGCAAATGTTCTTGCCACTTGAGCTAGGTCTCAAGTATTATATTAATTTCTTAAATAAAAATGCAAATCACAAGAAAATAAACACACAATCTTGATCAGCTGATTGATTAATACAGTTTTAGTAATAAAAAAATACACAGGACATATTGAATCCTATGTACATATATTGTTTATGAGCAATACAATTGTACGAATATAACTTATTGTAACTACGGGGAAGGCATTGTACATTGTACATAATTGATAGCACATGGTTGTATAGATTGAAGTTATCCAGTAAAATCTCTCTATAGATATATACTCGGGACCAAATAAAATTATGACTATGGAGAGGTTATTAATGTAATGAAGATTTGAGTAATAAATTTTTTCCTTAGACTTAATACTTAATTTTGCTGATGAAATGATAAAACCAGAAATAAGATACACAAATATCTTATTATGTTATACAAATAAGATTGAAGAGACAAAATAATACTATAGTAAGATAAAATATAACATTATATATATATATTTTAAAGTTATATATACAAATATTATTATATAAAAAATATTTTTTAAGACAAGATTTAAAAAATTTATAACTTTTTACCATAAAGAGTTTATTTTTATTTATAATTGACTCAAATGGGAACTACAGCTTTTTAATATATAGAAATTATTCTTATATAAAGTACGAGTGGCAAAAGGTTTTCCTATATATATATATATATATATATATTGCCATTTATTAAATTTAATATTTTAAACAGGACCACATTAAGGATATTATGTCATAAGATTGGTTTCTTTTTATAACCAGAATTTGTAATGATCTTAAATTTCTAACCGTATTAAAGGATATCACATAATATCTATTTTAACCAAAGTTTCTTTTAAGACCGCTGTTACATATGAGTGGCGTAAATTTCTAATAATCTTTCATTTTGGCATGGAAATGGATGTAATAGCTTGGTTATATTTCTTTCCGTAGTAAGATTCACGATTTAAATAGGTATTAAAACAGATAGTGTTTCAATGTGTATACATAAAAATGATTAGTCCGAAATCTATATGTATATTTCTGAAATTTAAATTTTTTTAATATATATATTTAATTTTTGATATAATTTTGATATGTTTTTATTTTGACACATAAAAATCAAATTTATGTGTAATTTTATAGTTTTTTCTATTAATTTATTGATTAATAAGTTACATTCCTAATTTAAATTTATTTCTAAAAAATAACTTATTAATAATAAATTAATTTCTTAATTAAATTATGATCAGTTTTCTAATTAGATAATGACTATTTAATTAGATAATGACTATTGTATAAAAAATATATTAATTATATTTTAATATTATATTAATAAATAAATTAATTTTTTAATTCGATAATAATTCTAATTATATAAAATAGTAGTTTTAAATATTATATTCACTAATAATTTAATATTTTTAATTATATAATAATTCTTAATTCTAAAAAAGCAATATTAATTATAGTAATAGCATTAATTTATATAGTATTATAATTAATTAAAAAATATTTAATATAAAATATTAATAAAATTCAAAAATTAAAAAAAAAAACTAACAACATTTAAAAGTAATTAGTAATAGTTCATATTATATATATATATATATATATATATATATATATATAAGATATTTTAATGATTTATTGGTATGTTTTATATACATAATATGTAGAAATATGTATCTATTATCTTACTTTAGTTTTATTATCTAATTTCAGATGTTAATAGCCAAAAAGGGAGAAGATGAACTAAATATACATAAATGAGCTTAAAAGTGGACTGACGCTCCTAACGCTCATAATAAAGACTCGTGGACTGTAAATTTTTCAGGCATAGCCAAAAAATACAAGGTCCACATGAAAAATAAAATTAGTTATTATGTAAGTAGTGGCGTTTACTTTTAAAGTTATTTATTTTATTTAGGATAGTTAAGAGGATAACAATAGAAGTGTTGTGCTCAGAGAAGAACTTTGCAAAAAGAATTTCTACAAGTAGTAAAAATCAGTTAAGCAAGAGGAGTTGAGTCTATACTTGTCTATCATTATTCTCTCTGCAAATTCTCTACAATTTATCTTCTACAAACACTTAGTTAGTTTTTACATTACTCTTTGGGATCTAAGAAGCTTTTCAAGAAGTGGAGAGTGAAGATCAATCATCTATATACCTTGAAGAATTTCTGAATTTTAAAAGAGCCTTTACTTTTTATATTATCTTTTATGTCTTTCTATTTAATTACAATGACCATTGCATTAAATATATCGGGCCTATTTTTATAAATATTTAGTTTGACTTTTTATTTATGTATGAACCTTATTTATTTATGAATTTAATGAATAATTTCTTTTACCTTCATAACTTCATTAGTTTTATTTATTATTGATGGTTAACCATTATATCAATTTAATAATAATAATATTTGTTATGAAATTTTTTAGGTTAAATGTATTAGAGACATCATTTTTACTTTAATCTATGTTGGTATAAGAAACTTAAGTTGTATCATTAGTTTGAGTGACTCAGGAAAATTATACATCACCATCTCATTTATTAGATTTGGACTTAAGGAAAAATAAGGGGATTACTAAGTATTGGTTTGACTAAATACTATTTTATCATATAGTTTACATTAATCATTCCATTTGCATATTTATTTTCTAATTTATTTAATTTCTTTTATACACCTTAAAATATTCTTAAAACATTGGCTTAGAGTGTTTAGATTTATTTTTAACGTTTTTGTGCGATAGTTGATTTTTATAGTATATGCTCTACAGTTCCTTGTGAGATTGACCTCATGGCGAACTTGCCCATACTAGCATTCGGCTCGTACACTTGCAAGTACTAAGATTGAGAAATTTGTTATTTTATTGTTCTTTTTTAAAATATTATAAATTAATATTAAATATTAAAAAATTTAACAAATTGTATTTATAAACTTGATTTTATAATCGAAATAATAATAATAATGACCGTGCAACGCACGGGTAAATGACTAGTCTATATATAGATTAACTTCTGAGGTCTAAATTTTTTTGATATTTGTGCTTAATTTTTAACACATATAATTTTTGTTTTGACATGTGTACTACATTTTACACATGGGTTTCAAACTTATATGTAATTTTATAGTTTTTTTGATTAATTAGTTATATTTCTAATTAAATACGGACTTTAATTCTAAAAAATAGAATATTAATTAATAAATAATTTTTTAATCAGATAATAATATTAGTTCTATAATAAAAAATAGTATATTAATTATATTTTAAGATTATATTAATTAATATATTAGTTTCTAATTAGATAATAACTCTAATTTTAAAAATTTTATTTCAATATTTTTTATATTATATTCAATAAAAATTAATTTTTAATTACATAATAAATTTTTAATTTTAAAAAATAGTAATATTAATTATATTGATAGTATTAATCCATCTAATATTAAAATTAATTAATAATTAATTTGAAAATATTTTTATATTATTATACTAATAAAAATTTTAAATTTAAAAAATAATCTAAAAGGGATATTCATATAATAGTTTGCTATTTTTTAAAAAAGTATTATAAATTAATATTAAATATTAAAAATTATTAAATTATATTTATAAATTTAATTTTAAAATTAAAATAATAATAATTCACATGTTCACAAATACACAGCTAGTTATGAGTTGCTTTGAAAGAACTGTGTATCTAAGTATTAGCCACCAGAGATTTAAGGAAGGCTTTAGCTTGCTTAGATTGGAAAGATAAATATGTGATATGCCTGTATGGGGTTGTCCCGATCAGAGACAAGTGTATGGTACCGTACCTATATTAAGACAGGCTAGGACTATCGTAGCACAACCTTTACTGCTTTATAAATTGATTCCTTTGCCCCTTAAATATTGTTGTGTCAGGACAGTGTGGCAGCTGCGCTAACACATTACAGCGTTGCGAATTGTCTTTGCCACTTCAATATTGCATCAGGGTTGTTGGCAGGTGACACTTCCCAACTCTATGAATTAAGTCTTTACTCTTGTCGTTTTGTGTAAGTCTTATATATATATATATATACACTAAATTTTACATTGCTCATTAAATTTCTATTTTATTCTATTTAGTTATCCAATTTTATTTATGTTATAATTTGGTCATTTTATAAATAAATAAATAAAATAAATTAAAAAAATATAAAACGTCAATTCCTTCTTATTAAAACAATTAAATTATATTTGAATTACTTAAATGAAATGAAATGAAATAAAATAAAATTAAACAAAATATACCATAACCACTACTACATGATGGCCTAAATGAATGAGTACTGCTTGTATTTTAATTTCTTGTTTCTTCTCTTTACAACTAACCTACTACGAGTTATTGAGTTGTGTTTGTCCATTTTTTGAAAGTGTTTGGTTTAACATTTTTGTGCCATTGATTACAACTACCGCTCAACAGTATAGCTCGTTTAGTAAAATTTAAAAATTAACAATTGAATTCTACCGATTACTAATTACATAAGTGTGACATTCTGGTCTAGAAAAGCGGTCCAACGAAGGTAGAAAGTGAATGCCGGGTAAAAATAAGATGCCTGAACAAGAAGCGGCTTCTGATAGAATTTTAGGATGACAGCACTTTAAAGTACGGGAGTACATCAATTGATCGAATTACACATCAAAATAGAGCGGAAATGGTTGATACATATATGTAAATAGTTAGAACTAAATCATACAAGGAGCCTTTTGATTGTTTGGCTGTAAAGTTATAAGAACTCTAAAATTAAAATCCTGAGAAGTTTTTGAACCCGCCAAAAGAACAAAACTGTGAGGCCAGTGGAATCCAAAGCGGGCAATATATCATGTGACCTGATTCTGGATCGTTATAATAAAATTTATTGTACAAATTTTTTATTTTATCAATTGATTGTTGATTTAAAATTTAAAATATTATTCTTATTAAAAATAATTAATAATAACTAATTTTAAACTAATCTCATACAATTATTTCTTTTCAAATTTATAATAAACCATTATTATTTTTAAGTTATAATAAATAGTTAGATAATTATGATATTGATATTTATAGTATTTAAAATTAGAAATCTTTTATAGATAAAATTTAAATTCTAATTTCTACTTTAAAAATAACTTTTCTTAAATATTTAGATATAATTGAGTTAAGTAAGAATAATTATAGATTCTTAGTAATTAAAAAGAATATATTTTCTATATTATAATTATTTTATTTTATATATATATATATATATATATATATAAATTAAATAATAATTATTTATAAAATATATTTTACATCCTTTAGAAGCCTATTAACAAATTCATTACTAAATTAGTTTATAAATAGGCTCATTAATCTATGAGCGAGCAAGTCGCAAATTTTAAACCAAATATTAACAAGCCTGAGCTTGATTTATTGACACTAAAAAGCCTATATTAACAAATTCGAATGATCTTATATTGAAATGAGTTTCGAATAGATCATAAAGCTTGATTCATTTACATCGCTGTAACTAGAATAAGAAAATAGTTACCTCATAAGCAATTGATATTCTATATTTTAACAATTTTCTGAGTCACAGAAGACAAAGCACTACCGTTCAATGGAATTGCTCATGAAAAAATTTTAAACCATGAGAAAATAAATTGCAAAATAAAGCTATTTTTAATATACTATAGATCTAGGCCTGCCTTTGGCATCCTTCTCCTTGCAGTTAAGGTAAGGACTTAGGGGTATGGCCAGCTCCCATAAAGATCTGTACAAGAAGTAACATATGATGTTTAAAGTAGAAATCCCAAGAGGGTTGCAATCTTATCAAAACTCAGTAAAATAATTGGGGTAAATTGGAGTTTATAAGCATGAAAAACATCAATTATTCAAAGTTTTCTTGTAAAAAACGATAAAGCTCCTCAGCAACCATAGTAGGATACTCTTCTTGTGGCAGAAGAGCACCTGGAACCTCAACAAATTTGCTCACCCCTTTGGCTCCCCTGAGTGCTTCCATTTCTGCTTTGGACCTCTTTGGACTTCCTTCACTTGAAATAACAAGCGCCTGTAGCTTTCCGTCCAAATCCGCAAAGAGCTCAAGAAACTCTTCTCGTGACTTGATTGGGTCAATGAGACCTGTCAAGAAAGCAGCAGGTGCATAACGAGCGCCCTTCCGTTTTGTTAGTGCATATCTACTTTCAACAATCCTTGGAGTCACATTCTCGGGATTTGCATAGACATGAGATTTGTACTGGGATTGAATTGCCTTCTCATTGCTGACAAGCATTTTATACAGCATCCAACCCACAGCAGGGGCTCTTAAGGTGCCCCTAAGCATCCCATACCTGTCAAGCTCATGTAAAGTGGAATAAGAGAGATGAGTTTATTGTGGTTCATTAAACAACAAAAATGCAGATAACTTGCAAGTACTTCAGTGTCTGATGGAAAAATCTATGTAGGTCATCAAGAAGAAGCTGTCATTATCAATATGAAAGCTACGAGCACCATATATATCGGGGGAGGACCAGTGACATTCTGTGGTAAAAAAACTCCCAGTCACAGGAAAAATATAAATGGCAAGACATAGAAATTCAGAAATTACCATTCAATTGACTATAAAAGAATAAATAAATAAATGAAGCTTGTAACTTAATTGAGTACAGACTGATACCGACATCAGGTGATCATATATAACATTTGTAAATACTTGGAGAGAATGGATAGCCATGGCTTTACAGGTGGCAGTATTCTCTTGCTGCAGCCCCAATTACATCAATTTTTCACTTGTATCTTTTATTTGTATGCAGCAACTAAACAAGATGTTCACATTTAAGAATATGGTAGTGCAAGTCATGATACCTTGTCTCCATGCTAGAATCTCGACCGAACACGATAGGAAGAGGACCAGCCCAAGTTGGTGCAACAGCAGCAATAGCTGTTGGCTTCACTAAACCCTTTTTTACAGCACGAACTAATATAGTTGCAGCATGCCCCCCTCCAAAAACCACCAAATCATTTTCTGAACCATTTGAAGAAATATTTCAGCAACATATATGCTAAAATACTTTTCCCCTAATAGTTTCCAATAAAAATTTACAGAATCCTGAAAGAAAAGATGTTGATGTGCAAGATTGTACTCAAGTTGAAAATGTGTTCTTTCTTTTAATTGAAGTGATGATGAAAGAGAACTCAAAATTTTCAGATTTGTTTTGACCTGCTCATAACAATTCAGTCCACTACACATAAGAACCCGTACAAAGTGCCTGAGAGCAAGAAATTCTCCCCTACAACTTTATTAGAAGAAAAATAAGATCAAAGAGATCAAAACCAGTCAATTGCAGAGTCAGAAAATGAAGCTAGGGGGGCAAAATATAAAATAAAAATAACTTAAAAGAGTGAAATGACAATCACCTAAAAAGTGAGGAGGGAAATAGATTTAAATTTGGGGTAGCAATAATATAAAACACCTATAGTTATAGGTAAAAAAAATTAACAAATATTCTGCCATCAGAACCGGTGTGCCTCAAGTACAAAATGCCACGGACATAAAGATGACAAGAGCAACCTGCAGTAAGGATTAATCCTAATGAATAGATTAAACAACAAAAAATCTAACTGTTAGAATTACAATAAAATCGAAGAGATCACAATAAGAATGCCAAATGTTCAAAATCCAAGGGACCCAGAGATGGTGAGAACAATAGTGGTACATATACTTCCTAATCAATATTTTCAAGCGATGAAGAGAAGCACAAGAGCTAGGACCTTTGGCATAGCAAGCATTTAATTTACATTTCATCTTCTGCTCATTCTTGGTTGGGGTTTGGGGTTTGGGTTGTTAAGCTCAAATGCCACAGTAGTTAGGGCCGGACTAGATGCAACGAAATATAGAAATTTTAAGAAAATCAAACTATTTTTATAATAAATAAAACATGATATTTTAAGCTATCACTAACTGTCCATTTGATATAAGCCATCAGAAGAATGAGTAAAGAACCAATATATGTTTAGCTATCACTAACTGTCTAGTTGATATAAGCCATCAAAATAATGAGTAACGGTGCTAAATTATATCCTAAAGAACAATTAAGTGATAGATGTACTTACCACCCGTGTGCTGCAATGGGCCATCCGGTGCATTTATGAAGTCAACTAGAAAATTCTCCATGATATCAGCATTGTAATCCATTTTTGGCCTGTCAGAATAACCCAAACCAGGCCAATCAACAATCATAGCCTGCCAATTAAGTTTGCCATCTCGTTGAATAATGTCTCTGGCCACCAATCTCCATTCTTCAACCGTGCTAACATCAGAAATCGTTGGTATCATAAGGATTTTTTTAGGTGGATCAGACCTCTCTTTTTTATGTTCTTCATAATAGATGTTGATGGAGTTTTCCATAAATTTCCATTCCCAGTTACTTGACTGAACCCAAAGAGATTAATAGTGAGAGAAACAAAAGCTATTTAGCTCAACGTATACCATAATGAACAATTCTGGAAAAATGAAAAGCTCATCTGAGAATTAGACAATGAAATTACCAGTTATGCACAAGTCTTATTTGTCAAAAAGAATTTAAGTGCTTATAAGCAGGGAAAAAGAAGGACAGGGCCCAAAATAATTGGTAGAAGCTAGACTTAACACCAGCAAATAAAAAAGAAAAAAAGAAAAGAAAAACAGCTCTTTCCTTGATGAAAATCTTAGCATACATATCTAGCAAGAGGGAGAGACTGACATGACCACATTAAGTTATAAGCCTCATTTCTAGTGCCAGTTATACCTATCCTGTTTCTAGTAGCTTGTGTTCTTATTTTTAAAGTGGCACATATAAAAGTAATAAATAGGCATGATAGAGTGTGAACTATGTAATGATTGATAGGTAAAAATAGAAAACCATGTTTACAACTTCTAAGCCCATACAGTAATTTGAAGGGATCACCTTCAGAAAACCCAGAACTCACAAGTAAACCATCAAATATAACTTCATTTAGAAGGAAAACAGTTTTTATATAAATAAATCACATGCAATAAGGTTTTGGGACGATTTAAGATTGCCCACTTGGGGAACCAAGCATATTGATCTGCATGAACTCCTAATAAAGCTATTTTTTTGCGAAGATTCAACTGAAATTATAGACAGCAGGCATACAAAAGTTTTGCTTATTGAAATAGAATACCAACATTCATATATGGTAAGCACACGTGCCAGACCTACACTAGAGCCCAATTATAGAGGCTGGCATTGTATAATGAGAAAGCATTGAGAAATCAAAGGAGTATCAGGCTAATCCACATGTTACACACAGAACACTATGGGACCAAAAACATGCCAATTTGATGATAAAAAGCGCAACGAAAGCAAATATAGACAGCTAAGGCTCTAATTATTCCGAAGTACTGAAGATAATGAGTTCCAGTTCCATCCAAATTCCAATTATAAGACCAAATTCTTTGCTGCTAAAGACAGAATTTCTTTCACTTTATTCACTGATCTATATCCCACTATCGTTCTATAAGGTTATTTCCAATAAAAGAATACAACAATTTCTCCACTAAGTTCCATAACACAGTCCTATAAAATTTCAATTCACAAATGACCCTTTAACTAAATTAAACTATCATGACAAATACCCCATCTCTTAAAGACAAAATTCAAGTAACATATAATAGAATTACGATAGAAAAGACAGTTTCTTTATTGAACTAACCTTTAATGGGAATGATGTTTTATCAGATAAAGAGACAGCGGAATAATCAAGAGAGGTAGAAGAAGCTTTAACCAAAGTGGGTTGTTGCTTTAGGGAGAGAAATTGTCTATTCCAGGTTTTGCTTTTGCAAGAAAGAGTGAAACATGGTGAATAAGAAGACGAGGAGAAAAAGAATGCAGCAGAGAAAGCCATTACTGTTCCTTTGTTTCTTTGTTTTTCTTTTTTTGGGTGGTGATGGTGTGTGTGTGTGTGTTAGGCTCTTAGGATCTAAGTAACAAAGAAGAGAATTGTGAACTGTTAACTGCTGACGTACACTGAAGCAGAGCCATAGACAGAGTCTACCGATATTTTTACCTATTGAGGATAATCTGCATTCACGTCCCCAGATTTTAGGCTAGTTCTCATCCTCATCCCTAAATATCCATTTATAACATAAAGTTGTCTGAATCTCAATTGAATTTCCACAAACGCCATTCAAACCATTTTCTCTCAGAAAACTAACATGGAAAAATTATAGAATGGACGGATTTTGCATATCAGCGTATGATTTCTGGCTAACTTGATGTGGGGTGTGTTTGAGATTCAATTTTTATAACTATATTCTCTTTTACCTTCTTTAACCGTCACTCATAAAAAAGTATTTTAAAAATAACATTACTTTCATTGTTTGCTCGAATTTGAAAAAGAATCATCAATATCTTAGACACGTATTTTATGAAATGGTTCATGCATGTCTGTCTGTTACCGAGGACGACAATATTGAGTTGGTCCATTCTTTTAAGCATTTGTATAATCATAAATTGAAGCACTTTACTCATATTATTATATGACTAGTTTATATATTTTATATTTAAAAATTTTATTTTATATATAATATGTAATTTAATATATATATTTTTATTTATATCTATATTAATCTTTTATAAAAATCATGCAATACATTTTTATATACTAAAATAAATATAGATGAACAATATATATACTTATCAAGTTTAGTTTTTATTTATTTATTTCATCATACTAATAAATTTTTATATGTTCAAAATAATAATTATTTTTAATAAATAAAAATGTTAATTTTTTGCTATTTATCTTTTATTATTGTTATTTTTTGATATCACATATATATAGATTGAAACTTTTTTTATTTATTATATTAGATAATAAGTTCTTCAATATGTCACAAATTTCTTTTAACTATTTTTATGATCCAAAATTAAAAATTTCTATTCTTTTACTATTTTATTAATTTTTATTAGCTATAATAATTATACTATATAATAATCTTATATTTAAATGAGTCATAAATACCATATTCATTGTTAGCATTTAAAATCATATTTAGTTCTTTTATAAAATTTATTAATTAATATTTTTGTGAATGTATCATTTTTTTATTCTCATGGAAAAACTTATCCTATATATATAGATGAGCTATAAATTCCAACTCCTCCCCTCAGGTAATTCTAAATCCATTTCAACTCTATGAAAAAGTGACAACAGAGACAACAATAAATAAACAACACCAGTAACAACTTCACCGGCTACTTCTATGCAAGATCTAAGCTGATGTAGTATCCCATTATCTAGCAGCCTGATGGAAGTACAAAGGTCGATCAGATGCAAAACAACCTTTCCAAGCTCCTGATTCTCTTTTATTAATCCTCTGCACAGGATCTCCCATAAGCATCATCAGAATGTTTCCTGCAGCACCTAACACACTCCAGGCTTAAAATCCAAAAATAGCATGTCAAAGAGGATAGCTAACAAATGACCTACTGTTATTATACACTGTCCGGCTTCATTTGTAGCTAGGTCGTTAGCAGGTCAAAGATCCAATGTGCATACTTGCAAGGAAAAGCTAGTCGCTTCACATTGTCAAGAAAACAAAAATCAAAATCCAAGCAATTAAGATCAATCAACTAGTCGAACACTCTGAGTAGTGATAAAGAACCCCATCCATCTTCACAAATCAGTGAAGTAGTACCTGTTAGTCGAACAAGAATCCACATACTAATTGGATAACAGTTTCACAGTTCTAGCTGCTAAGAGTTGGATCATTCTTACATATCATAACGTCACCCATTTGGTTCCTTGGCCATAATCCACAGGCTCCTCATTAAATGATTGGATCGACAAATTCGCTTTTAGATATTTCATCTTTTACATGATAGTTCAATCTTCAATCCATGTAGCCTTTATACCACTGACCTTAAGTTTATCACTCCTTCTTTAGTCCGTATTGCTTTAATTGTTCCATCTAATTTTGGGTTTTAAGAGTTTTCTTGCTCCTATTTCATGAAATTACTGTCCTCCCCAAAGCTTTGGAGCTTTACTAGTTAAATTACTTCATCGTTACAACTTGATAGTTACCAATAATCTTTGCATGAACAGGAGCCATCCCTGAAGGAGTGAAAGCGACTTCTATCTCTGATCACAATCTCCAATTTGTAAACCTGAGAAATCAGCTTCATCACTGTATGACAGTCCCTGCAAACCCTCAAATTTTTAACTACTCTTATGGTCTTTCCTTGGACCAATCTTGATATACCAAAAGCTACAGCAAGCTTTTCACTGTGCATAGATACAGAATCTTCTTTTTCTTCCACTTGTATGTCGTGCAAAACACTTCCAACTTCTGGAAAATAACCTCTTTCAATTCTAAGCCTCAAAATGATCTTTTTTAGCTTCTCATATGCCTCTTCAGTGATCTTTTCTTGTTTTGCACCAGCCACAAAAGTGTACAATATTTTGTCAACTTCAATCATGCTCCAACCAGGAGTTTTCTTGATTTTCTGGTCACTCATTGATCTTCTCACAGCAGCAACATCCTTCCATTTCCCAGCAACTGCATAAATATTTGACAACAGAACATGGTCACTGGAGTTGTTTGGATCGAGCTCGCAAAGCCTATCCTTTACCTGCTCGGCCAATTTGACATTCCCATGAATGCTACAAGCCCCAAGAAGTGTCCTCCAAATAATATCATTAGGCGGAATTGGCATTTGAGATACAAATTCATAGGCCTTCTGCAGCTGACCAGCTCGACCATATAGATCAACCATGCAACCATAATGCTCAATGGCGGGTATTATATTGTACACATCCCTCATCTTATTATAATAGTGACATCCCTGTTCAACCAGTCCAGCATGACTACAAGCATACAAAAGCAAGATAAAGGTGATCTCATCAGGCCTAGTTCCATACTCTTCCATCTCATGGAAAAGCTTTATTGCTTCTTCTCCAAGACCATGCATTGCAAGGCACGCCATCATTGAAGTCCAAGAAATGATGCTCTTTTTCTCTGGCATACGTTCAAAGACAAGTTGAGCCATACCTAAATTCCCACACTTGGAGTAGGTATCGAGTAATGCATTATTGACTGATATAATCCACAAAAGACCAGCTTTCTCAATGAACCCATGTAATATTTTCCCAAACTCAAAGGCCCCTGCCTGCGCACATGCTGAAAGCACCCCAGTCAAGCTCACTTCATTCGGTCTAGTCCCCTTCCTCAACAACTCCCTGAAATACCCAAAGGCCTCATCAAAACACCCATTATGAGCAAACCCAACAATCATAGTACTCCATGATACATCATCCTTCACCGCCATTTCCAAAAACATTTCCCTTGCAAGCTGCAATTCCCCAATTTTCACATAGCCAGCCAGCATCACATTCCACGAAGTCAAATCCCTAAATACCATCAAACTAAACATCTTCCCCGCTTCCTTCACATCCCCACCCCTAAAACAAGCAGCAATCACAGCATTCCACGCAATGACATTTGGCTCATGCATTTCACCAAACACCTGCCTTGCATAACCAACACACCCGCATTCTCCATACATACTAATCAAAGTTGTCCCAACAAAAAGATGGGCATTTAATCCATACTTCCAAGCTTGACAATGCAACTGAATCCCACCTCTCAAGGACCTTAAATACGCAGCCGCCTTCAGAACAAAAGCAAAGGAGAAGCTATCAGGAGATAAAGCTGATTCCTTTCTCAGTTCAAGGAATGTAGCAATTGACTTTTGTGGACTATCGGATTCAGCAAGGCCTCGAATAAGGGTATTGTACATGAAGACATCTGGATTTGGAGTGTCGCGAAAGAGGCTCAAAGCGTAGTCTATAGAATCAGAGAGTACAATAGTGCAGTGGAGGAGTAGTTTTCCAATCAGTAAAAGGTCATTTTGGAGTCCGATTTTAAGTACATTGGCGTGGAATTGCTTGAGAGAAGCAACATTCTTGCAATTCTTCAATAGAGAGAGGGATAGTGAATAAGAGCTGTTCATTATAGTTATTTGTCAGTTTACAGTTAGTTATTTATGGTTTATGGTTTCATATAGATAAATAAACAAATGGTGGAAAAGAAATTTTATTAAATCAGTATTACTGCATGCCATAGAAATTTTAGCAAAAAAGATGTCTGGCCAAGTTGATGTGCTAATTTCGAAAGGCATGTTTATAAATATTGGGCATTTTACTTATTATAAAAACCTAATTAATCTTCTTTAACTTAATTAAATTCATTAACATTTATAATTCTATTTCTTAACTCAATTAAACCTATTAATTTTTATAAAAATTTCAATTAATTTATAATGCTACCAACGTCCAAAATACTGTTAAGTGTAAGGGTCTCATTATTTTGAGAGCGCGAATAATAATAGCTCTGGATATTTTAAAGTCGCGCTTATATCAAAAGAGTCACTTTTTTTATACAATTAATATTTATAAAGTCTAATTTACAAAAAAGAATAATGATTTTTTTCTCATATGAAATGACAACAACATTTTTATCTTTTTTCATCACGTTCATTTGTAAATAAAAGATGAATGTAAGTTATTGAGCTAAATTACATCTCATCAATAAAACCACAAAAATGCACACTTCATGGAGTGAGACCAATCCTGAAAAAAGATTTTATAGTTGTAAGAAATATGATGTAAGTTAAATAAAAAAAAAGAAATGGCTTTCTATTATTCATGTGATATAAGTGTGACTTTAGAATATTTAGAATGATTATTATTCATACTCTCAAAATAATGAGACTCTTACATTTAATGACATTCTGGATGCTGTTAGTATTAGGAGTTAATTGGATATTTTATAAAAGTTAATTAGTTTAATTGGCCAAAAAAAAAGATAAATACTTAGTTAGACCTTTTATAAAAGTTAATGGATTTAATTAAGAAAAAAAAGGACTTAATGCCGTCATTTTGTACCTTTTACCTAAATATTGATGGGTTAAAAAAACAAGTTTAGATAATAGATTAATTTTTTCATTTTTCATAAATTAGTTTTATCAAATTAGGTTTTTTAAAAAATTACCAATTTAACAGATTTTAAAGTTGAAAAAATTTCTTAAAAAAATTACTTTTCTTAAAAGAATTTTTACCCATCACTTCCAAATACAGTTTGAGCAGCGGTGCCGGAATTTAATTGATTTTTTTTTTCCAGTTCTTTCTTTTGGGTTAGTTTGCATGTAGTTGCTTATATGTGTGTGTTAACTTATAGATTACTTACTTTCAATAAAATTGTTTAGATTTCTAAACATGCTAAGAAAAGATTAAGCTGATTGGATCTTGCATGAGAAAAAAAAAATTTATTTAGTAAAATATTATTGCTGATAACTCGGTCGGTTGAGCCGATCTATCAACAAAGATTTTCAAATGCTGATTTCGATTTTTAGAGTACCTGTAAGCAAAGATTAAAAAGCACCAGAGGGGTGACGGGGTTACCCGACCACTCACTCTGATGATAAAATCAATAATTTGTATAAGGGTAGCTAATGTCACGACCCACTCTGTGGACTCGTGACCGGCACTAGGGAATGAGTAGGCGTAAGGCCACCGAATCCCGTAGTAAGCTTGACACTCACTAACTCAATCAAATCTCATCTCAAATTAATATTATTAAAGCCATAAATTATCTTAACATTAAATGTTACACAATTGAATCGGTCTGCCGAAAGAATTAGGCGAGACTCGAAACTATAGAAAATTACAGCTGATACATCTACTATTACTACTGCGGAGAATCTAAGATTTACCAATTTACATACCAAATCAAATACATCATCCGATGATGAAGGTGATTCTTGAATAAGAGTCGCGGAAAACTAATCACGATCCGAAAAAAATAAATTGAGACTGTTAGTCTCGAGAGTGAGTTAAAATCAAGTAATCTAGAGACTATTGCAGTCTTCACAGAAAATATTAATTATTCGAATCAGTATATCAAACCATGCACGTAAATACAACTCATATTATAATCATACCATAATAAATAAATAAATAAATAAAATATATTTTTACTTTTACGAGACGAGTGGCTCAGTAGAACCCTAACTCCAAATTCTAGTAGCCTTTCGGCTCTCTTAATCCAACAGGTCTGGCGCCCAGAGAGCAAGCTCGATCAGGGTCCTTACCTCCAGCCTGAACACTTGAATTCCAAATAAGCCGGCGCCCAGAGAGCGTTGCTCGATCAGGGACCTTAACTCCGACAATCAATTGAACTCAGCCCAGAGAGCAATGCTCAATCAGAGCAAACAAATCCATAATAATCTTATGTCCATTTAATAAATATCATTGTCTAATGAAATCATTCAACACATATCGAAATAAAAATTAAAAAATTAGGATAAGGCAACGTGCAATTTGTGTCGAAAAAAATAATAATATATGTATTATTATAACGTTACTAATAATAATATTTATATTATTTTCAATAATTAATAATCAAGTAAAATTATTTATTTTGCGATACTAATAATCATATTAAGTACAAATTCTAAAATAGCATATTAAAATCAGACTTAGAAATAGTGTAATGATTAAATGACTTTAACTCACAGGTTTTGGGCGACCTCCTAGCTCTGCTCCGGTGCATCGGTTGGAGCGAGCCGAACAGGCAGATCATCTAATCACGGAAAACAATTTATCAATATGTTGAACAATTACAATTGACCCTAGGTCTAGATTCCTAGGACTGACTGTCTAAGAATCTCGACTCGGGAGAATTCTACCGAAAATCTGGCAGAACCTTCCCTACAACACGGACATTACCCCCTATAAAAACGGGTCCAGGACCTGCCAGAAAAACACTACAAATATCCAACAATCCAGACAACGGGAGTCGGGTCCCCATACTTCACTATTTCCCGACTCCGCCACACAGCACAAAATACGAGGCAGGTAAACTGACAGACAATTATTTTTGACTCACAAATATTAAATACTCAATATAAAACAATAAGCACAATTCTAAATCAAAGAATTTCCAAGATCAACGGCCAGAGAAAATTATCGAGACGCTCGATCGCTCGGTCGACTCGCCTCCAGCCGCCGGAGTCCGATCGACGATCCGAACTCACCATCGGACTCGAAACGACACGCTGGCGACGATCCCCGCTTCTGATTTTCCGATCTGACACCCGATCGTCCGGAGAGTTTTGCGAACGATCTCGGCCGTCGATTTACAAACGAAGCCCGATCGCCACGAAACCGGTGCCAATGCGAAGCTTGAGCTTAGGAGAGTCCGTTAATGAGCTCTGACCAGCCAAGCCTATTCGGAGATGGCCAGAAAAGCTTAAAAACCAAGCTGTTGACGAAAACTTCCCTTCGTTGCAACTTTCTTTTCCGGCAATCCCACAACGATAAGGCCGGAAAAGAAGGCTTGCACCTCACTGGTCATTTTGAGACTGGAATCGCCCGAAATGGTCGCTGGAAACTCCTTCTACAGCGGTGAGAAGCTGCGATCGTCCTCCACTGATTCGGCCGCCACGCCGCCCATCGCCATCTACCATCGTGCCGGCCGGTCGACTCATGAGCCCCAGACGAGCGCCTCCCCCATCTGCCATGGAAGCCGACGTCCCTAAGCTTCCTCCCGATTCCTTTCTCTTCCTCTTCTTTTCCTTCTCGATTTTCTTTCTTTTCTATATCAACATTAGGCCCCTGACTTTTTTCTTATTACAATTTGGTCCCTGAACTTTCTTAATCACTTACAATATCATCCTGCAGAATTTTCAAATAACCCCTAAACTTTTCTTTAGTCTTTCAATTAAGCCTCTAACTATTTAATTTGTGCCAAATTAGAATTATGAAAAATACATAATTACAAAAATATCCCTGACCGACATATTTATTTAGGAAAATACCAAACTCACAAATTTACATTAAAACCCATAAAAATAAAATTATACTTTTAATCCTTATTTCAAAATAAATTTTCAATTTAGTCCTAACACACAATTAAATTAAATAACCAATTTACTAATTATTTTTCAACTTAAATTTTAATACCACTAGTTAATTAAAATACCAATTTTCCCAAAATTCTTTTATAAAAACATCCTTTACAATTTCTTCCAAAATTTTCTAATATATAATTTTACTTATATAAATATGTATTTAGGAAAAATTTGAATAACCAAAATATAATCATTTCTCAAATAATTTACTTAATTAATTTCAAACTAATTGGGTATAGAAAAATAATTCATTTAATTGACTAATATTAAAATTACATTAAATCATTTCAAATTAAACCAAATAAAAATAAAGCTAAAATTATCTTAAATAAAAACTCATTATTAAATATATAAAAAATTTCGAGTATTACATTCTCCCCCCTTAAAAAAAATTCGTCCTCGAATTTTTAAAGGAAAAAGGGGCTACACTCTAAGACTGAAACTAAAGAAAATAGGGATCTCTCATCTCCAGCTCGACTTCTCGGGGACTTTCCTCGGGAGAAATAAACTCAACCATAAGACCCATCGACAAAACCCTTTAGCAAAACTGGTGATCCTGATTTACGGCTCCTCGGAAACCAAATCTTCACTTACTTCCATATACTGAGGGTCTAACACGAGCAAGGATTGAAAATACACTTCCTCAACTCAGACCTACGAACCACTAGATTTGACCTCAGAGAACATTATTTAGCGGCAAGTCCAACTTGCACACCAGCTCACCAAACTGCCGACAAAACCAAAGGTTCCACACAAGAAGGGCCAACTCTGATCCTGCCAAAAATCCACTCACCAACTTCCTTCCTAATGACATGTCCTTACACGCGCAGAAAATTCTTAACATCCACATCACATCATCCACGACATACAATCCATCTGGTTTCCATAACCGATACAAACCATGCTATCCTAACACAAGATTCCTCTTTAACTGAAATCCAGAAACCTCCTTTGTAATCCAACATGGGGCCTACAGCGCCACAGACTTACTCTCACAACAACTCAGCTCGTCATCCAGAGAATTTCCAAGCTATCACAATTTACTTTGAAAAATTTACTTATTTATTTACTTTATAATCCTCACAGATAGCTTTATTATCTTGGAAATATACTTTTTTATAAAATCGTAAAACCTCTAGCCATTTCTTTATATAAAATTCTACAATATCGCGCATCAGGGTGATGATGCCCCTATCACCAAGGGTTGCAATGCGCGATGTATGATGCATGTCCTAAAATGAATTTATGCATGCCTAACAGTGAAATGCCATAATGCATTCTTACGGGACTGGGCGCAATACTGTATTTTAAAATACTTGTTCTACTTAGAAAAATAAATAATATTCGCTTAAGTTTCTCTGAATTCTGAGCGTCCGAAAACACTTCCACCACCTTTCTTAAGCTTCTTTCAACCACAAAACTCAACCATAAAGCTTTAACATCTGCTCGACTTCCCACGCACTAACTTCGGCACTACTCTCTAAGGCGATGCCTGAAGCGATTACGAGGCAGTCCATAACATGACTGCAACCACGCTTTACACTAAAACTGACTGCGGTGCCCATTATCGAAATAACAATCAAAGCTTCTAAAGGCGGACTGCACTAATCACTTGATAAAAACGGCACGATTCTACCACGCTTCGGATCTTCCCATCGCTACAAAGCTCATTCTCAACATAGCACCAAAGACAAACTTACGAGGAAGGAAAGACTGACTCCCTAACAGTGAAGGCTGAGACACTGGAGTCAATGAAAACAACAAGACAGACTTGATCCTAGCTCCGCAGTACCAAGAAAAATATTAACTTAGGTCGAAGGAAATCTAAACCTAAGCTCTGGTACCAACTTTGTCACAACCCACTCTGTGGACCCGTGACCGGCATTAGGGAATGGGTAGGCATAAGGCCACCGAATCCCGTAGTAAACCTGACACTCACTAACTCAATCAAATCTCATCTTAAATTAATATTATTAAAGCCATAAATTATCTTAACATTAAATGTTACACAATTGAATCGGTCTGCCAAAAGAATTAGGCGAGACCCGAAACAACAGAAAATTACAACTGATACATCTACTATTACTACTGCGGAGAATCTAAGATTTACCAATTTACATACCTGATGTTTGACGTTTTCATTCCTTATATAGATGTTGAAGGTCTTCTAATCCATTTAGAAGAGAATTCCATATTTGTAGGTCCTAATTGTATTAGAATTTGTACCCTTATTCATCTTTAGAGTTTTAGATCGGGTTAGACTCTATGATTAGAGTCCTCTTAAAAGACATTTTCTTAGAGTCGCAGACATTATGAATATCAAATACTTAATTAACCCGTCTTTCTAGGGTGAAATAGACTGACTAATGATATCCGGTTATCAATTGCAAATAATAAAGAACCAATTATCAAATTGGCAATTCAGAAGGCCTCGAACAATAATGACATGAAATAAACCAACAAACTCTTGCAACGATAGATTCTACTTCGGGCATTTGACTTCCTCATCTGATTCGGCGAACAAACCAAATCAAAGGAGAATCATTTCAGTAAGCAGAAGAAGATTTAAAAGTAGTGTTCCTAATAAAGTGAAGCAGTCCAACAAGCTTGTCACGAGGAGGTAACATTTCTTTCACCAATGGCACTTAACTCGTGGTGGCTACCCATGAAAAGATCAAAGGGTTCCTTTGTGAGTCTAGAATTGTTTTACCAATCACTTTTTCTTGTGCTTTATAAGGGCTAAAAGTTGCATTCATTAGAATGTCTAAGAGTCCTAAATCCTTAACTTGATTGATAACTGGATCCCCATCAGGAAACAATTTCTTCATTTCCTCTTTAAATATGTTCATCTTCTCAAGCAATTCCTCAACAGCTTTCTCTTGTGCTTCTTCATCAGTTGTGACCGCTCGCCCGATACCTTCAAAATAATTATAACCACGGTATCACGCAAGTATCAGATATAACAGCATTAGATTTTGACATATATTTATTATAAGATTAATAAATCAATATATATAAAGAAGATGATCAAGAAGAAAAATAATAAAAATCTTTGACCTGTTGTTGGATGAAACCTGCCCAAAAGCGAACTCGAGATCTATTATAAGGATCATCAGGAAAGAGTCTAGGAAGTTGCTTCCATGTTTCATCAATATATTCAAGTATGACAGATGATTCAGCCAATGGTTTTCCATCATGGACAAGTACAGGGACCTTCTTGTGAACTGGGCTGTATTTGAGGGGCAATTGGCTCTAGTTGCTCAAATCTTCTTCTATATATTCATAAGGTATACCTTTAGCTTTGAGGGCTAACTCAACCCTCTTAACATAAGTGCTTGCCCACATTCCATGCAGCTTCACTGAGTTTTCTTCTTCCATAACTCTCTTCCTAAAGTGTGTTGTTAGTACTTGTAGCTGTACATGAGAGCAGAACCTTTAAATTATGTAGTTGCACAATGTCTCAGTTCTTTTCCTTTTTCTTTTTAATTAAATATATTTTCATTTGCTTGTCAAAAGTGGTTTTATGACTTTAGGCTAGAGATTATATTTTTATTATTCGCCATATCCTTGGCCAAGAAGTGATGATCATGATAAAGTAAGCAGGCAGCACCTTGTAGCAATCCAAGAAAAAGCATGATGTATAGTTTAATATATAGCCCAATTTTCTCAAGAAAATTGTTGAAGTAGAAAATGTACCCCATTTTTGAGCTAGTTCAGCTTAGTCTTTGATTTCATTTGTATGCACCAAAAAATAGAATCCTCCTCGCAGGTTAACTGTATAGGTGTATTGCAAATTTCCTAGGAAAAATTATTAACATTCTATTTGGTATAAATGAATTTCAAACGTTTTTATAAAATTTATTTCTTACGTGTTTAGTATAAATACCTGAAATTCTAATTCAAATCTTTTACAATTAGTTACTAAATTAAATTCTATGAAATTTGATTAAAAAAAAATTTAATGAGTTTCTAAATTTATGAGATTATTTTTTATTATAACAAGATTACCCTTTGATTTAATTCATTATCCTCTCTCATCCCTCTCTTACTTCCCTTATTCATATTTCTTCTTTCTGTCTTTCTCTTTTCTCTTCAATTGTAAATCACATTGTTTCTTCTTTTGTCTCTTTTCTGAGAAATGCTTGCCTCTTTATGAATTGTTTGAATATTTATCTTAATGTTGTGTCGTCCACTATTTCTTACATACTGCTACTTCCAATTGTATTAGTGTAGCTCTCTCTTGCTTTGATTCGATTGACTTTCATCATGTTAGTAGGATTTCTCCTAGTTTACTTTCGTTGCTATTTTCGACATTCTCATATTTGTTCATAAGAACATAAGGAATAACCTTAATCATCATAATGTGCAAGTACATCAGTAGCATCTCTGATACTTCTATCTGATCTTCTTTGTGACCTTTTGTGCAGGGGTGTCCAAGAGATAATCTAATTCACCGAAACTTCATCAAGGAAGAATTCCATAATCAACCATATATTTATTGCCAGAAGGTTAACATGTTACAGTTAATAAAGTTGACAGCATTCATCCAGCCTACTATTTTATTTTAGCTCCAGTGAAACTATATGCCTTAAAGATGGAGCTACATTACATAAAAATTCAATAATTGCAGGCACATCATGTCAGCAAAAGGTCAAGCAGTGGATGGCTGACCATATTTTTGTCTTAAAAACTGAAGAAGCTCCACCAGCTTCTCATGAGGAGGGGTTATTTCTTTCACTGCAGGTAACTCGTTTATAGATGTAATCCAGGAGAATATCAATGGAGTCTTATCTGGGTCTATAATCTTCACACCAAGGACTTCTTCCTGTGCTTTATGGGGGCTAAACAATGAACACATTATAATATCCACTAGCCCCACATTCTCACTATTGATTGTAGGAATACCATCTTGAAGGAAATCTTTCATTCCGTTTTCAAGCACCTTTAGATTCTCCATCACTTCCTTGCCTGCTTTATCTTGTGCTTCTCCATTGGTTGTAATTACCAAGAACATCGTATCAAACAACTACGATTATACAAATTCGTAAGTTTTAGTTTTTGTGTTAATCTAAGAAAGAAAAAGAATCACAGACCAATATTTTTCTGCTACAAAAAGCATTACACTTACCTTTTGCTGGATGTAGTTGGCCCAGAAGCGAACTTTCGCTCTTCCATAGGGATCCTCAGGCAGGAGTTTAGGGCCACTTTTCCAAGTTTCATCAATGTATTCAATGATGACAAATGATTCTGCAATTGGCCTTCCATTGTGAACAAGTACAGGGACTTTCTTGTGAACAGGATTATAATGAAGAAGCAACTGGCTTTTGTTCCTCAAATCTTCCTCCACATAGTTAAAGGTTATACCCTTAAGCTTAAGGGCCAGTTCCACCCTTTTAGTGAAAGGGCTTCCCCATGTTCCATGAAGTGTCACTTTGTTTTCTTCTCCCATATCTTTCTCTCAAAAGAGTTGGCTTGGATCTTTTGTACTTGAATATGGAAGCTATATAAAGAGTTTCAATTGCCATCCCCAACTTGCTCGTCAAGCTTGTTAATGGCAATTATAGCCACCAAACGTCTAATCGATAAATAATTTACATTCATTAATTTTAAATATATGATTATCAACTATGGCTTAATACATAATAGATTATACAACAAATGGCTAAATAAAATTCATGGTCTTAGTGATCAATTATATATTAATAGGCAGTCCTTCTCAAACGAGCAACAGGCATCTGCATCTGCATATGCAATTACATCAGATTTACTGTTTTTAATGCAGTGGGGATAAGATCCATTGATCATGACCAAGCAATGGATCCAATAACTTCTTGCTCAATAAGCCACAGATTTCTTTTTATGCTGTCAACAATGGATGAGGTCAACTACTCACTGAGCTTCACATGATGTTGTCCGCACTACTATCTCATGTACTGATTAGATCAAGAATTGCCGACTTGTCTGATTTCATTACCTCATGTACTGATTAAATCAAGAATTGCCAACTTGTCTGATTTCATTGGATGATTTAGTCAACTTTGACTTGCAAATTTTTTCTTAAAAGATGCTAAGTAATAGAATATGAAAAGAAAAAACAAAATGGTTTCGGAAATTAAGCCCAACTTAAGGAATCCAAAAAAAAAAAACATGGAAAGGGAGAAAAACCAGTGTCAAGAATGGGATTCGAACCCATGCCCTTTCGGACCAGTACCTGAAACTGGCGCCTTAGACCAACTCGGCCATCTTGACAAGTTGCTTGTCAACTCGGAATTATAAATTTTCGATTAGCATTCCCATGCCTTTTGAAAATCTGTTACTTGAAATGCTTTGTACACGATTCTCCCTCTATACAAACCCAACCAAATGTATTTTCTGATCAATCAAAACCTCCAGACCAAGATAATTCCAATCTCATTTTCCAAATTTATATCTTCACTGCCCATATTCCAAAACTCATCATTTACTAAACCCATCAAGTATGAACAAGAAGAACCACCTTCTTTTCTTGACCCTTTTCACTTCTTCACTAACTACATAAAATCCGCCGATCACACTGTTGAAGAAACCAAAGTTATTCATACCCATTTAATTAAAACAGCTTTGTTTAACTCTAATACTGTTGTTGCTAATTCTTTACTTGATTGGTACTGTAAATCTGGTGCTTTGTTTTATGCCTTGAAAGTGTTCGATACAATTCCTAATAAAAACGTTATTTCTTGGAATGTTATAATTTCCGGTTATAATCGTAATTCTTTGTTCGAGGATTCTTGGAGATTCTTTTCTATGATGCATTTTTCTGGTTTTGATCCTAATGATATTACCTACGGTTGCGTCCTTTCTGCTTGTGCTGCTTTAGAGACTCCTAACTTAGGCGAGCAGGTGTATTCGCTGGCCACAAAAAATGGGTTCTATTCAAATGGTCATGTTCGGGCAGGAATGATAGATCTTCTTGCAAGAAATGGTAGGTTTGGTGATGCTTTAAGGGTGTTTTATGATGTATCATGTGAGAATGTGGTTTGTTGGAACTCTATCATCTCTGGGGCTGTTAAGAGTGGTGAATATTGGATTGCTTTGGATATTTTTTACCAAATGTCTCGAAGATTTGTGGTGCCTAATAGTTTTACTTTCTCAAGTATTTTGACTGCTTGTGCTTCTCTTGAAGAAGTTGAACTTGGAAAAGGAATTCAAGGGTGGGTGATTAAATGTTGTGCAAAGGATATCTTTGTAGGCACTGCTATAGTTAATATGTATGCTAAATGTGGGGATATTGTTGATGCTGTAAAGGAATTCTCTCGGATGCCAGTTCGCAATGTAGTTTCATGGACAGCCATAGTATCTGGTTTCATTAAAAGGGATGATTCTATCTCTGCCCTCAAATTTTTCAAAGAAATGAGGAAGATGAAGGAAGAAACAAACAAGTTTACTGTTACTACTGTAATTAGTGCATGTGCAAAACCACATTTTATTAAAGAAGCGATACAAATCCATTGCTGGATATTGAAAACTGGATATTATTTGGATCCAGTGGTAGGGGCTGCTTTAATTAATATGTATGCAAAATTACATGCAATTTCTTCGTCAGAGATGGTGTTCAGAGAAATGGAAGGCGTAAAGAACCCAGGAATTTGGACCATCATGATTTCTTCATTTGCTAAAAATCAGGACTCTCAAAGTGCGATTGATTTGTTGCTAAAACTGCTACAGCAGGGTCTGAGACCAGACAAGTTTTGTCTTTCTAGTGTCTTAAGTGTTATAGATTCCTTATACTTAGGGAGGGAAATCCATTGCTACATTCTTAAAACTGGGTTCGTCCTTGATCTTTCTGTTGGTAGTTCTCTTTTTACAATGTACTCAAAGTGTGGTAGTATAGGGGACTCTTACAAAGTCTTTGAGCAGATTCCTGTCAAAGACAATATTTCATGGACATCAATGATTAGTGGGTTCACAGAGCATGGCCATGCATATCAAGCTTTTGAGCTTTTAAGAAAAATGCTAACGGAAAGAAGTAAACCTGATCAAACAACTTTCTCTGCAATTTTAAGCGCAGCTTCTAGTATTCATTCCTTGCAGAAAGGTAAGGAAATTCACGGCTATGCTTATCGTGCTAGGCTGGGCGATGAAGCATTAGTTGGTGGTGCACTTGTTAATATGTATTCAAAATGTGGTGCTCTGGAATCAGCAAGGAAAATGTTTGACTTGCTTGCAGTAAAAGATCAGGTTTCATGTTCTTCTTTGGTTTCAGGATATGCACAAAATGGATGGCTTGAAGAGGCACTGTTACTGTTCCATGAAATGTTGATCTCTAATTTCACAATAGACTCCTTCGCTGTTTCATCTGTTCTTGGTGCCATTGCAGGATTAAACAGGTTGGATTTTGGAACTCAACTTCATGCCCATCTGGTGAAACTGGGGTTAGATTCAGATGTTTCTGTTGGAAGTTCACTTGTTACAGTATACTCCAAATGTGGAAGCATTGAAGATTGCTGGAAAGCATTTAATCAGATTGATGACGCCGACTTGATAAGCTGGACAACTATGATTGCTAGCTGTGCTCAGCATGGAAAAGGAGTGGAGGCTTTAAAAATATATGAGCAAATGAGGAGAGAAGGAATTAGACCTGATTCAGTGACTTTTGTTGGAGTTTTATCTGCCTGTAGCCATGCCAATCTGGTTGAAGAAGGCTATTTCCATTTTAACTCAATGACCAAAGACTTTGGCCTTGAACCCAATAACCGTCATTATGCTTGTATGGTTGATCTACTTGGTCGCTCAGGTAGATTGAAAGAGGCTGAAAAGTTTATTAGAGGTATGCCTATTGATCCTGATGCTCTAGTGTGGGCAACACTGCTTGCTGCTTGCAAATTACATGGAGATATTGAGCTTGGGAAGATAGCAGCCAAAAAGGTTATGGAACTAAACCCAAATGATGATGGAGCTTATGTCCTGTTATCAAATATTTTTGCAGATGCAGGCCAGTGGGAAGGGGTCGTACAGATTAGAAGCTTAATGTCAGGAACTGGAGTTAGGAAAGAAGCTGCCTGGAGTTTCATGTGAAATAGTAAATCCTTTGATAAGTTGTGGTAGATGTTTTGGGTTTTTTGTCCTTGAAGGTTCTCACGCATTAACCCCATTTCATTAGAATTTAGAAGATAAAAACTAAAATATGGAATTCTCCTTGAGAAATTTTTTTCCTACTAGTCCTCAATTTTTCAGTTTACTGCATTATAAGGTTTCAAGTTTTTTTTTTTTTCCAAAAGCTGCATCTATATAATTGATATTTGATACTAAAACTGCATCAGACCAAATTTTTTTTCTTTTGGTAAGAAAAAGGGGGGCACAGCCCCAAGAATAGAGAACTTCAGCAAAGGAACAAATTCTGATGCTAATGGCTGCTGGTTGAAAGGACTTGCTTTCAGAATTGGTAGCTCCTCCCCTCTTAATGCAGAGCTTTGGGGTGCTTTTAGGGGCCTTGACATGTCTTGGAACCTCGACTTTAGGAATTCACTCTTGAAATGTATTCGGCTATTGCAGTAGATTGTGCTTGCAGAAGAAGTGAAGCTCATAACTCTACCAAAGAAATTGTTAAAGGAATTCATATTCTCTTGTTCTGGGACTGGTCTGCGCATTGTGTTCATGGATTTCGGTGGCTAACTCGTGCACATTGGCTTGCTAGCTTTGCCTTGAATTCTCACTTGGACTTCCAGCTGCTTGACTCCCGTCCTGATGAGTTGCTGTTGACTGTTATTAAGAGAAGCTTTGGGTATTACTATTAATAATTTTGCATTAGAAAAAATTGAAACGTATTATCTCATTTAATTGGGAAGATTTCTCTGACTTGACATAAATTACCATTTACCCATGGATAACTAGTCAACAACACAGGAACATAACGGTTAAACTTTATGCTAAATCAGGAAAATCTGCCTGTCAAACGCATCAGTTATTTGGTTTATTGGATGCGTCCCATTGTTTAAGGAAGATGGTCTGGACGCAACTGATGACGGGATATTCTCAGAAGCAACTTTGGTGGATGCTACCTGCCATAACTATGCAATTCTGTAAGTCATGTCTTTTCATATACATAAAAGTCGGTCAATAATTGTTTGAATTTTTATGAGTAATTGGAGGTATGATTCTCATATAGTTGCACATTATTCAGGCAGATGTTCTTTCTTCTTCGCCTACCTTGAAGATGTGCAAGAATTCCACAGTGGACATTGTACTACGTGCAGAAGGTTAGCTGATATCATTGGAGATATTAGCGTAACTGGTGGGATTGGATAATCTAATTAGTAAATAGGAGTTTATACCTTTATACTAAACGCACAATAAACATAATTTATTTTGTATTATACACACAACACAATTTTAATGACATAATCTGTCTTATGATAGATATGTTGATTTAGTTGCTGGTCTTCTTGGTTGTAATGCAAGTTATTTCCCTTGGCTCGAACTTTCTGAAGGAAATTTGTAGAAGTTAACTTAAAAGTGAAACACTTTCATATATATGTTCTTACTGGGTTTATCTTCTTTAAAATAATTAATTCTATCTCTCTCTCACCATGTTGTTAGATGAAATCCAGAGGAGTAAATTGTAGGATTTTTACCAGCTCTGCTTCTGTCTTCACAGGATTTGATTGTTCATGCTCTTGGAGTGGAGGTGGCATAATTGCATGACCTTAAGATATCAACAGACACCACCTACACCGTTCCTAGACCTTAAACTGCAAAATGGAGGAAGCGGTGGCGTACAATTGCTGGATAGAAAGATGGAATTTCAATGAGTGAAGGGTGCAGCATAGATAATGAGAATTTCCATGTGAAGGAAATGAAATACGGATATATTTATGATTTAAAAGGTTGACCCCAACTACTTCAGAGTTTATGTGTTCTTATGTTTGAATACATTACTCCGGTGTAAGAGCTTCTTCATCCTCTTGTGCATAATGCTTGCACTGAATCCAAAATTTCTTTTAATAGTTTACAGCTCATAAAAAGAAAGAGTTCACCAAATGGTTCAAAGGCAAAACATTGATGGTGATTTTCAGAATGGCTTTTTAATACCTGTTCTAGCAAACTATCAGTTCAAGAAAATATAAGAGACTTGTCCTGCGTGAAACTTTCATAATATTGAAATTACAGCATTAACAGTGCCTTATTGCACACTGCACAGGCAAAAATGCTTGCATCTGTTCTAAAAACCATGGATTGCCTAAAAGTGGAAAAGCCTTCTTGCCCCCACCTGCAATTGATCTGGGAAAACATTTTTACCACATCAAAGCTCCTTGGTTCTCTCTCTCTCTCTCTCTCTCTCTCTCTCTCTCCACATTTACCAGCCAATAAACCAAAAATGATGGCCATTAAAGGTGATGACACTTCTGAAATTGAAAATATTGTTTTGCTTGTGACACCTGCAAGTACTCCTTTGCCTTCAATCACATTTGAGATTATCTACCTCCTGATAACAAATACAAAGTTCATAAAATGTCAACATATAAATCATCGACCATACTTGACATAGGAATCATCTGCGTCTCTAAACGTATCCGTGTGTTCCTGCATGTATGGGCCGATCAAAGCTTTTTATGAACGCATAATCAAAAATTCAAATTTAGTGATGATTAACTCCTAGTCTATGTTCCTACATTCGATTGAATAACACAAGCACCATAAGGCCACTATTTTCAATAGCATGCCTAACTGCATCTGAATTACAGAGAGGATCTATCACGAGTACAGAGAAACCCTCTATGAAACTTTCTTCCTTACCTAAACATGACTGAATCACAATTTAGGACATTTAATTCTGCAAATAGTTTCTGAGGCTTGAGTGAAGAGCATCTTCATGGTCCACCAGGTGACAACAGTTCTTGCAGTCACCTGTATCATGCCACTTATGAAGGACTAGACATTCCATAGGCTGTGTTTAATTATCCCCATATTCATCCTGCAACATCTGGAAAAACTATATAGACAAAACAAAAATATACAACATAACATAATAGATATTCACAAAAAGGAAAAGTGAGACGGCACTAACATCGTTTTCTGCGGAAAATAATTAACTTCCATTGAAGCTGCTAAGTACTTTGTACTTGAAATATGTCAGTTGGGTTGCTTGTTTGACTTTCATCAAAATCAAATGTATAAAATTCCAACTCTGAAATCAAGAATGTGATATCCACTCTTTCATGAGTCATGTTAACACCTCCTTGGAAGCTTTATTCTTTTGCAGCTTTTTATTTCTAATTCCATCATAAAGAAGTTCGTATGCATAATATGTTATATGGCTTTTCTTCAACAAGTCTTCTACAATTATCTTTGGTGCTGCAACCGCCTTTTTATCAGCATCAAAGATTGTAACCACAGCCTCAGGAACAACACCAGTGCGCACCATAAGATGGACAATACCAACTGCTTCGTGAACTCTATGCTGCACGCAAAGACAGTTAATTACCCGCCCAAATGTTGTCAAGGAAGGAACAAATCCTATCTCAATCTCTTTCAGAAGAAAATCATATCCAGAATTAACATTTCCCATTTTACAGAAGCCATCAATCATGACACGGTATGTGTAACTGTCTGGGTCACAGCCTTTATCTCCCATCTCATGAAAAAGTTTCTGTGCCATATCCATGTCTAGCTTTTCAGAGAAAGCATTGATCATGATATTGTAGGTAGCTACTGTGTGACAAATCCTATATTGTTGTTCCATTCTTCTAAATAGCTGGTAGGCTTCATCCAAATCCCCATTATTGCAAAAACCACTTATCACTGTGCCAAAACTAACAGGATCTGGAATCAGTCCCCTGTTTCTTATTTCTTCCAGCAAGTCTAGAGCCTCAGTCACCTTCCGAGCTTTACATAGGCTCTCTATAAGTATATTATACGTAATTATGTTAGGTAAACACCCTTTCTCCATTATCATTTTGAAGGTTTCCATAACATCTTCAGGTTTTGCAGCCTTGCACAAACCATTCAATATAGAGTTATATGTGATTACATCAGGAGTGACTCCGTGGCTCCACATGCTATCTAGAATCCCAATTGCATTATCCATTTTCAATCGTTTACAGTAACCATCAATTAATGTATTGAATGTAAAAATGTCTGGAAGATATCCTTTGGCAATAGCAGCATTCAGTAAATTGTTGGCATCAGAGACACAACCCATCTTGCACAAACCATTTATAACTAAATTATAAGTCCATATATCAGGGCTCATACCTTCTTTTGACATATCATTCATCAGCTGCAATGCTTTCAAAACAAGTCCCTGCTGAGACAACCCTTTAATAAGTGTGTTATATAGAACAATGCTAGGCTTTAATCCTTTCCCCAATGCCTCCTCAAAAAGAGCCAGGGCATGATCTATGTCACCATCCTGGCATACCCCAATAATTAGCGAGCAATATGTGAACTCATCAGGGACAAATCCTTTGAATTTTGCATCTTTCAGAATCCTAGAAGCATCCTGTATCTTACCCACTTTACTATATCCATAAATTATAGTGTTGTATGTGAAGTCATCAGGCTCTAATCCTTTATTCACCATTTTATGCAGGTAATTCTCCGCTTCTACAACCTTAGAGTTCTTGCACAATCCAGATATTAATGTATTAAATGTGACAACATCAGGAGCTAGGCCTTCTCTAGTGACACTGTCCAACAAACTTACAGCGCCTTCAAGCACACCTTTTCTGCAAAGCCCTTGGATGAAGATATTAAAGGTAAATAAATTTGGACATACTCCATTCTTCAGCACCTTGTTGAGCAGTTTTTCACCTTCTTGGAGATGCCCCTTCTTACAAAGAATATGCATAAGCTTATTAAAAGTAGCAATATGAGGAAATATACCCAGACGAAGCATCTTATTAAACAATTCATAAGCCTCAACTTGATAATTCTCTTCATAAAATCCACTAATCACAGTACAATACACAACCGCGTTGAGCTCGCATCCCTGGGAAGGCATGTTATTAAGAAGCCTTAAAGCTGCAAGAGGCCTTTTTGTCCTACAAAATGACTTTATCCTAATTGTAAATGTACAAACATCAGGAGCAATTCCTTCATGTTTCATTCTTAAATACACTTTATGAGCTTGATTAAAATATCCATACTCGACCAATATATTCATAATTGCATTATAAGAAAAAATCGATGGCTCACAATTATAAAAATCCATCCTTTCAAACACATCAACAGCTTCTTGAACTTTCCCTTTCCTTCCATAATTTCTCATGGCTGAAACATACACTCCTTCCAACAGACTATTATCTACATTCAGCCTCATCTCCATGAGGACACGCTCCATTGCATCGAATTCACCATGAAACCCAAGTTTCTCAATCATACGCTTGTACGTTAAAAATGTGTGCTTGAACCCATCTTCTTTTTTCACAGAATTGAAAATTGAAAGTGCTTTGAGTGGGTCCTTTTGGTACTTTAGTACAGCAGCTACATGTTTAGGTAGCAAAATAGAGTTCATCCCAACAAATTAATTTAAAAAAAAAAAAAACTCAATCATTGTTACATCAAAATTCAGTTGATTCTTTAATCAACGTAACTTCTTTTCGCATTCTGCGAGCTTCAATTATCCTACAAGCCCAAAAAGAAAGACAGTTTATCAAGTTTAAAAAAAAATTCACTCAAAAAGGAAAAAGAAAGGGAAGCAACCAAAATAGTGAGCAGGAGAAGAAAACAGATTAAACCGAAATGAATTACCTGTAATGTTGCTCTTTAAACCCGAATTGACAGAAATGGGGACAAGGGATTAACATTAGGGTTTTGGACGGCAAATGGTGAAGCGTTTAGTCTGGAGTGAATTTTAGTAAAGTGTGGTACAGTAACGGCTCAGATCATGCCATGTCACAGCAAAGTAGGACCCGCTAAAAAATGGGAATTAAGAAATTGTCAAACGTTGCTATATAGCCCCAAAAGAAAAAAAAAAAAAAAAAAGGAGTTGTGAAATAAAGAAAGAGCGAAAATGGAGACGGCAGGACAGTGGCTAGAGAATGCCCTGCTTGATTTATGCAAGAGAATAGAAACGGGTTTGGATTTGGATAGGGAAATAATATCGGGTTTAGTCTCGTATTGCGAACTCGCTCAGCCTCTTGATGCTAAAGAGTATCTTGATGTACTCTCTCTCTCTTTCTCTCTAGATTCTTTTTTGTATCTTGTTAATGGAATTCTCTTCTTCTTTTTTTTCCTTTTTTAATATTAATTAAGTTAGGTTGATTCATATTATAACAATGGGTATCATTGTCATGGTGATGGGAAAAAAGAGGATTTTGAATAGCCAGTTCATTTTTTTTTCAAGTGTTGTATTAGGGATCTAGTAGTTATTATTGAACAGTTGATAGGGTTAGTGTAAATTTTATAGGATAATAAGGTTTTTCGGCATGCGACAGCTGTTGCTGCTTGCTTGATGTGTTTATGTACAACTAATCGTTGCTACTTGAGGTATGCTGTCCTTATAAGATACCAGTTAAGCTTGCTTGTCAGGTACTATAATATTGAATGTAGAGAGTGATCTTTTCAAGTACTTCTATATGTAGCTTCTATAAATGAATCAGACGCTATTTGTGAAGCTTGTTAGATGTAAGATCTGGGTCTTTTTCATTTTTACTTGTGTGTTAATGAGAAATAGGATGTAGAAGCTTCTGTGACATGATATAAGTATAACACTGATTTTTTCCGTTTCATGTTTGTGTGATTTTGATAAAATGCACTGGGGATGAAATTCAGTTCACTTTCTTTCTCTCTGTTTTCATGGAATTCCTCTGATGTGCCTGACGAAGTGGCTGTCTCTGTTAAAGTTACTTTGTATCACAAATGCAGATTTCATCACTGCTGGAGTTGATAGTGATAGATGGCTATTGACTATATATGCACTTTATGAATGCATCAACAATGAAAATCTTGCATTGATGGAATTCTTGGTTCAGGGTTATGCTGATATGGAGTTGACTTTCAGGATATGTCTGATAGTGGAGTTGATTTTCAGCACTATCCTTTTCTTAGCCATTCCAGCAGAATGTTTTCGTATTTCTTGGAAGTTTCACGAATCTTTTTTAATCTCTGTTTGCAGAATATTATTGGGCAGGAAGCAGTCAAAAGTGTAACTGAGGAATATTTACGGCGTAGAGGTTACTCAGATCCTGGAAGCAGCATAGCAGCTGTTCAAACTTCAAAGTTCCATACTTATGTCAAACCGTCAGCGGACAATGGTTCTGTAGGTGGAACAAAGAAACCAGTTAAATCACCTAAAGATACTCTAGTTCCCAGTTATCTGGCAGAACCAAAAAAGAACAATAGCTCCACTTCGACCAATCAAGGAAACAAAGTTGAAGCAAGTGGGTCAAGCCAAAAGGGGATCCAAGGTAATTCGAAAAAGAAGAAAACTGGAAAAGTCGTTTCACTTGCAGAGGCTGCCAAGGGGTCAATTGTTTTCCAACAAGGGAAACCATGTTCATGCCAAGCCCGTCGACACAGACCGGTGAGCAATTGTTTATCTTGTGGCAAGATAGTTTGTGAACAGGAAGGAGAAGGACCATGCAGTTTCTGTGGTGCTCTTGTGCTAAAGGAAGGGAGCAGTTATGCTGGTCTTGAAGGAAGTTTGGAACCCATATCAGACGCTGAAGCAGCAGCTGAAGCTTTTGCGAAAAGGCTTGTTGAGTATGACCGGAACGCTGCAGCTCGTACAACTGTCATTGATGATCAGAGTGATTACTATGAGATTGAGGGCAACAGCTGGCTGTCAAAGGAGGTAATTAAGTTGATTAAGCATGATGTTTGTTATCTCACTGTTTATACACGTAGCCGAGTTCACTTGTTCTTTTTCTTTTCTACTTGAAAAAAAAAAAAACTGTTCTTCCAGGAAAAGGAACTCTTAAGGAGAAAACAAAAGGAGATAGAAGAAGCTGAAAAAGCTAAGCGAAATAGAGTAATTGTGACTTTTGATTTGGTTGGGCGCAAGGTATTAATTCCTTACCTAATGTCATTATGTTGTTCAATGTCTTCTTGTTGCTGCATGAATTTCTTGAATGTTGTATGACTTTTCCTTTATTAATTATATCTGGCATGTTTCAAGCATTTTTTCCTCCAAGTTTTTGCAATTTTTAACTTTGCAGTTGTATTGAACATCGGATACACCACCTTTATATATGGTGAACTAGAAATCAATATCAAGTTTTCATTTTGTTTTAAATGCACAACGCCCCAGCTGGTCATGGATTTTCTGCATGTGAGGTTGACTTTGAATTATTGGGTGCCTTAATACTATAAAGATTTAATAGACACAAACCATTCAGTTACCAACATCCCTTCTTCATTTCATTCCTCGTTCACTTGAAAGATGCATGAGCAGTTCTTCGTATCTTTTTCCTCCACAATCTTTATAATTCTGGATCTTAAGAAGCTACATCACATGGTCTGTTCTTAATTATTCACTGCTTTCATACTGTTATGCCACATAGATTTTATTTTTATTTTTATTTTGCTGGAAATTATACTTTTACCCTCTTTCCTCCATTAGCATCTTCATTCTCATAATTTACGGGATTATATGTTTTGCAGGTCTTGGTAAATCAAGATGAAGTTTCAGAACTAGAGTTAGAAAACAGAATATTAAGGCCACCAGATGAAAAGGAGAGAGAGGTGGACCGAATTAAACCGAACCCAACTCTCAAAATACAACCCATCTTCATGGATCCTGGACCTACTAAAAAGCCAGTTAAGGCCAAGCAGACAGACAATGGCCGTCCAAATGGTTTATGCTTGGAAGTTACTGGGAGGGTGCAGCATGATAAAGATGCATTGAAATACTTTATGATTGACTACAAGTTGGAAACAGCTTCAAGAATTGGCAGCCTTGGCAAGGTCCAGCACTGAACAGGTAGCTTTTGGAAGATGACAATGGATTGGTCAACAGACCAGCGGTTGTTTCTTTGTACAAAAGATCGCCTGCTTGCTTAGATGTACGGGTCCCTATTTGTTACTTGGTAGGCGCCTAGACAGCCAGGGAGAAACACTGCAAGATGTTCTTGTTTTTTACAACTATGAAGAGAAGGTTGTTCTCGAAATATGCTTTGCCACAACAGTAATTGCAATTAACAAACTATTGCCAAATAACTTTTTATTTCATTTACCGAGGCCTTGTTTGTTATGAATTATCAGTGTTACGAAGTATGTCGTTACATTGATGTACATATGAAATCATTATACAGACAAGGAACATAAATTCTGTAATTATTGACCTAGAATATCTGCATGCATGTGAACGAAAATTCATTTGGTTGTCCAGAGTTCATAATTTCTCTTTTTCTTTTCCTGAAAATTCAATGTACATTAATGGTTAGCGGAGAGGGGACATAGTGAACCGACTGGGCAGAGGAAACCTGTTAATACCAGCCTGAAAGCTGAGCATTAGTTTCTTCAGCAATAAACATACTATATTCCTTCGTGGTGGCCAACCAATCGATCAGATTTGCATTGATTAAATTTCAACTGCCAAGATTCAGCTTGGGTTGTATTATGTTCCAAGTCCCCAACGACTCTATCGAGTTCCTAATCCCATTCAGGAATATCTTTCAAAAACATCATTTCAGCTTAGGTGTACATAGGTATACCACTTCGAAGAGTATGATGGTTGCACCGATATCCACTGCGTCTTAGAGGGTTTTTCATCGGATTTTACCGAGAAGAACATCATATATACATAGCCGAACTCAATGCCTGTGTTGTAATCCCCTGACACTCAATCTGTTAAATCTGAAACAGAGCTTTTCCCTGTACTTTTTGAAGCTTTCAGAACTAGTATTTTGCTCCTTTCATAAAGAACATCATCCCATCTTCCTGCTTGGGCAAAAATGTTAGAAGATATAACATGATCTTCAGTACTATCCAACTTCTTTGCTTTTCCTAGGCTACTAACCAAACTTAACCCCAGAGCAACAATACCATGTACTCTGCAAGCATTAATCATCATCCTCCGAAGAACTGCATTTGGTTCTAGTGACATTTTCCTTACAAACTCATTGGCCTCCTCTAGCATTCCTGCTCGTGCAAACATGTCAACCATGCAACCATAGTGCTCAATCTGTGGCTCAATATTGTAAACCTTGCACATAGTATCATATAAGTTTTGACCTACTTCAACTAGACCTGAGTGATCACATGCTAACAGTACACCAATGAATGTAACAGAGTTAGGCTCAACTTTCTCTTCACACATTTGCCTAAAAGCACAAAGGGCTTCTTCTCCCTCTCCATTGATGGCATGACCCACTATTATTGATGTCCATGAGATTACATCCTTTCTGGACATATTATCAAAGACAGATTTAGCTCGAGCCATGTTCCCGCATTTTGCATACATGTCAATAAGAGCATTTTGCAGAACATGATTCCCATTGAGATTATGATTACTCTCTATATATGAATGAACATCAGTTCCATGAGACAGTTCTCCAGAATTCCGGCAAGCAGAGATAAGTCCGAGCATCGTTACTTCATCTGGCTTTACCTTTCTATATTTCATTTTATTGAAGAGCCACAAAGCATCCCTGTGAAGCCCATTTTCAACGTATCCGTGTATCATTGAATTCCATGATGCAATATTCATATCCGGCAGCTCATCAAAAACTTTCCTTGCAAACTCGATCAAACCACATCTGGAATACATGTTTATAAGCACAGTCCCAAGAGAAACTGGTGTCTCTTGTCCACTTGTTATTATATACCCATGAGCCGCCTTCCCTATGTCAAGGTCTCCACCATAAGCACAAGCCAAAATCAAGTTAACAAATGATATTGTATCATATTCTATATCCCTGTACCGCATTTCTCTAAAAGAAGATAAAGCTTTCCTACAATTATTACTCCTAGCATATCCTGCAATCATGGTATTCCATGAAACCAAGTCCTTCTCAGCCATTGCGTTAAACAATTTTACTGCATTGTCAGCATGCCCATATTCAAAATAGAAATCAATAAGTGTATTACACACCTCAGTTATCAAATCTAAACCTGTTTTGCAACAATAAGAGTGCAGCAAAGTCCCGATGTTGAATCTCCCACTTTCAACGCACCCAGAAATCAAAACCATCAAAGTAACAAAATTTGGCTGCAAACACAGACCAAATTTGCCAACAAGAACTTCATTGAATAAGCACAAACCCTTATCAAACTTCTTATTCTTCAAAAATCCAGAAACCATACAATTGACGGTAACAATTGTTCTCTCAGGACTTTTATTGAACAACTGACAAGCATAGCTCATTAACCTATTGGAACTCATGTAAAAATAGATCAAACTATTTAAAATATTGACGTTACAATGCAATCCAAGCCTCATAACATGACAATGTATAGATTTCCCTTCATTAGCTCCTAACACCTTATTACAAGCTTTTATTAAAGAAGCATATACAAAAGGATCACTAACCGGGTCATTTGGTTTCCCTCTTTGCATGGCTTTGAATAAAGAGATGACTTTAAAAGGGTAGTTTTGTAAATCAAATTGGCGCAGTATAGCACTCCAAGAAGCCATGAATGTATCGGATTCTTGCCATAGGCAATATAGAGACCCATAAGAGTTGAAGCAGCCAAGAAGATTCAGAAAGCCATTGTACCGACAGTGTTGGGATGGCCGAGTTGGTCTAAGGCGCCAGATTAAGGTTCTGGTCCGAAAGGGCGTGGGTTCAAATCCCACTCTCAACAATGCACATTTTTCAATACTCTATGAATTATTAAATAAGAGCGTTTGCATACTAATAATTTAAATTAGATTAATTTCATTTGAACCACCAAATTATACTATTTTATATCTAAATAAATGTAGGGGGAACAGTATATAGTAATTCTGTTCTTATAATGAATGTAAATGGTTCTTATAAAATATAATTTAATACTATATTTTATCTTTTGATACAAATGTAATAAACCTGATAAATATTCATTCAGATTTAATCCCAGCTTGCTAGCCATCCTTAGACAAGTAGGGTATGATAATACCAGAATCCAGCATATACTTTATTTTTTTATTATTATTTAACAATCAAATTGAAAAATCATTAAAATCAAAAGAAATATTTACAGAAAGCATAACAGACAAAACAGATTCTGTGGATAAAGTATGGATATTAGACAAAAGCAAAATTATGTGTTGAGTTTAGCACTTATTATTTCCCGTAGTTAATTTCGATAAAGTTTAACCTTAATTAATTCGATGAGGATCCGAAATAGTTATGTTCTAAAAAGAAATAAAATTGGACAGACAAAACTTTTCTCCTAGAAAGACAAACAGCATTGGGAGATGAGGTGGCGGGTTCTGATTGGACAGAACACAATCTAACAAAACTGGTGAAGTCTACTCTGAACGCATCGAACAACTTTAACCACTTCCCGCCGTGTGCATTCTTACGTAGTTTCTCCTTCCCTACGATTCTATTCTGCCTATCCAAATTATACATTACCCTCTCTCTTCCATTTTCACACACATACACTCTCTCTCTCTCCCTCTAAAATCAAACCATGATTTGATCTGATTAAGTTTGGACCCCCCAACTTTCTCGATTTCTTCGCCTGTAAGAAGTTTCTTTCTTTCTTTCTTTCTCAGTCTGATTGATTCAGTTTTGAATCTGTTTTTCTTTTTTCTTTTTCTTTTTCCAGCCTTTAAACAGTTCTGTTTCATTACCCTTTTTGACGCTATATTATAATCTAAATGTTGATTTCATTTTTTTTTAATATATAGAAAGTAGTTATTTTCTTGGTTTTTAATTGATGTAATAATGCTTCCTTAATTAATGCAGATCAGTCAGTTTATTCAATTATCATGATCAAATGATTCACATCATGCGAAATTTGCTCATATTAATAGAAAGTTTCGACCTTTCCATCATTTAATTGTTTTTGCTTTTATTGCTGAGATTATGTCGTTTTTATTGAGGCTGGCATGTCCTCTATAATTTTTCTCTGTTTTTATTGATTGCACTCGAATTGCATTTTAATTCCCATCATCTTTTTTCTTGTGTACTTCGCATAAATTTGTTACTCGGGATTTTTGAATTTTATGTTTGTATAACTATATATTGCAATTTGATGGTTTCAGATGCATCATGGCGACAAAAGGGAACTCAGGAGACCATAAAACCAGGAGTTCTTTCTCAATTTTTATTGTAGTCGGTTTATGTTGTTTCTTCTATGTATTGGGCGCATGGCAGCGAAGTGGTTTTGGAAAGGGTGATAGCATTGCTCTTGAGATCACCAAACAGACACATTGTAGCATTCTTAATAACTTGAATTATCAGACAAGCGGTGATGCTGGGATAGTTGATGGTTCCGGAGCAGAAGTGAAGGAGTTTAAGCCGTGTGATGATAAGTTTGCTGACTACACTCCTTGCCAAGATCAAATGAGGGCGATGACATTTCCTCGAGATAATATGAACTATAGGGAACGGCATTGTCCTCCTGATGAAGAGAAGCTGCATTGTCTTATTCCAGCACCTAAAGGGTATGCAAATCCTTTTCCATGGCCAAAGAGTCGTGACTATGTACCCTATGCAAATGCACCTTACAAGAGCTTGACAGTTGAAAAGGCTGCTCAGAATTGGATACAGTATGAGGGTAATGTGTTTAGATTCCCTGGTGGAGGAACACAATTTCCCCAAGGGGCAGATACCTATATCAATCAACTTGCTGCTGTGATTCCCATGGACAATGGTCTGGTTAGAACTGCGTTAGATACCGGATGTGGGGTAAGTAATTATGCAATAGGTTGTTATTTTCTTGTAAGGTGCATTACGCTACACAACCAAACTTGTCCTCCCTTGAAGGCACTGCAATTATTTCCTGGTCTTTATGCTTGCCTAATTATCAGTGTGGATGTTTGTTTGGTTTCTGTAATGTTTTGTATTTCATTTCATTAATTTCCTTGTGCTTAGGTTGCAAGTTGGGGTGCATATCTTACCAAGAAGAATGTTTTGGCCATGTCATTTGCTCCAAGAGACTCTCATGAAGCACAAGTTCAATTTGCATTGGAGAGAGGTGTTCCAGCTGTTATTGGTGTTCTTGGAACTATCAAGCTGCCTTATCCTTCTAGAGCATTTGATATGGCTCACTGTTCTCGTTGCTTGATTCCATGGGGTTCTAATGGTGAGGGTCTACTTCAATTTTTATTTTTAGTATAATATAGTTTTAAATGATGACTGGCTATCTGAGTGCCTATACAGGATATCTTGGTGTTGGCTCATCATTCAGTTTAATGGGGCCTATATAAGCAGTTAAATGCAATCTACATATCTCTTTGTTAAGCTGCCTTGCAAACTCAGGAGTTCTAAGAAGTTAGTTTCAGAAAGCCTCAGAGAATCCAAAATATTATTCTGCCAATGCTAAAATAACTTGTGCCAAGAAAACTCTTGATAAACGACTTTCAACTTCTTTAATGGAATCAATGGTCTAAAAAATATTGGTTTTGTTTCATTTGAATATTGTACTGTAGAATATTGGGGATGAGAATCATTGGTGACATCTTTACTGGACATGTTTCTTCAGATGGAATGTATATGATGGAAGTTGATCGTGTTCTTAGACCTGGTGGTTATTGGGTGCTTTCTGGTCCTCCCATCAACTGGAGAAACAATTATCAAGCATGGCAGCGTCCCAAGGAGGAACTTGAGGAGGAACAGAGAAAAATTGAAGAAATTGCCAAACTTCTCTGCTGGGAAAAGAAACATGAGATGGGTGAAATAGCCATCTGGCAGAAAAGAATAAATTCTGATGTATGCCGTGAGCAAGATCGTCAACCTAAAATGTGCCAATCCACAAATCCGGATGATGTCTGGTATGCCATGTTGTAACTTTTTCTTGCTTTTAGCTGATAGGTTGAATATATACTTAGAAACTAATTGATTGTTTATTTTTCAAATTTTATTTCACTTCTGGTAGAAATATGCCTTCTGATCTTGAAATCATTATTTCCTTCACTTGTGGGTTTTTTCCCGTTAATTCTAATTATAGCATTGCCCGTTGCTTTTTAAGGGATATTATGTACTAAAGTACTCCAGAAGTTGGTGCACTCCGGATTAGATTTTTTCATGTCAACAAAATATGGTGTAGTTTTGATATGTTTTATAGCACTCCTTCGTCATGTACAGGTATAAGAAAATGGAGGCTTGTGTAACTCCCTATCTCAAGACAAATGGGCCGAATGAATTTGCTGGTGCACCATGGCTAACATTTCGTGAAAGACTTAATGCTGTTCCATTCAGAATATCTAGTGGCTCCATTCCTGGAGTATCTGTTGAAACATTCCTGGATGACAACCGTCTGTGGAAGAAGCATGTAAATGCTTATAAGAGGATAAACAAAATCCTTGATTCAGGAAGGTATCGCAATGTCATGGATATGAATGCTGGAATGGGAGGTTTTGCTGCTGCTCTTGAATCTCCAAAATTATGGGTTATGAATGTTATGCCTACAATAGCTGAAAAAGATACTTTGGGTGTTATATATGAGCGTGGTTTGATCGGCATATATCATGACTGGTAATTTTGTGGAAGATCTCTCTCTTTCTCTCTTCTGTCTTTGACTTTTCAATTTTCAGCTAATATTTTGTTGGACAAAGTTTTCAAGTGAGGGAATAAGATTGAATCAGCCATAACCTTAAGTATGTATTTATGTGCAAATGTGAATTGCATATAAGGCAAAATTATAAAATGATAGATGAAGCATGTGATGCAAAGTTTACTTATTGTGTTCTTATCCTGGCCATTAAAAAAGGTTGGGGACATAAGATAAGGAAGCGAAAAAGAAAAGGAGAATTTGTCATCGTAATATTGATGATAGGTATTGCGAAAATTTGTAGCTAGATAAGCAAGAATTGAAGTTCAAATCTGAGATAAATCAACTTAATGGTGCTGGACTTTTAGCAGCCAGCTTGCCTATGTTCTTCATCACGATAAAGAATTTTGCCATGAGAAAAACAACCTTCATATATGAAGTACGCACTACATCAATACATGCCTAATTTTTGTCTTGGTAGCTTGAGGAAGGATAATCCCCGTTGAGGCTTTTCTGATTTTTATGCAATTTAAATTGCCATTATATCATAGTACACATTAATAAGAAAGTGAAGGTAATGCCTTTTTATAGCTAAAAGGAAGAGTTTTTCTCATTCCAATTCTCTTTGCAACTGCAATTGAAAAAAGGATGGCTTAAAATCAATTGAGATGGCTCTTATTGATCTCTTAGTTCAAATTAACTGTGGGGCTCTGATAGACCACATCTGTGATGATATCATTTGTTTATATTATGTTTTTCTATATTTTACCAGGTGTGAAGCCTTCTCCACATACCCGAGAACATATGACCTTATTCATGCAAATGGTGTTTTCAGCTTGTATAAGGATAAGTAAGTCTTCATACTGTTGCTTCTTACTCTGTCTGATAAAATAGAGCTTCCTATTTGGGACATTGACCTCTTAAAACTACAGGAAAATACTATGACCACTGAATTATAAGGAACTTGATCACCTGTTTGAGATTGAAGTTAACATCTAAATACCAGTATTAATGGGCATAATTTTTGGAAGATTACAACATACCGTTTACTTGGAATGACGTTGGCCTCATTTAAAGGATTTACTTACTGGTTCAGATTTGCCTAGCCTGTAGTTCGAGTATAGCTTGTTGCGAGGGCACCTGCACTTAGCTTACTGCATTGATATGTTACAATACAGGTGCAATATGGAAGATATTCTTTTGGAAATGGATCGTATATTAAGGCCAGAAGGTACAGTCATATTCCGGGATCAAGTGGATGTGCTGATCAAGGTGAAGAGAATTGTTGGAGGAATGAGATGGAATACGAAAATGGTGGATCATGAGGATGGTCCACTTGTCCCAGAAAAGGTGTTGTTTGCTGTCAAACGGTATTGGGTCGCTGGAGATAACAACAGCACTTCCTCACTGTGAACAGGAAAGACACTGCTAAAACTGCATACTGATACTATCAGGAAATGCTACTTTCTTTTCTTTCTTTTTTTTTTTTTTTCTTTTCTTGATTCAGACCCAACAAATTATTTTCCTCACCCATGGGCCAATTGCGGATTAGCAAAAGCCATTAACTGTGGCTTGTGCAGTTCGTGTTCTTTTGATTTAGATATAGGATACAGGTAGGTCATTCATGCTCGCAAGATCTCATGGCATTGCGGATCTTGCAGTCCTTTCTATTCCAAATTTTGTTCTTTTCCTCTTGCTTTAATTCGTGGACATTCATGTTTAACTTCAGTCTCAGGCATAGATGGAGCCCAGTGTTGGTTTCTCTGCCTCCTGTTGCAGTCTGTCTGTAAAGAAATTTTGAGGTTTACATGATACATATCTATAATTATTTGGAGCATAATTAAGAAGCCTTCTCTTTTTCTCTCTGAGCTCCCTTAGAAATTTGTTTTTAAGCTCATTTATAATTATTCGGTTTCAGTTTCATTATGATTTAAACGTGTAGCTATTATGTACTCTCATTTTCTTATATCCCCGTGTTAAACAGAAATTTTATGGATTTGAATTTCCTGAAATTGGTTTGTTTGTTTCTTTTTCTTTTTCTGCCATTTTTTGGTTGTGGATTTTTAGCTCTCAACCTGACCAACCGCTCATTTTGTGTATCTAATTTTTTGATTTATGCCATGGTTTTTTATTCCTGGCGATTTTTGTGATGCTAGTAAAAAAGAAGCGGTATTGGAGATGATCTTCTTTTTTTTTTCTTTTCTTTTTTTAAATAGTTAAGTGGAAATTGCCTCATTGGTAATTTTTTAATTCCATAATAAACGTATTAAAGTGTTGTTATTCTAAAAATTTACCAGAAACCAGAAATTGTTTAAATCTCATTCCTTTAATTCCGACATTCGCTCTTCATTCTCATAGGCTCTGAGCTAAGCTGACACAGTTGCAGTAAGTACCTTGGAGTTGGAGTATATATGCCAATACGGTACATTTTAAGCCACTAATGAGAATTACAACTTCTCTCAGATATTTATATCCTTTGTTAATTCTGTTGCCATTTACAATGATACTGACTGGACCCTTATACAGTGTCCCACTCATTGGAAAGCCAGTTATCAACTGCGTTGGTGCCCATACAGTGTGTGTGGGGATCGTAAGGTAATGTGGCTAATGTCTGCAGATTGTTGCCTCTCCTTGCAAATTAATCTGCATTAAACTGGCTGTTAGCTCGTAACAATTCCAATAATCTCAAAGATTATGGCATAAGCATTCCACGACAATATCAATAAATGAGCTGCAGTACTAAGTACACCTCACCTAATTCCGCAAGAAAGGCGACCCCTCTTTAAAAAAATTTGTCCAAATTTTTTTGTAATTACAGTGCACATCGGTTATGGCACTCTTTATGCCAAGGTGTACATTAAAAATTCATTCTTAGGAATAAGCTTATTTTTATAATGGGTTTTCCATAATCCTCTTAGACCTAAGAAATTCAAAGTATAGAATTGAAGAAATGCATTCTAATTCAAGGTTCATATAAATAAAATGGATTTAATTAAGATTTCAAATTTTAGTCTTAAATATATAATTATGTTTTATTACTGTCCAGAGTTCTATCCGGCGCATACTGAGTAATTTGAAGAAATAAAAAAGGCATGTTAGTTCTAGATTAGAATGCTAATCTCCAACCGACGCATGCCACCTTGGCCATTAACCATATACTAGCTATTTTATTATTATCTATAAGTTGGTATTGGTGCACACAGTGATGTATGTTTAATATATATACATATAGATACCCCACCACAAATTCTCTCTCTGTAATGTATAATTGCCCTACTTTCCTTCAAATCCGAACTCTGTTATATCAGTTTCAAAACACTATCTCCTCCCTTTTTAAGCTTGTCTCGACTCATTTGGTCTCTTGAAGATGTCAAGAAATTGTTTATATATATATATAGTTTGTGCTCTCTATCATAAGTAATTCTCAAGTTACATATTCCTGTTTCCATGCTTCTTTACTTTTAATAGAATTTTATAGCTTCTCCTTGATTTTCTTCCTCAACTAACGTGTCCTGGAGCTATGGATGGCCAAAGCAGGAATACTGATCTTCGTGATGCTTCATTTTCTTATCTCACTTCAGCTCAACAGAACTTTGTTGTCAAGCTGACAGAGTCGATTCAATTTCCTCAACCTGACATAACCTTAAACCAAGAAATTTCCACTATCCCAATTAACTTGGAGAAGCCTAAGGCTGAAGAGGGCGAAATCAGCGTCTTTGGTGCTGAGAAATATTTTAACATGAGAATTGAAGATGATCAAACCCCACGAAGCATTCATGATAACGGAGGCAATAAATTTGCCCACGAGCATCCGATAGAGAACCGATCAGTTGATCTTCACCGGATGAAATCAAAAGGCAGGTTGGGAACTCCAAGTGTAAGTTCTGAATCAAGTTGGAATAGCCAAACTGCTTTATTGCCAAGTACCAGGAGAAACTTAGCTCATACCGGCCAAAAGAAAGTTAATGAAAGATGGTTCTTTCCTGGTTTTGCTTGTCATGGATCTTGCTCTGATGACAAATCTGTTTTTATTGATACAAATGCTACTCATAAAGGACCTCAAGTCGCTGGCATGTCAGATGGAAGAAAACAGCCTCAATCAAGATTAGCGAAAGATGATCAGTTTCGCAGCCCAAGTTTTGAAAAGAAGAATATTGGTCCAAAAAGAGAAGACTACCTTGTACTACCAACAGTAAATTCTGGAGTGCAGAACTTACAAATTCAAAACCTGCAGAAACTGAAGTTCCTGGAAGAAGACCCCAGGAAATCACTGGAGGTTTTTGGTTCGCATACGATAAAGAAGGAAGAGATAGCAACAAACTTGGAGAGGAAACTTTCTGTTCTAACTTGGGATGCTATTCCATTTCCTAAGGCACAAAACCTGCCATCAAATTCTGCTAGCAGCCAGATATATGAAGATGGAGAAAGTGATGTTAGTTCTGATCTTTTCGAGATAGAGAACATTTCCTGCAGTACACAACCAATATTCAGTAAGCAAACTTCTGATGGTATGTCGGGCTGTATGACTCCGGCAAGCCGGTATGAGCCTAGTGAAACCAGCATAGAGTGGAGTGTTGTAACCGCCAGTGCTGCTGATTTCTCTTTTGTCTCTGATTACGACGAACGGAAACCTGCAGATAGGACTGGTTTGACATCAACGCCGAGAATCCGCCGCCCAAATAGTCTACTGGGTTGCAAGAATCATAAAGCAGTGGAAGTTGCTGAAACTGGATATAGGAGAAATGAAAAAGGTAAGCCTCGCTTGCATCATCAGCATAGAAGGTCATTAGACGCCATGCAAGTAATGAAGTTACCAGGTGATTCTAAGGTGAAAGATTTTGACTTCCCTTGATTGCTGCTTGCTCTTGTTGTTATTATTATTATTATTATTATTATCATTATTATTATTAGTATTATTATTATTTTACCAAGGAAGAGCTCTCCCCTTCGCCACAGTACTCTTAGTGCATGTATGAAATATTTTCCTGGGTGAGATTAGCTGATAATTGTTCTTCTTTTTCATCCCAAATAAGAAATAAAATTCTTTTTCTTGGTAACTGTATGTTATGATAATGTTATTTAACTCAAAAGCCCCTGATTCTTCTGTTCAGTGATTGAGCAAATCACAAGCTTTTTTATCCACAAATTATGTCTGGCAAAGGCAGATCAGCATAGAAACATGGAAAGTGAATCTTGATTTGGGTATGTTGGTTGGACATTGAAGACACAAGTTAAGTAAACCACACACATTTGACCACCCTTGTCCAAACCCCAATTCGTTTTTCCACTTCCAAAGAATTTATTCTTGCTCTCTTGATTTTATAACTAGAGGGGGTCTTCCATGTTTTTGGACCTTCTCTTTATAAATACTTAACCAGAATAAAATTTATGTAGCCACCTTTGCCTCACTTTAGAAACTACAAATCTAAGAGTTGGGGTTGGCATGTATCTCCATTAAACTTAGAACAAAAGGTCCCTACAATATGGACATGTACACTAAAGCAACCTACATTTGGATTCCACTCCAATCCTTAACTTTTACCTCTTTCTGCTCTAATTTTATAAACGAATCCACCTTTAATCTTTAAACATCATTTCCACATTTAGTTATGCTTTTTCAAAAAACAGACATATAGAAAATATCTTAAACTGGATGTTTAATTGTCGGTTTGTAATGAGTTTACAGTCTATAAAATTGTTTTTGAATATGAATTTAAATCGATTTAGTTTAAATATTTAAATGAAATTTTGATAGACAGGAACTCAATTCAAATATCTATTTCAAGGAATCCTGTCTGTATTAAGCTTCCCTTCAAAACACTTTTATCTAGTGCAAGTAATTGTTTTTATTTGTTTTCAAGTGAATTTTATTTGTGATTGGTGGTGGGTGGCACAGTCAAACCGACAAATAGGCTATACATTTGTTATTTTAAGCTAGTTTGGTTGGTGAAAAAATAAAGTGTGTATAGCCACGAAAATGACTAATTACTATTATTGGTATATAGTTCATAGAAATAATTCTGAAAATTAGAATAAGATTATTTCATCACTCGGAATCACCTATTCTCTACTAGAATTTAAAAAAGAAAAATTTAATCCAACAAGTGAAATAATATTTTGTCATTTATATAAATATTGTTGCGATATACTCATTATATATTACAAATTAAAATGTAAGATACTCATATATATATATAATTTTAAATTTATATTTAACTTAAACACAAATCAATTTTAATTATCTAATAACAAACTATAAGACATTTATATATATATATTATTTTTCTATTTATTGTGAAATATAGAGTCCCCAGGTAAATTGTGAACCAAGAGATGATAACATACCATCCACCACAACACTGGTGTAGGGAAGACATAAATTATGCAGAGAAAACAACTTGCTTTCCAAATGTTGATTGCAAAAGACACCACACGTTTAGACAGTCAAGGAGTCGACATTTGTACTGTGCATTTAAGATTTGCTCTATTTCTATTGGGATTCAAACTACAGATACGGTAGCAAATTCCAATAATAGAATCATATTAGGAATGTCTTCCATTGACATGCTCAACCCATTTAGGTTAGAATTTAGATATCTGGCAAACACCTATTTACCCGGTCGACTTGAGCAAATCCCATAAAACAGTAAAAAGTAGTACGTACAAATGGTTTATGAGACCAAAATAATTATACTGAAAGAAACCGATAGATTTGGAAGTCAGGCAACCATGTGAATGATGTGATGAGAAAGGAATGCTAGGAAATGGAGGCAGATATGCCATTAATGCATAGCAGAGGGAGAGGTTGCCCATCACAATCCATCCAGGGGGCAAAAAAAGAAAAAAGAAATGAAAATCCTCTCCTCTAGCTGTGATTGTAATAACTCAAGCCACAAGGAGTAGCAAATGGAATGTCTGTAAAGGGACCAATTCGGAGATAGATTGATAATAAAACTGAAGCTGTGCACATTTAATTTGACTACTTGTCAAGGACCACTTTGGAACAGGCATGCCTTTAATGCTTCCTATATGTGAATCTTTTAGCAATTTAAATCATTGATCCAAACACTGAAAGAAAAAAAAAAAACTTTTTTGTGGACTCGGTTAATTACTAAAATTATTATAGTCAGTTATTGTGTATATATACCCATCAATTTTATTATATCATATATTAAAATATTATTATAAATAAATAATTTATAATTCAACGTGTTTAACTAATTGAAAATTTCTAAAAAAAATGTCAATAAAAAGATAAATCTAATATTTTTTTTATTTAATTCAAAAAAATATAAACACTCATAAAAATCGCAATATTTGGAGCAAAATTAATTATTTTATTTAGAAATGCTTGAGTAATTAGATCCCTCCTCCCATCAAAACCAAGTATTTCAGAACTTTGCCATAGATGTTGTTGCACCTTTTCTTTCATTATCAATTTGGCAGGACGTTTTTCTTTTTGGGTCTTCTAGCTCATCAACTTCCAGGGACATAATTCAGATTTTGCTGCGCAAGTATAGTGGAGGATTTGAAAGAAAATTAATCCACTTTATGAGGACTTTAGAAAGCCAGAAATAAAGTTAAAATTTTTTTTTCTCAGAAAATTCCTGCTAGTGGAGGAAGACCTTCTAGGGATAAGAGACATAGGGCTAAAGAGAGAGCCAAAAAAGGATCTTTCGTGTATAATCCTGCATAATCTCTCCTAAAGGCTCGACTGTCTAAAGATGTTGCAGAATTCAATAATGCTTTGCAGTTTTCTTAAACTGAAGCTTCTTCTTGTCTGAATCCGTCTCGTGCTAATTTGGAAGATTGGAACCAAAATCAATTTTGATACCAACCAACCACTAATTCTAGATCTTTGTCTGGTGCCTAAGGGTACATGGCCATCATCGGCATGATGATTGGTTCCTCAAGCAGTCCTTGTAGGAAATGATTTCAGAATCAATCAATGTGCTACCAGAGACTCCCCAATCCTTGTGTTCATCAACAGCCAGTGTTTTACATGATATAGATATTACTAATATTTATTCAGTATATTCATTTTTCATTTTGTTCTTAGGTGTTGGCTCGTGATAAAGAAAAGCAATTGTTCTTCTCTCCTTTGTAATTTCATTTGCCTCCATTAAAGAGAAAAAAAGAACTCTTAGCCCATCCATTTTAGGGATGAAAACTCCTTTTGCTTTATAGAGGCCATTCTAGTACGTTATAGACTCCGGGCCAACATGCATTCCGGATTTATGATTAGGCCTTCAAGCTCAATAATTATTGCTTTTTTTTGCGCTCCTTCACAAGCGCAAGCCCAAAAATGTTTTAAACATCTATATCCTGCCCTTTAGAAAATGCGAATTGGGCCGACGAAAACCTAACACAACATAAATAAATTTAAAACATATTTGAGATTAAGTTTTAGTTATTCGATATCTATTATTTAAATAACTTTTAAATAGATATGAGTCAGAAAATCTAAATTAAGTATCCCATAACCATTTGAATGATATATATATATATATAAAAACTCTAAAACTATATAATTTAGAGTTTGTAATTTTTTATTATTTTTATTAAAATATATTATAAAATTTAATTATAATAAACGAATTAATAAATAAATATTTATTTAATTATTTAATTATTTATATAAATAAATATTTAATATATATATTTAAATATCTATAAAATTTATTTAATAACTATATATATTAAATATATTTTTATCAAATTTGAATAGTATACTAGTATTTTTATATAAATTCAAATAAATTTAGATAATAAATATATTTTTTTAAATGGATTTAAAATATATTAATATGATATTTATATTAATCGGACTCAAATTTAAATATTGTTAGTGCAGGATTTCCCTCCCAGTTACTATTCTTACTATCCTTCAATTTTCTGTTTAGCTATAATTTTGAAGGCTCCCTTCTAAGTTTTTATTTTCTGAATATTCCTTTTTCTAATTTCCTTAAAAATGGAAAAATCTTGGGAACAGTAACGAGTAACTTTTAGTTATTTTGATAAATGATTCTTTAGTAGCCATATATTTCGTACTATTGTATAATTATTTATACATTAAGAATTAAAATACAATATCTATGTATTTACTTATTTTTATTAGTATTATAATCTATATTACAAGTAAACTTACCGAGTTAAATTATTTATTTATATTTTTTGAAAAATTAGTTAGATTATGTAACATTCCAAAAATAATCATAAATCAAAAGTATTTAACACATTAATCATACATCAAAAGTTTACTAATTTATATGATTCTCTGTTTAACATTAAATGAAAAAGGGAAAACAAAAAAGAATTAAAGAATTTTGACTTATTTATTTCGTAAAAGGAAGTAATTTGATTTTTCTGGTGCTTGATTGCCGGCTTTGCCGTAGAAAATATCTAAACACAAACAATAGTTAACAGACAGAGGTACTACACAAAACCCCGTTAGGTGAAATCTACCCATGAAATCCTTAAACTACCCCTATTCAGTATTTTGAATACCTAAAACACCCTTGTTTTACCACGCGTCGCAGAATGGTTGGGTACATAAATAATCCATCTTAATACTTCTATATACTGGGTGCAAACTCCCAAAACCCTAACCCTTTTGTTGCCACGCTTACACACATTTCTCTCTCTCCCTCCCTCTCCTATCACCAAATAAAAGAGACAGAGGGCTGAAGTACTAGGGTTTTAGCCAATCCCTCCCTCCCTCCAAAAAACAGAAAACGGGTTAGGTTAGCGTTAAAAACAAAATGGTTGCAGACAAGGGGAAGAAGATGAAGGTAGCATCAGCAACAGAGAAAGGAGAAGAGGAAAACAATCAAATTGATGAAGCACTTGTTCTCTCTATCGAGAAGCTTCAAGAGATCCAAGAAGATCTCGAAAAGGTTATATCTTTATATTTTCTGTTGATTTTTATGTGTTAGGATATGTTTTCTTTTTGTTGTGTTTTTGCGCTTTTCTTTTTCTGTTCACACGTGAATATTGGAAGTTAAATTTATGTAAATTTACTGAATTTTGGATATGAATCTTCTTTTTTGAAGACCGTTAATTGATTTGAATTGAAGCAGGCTGAAATGCAAGATGTTGAAAAAAACTAAACTTCTGAATTGGTGTGCAGTTAGATGCTACTGGACTTTATTCTAGTTATTAATTAAGTTACATGGGAGATGAGAGCTTGCCGTATTCTTAGTATATCATTTGATTTCTTACGCAAGATGATAGCTTTTTGCAGTATATATTTGCTAACGTACCATGTTGTTGAAACAGTATTTGTATGTCTTGTGTAGGCATACAAACACACACTTGTATGACACTGTTGCTCATAGGTACTGGTTATTGTGTTATTTTATCTATGTTTCCAGATCAATGAAGAGGCAAGTGATAAGGTCTTGGAAGTAGAGCAGAAGTACAATGAAATACGCAAGCCAGTTTATGATAAGCGAAATGAGATCATCAAATCAATTCCTGACTTCTGGTTAACTGCTGTTAGTGATTCATTTTAATCTTCTTCTTTAATGCGGCTTTTAATATGATGGTTAATATCATGTTCATGGCTCCTATTAGCAAATTGAGTCATTTTGCTTCTTTTGCAGTTTCTAAGTCATCCTGCTCTTAATGCTATTTTAAGTGAGGAGGATCAAAAGGTTTGGGTTTTGTTTCTAATAAACTGAGTATTACTCTATGCACTTAAATTCATACTTTGACCTCCAGTTTTTCCCCTTAGTTTCTGTGGTTCTGTGACACAACCCCCTCCTTATTCTTTGTTTAACTTTTTGGATAAACTTTAAAACTGATTTACCCACTGTCATCACTCAATTCAAATTGTTTAAGTTGGATGCTTAAGTTTGTAATAATTCCTTCTCCGTTTTGCTTTCTTTTCTTAATAGATATTCAAATATTTAAGCTCCCTGGAGGTGGAGGACTTTAAAGATGTGAAATCGGGTTATTCTATAACGTTTGTGAGTTTATTCTCCTGTGTTGGGCTTGTTTCATGAGAAACTGATTTTATTTTATTTCCATAAAAAATTTCTGGATACTAACAATTGGAATAACGGTTGGCTACAAACTTTTTCCTATTCTATTCAGAACTTTGAACCCAACCCTTATTTTGAGGATACAAAGCTTACAAAGAGTTTCACATTCCTTGATGAAGGAACAACAGAAATTACTGCAACACCAATTAAATGGAAACAAGGCATGGTATGTCTTTATGTTTTGTTATGCTTCACAGTTCTGAATTGTTTGTTTTGTTTTGCGTATTCTGTTTAATCTTACTTTGAAAATGTGAAGGGCATAGCTAATGGAGTTACTCATGAAAAGAAAGGGAACAAGAGACCTTTGATTGAGGAAAGGTTGGTTCTCTTGACCACTTATCTTTTTTATTTTCAATTGTTAAAATCTTTTGAAGCTGTATTTTTTTGTTCTAATGTGTTTTCAGTCTTCTTATTTCATCTTCTTTTTTCCTTTTTGAAATATCATATTATTCCAGTGTCAGTACGTTTTTATGATAGTGGTAATATGCTGGTACTTCTTCAATAATATGCTATTCATATATTTCTTTATCTGCGTCTCTTCTTTCCCCAATCAAATTTAAATGCGGATTATGCTTGTAGGATGTTCTAAACATTAAAAAAAAAAAAAAACTTCCTGGTTTTGACCACCTTGTGACATTTTATTATTACCTAGCGTAGCATTGGAAAACATTTAAATTTGAGCTTGTATACAAAAGTTAGGTCTGTCGTCATCTTATAGATACTTCCTCGAATGCAGCTTCTTCTCCTGGTTTTGTAGTACCGAGCAAAAAGAGATGATTGAGGACATACAGGATGAAGTACGTTCTATCTATTTGTTTTATGTTTATAGCTTTATCCAGTCCTATTTGCACGTCTTTTCTTCTTGATCTTCTTTTTCTCATCGAAGCTGTTCATTGATAAAACATTTGCAGATTGCAGAGATCATCAAGGAAGAAATATGGCCCAATCCACTCTCTTATTTTAATAATGTAATGTATCTATTGTGTTTTTTCTCTATTTTTCTTTCTTACTAAAGTAATTTGGCAGCAATATTCAGCTCTCATATTCTTCAATGTAGGAGGATCCTGATGAAGAGGACTTTGAGGGCGATGAAGAAGGGGTAATTATATTGCTGTCATTACAGTTTATTAATATTGTTTCATTACATGCCTATAGGTGTTTCTCCCATCTATGATTCTATACTGTTCATTCCATAGTTCATCTAAATATACTATATGGAATATATGCATTACAATTCAATTTGGTGCACAATGACATTAATCTTGGTTGGTTTCTTGAAGTTGGATTTAAGAGTTGAAAGTTAATGATTTCCTGCTTTCATTAAGATGAACTATACTAGGGAGGCAAAGTAGGGTAGATACAGCTGGTGTATCTGATACATGATTGGAGGCTTGAGTTGTTCTATGACATTTTGTCCTGGTTGTGCATCTTTGGAGGTGTGTACATATTGACTGTAGTTACTATTACTGGCAATAGGCAGCATCAGTTGATTGCGATAACTTTTGGAGGATGTGCTACTGTGCTATTGTCTTTCTGGATGAGCTTTTTTTTTTCTTTTGTCCTGAATTCTGTTTTTTAAAACATAAGTTAAACATGAACATTGACGTTATCACTAATGCTTAGTTTGAATTGAGGAATAGGGAGATATATGACAGGATAAGCCCAAGGGATACAAAGCATCCTTTTGTTTTGGAGTTTAATGAGGTGGGAAAAGAAAGGATAAGAAGAAATAGTTATCCCTTGAAACCAACCCACCCACCCCCTCTCCTCTTTCAAAATTGAGGGAATAAGAGTATTCCTTCCATTAACGTCAAATATATCCTTTTGTATTATAACCTTAATACTTATTATCCTTTCTTATTCCTCGGAACGTCCAAATGTAGGAACTCGTTTAACCTTCCATTTCTTATCTTTTCTCATGTCATTGATTCACTATTATCCTTTATTTTTTCTATCCTGCTAAAACTCCCATAATAAGGGTCATTGGACTCCATAGATGTTGTACATCCCAAGTCTTAGCATAGGATGTTAACTTATTGACTCGAGTGATTCACTGCAATGCAAAAACCATACATGTCCAAAACTACTTGATGATAATTGCTTTTGACATTATAGTGATGTAGAGGCTAACTTAAAATTTGGATAAGCTGATTATTCCTGGCATATTTAAGGAGCTTGAAGAAGGGCAAATTAACTGATATCTGATTTTCGGACTTGTTCCTGGTTGCAGGATAAGGAGGGTGATGACTCTGAAGAGGATGAGGACGAGCAAGATGACGACGAAGATGAAGAAGAAGAAGATGGTGATGCAGACAATTGAGTACTCCTTTAATGTCTGTTTATTTGTGTCAGATATTCTCTTTTTTGGTAATAGCTTGTGTAAAGTGGTCTCTTAAGGGTTTTTGAGTATCAGCAGGTGATAGGGAGAAGAACCAATCTTAACCTCTTATGATAGCTTTCTCTGCCGTGTAGGTAACTGACTGGTATTATATGTCCAGTCCATGGTTTTCTGACTTGTTTTCTTATCCAGTCAAGGCCTTTTTTTTGTTCTTCTGTTGGTTACTGTTATGGTTTCCTCCCTGATATGCTGTCTTCTAGATGATTATTTTATGGACTTTAATGTTTACATCTCTTAGTTTTATCTTTGATAAAAAAAAGGGTAGAATTACACTACATGAGTACATGGTGTAAAGTCTGGACAATCTATTTTGGAAAATATATTTTCTGTTGTCAGTTTTAAATTCAGATTATTAGCAGCAGATTGAGAATTTTGTTTAGAAGTCACTTGGGTTCTTTCTTCATAAGATTATTGGTTCATCTGTGACCGCATTAGAAATTACTTGTATAGCATTATGATTTATGATTCCCCGTCTGTTCTGCCATTTTCTTTGAAATATATGCTTGTGGTACATTCAACGAGTAGTTTCCCTTTGCAAAAACGTTTGGTCACCTTCGGAACAGCTCTTTGCTTTCAGTTCATTTTCTAAGTAACATATTGTCCTGTTTTCCCACAAATCGTTTTCCAACTTAAGGTGCTATAATGTTGATTGCATCTAAGCTGGTCATTTTTGTATCTTTTTTCCCTGATCATTTTACCAATAATGTATGTTCTTTTTTTAAGTAATTTTGAATTAGTGAATGGGTTTACGATTATATGTTGTTGAGATGATGCTATCACATTGCAGGAAAAAGTATTTGAAATTAGTTGATTTGGACAAGCCAAATTTGAACCATCACCAATATTATTTTTATCCGTTAAAATCAGATGTGAGCTGGATTATCAAAAGCTTAATTAGAAATATATTTAAGTCTCGAATCTTGGAAACCTTAATTATTTTTTAGGGTAAGATAGAAGCTCAACTGGTGATTACATCCTTTCATTTCATACCAATTAAAAAACTCTTCCTAATTACATTCTTAATTATTTAAATATTTTCAATCACCATCAACTATATTTTAGTGATCAATAATTGGATTTTAGCTACCGGTAATATTTTAAATATCAATAATTTAATATTATTTTTTAAATATTAAAATACAAATAAAAATTGTATCGTATTATGTATTCTTTTGCTATAATCAATTTTTTTTGTTATAACTTAATAAAATAATATAATGTTTTGATGATATAACCAAATAAGATAATTGAATCTGGTTCATAATATTATACCAAATATAGCCTGGCTGCAGAGCTGTCGGAGGATCTGTTTAAACAAGAAAAATGGCCAACTGGAGCATTCCCACTGTTGATCTCTCACCTTTCTTCAAAGAAGACGATAAAGATGGCAAGAAAAAAGCCATGGAAACAATCAGCCAAGCTTGCTCTGAGTATGGATTCTTCCAAATTGAAAACCATGGTGTTCCCCTTGAATTGATGAAACAAGCCCTCAAGCTCTCGAAGGAATTTTTTGATTTTTCTTATGAGGAAAAGCGCAAGTACAGTCCTGAATCAGGTGCGCCCCTTCCCGCTGGTTATAGCAAGCAGCCAGAACACTCCCCTGACAAGAATGAATACGTTTTGGTCTTCCCCCCGGGGTCAGGCTTCAATGTCTACCCTCCAAACCCTCCTGGATTCAGGTATTTTCTTTTATTCATTTTGAGATGTTGGAGACTTCAAGGCAGACACTTGATTATTGGAAAATTGCTTAATGTGGGTTGACATACAGTTAGATCAATTAATTTTTGGATGAACTTATCTGCGCACCTTGAATCTAAAATTAATGGTAACTATCCCTTTGATAATGCTAGGGAGGTCCTTGAAGGATTCTTCTCTTACTTGACCAAGACGGGTTCGCTTATAGAGAGCATCATAAATGAGTGTCTTGGTCTCCCCCACAATTTCCTCAAAGCATTCAACCATGATAGGTCCTGGGATTTCCTGGTAGCTTTGCGCTATTTTCCTGCCACTAAAAGTGAAAACAACGGACTAACAGACCATGAAGATGGAAACTGTCTCACTTTCGTGTTCCAGGATGAAGCTGCAGGATTACAAGTTCGGAAAAATGGAGAATGGATTCCTGTAGCACCTACAGAGAACAGTATAGTAGTAAATGTTGGTGACATTATCCAGGTAATAATATTTTGTTTTGCTCTTTTTTTTTTCTTTTTTTTTTTTTACTTCAGTAATTTTTAAGAGATGACATGACTGAGTCGAACTCTGATTCTCTCCACTAGGTTACCAGTTAAACTCAATTGTTTGGTTTCCTGCTTCCATTCTCTGATCTTCTGTTTCTTTTTTTCTGTTCTTCTTCTACTTACATTATTATTTATCTCAAATAATCTGAGACCTTGGATGTTTATGGTGAAAGGTGTTGAGCAACAACAAATTTAAAAGTGCAACCCACAGAGTGGTGAGACCTGAAGGAAAGAGTCGATACTCTTATGCATTCTTCTACAACTTGCAAGGAGATAAGTGGGTTGAGCCATTGCCAAAGTTTACTAAAGAGATTGGAGAGCTACCCAAGTACAGAGGTTTCTTATTCAAGGAGTATCAGGAGCTGAGAATGAGAAACAAGAGCCATCCACCTTCAAGACCTGAGGATGTGATCCACATAACTCATTATGCAATCAACAATTAGACAGGAGTGAAACTGCAGTTGATTAATTACTTAGCTTGTTGGGTATTTCTTTTAATCTCTTTGATAAGCTTTGCTTGGTAAAACAAGCTGAAAAAGACAGAAGAAAATAAGAAAGACAGAGAGACACTTGATTGCGCAGTATTCCTTTCTTTTTGGGTTAATTTTGCAATGGAATCTGATAGACATAAACAGAAAATGATGGAATTTGATCTTTAACTATACAAGTCAATAGTTAGTTTGTTGTTTCTGTATCATATTCTCCCGATCAGGCAGTGTCCGCAGTCAATCCATGCCAAAATTCAGAAATCTGAACCAACTTATAAACAAATCCAGCGTAGAACTCTAGAACATACACTATTTGGGTTTTGTATACTTGTCTTGTAGGAAAGAAAAAAGATTCCGGTATAAGAGGGTGATAGTTCAGATTGAGCTGTTATGATTTTTTTATCTTTTGAAAGGGAAAAAAAGAAAGAAAAAAAAAAAGAATAGGATGCTCAAAAGGTTTACTCTAATATCCTGCATTTTGAGGTGAGCATACTACTACTGTACTACTAGTCAAATAGTTAATGCTCTAAAGTTAAATTTAAGAATCAGGCTACATTTAATTTGCAAAGTAGGATGAAAAATTTATGAGAATAAAGCTACTTATTACAAATTCAGGATTACCTTCGAATAAATACACACACGATCTATGGATATCGAAAGTTAAGCAAAAATTACTTGGCATCATAACTCTCATGTTTGTATAAGTGGGCTGGCAATCTCAATGTAGGCACTACTTGTAGTGGGGTTTTTAAGAAACTTGGTGATCCTGGTATCGCGGATAAGTCGATCTCTTCAGGCACTACGGCATCAGGCAAGCTCCAGTTGAAATGATGCAACAAATGACCAATCATGGACGTCGCCAAATTGATACCAAGCTGGGCAGCAGGGCACATACGCCTCCCTGCACCAAATGGCAACAATCGAAAATCATAACCTTTCATTTCAACGTCTTCCTCCAAGAATCTTTCAGGTTTAAACTCTAGTGAGTCTTTCCAAATTTCAGGATCACGTCCTATAGCTCTTACATTAACGTGAATGTTTGTTCCTTCAGGAATGTCGTATCCGCCAATCTTGACATCGGCATTTGCCTTGTGCGGTTGTAGAAATGGAGCTGGAGGGTGCAATCTTAGCGCTTCCTTCACTACGCATCGGAGGTAAGGGAGGTTTGAGATGTCTGATTCAGACATAACCCGTTTGTTTCCAATTACATGGTCAAGTTCTTCTTGTGCTTTCAACTGTAACCTTGGATTCTTGACAAGCTGAGCCATGGTGTATTCAACAACTACAGTACTAGTCTCCATGCCTGCGGTTGTCACATCCCAAAGTAATCCTGTAATGTCCTCATCGCAAATTCCATTAGATGTCTCTTGCAAATTGAGAAGTGAATCAACAAGATGCTGCTTAGCATCACAAACCTTCTTATGCTCCTCCATTATTGCTCGAATGAGGCTGTCTCTACGAGCCAGAAGTCCTGAAAACGCCTTGTTTCGAAAACGAAAGATCCAGTTCAGCCACCATATATGCTCAGCTGGGGTAAGAGAAGTTGCAAGCTTCATTTCATCACCAAAGATTGCTTTAAATTCAGAGCCTAGTTCGTTCGTTACACCTTCTCTAGTCAGAAATCGGCTGCCTAATACTAACATACTAACGCTATTTAAGACTACTGGATTCAAATACTTTCTGAGAAACAAATTGTCGTCTTGCTTGTTATCAAGACAAGTAGAGTCTTTATAGATGGATTCAATCATTGCTCTAACTTCACCTTCTCTAATAGGTCTAAAAGCTTCAGTACCCTTCTGAGAGAAGAGCTCGAGCATACAAATTTTTCTTAGCCTGGCATATTGAGGACCATAGTCAGCCCATAAAATGCCTTTGCCGTTTCTGGACATTATACTGACTGCTTTATTTCTGGGCCTATGAGCTAGTACCTGGTCCTTGTCTTTGAGCACTTCTTCTGCCAACTCTGAGGATGAAACGACAACGTTAAGTGTTGAACCAACCCAAATTGATATAATCCGGCCATAAGTTTGTGACCAGTTGTCAAGACATTTGGATACGTCTGGTTCAATGTTGGGTAAGTTTCCTAGTACTGGCCATGGAAATGGGCCTGGAGGGAGCTTGTATTTAAGCTTTTGGTAGTATTTGCAAGTAAAAGAAAAGATGAACACGATGGAAATGAAAAGGAGGAAAGGATCCATTTTCTGCATGTGTTCTTGCGGAAATGGTAGAGAAAGTGAGTGCTGCCATAGGAAGCTGAAGTTAATATAATGTCATGAGTCATTTAAACGAACAAGTGAAATTAATTAATCACATTAAATATTTAAAAGTATGAATACTCCATTAATGTAATTACAAGTTACAGTCTATAAAGGTCGACCTTATTAAATGCAAACTCAATTTAATAATGATAACTCTCTTAGAATAGTATTACTAATAAAAAGAAAATTGTAGCCGGAAATAAAATGTTATGAATTAAATTTGCTTGGATGCTAAATATCGTAATCTCAGGCAAATTATATAATATACATATAAAAGAGATTTACAAGGAGGAACCATACGATGTAATTGAAAAGATCAGCTACCCGTCCCCCATTGTCTTCAAGGGGCCATGCATATGTAATGTCAACCTGCTGTTCATATCTGATATCTTCCCTGAATTTGGTTTACAAAACCAAGGACATGTCTGTTGATTTTTCTTAAATTAATGCTGAAAGCCTGAAATTTAAGTTTTTCATTTTATTATTATTTTTAAGTTCCTTCCATATCCGTTTCTATAATAAAAGTGAAACTGAAAGTGAAGATAGCTGAAATAGCCGTTTCTTTTTCTTTTTCTTTTCTTAAGAAAAATCAGCAATAAATAATCCCATATTTTTAATAGAATGTAAATAAATATTGCCACCGGATGCTTTCTTTCTTCTATTAACTAATAAAATCAAGAAAGTAAATAAATGAATAAATAAATAAATAAAAGGGTAAACAAAACTCATCATGTCAACAGAAAAGAGAAAATTAGGAAGAGGATAATATATATATATATATATATATAGAGAGAGAGAGAGAGAGTTGCTGAAATTAATGAATGTAATGTGAGCATGTTGTTTTTAGTTGGATTAGATGTGTGTACCTAAGTGGCAGCTTTTGCACGAGCCATAACAAAATCAGAAGTTAGAATCCAACCATATTGATAATGCTGTGTACCTGTTAATGACATCTGTTGCTAAAAGGTATGTCTTTAAAGTCTAAACATTACATGTGCTATTCTTTTTCATTTTATTTCTTGAAGATTGAATAAAGAAAAAGAAAAAAAAGTCATTATTATCTTAAAAACAAAATTCTTTTTTTTTTTAAAAAAAAAAAAAAAAGGAAAGTTGATTGAGATACCATCAACAAGGAAATGCATATACAAGTAATCTTCAGAGTTAAAATGTTAAAAACAAAAAGGAAAAAAGAAAAAAAGAAATGTAATGTCTGAGATAAAGGAAACGCAAAATAGGGTTTTTTTATATTTTTTTTTTTTGGGTTTTAAGAAAGAAAGAAAAATATGTATGAATATAGTGGTGTGAAAAAGGAAGACAGCATTTTGAAAAGAATTAGTGAAATTGGAATAAACAAAAGGGAAAAAGGAAAAAGAAGAGAGTAAATGAGGTGTAGAATTAGAGTTTGTCTTCAATCAAATACTGGAAGCATCAGAGAGAAGTACCAAGTGGAGTTTGTGCTTTCTTTTCCTTTTTCTTTGGTTAAATTATGGACAATTAATGTCCTAACCTCATCCATTTGGGATTAAACCCCAGCGAACCTTACATATAATTTTGGAGTGGACGTTCATTACTATTTTAGGCCATAATAATTGGATTCCTTTAATTACTCTTTAAGCCCGAGAGTTGTGCAAGTTATATTTTACTGTTCTGCTACTGATACTTTCTTTTATCACGCTGTCAGTGTTACATTTATATATATAAAAATAAAATCAAATACATGCATTTATAAGTTAAATTGAAATATTCATATAAAACATTTGAAGTTTAGTTCAAGTGATAAAAATAAAATAAAAAATTTTAAAATGATTATATATTATTATATAATTTATTATCGGTTTATATTTTTATAAATTATATAAAAGTGATAAATAATTTTTATAAATAAAAATAATTATAAAAAAATGATAAATATGCAATGAAGCATTTAACCATAAAAAGAAGACAATACATACATGCATAAAAGTCAAATATAAAATTCTTTAATATTTGTACTATTAAACTAAAAGCATAGATATCCAATTAATGGGAGCGCCTTGACTTTATGGGAGACTCAGCTGAAATTATTTTCAATTTGATCCCTAGAAAATTGAAAACAGTCCAAAATTATTAACTACTTTGTCGTGATGTAGAATTAATTAAGATATGGGAAAAAAATATGGAATTGAAGGTCACTTTCAAGCTTTAGTTGGAGTGTTGTGATTGGCTGTGTGTAAGATTTTTATGGATAAGATACTCAAATGACGAATGTGGTTTGTCTCATTGTGGACAACGAAACCGAAAAAGAAATATTACATAAATAAATAAGTAGATAAATAGTACTGACTTTACCCACTTGGATTGGAGGGCATCTTATTCTACTTTTATCCTATTATGTTTCTATTTCTTGGCTAAGTCAATCACTTGAATCCACAATAAAATCAAATAAATTTGAGGGTAGGATTGAAGTTTATTTCTATCTATTTTAGAATGCAAACAAAATCATGTTTAAAAGAGACGGACCCTTTTTATGTATGAATTATTTAATTATTTATCGTTCACCGTACATTTCATTTTTAAGTCGAAAATGAAATAAATTCTAAATCCCAAGAGGAAAAAACGACTTACAATTAGATAGTTTAATCTATTTATAGTCTTTTTTATATACTAAAATTTTGAATGTAGCTGAATGCTGTTAAATAGAAAATGGAATCTTAATTCTCTTGTGAGACAGAATAGAGTTAAAAATGAAAATTTGATGTCATCAAAATGTAAAAGTGGCCATGGAAGATATATACAAACACATGTAAAAAAGAAAAGGTTATAAAATTTTGCATGAAACGCATATGTTTGGTAGCAAAGATTCCAAAGGAAAGAGAAATTGTTGTTTTCTTGTATCCTCTGAGCAATCAGCATCCATGGCAGGAGTTGCATTGCTTTCATCTTAGTCTCTGTGTGTGTATGTATTTATATTTATCGTACCAAAAATTATGTGATTAAATATGATATATGCATAGGAAAAAAAAAAAAGATTTTGTTTTCCCCTCAAAAGAATAGATTTCCTTTTTGTCATTTTGCTTATGCAAGAACTTATATTCTTCTGGGTAACACTTTTACACCAAACTTAATTTATTACTCTTAATAATAATTTATTTCTAACACTTTCTTATAAAATTTTATGAGTTCATAATATTTTTATATTCAAATAATTAACATCTGTAATCTAGATTTAAGAATTAAAATTAGAATTCAATTATGAAATTATTTTAAAGTAAGTATCATGATTCTAGTTTTTATCACTCTAGAAAGATTAATGTAGATAACGGGCAGTTTCGAATTTCAAATTTTTTTCAAAATATTGAATAACTTATTACCAGTGAAACATGAAATGCTTCAAAAAAATCAATCGGTTTTTGTGAGTACCTCTCTTCTCTTCTTTTTTTCTTTTAGCTCCATTGGAAATGGACCACAAAGTAGCAATATATATATATGTATAGTATGGAATTAGAGAGTAAAACATAATGCATTGGTACAAAATGATTGGAACCAGAAATAGGAATGTATGAAGCGAATATATTACATCATCCTAACAACTTGGAGTACCCTCAATCGAATTTTATTTTCTTACAAAAAAGATAACTCCCACATCACATGTTAGACGACACAATTGAGAATGACTAATTGACTTATTATATATGCAAATGCTTAAACAACATAACAATATTTTAAGGTGTGCTGTTCACGTGATTACATGATTCAAGTGGGGCTTACCCTCAATTGGGTGGATCTTAGATAATGGATATCTTTGTATAAGAATTGTAAGTGGGGATAGATTTTCTTTTCTTTTCTTTTCTTTTTCCTTTTTCTTTTTTTGATTGGAGGCAGAAATTGTTTTAACAGGGATTTTCATGAAAGTAAAGCCTGTGAATTGATATCTAAATGGTATAACAGGGAAATTGATGTGACCCAACTTCCTGTTCTAAAATTTTTCAGTAGTAATGGAAAGATTCCAACTGTCTAATTCTTCCTTTTAGTAGCCTTACATCTTTTTATTCTTTTGGAGCTTGGACTGTATTGCTACAAAACAATCCTACAATTCTTTTTTTTTTTTTAATTATTATAGATCAATAAAAAGACAGTCAAAGAAAAAGAAACATGAGATTTGTTTAGTAGGGTTTTACTTATGATATTTATTATTAATTAATTGAGAAAGATTTCGAGTTCTAATCTCAGTTGATCATTTAAAATTATAGTCAACTATAAAAGAGGGGCAGCTCCAATGTTTTTACTTTATCAATTAAGTGAAGGAATTCTCTAAATTAAGGGTTAAACACAGGATGATTTTGTTTTGGGCTTTGGTTGACCATATATTAACCTTTAAAGTTAGCATGTAAGTGAAAATGGATTTGAGTCTTGAACATATATAATTCAGTCAGCCCAAAGGAGTATTAATTCCTGAAAAGATTTTGAGGTCTGCTCTGGGTCAGGCTAAGACTCATATATTGTCATGCGATCTAAGCTTAGATATAGGAATTAATTTGTCATCAGGCTGAATTATAGTTCAGTGTCTGAAATCAAGCAATTCAGAGTAAAGGAACTATAAAATCAAAGCTCATAGACAAGAAAATTATTAAATAAAAGCTGATGGGTCACACCATAAATCTAAAAAGATATGCAGCTAGCTACTCGAGAGCTATTAAATATCAAGCTAGCAATTGCGACCCATGACTCTTATGATCTGAGGCAAGTGCTACTGTGCTAGTACCACCAGACATTCTTAGACAAACTAGAATGGACTCCATTAATGGTGTAACAGTACGCAACGTAGCTAGCGAAGTAGAAATCCATAGGAATCGAGAGTGTCGGACCGAACTGTATCAATAGTCATATTATCAGGTAGATTAGAATTGAACAAAATTAATTAATACTTAAAAAAAAAAAAAACTATTATAAAGAAAATTGAAAAAGAAAATTGCGAGAAGGAACATGGGATCAACTAAATATGGCAATCTATTTAGATAGTTAAAAGAAAGCTGGGATATAGGAAAACACTGTATACTGAAGCAACCGGAAAGCTGGCAAATCAATCTCCAACAGAGATATTAATAAGGGGGAGAAGATAAACAAGATTGGTAAACTGTCTTCTTCAAGTAGCCATGCATAAGTGGCAAAGGCATGTGGTCTCAAAAAAAGGAAGCAGCTGCTAATATCTCGTCCACATTTCATGGGCACCAGAAGGTCCACAATGCTGTCATGTAGGACAATCCAACAGAAAACTATGAGTTGGTCCTCACAATATCCAACCCCCTCCTCCCCATTACAAAGATAGAAAATTGGCCACATCTCTATCTATGAATAGGGTTTTTCTTTGCTGCCTCACTTATGGATTCTAGTTAGCCCAACTGAAGACACACACACTCTCCCAATTAAGAATATATATAAAAAAGAAAATCAAAAACTATAATCATTGATAAGTATAGTGAATAGACTTTTATATCTATATATATATATAATTACAAAAATAATAATATTTTTAGGGCTTCATATAACTCCAATTTCTATTACATTGTATTGTGATTTTGTTATTATAATAACTAGTTATATCATTTTTATTTTCTTTTGAGGTTGTCATGTGGCTATATGTATAGTTCTTTTTTATTTTGGCCCACATACAGTTTACAATTTATATGGGCAAGAAATAATGATATTTTCTTTTATATTATAGATATATGATAAGTTTTATTAATTAATTTTTGTTTTATAAAAGTACTCTAGCACGGCTGAATGCTGATAAGGGCCAGAATATCTTGTTGAAGGCTACATACATCATGTGAGGCTCTGCCCAAATTCTATGCATGGCCTCTATCTTTACTAAATAATAAATAAAAGGGTTTTATTTTAATTTTTCTTTTGCCATTTAATCACACGTGCCAATGAAAGTTTCTTTTTTAATAAAAAACAAAAGAAGAAAAAAGATAAAAGAAAGCAGCAGTGATGAGATAAAGTGAAAATGACCTAAGCTTCATCATAATCTGTCCTTAACTGTTTTGCTATAGATGGACATTTAGTAGAAGAAAAAGATAATTAAAATGAAAAGAAAGCTTGTGAAGGTGCCAATCGATGCCTGAAAACATGCAATTAATTTAATTTGATAATTATAAAAATTGATTGTGTTCTTGAAAGACTCTTTGTATTGTTCATATAAAATTTTCCAGTTATTTTTGAAATAATTTATCTAAAAGTGATGAATGAAATATTAAGATACTATTTTTTTTAATACTTTATTAATTTTAATATTGTATTTTACGAAAATATAAATTATTTTAATTAATTTTATGTGAAATATACAGAGAAAATTTGGCACTAGAGATGGAAGAGATTTATCCATCGCTCTTAAAGAAATAACCCAAAAACTACAGTTGGAATAGAACAAAGGCTCTATTTGATTATGTCATTGTGTATATGCTAAACACAAAATTAGAGAAATTTGTGCCGTGGCTTATTCCGATAATCCTGGCAACCAAACACACTTGAGACCTTATTGTGTTCAGATTATGCAGTGCCTTGTTGATTTAGGGGTGTAATTATTCTAACTAATTAAAAAGAGAATGAAATTCAATGATAGATACATTCTAATATGCTTAACTGGTTTTGTTTAAGTTTTTAATTAGCTTAATTACTTACTAAAAGAAGTTGTTCATCTTTTCTAAAAGTTGCTGGAATATACACATGTTAAAGCTACGGTGCGAGTCCCATCAATCCATTTAAAAAACCATATGCAATGAATATAAGAAATGCAACTATCTCAAAGCTACGATTTAAAGATACAAACAGATGGCACTTAAGGAGCTCTATTTTTTATAGATATCTTAATCACTGGATTTGCAATTCTGATGTTGATTACCCTCTCGTAAGCATGATACAGGATATTAATTAAGAAAAATTTCAAAGCCTTTACAGTAATTCTATTTCGTAATAGCCATTAGTATGATCAAAAGCTACAACTTTTAGAATCATGTGGTCTAGATCCATTTCTTCAGAAAAACGAAAGCTGATTATGTAATGGTTTTCTAAGAGCATTATTTGCCTATTTAATTGGATTCTTACAGCTTGGTGATTTCGCAACGGCTTGAGAAATTAGACGAGCCCTTCTGAATTTCTGTGTTCGTAACAAGTTTTGATTTTAAGACAGATGTAATGCTCAACTTTAGACACTCTTGTTCTAGATTTTAATGCGTCTCCTTTCTGTATTGGAAAACAACACACTATCATGATGATTTGGAAATTAATTAGCTAGACCCTCCTTTCTATATGATTTAGAAAACAACAAATTATCATGATGATTTCGAAATTAATTAGCTAGATCATCCTGTTACATCAAATAAAAGAGCATATGTTTAAAAAATTATTTTATGGATTAAATATAGGAAAAAGTCTCAAATTTGCCTCTAACGTATAACCACCGGTGCAGATTGACTATCCAAGTTTTCTTTTAGCCAGTTGCACACAATATCTCTCCAAATGGAGTTCTTAAGCCCCTCTTTAGAATGGAGCTGAAGAACGGAAGAAACTTCCATTAAATGCAACTGAGGTGGCAAATGGTAAACTCTGCATCACCATCTCCCCTTCTCTTTCATCACTTTCCCTTTCATAGAAAATAAGGAATCCTAAATTAACCAATTGATTTCAATTAACCCTAATGTAAGTAAAATCCCCTGCTACACTCCTTCCATCAGCTGTTTGAAAGATATCAATCTCCTTTCCCTTCAAAATGTCCTTCATGAAAATTTTGCTACAAAAAGCTTGCTATGACGCTTTTGATTACGACCCTTATTCCAAATACTGCGGCAGTTGCAGATTCATTCGATGTAGGTTTTTCGAGTCACTGGGTATTGACACATCATGGCTATGAAGTCACTAGATACCTCTACGCTATAAATAATATCATCCTCCCTAATTTCTTCAAGCGATCACAGTGGTCTAAAATGTGGAGCAACAAAGCTAACTGGATTGGATACGTCGCCATTTCTAACAACGAAATGACTAAATGTTTAGGCCACCGTGATATCACCATTGCCTGGAGAGGCACAGTTACGCGTCTCGAATGGATTGCAGATTTGATGGATTTTCTCAAACCCGTTAATGGGAACAAAATTCCCTGTCCAGAGCCAACAATGAAAGTTGAATCAGGGTTTTTAGATCTCTATACAGACAAAGAAGTGAACTGCAGATTCTGTAAGTTCTCAACTAGAGAACAGATTTTAACTGAGGTTAAACAGCTGACAGAAAGAATCAATGTTGTAAATGCATGTGAGGAATGAGGAGAATGCATCGAGTGTTGCCAGAGTTTTAGCGATGGTTTCGAGTTCTGTTGTCGCCAATAGGAGCGTGTCGCGGTCTGAGAGCTTGTTTAGACATGATATTACTCGGTCTTTGAGATCGTTGTTTGTTGTCGTCGTAGACAATGTTAGTGAAGGTGGAGATCTTTTTATGGAGACATTGTTTGTGTATAGTATATGAAGTTTTTTCAATTGGTTTGCATTCAGGAAAGTAGCTTTTGGTGACGGCAGTAACAGTGGCAGTTTGAGGAATTGGCGGACATTTTGAAGGGGAGTTGCATTTAACGATCTTCCGTTCTTCAGCTCTGTTCTAAAGAGGGGCTTAAGAACTCCGTTTGGCGAGATATTATGTGCAACTGGCTAAGACAAACTTGGAGGGCCAATTTGCACTAGTGGTTATACGTTAGGGGCAAATTTGAGTCTTTTCTCTTAAATATATGAGTTTACTTATATTATTATATTGATAACTAATAATACAAATTTACTAATACTAAGTAATTTATTATATATTAATTATCTAATTTTAAAATAATATGTGCATGTAATTCTGCTATTATATATTTAATAACCACGTCTAATGGTGGCCAAACCTGTATTGTAAAGGGAAAATGTTTTAATGTGGCATCATAGCCCATCAATTATTTGGGACAGAGTAGTAATCAGATGACGATAAGTTAAACCAGGGCACATAGGTTAAATCTTTACTGATTTTGACCACTTATTACTACAAGACCATTTTTGTTTTTCTATCTGTTGAATAGCTGGACTACAATTTACATAATGAATAGATCCAATTCAGTTAGGTCATTAACTAAATTAGTTGGCAAATGGCAATCGTAAAATCATAATTGATAACTTTCCAAATTTAGATAATGGAAAAAAAAAAAAAAATTAAACCCAGAATTAGGCACTAGCTACGTGAAGTTTAGTGTTTGAGAAATAATTAATTAACTTGATACGAATGTATAGATTCCTTAATGCTACTCTGATCCATTCTTTTGCTGCTGCCATCCATGTATACATGTCTCCAAAATGTAGGAAATATCACCTCAAAATCATCTAAATTAGCATCAATAATACATACCTAAAAGTCAAATTGCTAAAATCCAAAACAATATGCTGGTTACATGCAATGTCATGTGACCAGAGAAAGAGATGCCCCATTGATATATTTCTTTCTTCTTTCTTGATTGGTTTTCCAATTTCATGACCAACTTCGCCAATTATAATCTAAGCACTTTGTGCAGTACATGAGATTATATATGAATTGGAATCGAGGTGGAAGCTAATTACTAAGAGAATTAAAATAGACCAGCAACTATCACGAATTGCAATAAGAGAAAAGATATTAATTAGTGGTCCATTGGGGTACAAAATCACCCTCCACCCCAACGCAAATAGAAAAAAAAAAAAAGAGCAGAATTAAAGAGAAATGGACCGGAGAAAAAGAGTAAGATTGACTGGAGCAAAACCAGTAGCCTACTCAGAATAAGACTATAAATAGTTACATGTATATTTGTCGTTGATAAACGTTGTTTTTGGAAGATCATATATATATATATACACTGCTGAGTGGTCCTCAATAGCTTCTATGGCGACTACGGGTGGGCTCTTAACTATCCAAACACGCACGTATATATCATATAAACCTTCAAAAAATCTCTGCTCATTCTTCGTCTGCAACATTAGTTTCTTGCTGTTTCATTTAGTAGCAAAATTTATTTTGCCTTTTTGGTATTATTTTATGGGGGCTGTTAACATCTAGCTACACTTTGAGTAGGGCTTCTGCCTTCCAATACTTGGTGAATCTCTCTCTCTCTCTCTCTATCATATGAATGTAAAATGTAAGTAAATTCAACGCAAAAAAGTTTGTGAAAGTGGACAGTAAAAGAAAAATTTTTAAAAAAATTCATGTAAACTAATATACTGACACCAATAATTGAGCACAGAAGCAAATATTGACTACAAGGAATTACATTTAATTAGTCAGTCTGGCAGTGGAATTAATATGTTTAATTTAGCCCTGTGGAATTCTTAATCAAATGAATACTGCAATTTAATTAATCACCATATCTAACTAGTTGGAAAACTTAATTAGCAAGAGTACTAAACATAATCATGAGTTGTGGTATTAAAAATTAATTGAAATGATTAATTATGATCAATAAATACAAGCTTGGCCTTGGCAAGTTTAATTAAAATATACCAACTGTGCTCTCTCTTTTTATTTTTCTCTTTTGTGCTCCTTTATACTCATGCTAATTATAATAAAATCAAAATAGTGTTGAGAAAAATAATTGATAACTAACGGTGTATTGTCATATAAAATAGCTGGCAAATAATTAAAGATACTTAATAATTAATTTTTTCATCCATTTTAGCCAAGCCACTTTGATGTGCTCTAGCACATTACTCGGTATATGAAATAATAAATGTATATAATTGTTATACATAGCCGATTAAGGGTAGCTTGAGTGACCATTTCTTTTGCTACAATCTACTGTAATATTATTATTAAGGCGGAGTTTATGGGTTTTATAATGAGTAACAAATGATGATATTATTTGATGTTATTATGGAATAAATTAAAAGGAATGATTACAGTAATATTGGGCAATGCTAATTAAAACCAAAAAAGAAAAAAAAATGCAAGTGATCAGAAACCCTAACCCTAATGGTTATGTATAAAAAGAAAAGAAATAACCGAAGGGACAAATGGAAAGGAAAGAGAGAGAGAGAGAGAGAGAGAGGAATCCCAAAGTCCCCCAACAAAGGTGCAGAACAAAGGCAAAGGGCTAAAGCCTAAAGGCAAAATATGAAATGATTACTTGAATGGAGATGGGACCCGGTTTTTATAATCTTTCCTTTCTAAGTCTCTCAATTTTTTGACTTGGGATTGGGTCCCACTCTCGGCCACCATTGTCTTTATGGATTGAATGATAAAAAGAGCACCTCACGTGGACTCTGAACCAAAGGGTCTGTCCAACCACAATTTTCATTTTTCTTTTTTATTATTTAAATAACCCCTCTTAGTTTTGTTATCATTTCTCTTAAATCTTTTGAAACGAAAATAATTTATTGATTTTTATTTCCTTCAAAATATTTTTTTATTTAAGAGGAAAAATAATTATATATAAAAAAAAAGGTATTCTCCGTCTCCAGCACATCAACAAAGCTATTTCTTTTTCTAAAAAAATTTTGCTTTTTAAAGGTATACTCATATAATTCCCACTCATTATCTTTGTTGCTTAAAGCTTGCCTTGCCCTCTTCTCCTCCTCCTTATCCTCTCTCTCTCTCTCTCTCTCTTAACATCAATTCTCAAGAGAATTCCAGTCCAGGCAGGCACCCAAAAACAAAAACTCCATAAAAAGAAAGAGGATACTGCTTCTCTCTCTCTCCCTATAGCTCTCTAACTCTATACACAAACAAGACCCACACAGAACATATTAAACTAAAATCTTTCATTCTTTCATCTCTAAAAATAGGGGGAAAAACCCAACAAATAGTATTAATAATAATCGTACAAAAACAAGAAGAAATTAAGCCATTAGAGAAACCACATATTTTCATGCCATCATGGAAGGAGGAGATGATCATCAGCTCCACCACCACCACCACCATCACCACCACCGCCCAACTTTCCCATTTCAATTACTTGAAAAGAAAGAAGATGAGCCTTGCTCCTCCTCCTCTCCTTACCCTTCTGCTCTCCCAATCTCCAATGAACCAAACAACAATAACAGCAAAAATAGCAATAATAACACCGCCAATAATACTGCCCTAAACCGTTCTTCTTCTTCAGGTCTCCAAATTGCTCCAGAGCCATCCAAGAAACCACCCCCAAAGCGAACATCGACTAAAGATAGACACACGAAAGTGGATGGACGTGGGCGTAGAATTCGCATGCCTGCTCTTTGTGCTGCTAGGGTTTTCCAGTTAACTAGAGAACTTGGTCACAAATCAGATGGTGAAACCATTGAATGGCTACTTCAACAAGCTGAACCAGCAGTGATCGCAGCTACAGGGACAGGTACTATCCCAGCAAATTTCACTTCTTTAAACATATCTCTACGTAGCTCAGGTTCAAGCATGTCAGTCCCTTCTCAGTTAAGGTCAGCAAGCTTTAATCCAAACTTTTCTATGCAACAAAGAAGAAGTTTGTTCCCCGGAATTGGGCTAGACACTTCACCAGCACCAACATTTCTAAATTTCCAATCTAGTAACTTAAATGCAGTGCTTCAAGCAAAGCAAGAACTGCGAGATACTTCTTCATTAGAGTTATCGACAGAGACTGAAGAGAGTTTAAGCAGGAAAAGAAGGAGCGAGCAAGATTTATCATCGCAGCAACATCAGATGGGTAGTTATTTGCTGCAATCAAGCACGGGAGCAATTCCAGCTGCTAGCCATAGTCAGATTCCGGCTAATTTTTGGATGCTAGCTAATCCTAATAATCAAGTTATGAGTGGAGACCCTATATGGACATTTCCTTCTGTCAATAATAGTGCTTTGTATAGAAGCACTACGTCCAGCGGTTTGCATTTTATGAATTTTCCTGCTCCTGTTGCCTTGTTGCCAGGGCAGCAACTGGGTGGTTCTACTAGTATTGGTAGTGGTGGTGGAAATAGTATGAGTGAAGGCCATTTAAATATGCTTGCCGGATTAAATCCTTATCGGCCTTCTGCTATGTCAGACTCACAGGCAAGTGGGTCTCACTCGCACCACGGCGGTGGCGGCGGCTGCGCTGGAGATGATCGACATGATACAACAAGTCATCACTCATAAATCAAGCATCGTCGTGATCATTAGCACGGAGCGGCTGCAACAGTATTATCATCATCATCATCATCATCCCCCACTTGTGTAGTTTGATGTGTAACACACGTGAGGTTTGATTTGTTCTTGGATTTGAGTTTTGTTTTCCTTTTCTTTTCTTAATCTTTAATTATTCCAAAGAAATTTTTTTGTGTGATTAATATGGGATTTTTAGGGTTTGATCGAGAGATGAGATGACAATATTATTTTAACATGGGTATTGGCTGGTTTTGATAAATTATAATTAGTCTTACTATACACAATATCCCATCATCATCATTGTTTGTGCAACTTTTCTTTCTTTCTTTCTTTCTTTCTTTTATTAACTTTATTTATTTATTTATAGGGCTAAAGCTGCTAATATATATATATATATATATATGCATATACTTAAATGCTTTAATTGTGTTGGAGAAACTGGATTAATTTTATATATATGCTAAGTCTCCTATCAAACTGGCAATTGAATTTTCTATCTCTTTTCTTGTGGACTGGACTGTGAGGTGGTGGTGAAAAGGCTATAAAGGTAGTGTAGTGAAAGAGATAAAACAGTGTTACTGCAATGCAGTATTTTTATATTAATTATTTAATTTTATTCACATTCATTCTGATTCTAAAATCACTGCCATGAATCTCAAGGGGGAGAGAGATGGCAAGGGGAAGGGGAAGGGTTAATAAGAGAGTGGGACCCAAACCCTTATCAGTTCCAGGTGTTGGCTCAGGTGGTGGGACCCAGATGCTGGTTATTGCCCAAACCAATGTACAATGTCACTGACAAACAGGTGGATCATTCCTCTTTCTCTCTCTTTCCTTTCTTCTTCTTTTCTCTCTCTCTCTTTTATATTATAGAGATGAATGGAAAGAAAGAGAGAAAGCAAGAAAGAATGTATCAAAGAGAGGAAAAAAAAAGAAAAGGAAAGAGTAGTTTGTTTTGCTGGCACCATAGAGATCGGTGGTGGGTGTTAGTGACCCTACTACAAGAGCGAGAGAGAGATAGATAGATTGGACCCACCATTCATTTAAATTAATCTGACCCGTATGTTTTGGTGGGGCCATTTTTTCTTGATGGGCACATTGAATGATTGGGTCTTAGCTAGGCTACTGAGAAATAAACATTTTTGTGGAATCTTGAGTGTTTTTTTCCTTTTCACTTCGATTCATATTATACCATCCCTTATAAGTTGTTACTGTCTCCCTTCTATTATATCTATCTGTTTCTTTCGTCCCCTTTTCTCTTTCTCTCTTTCTTTCTTTCTTTCTTACAGTTGGCAATTTGAGTTCTCTTCTCTTTTCTTTTCTTTTCCTTTCCCCTTTCTAATGGAGAAACTGGTGTTTGTTGCTATGGGTCCTAACTAAGGTTGCTAACCTATCAATTACTGCCCGCTTTTCATTTTTCGGTTTAGGGTTTCATATGGTACATTCTTGCAACACTACTTGTAATGTAATTTTGGTTTAGGGCTCGTCACAGTGTACTCTTGCAATTCTTATAATGCCAAGCCAGCACCAATCCAGCCATGCACTTTTCTCTCTTTTTTTTTTTTTTTTTTTTTTTAAAATTTTTTTCTAGTTTTTTTATGACAAGTATGGCATAATGGGGGGATGGGGATTCATTAGTTTTTCTGGGGGGTCCTTTTATTTTTTTTTTTTAAAGCACAAATGAGAGAGAATTGCGGTGTACATGCTTAAGATAAAACATCAATTTCATGTGGCCATGTCGTTTGTACAAGAAATATCCTATATTGCATTGCAGAAGTATGTATAGACTCCAAACTTGTAAGAAGCAACACCAAACGGGAAATGGTCTAGTGAAGATTAATTGATGTAAACAGCTTCCTAATAAGTTAATGAATATATATGGTTCTTATTATATATATATATATATCCTTATAGGAGATGAATCCTTTAACTTTCTTTGAAATAGCATTCAGCAGACTGGAATCTGCTGGGTTAGTGGTGAAGGGTTATGTCATTAGGGAAGCTACCGGTCAAAGATGATGAAGAAAGCGAAGGAATAGCAACAGTGCAATAGAAAAGTTATTGACTGTTTATTATTAGAAAAGAAGGAACTACTGTTTGATTGAAGATAATTGAAATCATATAGCATATTCTTCAGCTGATAAATTAGTTTGTTGCATTTCCTTTAGTTTTACAATGTGATTAAAAGGGTTGATTAGTCTCCTATAACTTTTTTTCTTTTAAAATAATAATGCAGCGTATTTCTTTAATTAGGGGAAGCAGCAACATTTGAACCTTAACATCTTATATTTATATATTAAAATCAATGTTTACAGCTAAAGTTTTAGAAATTAATATTTGCATCTCTAATCATATGAAAATCGAGTTTTTAATCAAATAAAGGGAATTATTAAAAACTCTACATTTTTAAGCATCAAGCAATACAAATAAATCTCCTGTCTACTGTTATTGTGAATCTCCTCTTCAGTCTCTTTAATTAGGTTTTCTTTTTTTCTTTTCCTAGTTGAAGAATTCATAATAAAATTACTTGAAAACAAAATCATTAATATGGATATATAATAATTAGCTTAGTAAGTCTTAAACTAATAATAATCCTTAGAATATAACCTTAGAGTTCTCAAAGCTTAAAAGGTTTTACTATATGCTCATATTTTGAATTAGAAATACTAAACTATACTAGTTTAGACCAATTAACTTAAGAAAAGTTTATGAAATTTGATGTTCTAACTTGAAAGCAATGGAGTATAGGACATTAATCCAATTGAATAGCACATGTTTTGGCATTTATTGATCTTCGATGTGTGTGTGGGCAAATGGTGTCAAAATCCATCATGGCTTAATAGAAACCACTATCCTCTCTTCCATTCGTACACTCAAATTGCACATGGACATGAGCCATTTTGTAGAGCCAAATGGGCCCTCCAAAAACATAGAATCTTATATCCCTAAAAGAAAAAATACAATGATTAGACCATCTAAATCCAATTGTTTTTTTCTCTTATAGATAGTGAACAAAACAAGTCGGCATCTGCTTAAGAAACAAAAGATTTCTAATTAGGTGTTAAGTCTCTAGCTAATAGATTCTAATACAAATTGGTCCATAAAATCTCTTAATTCCCACTTTTCTTTTAAGTTCTGATACTGATTAGAATTCGGGCCCATAAAATCTCTTAATCCCTTCTTTGATTTGATGATTATGTTGTTGCATAACACAAACATGTGCCTGCCTTCTGGCGTTTAGCCTGCAGGTTGGTTGTTAGCATGTATGAGAGTGGGTATTGACCCACCTCCTCCTCCACAACCCTTCCCAAATGTTTTGTGTTTGTAACTTCGGGTGCACCCCTTCGACTCGCACATTAGTATTGCTTCGCTTCTAAGCCATTGGGTCACTAGTTCTTAGTGATCCAATATTCTAATTTATGATTTATTGATGGTTAAACTTTTTCTTTTTTCCCTCTCTTCTCAATGGTCTCTCTTTCTAGTGGTTGTGTAATAATGCAGGGTGAGATATCCAGACCTTTGATGAAATATTTTCATTTTTATTTTTAATAAATGTGCAAATAAAGAGTCAGAGATTCATCATAAGGGATTTAAAAAAAAAAAGTCTGATATATGAGACATTTATTAGGTGAGTTGGAAAAGTGAAATGTGTTAAGAAATGAGAGAAGCATGGAAAATGAGATATCCTGCTATCATGATTGCAACATTTAAACCAAGCAAAGCAAAGGGCTCCTCTTTCATACAATTACTGGTCTGGCGGGGAGGGTGTCCCACATTTTATAAATAGTAGCTGGGTCAAAGTCCTTCCCCCAACCCTAACCCAACACAATACATGCAGCAGGCCAACTGAGTAGCGTCTGCAAGATGAGTTAAAGAATCTTTTACAGTAATAACTTCATTTCAGATTTTCTTTTTCTTTTCTTTTTCTTTTTCTTTTGGCTCCTCAGCTGCTAATTAAACCATTTTTTCCTTTGGAACTTCGATAATAGCAGGGATCTTACTCACCATCAGATGTTATTAAAGAAAAAGAAGATAAACAGCAAGAATATTACATTCATTCAGTTGGATCCAAATATTTAAATAAGATTATGAAATTGCACGGTGCATCTCATTTCTCTTAAATTTGAAAGTGGAGATAACAAATAAGGTATGAAAATATTCGTAGCAAAGAGCCTCCTGTGTCTGAGACATGTCAATGGCAGTACACATGATGTATGCTAGTGAACAGTGAAGTAAACCAAAATGAAATGAAAAGGGGTGGGTAAAGTTTAGTAAAGAGTGCATGTGTGATGTCGGTACCAATTATTTTATTTTTCTGATTTTACAAAAAAAAAAAAAAAAAAAAATCCTCCAGAATTAATCAACGTCATCATGTGGTGAACTACTACTACTACTGTATATGAAAGGTGGGCTATAATTACGTAGGAATATGATTTGTATGCATAACTAATTAACTGTCTTCTGCTACCTCATACACCATTATCTTGGGAACCTCCCACCCAAACATGGAGGAGGAGCCTACTACCATATCCTACTTTTTCTTTCTTTCTTCCTTTTTTTGAAATGCCATACAGAAAGACTTAGAATATATTTCTTCTTTCTTTTTAATACTAAAGAGTCGGCTGAAGGAGAAGCACAAAAATATTTTATATGTTACTCAATATGGTTTCACCATTAAATTATTCTATATATATATATATATATATATATTTATATTTAATTTGAAGGGTTGATTTGGTTGGTATTTATTGATGCACTTGTTACTGCCTATTTGATTCAATTAAATCTTAAACATTAGAAAAAATTATAATAATGCTCATGCTAACATTGCCTGATTACAACAATGATAATAGAAAAATCCAACAACAGAGTTGGGTGAAGCTACTTGAAAGCCCAATAAGGTACATGGCCTAATCAAGTTTTTAATTAAACAATAGAGTTCTATTTTCAGACCAGGCCCAAACTTGACCTCAGTCTGTTAGTCTGTCACTGTCTGTCACTGAGACCTGCTTCTTGAATCACATCAACATTGAATTGTGGTGTTGCCCTGGTGTGGTGGTGGTTTTAGAAGCATGATACTATCGCCCAATTAATGGGAACGACAAGAATGCTTAAGAATTGGTGGAGCCATTCAAAGACTGTAACTTTAATCTGGTCTTTTTGCGTCATCATTTCCATCTCAATCCTCCAACTTGCTCTCAAGAATTCGCCTTCCCAGAATTACCCTTCTTCTTCTTCAGGTATAATTAATTTCCTATACATTCTTTGTTATTATTGTTTTCTTAAATTAGAGATCATTGCTTTATTATCTTCTATTGATCAATCAAAACTCGATAAATAAGTACATAGATAAAATTACCATCTTTTTTGTTTTTTGCTTAACCTGAATTTGATTGTTATTAAATCTATGGTCAGCAAGGACAGTGGAAGAGTACTAACAAGTTGGCAAATACTTGTATCAGATTCTCTTTCAAATATGGAACAAAGATCAAAACTTTATGATAAAATGGCAAGGGATTTGGATGATAATGGACCTTCTTTCCTTAAACATGGCCAAACATCTCAGTCATTGTCACTTTCAGATATTTTCACCTTGAAAGATGGGTCTGTAACACCGGTACTTAAGGTAAGTTTATTTGAAGTTTAATTGATTTGATAACAATCTTTCTGTTCTCTTGAGAAGTGAAACCAAGGCTTGCCTTTTGTATGCACAGGCGGCAAATCCTCCTGTGCGGGCTAATGTTTTGTATTTAAGCTCAGAATACTCAGTGCGTATTTCGTAAGTCTTTTTTTATTAGCTTCTTATGCCTTTTTCTGGTTTACTATATTAACGTTTGATTAACTAATTGCGATTCGAAGTGTCTAATTAGGACGTAACTCATCGTTTAACAAAGAAGCAATCCAAGGCAATGAATTGGCACAAAAAAAGAAGAAGAAGAAAGATTTAGCCATTCAATTAAACAATATATATATATAGATAGAAATAAAAATGAAAGAGGGGATGGGGCAGCTGGAAGAGAAAGACAAAGGCATGTGAGACGTGGCTGATAAAATGGGCTTTTGGCAATTTGCAGTATCTTTTTGTGTTAAGGAAATTGCTTCATCCTTTGTTTCAGCAATAAGAAGAAAACATCAAGCACTTCTAGTGTCAGAGAAGGCTGGTGTATATGAGCTTATCAGTCCTTTACGATTGTGGGGGAAAAAAGTGATGGAAGAACATGGTTGTGGCCCAAGTGGCTTAGCTCAAATATTTGGACTTTTTCACCCTTTACCAATTACTTCTTAGCTAAAATCCACTAGATGGTTAATCCTGGTCCCTGTGAGCACTTGGCACGTAGCAGAGCATCTGCTTACTTATGATGCATTTTTACATTTTTTGGTATAGTTCCTCTCGCATGGCATTCATTTTTGACAATAATTGCTTACCTATGGTATTCAATTACTCATCACCTTGTCTTTTTTTGGTCCTCTGCAATTATTTTAGCAAAGTTCCTTTCATGCCGCGTAATTTGCTTAGTTATAAACCAAGTTGTTACCATGGGTGGGCTCTTCTACGAACTAAGAAGTATAAAATTCAGGACTTAATGAGCTTAACTAGATAATTTGATTATTTCTGGAACAGTTTTGTATCATTTATCTGGTTAGATATGTTACATTAAAACTACAATCTATTATAATTCTGCAGTTTCACTGGTTAGATTATTTGCAAATTAGAAATATAACTCATATAACCGTACTTGTTTTCGGATAGAAATGATCTAACATAGTCTCTTACATGACTAACTCAAGTACTTGATTTGCAAAAGAGGATTACTGGTTTACTTTCTGAGAGAGTGAGGGGGAGTAGGGGTTGTTGGGAGGCAGTAAGTAACGTCCATGGTAGATAGATTGTCAAAAAAATTGAGTCCTTTTAGGAGATTTGTGCAGCTTTAATCGCTTAGAGTGCATGCTTAATATTGTTGATTATATTGATCTTTCAACGATTTATTTACAAATCTCTGTTGGTTTTACTCCAGTTGATTGTGTTCCTATGTTATGTCTCTAGGCCAGGAGGGGCATTTTTGGAAATTTTTAGTTAGTTGTTTTGTTTTACTTAGTTGATGAAAATATGATGTTTTCTGCTTGGCTGGTCGCAGGGAGGCTGTGAAACGTATATTTAGCCCGTACTTTGATAAAGGTAAAAAATTGTTCAGCCTACTCATTGATGTTAATGATATTTTTGAAATTTTGAGTTAGTAGTTCAGTTAAAATGAAAATCACCCTTCTAAATTTGCTTACTTGTTGCCATGCTTACATGTGTTTTGATTAGCGATTTGGTTTCAGAACTCTAGTGTGTACCATTTTAGCATGTTCCATGCCTCACATCATATTGGGCCTGTTCCTGCAACTGAAGATGAGGTAACTTGCTCATTGGGCTCATTCCATGTGCCTTTTGATTCCTTGTTGGAGTATCAATGATCTTGATTCCTCTTTTATTTTGTCAGGTTGAAGCTGAAGCCAGTGCTGTTGGATCTGTGGCTGAGGGCCTCTGTCCCTTGGAAATTGTTTTGGATAGAGTGGTTTTGACTTCGACTGGTGTGCTTCTTGGATGTTGGCAGGTCACTTTCTTTCTCTTTTTATTGTTTTCATTTTTTTCTGCTTCCTTGATGACTTTTTGAGCATTATGATCATACCAGACATAAGGATTTTATTTGAAACTTTTTGTTGCTAAATCTAAATGTATCTTGATCTTCTGAAGTCTAGCTGTTTTTCTATGACAAAAAAACTCATCAAAGAAGGGGAATGCTTCTTCCCTGCATCTGGGACATGTCTGACAATATTGAAATCACTTGGATTTGCATATCATATATTCTTAGTTGCATAGCTGCATGCATTCATCATGGGTTATCATTTGCAAAAGTATGGAGCCGGAGCGACATTCTGTATTGCTGAATCTCAGCTTAAGCCTTTAAAATTTCTATCCTAGAAAGTAGAGATGCGGTTGACAACCAAAACCTATGAAACCAAAAAGAAAATGACTTTATTCTGCTTAATGATCTGCTTATCCTTTGGTCCAAATTTCTTTAATTAATTTGCAAAGCTTTATCTGCCATTCAAGCTAAGCTTGAAAATTTGATCTCTATTTTTCTTCCTTTTTATGTTGTGACGATTTCTTTCTGTAATTGCATAGTAGTCTTCATTTTACCAAGTATATGCATAGATCTCATATTTGAGTGCCACTATTTCTGCAATGTTTTTGAACATAGCATCTACTAGGAAAGGTTGAAAAATAATCCTGAAGCTTAATATATGGAAGTGTTAATACCCTGCAATTTTTATTTTTTTGCATTGTAGGTGATCTCTGGACCTGATCCCATAACAATTCGTGCTAAGTTGAGAACCGCACTTCCACATGCCCCAGAAAAGCAACTTGTAAGAACCATTTCTTATTTCTACTGTAAGAGAAATAAGCAACCTCCTGGAGAGTTCCAATAGCTTGAGGTGTTGAGCAAACTTCTGGATATCAGGATCTTTATGGTCAAATCAGCCTTAAGTCTTGTAAATGCATCAAAATGTTGCTTAACCTCGCTTTCTCCTGTAGCTTTTATGGCATCTTTTTCTTCTTCTTGCATTTTTTGCATATGGAATTCCTGCAGCACCTCCGCCCTTGAAATGTTGAGAGAAGTAAAATCTTGGGTGCCACCTCTACTGCTAGCTGGGGGTTTCTTTTTTCTTGGAATTAGAAATTCTGGTGGTGATGGACACATTCTGTTAATTTGAATCAAGATGACTAGAGACTGTGAGACATTCCCATCAGGAATTTGCTGAATTTGCATGTTAAAATCTATTTAAATGTATTGGTGTCTTTAATGCCTTGTGTCATATTCTTGCTTAGCTCCATATCAATGGTTTCTTTTCCTTTACATCAACAGCAATATGGAGAAGGAGTATATGATATGCTAACAGCAGCTATTGAAACTACTAATGTTCGTGGCACTTACTAATTTGCTGTCATTTCCTGCTGCAGTATGATGCTGCTATTCTTCACACGTCCTTTGCAAGGCTTCTGGGCCACCCCAAAGATTCACCCGCAGTAAGCATCTGTAGACTTTTCTTGCATATCATGTACCTTTCAAGTATTCCATTTACTTTTAAGTGTGATGGCTAAAAATGGGTTCATGATCCTTTAGGAAATAGACACCTTTTCATATAAGATTGCACTATAGTTGCAGTCTGATGCTGATATGTGGTTTGCTTAATGGCTTTACTTTTGCCTCTTTTATTAAGTCTGTTCACATGTTTAAGGAAGACTTGTTATTATTGTTCTTGTGATCCTCATTAAGTCCGCACAGGTCATAGTAAGATAGGTAGCACGCATATGTTCTTGTTTGTACTAAAGGCTCGGTCTATTTGTTGCTGTCCTGCACAGGAGCCTTCAGAAGAACTCCGACTTTTCCATGAGCTAGTTGCACGCCTAAACAATCAAATTCGTGGATTTGTGGTCTGTTATTATATTCTGAGAAGTCTTTTTGTTTTCTTGAACCAACCCTCGACAGTCTTCCTTTTATTTTGATATAGAAACAATGACATTGTGCTTCTTAACATCATTCAGGCAGTTGTATCTGAACTCTGGTATGTGGAGGAATATGATGTCTTGGCACTTGCATTGGATGGAAGAATGAAGGTCCGGAAGTTCCAGCTCGGCTGCAAAAGAACCTGAAGATTTCATATATAGGCACAAATATAATTAAAATCGAGTCAGAATCAAATAGCCTTTATATATCCTCCATTTTAACTTCGGAATGCAAATGCATTTAGGTTTGAGTAATATACAGTGAATATAGTTTGGTGAAACTCCCAGTAATCCACAAGTTTCCTTTCTTGTATAGTTTAATTTTTGTTCTTTGGCCGAATACACCAGTTTAGTTTATGGTGGTTGTTCATCTGATACTTCTTGTATCATCTCAATTTCTGACAAATAAATTTCTGTCTTTCATTTTTTCCCTGTAGCAAATTTTTAAATTCACTTTCATCATGAATACAAGTGATAAAATTGTGCAATGATGATCTTAAACCTTCTCCAAAAGAAGACATTAAAAATAATATAAAAATAAGAAAAAAAAAGACGCTCTTTGTCATCAAGTCAACCATTGGTGTCGTGGATGCCACACTCCTCCCGGGTGTGGATCTGGAATCCACATGCTCATTTGTTCTCTCTCTCAAAATGTCCCACACCAATTAATACATATATGTCTTGTGATGATATTATACAATGAAATATAATATAATCTAGCCAATAGAATACAATATTGAGGCTTGAATTTTAAATATATTTATTATTAGTCGGTTGTTATTTTTATTTTTTCTTAAAAAGCTTAAATATCTTTTTTATTTTTAAATTCTTTTAGGAGGCTTAACTAATTTTAAATTACACATTAAGTATTTCTCTTTTATACTCTCTATAAAAAAGATAATTTGTGAATAAATTTAATTTTAATTGTAAATTTTTTATTATTTTTATAATTATGACATTGGTTTTAGGTTAACAAATTATAAAGTTACTATTTTTAGAACAAGACATATTATTATCTATAATGTCAAATATCAAATAGTTTTTTTAAAAAAATCAAAACTTATTTTTCTTTTATTTAAAATTTTATTTTATTTTTTTATTTTATCAAAAATTTGAAAAAATTTAATGATCATAGACTATATGAGAAAAATAATAAAGTATTTACTAATGTTAACAAATAAAAAAGACATCTTCAACCTTAAAAATATTAATTAACTTTAGAACTCTTCTATATTTATAAATGGATTTAAAGTTAGAGAATTGAGTTCTTATTTTTTTTTTAAAAAAGAAATAATATAATTAAATGAGACGAGATGTTAAGTAAATAATTTTATTTAGTTTTTTATAGAAAAAAATAAAAATGATACTTTTTAATTTCAAAATAATAATAAATTTTTTAATTCGTTCTAAATTACAATTGAATTTCTTTTCTTACTTATTATTTAAGTAGCTAACTATAAAAATAATTTTTATCAATTCTTACAAAAAAAATTGCGATAGTATTTAAAAAATAATAAAAATTAATTTTTTAAACGATTATATAAATTAGAAATAGATTATTTTTCTCCGATATTAGATTTAGATGGACGGTTGTAGCTGACGTGGCAAGAAAGTGTATGAAGCAGATGACATAAACATTGACAAGTAAAAAACCACAAAAATACAAAAGAAAATAAAAAGAGCGCGTGTCAACCTCGAGCGTATGGATTCAATGCATTGAAAAAGCATGTTCCCTCCACACGCTCTCCTGCGTACCGCTTGTTATACTCTCCCGCCACGCACACACATCACACACAAACCAATTAAACTGTTTTCTTTCTATCGACTTAACCCTAATTCTTTTTCTAATTTCCCATCAATCTCTCTCTATTTCATTTTTCTTCCATGATTTTATTCTTTTTCTTTCACCACTTTTTGTTTTTTAAAAAATTGATCTTTTTTCCTCAGTTCTTTGCTTAGCCTGGCCTACCCTTTTTGCCTTTGATTTTACAGGTAACCTTTCTTTGTAAAGATTCGATCTTTATTTATTCAATTGTCTTCTCTCTCCTTTCATTTTCTCAATTACGAATTTCGGGTTTTGCTTATTTGTGCTAATCTGTTTGGTTCTTGGGAAAAAAATGGGAGTGACATTATCTTCTATTGCCATTTTGTGCATTATTAGTTCTCGCTGCAACTTGTTTTTTATATCTTTTCTTTCTTCGATAATGAACTACTTAATTATGATAATTGCATTTGTTTCCATATTCATTACTTTAGTTTTAACTGCTTTTGTAGGTTTGATTTGTTTTTGGAAATTTTACCTGGAAATTCATGTGTTTGATTTTGGATATTTAATAGGTGGAGTTTTGGTTAGCAGATTTGAAGTTGATTCATTTGACATAAGCATGGCTTCTGACATTTCTCCATCTGCTTCTGATGATGTGAATGTAACAGTTGAGCCAACTAAAAGAAGGTCAGTGATTATAGAACCTTAAGTTTTGAGTTTGGAATACTTTTGCCAGCATTTCTGAATTTGCCTAAACTTTTTGCTGGATTATTTATTGATGATTGAAGTTGAATGGATGGTTAACAAATCTCAATATTACCATGAGGTGGGGGGCTTCTTTTGGAAGTTGTTGAGAAATTAGGAAATAGAAGGCGTGGGATTAATAAACCAGATGTGCACAGCAAACTCTGATTAATTTATGATATATAATCTTTGATTTATTATGACTATTTAATTAAAATAAGACGCCATTCTAGAAAACAGTGTTTTTGGGAATTCTGGATAAGCTAATCATGATTGATGCTATCATAGTGCCCATGCTCTCCATAGTTGATGAGTTGCTTTAGACTGGCTTAGATTATTGTGTCTGTAACTCATTTATGATTTCTTAATACCGTACGGGCCTATTAAACCAATGTTTAGCTTCAAAAATCCTCCAACGAGTCTTAAGGACAACCATTTTTTTTAAAATGCCAAAGCATGTAGGACCACTTGGATCCTATTTTGTTGGACTCCTTACTATCATATCCAAATTGTGGTGTGAGGTTCAACCTTGATATGTGTGATTACCTGAATTTCAGCATATGATATACTGTCTATTGGCCAATTTTGGAGCAATTGCCTGCAACATCCTTATGGTAGTAAATCACTTATTTGCTTAAAGTTTCCAGTCCACTTATGAATATGTTTCTTTTTGCCTGTTATAAAGTATCATAAAGTTATGCATGGCTGAGGATTATTAGTTGATTGTCATTATAACATAAGTGTACGTGTGATGCAGTTGTCCTGGTAAGAATAAAGGGAAAGTTCCCAAAAGAATACACAAGGCTGAGCGAGAGAAACTGAAGCGTGAGCAATTGAATGACCTCTTTCTTGACCTAGCCGATGCTCTTGGTAACTTTTGTTCTCTTGTGCGATTTTTGGTGCCATCATTTTTTATTTTAAATTTATGTAAAAGCCTGTCCGTGGTCATGGTCTTTTATTTTGGCAGACTAGAGTTCTGATTTTGTAGATTGTTGCATTATGTCTCACTGGAGGAATTTTCTTTAACAGATTTGACTCAGCCAAATAATGGGAAGGCTTCTATATTGTGCGAAGCTGCTAGACTGTTGAAGGACTTGTTTGGACAGATTGAGTGCCTCAAGAAGGAGAATGAATCTTTGTTATCTGAATCTCGCTATGTAAGGCTCTTCCCTCTGTGTAGTATTCTTCTCTAACTTAAGACATTGAAAGCAGAAATTAACCTAGTAAAATAGGACTCTGTGAACCAAAAGAGGTTGGTTAGTTTTTGATGCCTCGTTCTTGTCAATAACAATATAAACTGTGCAAACTATTACCAGGTAACCGTGGAAAAGAATGAGCTGAGGGAAGAAAACCTGGCCCTGGAAACTCAGATCGAGTCTCTGCAAGGTGAGCTGGAAGCAAAGGCAGTCCAATCAAAACCTGACCTGAATATGCCTCCTCCTGAACTCCATCATCCTGAATTGGCCCCACATTTTACTGGGGAGTCTCTCGGCTTGCCTGTGGCAGATGGTATACCGCAGCAAGCGCCAGCTGTCTTTGTTGTTCCACTCCATCCTAGTCTTCAAGCTTATCCAAGGACTACCACAAATGTGAGTAAACCACATGCTAGATACGCAACACCTGCAGATTCATGGCCATCCCAACTTCTTGAGGAGCAGTTAACAATCAGAAAGGAAGTTCAATGACGATAACTGTAACAGTTTGGATTGAGGCTTCCCTAGTGTGTAAACATTCTCATGTCTAGTAATTTATAATAGCCTTGTTCTTTATTGATTGGAAATTACCATTTTCTTATAGAGTTTGTATATTTCAGAGTGGATGTACTGGTAACACAGTTTAAAATGGCTGGTAGATTCTGAAATTTGGCCGCGGGTCATCCTAGGTGGTGGTGGGTGATCAATTTGAAAAGCTTTAGTTAGTTGGTAGGATGTTGATAGGTGAAACTTGGGCAAAATTTTGGGACAAATGTAGGAAGGAAAGTTGCTTTGAATTGTATGGTGAAATGGTAGAAAATGAATAATCCTGCACTTCATGTTCATACAGTGGTCATTTCAATTTTACTAGATATTTCAATGGATCATAAAATGGCTTACATTTTCATTTCAATATAAATTTTAAAGGTGTATACTACCCAAATTACTTCTCAACTTAATCATTAATGAAGTTGAACTTTTCCTGAACTTTGTTTTGTCCAATCCAACTGGTAGTGAAAGAATAATCACATTATTGTAATCTGTAAGTAAAAAGTAATATTTGATGCATCAATCATTTTTGCACTATAATTGCAACCTTATTTAACCACCTTTTTGTCTTCTTTTCTTTTTTTTCTTCTTTTTCCTTCTTCACTGCCACTCACCGCTGGTGCTGCTTTAAGAACTATCCAGAGGTGGCAAATTTGTAGTTATACAAAAGGAATGGTCTCTTTTAGAGATTCGACACCGTATATTGTACCCAATCCACTACATCAAGGAAATACTACCTTATATCAATGGTTGTGATCAACAACAATCTTAAAGAGGAATATTAATGAAACCTCCACGATGCACTAAATAAAAACCGGGCAGCTTTTCTATATTACTTCGGGGCTGTAATATGTAAGCTTCTAACTTAGCTGTCTGGTCTCTTCTCGCAACACACGGACATATTAGACACACTTCTCTTTGCCAAACCAGAAACCTCCCCTTTAGGAAAAAGGAAAAACAAAAAAAACACAGAAATAAGGAAAGAGTTAGAACTTATAAAAAAAACCCTAGCTAGCCAGGTACACTCTTGCTGCAAGTATTACGAGATTAAGAAAGAAGAGAAAGTGAGAGAGATGGGATCTGGTGCTGGAAGCTTTCTCAAGATTCTCCTTAAGAACTTTGATGTCCTTGCTGGGTGTGTTTCTCTTCTCTTCTTTTTTAGATTTTTACTGGTAATTTGCTTAAATACACACACATTTTTTTAACTTTGGGCTATTGAGATCAATAGATTTTATTTTCTTTACTCATAGAGACATGTTAGATACATTGAGTTGTTAATGGTGAAAATAACGGACCTTTCTTAGTAGTTCTTTTAATTGGATTTATTTCTTCATTTTGCAGGCCTGTGGTTAGTCTTGTTTATCCTCTGTAAGTACCCTTTTTATCCTTTGAATTATAGTAATTGTTGCACACCCTCTTGTTTCTTTGTTTCAGCAAGCTGTTTGGAATTAATTCGTTGGTTAAAGTTAGATACTTAAGATGTTTGCTTTAAATGTACGGGTTTGAAATTTGAAAAACATTTGATTTTGTTATAGTTAATTCGGATTTTCTTGGCAGATATGCCTCAATTAGGGCGATTGAGACCAAGTCTCCCATTGATGACCAGCAATGGCTTACTTATTGGGTCCTTTATTCTATGATTACATTATTCGAGCTCACCTTTGCCAAAGTCATAGAATGGTAAGAAGATTTTGTTTTACTATTTGGTCATATAACATACTCGTTTTCTGCTTATTTCATTTTTGCATTTATAAATACTTATATTGAAATGGGAATCGCATTGAATGATATTTTTGGCATATTTTGAACAGCTTTGGGAAGCTTAAATTTTTTCCCTTTAATGGTAGACTTTTTGAATATTTTTCCTTCCTCACTTTGACCGAAGATTTACAAAAAATTTCACTCTGTTCCTTTATCGTAATCAGGAACAGTAATAAGCATTTATGCACTCCCAGATTTAGCAATAGTTATCTTTTTGAGTCTGATAAGTGATCCTTTTTTTATTCTCCAACTTGTGGGAATTTTGGCTATTGAGCTAAACCATCTTAATTGTATATATCCTAATGTCACTCTTCTTATCTTGGTAGAGTTTAGTAGTAAGTTTATTTTGGTAATCTCTCTCGTCCTTGAAGGGCGGCACACAATTAATTCTGACATTGATGTTTGCTGCAAATAGTATCTAGTTTTTGTTGTGAACTGAAATTCTATAAATAGTCTGGAAGTTCAACTTTATAAGTTTCACCAAAGTACAAAAGCTTCATATGTTGATGAGGTATTATTTATTGAAACTATTTAAATTCTGCTAAAATTTTCTGCTGTACTGCAGGATACCAATCTGGTCATACGCAAAGCTCATTGTGACCTGCTGGTTGGTCATCCCATACTTCAGTGGTGCTGCATATGTTTATGAGCACTTTGTGAGGCCTCTCTTTGTTAACCCACAGCAAACCATTAACGTCTGGTACGTCCCAAGGAAGAAGGATATCTTCAGTAAGAAAGATGACATTCTAACTGCTGCAGAAAGATACATTGAGGAGAATGGGACTGAAGCATTTGAGAAGCTCATTCATAGGGTATGCAATCAATTACTAATAACTGGTCCTTTTCAGGCTTATTACTGATTTTTGCAGCCAACTGACTCTTAAGACTACTAATGAGAGGCTAATTGATTAAAAGGATCATAAACTTCACCCAACCTATAGTGAGACTAGATAATCTATTCATAATATGTGGCATATTAAGTATTGTAAAACAAGAGAAAAAATCTAATCCATAAATGTTGTTATTCACTGTTTCTCTTCCTCCTTGTTTACAGGCTGATAAGTCCAGGAGTAGCGGTTATGCAAACACCATCTTCGATGAAGGATTATAGATACTAAAGCTTGTAAAACTCAGTTTGCTCTTCTAAGAAGTTTCTAGTGGTCGCTTGAACCTGTAGTTTCTCTCTTTTTGTCTGATATGTGTTTGCAGTCTGAAGAATTTTGGGTGCTAATGTTATAGTATGTGATTATCATGTCATTCCTGGCGTCCATTCTTCATTATACCATGCGCATAACTTTCTCATAGAAGATGGTAGAAGTAAAAAGAACATGTTAAGCAAAGATGATATTGAGAAGTCCTCCATTGAATCCCATGGGATGGGAAAGACAGGTTCGGAAATGGCCGGATTAGCAGGAAAATGAATTCTTGGGAGGACATAACTCCTGAGCTTTGTACTTCAACCATTTATCTTCTGTAGATATCTGTGCCAAAAAAAAAATTGGGAGGGTATAAAAAGAAAAAGAAGAAAATTGCTATCTGCCCATCTATTCACTTACATTAAAGAAAAAGAAAAAGTTACAATAGTTGGAGACTAGTTTGCGATTATGAGCTTTCGTTGTTCTTCGTTTCTCACCTGCCCTTTCATAGAAAAGTTGCCCAATAATTGTCACTGCGTAATCCTCTTCCTAGCCATTTTGCTAGAGAAAAGCACAAGGGTCCCCGCCCCAGTAAACCATTAATGATTAATATTCAGTATTTCCTAATATGATGCAGTTATTTAAGAAAAATTAATTATAAAAGTCATTATACTTAAGAGCTACACTGTTATGAACTTACCTAATTTATTTTTTTCCTTTTCGTTTCATTTCATCTCCTCTGTATGCCATTAAGTTTGTAAACGTTCTCCTTTTTGTTAATTTGTCTGATTAAACTTATTCAATTAGTTTCAAAGAAAGTCTCATGAGTAACAACAGAAAATTTTTAGTGGCCCAGGGATAGATTCTTCCTCATTTTCCTTTCCTCTCATTTCTGCTCCTCTTTCCACCATTTCCAAACAAAGGGTAAGTCCCTAAGATTTACTGCATTTGATACTTGGGTTTCCTATATTCTTAAACATTCTACTTTTAGTTCCTGATTTAGATAGAAATTTGATCAACCCCAACTTTTATTAGTGGAAAATAAGCAACATGCGCCTGTTTTTTGTTTAAAATAAAATGTTGGTCAATTTATTTATATTCAACGAGCACCTCTAATTCTTTTACTTGCAAAAAGAAGAATTGAAGTGTTAGGTCATTTGCTTAAATTTAAAAAAAGAAAAAAGTGTTGGCTCACTTGCAAATGCAGGATGAAAAGTAATTACTTTTAAGAAGTACAGGGATCAAAGTGTCTATTTCTCTAATTTCAGGGACTTATTTATAATGTTCTCTTTTATCCTTTTCTTTCACGACAAACGACGAATCTGTTATCTACGTGGCGGGAAAGAATATGCAACTAACAGAAAACTATTTTGATAGCAATTTAAAGAAAAAACACGAACGCAGAGACAGAGCAGCGCACCTTAAGGCGCATGGTGTTGATCTTCAGGAGAAAAAAGAAAACGTTTAGTTCAATAAATAAGCAAAAGAATCGTAGATTAACAATTTTTGCTTTTTCCTTTTTGGCATTTCTGTTTCGCAATAGCAATGGTAGCAACTATGTTTACAATCATTAATCTGAGAGCAAAGTTGATCCTCGATTCATCCATAACCCATGACTAATCACGAGTCTTACCAAATGTTAGATCCCAATTAAGGTTTGCTTCATTTCTCTCCAAATCTTATGCAGATTTTTATGTTTAACAAGATGATCTATGCTCTGTTTCAATTACTTTTTCACGGTAACGACTGCTAGGTTCTTGTTTCATTGTTTGTGTTTGAATGACTGATTTATAGTAATATCTTGCTGACCTAAAGTGATTGTGAATTTTGATGGCTGATTATTGTTTATAATCCTATTTGATGTATTATTTTTCGAGTAACTAACATAGCATAAAATAACACTGACTTGGCCTTTTGTTTAAATGGCCAGGGCTTTGTACTTGATATTACTATTCTGCAATGTAAATAAATGGCTGATAATACCCTAAGGACTAGTTCTCCCGGTCGGGATATTCTGCAGGTAATGTTATTATCGTGTTCTTCTTTTTCTTTTTCATGAATATACAATTTATTAACACTTCAATCGTGTATGTATGTATGTATGAATATGCATATTAATCTCCTTATGCAGGCAATTACAGCTATTAAAAAGGGGGCATATCTGCTCAAGTATGGTCGCTGGGGGAAGCCAAAATTCTGTCCGTTTCGTCTTTCTAATGTGAGCAGTCTTGTGTGTATTCAAGGATGTATTACTTCTTTAAATTTTGTACAAGCCGCATCAAATAACAACATAAGCTGGATGCCGGGATCATCATGTATTCCAGTATATGTATATATTGAAGGGTATTATATTTTGATCCAGGATGAGAGATTTTTGATATGGTATGCTGGCAAACTGGAGAAGCAACTTAAACTAAGCCATGTTTCCAAGATTATGCCAGGACAACATACTGTGAGTTTATTTTCATTTTCTTTTCGGAGCGGGGCAATCTGTTAGAATTCAGTCATAGGAATTTACCTTTCAGTTTAGCACCTTTAAGAGTTAGGTTCCTGGAATCATTGAATTTGAAACTATTTTCAATAATGAAGCCATAGCACACGTCATTCTAATCACGAGTCCTGCACTTTATGAAGGTCTGCTACTTCTGAAACTTGATCGACTAGGTTCTTCCTATCTTGCATTGATATATAAAATCACAATGACCAAATCCTTTTCAGTGGTTCCTTAGTTAACCAAGTACTTTCGCCATTTTACATGGCTGTACAAGCAAAAAGAACCAGATGCGTGATTTTGTGGAAAAATCTGTTGACAAAAGTATTACTACTACGATATAATGTCTAGCAATCGACGTTAGTATTCAGTACTATTTGTGGTTTTGCAGGCAATTTTTCAGCGCTACCCTCAGCCTGAAAAGGAGTATCAGTCATTTTCTCTTATATACAGTAATAGATCCTTGGATGTGGTTAGTTATCATCTCTAGCTTTCGGGCAGAGACCTCTTTACAATGGAAGTATAGATTCCGTTCTTTTAAGTAATTTTAATCCATGTAATGTTTCTTTAATTTCTTCATTTACCATTAGACAGTATTTGGCAATATCAAAAATAATTATCTGCATTCTTTGAGCACCATGGGCAGATATGTAAGGACAAAGTTGAAGCTGAGGTGTGGATTGTTGCCCTCAGGGCTTTAATTTCACAGAATAGCTGCTGCAAACGGATAGGTGATCCACAAAGCGATGCCAATAGCCCAAGAAGCCATGCACGTAAAAGCTCTCTATCAAATGTATCATGTACTAGCAGCGATATAATCTATAAGGTCTTCTTGCCTCGATATTCATGAAAGTTGAATAGTTCATTATTTTTTCATTCTGACCTCATCTGACATGTTCTATTTATCACAGGATCCAGAGGACACCCATCCAATTCTGGTCCCTTATGAGACTTCCCCTCAGAATAGACTAGGAAAAGCTTTTTCTGAGGTCTTATCATTTACTGCAGCAGCAAAGGCTTACACTCAGGCTGAGTCAGTTGCCAGGTCGCTCAGCAACTTGTCATCTGGGATATCTGATGATGCAAATAGTCACAGTTCTGCAGTCGATGCATTTCGAAACAGTTCATCAAGTGCTGTGAGTTCATCAGGCTATGTATCTTCTCACGAAGATGTTGACGGTCCTGGTGATGTTTTATTTTTGGGGGAAGGAATCAGTAATTTGCCATTAGGTGGCAATATGTATGATGTCAAGAGTTCTCCTATAATGAGAATGGACGCACTTCTGCCAAAGGCATTGGACAGAATAGCAGCGCTAGATGCCCAAATTATTGCATGCGGTAGTAAGCATGCTGTGATTGTGACAAAACAGGGCCAGATCTTTAGTTGGGGTGAAAGTTCGGGCGGTAAACTTGGGCATGGAGCCGATGCTGATGTCTCCCAGCCAAAGGTCATTGATGCTTTAAGCGAATCAAACGTAGTATTAGTAGCTTGTGGGGAATTTCACACTTGCGCTGTAACAGTTTCAGGGAATCTTTATACTTGGGGTGATGATACTCATAATACTGGTTATCTTGGCCATGGTAGTGCAGTCAGTCACTGGATCCCCAGAGAAGTAATTGGTCAAATAGAGAGCGTGCGTATATCATTCGTCTCTTGTGGACCTTGGCACACAGCGGCTGTTTCATCACAAGGTAAGCTGTTTACATTTGGAGATGGAACTTTCGGTGCCCTGGGCCACGGAGATCGTAGTAGCACGAGTAAGCCTAGGGAAGTTGAGAGTTTGAAAGGCCTACGAACACTTAAAGTATCATGTGGTATCTGGCACACAGCAGCAGTTATTGATTTTATCAATGAGAGTGACAGACTCGATACTTCTCTTTCGGGAAAGCTTTTTACCTGGGGGGCTGGTGAAAGGGGCCAATTAGGACATGGTGATGAAGAACCTAGACTAGTTCCATCTTGTGTATCGATGCCAGCGGGCGTTTGTCAAGTTGCTTGTGCACATAGTATGACCATTGCTCTAACTGTACTGGGTCAAGTATATACTATGGGGGCTGCTGATTATGGACAACTTGGAAGTCCTTGTAGTGTTGGTAAGCTTCCCATTCATACTGATGGTGATATTAGAAATTGTCACATCAAACAGATAGCATGTGGTTCGCATCATGTTGTAGCTCTGAGTTCAAATGGTGACGTATATACTTGGGGAAAAGGTATAAATGGTCAATTAGGCCATGGAGACATCAAGGATAGACATACTCCTACACTTGTTAAAGCTTTGAAACATAAACAGGTGAAGAGTGTTGTATGTGGCTCTAATTTTACTGCTGTTATTTGTCCTCACAAATGCGTGTCTAGTGCTGATCAATCCATATGTTCTGGTTGTCATAATCCATTTAATTTCAGAAGAAAGCGTCATAACTGTTACAATTGTGGGCTACTCTTTTGTAAGGCATGCAGCAGTAAGAGATCTCTAAAAGCAGCTCTGGCACCTAACGTCAACAAGCCTTCTCGTGTGTGTGATGAATGTTTTGCCAAACTAACGACAGCCATGGAAGATGGACCAAAATTACAAGTTCCTAAAAGTTGTAGAGGAAGTCTACATTACAACTGTAAGGAAATAGCTGAGGCTGAGAGCATCACTTCTAATCCTTCTCATCAACACTGCAGGCTTTCCTCTCTTGATTCATTTAAACAGGCACTGAGGCAAAACTCCCAGCACAATAAGAAAGCAGAATCATGCCAGTGCCATGTCTCTCCAACCCAAATTGGAAGTTTGGAATGGGAACTGACATATGAATATGAAGATTTAGGGGAAATGTCTGCCTCTGATCCTGGATCAGGAATGCTTTCTCGAGCAACCTCACCTGTCTCAAGGAGGTCAAGTCAAGAGCATTCTTTGCGATCAGCTTCGTCTTTTAATAATTTTGCACATGCAGAACTTTTACCGGATAACTCAAAACAAAGAAATGAGAGCCTTAGCCAAGAAATATTGCTATTAAGGGGACAGGTGCGTTGAAGCATAATCATAGAAGAAAAAAAATACATATATATAAATTCCTCATGCATGAAAGTATTTAGGTCGGAAACGAAAATTTTCTACAATGTGGAAGTCCACGAATAATTCCTTTTCCAGAAAGAGCACAACGCTATTTACATGGTAGTACTATTCTTGCATGTCGATTAATTATCTTTAGTCTATTTTCTACTTCTATTATCTCAGACATAAATTCCCGAATCTATCTGGTGGAAATGTTGCCCACTGTAAGTGTAGATGAAAATATCATAGAATTTGTGTCCTTTAAGTTAACAAGCTATGGCAAATTCTCAGATACTTCGACCTGGGTGTATGCGTATTGCTGTGCATAAATATTTCTGTAGGTAGACGAATGCATATAATGTTGTAATCGTTTAATCCTATCCCAAATATTTGTTAACAATGAGAAAATTCAAAACTGCACCAACTTCATGGCTGCCAATTAGGTATTAGTGAAGCATAAGCACTTTGTTATTCTTATTTCAAAAAGGAATTCATATAGTTATTTCCATTACCTTAGAACTTAATGAAGTGTTGACTTGCCTCAGTAATGTTATTGAGTAGTCTCTGAACCATTGGGAGTATGTCGCTAAGCAATATCTAGATAAATTTATTTGTTTCTTCCATTTTCATGACATTTCCTTGGAAGCCCTTATTAATTGATAACTGTAACTCGCCTTCTAAAGGTGGCGCTTTATTCTGGTGGGTGAACTATTGATTTGCTAGGGATAATAGGATTAATGTAAATTGTTACAAAGCATCATAGTGAAAATTACTCGGTGTCTGCTTTCTGTGAATAAGAATTCAGACTCTTGCTTGTAACTCAGATTAATGGTGCCATACATTTGTCTAGCTACATTATGTAAGGTCATCAAATCAATTAGAAAATTCATGTACCAAAATTTCACATGTGATAAGTTACTGTAGACTTGTGCTCTGCATTCTACATATAAAGAAGCAACAGATTTCCTGTTCAATTGATTATTCTCAAATTCAAATTTGTAATGTGGGTATGTAGGTAGCGGATCTTACCCACAGATCCCGGGTGCTTGAAGCAGATATTGATAGAACATCAAGGCAGCTGAAAGAGGCAACTGAAACAGTAAAAAAAGAATCTGAGAAAAACAAGGTTGCGAAGGAAATAATTAGATCTCTAACTGCACAGGTGATATTTTCTAGTTGTTGTGTGTTTTATCGAAGTATAAACTTTATTTCTTTTTTAGAATTTGCACTTAACATAAAGTGTCAATTCCTGAATTTGTTTGTTGTTATTTTATGTCTGATCTAGTAAGCTAATACTGTTAAAGGGATCTAATAATTGTAAGTGGACCCTAACACAAGCAGGATGAGGCATAGAAGATATGCAAACCCAAATTCTAGGATTCATGTAGAGGTCTTGCAATGCAGATACACATGCATGTTTTATGTGAGTCACACAGAAAAAGTGAGCTCCAGTCCTTCTGATATGATATGAATTGGAGTTAGAAGTGCTATTTTGTTAGAGCATCCAACTAAAGCTAGCAGGTGTACAATGTTATTTGGATGAAAAATTTATAACTGAGATTCTAGGAAGATTCTACAGAGTGGAACGAGAATTGAAATATATGCTTGTTTCAGAAAAGTTCACTGAAATACCAGCACATATTAGGAAGTGCGAATATTGGGAATTTATGTTTTATATTCCATTTTCTTTTACTATTATTGTTTGGAGTACAGTGACTGATCCACAAATCACAATGTGTGCGCGTGTTTTTTTTAACAGTTAAAGGATATGCCCATAAGCATACCTGAACAGTGCGTTGAAAGCACAAAGCCAGGTTCATTTGTTGAAATGACGTCCATTTTCCTGAGCGGGGCCTCTAGGGAGAAACTTTCAACCAGCGCCACCTATTTGGAATATGAGTACAATGGCAAGCTAATAACACCAATTTGGAAAAGTAGAAGCAAGAAAAGATCTGCAAAATTAGAGACGGTAATGAAAGACAAGCCTAGCATGTATGTTATGCGACCCCCTTTGCCACAGGTTCAATTCAGGTACAGGTGGTATTCGATTCCTCTTCTCCTCTTATTCATTTATGTGTTCAGACATTTACATAAAATGGTGGGACATTAGATTAGAATGGTATGATAAAAGCACCATCATTCATATGGGATCTGAAATATATGAGGATTTCACCAGTATGCATGTATGTTCAATATGAATCCAACAAAGGGGGATATCTTCTATCTCTCTTATATTTGCTCACCTTGCTTTAGTTCCTTTTTCTCTTTTATTTCTTCTCTGATTGCTGCTGGTGTGAAATCGATAGAAGGGACCAGGACATCCAAGAATTCCTCTTCGGACGCATTAGATTGAGTTCACATTACATGCTTATAATATAACCTTGATGTAGTTCGTGAAAGAGGAATATCTAGATGGTCTGACTTCTCGTGCCACTATATAAAGTACCTTCTCTCATCTACACAAAATACTGTGGCATATCTTAATTATTCTCATCTTTTACCATTTCCTTAGAGTGAAATTAAGTTTTAGAAAGGGCAGATTGTTGATGAATGTTCAGGCCTTTAACTTGTACCCAGGAAATTAGACCGTCTAATTATATATAAGCATTCCTTATAATATATCAACATATCATTTTAAGATAGTCAAAGCATGACCATTCGTATGCTGTCATTGGTTTATCTTGGAAATTGCCACTTAGTGTTGTTAACATGCTGCTGGACATAGACTGAAAGTACTCAGTCACTGCTATGATGAAATCAAATTAACTGGTAGAAGTAAGAAATGATAGTGATCAATGCCATTCACAGTTTTCATAGTCTACATGGTTTTGAACCTGCTTCTTCTAGAGGAGTCATTATGAAGGTAGACCAGGGATTTGCTGCCAACATATGATAACTTGATATGGAGATGCTCGATTGTTATGGATTTAATTTTTGGTTGCTGTTTTTATGAAAACCTATTTACCCCATCAAATGTTTTTCTGCAGCTGAATTCTTTTCAGAAAGGTAAGAGGCAGAGAAAAGGAGTGAGCATTTACTATGAAGATATTCAAGTGACCGCAATATCATGAACATGAGATAGTTTCTTTCCTACTTGTGTCCGCAGAACGGGAAAACAAAAGAATCAGGTAACTGAGATTAAAGTTTTGCAACAGCTCACTCCTCGGACATTAGTTTTCAAAGTTCTTTCGGCTGACAGTTAAGCTGACAGCACGACTGATAGCATCCTTGCCAAGAACCAAATAAGTAGATATCCTTCTCTTTTTTCAGAGTAGATTTTTCATTGTTGTTTATTCATCTTCTGGTGTAGTATATAATATACTGTAATCTTACATATAAAGTTATTTTCGGGAAGTACAAGAAAAGCCCTTTTAAATTTAATATTTATTATGGCCAACTTTACTACTAGTTTTTCCAATTTGCAACTGTGGCCACAATTTGAGGAGCTAAATTTCTTTTGATATGTCACGTAAAATTTTTATTTTAATATAGATATTTATTTATTTTGATATATGTATTTATTTTTTACATATAAAATTTAAATTAACGTGTGATTTTATAAATTTTACTATCTTGATTAATAAGTTATATATATATATATTAATTTTTAAAACTTAAAATTTTTTGACATGTAATTATTAACATGTAGAATTTTTATTTTGATATGTGTACTTATCTTTGACACATGAGATTCAAGTTTATGTATAATTTTATAATTTTTTCTATTAACTTATTGATTAATAAAATATATTTCTAATTAAATACCAACTCTAATCCTAAAAAATAAAATATTAATTATATCTTAATATTATATTAACTAATAAATAATTTTCTAATCAAATAAAAATACTAATTTTATCATAAAAAATAGCATATTAATTATATTTTAATATTCTATTAACTAATATATCAGTTTTCTAATTAAATAATAATTTTAATTCTAGAAAATAACATCTAAAATTATATTTTAATATTATATTCAATAATAAAAATTAATTTTTTAATTATACAATAAATTCGTAATCCTAAAATAGTAATATCAATTATATTGATAGTATTAATTTATAATACTATAGTTAATTAATAAATATTTTTAAAATATTTTTATATTATTACACTAATAAGATTTTAAAATTTTAAAAAATTAAAAAAATATATTTAGAAATAGTTAGTTTGTTATTAATTTTAAAATATTATTAGTTAATATTAAATATTAAAAAATTGTATCAATCAACTTAATTTATAATCAAAATAATAATAACAGTAATGCAGCGTATGGATAAACGACTAGTTTCTAATTAAATACCGACTCTAATCCTAAAAATAAAATATTAATTATATTTTAATATTATATTAACTAATAAATAGTTTTCTAATCGAATAATGATACTAATTCTATTCTAAAAAATAACATATTAATTATATTTTAATATTATATTAACTAATAAATTAGTTATTTAATTGAATAATAACTCTAATTCTAGAAAATAATATCTAAAATAATATTTTTTATTATATTTAATAATAGATTAAATTTTTATTATGTAATAAATTTTTAATCCTAAAAATAGTAATATCAATTGTATTGATAGTATTAATTCATATAATATTAGAATTAATTATTAAGTATTTTTAAAATATTTTTATGTTATTAAACTAATACAATTTTAAAATTTAAAAAAAAATTAAAATAGTTAGTTTGCTTTTATTTTTAAAATATTAACTTAACTTTATAATAAAAAATAATAATAACCACCGCGTACGCACGGGTAAATGACTACTTCCAATTATTAAAGAAAATAGTAACTATTAGAATCGCTAATATTTGTTTAGAGGGCTATGAATTTGCAATTTACCGATTGCAATTTAATAAAATCCCATACATCAAACACATTGATAGAAAAATTAAGGAATGTTCTATAAAGTTGAGAACAACTCTCACTAGTTATGTGTTTTATCATGGGCACAATTGCTAACATATTCATTTATTATGTATTCAAGAGATGGCCTTTGCTTATATAAGGTCAAACAATGCCACTCCATAGCTTTAACAAACACCTTTCGTTTTCTTTGTTCTTTTATTAAATTGGAAACAAAATGCCAATGAGCCCTACGGTTTGTCGTGCATTTCTACCTGCTCCCAGGAACTGAAGCCATCACTGTTACATAGCTAAATCACAAGAGGAAGAGAAAATGCAAAGGCAAGTACCTTGCAACATTAATGGCACCTCAGAAAACATAGAATGAATGAAACGGCTTAAAAACTGGGAAATATATGCAAAGAAAAGAAAGGGAGCACCAGCAGACCCTATCGATAAGCAATTAGTCATTGCTTCAGTTCAAGATAACCTATCCGGGAGGTGCAAGAAAATAAAGGCTTACATTTATTTTCGTTAAAACAGTTTTAAGAGTCTAGTTGTGAAAGACCACTGGTACCCCCATGATAAATACAACCGAAAAGAGCTTGTTTAATAAGGCCCTGAGAGTGTCTTCCCCATTCTAAGCAAGCTATCCATTGCTAATCAACATTCAGGCTTCATTTTCAGCCTCAGTTTCACCGCTATTCATAGCTTGATATAAATATTCTTGAGCTTCTTCAAGTGCAGATTCCTTTGCATCTGCAGCATATAATATCTTCTTAATTGCCACTGCCATCTGCATGCATATAAACAAAAGCATAAATAAAATATTTAAGGACTTAACACCACCAGGTTAAATCACTAATCCTGTCTTTTCTCATTTATATCAATAAAGGTATCGCATTTGTCTTCAGAAATCATACCGGGATATCCTCCAATTCAGGAGTTTGACAGAGTAGTTCTATATCCCTTAACTTTGCAAAGTAAAAGTCTCTTTCTTTTTCCAAATGGTCCACAGAGAGCTTCAGGTCAGTGACCTATATGCAAAAATAAAATATTAGATCTCACAGCATTACATATCTTCACATTCTACAGGGCCCATAAAAGGGAAAACCATAACAAAATATGCAACTCAAACATTGGTGATGGAAATGTCATTGGTGAGAACAGAAAGATGAGTACAAAAATTGGCAGTAGAGAAAAATTTAAATAACATAGAAATCAAAGACAGCTACATCCCCTGGTACATAATCCTCATACATTAAGAAGAGATAATTTATGTGTCTTAGAGGCCACTTAGACACAAAAGCAAGGAATAATGAAACTCTGACCACTTTTCAGATTAAAGCTAGAAGAGAATTTAATGCTCCATACTTCCTTAGACAAAGTCTGAATCTCCACTGAAGAATTAGCTCCACCTGCCACAGTACTTCCCCTCCCTTGCTTTGGTCCTGTAGTAAATGAGCAGAACCAAACAGGAATCACGAGTTAAATAAAAATGCATGGCACAAGCACAATGTACAACATAGAAGAAGTTGTACATCACATACCAGACATTTTACTCAGGCCAACTGGCTCCCCAGAGTTGTGCATATTGTTTGATTGCAGTGATTTTGAGGTCTTCTGACAACCCTTTGAATTACGATCCTTTCCACCCTTAATTCTCCGTTCCACAGGATTATAGTTCCTATGATAACATAAAAATGCAAGAACATGGATTCAAGGTTAAGATAATATAAAGAACATTCAGGTCAAAGGATAAAACAAAATGAAAGAACAATGAAAAGGAAAGCAACACACTCATTCATGATGCCACCATTAACAGAATCACAGTATCGTTTCAGCCACTGTAAGAACTCTAAGTTGTCCAAAGGTCGTCCTTTAACAAGCTTGTTGACTTCAATATGCTGCCATATAGCCCAAAGTAAAGGAATGTTAATGCAAATATAGTTTCCCCCCAAATACTAAAATTAACTTCATCAAACCTATTTCCCAACTTGTTAAAGCGAGCTGAAAACTAACAGAAACAATCACTTAACATCTCAATACAAACAATCATCTCAATCTTATCCTCAGTCATACAGTTACTACAGAAGCACCAACACAAACAATAACATCGGCAGACATACCAAGAAACAAGACTTAGCTAACAAGATATAAACAGGCGAGTCATCTATAAATTTGTGAGCTAATATTTGATCAGCTAAAGCAACAAGGAGTCCTCCAGAGCTAATATTTGATCAGCTAAATGCTGGGCTGAGAGATGTAGCCCACTAGCACCATAAAATTATGAAATCACATAAAAGAAAATCCAAACTCCAAACAGTATCTAAGGATAGAGATTACATTCCCATCTTTGGTCAATCGTAAACTTCCTGTTGTGCATCCACTTATGAGTCCAAGGCTTTGCATGAGACATGAAACTGAGCAGTGAAAAGTTCACATATGAAATTATACAATACAAATCTATCTCAAATTTAAAAACAAAATTACTTTATCAATTTTCAACTTGTTGAATACATCCTGCAGAACCTTGTAATTTTGAATCATATCGTATTCCGTCTTCGCATCAAAGTTCACCTATGAATGATAAACGGCATTGATATCAAAGGTAAGCTATTGCACAATTTGAAACTTGATAGATAAGACAGGCGGGTATGAAAAATAAGAAGAAGACAAAATCTCGTCACCTTGTGCATAGGAACAACTCCCGGATAAGTCATATCCATCATCTGACACTGCACAGCACCAGATGCAGCCTAGCCAAGGGATTTGGACAAGAAAAGTCAAAAAGATCAGCAATTTAGAGTACTAAAAATGCGGAATAAAACATAACATCATGCAAAATCAATGTAAATGAAAAAAAAAAGATTGCAAGAGCTACAAAACTAGCCTTCATTTATCTGTAATGATAATATCCAGAGAACAGTATATTGACAACTGAACTCATATACGGCTTAGTACCAGTAAACAAAAACTCAACTACGCTTTAAATCCCAAACTAGTAGACAAGAGATTATCAGCAATTGAGCAGAGAATAGCTGTATAAATACACATAAAATCCAAGTTATCTGTAAAGCCAATCATCAAGAAGCATAACTGAAAGCTGCTTCAGATCCTTGTAATAAATTTAAATGTCCTTAAGGCTCAATTATGAGTCAAGGCATCATCAGCCTATTTATCCAAAAAATGGAACTGCAATACAAAGATTAAGGACATCGTAACATTGACTACAAGGTCCACCCTCATAAGGTTTAGAAATGGGATAATGGTTAACACATCTAGCAAAAAGGTCTTGGCACTTTTTATGCTTATGGAAATAATAATGAGATAATAGGGTACTTTAACTGTGATGATTTGTAAATAATTCCCTGCCAAATCAACTGAAAAGTACTATTAGTATTTTATTTTTTTAAATGAGTACGGGATCTTAACAAAAGAAATTCCTAATACACCAAAAGAGGTTATTCTATAAACCCAGTCGAAGATATGGCAAAGAGGCAAAAGCATCTACCCCATGATAATAAACTTCAAAGCTACGGAACAATTGCTATCAACACAGAAGTCGATACCATGTACCGTAGTCGCTAGCTTAAACTGAGCCAAGAAAAATGCACCACAAGCCATCAAATTTTTTTCTTTTTGAAAAGAGAATAGCAGAAAGCACGAAACGACATCAACATTGTAATAATAACAATCAATTTTATTTTTTAAATTTTCCTGCAACAGTTACAAGTCCATAATTTGACTAATTCTCATAGAAAAAACAACAAAATTAGGTAATAAAATGTAGCGCAAGGAAAGAAAAAAAAATCACAAAAAAAGAAAGAATTACATTCAGTCATTGCTAAAAAGGAGAAAAGAAAATTGAAAGAATAAAAACATAAAAATATGTTCAAAGGGGCTTCAATGGAAAATAGAAGCCCTATTTAGAGCATGATAAATATAAATTTCATTGTAAACACTTAAATTAAGAAACAGCCAAACTGCATTATACAATGCCATACCCAAATAAAAAATCCCTAAAACCAACTATAATCACGAGCAACAGTCTCTAAAACTGCATAAAAATCCAAAATCTAACACAAGAAAAAGAGTACCCATTACATTACACACCATAGAAGAGAGAGAGAGAGAGAGAGAGAAAGAGAGACACCATTTTTCTTAATAAAATAAAATAAAAATAGAAAGAAAAGGAACCTCTTCAATGCGAGAAAGATTGAGTTGAAGCCTATTGTTGATCCATGTTAATATCTCATTCCTTCCAACAAAATATGCACTATCCATCATCCCTATATTTGATGCCATTTCCTTTCTTCTTCTTTTCTTTGCTTCTCTATCTTTCTCTCTCTTCTCTTTCCTTTCAAAATCTAAAAATTCAAAAATTAGAAAAACCGAAAGTTTGTCTCTTTTAATAAGACTGAACTCAACAAGACAAAACTTTGAACAGAAAGAGAGAGAAAGAAGAAATGGGTATTATTAGAAATGTAAAATATTTAGATTCTCAGTGGAGAGGAAATGGGGATGGATTAACAAGCGAGGATGAGAGCTTGAAGTTAGGGATTTCGTAATTTGATTTTTGAAAATTGAATTTAAATGAGTTTGAATTTTTATTCTATAAAGTAAAGTACAAAACTGAAAATAAAAAACTTAGTATTACAATACAAGGGAAAGAAAATTAAAAATGAATGGATGATACAGAAAGAAAGGGACAAATGGAAGTAAATATGCTTTTGTTTGGTTGGCAACAACCCTCCCTTCTTTTTTAATTTCTTTTAATTAACGTTCCATTTTTAACTAATCTCGCCTAAAAGCTTTCAAAAAAACACTAGTCTTTCATAAAAATAAATTAATCCAACTCTATTGCCTTTTTCTCAAAGGAAAAAAATTAATTCATAATTTATTTAGTTATATTTTTTCTTATAAAATTTCTAACAAAATATAAATTCAAAATTTTCCTAATTTTTTTTTAAAAAGTCAACTAATTATTTATTATTTTTCTTTTTAAATCGAATTCCAACCGAAGCTTGAATATTATCAAAAGAAGCAATAATTTTATATATTATTATAGAATATATAAACTAAAAGCTATTATTATTAATTCTTTTATTATCTTTGTGATTTAATTATAATATTATTTAGAACTTTATTATATTATTAAAAGGTAAATAAAACTATTATTAGCAGGCTAAATATATTTTTTATTTTATTATATTATTTCAAATAATATAATTTAATAAAAATAAATTTTAATTATTAAAAATATTATAGTTAATTTTATTTATTTCTATAATTAAAAATATTTATAAAAATTATTTTAAAAATTAAAAAATTACTGATTTTAAATTTTAAATATCATAATTATAGATACATAATTATTTAATTATTAAATATACTTATAAATTAATAATATTTATTATATAAAGATTATTTATGTAAAATTAATTTAAAATAAATTATTATTAATAAATTTTAATAAAAATAACGGCTAAATGAATTAATTATGAGCTAATAAAAAAGTGTTAGATTAAAATTAATGGGAGTAATTAGCCACCGATCTTTAACATATGTCATTTGAAATTCTTAAACTGAACATTCTTTTAAAAATATTAAACTTATAAGTACTTTTTCTTTTTATCATCTTCGAAGCTATTCTTACACTGGCTAATTGACAGGATAAAATAGATTAAAATATAGGTAGAATATATGGAACTGGAAATACCAGTAGCATGAGAGAGAGAGAGAGAGGTGGCAACGTATTAAAAATGATGCATTAAATAAAAGATTATAAAAAGAAAAGAAAAGAAAAAAGAATATTAATTACTCCATATATTGTGGTAAGTAATGCAAAGGAAATGTGACCTGTAAAATTGAGGGTATGTTGGAGAAGGGACCTCTGTGTATTGCGGTTGGGATGTCCATAAGGGACAAGTAAAGCATACCATCGTGTATAGTTTTTTTTTTTTTTTTTTTTTGTTTTGTTATTATCCATGTGAACTGATTCCATTATTTATCTGCGGCCATGGAATCCGATCCATTGTTATTAAGATCAGATGAAGAAATCTAAGCTTCCGAAAGGAAAGATAAAAAAGAGGCAGCACTTTGGTCTCTTTTCATCATCTAATGGAAGCTCATTTCACCTGTTTTTTATAATTATCAAAATATCTCTTTTATTACAAACCCTAAAATTCCAATAATTTAAATTCTATTTACTTTCATTCTTAGCTTAGCTATTATTTTAGAGCGAGCAGTAACGTCAATATTAAAAGGAAAATCAAGACATAAGACTAATTAACTATTTTTTGGCTTCTCATTTTCGGTAGATAATGTTATTTTTGGAAAATCATGGTGCAATTGCTGCTTCATGATATCTGTCACTGAAATAAGACACCAAATTTAGAAAGGTCTTTGTTTTGGGCCGATTATCCAGTCCACAACTTAAATGAAATGGGCTTTTCTCTTAGTTGATGGACTGGGACTCAAACATATCCCGTAAGAACCAATAAGTAAATTACGAAACTAGGACTTTAAAATTAGGGTTTTAGGGTTACCTTCCTTTATAAACTCTCATTTTGAAGACTGGAAAAACCTAGTGTAACACGCAGAGAGAGAGAGCAAAATCTCTGTGTAGAGAAAACGGCCCCGTTTTAGCAGAGCCATGGTGCACGTCTCCTTCTATCGCAACTGTAACCTTTCTATCTTCCTCTCTATTTATGTATATGTATGTTTATGTAATTAGTTATAGCTATTGTCGTATTGACTCCTGTTATTTTAGTGAAGAATTTAGCGTGGAATTGTTGTATGTTTATCCATTTGTTATAAAGTATTGGTTTTTAATGTTTGATCCACAAGTATTTGCTTGTAGCTTGATGGCTCCTTTTTTTCCTTTTTTTTTTTTTCCTCTTTTGTTCTTTTGCTGACGGGTATGCTGTCCGTTTGGTGAGAAAAATGTGGAAAATAAATGGAATGGATGTGTCATCTTTAGATTTGGTGTATCTTGACTGCTTTTGATTTAATACTAGGTTAACATTGGTTATGATCTTTGATCTTCTGTGTCAAGGTCAGTGAAAGACAATAACAGTGAAATGGGTTTTCTCAGTCATATAAATATCGGGGTTTGGGGTCTGGGGTTTTTGTGCTAATGTGATCAAATTTCGTTAGACAATTCAAGAAGCCTAATTAAGCAATTTTGGTGATTTCTAGCCTTTTATTTTCAGCTTAACAGTGCACTACGCCCCTTGTAGGGTGGCAAAAATAATCTACGTATTATATCTGCTAATGCTTGTTTAATTTGGTAATTGATTTTGTGTTTATGCAATTTCTGTATAAATTTAGATGGAAAGACATTTAAGAAGCCCCGTCGTCCATATGAGAAGGAGCGATTGGATGCAGAGCTGAAGCTGGTGGGAGAGTATGGTCTGCGTTGCAAGAGAGAGCTTTGGAGGGTTCAGTATGCTTTGAGTCGTATCCGTAATGCTGCTAGAATGCTTTTGACTCTTGATGAGAAGAACCCACGCCGGATCTTTGAGGGTGAGGCCCTTCTTCGAAGAATGAACCGCTATGGCCTTCTCGAAGAGAGCCAGAACAAGCTTGATTATGTGTTGGCCTTGACTGTGGAGAACTTTCTTGAGCGCCGCCTGCAGACACTTGTATTCAAGTCTGGTATGGCAAAGTCCATCCACCATGCTAGAGTCCTTATCAGACAGAGGCATATCAGGTGAGCCTAAATACTTGGATCCTAAAATAGAAAAAAAAATCCTTAATTTATTGATGTTTGCCATTTATTTGCTGAGTTTCATAATTTTGCAATGTAAGGAGGTTGCACTGAGCTAAACTAAAGTTCTTGTTATGCTTTAAAATTGCGAGCAGAGTCATTATTTTATCTGGCAAAATCCGTATGGGTATCTTAAAAAAATAGGATTTGACCAATGATGATGTATTTCTGTATTATGTGGTGAAAGCACTGTGTTGGCGGGTCTGAAACTTTGAATATGGTGATTATATATAGTTACTAATTACAGTGGCTTAAAAAGGAGCAGTCTTACATGACTGGTGGCATGATATGAGGCTTCATTCTTAAAACAGCTTGCCAAGGGCTTTCTTATGTACCCATTATTGGAACTTTGATATAGCTTTTGTTGATTGTTATGAGCACAATCATGCCATGTTTAGAATGAAGTAGTGGGATTTCATGACTTTTGAAGTTGATAATTAGCTGTTCATTTTTTCTAATTTTGAAAAAAGTTTTTATTCTAATGCACTGAGGGCTTACCATTGAGCTAGGCCTTTTTTCTTGCCATTTTTGGTTATGTTTCTAGTCATTCTTGTATTCTGCCAATGAAAGAAGACATGGATGCCTTGTCTGGAAAGTTTTCTTGTTCTAAGTTGGTAACTAGTTGAATTTGGTTCACAAGTATTTTTATCTATTCTTTCAAGTTTGCTCGGAGATGATATGTTCTTATGTAAGGGGATGTAGTTTGAGTTTGTGTATATTGAGGATTTTTATATTCAAATTCCTTTAATTTGAAAAATATGAGGATTGTTATGTTAGTGTATTTATTCTGGACCTATCAGAATGTCAAAATATATTTTACCCAACATTCAACCAGTGTGCTCCCAGAAGTGCTGATGTTTTAAAACATGTTCTGAGAATATTTTTTCTGGTCCTAGCAGAACATCAAAACATGTCAATGGACCTATTCATCAGTGTGCTGTCATTAGTGCTGATGTTTTTCGACATGTTCTGTAAATTGTTTTCTCCGCCTTGTGATGATGGCGATTTAAATAATACGCTTGAACTTTTGGGATGCAGGGTGGGAAGGCAGGTGGTGAACATCCCATCTTTCATGGTGAGGATTGATTCACAGAAGCACATTGACTTCTCATTGACAAGTCCATTCGGTGGTGGGCGTCCTGGAAGAGTGAAGAGAAGGAACCAGAGGGCAGCTAGCAAGAAGGCTTCTGGTGGAGATGGAGATGAAGAGGATGAAGAGTGAGCCATGAGTTGAAGAAAACAAAAAAACTGTTGCTAGTAGAACTCCTGCTGTTGTCTCATCTAGTTTTGTTGTCACCCTTTCTGAGGCTAGGTTTCTTAAAAAAATTACTGCAGTAATGTTTTGTTTTCTGAACATTGATATTGTGTTTGTTTTATGATGCATTTGTGTATCTATGACTTTTTGCTGAGGATATAATTTTTGCTCCAAATGGCAACACAACTGGTTAAATATTATCTTTTACCCCGGATGTTTTCTTGAGTAGATCTTTCCTTGGATGTAACAAACCAAGCCGGTGTGCGTGCATGAGACGGTCTTCTTTAGGCCTGAACAACCCATCATTATCCTAGTTGGCCACGGTGATTGCTTCATTAGTCTTTTCATGTTAGAAACTGGAGTTGTAAGAAGGGATTTTGGCTTAAGCTTAATTTTTTCTGTAACTAATCGGATTAAAAACTCTTTATGTATTACGGTATTACCAGTTTAATAATTAATGAGCGGGAGTAAGAATTGTAGTACATCTGCTGTATCAAATGTAATGTCTAAGTTCATATTCGATGAATCATTCAATATCTATAGAAAAAGTTAGAAGACAGAGGTTGGCCTGCACCTAGCTCTCTTTTTGGGCTACCATGTCTTCTTTAGGCTTGAGTTCTTCATTTAGAGGTCATTAGATTGATGTTTTTTTGACATAAATTTGAAATCATAAAAGCTTTTTAAAATAAAAGAGAGCTAAAACGAATGAATAGATATGCGATTTCAAACTGGGCTTTAAAGAACTTAGATGAAGTAAGGCTTCTTTCCTGCCACTTTCCTTCAGTTTTTTATTGAAGTAAAATGTTTGAGCTGATGGCAGGGTTCTAAAGTCTAAATCCGCGTCCATTAAACCGACAGCAAAAGCTTGAGACTTGGTCTAATCAATCAATCTGGGCAGAAACCATTTCTTGTCTTCTACTCAAAAACATCTCTGCCATAAAATATCATCCACCAAAAAGTAAAAACCTGAATTCCAACCCTTTAACCATGGAATCCATTAACATTCTCAAAGGTTATGACAAAGTAGATTCCAATCTTGAAAATCAAAACCCACATCCACATCTACATCCCCACCATTCCAATTCCACCAAAAAACCCATAATCATCACCCTCACAATCTCAGCTATCCTCCTCTTAACTCTCATCATCACTCCTACGCTTGCTGCCTTGATCCACGAATCCAACACTGAGCCTCCTGAGTCTATCCCGCAATCCAACTCGGCCGAGTCAATCAGAACTATCTGCAACCTAACTCGGTATCCAACATCCTGCTTCACCAGCATATCCTCTCTTAACGTCTCAATAAAACCTGACCCAGAAGCCATTTTCAACCTCTCTCTTCAAGTCTCCATTCAAGAGCTCAAAAACGTCTCTACCCTTCTCAAAACTCTCAATGATGTTAACTCTCAGGCTGCTATTAATGACTGTTCGAGTCAATTTGATGATGCATTGGGCAAACTCGGCGATTCTTTATTGGCAATGAAAGTTGGTCCTGGAGAGAAAGCGTTGACTTTGGAGAAGATCAATGATATCCAGACTTGGATCAGTGCTGCTATGACTGATCAGCAGACTTGTATCGATGGGTTAGAGGAGATGGAATCAGTGGTTCTTGACGAAGTGAAGGCTAAGATGGTCAATTGTAATCAGTTCTTGAGCAACAGCTTGGCTATTATTGCTAAAATGCAGAGCCTTCTTGAAATGTTTGATCTCAAATTGCATTGACTTTGTTTTTCTGTGTGTTTGCAATGTTGAAGATTTGTGTTCCTCTTACCAATTCTATAATATAATATATATATATATATATATATATATATATATATTTTTTTTTTTTTTTTTTTTTTTTTTTTCTGCTGTGTGCATATGTAATGTTGTGATACATATTTGTGTAAATAAATAAGTTAATACATTTTTGTTGTTGGAGTTATGAATGATAAAGTTTGTATCAAAAACTGTATGTCTCTAATTAATGTTTAAAGTTATGGTCCTGGATAGAGTTTGATTATTCGGCTTTATAATTAAATCGAATTCATCATTTGTTCTGTGCTTCTTCAGTTGCTTGAACCAGAAACTTATAAAGATTGAAACTTGAGCCTGAATATGCCTATAAGAAGAATTCAAAATGGCAGAATTGTCTCAAACTCTCAGCTATAGCGGTTTAGTTTCTTTGGGAACTCAAAAATCGGAAGGAAATTTCTGACCAAAGCAGCCCATTTGCGCAAGGGCATAAAGTTTTATTCTGTTTCTTTGATGAGAAACTCTCATCTACTTTAAAAACTCGCATTTCATTACACCCTGAAACCGGTGATGGAGTTCAAAGTTAAAACACTTTTCAACTTTCACCAATTATGAGGATGAGCTAGCTAGCAAATAGCCATGCTTCCTTTCTTTCTTTTCAGGAGGTAATTGCTATGCATTTCCTTGTAGAACCATGTGATTTTTTCTTTTTGGGGACAAATACCTGGGATTATTTTGTCAGATAAGAGCAAAAAGAACTATAGCTCTTTAAAAATATGAGGCATAGCAGACCTTCCCATGTTACTCGCCATATCTGCTTTTTAGAAGATGTAAGTTTTTTTTGCTTATTATCAACTAATGAATTACATGGTGTATGTTGCAAAAAAGCCACACTCCAAAAAGTTTGTCAAACCAGAAAGTAGATATTTCTATTTTCTCTTCTTTTTTTTTTTTTTTTTTATAGCATAGACAGTAAAAGATTTACAGCCTCTTGAGTAGACTTGTTCAGGGCTCGATGCCTGTCCGACCGGTCCAGGCTAGGGTTAAGAGTCTCAAAGGATTTTCCTCTTGGGGTGACCAGAACCCCGAGGATGCTGCTGTTTTTTTCTTTTTTGGAGAGGCTTGAACATATACTGTCTAAATTATACAAGACAAGTAACCTGACCTGAACCAAAAAAAAAAAGAAGGGCCCAAGCCTAAATATAACAGATTTTCAGTTCGCTACTCATGAGTTCCAAGTATGAGAGGGTTGACGTCCAGGTGATCTCAAACTCTCATTTCAGACACTGTTGCTTGGTCAATAAAAGTTAGGACAAATTATTGCCTGCAAATATTGAGACTATTACACAAGTTGGTGATAAAATCTAAATAGAATATATGTAGTAAATGATGGCTTCCCAACTTGAACCAGACATTACCATTTGTTTAATCACCAACCAACCCCTTCAATTCCTGCCCTTAAGCTAATGAATAGAAATTTAAAAATAAAATAAAATCTAAGATAGACAAAACCCATAATTGAATATTATAAATCCTGTAATGTACTAACCACAGCCAGATCCTATTTGTCTTTTGTTAGTAGGTAAACATAATTAAATGTTTTAGTATGGGACCAAATACCAATAATTAGTAGAAGAATGTTGTTCTTAGTTAAAGACAAGTCATCAGTGAGAAGAATGAGACAGATGTATACTAGAATTTGGATTATAAGCATATTTTGCTATAGAAATAGAGGAAGATACATGCTGGCATCATGAATTCTAATAGATGGGTATTGAGAGAATTTCTATCACTGCTGTAGATTACTTCTAAGAGTTTCTATATCAACATCAGCGATGTTGAATGAATCCAACAGTTGAGATAGTTTTTCACTTAAATCATCCGCCTCACTTTGTAGACTCCTGATATAGCTGCATGTCTCCTGCAAGATTTTTGATACTGATACCTGCAATCAAGTACAAAATCCCTGCTCAGATATTAAAAAGGAAGCTGCAGAAGTCTTTTCTACTGCATGCATATATGATATCTTCTGTTTTGCATTTCCAATTAGCATTTGACATAAATATTTAGTTTCAAGAAACTTTAATGTTCAAATTTGTTCTTGCAGTTAGAACATGTAAAATTATCATGCTTGAATATTTTGACCATATTCTCTTCGATCATCGAGTATGTACGTAATGTTATTAACAAGGCTTTCATTTCTGTAATAAATGTAAAGTATGAAGCTAAAACCCATGCTAAGCTTTTTAAGGTAGTCTTAAAGAAGTGGGGAGAAAGAAAGAGAGAAAAAAAAGGAAAAAAAGGAAAAAAAGAAAAAAGAAAAGGGGGTTGAAAAAGACCAAAAGAAAAAGGAATATAGCCTATACCCTGGATGCCTGCCTTTGGTTAAGTTGAGGTAGTAATGCTTGTAGTTTCAAGACGAGATCATTGAGCTCATCTTGAGTAAACTTTGAGGCTGCTCCTGATCTTCTGCTAGACATTCTTGAATCTCTGATTCTTGCTTTCTTGCAGTAACTTGCTTAGTTGCTACTATCAAATAGGCAGTGAAGTTGCAATGGAAGGGAAGAGCAGCTTAAAAAGAGTTTGAGAAAGCATGTTGTGACACAAAGTTAGTTGGACAAATACATTAGTAAATTTAGACATGTATAAGTATGTCCCATTTGTCTCTCTTTTCTACACAACATGGGTCCATGATCAAGTAGTTAATTCTGCAAATTAAGTCTTGCAAAAAGATAATTGGCATATTAGCTTACTAGTTTAGTTGTGAAATCAATCCAAACACCTACCCTAATCATACACGTGTCTATATTAGCTGCATCTGTGCATTCTAATTATGGATGTTACTGTACTACCAAAATGATACTCTGTCTCTTGTTTGCCTAATAGGTCTTTTGAGGACATAGTCTGAACCAAACTTTTTTATCAATTGCCTTGCCCTGTCTCTCAAAAGTTCCTGTTCAGGGTTCAGTCCCTTTCTGTTTTGTCTATTACCTTTGCGTTGTCTCTTACAAAATCTTGTTCTTGATTCACTGCCCATCAACTGTATTTTAAGGTCTAGTTGAACCATCAAATCGAATTGCTTTAAAAAATATATAGAATCGAAGTGCCATTAACACAGAATAAATTGAAACACCTGAATATTTGTTTAGACTGAACACTGAAAAGATATAACCTAGGATAAGCTCTTTTCAACCCTAACCAACTTGGTAAATTACACTTTTCAGACTAATCCCACATGGATGGAAGTTAAGCAAACTACAACGACTAACAAGTAAGATTTAAGAGATAAGAATAAGAATCTTATGTTATGTCTGATTAGTATGGCTCAGGTATGTAGTTAGAGTGAGAATCTGATGAACCCGTATAGTAAAAGTAATACATGCAGAATGAAAATGGCAATTCAATAAACATGAGTAGGCCCAAGGTTACCATACATTACAAGCCAGAGTCACAGAGAAATATAACAAAGCAGTGGCTGCCCTTTAGATCCTTTACATAACAGCAACTATGGCGGTTAGCTAGACTACCAGAACAATCTTACAGAATCTGTATAGGTACTACCAATAGTCACAGTGACAAACAAAAGAAAGATTGGACTAGTGAGTCCAGATACGTACCCAGAAAGAAGAAGTGCCCAAATTTAACAGCAGGGTATTTGTCTCTACTATAATAACCAAAAAGCAATTCTCTTATAAATGCGATGCATGTTAAAGAGGCTCAAAGGTCTGGTCTGACGTGACTATGCATACGAGCGACTAAACTACACATTTAGGCTTGCAAATTTATATGCTACCTCAGATATTTATAATGAAAGGTCCATATTCGGATTTAGATTCAGATTCAGCCAACTGAATTCAGCTAAGAATATTTTTCCTTATTACTGTTTTATATTATGAGTCGTATTTTCATTTGTAATCCACTCTTAGTCGCCTATGTCATGAAATTATTAGTGCGCCAAGATGAATATGAAGTAGAACAGTAAAAAACTTTTATCAGGCGTGAGCAAGTGAGAAAGGGCTGAAAGTGGTCAGAGCCAATTATTAGGTATATTTGGCATCATCTACCAACCTCTTAATGTAGCCCCTAAATTTCCGGTTACCGACCCCATATGTTGTTTCAATCAGACGATGTGGCACTGCGATTGACACGAAGTTGCACATACGTCATAATACTACTGTTCCTGGATATAGTAAAAAGAATATCCAATTTCCTTCTATTTTTCTTTTTCTATAGCATTGATAATTCTAGTGGATCCTTTTAATTTTAATAATTTTTGTTAATGTAATTCAGTTTAATATTTGCTTTTGCCTGATCCAGTTGTTTCATTTGTAATTTTGGTTCAGTTCTAGAATTTAAAACAATTCAATTTATATTTATAAAAGGTTGATTGGATTTTGAACCGAAACCACCAAATACTAGTGTCAGTTCACAGTGATGCCAAACTGGCACTAAAAGAACTGGCCGAAATTATGAAAGCCTTCTTGATATGTGCAGTTCATCGTTCAACTACTGTCTTTATTTTTGGACCCAAAAACCTCACTTTCTCTTCTAGATCCTGAGCAGGAAGAAAGGTAGATCTTCTCTTCATAGATATGTTAGCTAATTAATGGCAGCCTTGTCTTTGCATTTATACGTATACTTCCCCAAGAAGAATCTTGACTGTAACTTTAAGCATTCACCAGGATCTATTCTTGTCGCCTTATCTCTGCTCAATTATGGCATCATTCAGCTGAGTACTTTTTGTCACTTCACCGTTGTTTATTGTTGTGACATATAGATGTCTAGAAGCTATAAACTCTTTTTGTGGCTGTGTATTACATCAAACATCGTGTTGGCATTTGGTTTAGAGACGTTTCGGATAAGATTATTATGAATTTTTCTATAGCAGGAAATTCCACATCTTAATACGTGGAATTGTTCTGGCATGCAAGCAACCGTACTGAATGCAGTGACTACTAAATCGTTAAACAATCGCACATCCAATAATTAGGACATCATTTTGCGTGTAAAGACAAAAGCACAGTGACATGGAATCTCATTTCAGATTTCCTGATTTTTCTTGTGGCGAGTTTGTTGAAGTCCAGGAAGCTAAAAGGGACACTGGGAATGCTGCCAATGAATATGAAGGGAGTACCGACATATGAAATGAAAGGCAGTGCCCAGAAAGTTACCGACACTTCTTGCACATGCACAAGCGTGTATTGGAACTTTCATTCCAAGTTACTGCCCAGTCAAAAGCCAGGGATATACTACTGGTTCTACGGTCTGGTTCATTTTCATCAAGTTCTAACCTGTTTCAGTTCAAGAGGGAGAGAAGTACGGATCGAATATTTAACTTTCTGCACTCCGAGAAAGGGACATTTGATTGCTAGCCACCAATTGGTCATTGTCTATCCACTCAGCTTTTGTATAGACACACATCCCCATACGCTGATGCTTCCAAAAAATGCATGCAGTAAAAATGTCGTAAGTTCACAGCTTTACTTGCAGCCTATCAGAACCAGAAAAATAAGTTTGAGCCTCGAGAGGCACAAGGATTAAGATTTTAACAACAAAATTTCATAACTATAACGTGTCATTATTTCCTGGCCTACTACAAGCAAGCATCAGAAAATAAGCTTCATTTTAGAGCTATCAGAAATTCTGATAATGAATATGGGAATCCTTATTTAGCAGTAAATCCAAACTATTTCTTCACAGTAAACTGAATAATTTTGTGTTATTGTATTATTTTCAGAAACAAATTGCTCAGACTATTAGCCCGAGTCGTGTACAACAAAAAATTTCTACAATTGCATCAATAGCCTGAACTAACCTCCCTGTTATGCTAACATACGGGCTGATGATGAAAAAGAAAAGTTTGATTTTGCAAAGTCCCTTAACTCATGAATACTCTACTGTTTAGTATCTTTGCAGCCTCAGCTACACTCAAATGCCTGATTCCATTCTCCTTCATCCATTTCTCTCCTCCTTCCAAACTATCAAGCTGCTCCTCCTCCATCTTTAACAACTTTAAACTGTCACTTATTTTAGGAAAGAACCCTTCAGGCCTCAAGCACCAAGTTCCAAAAACCCCGAACAAAACTTCCAAATCACGACCAAACCTTTCAATACCAGAATCATGAAACTTCACATTGCTCAAAAGGACGCCATTAAAAAGCAAGTGATCCATCCCAGATGCCAAACTTCTCCATACACCAACAAAGTCTATCCCATTCAGATCTTGTTCCACTACTTTCATCTTTCCTTGTAAATAATCTAAAGCCCCTACTAAATTTTTGGACACCGTCCAACCTTCTTCCCCCTTCTCCTGCCACTGTCTCCTGTTTTTCATATAATCTCTACTCCTAGCATCAAATCCCCTCAAAACAACAACGGATATCTTCTCAACCCACTCTTTTTGAAAAGCCTCAAGCTTTCTAATTTCCTCGTCGAAAATGCCACTAAAATCTCCATCTATCGGTGCCTCGCTGTTGTCAATGTCATTAGTTGATATTCCTAGTTGATCACCATGATCAGATCCCATTTCGAGAAAAAAAAGGTCCTCGCACCATTCCTTCAAAACAGACTCAAAGTAGCGAGCAGCATTTAAGGAATTTGCGACTTTGATTACAGCATCATCATCTGTTAATGCAGTCAGTCCTTCAGCTTCTTGGCACCTTAGAAGAACACAATCAAGAAATCTTTGTAGAACAGGTGCACCAACCAATCTGAGAAACCTTGACCTCAGAGAGGTGCTAGGCAATGATCGACATCGATCAACCACCAATGATAAGTGCCAAATGAAGGCAGTGGAAACCATAGGAGATTTGTAATTTTCTGGGCCAGATAAAGGAGCAGCCCCTTGAATTTTTGTAGTCCAATTTCTCTCGTCATCTACCACAGGTTTTAGCTTCTCAAGCGTTTCACTAAGCTCTAGTTCTGTCCACAGATCAAGCCAGTCAGGTCGGTCACCAAAGACAGATAGAGAAGAAATCTTCTGCAAGTTCTCATCCATCTGAATGGTAAACATGATTCCAGAGTGTGATATCAGAGACTTAATTTGTTTATCAAAAGCAATCATCAAATCAACAAGATGGAGCAATGATATTCTAGCCTGCGATTGAACACCAGCGACACTCTCTTCACCCAGTTGACTGGCATATGTGGGGAATATCTCTTTTGCTAAGTAGATTGACAAAGAGGTTACCATAGCTGAAATCCACTCTTCTCTGCAACTATATCCTACTAGCCTTGCTTCATCAACCAGCGGCTGCAATAATTCGTCCATTGTGTCAACATAATCCTTTGTAATCTTATAAACAAGTGAAAAAATGAATTCTGGCTTATCAATCCACTTTGGAAAATGTCGTTGGCATGCAATTGATAGAGGATTCACAAGTTCTTCAATTGCCCAAAGTGACTGGTGCAGAGCAGCTTCCTTATAATGGCCCTCAAGTTGCCGATATTTTCTCCGCCTCAGCAACTCTTGCAACTGGCACAAGGCAAGAAAGTTTTCACAGTACAGATTTTTGAGGTCTCCTTGCATCGTAAAAAGAGGGTTGGGGACTTCAGTTGATTTCCCCGTATCAAGGTTTGAGGAAGTCAAGGTGGAAAGTGGTGGCGGCCATCCAAGCGAAGCAAGAAGGGCCCGATGATCTGCAATTGCTTGTGGTCTCAAAATGGCCAAAGCTCTATCTACTCTATGATCAACCGCTGATACAATATGTGTCCACTGCGGCCGTGTCTTAGTGATCAAAGTTAAAACATTCTCTGTTTCTCCAAGAGTTTCAATAGCAAGCACACGCATTTCCTGCAATTGGAAAAGATTATAATTGAAGATAAAGATACAGGTACAAAATCTAATTTGTTGCAGATAAATCAATCACACACACTTCTGAATTTCGTGTAGAGGAATGCTTCCGAAGATTTTTGTTCATAACAGAAGATACACCATCTTCAATATCACCAACTAAAGTGTCAAGCTTCAAAGCAGTCTCTGAAAAGGGGCAACAAAATAGTTAGAGAGAGCACAAAAAGTATTGATCAAGCAATTGGAAGCATGTTTGATGACTACTTTGAAGGATAAAGATGAAAAACTGTTGTTATATAAAGTAAATGAAAAAAACAAATGGAAGACAGAACTAGTCAATTTTCACCAGTGAGACACACACATGAACGCTAACTCCCGCACCTCATTTACATCTTGTGTCTAAATCACGTCTAAAAGAAAATATCCATTCATACCATCTTTGAAGATGTGATGCAATTTATGAACTGAAAAAAATCACGAGTTAAAAATTTTAATTTCTAATTCTCAAACTTTGATTTTTCTTTTTTTATATGTTCCACCAAATGCATTGTAATTTCCCAAACACTGAACGCTACTACTACTAATAATAATAATAACACTAACAACACAACAACAAGAACAATGATCGGAGTAGTAATAATAATAACATAGAGAAAGAAAAACAAGTTATACCGGCATAGGCTCGAACTGTTTCGAGTCTAGCCACCTCTTTTGCGAGCGCTGGCAGCTCCTCTCCTGATATCTGCCCTTTCCTCCTTTCTCCATCTTCTACTACATCCACAAAAATTTAATTCAACATTTTCAAATTGCTAAATGCAATTAAATAATAGAACAAAACTAATGACCTGAAGTAGAACCGCGAGCGGTGATCGAACCGAGATCTGTCAACTTGGAAGTGGTGTCTTTTACTAGGCCATGAATTTGATCGGAGAATGAAGCGTATGCAAGAAGACTCAATTCAAGCCTCGAATTCAAACTTATTAATGTTTTCTCTAATTCCATACACTGCGATTGCAGCTCCGACACCAGATTCGGCGCCGTTTTCAGATCCTGTGGAGTGTGAAGTCTTGCATTGAGGAGTGAGATGACTGATGTTGAGAGTGGAGGCAGAATATGGGTTATTGAGTCCATTTTTTATTTTTTCCTTGTCTTTCACGTCATTAGATTTCGGAGAAGTTCTGATCGAATTTTGTATGATTCAGTGAAGAAGGAGAATGTCGCATTAATTTTGCTTACAAGAGAGATGCTGTATCTGACTCGGCCGCAACATCCAACGGGTCGAGTTCGGGTTGATCAAGCCCGAGACTAATGTATAAATTATGGGCTTCATGGGAGATGGAACTTGTTGATGAGATTCAAATTGGGCTTATTTTGGAAACTAAACTTGGAATTCTTTCATAAATACGAAAGAATCCTTAAAAAATTGTTAAGAATATCATTTTATTGTAAAAATATTTTTTTAAAATTAGAAATTCTATTTTAAAAATAGATGGTGTATGTTAAATATATTTTCTTATATAATAATATTTGTTATTAGCAATTTAGTATATACTTTTATAATTTATAATATTGAATTATTTAGTATATGTCTGATATTCGTTTAATGATATTTGGTACATATAATTAATATCTAAAATTGGTATTTAGACTATTCCTTTTATATATATTTAATATATATTTAGTACTTAAAATTATATTTTAATATTTATTTTATATTTTAATATATAATTAATATAAACTTAATATATAATTAGTATTTGTAACATTTAAAATACATAATTAGTAATATACCTTTTACTATATGTTTCGAATATAACGGTATATATTTAGTATTTAAAATTATCATTTGATATTAAATTTATACTTTTAGTATTTGTATCATATATTTTATATCTAAGTATAAATTTAATATATTTCTGGTATGTTACACCCATATTTTTTATTATTATTATATTACTATATTTTATTTCAAATTGCTATTCTTTTAGTTTATTATTTTTCTATTTTTGACTTCATGACGAACCTTATTTTACCTACTTATATATACATATAGACTAATTAGTATGTTTTTGAATGAAATGGATAATTATTTGGAAAAGGTTATTCTTAAATTAATTGTCTTATTAAATAAGACTAAACTAAATCTATTATGTGTTGATTTTTTTAAGTATTTTGTTAAAGTGTTTTTAAGACCTAAAAATCACAATTAAAGTTTATAGACTCTTAATTATTTAAATTAGATAAAATAGCCATTAATTAATAAAATAGGGTTTTAATAATATTGGATTTATTTTATTTTGGGTATTAAAAGGTACTTTGATATAACATAAGAAATAGCTTTTTAGCCCCTCAACTCTCTCTCACTTCGCACAAACACTGGCTCTCACCCCTTTTCACTTGTCCATCGCCCTTATCGTCCTCGTTCAGTCTCAAACCACCAACTAACATCATCTTAGTTCACCTAGCTCATTGGTGATTGGAATTGCAACATTTCTTTTGCTAGAAAATCAAGTTTTGCAGAGATAGGCAGCGACACTTTCATTTTCAGGCAAAATCAACAATGTCGAGTCAAGACGCCACCACCAATTAACTCTCCAACCTTGAAAATGTCAATCTGAAATTAGTCAAATGTTACATCGTCGGAGATGATGAAAATAAATATTAAAAGAATGGAAGAGAAGAACTAAATAAGTAAAAAAGATTTTTAAAAAAAAAGTACAAATGAAATAGAAATACAATATAAATGTAAAAAAAGAAAGTATATAAAAGATATTATATATTTAAAAAAACAGCATTTAATGTAATCTCCTAATTAAACTTCAAAACTAGCCCAACATAGACCTAGAAATCAAACATGTAAATGAAACGTAACCATATTTATTACTTTTTCCGTCCACTTACATACAAATAAAAAAAATAAATAATTTTAAAATTAATATGATTAATTTCAATAATCTCTGAAATATTCTTATTATACTTTCTATAAAAGCTACAATTTTAAGAGATAAAATATAAAATTAATTCCATGCCACAATGTAGATATAAGTAAATAATGAATATAATTAATAATTACTTATTAAATAAACAATTAAAAAAAGTAGATTGTAATATGAAACTAATAAAAAAATGGCAACTATTTTGGAAGTATTATTTAGGCTTAATTTGTAAAAGAAAAGAAAAGAAAATATTGACTTCGTACCTTTTAGTTTGAGCTAGTGCTTGATCAAGTTAAAGTCTGACATTAATAACATCTCAAATTTGAGAGGAACATCATTAACAACAGCATCACTATCTCAGAATCCTTCTTCATCATCGTTCATCACCATCAAAATCAGAAACAGCAATGAATAAAAATCCTCATTTCACCAAATCTCAAGATACTATAAATCGAAGGCACTGTAAAATTCCCCGACAATTTTTTCGCACTGAATAACCTTAGGCGAAGGCTTCACCAATAAAATCTAAAAAGTAAAATTATGAGCAATTCGTAGAGTGCAGATTAGCTTGGCTTGCTGTATCCAAGTACAAACAATTAGAGCTCTAGAGCTAGCTCTGTGCCTGTGGAGCCTTTCTTCTCTCTGTAACTGTTCTGTACTTTCTAAAATGCAGAAAGAAAAAAGAAAAGAAAGGCAAGAGAGAGTTGGGATGGGTAATAATGCAAATGCAGAAGCCGTAAAGACACCCACGTGAGTAGCGTAATGGTTTAGCAGTGGCATTCCGCAGTCCAGCAGCCAGCCCCAGATTTTTCTTGGGATACAAATGTACTTTTTCCTTTTATCCAATAACTTGGGTGCAACAAAAGATCTCTGTTCAATTAAATTGTTTTGACTTTTGAAAGAAAGAAATACATGAAAAGTTGTTTGCGACTAACAGGACCAACTGTGTCTGCGTGCAGCAGATAGAAGCAAGTAGTACAGAGAGGAAAAAAAATAAAGGATTTTTCATGCAGCAAATTCAACTAAGTAAAATAGAAACAGACTAAAAGCAAGAACAGTATTGGAAATCACAAATACGAGCAGACACAAAACAAGGGAACAGCCTTTTTGGCACTTTGTCCTCTTATCGGGCACTAAACTCCGTCCCCAGTTCCCCACCATGCACATAAACCAACTTTTTCTGATGTCACAACAGAAGTACACAAGTTCAAGATTATAAATGTTCCATTGTTCATGACGTACAGGACAGTCGACAGCAAAACTCGCTATTTCAGACATTCTTGCCTGTTCTTTCTCCCATTTTCACCTTCTTTTTTGGTGTACAAATCCCAGCCGAAGTTTGATGGGATGGGATATTGGGATTAGTTACTTGGCTACTCTTATTCCACTTTCTTTTTCTACCAAGAAACAGATACAATCTAAATAATCAATGTCGAGCCCTCAGCTTTCTTTTCTGTACCACTCATTTCCAGCTCAACAATTCATTGCGGTTAAAATGGAAGCAGATGGAGAACTCGGCTCGACATATATAGTAATTCTTGACTAGAATTTGGCCCAATAGCTTCTTTTCTTGGCTGCAGAAAGATCATGATGTACGATAGGATTAATGCCCACTTCTCTTGTTCACCGACTAACTGCTGATTAAGTTGGTTTTTCAATCTGGCTTATATAGAAAACAGAAAAAGGAGCGCATTAATTAGCGAGTAAGCTAGGATATGAATGAGAAATTTAAACTTGATAGCAGACAACAGATGTGCCAAAACTAACATGTATTGCATTTGATAGTAATCTGAATAAGTTATAACATGGCATGTAAGGAAATGCAAAATTGTCGAAACATTGTAGACCAGCTGAGTCTTCTATATAGTATCTATCAGAAACCATGAAAAATATAGAAAAAAAAAATTGTTATTTGTTTGTGAATAGACAATTAATGTAACAGCAGAAACCCCCACTCATAGAGAGTTTCACACTCCATGAAGATAGGATAAGGTAGAAGAGAATCTAGGAAAAGCAAGAAGATAGCATAGCTTCCAACCAATAGTGTTAGAAAGATAAATACAATAAATCATATATACAAAAAATGGCACAAATTAAATAATGTAAACTTCAAGAAATAGATGCAGCAGGATAGCATGTACCATTTTAATAAAATATTGGAAAGAGAGCTTAGTTGAAGTACAAGAACAAATCATAAAAAGTTATGAGTTACGTAAACCGAAGCTTCTGACTTACGATTCTGCCCCAGCTATGTTTTATGCCAAAGAATTTGAAGCTTCCCTCAATGCAGGGCAACTGTAAGCACCTTGAAGCTTTCTGTTGACTAGTCAAAGGTCTTGTCGTACGCAAAAATAAACAAGCTGGCCCAAGCATGGTTAGAGTTGACCCCTGCATCACAAGTCTTGAGGTCAACAGGAAGGTTTGCAGGTGCTTAGCACCATCACCTGAAAAACTAGAACTGATTAGTTTGTGATTCTTGAAAGCTGATGTACTCCACCAGATTCAGAAACATCAGAAAGAATTAAATTCAAATTGAGATGCCTATTTTCAGCAATTTGTTCAGATAGAATGAAATGCTAGAAGTTTAATCATCACAAACGATTGCAGGTCATGCAATATTAAGTACCATACACATATGTATTTGTTCACATTTATCTATAATCTATTATAGTCATTAGCAACTTTCTCTTGAAGACAACTACATGCGCAATTTTGGGAGAGATAGGTGTTAGGATATTCATTCATATAGGAATCATAATTAGCATTTCTCTTGAAAACCGAAGAGTTGATATTTATGAAGACTATAAGACAATTATATGATGGATAAACATTTCATAAAAAAATTGAGACAACCTAAAACTGTAACGGTAATTTTATTGATCTGTGCAAGTTCTACACTATGCAACTTTTGAGAAGCTTTAATGGTAACTGAGCAGACGCTCTCTGACTGGAAAAGGTAAAGAAAGTACATGAAATAAACCAATTAAAAGTAAGAGGCGAAGTTATCCAACCTCTGTTTTAAACTGTACCTATACCTCTAAATTAAAACCTGAAATTATCCCAAAAAGGAAGGCAGAGATTACCCAATGTCCAGATTCCCATCTTTTGGAAACCTATGTTCCACATAGAGGACTCCGTGCTTTATACTTGGTGTTGATAAAACTGCACCTCAGCATCCCATCACAGCACAATTATACACGAAGCTCCCTGAAGGTTTCTTTGCAAGCAAATTCCACTTTGGGGGGCCTTCACCTGGAACCCAAGAGTTAAGCTCAATCATTCCCCCACCTAAAGTCCTAGGTCCACCTATAACAATTAGCCGATCACCACATGCCCTAAAGGCCAATCCCCAACCATTCATTGAAACTACATGTTCAGGCAGCCCGCCGAGTGCAATCCACAGATTCTTTCTTTTGTCATATTTTCTCACCTCCTTGTGTGCATAGTCAGCTGCATAAAGCTCATTATTTACAACTGCAACTAAAGGAGGTGCCTCAGCTGCAGCAGGTGTTTCATTTCTCCCCGTCCCTCCATTTCGTGCAGGGAACATATCAGGTATCACAAGCCATGTTTTTGTTGCCAAATCATACACCTCTCCACAGGTCAGCATCTTTGTATTACCTGTCCCAGTTCCACCAATAACATAAAATTTCCCATCCATAAATACTCCAGAACACATTTTCCTGGCTTTATGCATGCTTGGAATGGTAATCCATGTGTCGGTTTCCGAATTATAAAGTTCGGCTGAGCTCAAAATATTGCCACATGGATCACAACCGCCAGCTAGAATTGCAATTTCTCCCAGACTAGCGGACCCAAACAGGCATCGAGGTGTGTTCATCTTCATGCCGGATGTCCACGTGTTCGTTAAGATGCTATATTTGTAAATAACATGAGACTCAATTTCCTTCCCAAACACAAGCAGTTCCGTACCAACAGCCAAAGATTCCTTGTCCGAACACATGAAGCATTCATTGGAATTCATTCTTGGCAAATGCATCCATCGGCGGCGAATAGGATCAAAGGCCTCCCATTCAAGGAGGTTGCATGAGAAGTATACCCAATGCTCAACATAACCCATACCCCTCCTCAGCTTATACAGCAAACCGCTCCGAACTACAAACTGGAAGCTTTTGTTCAATGAAGCAATGTTGCCATAATCAGACCTTGAGCAATGAAGGAGACAGCTTATTGACAATTCTCGACCTAGTTCACTAATAAGTGAACTTGAATCTGACTTGTCCTCTGCTTGATCCTTATTATCTGCTTGATTAGCTTGCATGACAGAAAAACCCTGCAGGCCATCTGTTTGTTGCTGATTATGCCGTTGATCAGTTTGCACAACTGAAAGAACATGAATACCTGCCACTTGATGCTGATTATCGGTCTGATCAATTTGCACAACTGAAAGACCACTCAGACCTGCCACTTGATGGTGCTCTGGGTGATCAGATCGCACAATGGAAAGAACAAGCAGATTTTCCGCTTGTTGCTGATTAACTGGCTGATCAGTTTGCATAGCAGAAAGGCCACTCAAACCCACACCCATTGCTTGATGCTGACTGGATTGATCAGACTGCATAATAGAAAGAGCAGGCAGTCCCTCTGTTTGATTCTGATTATCTGGTTGATCAGTTTGCAAGGCAGGAAGAACTTCTAGACCTTCCATGTTTTCCTGTCTCTCCTTTGTGTCTAAAGGCCTAGCTGCCTTTCTTGATACAGCATCTTCATCTTCCATCCGGCGCTTGCTGGAGAGCTCAACAACACGCAAAGAATTGTAAATCCATTGGCTCTCTTGCTCACATGAGGCTGGTAATCCCCTTGAGGCGATATAAGATCCCTCCAACATGTTGCTGGAATTATTAAAGCACTCATTATGGAGAAAGAATGAAGAATTCATATATTTATGAGTGTAAACATCCAGCAAAATGGCGTGATCTTTAAAGGAAATAAATTAAATATCAACAACCATGTAATCATAGTGCATGCAAAAAGAGCTATTTTCATTCTGGGTAAAGCAATAAAGCAAGAAAAGGAATCGGAAAGAAAACTCAGAACTTTAAGACATCTATATTTTTCAAAAACCATGTATAAACACATAGGACGACTGTCAATCCAACCGTTTATTGATACAACAAATCATAAAATAAGCTTTCTACCAGCAATGAATTCTTGAGTAACAAGAACAATGAACAACCTAGCAAACATGAGCAAAATATTACATATCAAGAACTCTTTTAAAAAGAAAAAAGCCGCAAGTTCCATAAAAGAATAAGACAGTGAAAACAGCTACAAATGAGAAATGGCAAGTAAACAAAATCAGATCTATCAGATGTCAAAGAAACAAGAAATCTAATCAAAGGATTATCAAAAAAAGAAAAAGAGAGAGATTTATCAAAGAGTGAATACACACATACCAAACTTACAACCAAAATAATAACAGTTAAAACCATAATTCAATTCAACAAAAGAAGTTTTCCCTCTAAAAACAAGGAGCTAACTAAAACAAAGATCTCTGCCAACAAAAGAAAGACAGCAACACCAATTTGCGATAAACTCCATTCAAGGACAGTAAAACGGGAAAAAAAAAAAGAACCCAGAAAGCATAACAATTAATAATAAGCAAAAGAAGCAAAGATGAAGAGCGACAACGACACTGGCATTTTCAAAAGAAAGCAAAGAGAGAGAGAACTCACAAATTGAGTGAGCAAGAAAGAATGGAACTTTTAAGTGTTGTGAGAGAACAATTCTGTATAAGAATCAAAACCCAGTTGCAATTTTTTCTCTTTCTTGCTTTGGTTACTTTGGTTCTCACTCAGCTCACGCACGCACGCACGCACGCACACTCTTGTTTTTCTGGTTATATTCGCTGGCGAGAGAGAGAGAGAGTGTGTAATATACAGTATAAAATAATATAATAAAAATGGGGTTAATGGTAATGCTGTGCTGGGTTTATATCGTGGGCCTTTTATAGAGTCATAAAAAAGAAAAAATTATAATAATTTAACAGAAAGAGAAAGAAAAGGAATGCAAGTGTGGGGTCTACAACAGGAAGAAGAAGAATAAGGTTAGAGAGAGAATGAGTCGCCGGTTTGGGATTGCGGCCCCAAGGTGCTGAGAAACCGAAACCGCTAACGGCCGTTTTTGCACTGGCACGTGTTTCTATTTAAAAGCAATCTATCTAATTCCCCTTTTTTCTATTTCTTCTTTTCTTTTTTCTATTTTTTATTGTGTACATGCTTGTGTATGAGTTGGCTTTTTTCTTTTTCTTTTTTCAAAGAAAATTACTTTTTGAAATATGAAAGTAATGTTTTTTCTTTGAAAACAAAAGTAGTGGTTTTGGAAATAAAAGGATTGATTTTATATAATAAGAGTAGATAACAAAGTTATAAAATTGTGTAAGAAAATTGCATATCAAATAATATACGGATAATAATTTTATTCAAATTGAGATATAAGTTTATTATTCGATAAATTTATATTTTATCTAATGATTTTTTTAAAAAAAATATTATATTTGGAACTTTTTTTATATATTCCAAATTTAATTACTATTATATCACTATAACATCATTTAGCAGTATATTGTATCCATAACTCTATAACGATACTAATTATATTATTTTAATATTTTATTTTCATTATATACATGGTTAACGAATAATAAATTTTTTCACGTGTCAAATGAAATTATAGCTTATAAATACAGAAGTCGATTATATAATCATATCACTTTTTCGATTTTGTAGAGAGAATACAATGCATCTATAGCTAGACAGAGATCGATTAAAGTTTCCGACATCGGTTATCCATCGGAAGAATTTATAGGGTAAGTATATGACAGTGATAAACTCTTCTTTTTCTCTTTTCGATATTTAAAAATGAAAGTAAAATAAAGTGAGTGAGTTGATTTGAGCCGATCTTCTTATGCTTGGGTTAGCATCACTATTGCTATTCAAATTTTGTAAGTTGATGCAATTTTTCATTTGTCGAAATTGAAGAGAGACAATAATTGTGCCTTTGATTTTACATCTAAATAAAAAGTCTTTCTAGTTATCTAAATAAAATGAATAAATAATCTTCCTTTTTCAGTTAAATAATCTTACAAAAATAATTAACTTCCTCTTAAAATAGACGATTAGTTCCATTTGATGATTAATAACCATAATTTAATCCCAATTATAGTTTACTTTTTGAAATTATATTTTAGGAAACACAAAATGTTATAGGAACATTCTTCAAAAAATTTAGAAATAAGAAAGAAAATCAATAACTTAATGATTTAAATTAAAAAAAATGATTTTATTGAATTTTTAATTTAATTGCTTTTTTCAATATTCCCTGTTTAACTTTAATTGTCTTCTTTTCACCAAATCATTTGTTTTTTTGTCTTATGATTACAAAATCCAATGAAACCGTCAACTTGACATTTTCTCAAAATGAAATACAAATCCACATGTGTGTGATGTTATTAGTTTCGGATTTTGTTTCTTTGATTCCTTTGTCTCTTTGTGTTGATTTTCATATCCAATTTGGCTTCTCTTCTCTTTTCTTTTTCTTTTTCTTTTATCATTTTTTCTACTTTCACTTTATTTCTTTTCATTTCCCTCCTTATTAGGTTAGCATTTAATTCATTATCTCACCCCTGGATTCTCTTTCATTTTATTCCCTAAATTAGCACCAAAACCCTAAACTACTCTTCAATTCAAAGTCTTTAAGATGTGGGTTTGAGATTACTGTTGTTTGTTAAAAAAAGTAAATTTTTAAAATTACCGTAATACTATCTTATAAGTTATCAATTTTTTAAGAAAATATTTATTTTTTTATGAAATTAAATATCTCACCTAGTATTTTATTTATGTTTATAATATTTTTTATAATTCTTGATTTTTAAAATAAATATAAACCATCATAGGAAGAAAAGCATGTAATATTTTTTAAAAAGTTTTAAATTTAAATAATTTATCCTTAAACTATCATCATTAAGTAATTTTAACTTAGATACATAATTTAACTAAGGTTTAATGTTTTAAGTTAAAGTATATTATTAATACTAATAATTATTTAATAAATTAACTTTATTTAAAATTTTAATAAAATTAGAATTTTATTCAACTAATATTTATATATAAAATAAGACCCCTAATCTTTTGGATCCCTATTTACTTAGAGCCCTACGGTAGGTTTTAGTAGTCTACTATGCTTGGAGCGGATCCTGTATTCGCCCTTTTATTTTATGGCAGTGTACGATGTACATTTATCATAAATTAATGTAGAGATTAGTTCTAATTAATTGCTATTTTCAAATTTCTCATAGGGATGTGACTGATCATGGGTTTCTTGATGTGTAATCAGCCATAGAATTAGCCATGATTTATGAGATGTAAAAATAGTGAGACGTGGAATTAGCCTAACCAAAATAATTAATTGACTTTTGGTCCTTATAAACCTCTATAGCATTATCATGTTATAATGAAAATGACATTATTATTTTTATTTATTTAAGGAACTATAATAACAATTATAAGATATACTTTTAGCCTAACACAGATACATATGATATTATCTAAAATATGAAGAAAATTAGGGTTGGGTATTTTACAACACAGGGAAAGTGAAAAAGAAGAAAAAGGCACCATGATCATCATAATATAGAATGATAAGAGAGCATCATCTTCTTCCTCAGGTCAGGTGCACACCAAATGGCTAAGTGTTAATGTTTCTGCATGCAGAAGTCACTTTATGTTAGCTTATAAAGCGCCAAATGTCTTTGCAGCGGTAGCGAGGGGGGTTCAGGGCACGCGCAGGATTGCTATGGTGTGCTTCTGAAAACAGTGCCACCTGCGATAACAAATGTAAAACCAATCTGACAGCTAATCAGTGTTCAAAATTCATCAACAGGACATAGTGTACATGCATGCTTGCTTTGCCTTTCTTATTACTTCATTAAGCAGTTCCAAGTTGAATTTATCATTTACAGCAACCCAAAAAAAAAAAAAAAAAAAGTAGATAAAATTGCAAGACGGACATGGAAATGTATTTAATTATATAGGTTTTCTGCGATTGTAGAACAAAAATGGGCAAACAACTTGAATGGTTGGATATATAGGTTTTGGGGAATGCACTGAAAGGAATTCTTTTTTCTTTTCTCAGGAGTCAGGAGTAAGATTTCCAGGGAGAGTACCATTCTCTGTATGCAATCATTATGAAGCCACATCTACCAAGAATCTTATATGTGGGATGTGTGTGTCTATATATACACTCTTGCTAAACTGTAGATTCAAAGATAAAATCCGAATAGGATTAGTTATATTTCATGTAATATAATCGAGAGTTATTCTTCTAAGTTGATACGTTAAAAAGAAAATTGATTCCAGAGGAATTTTCAAATTAGATTTACATGCATGGTACATATACAGTAAATTATTTCTTAAATTCTATTATTGTGACATGAACTTAAAACAAATTGCTATACTAAAAGTTGTCGGATATGAATATCTTCTTTATTCAATTCTCCTTAATAACTTATACATAAAGTTTTTGTGAAAGCCAAAAGGAGGGTTGTATTGTACAAATTCAAATTTATGAATGTAACAACAAACTCCTTTGTACAGTTCAACACTTGATCAAAATTAGCCTGTTGCCCCTATTAGAAAGCAAACCACCATCATTAATTTATCTCTTTCCAAATGAATGGACCGCAGCTGAAACAGGCCCAAAGACTCCTACCCCCCTACCACTTCTGCATAACCTACTACTGACTTTTCTCCTCCAAAACAAAAAACAAAGCAGCAGCAGCATAGCCTCATCTTGCAAGCCGATAGGATTTTGCTCTAAGCAAGCCAGCAAAATTGCAGTTTACCCTTTTTATTATAGACGGGCTTCCGTTTATGGAGTTCATCTTTGGTTTTCAATGTCTGCCTGATAGCTGCGCTGTGATATGAAGCTGTGTGTGACCAAAGGATATGTTGAGGTCCCCGGGCAGGCCAAGCCATGCCATGGCACCTTTTCTTTGACAATTCTTATCATATTCCAAGTGCGTAGCAATAACATGCTAATTATGTGCCTCTCTTGCTATTTCAAAACAATTTTATCAGGTTCCTTCTTTTGAATCCTGAAATTATTTCTCACATATACTCTCAGCCTTCCAATATCATCCCCAAGATTAAGGAGAATCTGATTCCCACTCCTCCAGAGATCACGAATCGAATTAAGCTCCCCTACTAACTTCAGCTTCCTCAATCTTAATGGTTGGAAACATATCTCAGACGTTCCTTTCTCCATTCCCTAATTCACACAGCAAAGCCTACTTAATGTTGCTCCGGATACATACCAGTTTGCATTATGTGTGTGGCTTGATGCTCAACAGTTTGAGGTTATTTTATTTCTATGCACCTTGGCCAAAAGTGAGCTCTTTGTCACAAAAAAAGAAAAATCCACACTAAAGTAGCTAGCCTCATTCCCAACAGCTAGATTCTTATTACACCCAATCCTCCCTTGTCTTTGGAGCACAAACGTCCTCCCAAGCCACCACAGTACGTCTTGCTTTTAATTGCGATTCTTATAATAAAAGAAATTATCTATTTGCCTCAACCACCATGGCTTAATTTAAAAAAGAAAAACATCCCTTTCAGAGAGAAGCCAAAACCCGTAAATTTTCTCAAACAAAGTATATATATATCATCGTGTCTTTGATGGACAATAGATCAATCTTACTTAATAAAAAGAATTCCTATCTGGATAATGTAGACATGATGATGCATAGCAAACCCGTAGGAAACCATCATCTGATACTACGTTTTTGGCCAACAGATTCATAATTATTATTTATCTGTATAATCAAAGAATACATGCTGATATAAATTAATATACAAGTAAACCTTGTTGCTGTAATGGTAGATACTAACAACAAATTATCATACTTAATATACGTCTGGCTTTGATATGGTGCTAGCATACATAATTGTTGTGTGAAACTAGCTATTTAAATCACCAAAAGCAATGATGTTTCAGAAAATTAGCTAAGTTTATACCTATATGGTATATCCCATAAAATAAGAGAAAAATGAAAATAATAAAGAGAAAAGAGACTTTCTTATACATGCATTACTGAGAGAATTTTTTTTATACACTTGTGTTTGGCGATGGCTACTGTTAGCATCGGCTATGTGGTCATTGAGATTTCACTTTCCTACTCTCTGTAGCACTTATCCTCTAATCTAAACTGTCTAATACTAAGGGACCCGTCATCCAACTGTTTCATAACTCCTTCTCAGTCTTAAAGAAGTTAATTATTAATGTCGCCATGGCACCAATCCTCATTAATTAAATGTTCTTGTCTGGAAGTTGAACATCGTCAATTCAATCTAGACATATGATATGTGATGCTGGAACTATTAGAACTTAGAATCAAGTGTTGAGATCACTCCAGGCAAGTTTATGAGCAAGCCCAGATTCAAATTGCCTAAGAAATTGTAACTCTTATCAGAAAATGGGTAGATGTTGTGACCGATCCATGACAAATACATTCTACCTGGTGAAATACTGCTTCCTCTCTCTTTTAAAATATAGGAAGCCATTAAAGGTGCGATTTTCAAATAATATAGGCTCTCAAACAGTAATTGTTTTCAAATTTTATTCATAAGCGTCCCGGTTATCAATTATGAGCATTGCTAGGCACTCCAAAAACAAGACAACAGGGTTTTTCAAGCACATGGATTCTCTAACTAGTGTGTCCTGTAAGTTTACCAACACAAATCAGCCCTACGTGAGATTGGAATTTGATTCACTTACAATTGGACTCACATCGGGAATAATTTGAAGTGACTAGTGATTTGGGACAATTATGAATAAAATTGAAGGTAAACAATAGGACACTTAAGCAAGTTGGAAAGCATGCCTACAAGTACGCTGATGCCACCAAAAGGCGCTTCATATATTTAGTCAACAACTGCAACTGAGATATTCATTCTACAAAATACCTAAAATCACTCAATTTTCAACTCCTCTATGTTCAATTTTTTTTAATCTTTTTTATTAAGAAATTGATCTTAGTTTTCACAATAATATTGCCGGAGCACCATCGCTAACTCTCTGCTTTACGTATGTATACATAATCATGAATGACATATTACAGGATTATACATATATGTTTCTCTAGGATATTGTACTTATATATATATATGCCTGCACGTATTGAACGGTTGATAATCAGTTCAAACGAACCAAGCAACCATTGATGTGATAAAAATCTCGCAATATTACAATTAGAGGATATAGCTAGCTTAATATGGAGATTCCTAGCTAGAAGCATCAATTTGAAGTGCCCAGAATAGAAGAGTAGAAAGAGAAGGATGAACAAAGCCCATTTTTTGGATTTGAAGAGTACAGAAATCTGCACCCACAAGGAATATATGCACTCAAAAGAATAATAAGGGTTTAGAGTTTCTACCTGGCTTCATCTCATTTGAGCTTGATTTTATTTTTCTTTATGTTATATATATTTATGTGTTAGTTCCCCACTATATTGTCTTTTTAGAATTATTATAGAACTGGGATTTGGATTCAGAAGTTCCTTTCTGCGTAATAATAATAATCTGTCCCTTTTTAAAGTGTGAGGGAAAGTGATATTCCCCCCATGACGATATTATGGAGCTGCCTGCTTCCTTAAGCTTCTTGAGAATTTTGCATGCTCCTTTATGATTATGCCATTAATTACTTTGCTAATCTTTTTGTGCCAAATTCTCTAAACAGACAAAATCAGATCCACACTTAACATCTAATCTACTGGTGCTAATTAACAATAAAATCCATTAACCCATTTGAATGCTGTCATTCTTGCCTTTTGATGACCGTGTATTGCAACTTAAGTCTTAATTCTAAATAATTAATTAGTACTTATCACCTTCTAAATAATTTGCCCGCCCTAACTTCTTTACAGTTTTACATCCCACTTACATGGTCCCGAAGGGATGAGAAAAAGAAAGAAAAAGAAAATGGCTCCATCTTTTTGTTTTAGGATGCACGATCTCAAAGTAACAAAAGATTTTTATTTAAATTTACTGACCACATTCTTCTTTTTCATAGGCACCACTCTTAATTACTAGCAACCTACTTCCAATGTAAGTGACTTGGTAATTCAGAAAATCAGTTGAACTGATAACCGTTTGCATCAAATTGTTATTCGCACGTGTTGCTTGTGTGCTTTTAAAAGGAATTAAGCTTAATTGAGATTTTTTACCCACAATCAAGATAAGAGAACCGTGAGCTCAATACGTAATTTTCTGCTTCAAACAAAATATAAAAATGTCTTCTTCGATATTAAAAAAATCAACTATTGGCTTCTTCTTTTTGTTTTTTTTTTAATTTTGGTTTTACATACACTCTACTCTTCTATTCTTAAAATTATAATCTTTATAATTTTTTTGGCTTTCGATTTTAAGCTTTCAACTTCTAAAATTTATGCAAATTTCAATATTTTGTAAATATATTTATATTCATTTGAAATGACATTTCAATACAATTACATAAATTACTTGCAAAAACAACGGTAAAAATATTTAAAAAACTATAGTTTAAATCGTATGAAACTAAAGTTTATAACTGGAAAATCAATATTTTATATAGATTTTGTTATTGATGAATACATTACTTATTTTGTATGAAAAATATTATTCCTTTAAAATATTTTATATATGTATGATGAACTTCTTAATTATAACCTATGATTAATGAATCTTTGTTATATATTTGATGAACCTCAAGTGATATATCAATGAACATGTTGATTATAACCCATGAATAATAAATCTATATTATAAAACTGTGTTATATATTTGTTGAATTTCAAGTGATACTTTAATAAACCTGTTGTTATCGATAATGAACTCATTCATCATAACCCATGAATACAAGAATTATCTTTATGCATGTATGATAATGTTCATTACATAAAACTTTTATATTCATTTGTTAATGATATCAGGTTCATTGTACTACAAAATAAACTTATTTTATTTCAAAAATAAATTTATTTTAAAATTAATGAACAACATGGTGAACTTTTAGTTCATATATAATGAACTTAATGTGTTATCAAATGAATCTATTCCATTTCAAAAATAAAATTATTACTAAAATTATGAATAAAATAATGAACCTATTGTTCATATATAATGAACCGCTACAAAATAAACCTATTCAATTTTAGAAATATTACTGTTATCAAAATTATGAAAAAATGATGAACTTGTAATTCATATATAATGAACCATAATGTTCTATATAAGAAATCTATTATTTTTCCAGCAATGAAACTGTTATCATATTTTAAAAGAAGTGATTAAAACTTGTAAAATTTGAAGGTATGAAGGCTGGAAAAAGAATAAAGAATTTCGGCTCGTCAAAAATACATTTTCAGAATCTGCAAAAATATATTTTCAGAATTTGCAAATATGCATAATCTATGTATAAGAATAAAAAAGAAAAAAAAATAAATGAAGAACAATAATATTATGCAGCATGAAACAAAAAAGAGAAAAAAGAATAAAGATCAACAAATTGTAAAATATGACTTGAAGCTCTAAATCATGGAGAATCAAAAATAGAAAAGACAAAATTAAGGTAAATTACTGAAAGAAAATTTAAAATTTTATTTTAAATTGAAAATAATAGGCATATGATATTATATTTAAATTGAAACTCTCTCGTATTTATATTTTAAAATTTAGTTTTTTTATTTAAATAAAATGGTCGTGTTTTGAACACCGGGCGGTGCACGGTGTAGCGGGTCTAGGATATAATTTACCCTCCTCCTCGTGTAACACTTTCTTCTTTGTTGATCAGGGAGTCTTTTTTGGGTTCTTGAATTTGCCCATATGATGAAGGCCTGCCTACTGTTTGTGTTCTTTCAGTTATGAGAACCTGTTTTTTTTTTTCTTATTGAACACTAAGAAAGGACCATAAGAGCAGCTGTATAGCCATTAGGAGAGCCCATCAAATTGTTTTTTCTTTTTTCTTTTTTGGTTTGAGCCCATTCGAACTTTGATCACAACCATGCTGCTTAGGTTGATAGAAAAATTATACAATAAAGATGGTATTTTCCAACTCAAGAGTCCTAATTAATGTTCCACTAAAATAAAGACATCTCATAAATCATATAATGAGCCGGTAGTATTCAATGTAGGTTTTCTTTTTTCTTTTGAAACGTAAATATAAATAATTATTTGTAACATGTCAATATCTAATTAGTTTGTTATTGAAACTAAGTGTCTTAATTATATATATATGTATTTTTACATTCAGGTTTCTTCTAAAACATTAAAATAGCTATAATCTATTTATTTATTAATTTCCATATTAAGAGAGGCAAAGGAAGGAAATAAGAGAGATTCCATTATTTGTTAAATGGAGGTTTTAGTTCAGACCTTACCTTGTTTATGCAACACAAAAAGAATCCGTTCTTTTTGAAATTTCCACTGGGTGTTAATTTATATTGTTAATACACAAGGGGGAGAGAAGATCGAATGTTTCCATAATTGAGTCATTCCAATTGTTTGTTATCAACCCCTGAAAACCATCAAGCTCACAGGACCACAAATCCTGTCTGAAACTTGGCATATATTGCCAATTTGCAACATTTACACAAATCCAACTTGCAATTAGATTAACTCAAATCACATCAAATGATTGAGAAAAAAAATCAATTTTTTTCTTCTTCTTTTTCTGTTTTTTCTCAAATGGGGCAAACTTGTGATTATTTTTTCTTATTCCATGTTTAGTGCATAGTTTTCTGCAAATCCTTCTTACAGTACTCTGCCACATTTAATATACTTATTATCATTTTGCATCACTGAAAGGGTAATGAGATTGGTTGAGTTTGTTTAGAGTATCATATAACATTAACAATTGAATGCAAATTCTGGAACAAGTGGTTCCATAGGAGGTGTTATTTATATCAAAAGAATAACCAAATTGTAAGTCTGGCCATAGAAACAGTAAATATCAAATGTGGGTTTGAAATTCACATCCAGATGAAATAACATAAATATATATATATATATATATATATATATATATATATATATATATATATATTGTAAATGTTAATTTATAATTAAACTAATAGACAGCAAATGACAATAATTTCTTCTCTTAAAAAGAAAAGTGAGCGGCTCCAGTCATACCTAGAAACTTGGTCTCAAGAATTTCTTTTATTTAATGCATTTTGATGGGAATCAGATCAAGCCAAATTGTTTTTATTAAATACTTTAAAAAACTTGAATTAGATCTCTTCCCTCAATGCATGAAAGAAAGAGAAGATGCTGCTTCTGTGTACTGCACGTGCGCTGGTTTTTCCATCTCTTCAGTGCTCCTTTTTTAACTTCTTCAACGGTCAGATCTTTTTCTCCCTATAAACCTAGTATCCCCTATCATCTCTAGCCCCATCTTATTTTATTATATTATTATTTATTACACCTAACCTGCTTTAAATGGCTAATCATATATATTGATCATCATTAACATTAATTTTTAACTAATGATCATGTGAAATGAATACTTTTTTAAGGCCATTCTACTACATATCTAATATATTTACATTATTGTGTAATTAATAAATTAGCGTGTGTTTTCCACACATTTTTATTAAAACTTTTGTATTTTGATTGTTCCTCATAATATAAGAATCAATCTATTTTTCTTCATTTTGAATCCTTCAAATTTGATACGAATGATATGCTTCTGAGCACATTTATTTACAAAATGGGTCCTATATTAAATTATCGAAAGTGCTAAAATATCAAAGTTTCAACATTAATTATACTAAAATGTTTTGAAATCTTTTTCCAGTAAAACTTTGTCCTTTTTTTTTTCTCTATACAGCATGTGATTTTTATCGGATAGAAATAAATATATAATTAAAAATTATGATAAAAAAATTATTTCACTATTAACAAATAGATTAATTATGAATGATACAACTATTTTTTACTATAATTAATTATTATTATTGTACTATTTATTTTTGATAGTATAAATTTATAACTTTATAACTACTGTCAAATAAACTAATAACAACAGTTAAAGATGAAAATAGTTAAATTCCTGCAAAGCAATACTTTTTAATAATAAATTATATATTTTTATTATAATTTTTAATTATATATTTTTTATTATAATTTTTATTATTATTTCAATAGTTATATTTCCGTGTATGCAATTGGAATCTGGAGTGAGCACTACATTTTAGTTTAGTACTAATCTTTAGAACTGTGGACATGAGATTACATGACCGACCTGTCAAGAAACTAATTAAGTAAAAGAAAATCTCAGGGTGAGATGCAGTTGGGCAAGAAAAGATTGCATTTCTTGTCTATATATACAGTATACATGGGTGTGGATTTCCTGAGCCCTCGCAAATATTTTCATAACTGCATATCTGTTCTTGATTTGGTATGTTCTTCATTTTTATGGACATATACGGCTCCTTTACCATTGAAGCTCCATGCTTATGATTATTCTTCTGGTTCTGCATACTAATTATCCATCTAATTAATCCCTGCAGCATATTCATAGTTAAAAACTCTCAAGCAGCTTGCGGTACTAATCATTTGATTAATTAAGAAACTGGCCAAATTGGATGTGATTCTCGTTCGACTTTGTTACAAGTTGCTTGCTGCTTTTTTGTACATACATTGAACCTTGTTTTCTTTTCTTTTTCTAAATGGAGATATGTTCTTTTTTCTTTCGAAAACAAAATATGATCAGAAACGAATAAGTTACCCATACTTGGTGACTAATAGAAGATATTATGATCATCATACATATATATATGTATCTGAAAGAAGAACCTACCAAATACTTCCAGGGTATTGGATAAAAATGTTATAATTTTATATTTCAGCTACCTAGCTAGCTTTTTAGACTATATAATATATATAATATTAAGATTGATTTTTATGATACTGTATATAAATATATTGTTGACATCATCTTGAATTGCTAAATTTGTCTTCCTCTTGACCCCTCTCTCTCTCTTTATATGTACATACACACTTAACTCTTATCTATACACATATAAAGTTGTGCAGGAATCCTCATTACTAAGACGCACGTAGCTCAGTCCATTAATTAAACAGCTTTTTTAATTCATTCGGTCGGTGTAATTTGACGGTTAAAGCCTATTTAATTGTATATTAGATCCATAATAATGGCCCTTCTCACCGTCTGAAAATTATCTGGAAAGGGAATTAGATATTTTTACTGTAAAATATAAAAATAAGAATAATTAAATGTCTGCATACATTGGAATACTAAACAAATATTGGATGATTGTTAGTTATAAAAATAGGAAAATAGTACAAAAAGCATATGCTGAGAAGATCGCTGTATTTCTTGGAGTATGAGAAATTAAGTTGGTGATGATTAACATCGGTCGTCTTCTAGGCTTCTTCTTCAATTTTATACAGAAAGAAAACAGCCCACTGGATTTGAAAAGAAAGTTACAAGGAATTAAAAAAGCAAAACAACAAAGGGTTGCCTCGTGACTGAGAGCACAGTATTCGCTGTCCATTGGATCGAAGATCATGTGCTCCGAGATGTACGCTGATCATCCTCCTCCTCCTCCTCCTCCTCCTCCTCCGTTGTTGCTTTTGTTTATACATATTTAGCATTAATTTGATTCTGTTTTCATCAATCAGAGTACTGTCATTTGTTTTTGTTTGATATTTGTTTATATGTATATATTGAATCTTATTCCTTCATCATGCATACGTACCTGTGAATCAGCTACTTAAAATTAATGTCTCTCTCTCTCTCTATATATATAAAATATGTTGGCTCTTATTTTATTTTTTCTATATTTATTTTATTTTCTGTACCGAAAAATAAATTGCACTTTATGATTTTATTATATTCCTGTATAAAAATAAACTTAAAATCACCCAAAAGTTCTCATATATATATATATATATATATAGGCATTTTCTTGATTCTATAAACCTATCAATTTGGTAGGCGCGAAGATTTTGTAAGATGAGGAGGACTAATGCCAAAAATTAGGTTCTCCCCAATCAAGATGATTGCATGTAATGAATCAATGGAGGTTCTGTAAATGTCTTTTTGCTAAGTTTTAAAAATGAAACTGCATCTAATGAATCAACAGACATGTTCTTAACAAACCAGATGAGCACAGGAAATAATATGCACTCCACTCGAATTCAGTTCCTAAAGAATCACCGGATTATCAAGTTTAGAATAAAACAACTAAAAGAAATTACTTCAATTGATTTTGTGTTCAAGTTTTACATGTTCTTCTTCTTTTTAATGCTTCTATTTGAATGACAGACATTATTTTATTTTATTTATCTTTTCAACCAGTAAATGAATCGCAAACATTATGTTCAATATGAATGTCTAAACAATGGTTCAGAGCCCTAACTCCATTGCCAGGATTTTAACAGGAATGCTGGCTACGTCTTCCTGTCTAGATGTTTGATTTGCTAACTTCCATGTTTAATATTTTAGTAACAGATTATATATATAAATATCTGCAAGCCGGGCTTTAGTGCAACCGGTGAATTTACTCTTTTAATAACTTAAATCTCACAAATTCGAAGTATGAAAATAATTAGTTTATAAAATGGAAAACATTACACATTCCACCTATTTATATTTTACTAAATTATCTCTTAATATTTTTAAAAATAAATTAATTTTATAAATACATCATGAACCGGTAAGAATTATATTTATAAAAAATATAAAAAGAAAAATACATATGTGTGTGTGTGCTCATTCTTACTTTATTCTCATTCTAACTGAAAGGCAATTTATACCCATGTGAGCCTTATATATATATTAGCAAATATTGCAGTATTTATTAAAAGAATTTTTAAATTAGTTTAATTTGATAAAATTAATTATATATAATAATTATTATAATTATAATATTTATATTAATTAATTTATATGTTAGTATTAGCAATTCATAGTTCAAATTAAATCAATATAAATATAATAATATATATATTATTTAATTAATTTTATTTATAATAATTTATTCTATTTTGACCCAAATTTGGAAAATTTTAAACAAAGTGGCCATAGTAAATGAAAACACAGGAACATGCTTGGAAGACAATCTAATATATATATATCGAACAAGTACAGTGGAGGCGCATTATTTCAATTGTTAAATTCACCCTACCACATATACATATATATACTTGACTTGATATTTCTCTTTTTTTAGCAAAATGATGTGAAGGAATCACTTCATGGCCATTTTCTTTAATCAATATGACAAATTAAATTTCCTTTTTTTTTTTTTTTTTTAGAGATTCGGGTTTCACTTTATAACTGCCAATGACCTCAGAAAAATACTCAATATATAGTAAGGTAACAAATAGAAAAGTATAAAAAAACAATATTATAATATAAAATATGGATCTTTATTTGCGGAGGAACCGGGTGGGCGTAACGCTTGGGCCTCCGAGTTATAAACCACGTGCGGTGGTGTGCATATGCTTCGGACAAAGAACATGGTGTGTTGCTTTTAGCTTTCACCTCTTTGACCAGTCAAATTTATTTATGAACCTCTTACCAGTTTTGTTTGTGGCCTAAGCCTAAGTCTCTTTTCACATTCTCTTTTTATTACATGAGTTCGATTGAATATTAGATTATATTTTTTAAAATGTAAAAAAATTAATGATGAGATTTTAAATTTTTTATTATTGTTTGGTAGACCATCCGAAATTAGAAAGTATCAATTTTTTTATGAATAATATTTATTGGAGTTAGATTAAAAACAGATTTATAGAAAAACCTTATATTTCATATTTTATCTTACAATGTATTGGCTCAATTAAAAAATATATTTTTTTTGAAACGAGCAATGTTATTTTAAATAGTAGGTTTCAACATATAATTTTGGTTGAATAATTTTATTTTATTTTTTTTAAAAAAATTGGTTGTAAGTATATGTTGATTGATTTGCTTAATTTGCAAGTAATTGGAGAATGGACAGTTACCATTTGGTTTATCATAGATTAAGTCATTATTATGCAAATTAAACATCTTTTTTTCGCAATGGACATATTCAGGAAGATTGGGTACCATTCACCTAAAAAGATAGACACTTATTTTGAATTCTAATTGAGAATTTATCTAATAAAAATGGTGTTTGATAGCAGGATCGTAGTATCTGCCTAGATGCATATGACAATAAAAAAAAATGAATAAAGCTAAATTTTCACTAAAAAGAAATACTCAGAATATAACTCCAATATTTTATTCAGTAAAGGAGAAAAAAAACAGAATTAAGACTGTTGGGAGATAATAAAATAACATGGTATTGCGTGTAGAGGCTGACACACACACTTGTTAGCTCAAAACCAAGCACAGTAGCACTTCTCTCCCTCTCAGAAAAGCTTAGCTACAGGCATCAAAACTCTCCGACTAAGGGAACACAGACAGTATGGCGTATCTCTAGAAATCTCTCTCACACTCACATATACACAAGCACTGTCTCTGTCTCTCCAAAAACCCTATTTAAATAGCCCACTTCTTTCTCCCATGCAACTCTACTCCTCTCCACTCTCTCCAACACCCACTACTTGTGTTTTTGTGCTCTTTCTCTCTATTTCATTTTTATCTTCTTTACTTCAAACCATCAATCATCACTTCTTCCATAATCACCTGTCTCTCCCTCTTCTGTACTGCTCCCTTCTTTTAAGTTCTCCCTAGGTTGTTTTCTTTTTTTTTTTCTCCTTTCTTCTCCGAGCTTATCATATAGTTTTTTCCATTAATCTTTTATATATCGTTTATTTTATAAGATGTCTAGCAGAAGATCCCGATCAAGACCATCAGGAAGTTCGAGAATCACTGATGATCAGATCCTTGATCTTGTTTCCAAGTTACAACAGCTTCTTCCTGAGATTCGTAATAGGCGTTCTGACAAGGTTATAATACTGAACTTTTGTACTTGTCACTACTTACTCTATGTCTTCCAATCTTCCTCTTCTTTTAGGTCTTTGTTTCTAATTTCTTGCTTAACCTAAATTATTGAACTTTTTTATGTTAAGCTTTTCTTTTTAGATACTTCTCTTGTTAACTTGTGGAAAGAAACAAGAAAAGAAAACGAAGATTTGGAACCTCTAGTAATTAATATGTACTTCCTTTTAGTAGTACTCATTAGTGTGATCAAGAAAAGAAAGTCTAGGTTTACTCGTGAAGTATGTTCAGTTTATACCTAGTTAACTTCCCACTCAATCTTGCTGGAATCTTTCTGTATTTATCCATCAAGGACCAAAAGAAAAATTGAACTGAGAAAGGGAAAAGTGGACATGTCCCATGTATGTAGAAAGCACGAGGGGTGCAATTTTGTTACACTCAAGTTTCAAGAAGTTGTTTTAGGAATTTATCCTTTTTCAGCTTGGCTTTTGCATCAGTAGTTAAGATCTATGCATAATTCATGACGCTAAAATATTTGCAATTTTAATGTTTCACTTAATTCAATTTCATGGGGCAGGGCATAGACCAAAAGAATTAAAAAAAAAACTTAGTTAATTAAGTACCCAAGTCAAATTTTAAAACTTGTTTTGAATTGATTGTTTATACAGGTTTCAGCTGCGAAGGTGTTGCAGGAGACTTGCAACTATATCAGAAGCTTGCACAGAGAAGTTGATGATCTTAGCGAGCGGCTCTCAGAGCTATTGGCAACTACTGACACTGCCCAAGCTGCTATAATTAGGAATTTACTTATGCAATAGAGAGAGAATATAGTGAATAATTGTTAGTTAATTTTGCACTGCTTATGCGATCTTTTTACTTTTCTTAATGATCTTAATTTTCTAGGTTATTTTTAATCATTATTAATAGAGTACTGATGATCAATATGGGGTGCTTGTTTAATGATTAGAGAAATCCTTTTTCTTTCCTTCTTTCTTTGTTTGCAAACTTTAATGGTCAGATTGTCAGGCTGAGGAATATAATAAAAGGGTTAGCTAGGGCTTCCATTTTGCTGACATATGATGAACTTGCCAATTTCTACTCTCAGATTGGATCTACTAAGAATATTGGATGCGGATGAGACTTTATCAAGATAACTAGTAAAATATACAGACACTCTCTTATATATACCCCTTCTTAGGAAAATTGTACAAGGCACTTTATAAATTACTTAGTATACGTGATCAACTTTTGCATTAGAATATCTATATATATATATGTATTGGAGCATCTTGTCCATTGTGGGTGTGGGTAACCTGGATGCCAAACCACTAACTATACTAACCATTGCCTGCCCTCTACTGCCACTGCCCTCCACTGCACTCAGTTCCCAAAACAAAAGGTAGGCCATCTAGAAACCTATATATACACATAGAGAAAAGTACATTGAGGTACTCCTCTCCATATTTGTTGGGAGTATGGGTTATATTATATTCTGATCTTCTTCTTCTTCTTCTTCTTTGTTGGGAGTATGGGTACTTCTGCCTCATGCACTCAAAGCAACTACAAAAGCTGCAACGAGATAAGCAGCATTGACTTTGTCCTCCACTATATATATATATACAGGATCTTTAATTCAAAATATAATCAAACTATATATAGATAATTCACATGTACTAAAAATTATTTTGGGTATTATATGATTATGTGAGAAACATAAATTCAATTATTGACCTGAAAAACTAAAATCGAGATATTCATTATTCACTTGTAAAAGCTAGTTCATAAGAAATTTCTCGAAAATAAAGTTATATTATCTTAAAGAAAAAAAAAAATCAAATTATCTCATTATCAGTTTTGAAATTAATTGGTTCAAAACATAAATTGCTGCGACAATCAAATCAAGAAAATAGTTTCTCTAAAGATTAATTGGTTCAAAATACAGATTGCTGTGAGAACCAAATCAGGATAAGTTTCTCTAGTCTTAATGTTATTTGGTGTATGTGTAGACATACACCCTAGACAAACACTTTTCTTAAATCAATTGAATATCTAAAGGATTGGCGAAGTGTATCAAATGGAGCAAAGTTAAAGCTAAAAATAATGTACAAGCTTCAAAATCATTTAAGCCAGACCAGTATTCATGTCCCTAAATATATATCACAGATCAAATTGACTACTTTTGGATTTTAAATATTTATATCTTTCAGTTGCAGTAGAAAATCACCAACCATATTACATTACTAGGGAAAGAAAAGGTAAGAAAGAATTTTACTGAAATCAATATAATTTCTTCTTCTCTTATTGGTCTTCTTCCACAGTTACATAATTGATTTTCTATATGATCAGTGAAACTCATTCGGACAAGACAATTGATATATTTTTTCAACAAAAAAAAAAAGACAACTGATATTAATAAGATGAGATTTTTATCTAGACTTGGTGTATACTCTACAACTAATAGGAGACTGACACGTATGTATGAATGTTCTATATTTTGGTATTTAATGTTTTACACATACTTCATTATTTAAAACTAATAGATATATATCAATTATCTATCGATTTGGTATATAAATGAAAATATATACAAGCCTAAGCAAGAATTTTCCATTAATAAAACTATAAGTTTTAACTCACAGCATAGGGAAACAACAACAATTCAATCATTCAACTAGTAGATAGACAGTAATGTAATTTTCTATGGAAGAAAAAAAAAAAAAGTAGCAAGGATAAATTTTGTCTGAAATAGAAGTGCTTTTGTGCTCAGCCGGAACTATGTTGATGAATGAAGGGGCTATGGGCTCTTAGGATTCTTCTCAATGATAAAATTTTATATTAAATTTTAAAAATTAGTTAGCAATACACCATAAAAATATTTAAATTTATAGTTTTGCCCCTGTAATTTAATTAAATTTCAGTGATATATTTTAGTTATTTAATTTAAATTCTCATATATTACTAAATTTTATTCTATTCACCAAATTATTACTATTCCTTCCTTTATATTCTTTTTTATATATTTCTTATATTTTAGTTCCATATAAATTAATTTCTAGTTTTGTGTATGTTTGCACATCGAAACGTTTACGGTTAGGGTTGAGCACGGATCGTTCCAATTCAGTTATTTATAAATCACCAGTACTGTATTAAATCTCAATTCTTTTAAAATTTAAAGTATCAGTACCGTACCAAAAATAAATGGCACCATACTATATTGAATTAATTTTTTCAGTTCAATACAATTCGGTTTGATGCTATTTCGGTTTGATGCTATTTTCTTTTCTAACATTTAGAGAAAATATAATTTTAAATCTTACCTTTAATCAAATATGTTAAAAAAAATACGATTGACATACAATGAAACTAGTATAAAAATTGGAATTCAATAGAATTGCAATCACATTCTTGAACAACTTGCTTTACAATTTAATCCACTTGCAAATATAATAATTTAGTATTCAAATATAAACTATTAAACAATTCACTATTGCTAGCATAATGATATTTTGCAGATGACTTGCATTAAAATAAAAAAGTATATACTTTATATTGCACTAAAATAGAAGTCTAATTTTAAGTGTGAGAGATGCGGTTGGCTTAGGGTCTGTGAATTGAGAGCTTAATTATGAGAGAATAAGCCTATAAATTGAGATTTGAAATATGCGGCTGGCTTTAAGTGTGAGAGATGCGGTTGGCTTAGGGTATGTGAATTGAGAGCTTAATTATGAGAGAATAAGCCTATAAATTGAGATTTGAAATATGCGGCTGGCTGTTGTAGTAGATGGTATTAGTGAAAAAGAAATTAAAACTTAAGTATATAATAAATTAGTGATATACACTACAGAATAAATATTATATATATATATATATATATATATATATATATATATATGTTTTCTTATAGAATATAAAATATATAGTAATATAGTTAATATTTTTAGGTATTATTTATATAATATATATAATTATTAATAAATATATATAAAAATTTAATTCTACAGTTAGGTCCAGGTCAGTACAAAATGGCTTGATTTTGATACGGTTATGGTACAGTTATTACTAAAGAACTAATACCATACCGTGATAGTAAAATATTATTAGATCAGTTTAGTTTAGCTATAAATTTTTTTGATTATTTCGATTTTAATACTTTCGATGCAGTTATTTAGTTTAGACGGAAATTATTGAGATCCATGCGTAACCCTACTTATAATAGTAAAGACAAAATTGCTAGGTGGACCTAAAGCATGTGCGGTGTAGAATACTAGATTAGCAATTATATTATATTATATTATATTATATTATAATATAATATGTATCATTTATTTATTAAGTGGTATAATTATAAATTTGTTGACAGTTTATATTATCTAAAATAAATAAATAATATCAACTAGTAATCTATAATTAAAAAATAAAGTTATAGTGATAACCAAGGTGGTACCTTAGCAAAACCCTGTGTACAAGTGACTCTAAATTTTTTTTAATTCACGACTAGAGATAGAAGGAGGGCCTGGGATAAATGGATACAGCCTATGGGTACTAGGCCCAATCATCGCATTTTCACACGCATCTTCTCCCCAGTTATATGCAAATTCAATTTTGGGAGTTAAATTTCTTGAAAGATTATTATCAATTTGTCTTAGAATATTCTAATTTAAATTTGTAATATTTTTTTATCCTCATAGTTAATCCTAATACAGTTACTTTTTGAATTTTATTTTATTTTTAATTATTAATTTAAACGGTTATTATCTGAAATTATATACTTAATTAATAAGTACTTCTTTTTCTTAATCCTAATACATATTATTGATAATAATTTTATTATTAATTGTTAGTTTAAATTTTCATAAAAGATGTCTAAAGCTTTTATCTAAATAATTCTATTAAATTTAAAATTTTATTATTAGTAAGTTCTTTTCTTAATCGAAATTGCTTTAGAATTTTATTAATAAATAATTTAATTTATTAAATTAGTAAATCATAAAAATAAGCCATCCTAACACATCCTAATTCTAATTCCAACCTCTCATCTCACATTAAAAATTAATTGTACATATGATGTGTTTATATGAGCTTAAGTGTGCTACTATTAATATTTAGAAATTAACTTTTTAACCATATAAATAAGTCTAACCCTATCTCTAATGACCAGTTCTTTACTTTGCTAGAGCTTGTCTTATTTATTAAGCGAGGTTTTATTAATATTAATAAATAATATATATAGTTTTTATATACAGTAGACATATTTTAAATTTAACAACATATGTATTTTTTTAGTTGGATGAGATTAAATCTTGAACTTTGGCCATCATTTTTGAAATAATCTTACCTTTCACCTTATAATTGTATTGGCTGAAGCATCATTTGATCTGAAATAAAAGTAAACCCCTCTCTAATTGAAATTACTCTAATTTGTTCTTCTTCTTTTTTCCTCTTATTTGCTTTCATAAAATGCAAGAGTTTGAATACATTTCAAAAGCTTCAATAACCAAACTGCTAATATTTTTAAGTGTGTTAATTAATCAAGTAAATACCTGTTTAAATTTAGAAAAATGGAAGAGCTATGACTCCACAAAACTGCCAATGGGTATGTTAAAAATAATTAATTTTTTCTTAATCTTGATTAGTTTGTGGAAGTAAATTAACAAACAATCTAAACAATTGATTTGAGCACTACCCTTGTCTTACATCATGGAAATACACAAAACGATTAACTTAAGCCGCATGGTCAAAACTACCCTCCTTCAGCCTATTGCAAGTCCACATAAACACAAGTATGTCTTGGTCCTTTACACCAAAGTAATTTAAAAGGGCATTTTGGTCATAATAGCAACAGCGATGCTTCCCGCTTTTTTCGTAAAGTTTCTTATTATCGTTAGTTTGGTTTTAATCAGTTGTTCATCTAAAACCGTCTCTCTGCTTCATAAATTGTATCAAAATAATAATAAAATAATTAAGGGAAAGTCTCTTCTTATGTCTTCGTGTTCTTCTCTGCCTCGCTTCACTTAGAAGAAGAGAAGAACAGGAAGCATAGAGAAGAAAATGAGCCTTAGTCTCAGATTCTTTTACCACTATTAATTTAATTGGGTTTTCTTTGTCTGTTTGTTTGTTTCTTTCGTATATTGATTACTGAGCAAGAGAAAGGAGAGTCTTTTGATGGGGAATTGTTGCGGAGCCCGTAGGAATAAAAAGGAGGGACCCTTGGCCTATAAGAGCACCATTTCTGGTACCATTTCCGTTTCCATTTTGTTCTTCCGTTGATTCCATGCAATCTGTTCTCTTGTGTTTTTTCTTTTTTTCCCAAGAATTCTATTTATTTGCGATTCCTCTGTCCAGTTTTAGACTTCGGATTTTATTGAAAGAAACTGCTTATTCTCATTGCTAATTTTACATTCAAGTCATGCTTCCGATGGATAATGGCCTTTTCTAGTCTCTAGTTATTATGGGCTTGTACCACCTGATGATTGCTTCTTCTGATTTCCATATTTCTTCATTATGATATGCCACTGTAGTGTCCTGCTAATTTTGACAGATTTGATTGCCATTAGTTGGTTGTTATGGTAGAATCCTGTTGCTGATATTGTTAGTAAATAGTCACATGAAGCTTCTTTCATAATGCCACCGAAAATGGAATTATTTATACATAGAATGCAGATTGTGCTCTGCAGGAAAATGTTAGACAACTGAAGGATTCAGTCCCCCTTAATCCCGTCCTTATGGTTTTCCTGAGCTTAGACTCCTTTCTTTTTTCTGAACTTTCGAACTCCTTTTCTTTTCTCTCATCTCTTTGCCAGTGTACATGTAGTAATTACCGACAATTGATCTAGTAGTTTATATTACTTCACAATAATTTGTTCATAGTTTTGTGGTATTTTTATATTGTCAGTGGCACCCATATATACTAAAAGACAAGAATGTCTACCATAGATAGCATCGACACAAATCAATTATTGTTTAATTAATAAAATACAAGAATTCACTAATTTAGCTCCATTCTGATCAATCTTTTTGCCCTTGGTTATAATTCGTTAATCAACTTATTCACAACACTTCAAGTATTTTAATGATCTCATAAATGAAGTTTGAATGTTCTACCAGAAATCTTCACTTCCATGCAATTCTTGTTCTCCTTTAATATAAAGTGTCTCAACTCTCAATCAATGCTTGGAAAGGAGGAACTCATTTCTACTAATAGATACATAATTAAGGGTATTTTTCAGTTTATGTATAATTTTGTGCATACCTTGTTAAATCAATTTGCTCTATGACCAAATAATAGTGAACACTTCAGGGTGATGACACTCACACCTTGTGTTCTATGCATATATACATACATTGCATATATGTAGGTGTACTCATTTTTCAACTTGTCTATCCTGCTATCTTTGTTTATATTTCTGCTGATGGAAAAATTAGGATCTATATCTACCTCTGATGCAGAAATGGTTGCATCTATATCTACCTTCAGTCACATTATTGAACTCTTTCTATTGCAGGAACTGCCAGTGTTTATGATAAACACTTGCGTTATTCAGCTCTTTCTAGTCCAAAAGTTTTGGCAGATTTCGAAAAGAAAATAGTTACAAGTCCCCCCCCCTCCAAGATTTGAAGGGCACCTAAAGTCATCCCTACATTTGAAAGCCTTCAAGCTTAGTGACCTGAAGTATGCCACCAGAAGTTTCGATCCTGAGGGTTTTATTGGAGAAGGAGGATTTGGTGCTGTTTACAAGGGGTGGATAGATGAGCACATCCTTGGTGCTGCAAGGTCTGGGCAGGGGATGGTTGTTGCTGTCAAGAAACTTAAACCAGATGCTCTTCAGGGTCACAAGGAGTGGGTGGTGGGTTACTTGTTTTGTTAGCAAGTGCTTCACTATCACTTTAAATATTTGGGTAGCTCCATTTATTGTTGCCTCTTGGTTGCAGTCTGAGGTCTATTTTCTTGGTCAACTTCATCATCCCAATCTTGTCAAACTTATTGGATACTGCCTGGAAGGGGAACACCGGCTTTTGGTCTATGAGTATATGTCAAAAGGCAGCCTGGAGAATCATCTGTTTAAAAGTAATTACCTTTTTTTTTCTTAATATCCATATTCTAATTTTGATCAGCACTGACTAGTGTGAATAAGTAAGTTGGCAAACATTCTTCATGAAATGTACAAGCCCTGCAACAAAAACATTTTAACTTCTCAAATACACAGCTGTTTTATTTGCAGGAGAGGCTCAACCGCTGTCCTGGGATCTAAGGATCAAAATTGCCACAGATGCTGCTCGTGGGCTCTCCTTCCGCATGACTCTCAGCTGCAAATTATATATCGTGATTTCAAGGCATCTAACATCCTTTTAGACTCGGTAAGTAGTCAAAAGAAGAAAAAATTGCTACAATGATAGCAATCCCTCAGTACAGTGAGCAGATGGAATCAAGCTCAAAGGAGTGTAATGACATGCCTTGAAGAACTAGAAAGCTTAAGCTTAGTATATTGCCATTTGTAATTTGATCAAAATTCTGATTTACAGCCAGAAGTGAGAGGGTCAGAATTTATTAATGTGAGAAAGGGGAGAGAAAGAGAAGAAACAGTAGCCAAAGGATGTACTTGTTTCGAAACTCTCACCTCCTGCCCTTTCGTTTCTAAACTATTCCTCAATTTCTTTTAATAGTTCCATAACTCATCTTGATTTTCTTTAGCTTAGTGTTTCACAACTTTCCTGAATTGTGATGTATCCAGGAACATAATGCAAAACTTTCAGACTTTGGCTTGGCAAAAGCAGGCCCTACTGGTGATCACACTCATGTCTCGACTCAAGTTCTGGGTACTCAAGGCTATGCCGCCCCTGAATATATCGCTACAGGTTTGCTCGTCTGCTTTATTGTGTATATCTGTTTAGCATCCTTTTGTGGTCCTTTAACATCCCACCAGGAAATCCATGAACCTGAGTTCACTGATTAAAACACTTCTGCTGGTGAGCAGGTAGGCTAACTGCAAAATGTGATGTCTATAGCTTTGGAGTTGTGTTGCTGGAGTTGCTGACAGGACGCCGAGCTCTTGACAAAACAAAAGTTGGGATAGAAAAGAACCTAGTGGATTGGGCAAAACCCTATCTGGGTGATAGGCGCAAGCTCTTCCGGATTATGGATACAAAGTTGCAGGGCCAGTACCCTCAGAGAGGAGCTTTCATGGTTGCACTTCTTGCTTCACAGTGCATCGGTGAGGCTAAACTCCGGCCGTCAATGGCTGATGTTTTAACTACTTTAGAAGAACTCCCTTTTATCAAATATGGAAAAAGCCCCTCTCCATCAGAACAACAAATTTTATCTAGTCCTGCCTTCTGGTCTCCATCGACACTGAATGAACCTTCGCCTACCTAGAGGACCTCCACTGCCAACACATTAGAATTCTCCTATAAGTTAATACAAGCCCCATTGGATCTCCATTGCCGCTGCAAATGAATTCGCCGATGAGTATGAAATCAAAGGATCTCCATTGCCATCACATATTTGAAATTCCCGATGGAATGATAATCAGGATTCTTCCTCTTTAGCTACAGGTCATTGTAAATAGCTTTTTATTTTTCTGGGTCGGCCTTTTTCCTGGACTCGTTACACAGAAGACATCAACAGCCTCACCATCAATTTTGTTGTCTTGCTTATGGAAATTTTATATAGTTGTTATAGCAACATCGTTACACATTCTTGTTTCATGTACATGAAACTGACTTCAATTATTGTCCGAACAATAATGTAGGCTTTCTACTCTGCTGATTATTCCTGGTAAAAGATGCCCTAGTTTATACTCATGTGTAGCAGCAGTTTGAAGAGTGTTTCTGTGTTTTGTTTATAAGATTCGTGCTCTGATGCAGTGGGTGATGCTTAATGTTAACTATGCTGTCAGTTCTTTCATGCAGCTTATTTTGAATCACTGAGTTGTTCATTTAATTGATTCATGTGGTAGAGGAGAGAAAAAAAACATTCTTTTTATAAAAGTAAATTATCATATTTAAAAAAGTGACATATCTGACTCGAGACTTTAATTTCGAAAATAAATATCTAGCCACAAGACTAAAAACCGGTGGTCTAATTATATTGCTAGTAAAAGAATGATATATTATGTTTCTGTTTCACCAATTAGTTAATCATTCAACAACTGAAAGTCCATTAATCCTGTTTTTACTTGAAGATTATAATTTGAAGCAGGGACTTTGAAATTCTGATGGCAGAAGGTTTTACTGAAAACAATTGTTCTTATATTTGGTGTTTGGTTTGGTAGCCCACTCCTTTGATCAACCAAATATCTGTAAAACTCTTTAGAGGTTACAGAAGCTACCAAAAGAGCAAAGATTTATTTGGTATATTCACAAAGGGATAAACTTGAGGGATTTTATTGCCATCTTGTTAGGAGTGGGGGTGGGTATGAATATTTTATTTTATGTAATAATAAGGAATTGTTTTATGCATATATTATAAAATCAATTATTTATCTATTTATTGTCCAAACAGTTGCTATTATTTCAATTGTAAATATTTTTTTTTATTTTAAGAAATTAAAATTACATTTCTTTAATCAAAAAATTTATATACATAAAATTTGATCAATAATAAATTATGTACAGATAAACGTTTGATAAATAATATAATTAATCGTATAAGATCAAGTCCACTGTTTAGAATACTTTCCTAATAGAATTTTAATTTTTAGGATTCTTTCCCTTTTATTCTCATATTATTAATTAATAACTATATTTATAAATAAATGACAAAAATATAATTAATATAATATTTTTAAACTTAGAATCTTTATTTGATGAAAAAAGTGATTGATTAATTAGTTAATATATTTATTATATGTGTATAAATAATATTAAATAAATTTATTATCATTACTATGATTTATTAATTAATATATTAATTAGATATTTTAAAAAAAATCTAAAAGTAGTGATAAATAATGTATTTTCATATTACTCTACCCTATAAAACAAAAATAATTTAGTGGCAAAAAGAAAAAAAAAAAAAGAAAGTTTGTGTCATATATATATATATATATTACTAAGAATCCTAACTTTTCTACCATAGCGCAGGTTTGCATTAAAACGACGTCGTCAGAAGTTGTAGCTACTAATCAAAACTTCGTATTGACAGGAATCGACGAGCAACAGCAGGTACCTAAAAATTCATAAACGCCAGCTTCTCTTTCTTGTTCAGCTGTTGTGGTAGCGTCAATTTATGATTACTTGCAGGTGAAAGCAACCCCTAATTATCATTATTGTTTTTGTTTTTGTTCATTTTACACCGATCTTATTCTTTAAAATTTCAAATCATGTATTTATGGTATTTTAATCAAACTTAACTTGTTTGCAACTTTGATATATATGTTTGTTGATATAGATTGCTAAGTGGGAATTTTGATTGTTGAAAGGTGAGGGAAGAATGGTGTTAGTGTTAGCTCTCGGGGATTTACACATTCCCCATAGAGCATCTGATCTACCTGCAAAGTTTAAGTCAATGCTTGTTCCTGGCAAGATCCAACATATCATTTGCACTGGCAATCTTTCTATCAAAGTACGTTGCTTTTTATCTTTGGGTAATATGGGTTTCCCTCTTCTTCTTTTCTTCCTTTTCATTTTTTTTTTTGTTTTGCTGAATTTTCTTTTGTTATTATTTCCTATTTATTATTGTGAAAATAAGGCAGAAGATAGAATTGTTATTTGGGTTCTATTTTCTTTAATAAAAATAGAAGCAACTGAGCCTAATTGAAATGGTTCATAGATTTCTTGAAGACTGTAATACAAGTTCTAGAGGTGTTTTTCCCCCCCGGTTCAGTAGTAGAGTTTTTGCTAGCATTTTTGTTGTAAGGATCTGGCTCTCTTTTAGAGGCATATTTTGTTTTGTACTTTATGAAACTTGAAATGAGACTCTATTAAGTTAATGATGGTAATTCACCCCACCTTTAATAAGTCAAAGGTTTTAATATTGCTTATTCATGGCCTTGATTTGTTGTTTGAAGTTCTGAAATCTTCTAGAATGCATCACATTGGGAAGATAGAGATGCTATTTTTTGAACTTTTTTCTCTGCTTCTTCTTTAATTTTGAAATCTGCTCTTTTGCTTGTAATTCACAAGGGACACTGGCTCACAATTCACCTGAGTCTATATTGGGAATTGATTGCCTGTGCTTGAGTATGTTGATGCACTTCACATTTTTCAATATATTTGGTGACAGATTTTAGGTTTTCAGCATCTATTTTGAAGTTGAACGAATTTCTTAGTATTCTCTGGGTGCTGTGACTCATGCATGCTAATATGATAAGAGTTTCATATCTGCTGTATAATGGCGATGCATCCCGACCGAGTCTTAGAGTTATACCAAGGTTAAACTGGCTTCCTGCATTAGCTCTAGAAATCACATAAGATGTTCTACTTAGATTGTCTTGTTTTCTTGGTTGTGGGTGTCTGGAATCTGAAATTCTATCTTCACATGTACTAAATTTTCAGTTAATGCTGTTCCAATAGTTTCTGGCAATTTATCCCTCTCATGATGTGTGGGCAAGCAAAATGGCTGTGGAATCTCTACTCATGTAGGTAAAGCATTCCACAGGTCTTCTACAAATCATAGGTGCTATCTATTGAATTTAGATAAATATCTGCCCTAGTATGCCAATCCCATTTTGTCATGTTTAAACTCTAATAAACGTAGTGACATCTGATTTATCTAGCTTAGTGGTCATAACTGGCTTGCTTGATCTTTCTCTCATTAATATGGCTCATTGGTGTGACTATACTATATTAAGGAGATTGGATGACTCTTAGACAGCTCCGTTCAATCAAACAGTAGGCAGCAGGTATCCATCCCAATTTCTCACCTCAATTGACCCCTTCACTACAGTTTGACATCTGCTGATGCCTAGCTGATGCTATTAGTTTGATTTATATGACTTGAATTTGTTTGAACTATGGACCTTTTCTTTGGTGTAATTCTTCCTTGCTTGTCCTTGACTTTCTTCCGCTATCCCCTTTCTTATTTGATGTTTGCGTCATATATATTCAAAAGATTATCCTTGGGATGACACAGCTGGTGTGCTGGCCTGTCTTTAGTTTTCTGCTTACGAAGTCGCATGGGGTTTGTCTAATCATTATACACAAATGTAATTCAATAATAAACATTGAAGAAGTGCTTCCGTATAAATGACTAAAATATACTGCTCTGACTACATAATCTTCTAATGCATCCAGGAAGTTCATGACTACTTGAAGACCCTTTGTCCTGATTTGCATATTGCTCGAGGTGAATATGATGAAGAGACGCGATATCCAGAAACCAAAACACTTACTATTGGTCAATTTAAGTTGGGACTTTGCCATGGCCATCAGGTTGATTTTCTTCTTTCTCTGTCTTTTGCACCTTTGTAACATGGAAAGGAAATTTATACATTTTAACTTTTGGTGAGTCCAGACTATAGAGAACCCGTGAAGTTAGACTGGATTCTTGTAGTAACTTGGTTACCTGCTCTTGTGCATGCCAATTTAACCACCTTGTTCTCATTTGTTAGTCATGGCTTCATTATCATAATTTACCAAGCCATTATCATAATTTACCATTTCCTTTTTGTAAAAACAGTTTCTTATTTTCTTTTTTCTTTCTTTCCTTCATACTGTTTTTCATATTTCCTTGTCCTCTTTTTGTTCCTTTTTTATCTTCTAATTAGATTGAGCATATTATAGCTAGTCAGTGCTGCCACTATCTTTTTGTTCATTAATTCATAACTGCTAGTATTTAATATCAACCATCTTAGCTATCGTTCTTGATTTACATTTCTCATTGTTTAATGAAACTTTTGCAACTTACATGGATACAGCAATTTGTTGAGGGGTTGGATAAAATCATAAGAGGTCCCAACTTCAACACTGGATTATCAATGCTTAGTGTTGTGGATGAATGCATGCATATTCCAATGAAAAATGCATGTGTTTTCCCATTCTACTAGTCACTGATTTCTCTTTAGCTAACTTGTCACTTTACAAACAAAAGAAAACATATTTGTCTTTAGCTATTGTGTGTTTAATAATCCACCTGTTCAGAAGGGCTATACATCTACTACCCTTGTTTGTGGCACTTGGAGCCAATGCAATGGAACTTCACTATCTGCATTGCTTTTATAGTTATCACTCTGCTAAGGCAACAGATTATGAAGCGCGCTCATTTTTTATTTGAAGGAAACGATGCACTATCTCCTACCAAGAATTTGGTCTGGTGGATTGTTTTCCAAGTTCTTTTACATTTTATTTAATTCTGATCATTTATCAATGGGCTTGATTTGTTTTAAAGGTTGTTCCATGGGGGGACTTGGACTCACTAGCAATGCTCCAGAGGCAGCTGGATGTAGACATACTTGTGACAGGTCATACCCACCAGTTCACAGCTTACAAACACGAGGGCGGGGTTGTTATAAATCCAGGGTCTGCAACTGGTGCCTATAGTAGCATTACCTACGATGTAAATCCTAGCTTTGTCCTCATGGACATCGATGGCCTACGTGTTGTGGTGTACGTATATGAGCTCATTGATGGAGAGGTTAAGGTTGACAAGATTGATTTCAAGAAGGCAAGTGCCACGACTCACTCTGCACATTGAAGATGCAGCTTACCAGCTTTGGGTTTGTAATCTGTGTGATCCACTATGTGTTTATGTTTTGAGTGGTGGAAGCAGCTTACTGATCGACTATAGTATTAATTTCTAGAATTTCTTTTTATTGTCCCCATAGAATTCATGTTCTTCTTTCCCTGCCTCTGAATTGTTAAAGCATTTGTATTTTTTTAATTAGATAAATGTGAATTTGAGTGGAAATTATGGTTTTGGAGCAAGTGCTTTTGTAAGAAGCCACTTCTGTTTCAGTTCTTGGAACATTTAAGACAGTACAGATTCCTGCAACAGTAACTGTTTCAGTTCTTTGAACATTTAGACGGGACGGATTTCTTCAATAGAAACTGCATCAGTACTTTGAGCAGTGGATTGGGAATTGTTAAGCTATTTTGAATAGAAATCAGGTGAAAAGAAATTAAAAATTGCTCATCTTTTAGTTTTCCCATAATATTAAAAACATGAACAGATACCAAAATTAAGACTAGCAAACATGATTTTATATATGTAGTAATTTCAAAAGATAAAATTCATCGAGGAATTGAAAAAGAAAAGTTAATTAAACAAACATATAGTAATAAGTAATTCCAAAATATACAATTCATAAAAAAAATGCAACAGAGTTGAGCAAACATATACTAGTTAGGAATTTCAAACTGCTGACTGTTAATAGATTCGTCATAATTGCAATTAGATAACCCATTGCCTTGAGTCATAAGATCTAACCCACACAAATCAACTTGAATATATTACATCTTATAAACCCTAACCCTAGAGGAGTTGTAAATTTCCTATACAGGCAACTATAATCACTGAAAAAAAAAACAAATGAATAAAAATGGGCAACTACTGAACTAATAGTATCAATATATGCCCTAAACAATCCTATATCTACGCAATGGACAAACACCGTTTGTCTTAAGCCAATCACGAATACACCGATCATGATAAACATGCGTGCAAGGCAATCTGGTGGCGCTAGAGCCGATCATGAATTGCTGTAAACAAACTACACAGTGAGGCTGCAGCAAATCAATACCAGTATCAGGACGCACTTTCTCCAGAGCCTTGATGGATGAATTACTAGCGGGCCTAGGTTTAAGGATTGATCAGGCACTGAGTTCAACGCTGAATCTTCATCAGCATCATAGTAGCAGCAGTAGTCGTCGTCATCCTCGTCAACATCTATACTTAACCCAACATTAATTTCAATCTTTAAACGCAAAACCTTACGACTCATGAGCCGATCAGGGGTCGCCATGCTACGTGCAGTATCTAATATCTTATCAATCATGGCTTCGTCTTCACGAACAGGAACATGCACCTCGAAGAATATCGTGAATATTTGCCGTAGATGACTCTCAATCATCATTTAAAACCATGTTATGCTTGACAAGGAAAGTCTATTGATCGGAGAAGTTGATAAACTTGGTAGATATTTCAAGGGCGAAGAAGTCCCATGGCGAGATATTGTCTTCTGGTTCAACAACGTTGTACAGTGGAGTTACATGGCAAGAGATTCTCCCGATTTCTGTTGATGAATTCATATTGAAGAAGGAGAAGAAGAAGAAGAAGAAGAAGGGAATGTTGATGTATTGAGCAGGGTCTGTTTTTTGCATAAAGGATTAAATGGCTAAAGTGTAGTTTAGATATAACCTATTTATAAGTGACAACTACAGTTAAGAGTTAAGAGTTTTAATCGAAGGCCACTTTGATGCATCCGAAATATGAAAGAACTTACTCTAGTAGCTATCTTACGAGCGCTCATATGCTCTTCATCATTATTATTTATATTTTTTAAGTTCTTTTCTCATATATTAAAAAATTTCGAGACGAAAATATTAAGAATTAAAATATTTTTTAATAATATTAATCTTTTTAATTTTTTTTAAAATGAATCTTATTGAAATTCTTTTATAAAGTCATAAATTCTATTAATTATTCGTACCAATTATCAAACTAAATTGTTTGAAATTGTACCAAATTGAGCCACTTTCAAAGTTTTTAAAAATAGTTATATGTATGATTTGTATATATTTAATTTTTATATTATTATATATTTAAATTCAGAATACAATTGAATGACATTCAATAATATATAAAATAAGTTTGAATTTTTAGCAGCTGTAGATTTTTATTTTAAAATAGTCATTATATTTAATTTTTAATCTTATTAATTATGTTTTATAAAAAGAACTTATGTGACAAATTAAATTTCATACGATCAAATTGAGAATGTTTAAGTGCTAAGTCTTTAAACATTAAAAAGATTTAATAAAAATAAATAATTCCTAATATGCATTAAATTAAATAATCAAGGTAATGCCCTATAATTAATAGGCGGTATTCTTAAACCTTAATTGTCTTGGATGTAATTCATGAAAGATCATCTGATAATCATTTCAAGGAACAGGAGGTAAAGTGCTCTGTAAGATTGCTTTCCTTCTCATATGCATTCCTTTCAATTCATTTTATCTCTGAGGCACATATTTACATAATATAACTTAGTTTCAATGCATAATTAGAATTAAATTCTTTAATTATTTTAATTTAAGCTTTTCTGATATTATGTAATTTTTTTTATTTTAAGATAAACTACATAATTTAGCTCAATTTATCAATTGATTAAAGTTGAATACACACTTACATGCTGTCGTTTTTTAATGGACTTTGATAAGACCTGAATATCTTTAAACATATGTTTAAGCTCGAACTTTTATATATAATTTTTCAATTGGGGGTCGAATTAATTGGGCAAGCTTTAAAAAAAAATAATTTCTAAAATTTCTAAAATTACTCCTAGAGAACTTCATTATTATTATTTTTCTTTTGTCTCTTTAATTAAAAAAAAAATCTTTGTCATAAAATTTGGTAGTTTGACTATCTATTTATTCATATATTAACTGTTTATGAAATTGAAATTAAATTAAAAAAAAAGTTGAAAGTGAAACTTTTTTGTATAATATAATCAATATCTTTCTCTTTTTTTCATTTACAAGAATAGTTTAATTAAGATTGTCCCCATTTTGATAGTATTTAATGTAGTTTCTTAATTACGATATTGTTAACTAATATAAAACTTATAATTTAGCACACTAATTTAGTTAAAATTATTATTAATCATTCACTTTATAACTAAATAAGTCCAAAATTTTAATGCATTTAACAAAAAAATTAAATAAAAATAAAAAAATCCTTAAATTTCTATTTATCTCATGTCATATACCGAATCATTTGCATTAAAAGAATTAGAACAGAAACTCTTTAAGTTTCCATTTGCAAATAAAAGAATAAAAGTCCCTGTTTGAGGATATCCCTAAACTTGAATTCGAGTCCAAAATCTCTGAATTCTTGAAGGGCACTCACCCCCAAGGTCCATTGCTCTAATCGGCTTTACCAAGTGATTAGGCTCACATTTTATTTAAAAGCGAGCTTAACCATTTTGATTAGTGGCATGTGCCAATTCTTTTTCATTGGATTGAGGTACAACATTGATGATATTTCACTGATTTGTCAATTTCAGATCGATGTTGTTTTCCCTTAATGAAGACTTGAAGATGCAAAATAAAGAAGGTGTTGATCTGCAAATTGGCTGTCAGTGCTTCCTGTTTTAGTTGCAGAGCTTTAGTACAAGTTGAAAGGGGGCACTTGCAAGTTGCACTATTGACTCATTGCTCCCTTTTTAATTTCTTTAATTGGTAGGTTATATTAGCCCCCATCAACTTTATTTTAGTTGTCCTATAAAATTTATGATATTGCCTGACTGAATTTTGTCGTATTGGTCCACTGATTAAATTTTCTGGACCATTATTAGTTAGGTAAGTTACTGGCAAGAAATAAAAACAACATTAGTCTTTCTTCTTCCCGTTTAATTGCACCATTAAGCAGAAAATTAACATTATAATTAAAAATTAATACATGCAGATGCAAAAGCATTTCACAAGCCAATACAAATGATCATCAATTCAATTTTCCTTTATTGACAGACAAAAATTTACTAAACTGATTTTAACAAGGCATTATTATTTGGCTAACATTATATAAATCAAACAATTAAGCAATTTCGAACCTGCACAATGGACAAAATCTGCTCTTTTGTAGCCAATTGATAATGCACTGCTTATGATAAACATGCAAACAAGGTAGCCGAGTCACCTCCGATCCGATCAAAAGCTCTTCCAAGCAAATTATACACTGTTGTTCTGTCGACCCATCAGCTTTAATTTTTTCCAAATTTTCCATTGATGGTTTACTCGCTGGCACGAACCGTATGGCAGAATAATCATCACTATCATCGTCATCAAGAAAACCAGGCGGAACATCAATCTCCACCTTCATATGCAACACTTTGCGATTTTTATATCGTTTATTAGTCGCCATTTGACGAGCAAAGCCCAGGATTCTGTCTAACATATAGGACTGAACAGGGACATTCATTTCAAGAAGGATTTGGATTATTGTTGACATGGATGTTTCTTGATTAAACAACCTCTCGCGTTCAACCAGGAACTCATTTTGGATCACGTCACAGTCCCCATTATAAAGATCTGATTCGTCTTCTTCTACCTCCATTAAAGAATCATCACGACGATGCATGAAGGTAACTGCAACATCAATATGGAACATAGGGCAAGAAAAAGACTCATCTTCAGCTTCAACGCTGTCTAGTGGAGTCACACGGCAACAAATCTCTTGATCTTCAATGCTTGACATGTCTAGAGATTGAAGTGCACTATAGTATTTTCAATAGCGAAGATTGAAAAGAGATGAAGCAGTTTGAGAAAGAAAAGACTTTCAGGCGGTGAATTAATTAGTGTTTTTCGAGGTTTCAGGATTGGTTTTGGGTTCTTAGCCCTAAAGGGAAGAAATGAACTTTTTATTTCACAAAATAAAAGTACCTTACTTAATTCAACTATATTTAAGTCACCAATCAAATCTTAATAAAGATTCTGAAACCTTTAATTAATTCAAGAATTCTTTTTATAGAAAAAAGGATTTCAAATATAACAAATATATTCCAAATTCAATTAGTCAAAAACCTCTTATTTTAGTCTCCTAATAGAAAGAGGATTTCAAATAAGGAATTGAATTAGGTTTATATACTCATTAACTTATAAATGAGAATGACTTGACTGCTACTTCTAATATACTGCATCTAAACACATATGGAATAATCAGGAAAAAGAAAATCCCTTATAAATAGCAAAGCTACCTAAAGCCATATAATTAGTTAGCTTTGTTCTCTTACACATTACAAGAAAAATATCTCTCTCTCTGCAAAATCTTCTTCTAGCTGCCGGTGTCATATATGTTCTTGTGCTCGTTCAACATGTCTATCAACACAACATATCAATGCGAGGCATGGCTTATTCATGAAGAAGATGAACAAATCAATCATTCTTTGCCATGTGAAGCAATTTTCTTGATCAAGATGTATTGCCAAATCATCCCATGTGATTCAACAGTGGAACAAGGTACAAACACTAGTACAATCTTTAAGGAGTTTCATGTTCAAAGAGACTACCTACTGCATAACACAACTTCTTGGTCTACCCTGTCCAGTATGCTTGCTGACATGAACATACCTATGTACGCTTATCCCATGTTGATGGTAAAAATTAAAGAATGTGCTCAAAATTGTAGAGACATGGAACGCAAGGTTATTCCTATGGTTGTGAAGCTTAGGATTATACATGCAGTGTCTGATATTGCTACAGTTTCTGATGAAGCTTTCTCAGAGTCTTTCAGTTCACAAAGGTTGACGTTTGTTGGGGCTAGTAAGTCCGCCATTGATGCATTGGAGACGGTTATAATTCAAAATTTTTCTAACCAATGTGTGATTTGCTTGGAAGATATTCAGATAGGAATTGAAGCTACTTGCTTGCCTTGTAAGCATATCTATCATGGAGGTTGCATCTCAAATTGGCTCAAGAACAGTAACTGTTGCCCACTTTGTAGATTTCAGATACCTAGTTGAGTTTTGATTTTGATTACTAGTGTAGTTGATATTCAATGTATAATAGTTTGCAGGAATTATATAAATTAGAAAAAAAAATTATTCTTTAATTACTAAATAAAGATTTATTAGTTAGCCATGATTATTATTTCAGAAGAGTGATGGTTGATCAAATCCCTGAAGTTGGGGTTGAATAAACTTTTACTATAAATAAAGAAAGTTTGTTGAAGTTGAGATTTTACCTAATATTGTGGGGAAAATCTTGGAATCTTTGCAAGCACCATTGATTGTCCCTTAACTGGTTAATGGTACAAGTCCAGTTTGGTACAAATTGTTGTTAGTTCATCACATCACCCTTACCCTTACATTAGTGTCTTTTAGGTCAAACTGAAAGTTAAAATCTTAAATTGACTAATCAATACAAATTTAAAGGTATAATTATTTCTTTAACCATAGAATATATTAGTTACTAAATTAGTTTGTAAGATAATGACTCCCTGACAACTTCATCATAATGGGCAACAAAGGTTTGGTGCAGATGCATTTGTTTTAGGGATAGCTTAAGATAAGTTTATAAATTCATTAAATAAATGGCATTTTCCATTATTATATGATTTATTTAATTGTAAAAGAAATATTAATTTTGTAAAATAAATTATATTATAGGTACATTAAATTTTATAATTTGAGAATAAATAATGAATGATTACCTCTACGTAATTTGTAAAAGAATGAAATCAGTTTTTTTTTTTTCATTATCTCTATGTAATTAATATTTATCTTTTAGTTCTTTTAAAGCTACATTTAATTTGAACTCCAATTCTATTTCAATTATTAGAAAAGATCGTCTTCTTATTTGAGATATTGTAATCTTATTTAATTAAAAATTATTATTTTTCTGAATTTATAAACTCTTTTAATAAAAATTATGTAATATTAGTACTTATTAATAATTTATTTTATTATTTATCAAAAATAATAAAAATAACTATTTTCTTTAAGTATCAATAAACTTTATTTTCTAAAAATTATGTTAATTTAACTTTAATAAATACTTTATCTTTCTATTTGTAAAAAATGCCAAATGTTAATTTTTTTTGAAGTATAACTGATTTTGACGAGATAAAAAGAATTTATGCTAATTTTTGAGTTTCATTTGTCTATATAATTAATTTTCATAAAATTCAAAGACTTTATTTAATGTATAATTATTTGATTTAATTAATATGAAAAAATTAACAGATGATAGTGCAAATTTTATTCTAAAACGGATAGATCCAAGTTTATTCACTAACATATTTATTATTCATAATTAAACTGGTAAGTAAAGTTAAAGATAAAAACAAAATTAAGTGTTAAAATATTGAATTTAGAATTTTATTTAAGAAAATAGAATTGAATTTATCAGAAGCCAAATGTTTTAACGAATGAAAGTGAAAAGAAGAACAGAAGAATTAACTTAGAGAAATTTTGTTATCATTCAGAGTCCAACTAGAATTCAACAATGGAAGAATGAAAATTTTCTAAAACTGACCACTGTGATAAGAGTATTTAAGATTTCTAAGAAAATAAGAAATTATTCATAATTAAAACTAAAAACACTAACTATGATCCACATTAAGAATCTCTCAACTAATGAGCAGTGAACCTATAAACCATAATATGCTCATAAGTCTCTCCTGGATTAACAATCTGTGATGGGAAATTAGGATGATTAACAGAATCAGGAAAACCTTGTGTCTCCAATGCAATTCCTGCATATCTCTTATAAACAGCTCCATCTTTTCCCTCAACATTATCCAACATATTACTCGTATAAAACTGCAATCCAGGTTTGTTGGTCCAGAGCTCCATTGTCCTTCCAGAAACACTGTCTTTCACCACAGCAGCCTTCTTCAGATGCCCAGGATTCAAATCCTGTAGCACATAGTTCATGTCATATCCATCAGGCAACTCTTTGAACCTGCTTCCAATTGTGCGGGGCTGCAAGAAATCATATGGTGTGCCTTCCATGGATTTGATTTCACCAGTTGGGATGAGATCTTTATCAACTGGAGTGATTTTCGATCCAAAGATTTGGATGGTGTGGGAGAAGATGTCACCGCTGTTATGCCCGCCAAGATTCCAGTAAGTGTGCAAGGCTATGTTCACTGGAGTAGGCTTGTCTTTGGGTTTGGCTATCATTTTCACACCCAATCTGTTTGTGCCAATTATAGAGTATGTAACTGATACAGAAAGATCACCAGGAAAACCTGTACATGAATTCCATTGTTAGCTAAAAATACGGAGCAACAGTGATATACATTCATCATTTTTTCTTATAAACAATTTTTATATACATGTTCTCAAATTAGAGATGGAATGTAAAGAGCATGTGTAGATACCTTGCTCGCCATCAAAGCTTTCATAGGTGAAAGTGATGTGGCTGTCTTTTCTGTAACTATAGACAGACCATACAACTTCACTGAAGCCCTTAGGGCCACCTAATAAAAAAAAAAAAACAGGGATTAATAGTTAATTACCTAAGCAAATTTTTTTTTTCTTTAATTAATTCGTTTGAAGAGAAAAAACAAAGATGGTAGCTAGAATTACCATGTAAAATGTTTACTTTATTATCATTAGGGACCAATTTGTAAAGAATTCCATCTAAAGTAAATTGAGCCTTTCCAATTCTGTTGGCAACACGTCCAACAATATTTCCGAAATAGGTCGTATCATTCTACAAAAAGAAAATGTATATTTGCAAGTGATCATAAGCTTGCCTCATTAGGAATATGGAAGCTAAACAAATATGAAAATACATAAACAACTTGCTCGAAAAGAAAGGGTGAAGAAAGACGTAAGGCAAACCTTATAGACATCAACGGAGTCAAACCCGAGAACAACATCAGCTAAATTCCCTGAAATAAAAACAACAAAAAAGTATTAGAAATTGATTAATTAGCAACGTATTTGATCTTTAAATACACACAAAGCTTGTGCAAACAAGAACACTTACACTTTAAATTCTTCATACTATAAAATATTAATCCATTTATGTACAATGAGCATCAAAGTTTCAATTTTAAATTATTTTATTTTGTCAAATAAGTCTTGCGAGAAATAGATTTTGTGTTTAAACTTTCCTATTCACATCCATCAGTAGCTTTTATGTTTGAAAGTAAGAAGATGGCTATGGCTATGTAATTCAAGATTATTCAGCCTATAATTAATTAAAGAATACAATACAAAAGAAAAAAAAATGATAAAAAAGAGAGAAGAAAACCATGTTTGTCAGGGAGAATAGCAGAAATCATGGAAGCACCAAAATTAGTGAACTTGATAGAGAAGTCTCCCCTCTTTAATTCGTAAACACCAACCTCTTCAGTCCCTCCTGCTCGACAGCCATTGTAATTATCAGCAACCAGCAAAGCAACCAAAAGAACACAACAAAAAGAAGATATCTTATTATTATTCCTAGCCATTGTAATTGTATTTGATTAAAACAGCTTAAAATGTCATTAAAAGAGGACCCTGGACTAAGCATATATGTGTGTATATATATATACAGATGATATAATAATTATAATTATGTAAAAAGAAAAGGGATTAAATTATATTATTAATTCAAGATAATGATATGTAGACAATCAAGGAAGAAAGGAAAAAAGATAGGGATTGGCATTTCGAAAACCAGCTAACTTGGCTACACGTGCTATTCTGTTATGATTTCATTATCATAATTATCTCTCTCAATCCTAAACAAAAACTTCTAGATTAGTGGCAACACCTCTCCAATTTATCCAACCCCGAAAATTGCTAATAATTTAAATAATGTTAATAATTATATTAAAAAAAAAAAGAGAATTGACTAATTTAACTAAAAAATATTTTTGAGTTAAAATATTTAAATTCTTTTAAGTTGGATTAGTACTGCATTATATGCAATTTCACTAATGCTTTCTCTATTTGAACTAATAATTAGATATATCTAATGTATGTAAAAGAGAAATAGATATAATTTAAGGTCATAAAAGACTCTTATAATTGAATATTACGATCAGTTAGAATGTTTGTAGAAAAAGAAATGGGGAAAGAGACATGATGAAAAGGGTTATGAAAACTTTTTAATAACACCATAATGTTTGGGGTTAAGTGTAACTAATTATGTGATTTTAACATTACTCCACTAGTTTCTATTAGAGAAGCATTTGAGCCCCTTCTTACATCATTCATATTTAGGACCTGTTTGATTAAACTATTAAATATGGACCTGTTTGTTTAAACTATTATCAATAGCTGATAACTGGATAATAGCTTGTTGATCCTGAATGTTAGTTATATGTTTATTCCATACTCCTAATACACCAAGTTTCATCTTTGAATTTTCTAAAGGTTTATTCCATACTAATTAGATGACTCCTACACAACTTTGAAGTGCTATGGCAATCATTCCAAACACAAAACCAGAAGAAAATCGACTTACAAAACAAAAAGAAATTGATTTTATACTTAAAAGAAATAATGTTTAGGCACCTTAATACAGATACAGATACAATAACTATAACATTCATATGGGATGTATACACATATTTGGGCTTTACAAGAATATCTGATCATTCAGTGCGTGTGCGCCAGTAGCCTAGTGGTTGCCTGCGTGCATGTGCCTTGTAAGTGTAAGAGATTAAAAGCTCAATTCCTAATTCTGTCCAAGTCCAACTGTATCATGACTCATGAAAGTACTGAGAATGGCTGCGCCTCATTAGCCACCTTGATGAAGACATCCTCCAAGGTGGTATCGGACAGACCCCAAGCGAAAACTGGGAATCTGCTTTTAACAGTCTCAACTGCGTGAAATACGTCTGCAATTCTGACCTCCTGTTTCGGCATCTCAAATTTCTGGGTTCCAGAAGTTTGATACGTCCTTATCGCATTAGGGGAGAGTTGCTGCACCATGTTCACAACCTCTTGCTCACTCTCCGCAGAGGTTGTCATTGTAAACACATAAGAACCCCCATATCTAGCCTTCAGCTGTAAGGTACCACATGAACAGATAACTGTAATCAAAAGCCACCTTTACAGTAATAATGCAAAAAGCACTGCCGTCAACGAAAAAAGTTACCTCCTTTGGGTTTCCTATGCACTGCAAACTGCCATCAACGAAGACTCCTAATCGATCACACAAGGCATCTGCCTCTTCCATTGAATGTGCTAATAACATGAAAAAGCATCATGTAAATGACATGGGCCACAGTTCCATCTATGCTGTTGGTAGTCTAGAAATAAACAGAAATTGTGTGGGTGGGGGGAGAGAAAAGATTACTCGTGAGAATAATTGCACGGCCTTGCTTTGCACGCTTCACTACATTCCATAAATTGCTTCTTGAAGCTGGATCTAGTCCAGTACTAGGTTCGTCCATATAGACAACCTTGCAAAATTTCCAATTGTAATAGCATAAAGTGCATTGAAAATTAATATCTGAAGGTTCATAAAACTAATTTTAGGAGATAACATACTTTGGGATCCCCAATCAGTGATATCGCAACACTAAGCCTCCTCTTCATACCTCCACTATATTTCCCAGCTTGTTTATCTGCAACCCCACCGTTAAACAGGTTGACACTCCTGAGAGATTCTTCCACGGCCTATGGTAACAGAAAGGTAAACAGAATAGTGAAACTAGATTTCTTATTACATTAAGCAGGACTAGCAAACTACACAATCAATGTCACTGCTGCTTTCCCATGTTGCTCTCTTCCTCTCCAACAATGAGCTACCACTGTGAATTACATCTGTATGATCTACAGGTTTAGCTCAAACTACTTCCTCATGTGTTGCCTAAAAAATGATTGTTATGACCTATTCTCCCTCTCTATGTTTACCTTCTCCGTAAACTAAAATTATAATCTCACCAATCATAATTTACCACAGAAAATTTTTATGTGTTGTGAGTAGGAGAAATCACAAGGAATATATAATCCAAATGAAGATCCCCTAGGCCCCTACAGCCACCATTTGCTAAGAAAAGCAAATCACCTCTCACATGACATTCTAAAAATGAAGATGAAAGATAAACATACTTGCGTCAAGGCAGGACCTCTTAAGTTCTTAAGTCTGCCATAAAATAGTAAGTGCTCCCTTCCTGTTAGAGTCTCCCAAAGCAGGCTAAAGTTTGTCCATAAAAACCAAAAATTATATTAGAAACGGTCTAGCTCTAAAGTTGAGGATGAAACCACTATGGAAGAACAGAAGATAAATTTAATCTTACTCATGCTGAGGGCATACGCCCATACTGGTATAAATCCAATCCATATGAGTCTGTATGTCCAAACCCTGGACATATGCTGCCCCCGAGGTTGGCTTTGTGAGACCAATCATCTAATCAGCAGAATAAACTCATGGGCATTACAGAAGGAAATCAATCAATATAAATTGATTTTAAAAGAAATTGTCAAAACCTACTAGTATATGTGCCTCAAATAGAATTTCTCACAATCAATTCAGGCTGTACTCTAGCAGTTATAAAGTACAAAGGAGAACCAACATAAGCACATGACTTGACTTGGACGTACAAGTAACCCCTTTATGTGAAATTGCTGGAAGAGATGATCATATTCCAGATCACCCTCCAATAGTTCTTTAGTGGGATCAACAATTCAGAAAGATAGGCATAGATAGCTAACACCTTTCCTAACATTTACCGGTTCCAGTACAGAATCAAAAAACTAAAATAAGGTAGGTGAGAAAAAGGAATTGTCATCATACTACTGTACACCCATCTCTCCCTGGTGATCTCTATAATTACGCATCTTAGAAAACCAAAGATCACTGTTATACTATTTATACTGACCATACTAATAAAAGAAGTCTTCCCTGCACCATTAGGACCAAGCATACCAAAGCACTCTCCTGGAGGCAAAGCAAGAGATAATCCTCTTACTGCCAGTTTCTCAGGGTTTCCATCCCTTCCTGGGTACACCTTTTTTAGGTTGTCACAAACAATTGCATGCGTTGTGTTGGGCTCGAGCAGTAACTGCTCCACCTTCTCCCTCTGCATTATTGAAAATTCCAAAAAAGAATAGTTATAAGATTCATGAATGACCATCCTAATTGATGCTAAATTTCTTGAAAAAGATCAAAGGAAAAATATTGATAGAGACATGATATAAACATCCAGCAAGGTTACTAATGCTACACAAACAGATTAAATACACACGAGCATCAACACTGGAAAGTTTATTGTTCTATAGACAAATAGAATTACTAGTGCTACCATGTCAAAAATGAATAGAAGAAGAGTGTCTAGTGTTGCCAAGTAAAAGGAAGAATGAAAGCCAGCCTATGAAATTCTCCTTTTTAGCCAAGAAATAATTATAATATCTTTTTGTTTATGCAACGTTTTCTAATTAATCATCCTGTAGTATATCTACAAAAGGATTAGAATGAAACAAATTACTGTTATAAGTGAATCAGAAGGAACATTTTTCTACACATAAATATCAGTGACAAAAGTAGAAATGAGGAAATCATTACCTCCTGAGTGACGTCAGGTTTATCCATATCAACAAAAACTTTAGATCCCTGCCTTCGCAAACTAGGCCTTCGAAAAGATATTGGGCGTTTCTTCCGAAAGTTTTGCAAGAAAAACAAAGGACTTTTGCTACTTCCTGATGATGAAACTTGATCGATATAAAATGCAACAAAAAGTCCCACTAACCACTCAATAGTCATGATAATTAAGACATCTTTCATTCCATTTTTTCCATCACTCAAATCTCCCCACCGCATCCCATCAGTCCCCATTGCATTCCCTGTGAAAGCATACTCTGAGAACTCATATAACCCACGATATAGTGTAAAACCAGGGTATAACTCCAACACAATGATCCAGCCTCCTGCAGAAAACAATATACGCGCCTCACAATGAGTGAATATGATAGCATATATAACCTATACAAACATTTAATGATGGACAACCTAAGGCAAGAACAGTTGGGAAATTAGGCTTTGTAAATTAATGAGAGTAGATTGTGTCAAGGAAAGCTACTGCAAGATTCTTAAATCCAATCAAATGATAATCACACAGCTAGTAGAACAATAAAACTAGTAGCAGAAAATTCAATTCTCCTATTCCACACTTCTAATAAAAGAAGAACGAAAATGGTTTCCTATTTTCAAAAGGTACTGCTTTACCAATAAGAACATAGAAAATTTGTGGAATGTCATACTTACTTGGAAATGATGAATCTTCAAGAAAATTCTGGAAAAGAAAGCCACCTAAGAGGCCAGTTCCAAAAACACATATGTACGCTACAACTGCAGTCACCAAAATTCAAACACAGCAAAATAAGAAAGCTAGCTAACTTCTTGAAAACTAATACTGGATACAAAATAGAAGAGAGAATACTGAACCTGTAGCAGTCTTGACATTTGAAAACAATGCAGCAACTAGAAAGGCGAAGGTAATTTGCAGGTTTATATAAATGAAATAAAACACAAACTGTATGCTGTAGTCATTCAGTCTGAAGAATTTTAATCCTGCAAGTTAACTGCATTAGTAATTTGGAGCAAATGCAAAAGAATAAAGCATAATGATGAGAAAATTACCTATTACTGAGCCAAATATCACAAAAACCAACACGTACAGCAAAGATATGGAAAGAAAATATGCATAAGAAATCATCCAATAAGGCCCATCACCAAGTCCATGCATCTTCATCATGATCCTCAGTTTTTGCTGTTTCTCATACACCAATGATGTCAGCACCACCTACATCAACGATAGTGGTATATTCAAACAAAATTTGCAATAAAATAGGACACCTCAAATATAAAGAAACTAACCGAAAATGGTTCACATGCTTACAGGGAATAGCTGTAGAATAACCCATGAAAAGAAGAGTGTGCCAAGCAGAGATGCAAGATCCACATTGATCTTGCTGGCAGCTTTAGGCATTTCTTTGACAAACTCGAGTAACATTTTTGTACCAGGACCCTGGAAGAACTGAAGGAAGGCATTTGACACCTGTGAGATATGAGTATTTGTTAGGGTCATACCAGAAAGCATATAAATAAGTTTAAATAAAAGGAAATAAAAAAAATGATTTTTTAAAACCATTGACAAGAATAACATGAAACCTAGAAAACAAGCAACTAATAACTCAAAATTTGAATTATTTAATATATTGCAGTCATAATTGGAACCTTATTCTTTTGAAGGGGGGGACTGACTTCACTACAATATGTGGTGCTAGCAGCAAAACTGCCAGTAAAGCAACCATGGTAAGAAAAGGTTACCAGATATAACATGGAGACGTTCTATCCAAAAAAGATGATAATTATGTCCCTTTAATTGACTACTGAGACATATGCCGGATCTCAATGCAAAGAACAGGTTGTTGTCATTAAAAAACTAGAAAAAAGAAACAATATAGAGTGAAATAATTCTATAAATATACTGAGAGAGAAAGAAATTGAAGAAGATCCAATAGAAACAAAAGGAATTTGAAAGAAGAACGGACAGATCAATCTCTATTCAAGTGTATTATTACAATCTTTGTCTACTTATGTTACAAAATTCTGGAAAAATATAAGAATTTCAAGAGTACCCTAGCTCTCAAGAATCAAACCAACAGGCCTAACGAAACCTAAATGACCAATTCATTATGTATACAAGTTCATAGTTCATACCAGATTCACTGCACGTGGAACCCGAACAAAATTAAATTGACCTTGAATCTCGCCGTCCCTGTAGGTTGAATTGTACCATATGCTCACATTAAAATTATTCCCGTTGGAGTTTAAGAAATCATAGGCTGCAGAAGATGGCACCGTTAGAAATTTCTAAAACATAATACTACTTCAGTGTTTCAGAAACAATATCTTTAAAATCAGGAAGGAAACCTGAAAGTATCTCATTGATCTTCCCTTCTAAATTCCCTCTACGATATCCTTTGTAGAGTTCTTCATTCACCTCAGAAGAACTATTGCGCCACAAGTTTAGACCTTGAACACAAGCTACCTCTGTATTTAAGAAAAGAAATGGGACACCAATTCAGAATGTTATATTAAAATGACTTAAACATACAGAACCAAGCAGGGTGGAGAATGGAGTATCTACAAAATAGTTATGTAGAACATGCAAATTTGTTCATTCAGCAAACAATTCACAGTTGTGTGACTTCAGAAAAGTAAAACAAGTCAGCACAGGTATAAGAAAAGGTAGAAAAATTTTGTTTGTCTTATCCTCAATAGTTGGTTTGATTTAAGCAGCATAAGTTGCATTGTACATATAACTACAGATATTACGTCAATCGTGCTCTTTTTGGGTGATTAATTAATACTTTTCTGAAATTTAATCACCGACTTGCATCGTACATATTACCACAGAAATTACACCAATCGTGCTCTTTTAGGTGATTAATTAATACCTTTCTGAAACTCAATGACTGACTGAACAGAAACAGAGAATGTGGAGTTTGATGTGCATTGACGCTGAACACTATACAGAGGAGAAGCCTCAAGGAACGCTGGATCAAGAAAATTATCTCGTTCTGGTTCTGTATCTGAACCCTGAAACATTGGAAATTCACTTTAGTAGCAAAACCTACTTGCAAAAAATTACAAATGATAAAAGTGAAGCCAAATAACTAGTGGAAGAATATGCAAAGGAAGAGGCAAAATGACTCACCAATACACTGTTGGCTACAATATCCACAACATTGGAAGAATTTAAAGTGAAAGCGCCTGGGAACATATTGCCAGCCAAAGCTGTACAGGAAAACAAATTCGCATATTAAAGTTCAATAAATTATTCATTTCCAATCTCCCAGTAAATAAGCCAAACATGATCTGGAGAACTGAAAATAAGCTGCAAACAAATGATGGTGGGAAACAAACACATGAATTAGGAGACATGCAAATACACACGCACAGAGACAGAGAGAGAGAGAGAGAGAGATACATTCTCCTAGTGATTGATTATTTCCGGTGACAAGTACAGTTACGGGACATGACCCTGTGCTCCTGCATGAATCATTTGGCAAGTCTGTAAACGGAATAACATCAGAACTGACGGCACGGTAGTGAGGAGCTGGAACTTGTAACAGGGGAGGCCACTGTGGGGGGCTTGGAATTGCACAAGTGGCTACTTGCTCCAGCGTTGAATATTGCAAACCACAAACTTTCTCCAATCTCCCATCTCCATCTGTATCAATATCAACACAGCCACACTTCCTACTAGGCTTGTTCAATTCTCTGTCGAGCAAATTTTGAGTGATCACAAGTAGGACGCAGAGGACAAATGGAAAGAAAATTAGCCGGCAATTTGTCTTAACATTTCGTTTCTGGAAGGAAAAGAAAAACGACAAGACAAAATGAATATCTTCATATTGCTTTCAAACTTCAATCAGGTTAGAACCAGAGCGAATAAGAAAAGAAAGGGGAGAAAAGGAAAAGAAGAGTCACTCGCCCCTCCACCACAATTCTAAACCCAACAGTAATATAAAAAACTAGCAAAACCCAGAAACAAAAAAAACATAAAGAATGAAAGCAATTTATCTCATTTTTAAATCAAAGAACCAACTGCACAAGTAATAAATAAATAAACAAAAAAAAAAAATTAAAGAGCAAATGCGATATGTAACTACGTAGAGAAAGAGAAATTGCAAGAAAAGAACCTGAAAAGTCAAGTTCTTCCTAAGCAAAGCATCAGCTTGATTCCAGAAAGTTGCTGGACCGTGTGATGATGTATCCTCCATGAGCCTACAGAACAACGACTTCAATTCAACCGTACCGTTGAGATTTTGCCGCCAAAAATGGAACAAAGCTTTCTTTTCTGTTTAACGTGTGTGTCAGTTACAGTTACAATGAACCAAAGCTTTCTTCTTTTGCTATTTTTGTTTATTTTGGCTATTCGCCTTTTCACTCTTCTCTTTCCATTTTGTGTTAGCAGCAGCACATTGGAAATCAAACAAATAAATCGCCAAGGTCCACCACTTTTATGCGCTTCTCTCGGCATCCTGTCGTAGCCTCGACATACCTATTCAAATTACTTATTTACCCTTTCAGAAAAAAAAAATGAAAATATTAAAGATTTTCAATACCGAAACTAGCCTCGGTTAAATGTCTGTAATGCCCTTGATGGGTTTCGATATTATTTATTGTCCCAAAAATGCCCTTCTGATTATTCTAAATACCAGAAATAGCCCTTTCACTATGGTTAGTACGTGTGGTCCTTAATCATACTCTATAATAAACAAATAAAAGTCAATAGCCCCATTCATACCGGTAACTTGCGCAATGGTATAAAGCAACTGCATTGAAGAAACGAAAGGCAATAGTTTATTAATAAATTTTTGTAGAGTGAAGTGTAATTTAGTAATTTGCACTTTCTTGTCAATTTCACTGCAGTTTCCTAGTAGCAGTGGCTATAATTGTTCAAGTATTCAAGAAAGAGTGAAAGCTTTGTTAGTGGACATGAAATTTAATAGAAATTGTGCAGTGTAAACTCGAATTTCTTCAATGAGTTGAATGTTGAAATTTGATAGACACAATTTTGCACATTAGATATATTTATGGACCATCACAGAATTCACAAATTATTTGTACGACCAGGAAATTATGGGAAGCAACTCGGCTGTTTCTCTTTTTCTTGGTTTCAGACGGACATAATTCCATAGTTTGAATATGCAAAAAAAAAAAAAAAAAAAAAAAAAACACTTTAGCACAATCCATACACCTTCAATTTTGATAATTTAGTAACTCAAATTTTTTACTTTTCAGTTAGCCTACTAAATATTTAAAAGTCTTACTTTCATAATTTTAGATGATTTTTAATTTTTAATTTATTTTACAGGTAAATTTTATTTTATAATAATATTAAAATACCTAAAAAAAGTTATATGTGGACATGTTAATAAAATTACAGATTAAAAAATGTCTAAATATAAAAGTAAAAATATAAATTGAAGTGTTTATCAAGTTAGATCTAAAATTAAGATGTTAAAGCAACCAAATAACAAAAAATTCAGGGGTTAAAATATACGTAGTCTAAAAAAAAAAAAAAAAGGTTAGCAACAACTGCATCTTTTAGTAGGGAGAAAAAACCTTATATGACAGCCACGTAAACAGGTTCAAAATTATGCCTCGAAAAGACAAAGCTGTCAGCTGCATACAAATTTCAGTTACTTCATCTATAATAAAATTGATTAGAAACGATGGATATGCATATTTATCCGACCATCATGAAAATATGTTCAATGGCTATGCATCATTTGCCACATTGATGAAGACATCCTCCAAGGTGGTATCAGACAAACCCCAGGCGAAAATGGGGAATCTGGTTTTCGCAATCTCAACTGCGTGAAATACATCAGCAATTCTGACCTCATGTTTTGGAATCTCAAACTTCTGAGTTCCAGAAGTGTGATATGTCCTTTCAGCATTAGGAGAGAGTCCTTGCACCATATTCACCACCTGTTGCTCGTGATCCGAAGATGTTGTCAATGTGAACAAATAAGATCCCCCATATCTAGCCTTCAGCTGTCATGCACCATGCCATCAGCAAATTACAGTGCAAGAAATTACACATCTTAAAACAGTAATAACGACAACAAGAAGTTCAGCTGCAAAGCCTCTTAGGTAGCTCAAGTGCTAGTCAATTGGGCAAGTATTGACGAGTATTCTGTCTTGCAATGGTATTCCATACCTCACACATCAATTTCAAAAAATAATATGCCTCCAATCAAAAACTAAAATGGAGAAATATTAGTACTCGCCACAAGCACAGGGATCCTGGCATAGAATACGTAAGCATTAAGTAGTAGGTGAACAAACAAGTACTTTTATCAAGCAAAGGAATCTCCATGCAAAAGAAGCATACAAGAATCTTAAGTACAAATCATCTTTAAATGAAGTTACCTCTTTTGCGTTTCCTATGCATCGGAAGCTGCCATCAACAAAAACTCCTAATCGATCACATAGAGCTTCTGCCTCTTCCATTGAATGTGCTGAAAGAATTAAAAAGGAACATTGATGACAAGGGGAGCAGTTTCTTACTATAATATTGCCAATCAAGATTAATTCCAGAAATTGAGTGAGATAGAGAGAGTACTGGTAAGAATAATTGCTCGATCTTGCTTCGCACGCTTAATGACGTTCCATAAATTTCTTCTTGTAGCTGGATCCAGTCCTGAGCTTGGTTCATCCATATAAACAACCTTGAAAATATTCCAAGAGTAATTATGACATTAATTGCATTTCATCAAAAGAATACAGCGGTGTATAAACATGTTCAGAACAACATACTTTGGGATTCCCAATGAGCGATATGGCAACACTAAGCCTCCTCTTCATTCCACCACTATATTTCCCAGCTTGTTTATCAGCAACCCCGCCATCAAATAGTTTGACGCTCTTGAGAGAATCTTGCACTGCCTGCAGAAATAAATGGTGAAACATAAAGAGAAAGGCAAACCCATCCATCAATCAGTACCAGCAAATTTGGTACCAAAGAATTCAAAATGTGCATGTTAATTTTAACTGAAAATCACCCTGCACTCTTAAAATCTAAAATGAAAGATGATAATAGCTTACTTGTTTCAGGACAGAACCTTTTAGGTTCTTCAGTCTGCCATAAAATAGCAAGTGCTCCCTTCCTGTTAAAGTTTCCCAGAGCAAGCTAAAATTGGTCCAGAAAAAGCAAACATATGATCATGAAAAGGTCTGCTTTCAAGTTGAAAATGAAAATGTATTCTGCGAAAGAACTAATAAGAGTTTTAGCTTACTCATGTTGTGGACATACACCGATGCTGGTATAAATCCTATCCATTTGAGTTCGTATGTCCAAACCCTGAATGTATGCTGTCCCCGAAGTTTGTTTTGTGAGCCCAACCATCTAATCCAGTGAATAAATGTCTTATATCAGCAGCATAACTACTAATGTGACTCTGATTTCACAAGCAGATGGCAAATAAATTTGTTTCATCAAGTAGACCTTCCCCAAATAAATTCATGAAGTATGTTATAGAAAAGCAAAGAAAATATAAAGGACAAAGGATAGACTGAGAATTAGTAAGACATGACTCCAAGTTGAAAGTGCCTCTTACATGCAAAAATGGAGAAATAAATACCTTCTATCGAAATTTATGCAGGACAATAAAGATCAAATTTTTAGCTAAATTTGCTCCTGAATGTTTACTGCTGCATTATATTACAGAACAATAAAGATGCAAATGCTCGCAGATCATGTTACACCCTAACCTACTCATCTCTTAAAAAGTTGTAAACAGTATCTCAACCATCCTTTGTAATAAAGAAAAATTCAAGGAATCAGATCACTAATGCGTCAGAAAACAAAAGGAGAGCAGTTTTTAAACTGACCATGCTGATGAAAGAGGTCTTCCCTGCACCATTGGGACCAAGCATACCAAAACATTCCCCCGGTGGCAAAGCAAGAGTTAATCCTCTCACTGCCATTTTGTCGGGGTTTCCATCCCTTCCTGGATACAACTTTTTCAGGTTGTCACAAATAATCAAATGAGATATGCTTGGCTCCAGAAGTAATTGTTCAACCTTCTCCCTCTGAAAAAGATAAAAAGAATAATGGAAAAAAAGAACCATGAAGAAAGGCTCGACTAAGAAGCTAAACAAGCACAAGCAGAGCTTTTTCAAGGTTTTTGAGGGTTTTATAAACTTTTCAAACCTTCAATCCCTGTTTGAGAAGGAAGTATTAATTAGAGAAAATCCACCAAATTGATGGGTTCAGGATGTTATACTTTAAAAAACTCTATTTTACCTTTTAAAACCTCTATTTACTATCCATACTTCCCAAATAAAGCAAAAACTCTAACCTTATAAAATTTTACGTCCATTTACTTTATAAATCCTTACTTTACATTCCTTTCAATTTTGCCAAGCATAGTGTAAACATCCAGCAAACAACTTTTAGGTTCCTCATCCAGTACATGTGAGAGCCTGACCAATCACAAAAAACTAGGTAGATGAGGAAACCTTACCTCCTGGCTGATGTCAGGTTTATCCATATCAATAAGAACTTTAGATCCCTGTCTTTGCAAATTAGGCTTCATAAAAGATGATTGACGCTTCTTTCCAAAGTTTTGCAAGAAAAATAGAGGACTTTTTATGCTTCCAGATGATAAAACTCGATCGATATAATACCCAACAAAAAGTACCGCCAACCACTCAACAAACATGATAATTAAGACTTCTCTCATCCCATTATCTTTGTCATTTAAATTTCCCCACTGCATCCCATTAATCCCTAATGCAATCCCCCGAGAAGAATATCGTGCTAACTCATATAAACCACGATATAGAGAGAAACCAGGGTATATCTCTAACACAATTATCAAGCCTCCTGCAAGAGATAAACCCCATACTGAATAAAGCTGGTGCAAAAGTACAAACATTTGAGAAACCTAAGGCAAGAATTGTGAACAAGACTAGAACAACAACAAAGGAGGCAGCACAGCAATATAAGAAAGCTATAGCCACAGCCAGTTTCTTAAATTCAACAGAGAATGAAACAAACACTTCAGTATTTACTGGCGTAAAATCTTAAATTACCACAATTGCCACAGTTTGCTTGGAAAACCAGTGAGAGAAGAAGAAGAAGAGAAGAAGAAGGAGGAGGAGGAAAAGATTTCCTATTTGAAAAAGCACTAAAAGAATTAGATGCATCATTTTCATGAAATCTTCTACTTACTCGGGAATGATGTCTGTTCCAGAAAATTTTGGAAAAGATAGCTAGCTAAAAGCCCAGTTCCATAAACGCATAAGTAGCCTACAACTGTGGACAATTTCAATCATAAGAGATAAAAGAAATCAGTTAAACTTCAAAAGTAAATATCAATCTATGAATAAATCAAACAGTTAACATAGAACCTGTAGCAGTCTTCACATATGAAAACAATGCAGCAAGCAGAAAGCCCATAGAAATTTGTAGGTTTATGTAGAGAAAATAGAACACAAATTGAATGCTGTAATCATTCATATAGAAAATTTTCAGGCCTGCATTTCAAGTGCATTAGTAACTAGAAGAAAAGGCAAAATTGGAAAATAATAAAATAAAAGCTTTAATGGTGACAGTATTACCTACAGATGAGCCAAAAATGACAAACACTAACATATATAGCAACGATATCACAAGAAAATATGCATAAGAAATCATCCAATAAGGTCCATCACCGAGCCCATGCATTTTCATCATGATCCTCACTTTTTGCTGTTTCTCATAAACCAGTGATATAAAGACCACCTACATCAAAATATAAATGATTATATTAGGTATATAGATGGCATAACCATGGTTGCTTACTCTTAACTTGTTGCATGAAACTAGGCTAAGCAGCAGATAACTCTTTTATCCCATGATATGAATCCATGATCTAAAGAATTTAGCATGGAAGAACAAGTAAGCAAGCTGGACTTTTAACCATAATGAACAAATATACGTCCCATTATGAAACAATTCTAACTCAATATATCCTGAAATATCTTTACACGTGCATTGAAAAGCTACTTTAGTAAATCTATATAAGTATTAGCATAAGAACTGAGGAATGGATTATCATTTCTGATTGATCCAGAAAGTAAAATCAGTTGCCAACCAATAAGAATAATGGGCTTAATTTAATTCTTCAACAGTGAGGTTGTCATTATCAAAATAAGGCTATCTTTAATATCCACTATTTATAACTCTATACTGAACTGATTAAGTAGCCATAATCCAGACACATTTTGAAAAAAAAATTAATCCTCTAAAGAGTTAACAGAACTCATGGTTTACATGCTTACAAGGAATAGCCGCAGAATAATCCATGTGAAGAAGAGCACACCAAGAAGAGACGAAACATCCAGGTAGGATTTGGTGGCAACTCTAGGCATTTCTTTGACAAACTCAAATAGCATTTTTGTACCAGAACCGTGCAAAAATTGAAGATAAGCGTTGGAGACCTATGAATATAAGATTATGATGTTCAGGGCTTATCACAGTATGTTATGACTGAAAGCAAACAAATAAGAAAAGCAGAAAAGGGAATAGAAAGGACTAAATTCTAGAACATGATTAATATGAGTGTAAAAAAACCTTGAAAGCAAGAATATAAATTAATTGAATAAAGGCTTGGATAGGTGGCAAGTTCTTAAGAATATTGTAACCATTAATATATCCCTATCCTTTCAAGGAAGAAAGACTCTGCATGGCAAAAGTGCTTTGCAAAGAATTTGAATATAAGCTCAAAATAAAAAATAGATATGACATTCAAAATTTTGCCACATAAGCATTTCGTAGTGCTGATATAATTCAATGTCATACTGCCAGTGATAATTTAAACAGCATGTTCAATAACGAGAGTCATAAAACATTGTTAAGAAGATCTCATCATGCTACAAAGATATAGGGACATGTACCAATAAAGGAGAGATACTCCTATACCATATTAAGATGATTTGCTAGCTACCTTTAAATTGACAGGTGAGAGATGTCTGAATTCTTTTGCATAAGAACATGAAAGTTCTCAAAAAAAATGTGTCATCAAGTAGGCCAAGAAAGAGTCGATAAAAGGAAGGATATAACAACTCAATATAGTAAACAGGAATAGAGAAGAAAAGAAAAGAATGATCATTCTAATATTTTAAAGGAGGCAACTTATGGTCGCTAAATCTAGAACACATAAGACAATTTCAGAACTCACTAGTAACCTTACAACTTGTTTTTCATTATTATTTTTTTTATTTTGGAATTTTGATCTCACAACAATTTTTAATGATACAACGACTCGCCATGTACTCAAAAATAAATTAAGATATGAAAGCTCCAAGGGTTTAAGTACAATATTCCAATTGTTCCCAAGCCTCAAACCAAAAAGGCCTAATTCATAGCACACATATAACCAGTAGGAATACTCAACTCATTAATACAAAACATACCAGATTCACTGAGCGTGCAACCCGAAACTCATAGCTTGGATCATACCAAATGCTCACATTAAAGATATTCCCATTGGAATTAAAGAAATCATATGCTGCAGAAAATGAAGTATCAGGAAGCCTTAGACAGTATACTGCTCCTAACACACAAAACAATTGCATCAAAATCTGAAAGGGGAACCTGCAAGTATATCATTTCCTTTGTATGTCTCTTCATTTATCTGAGAAGAACTATTGCGCCACAAATTCAGACCTTGAACACACTTTGCCTCTATTTTTCAGATAAAGAGCAAATAAATAAAAAGTTAGGATTTGCATGCAAAAATCTTTCATTCTTTCCAAAAAATAAAGGTGTTAATAGAGAGTCACTCAACAGCTGTTATGCTACATTTGTAAGTTTGCTCATCTAATTAACAACTATCCAAGGTTCCCAACTCAGAAAACCATGGTAAGCAGAGGAGAAGAAAAGTATAATAATGTACACTTGTGTCCTACTTCTAGAATATAAAATCCATCAAGAAGTAATCATACAATTAAGTTTAGATATCCCAAATGACAGAATTGGTTTATGACATTTTATGTTGAGTGGCTACATACTTTATTTTTGTTCTGATTTTATTTCATAGATTTTTAATTGGACACTGACAGGAGTAAATAAGATGCATGCATAAATATTGTCGGTTCTTCATGATACAAGAACCCAAAATTATCGAATACCACCAGCTTACACATCATCTCCATGTGCATTTCAAGACAAAATCCATCCATATGTTCACTTGCCAACAACATAATGCGTACTATACATTTTAACGCAAGCAATTCAGTTTTCTGAAAGGATCTTCTTGTAACTCAGAAAATAATACCTCTTCGAATTCCCATCTGATTAGGAATGGAAAAGGAGAAGGTTGAGTTCAAGTTACAGACAAATTTAACATAAAATAAATCATTCTCGTCGATAGCATCATCAAGAAACATATCTGATTGCTCAGAGGGAGAATCTGTACCCTGAAGCATTTTGGAAAAATTCACATTAGTAAGCAAAAGCCCGATATATATCTAACAAAAAAAACGTGTTAAGCAACCCAAATATTGAAAGGAAAGTTGCAACATATATGCAGATTTTTCTTTTTTTTTTGGAGGGAAACATATATGAAGATAATTAACAATAGCAAAACTAGAAAGAAAATTCTAGGCGACTCCGAGTATAATACAGCCAGCGATTAGATGACTGGCAAGAATGAAAGAATATGAAAACCTGTGATATGCCTTATCCGTTGTCTAAGTATAAAACACTTAGAATGCTTATTACTGTTTTTTTGGCAAGGTGCAGTTCACCGGGATTGCAGTTGGTAAAAAAAGTATAAAAAAAAAAAAAAAGAACTTACCAGCGCAATGTTGGCTAAACTATCCATAACGTTGGAAGAATCAACAGCAAAAGAACTTGTGAACATAATTTTTCCCACGTCTATACAATGAACAAATCCAAACAAAAAAAATAAAATCACATGTTAAAATTAATTTTTAAAAGAAAAGAAAAATTAAAAAAACATTAACAAAAACGAACACAAGGGAGAGAGAAAAGGTGCCCACTTTCCGCAAGAGACTGATTATTTCCAGTGAGTAACGTGATTACGGGACAGGACTCTTTGTCACTGCATGATTTAGCAGGGAGTTGTAACAAAGGAGGCCAGTGTTGGGGACTAGGAATCGGACAATTGCTTGATGTATCCATATTTGAGAAGTGTAAACCACAAATTTTCTTATTACAGCTTCCTTTTAGGTTATAATCCACACAAGCACAACCACAGTCCTTATTGTTTCCGCTACTGTTGTTGTTCACATATTTGTCTACTAAACCTTGCATAACAACAAGCAGTAAACAGAGTATAACTGGAAATATAATTAGGCGACAGTTCTCCATCCGCCGTCGTTTCTAGCCAGAGAAAAAAAGAAATCCAGTTAATCAAGTTTAATAAGCATCCCAGTTATCAAACATAAATTAATATTGAAATAGAGACAGACACCTGATAGATTAAATTCTTTCTACACAAAGCATCAGCCTGAGTCCAGAAACTAGATGCTTCAGCCATGGAGTTTTGAATGCACAATAACTATTAAGTTTTCCCGCCAATTTCTTTTTCCTTTTTTAAATCAGTGTAGCGTGAGAAATGGAGGCTCGATGAATAAAATACAGAAAAAGAATGCCGAAGGTCCACCATGTTGATACAATCGGTCATGCACACTCATGCCAGTAAGAGTGTTGAAAATGACCGATCTGCCCCTGCTTATCTCCTTAATTTTCGAGATTTGGTGAATTTATTTTGACGCGTCTGGCGACCGGGCATATGGAAAGTTGGCGACAGAATCTTGAAGAGTTTTCTATTGACCAAACTGCCCTTTTTGCTAAATGTCTTTAGTGCCCTCTACGCGTTTTGTATTAACTTCATTAACATATCCATATGTTTTAATAACTGTGAAGAGAACATAATCTGTGAGTAGAGGTTATTAAAAGTAATTGGACTGATTTGAAGTCAAAATTAAAAGAATAATGTTAAAAATAGATAGGTCTAAAATGTAATACGGAGGCCATTTTTATACTTTTCTTCTACCAGTATATAAACACAAATTTGAACTTCTGCAGCTACTGATTGCGACTTTCCTCGGCTAAAACAAATAGTGGTAGCGCTTTTGCTTGTAAATGCACTTTTTATTTTCTGAAATATAAGAGTGATTCTTTTTTAATTATTAATTAAAAGAAAAATAAATACAACCAAAATATATTTAAAGCTCATATCCTTTAATTGTATTATAAACCTTTTTTATTGATCTGCAACAGACCAAAAAAAAAGAAGAACAAACAAGGAAAAAAAAATAGAAAATAATGAGAGAGACAGCAGCTACTTATTTTGCTGTGCTTTCTTTTTTTAGATAGAATGAGAATTATTAAAAGTTTAAGGAGCAAGAAATCTCAAGATTGGAAAATATTTAATGGTGATACAAATATTGATCTTCCTTGTAGTTTCCTAGTAACTGCTTAAATTAGGGTCAAAACCTAAGCTCTTCCCCTCATAACCACAATACAGTGTTCAACTTTCATCAAGAATTATAAATTATTTCTTAAGGTCCAAGTAAACAAGAGTGGAGTCTTCAAGCATTAGAGCATGGGAACATATTTAAAATATTAGGTCTCAAGTACCTTATGGTTTAATATTAATTGTTTTATAGTTTATATATTGCATGGTGGGTAAGAGATGCATGAGGTATGAAACTGCTAAGAAGTTTTTTCTTGACATGTTGGAATGGCACATTAATTAAAGAAACAGGGGAAAGATTTGAAAACAAATTAAAAAGAAAAAAATGGAATCCTGTTGAAATAATACAGTTGGAAGAGCTGCTGATTTAGCAATTAACATTATAAAAGTGACTAAACCCTTTTAAAGCATATGTAGAAGAAGAATAAGTTTAACGTGGTGGGTTAGGTACAAGATAAGGATAATTACTGGGGCGGAAGTAACTGATACATCAGTATATCTTTCGAAGACTCCCTCAAAAATACTACGTAGAAGTGGAATTACAACATCCCTTAATCATCTTTATAGATCAATTCAAATTTGAACCGAGTAGATATTGTTTAAATATAAAATTGTCAGCAAATATCCGATAAGCTCAACAGACAACATGCAGCAGTCGAGTACCAACTTTAATAGAGATGTCCTATGATCAGGTAGCAGCAGCAGCAGCAGCAGTAGAATTGTCTTGGATAAAATTTACTGCAGCGTACAGTTCCTTGTCGTGAAAAGCTCTCACTTCCAACAGAACTCCTTTTACACTAATGACTCTTTAATAGTTTTTTTCTAATTTTTACTAGGACTCCTGTTAGTGTCAGCAACTGCTATCAGCATCCAATCATTGCTAATCTAACAGACCAATATCAAGGGGTATGGGGAGAAGATTGGTCGACTGGTGGCGATTGGATGAAATATAGAGTATACAGAAGCTCTATGAAAATCAATAAACCTACTGTATCACATTATCAGCCAGAGAAATCATGCTCATAACTCTCTTCTGTAATTTGGATCAAGTTGGGGCACAACCTCCTAAAGCCCTAACAGGTGCCCCAGCAGCCAGCATCCTAATCTAGATTGAGCATCATCAGAATCCTAAGTCAGATTCTAAACTACAACCAAGCCAAGCGGACTGCATGGCTAACCCATCAACGATGCCACAGAGCTCATCAGTTGCAGGATGAGAAGTGTCACCGACTAAGAACCTATGTACTTGATTTTCCAACTCTATCCAACTATATGCAGCTATTTTCTGCACTCTGTTATCCTTCATCAAGTTCCTCACCTTCAGAGCTTCCTGCCATCTACCCACACTGGCGTATATGTTTGAAAGTTGGACATAGTTTCCAGAATTCTCTGGCTCTAACTCCAGTAACTTCGTAACAGATAGCTCAGCAAGCTCAACATTCAAGTGGGTTCTGGAAGCACCTAATAAGGTTCCCCAGATCACAACATTAGGCTGAATTTCCATTCCACATATGAACTCATAGGCATCTTTTAGTCTCCCGAACCTACAATACAGGTCTACAATGCATGCATAATGTTCTATTTTTGGCAAAATTCCATAATCTGATTTCATGCTTTTGAAGAACTCTAGACCTAGTTCAATAAGACCTGCATGAGTGCAGGCTGTCAGTAAGCCAACAAAAGTTATATCATTTGGCTTTACATCAGCTTCTTTCATATTCCTATAAAGAGCAATTGCATCCTTTGCAAAGCCATTAACTGCTAGACCTACAATCATCGAGTTCCAAGTAACAATATCTTTTTGAGGCGTCTTTCCAAAAACTTCACGAGCTTTACTTATATTTCCACATTTTGAATACATACCCACTAGTGCAGAAGCGACATAGACATTTGAAGCCAAATCCTGGCTCTCTACATAGCTACCAATGTAGTTGCCCATTTCCACAGAGCCCAATTGTACACAAGCAGATAAAACACTAACAAGTGTGACATCATTAGGTTTAACTTTTTCTCTTCTCATGCATTCGAAAAGCTCTAAGGCCTCGTTTGATCTCCCATTTTGAGCATAGCCAGCAATCATAGCACTCCATGCAACAATATCTCTCTGGCCCATCCTATCGAACTCTTTCCGTGCGTCATCAACAGCCCCACATTTAACATACATCTCCAATATCGCTGTTGAAACAATCATATTCACACAGAGATTATTATCCTCAATATACTTCTTGATTCTCAATCCCATTTCCAAATCTCCAAGCTTAGCACATATCGAAAGTAAAGTCACCAAAGTAATTTCATTAGGAGAGATATCTTCAGCCTGCATCCTCTCGAAAGTCTTTAACCCCTCATTAAGATCCCCATTATGCGCGTAACAAGAAATCATGGCATTCCATGAAACAACAGTTCTCTCTGTCATTGAATCAAATAACCGCCTTGCAGCTATGACATCACCAGCCTTTGAGTACCCAGTAATCAAACAGTTATAACTAATCGGATCCTTAACCAAAATCCCGTCAAAAATTTTCCTTGCAGATCCCAACTCGCCAATCTTGGCATAAAAGTCCATCAAAGAAGTTTGAACATAAACATTACAATCAATGCCACAAATTACAATCAAAGAATGAACCTGTTTTCCTACATCGATAGCCAGCAAAGAAGAGCAGGCTTTGATAACAGGCGGACCCGTAAAACAACTCAACCGGGTGTCACTATGGTGCATTGAAAAAAATGTTTTCAATGCATCTTTATGCAAAGAGAGTTTAGAGTATGTAGAGATAAGAGAATTATAAAGAATTTGACCCGGTTGAGGAACTTGATCAAACAGTTGGCGGGCGTAGTCGATGTCAGATAAATTAAGAAGCTTTCTGACGAGAACTGTAGCGAGCGAGGGATGTTTGATGATTATGAGAGAGTGAATCTGTTTTAGTTGGTTTATCTGTAGCGGTGAATGAAGCAAAGTAATTAAAGTTCGCTCCATGTATGGGCGCAGACATGAAAATTGTGTAATTACGTTGAGAAAAGGGAGGTTAAGTAATGGCGGGAATTTCAACTTTAGCGATACTATATAACTGTATGAAACTTTGTCATTGTTCAAAAATCTTTTTTTTATTTAAAAAAAAAAGAAAAAACAATCTTTGTCTTTATAAACGTATCCACGTGGCGATAATCGTTGACTTATTAATGTCCATTTGATATTCACTCGTCATACACCACGTGTCCATTTAAATATAAACAGTCAGGTGAATGGTCAATACAACCATGAACAGTTCCAATAATAACGGTACAAACAAACAGGATTAGAAAAAGAAAAAAAGAAAAACTCACGGACGGTTCCCTGGGACATTTGAAGATCCCCTAGGATCATGTCTGGTTGGGTTTTCCAATCTAAGTGCGAATCTTGTTTTATATTACTTACAGTTTTATGAATATTTAGATTAAAGAATAAATTATATATTTATATTTAATAAGAGTTGTTAAAAAAATAATATTTATTTTGTAATTTAAATAAATTATTTTATATTTATCTATTTTATTTTTAATTTTTAATTTAATAACTTACTATGTAAAATAAATTTTAAAAATATTTTATCATTATTTGTATATTTTAGATAATTTTTTTTATTTTTATATGATATATATAATAAATTATTAAATTAAAAATTAGATAAATCAAATTAATAAAAGAATGATCGATTAAAAAAATCCGAAATGTGTTGGTAATATTTCTCTCGGATTGTTATTATTTATTATTTAAAAAGATCATATAAAATCAAAGTGGATATTTTCTAATTTAATGAGAGATTCTTTTCAGAAAACAATTTCTTTTTAACCCCGTCAAATGTAAAAACAGCAGGCCAGCGAGATGGAGCTATGTGAGCAACTGATTTTTGGATGGGTGTGTTTGTTTCTATACTGTTGTATGTTTCATTTAAGAGTTGTCTTTTTATTTTATTTTTTTTAAATATAGATATAGTTGGTTAGTATGTTAATTATTTTTATTTTTTATATAAACTATAATTTTAAAAAAATAAAATTTCGAATTTCAAACTCCAATATTAAGTGTTTGGCCACGAGAATAAAGGATGATAGTTGTCCTTTCATCATTCAAATATGATAAAATATAAACGGGCAAAAGTATTGACCAAGAAATAGAGCAACCTTAAGCTACAAGTAATTACAAAATCCCACTAAATATTTAATCATTTATTATTTTTGGCTAAATTTACTCAACTTTTGGCCTGCATCATTATCACTTTGACTCTTTCATTAAATTTTTGTATGACTACTTTGCCCTTCATTTATGCTGAGTAAATGACCAAATTTCCCTTTAAGTTGAAAGCAACTCAACACAAAAAAAAAAAAATGTTCTCTTTTCTTTTCTTTTAGGGTTGCAAGAATTTATTTTTCCACTCTTTCACGCATCCCATATACCAATTTGCCTTTTTTCCTTTTCATTTTTTTCTATTATGCATTTTATTGCGGCATATTATTATTATTATTATTATTACTTTCCCGTGAATAAAAAATAAAATTATTTGAATATCTTAATTGTGTTTTTATCATTAGGATAGGAAGTTTTCATTTAGAAATTTGGAACATTTGGTAGCAAATCCCAACAGATACACCTGCCTAATTTTGGGACGCGCAGTAGATTAATTAATCTCCCATTTATGGCATGTAATTAAAGTAACACCAAAAAGAGAAAAAAAGAGAAAAAAAGAAAATCAATAGTTCCATAAAATCAAGCAATGGCAAATCCCGTAATTTCAACAAAACCCAATCCCTAATTATATGCCAAACACTTTCCCCACTTTAACCCTGCCCTGCAATTTCCTTAAATGCAAACTTACCGAAATACCCTTACGCATTAACCAGTAACCAGAAACCGCGCTTTTTTTAAGCAAGCGTCGCAGCGAACAGAAAAGAGAAGCGAAAAAATAAAATTGAACTCGATAGAACAATGGAATTGCAGAGAGGAATTGCATTACTAAACCAGCAATTCAAATCACTGTTTTACAAGAACATAATACTATCATGGAGAAACAAGAGAGCAACGGTTATTCAACTGTTCTCGTCGTTGTTTTTCATTTTTCTGTTGTTTGGCATCGACAGAGCGACCGTCGCTACATCTTCCGACACGACCGAGTTCAAAACGATTCTGAGCCCTGACGCTCTTGTATCGCCGCCAATTCCTGATTGTAACGATAAGTTTTATATCAAGAAACCGTGTTTTGACTTTGTTTGGAGTGGAAACGACAGCGTTAGACTCACTCGTCTTGTTACTTCTATCATGAATAATAATCCTGGCAGGGTAATTCCGTCGCATAAGGTAATTACTGAAACTTTTGGTTTATGAGAAATGTGTTAAGTTGATGGTTAACGATTGTGCTTCTTTTTTTTTTTTGGCTACTATTTTATTGCTTTTGGCTTTTCACTTTTTGTTTATGGGAAAAAAGAAGTCTTTTTTTATTATTATTAGAAGTATCTAGTTTTTGTTCATTGAGGAAATTAAGGGAGAGTCAAAGTAAAATGAACTCTAAGTATGCTCTTAATTGCTAAGATAGCAGCTGCCTTTCCAAAAAAGTTTAATATTTTTAAAAAAATTCATTTCCTTATCCTCTTGCGGTAAAATAAAGAAACGAACACTGGTTTTTGAGTTTTTATATATAATATATTTAGTTATCTGAACTAGGCTGGTTATGATTTTGGTTTTAATTGTTAAAAATTCTTCTGGACTTATTTAGGTGAAGACAGAATTTGGGAAACTTAAAAACTAAATTTGATCTCATGGCATCAAGAGTTGTAACAGTTGTGTTTATGCAGGTTAAATCATTCAGAACAACCGATGATGTGGACGTTTGGCTTTTGAATAATCCTATGCAATGCCCAGGAGCTCTTCATTTCAAAGAAATAAATGCTACTATAATTAGCTATGGTATCCAGACTAATTCCACCCAAACAAGAGATCGTGGTCATTTTGAAGATCCTGTTTTCAAATTCCAAATCCCTCTTCAGATTGCAGCTGAACGTGAAATTGCTCGCTCGGTTATCGGAGGTGTGAAATTTTACTGGTTCGCAAAATTATGGAATGTAAAATGTGTCTCTTCCGTACATTTCAATAAATTTGTTATTCATTTTGCTCTTCAGATGCAAACTTTAGCTGGGTTGTTGGACTCAAGGAATACGCACACCCTGCAGAAGACAACTTCTCTACACTGGGTACAGTAGGACCAGCTTTCTTTCTCGCGTTTGTCATGTTTGGTTTTGTTATGCAAATTGGAAATTTGGTGGCAGAGAAAGAGCTCAAACTTCGCCAGGTCTGATTCTGTTATGGTACTATAATAGGATTATAATGATGGCTACACAACTCACTTTGTTTTTTTCATTTTCTAAAATCTCCTTCCTTCATCTGTGTTTAACAGAAACCTCCATTCCAGAGTTTAACGTGAAACCTTCAGAATGTCAAGCCTTAAACCATTAAGCTGTCCCAATGGGACCTAAAGTATTTATGTGCCCGACTTATTATTTTTCTTTTTTATTTGCTCGTACAGGCAATGAATTTAACAGGTCTTTATGACTCTGTGTATTGGTTGTCCTGGATCACATGGGAGGGAATACTTGCGCTAATTTCATCACTTCTCCTCATTCTTTTTGGAATGATGTTTCAGTTTGATTTTTTCAAGAAAAACAATTTTGCTGTTCTGTTTCTTGCCTTCTTTCTCTTCCAGCTCAATATGGTAAGACTACTCTCTTATTCCCTGCATGCCATTAATTTAGTTCATATTTATCCCTACTAACCCTTTTCTTTTCTTTTCTTACATTTGATGGTAGGTTAGTTTTGCCTTCATGTTGTCAACCTTTATTAGCAAGTCATCTTCAGCCACAACAGTTGGTTTCTCTGTATTTATTGTTGGCTTTTTTACTCAGGCAAGATTCCATACTAAGCATCATTATCTTAAGTCTTAAAAGCCAGACTTTCGTATTTACTACATGCTAATATTTTACAACTGCGTTATTTGTTCATGCATCATTGCATCAGCCTTTAGTTTAACTTTAGTCTTTTTCTAGTTAGATTACTGGATAGGACTAAGAGTCATCCATTCCAGTAAATTATTTGCTCACTTGTGGTCATTGCAGGTTGCAACTATAGCTGGATTCCCTTACGATTTGGATGTTTCTACAATTATTCAAAATATTTGGTCATTATTCCCACCCAATCTATTTGCAATAGCTGTGGATTCACTTTCCGAGGCAACCAACACCCCTGAAGATGTTGGGATTAGCTGGAGTAGAAGGAAAGAATGTGTATCAGAAGCCAGTGGTACAGACAAGTGTGTGATGTCAATTGTATGTAAACTTTTTGGCTCTCAGATTACACACAAACTAAACTCAAATTCTGATATGGAATGCTTATTACATACTTCTGAGTTCCGTTTACTTTTCCACTGTAGTTTTATTATCTTTTAATTTTTGTTGTGTTCATTACTGTTAAAGTTAAGCAGAATAATTGCCTTCAAGCTGATTGCAGTTGTTTGCTGTTGACAGAATGATGTTTACATATGGCTTGTGGCTACATTCTTTTTCTGGTTTGTTTTGGCAATCTACTTTGATAATATATTCCCAAATGCAAACGGTGTGAGAAAATCCCTATTTTACTTCTTAAAGCCTGGATATTGGACAGGGAAAGGTGGAAATAAGAGTGAAGGTACATTAGCTTTCAGTTCAAAGTGTTATTTCTTTTTGCTAGCTAACATGTTGACTGTTATTCTCCATCTTTCATAGAGGGTAGCATTTGTAGCTGCATGGGTTCTGTCCCACAACAAGATCATATTTCTCCAGAAGATGAGGACGTCCTTGAAGAGGAAAATACTGTAAAACAGGATGCAAGAGAAGTCACAGCCAATCCAAATGTTGCTGTTCAGGTACGTGGACTTATGAAGACATATGCTGGGACGACAAAGATTGGTTGTTGTAAATGCAAGAAGACTTCACCTTACCATGCTCTCAAGGTAGGATACATCAGTTCAACTCTAATATTATGTCAGATGAAGAATGTAAAGAAGCTTGTTATCTCTGTTCTGTTATTTTTTTAGCTCTTTCATCTTGTTTGGACACTGCTTTAAAAAAAAAAAAAAAAAAAACCACTACCGGCAGGGCTTATGGATGAACTTTGCAAAGGATCAGTTATTCTGTCTCCTTGGACCAAATGGTGCTGGAAAGACTACAGCAATCAACTGTTTAACTGGAATCACACCAGTGACTAGTGGAGATGGTAACATGCTCATTCATTTTCCTGGCTATCACTTGAAATTACATTAGAAACAGGTGTAAAATAAATGTATAATGTTATGAAATGACTTGTTAACAGCTCTGATATATGGAAATTCTGTTCGAAGTTCTGTTGGTATGTCAAACATTCGAAGAATCATAGGAGTTTGCCCTCAGGTGAAGTATCTCGGTGTATGCATGTATACCAGAGTGTTAATCTGCATGCACATGAGGATTTTGTTTATGCAGTTTTTTTGTCTATCTTAATTTTCGTTTTTATTTGTGCATATTAGCACTAATGTTGCATCTTTTCACAGTTTGACGTCCTTTGGGATGCATTGTCTGGCGAAGAGCACCTCCATCTCTTTGCTAATATTAAAGGCCTACCCCAATCTTTAATTGGTTCGGTATGTGCTAACTGCTAAGTAAACTTAAAAAAAATATCTTCTTAGTAGTTTCCTTGTAATGAAAGTTTGATGCTCCTATTATTTATAAATTCTGTTTTGGATAACCTTTTTTAACCCAGAGTGACTTTTGGATTATCCATTTTGTTAAGTGCAGGTTGTTGAGGAGTCATTAGCAAAGGTGCGTCTCACTGAGGCAGCTCGAGTGAGAACCAGGAGTTACAGTGGAGGAATGAGACGCCGGCTCAGTGTTGCAATAGCCCTTATTGGGGACCCAAAGTTGGTCATTCTTGATGAACCGGTATGAAGTATGGATTATTTTAAATAATACATGGAATTTTGATTTTAATGCATTATTATTCCTTTCTTAATTTTCAATTGTCAATATATAGACTACCGGGATGGATCCAATATCTAGAAGGCATGTCTGGGATATAATACAGAATGCAAAGAAAGGTCGTTCCATTGTTCTAACTACACATTCAATGGAAGAAGCTGACATTCTAAGTGATCGAATAGGAATTATGGCTAAGGGTAGACTTCGATGCATTGGAACCTCAATAAGATTGAAATCGAGATTTGGGACTGGTTTTGTCACTAATGTGAGTTTTATTGAAAGCGCTACTGGACGTTCTCCTGTAAACGGAATCGTACATCCTGAAAATCATCACGAGGACGTAAAGCAGTTCTTCAAGAATGTATGTTATATGAGTTTCTTAATTTAATAATCTATCTAACTCTGAGAGTGCTCACTTCTGATTTCTTTTGATCTATTGACAGCATTTAGATGTAACGCCAGTGGAGGAGACGAAGTCCTTCTTGACTTTTGTCATTCCTCATGATAGGGAGAGGCTTTTAAGGGTAAACATTATATTAAATTGCTACATTAATTTTTTGTATTACTCTAAGGGTCTTTATTATTTGAATGTGCCATGTGGGGACCACCTCCAAACTATAGGTAATTGCTTTCTTGATCAATGGAATTGTTAATGCATAGGTGATATAGTGGCAAATGGAAATTGTTAAAGCACATGATCTGTCCATATTTTCCACACATACATGTCCAAATTTCTCCTTGCTGGTTTATTAAACCACATGATTTGTTCTTCCTGTAGATTATGTTCCAGCACTTTTGAAGTATTTATTGCTGAAAAAGCTCAAATTTGCGTTGGTTTGTACTGTAAGAAAAAAATGTGTTTGCTTGCTTAAACCTGCCAACTTCACTTCTACAGACACCAATAAAGCAGTGATGTTGATCATATCCTCAGTATACTGTTTCCGTTCCAATAAAAATAACAAATGTAGCTAGCCTGAATCTTCTGTAATTGATTTTGATAACCTTGTAGCCAGTAAAACTTGTGTCGTGACATTTCTACCTTTTTCTTTCCTCATTTACGCTTTTTAACTTTTCTTTGGCATTCTAAATGTAAACAGAATTTTTTTGCGGATCTTCAAGATAAACAGTTACAATTTGGCATAGCAGACATCCAGATTGGTCTTACCACGCTAGAAGAAGTTTTTTTAAATATTGCAAGGCAAGCAGAGCTGGAAAGTGCGGCCGCTGAGGGGAGGTCCGTGACTTTGACCTTAACATCTGGACCTTCAGTTCAGGTAGGCCCAATTAGTTTCGCATTGTTTTTGGTAGATCAAGTTACGTAATCGGAAAAATAAAATCACTTATAATTTTACACTTTTTTGAGTTTCTTTTTTTTGCGTAAAATGAAATATGTAGATACCAGTTGGAGCTAGATTTGTTGGGATTCCAGGAACAGAATCTCCAGAAAATCCTAGAGGTATCATGGTTGAAGTTTACTGGGAGCAAGATGATACTGGTACTCTCTGCATTTCTGGTCACTCAGCTGAAATGCCAATACCCCCTAATGTTCGACCATTGATTTCTGCACCACCAACTTCCAATAGAAACTTCCTAGGCCGGAGGAGAGGACCAGTTAATGGAATTGTGATAGATCCGAATCAGACCAATGGTACTAGTTCTTAAATTACAGTTCCTTATAAACTTTATTTATCCTTTTATTCTGCACATCCGAATCACATTTGTTTCTCTATTTTCTCCCCTGCATTGTACAGTACTTGAATAGTTCAAAATATATCTTTAAATATATTGTTTATTTTTATCTTCAACATTGTCAGCTGTAATTTTATGATATTGGTATTTAGATAAGCGACACTGAAGAATAAGATCCTGTTTCAGAAAAGAAAAAAAAAAACATAAAGGAAGACTATTGTGTAAGCAAACAAAAAGATATGGTGTGAATATGCATTAGCATATATGATAAGTCTCCACAATTCATGACGAAGGCTGTGCATGTAGAGCTTCCCCGTTAGCAATTAAACAAAGAAAATTAAATGTTAAATGAAAAAAAGAAAAATGAAAGGTACATGGAAACCGAAAATGCAAACTAGTGCATGTAAATCTCAATACCAGTTAATTACATCAGGAGTAGAAACCTATAAAGCTGAAGGGGAAGATAAGAAAAGAAAATTACACTTTTATCAACATAAATCATGTGAAAACCAAGCAGAGTTTAGAATTAATGTATGAAAATTGTAGCACAAACAAATGTTCAAAACCTATGATGTACATTCACTCACAAACATCCACTGCAGGAAAATCTAGAAAGACTTGGAGCCAACACGCCCTTCAACTCAGTTTTTAGTTTTACATCATAATCTTACACAAAGACAACAAAAACTGCAGAAGAAATTGAACTCAGCTCCTTATGCTAACCCCTCGAAACCCACAAGGCTTGAAAAAATCACCTCCTCCACTCAACCTGGGCTGCCTTTGCTGCAAATCAAATTAATTGTCAACTTACATAGTATACTATACATAAGGTTCTTAAATTTGACAAAGTTAAATATATGCCCGTTTTCAAACAGAAAACAGATATCAAGACCAAATTTCCTGCTACTTGTTGAAAGTGAAGAGTTACTACCTGAACTTCCTCGAGATGGATATTTTAGATCACATGAACATAAAAGGAAAGAGAAGAAATAACAGCACATAAAATAATTTGATTAAAACTGCAGTTAAGTAGAATGTATTCAAGGCCAGCTGTTAGAAACCAACAAGATAACATTTCATACCATTTCCTTCTCTGGATGATACCACAGATCTGTCACTTTTATTCCCTGCTTTGCCACCAGAATGAACCATTCGCGTCCTTGGTGACTGTGAGCTGATTTTGCTATTCGTTGAAGATGGCAGAGAATGGCGCCTTGCAAGATTATTTTTCTCAGCTCCATCTTGGCTAAACCTCGGGGAACCTTGCGCTCTCAGCTTTGCCTTTGCAGATTCAGTTGCTGCCATATAGCTTGGGAGTGCTGGACTACTACTCTGTAACCCATTCTCTGCACGTTCTTGCTTTACTACACTAGAAGTTTTCCTGTTGGATTTATGGTTTTCATTGCTTGTTGGATCCTCATTATAGCTTAACACCCCATTCGTAATAGGAGTATTCTCATCTTCACCACCACTCTCTACTAATGGCTTTGATTCAACCACAGCTCGATCACCATCTATTTCTGATGCTTCATTTATTCCTAATGGTTCCAAAGTTATTTCTGCCTCTGTCGATTTGGACAAGCTCGAGGTTGGCTCAGTCTTCACCACATCAGGTAATTTGGTTGCTGTCAAGGTTGTTTCTTTCTTCACCTTCTCCCCGGGATTGTTCATAGTGTGTACCAGATGATTATCACCAGAACTGCCTGATACTTTTTCCGGACTTTGCTTTGGCTTCTCCATTTCAACTTCTGATTGAATAGAGTTCTCCAGTACAGGGTTATGAACCTTTCTCAAGTTACGTTTCACCTTTTCTAGCTCATTTTGTGGATTTTCCTGAGTGGTATCAGCTGGATGGCTCGAAACTTTTCTAAAATTGCGTTTGGGTTTCTCAATTTCGGATGTTGCTTGCACTGAAGTACTGTCAATATTTGCAGCAGGGACCCTCCGAACACTCCGCTTTGGCCTACCAGTTTCAGCTTCCAGCATTTGACCATTACCCTGCTTTCTTTGGGTCTTTGAATAAGAAATTTTCTTTGGTTGAGGAATTGGTTTCCAAAAGTGAGATGCTGACCAACGTTCTAACCAGCTGGGAACTGAATTTGGTTCCTCAGGTTCATGGCAGAGGCACAAAGGCATCACAGTCCGTGATGAAGCCACAAGCTGAAGAAACAAATTTAGCACATATTAAAAAACATTGCGAATAATATCAGTGTAATATTTTCTAATTCATACACCAAAATTGAATAGTCCCACCAAAAAATTAAAGGTTCTTTTAGAGGATTCCATGTTCATTTAATGGGCAGTATGGTTAAAAGGCTCTGGAAGCGCATGGAACCCAGTTACATGGCAAATGAAACCTTGGAAAAACATTTGAGTAAAGACATTCCCTTTGAATGGTACAAAAGATGCTGCGATCATGGAAACCGCATCTTCTCATGTCCATACAGAAATACATTTGAATAACCAGAGGTCTCCTAAATGGCAAACTTCAACTTGCTTTGATTATCATTTTGATCCTTATATTTCCAAAACTACAAAACCTAAAGCAGGAAATAAGAAACTAGTGAGGCCTCGAAATGAGCTGCTCAAAGGATTATGTGCATACTTATCATTGCACAAGAACATCAATATATCAGTCAGATAGAGCCCACATGCCGCTTGTTCTCTTTCCAAAGTGGCTTACTGTTCATAGAAATAAGCCACAAGTAATAAAGGAAAAGTACAATAGTCAACCCATTTAGTTCATTCTTCATAACTTACACATCATTGTGGTAATTTAGTTAACTGATTATCCAAAAGAAAGAAATACCAAGTATTCCCACAAGCTTGACAAGGCAATGACCATATACCTTGCGTACAAAAGCATTTGCTGATAGCCTTGCCCTTAGGATAGAAACGTTAACACCATGTGAATCCCCTTGCTTTCCCTCCTGATGGACAACATATATCAAACACAAATTAAATGGCGGACAAATTGAAATATGCAGAAATTAATTATTCTCACCATTGGATAAAGACATGCGTAATCAACGGGAAAAAAAGTGATACTATAGGTAAAACTTCTTTTGCACAAAAATAGTGAAACTTGAAGTTTCTGGCTTCAGCCAGGTGACAGCTTATCAAGGCATCTTTAGATCAGTGCAATCTTGATAAGGCAAACAACATAGTAAAAGAAGATAGATAAATAAATGGAACTTGGGATCTCTCTCACACACACAACCAGGGACTTTGACTCATAATAAGATTCTAGCTTCCAAACAACAATTTAGTAACAAAAGAACATTTATTGAGATATGCAAGAAGCAAAGTCACAAACTTCCAACTTATCTATTTGTGGGATAAGGCGTGAGAAGAGGTAAACAATATTGAACCATCCGACTCTTGTAGCATTGAGAAAGGCTCATACTTACAGTCACAAAGATACCTAAAAGTTTCCAGTGACTTGATGTATCATACAGTTAGTTTGTTTGCTGCATTAGTCAAGTTTAAGATATAAAGCAACCAATCCTAAGCTCTCCCATGACATATAGATCTCCAGAAAGTACCAGAATGCAATGAAAGTTAACTTCCACAATTTAACTGAAAGATCAAACTATCATTACAGGAGAAATTTGAATGAGGCATGGTGAGAAAAAAAAAAGTTCCAACTAACATATATGGATTAAGATAAGGCATGACTAACAATTGGTTATATGGGAGATTACTCAAGAACTTACCAGAGGCTTCACCACATTCCATTTTTTCTGAACCTCCTGCCCAATATCAGAATTCCTCACTTTGACCCCTCGAGCTAATGCCTGCAGCTTGACAACACCCAGAACACAGCATAAAGTGGCAACAGCTTGTCTCCTGACCAAGTGCCCTCGAATAAGAGCCTGGAGCCTTATTATGCCTTTAAGAGCCCGAAATGCCCGCCGAGCCTTAACATGATAAGCTTATATCAGTGCGTGTATGACCTTCGCTGTACAGAATATGGTATAGTTTCTCTTTTGAAAAGGTAAACACTAAATCTTTACGATTAGAATTTCAGTTAGCTAGGAGATCAACCTAATAATCATTTTGGCAGTTAGGAGGCATGAAATGTTTTAGTTGGTGCATGTACAAAAGTGTATTTTTTGTTGGGAGTACTGGAGCAGGGATTCCTAACAATGAATCCCATTTCCCAGTCCATAGGAGCACCATAATGGGATCAAATGACAAACAAACTAAAATATTGTTTTCCACTGTATGAAGAGCCAAAATTTAAAGAGGCAAGAATGTAGATGGCGTTTAAGACAAACAATTAGTGAACATGAACTTGTGTGGATTGCAAGGAGCATGCCTTTTGAAATATAAAAGATTTTGTTGCACGAGATGAGCAAACAGAAAGTATAATTATTAGTTTTACAAGTTGTGCATATGAAAGTGGCCCTAAGGATCCCAAAATTCAAGAAATAGACCTCTATCTTACCAAAGCGCTCGGCTACCAAAACCAAGAGAAGGAAACAAGATTTCGACGAGTCTGCTATAAATTGATAAACCTTCAACAATAATACTACTTCTAACAAGAGAAGATTACCAAATAGCCCCTAAATGCAGCTTGTGCCAATGTTGCAGCTTCCTCCAGCCTTCTTCTCTCATCATCAGACAATGCAACTTGGGGTGTAGATCCTTGAAAATTTGCATCTTGATTTTCTGGCAAAGATACACTCCCATTATGTGGTAAGTCAGCAGTCTCCTGGCTCTCAAGTTCTAAGTGCCTTTCAGAGCGAACAGTAGGAACTGGGATTGGATGTGAGATCACAGGAGCTGAAATAGCATCATCTTCTAATGCCTTGGCAGCAACCAATAACTGTTTCTCGTTTGCAGTTCTCTGTACATCAATGATTCATGATCAAAGTTAAAATCATATAATCTACACCTATTAATAACTTTTAATTGATGTACGGAGATTAATTGTTAAATTTATTAGAATAAGTCAGCAACCGTCATTGGGAATTTTCTTTAAAAGAAAATCTTTAAGAAAATCTACTTAATCTGCTAATATGTTGGCACTTAAGGTAAACAAAAAATAGAAGAACTAATAAATTACCTCTCTTCCTTTGGCAGAATGAGATTTGGAAGATTTCTTTCCAAATAATATAGTTTTGATCCATCTTCCTGGTGATTTGCCCATGCTGGATAATCAATAATCACCACACAAATCCAAACCCAAATTCCTGCATTCTTCCACATTTTTAACAACTCAAACATTTTAAACAAAATGAACGTAATAACACAATTCAGAATGTAAAAACACGTAAAGTGCTCCACTTGAATTCAAAGTTTTTGGTACTCAATCAAATACAATATGATTTTCATAAACCCAATTCTAATTAACAACGTTAATTCAAATTTGTAAGGCCAATTGATCAGAAAATGAATCCCAAACTTAAATACATTTTGCACATATTGTTTAATTAATCAGTTACTGAATTCATACCCAAATATTTCACTTAAAAAAAAAAAAAAATTCATTCGAAGTAAGACAGGAGTAACAATTAACAAAAACTCAAAAAAAAAGAAAAATAATTAATTGAAGATCCATAAGACAAAGATCTAAGAATGCTTAATTAATTTTAGAATAAATAGAATGAGCAAGCTATTAAAAATATAAAACAGACCAGATCTGTAACTTACTTGAATAATGTAACTGTTAAAAGCTCCAAATCTATCATTCCTGCGTCAAACACATTACCATTTAAAAAAAATTTATCGCAAAAAGAAGATTTTGTAGAGACAGAAAAAAAAAAAAAACATAATAATTTTTAGGTAAGTGAAGAAGGTGAAGAAAAAAATACAGAAATAATATAATTTATAAGAGAAAAGCGAGAGAGAGGACCATGAGAGAGTGCGCTTGTAAACTAAGGAAATGTTATGTGGTGATCTAAAGCGACATCAATTTTTGCTTTGCTTGCTCTCTCTGTTTACTCTTTCTGTACTGACACAGCTCTAACTAAAAGAAGAAAAAAAAAAAAAATAAGAAGCCAAATACTCGAAATTGAAAATATTGAAAAAAAATAACGGTTTTTAATCTTCTGTTCTTGTGTGCATTTTAATATTCAAAAGCTGCTCATATCCGCCACTAGCTTTTTCACAGTTTATCTTTAAAACGTCTTTTTATTTTTTCTTTTTATATTTTCTTTTTCTTTTAATCTCTTCACCTTACTCGTGAATTTCATTCGAATATGATATTCCTATTTACATTTAATATATTTTATAAGATTTTATATTTATTATATATTATAGTAAATAAATATAAATAATATATATATGTGTGAATTTTAATATACATTTACTTTATTATATATACTAATAAATTTTATATTTTTATATAATAATTATTTTTAATAAGATATATCATCAAAATTCTTACTATTTATTTTTATAATAATTGACTTCTAACATTATATGCACCTAAATTGAAGTCTTCTTTTTAATTATTTTATTGGATTAATAAATTTTTAAATCTATCACAAATTATTTTTAATTGTCTTTATGATTTATAAATTTTATTATTTTACTATTTTATTATATTCTTTAATTTTATATATGAATATAAATATGTTATTTTATTTAAAAATAATAAAATTTTATTATTAGAATATATTAATTATGATAATTATTATAGTTATTTTTGATAATATATAATTATCTTATATTTAAATAAGCCATGAATTTTTATTATATTTATTATTAATATTTACGATCGCATTTGGTTCTTTTATAAACATTATAATTAATATTTATATAAATATGTTACATGTTATCTTTTCATTGAAAATGACATAGCATAACTTTAAAAAAATTTATCACATGGAGGCTTATAAAAAATTTAGTATTTTTATATATATATTATAAATTATAATTTCTATTTTTATTTTTTAAAAAATAAATTATTTTATTAATTTTATTTATATAATATGATAAAAAATTAATATATATCATATTTATGGTTGTTATCATTTTACCTTACTTGATTTTTGCTATCATTTTATCTGACATAATCAAGTATTAAGTAAAAAAATTATTCATCAAACTTCTATTAATTATAAAATTCTTATAATTATAAATTTTATTTAATCTTAAATGTGTTACTTTTCTTACAAATATTTTTTGTTATATTTCTAAAATAATATAATATATCAATAAATACATTCAAAATTTTTTACCATATTTCACATTATGAATAAATAATACATGTATCTTAATTTAAATAAAATCCAAAATTTTGACTTTTTCATTTGTAATCTAAAATCATTATTATTATTATTATTTAAGAATGTAAATGTACATTTATCTTTTTCCAATCTAATAAAATGTAAAAGTACAAATTCGTCCCAAATGCATACTATATAGTTTGCAAGAAAAGAAAGCAGTCTATAGAAGACACGGGGAGCAGGAATCCAGAGAATCATAGCCGAAATTAAAAGCGGTTGTGCTGGGGGAGTACCAAAGTTTTAATTACTTCAGGAACAAGTGTCCAGCCTTCTTTATTCTGACGCACAACAGAATTACATATATACCCTTCCTACGGCTACTCTGTATTATCACACCCTCTAAAGAAGAGCGTGCAGTTCACCGAGTGTTAACCGACAAGCATGGGGGGGCGCGTGGAATTAAGGAGCAAGTTAGAGGCGGTGAAAAGAGGGATTTTGGTGCATGCCCGCAGCGTTGAGGTGGGGGTATGCGTGGTCGGGACCGGATTTAGTAAGAGGCAATTGCAAGCCCAACCGCCACTACCATACACGTAGAATAATAATCTCATTTACACATTTCTCGTCAAAAGATATTTTAAGCTGTTTAAAAGAAAAAAAAAAAAAAAAGAGAGATTATAAGCCATCAATATTAATAATTTCATTCAAATAACTTTTTTTCTTTGGATTAAGTCCAGCAATAAGTATATAATAACACGCAATACAGTGGATTTATAATTATTATTGAATAACATAATCTTGAATTTTAAATATTATACTGCACAATTATAAAAGTGAAAAATACTAAACAATAAATAATAAAAAAGAGTTATAGAACTTAGGATTTGTAATTGAAAATAATTATAATTTTCATTTGTGTGCTTGATATAAATAATTTTTATAAATTCATCTGTAAATTTATAATTTATATATATTTAATATAAATAAAAATCAATTTAAAGTTTCATTTCATTTAATCTTTGAAATCGGTTATAAGTTAAATGTTATCAAATTTAATAAAATTTTGGTACAAATTCTAAATCTTGTGAAATTGATTTTTTATGACTGAATTATCTTTGATTTAAATTTCTCTCTGTTTATTTATTAAACTCTAAATTAATTTCTAAATAATCTTTATATTTATAATGTCTCACAACAGATAAAAAAATAAATATAATATTAGCTATAATGTTTTAAATAATTATGTTCTTGTTCTAAATGTTTGCTTTACCTAGAAAAGAAAGGTGAAAGCTTTGCTTATAAAGAAAAATATGAAAACCAATAGATAAAGTAAACAATAAATAATATATATGTATATGATCAATGATTTAACATGTGTGCAATATTGCATCATAGCTAAAATAATAATAAAAAAGACCTAAAAGAAAACTACAAAATGAGTCTTTTTTGCATGAAGGGTGTTAGAGAATTAAGGCTAATAGTACATCAATATTAGTTCAATTCAAATGTATTAGCATGTATGTCCAAATCATATTATTAACCAAATTAAAACACAATAATAATATTTTTAAAAATATATAATAAAGTGATATGATCAATTTAAAGAATTCCCATTAAATTATATGGAATTAGACAATGTACAAAACTTCCTAATTTAAGAATCATTATTATTTTCTAAGAAAGAAAGAAATGAATCATCTCTAAAAAGCTGTCTTTTGTTAGCAATCAAGAGAGTGAGTGTCACATAGAAGACAATCTTTGTTGTACACTGTTTATCAATCAATTGCTTCAATATTGAGCAATGTATTTTTTTATTTTTTTTTTTTTGATTCCATCTTTGAGATTCCATTTATGTCTTTTCTAATTTAGGAATATATCTAAGCAACAAAATGATCATTTTCTGTCTTTCTTGCTTTTTGACAATGATATTTTAAATAAATAAAAAAAACTTTTATAAAGGAGGAGGAATATTAATAATTGTAATAATAATATAATAATAATGATACCTTAGTTTGAGAGGTAGTTCTGAAGGTGCTTTTTCTTTTTCTTTCTTTTTCTTCTGATTTTATGGTAATAATTGTAAATCCTCCACTCATATATATCATATTAAGTCATAAAATAATAGCATTTTTTACATGTAATTTGTATCCTCCTTCAGTATTTAGATAATTTATGGCAACGGAGACATAAATTTTTATTTTTATTTTTGATATTATGCTTTTCTAATATATTTTAAATACCAGTCAATAATAATTTTTTGATTTTTAAAAAAATATTTAAAATTGCAAGTACTTAAATTATTAAGTTTAAGTTAAATGTAAGTATAAATGGACCCAAAAATATAATATAACTACTTAAAATAAATTGAACTGAACTAAAAATAATTGATTATTATAGTGTATAGTATTGGTTTTTTAATGGTAACCAAAAGCCGAAGTTTTTATTTTAAACTTATGATCATTAGTTAATAAACTTACCTTTGAATGACATGCTTATTTTATTTGAAGATAGAAATCGTTTTTTTTTTTTAATAATTAAGAGATGGTCTGATTAAATAATAATAATAGGTTTAACAGTCCGAAAAAATACAGAGGAGATTGTGTTAGAATAGCATGCCACGCTCTTACCATCAACACATGGGCTTAAAGCCTAAACAAAAAATAAAATTAAAAAGATTTAATAAAATAGTTTCAAAATCTACTAAACTCGAAAAGATGGACATAAAAACCTACAATGGGTTAATTATACCGCTGGTACCAAACTTTTGCACTTTTTTCCAAATGGTACTAAACTTTCAATTTGTTTCTTTTTGGTACCACTCATATTATTTATGTATCTTCCGCCGGTACCAAAGAGGAATCCGACACTTATTTGCTGATGTGGCTGCCGAATTTTGAATTGATAACACACCACTTGCCACATCTGTTGCTGACTCAACAACTTAAGTCCTAGTCAGCAATTAACTAATTACTTTAAATTTGAGCTAAAAAATTGAGAGAAATTGTAATGAAATTGATTTCTTCCTATAAGCTAACCCAAAAGTAACCGTTAGTACCAAACCTCCAAAATCAACGCAAACCACTCGACTTCCACCTCAATTGTCAAGAATCTCTGAATCTTTTGTTTCTCGTCTCTGACCTTCTTCTTCGTACCTGGACTTTGCAACATTGTAGAACAATGACACTCGACTGGCGAGTAAGGGAGAAAGCCGAAGATCCACCACAATACTGTAAGTAGAAGCGGACCGATAGTTATTCTGTAGTTATTGAAAGCTATTTTGCATCTTTCATTGAGTAATGCATGTTGCATTTATTTGGAAGTTAACAATGCAGGGGCTAGGTTTCCCTAATTCCTTTTTAAAAATGCAAAGAATGTTGATGATGTTTGTTTATAAACACTGCTTGTGTGTGGTTGTTTCACATTTGTTTAATTAATTTATTTTGCAGTGCCTAATTCCGAATACTTCACTTTGTATTGGCATGATTATGGAGTTGATGTTAGAGGTGAACCTAAGCTATGGGATATAGGAGCTGTGGATTTTTGTAGTTTAGATAAGATATCCAGGATAGAAATTGATTCAATGGCTAGAGAGCTAGGTCTGAATCCTGAAATAAAGCTGATTATGTGGAAGGATCCTACAAAGAGTATAAGTGATGGGTTGAGAAGCCTTGAAACTGATAAGGATACTTTAGAAATGGCAATGGTTGTAGAGGGTTCTCAATTAATGCATATATTTAGTAGGGATAAGTGGGAAACAAAAGAAAAAGCTGGGGAAGAAGTTGGGGCAAAAGCTGGGGCAGAAGATGGGGAGGAGGCTGTGAAAAATAAGGATGATGGCAGCTGTAAGGATAGTGATGCAGATTCAGAGGACAGTGAGTTTGTGGACTCTGATTATGACCTGAGGGATGAAGATGCTGATGATGATGCCATGTTTGATGAGTTTGTTGATAAGGAGCTTGAGAGGGACAGACCATCTGGTTCTACAAGTGCTAGGCAACTTCTTTGAGGAGTTGTCCGAGAAAACAGATGCAACAGTTTATGGTCCATCGGATGAAGCCGGTGTCATGCTCCTCATCCGAACATGATGCGTAATCAAGGAAGCAGAGATGGCCTGTGTTTAATGAGGAGACTGACATGGCAAATCCCTGGTTCAAGATTGGAATGCTCTTCAGTTCCTTCAAACAATTCAAGGATGTTGTGAAGAGCTCGTCAATCAAAAGCAGAAACCAGGTTATATTTGGACTTAATACAAGGCAGAAATGCAAGGCAAAATGTAAGAAATGATGCCAGTTTTTCATTTGGGCCTACTTGCTAAACTCAGACAAACAAACAGTGCAGATAAAGTCAGCCAATTTCATCCACAACTATTCAAGAGAGGCATACAATAGGCATGTTAATGCCAATTGGATAGCTGAACAATATGTTGAAAGGTTCATAGTTGATCCCAGTTGGGCAATTCAAGGGATCATACAAGCTGTAAAAGAAGATTATGATATTGAAGTGTCCAGATTGAAAGCATGGAGAGCAAGAAATGCTGCTTTGACATTTATCAATGGTGATGAGACAAAACAACTTTCTAGCCTTCATGATTACAAGCTAGAACTCTTGAGAAGTAATCCAGGAAGCACAATAGTTTTTGGTTTGAATGAAGGTGTTTTTAACAGCATGTATGTGTGCTTTGCTGCATTGAGGGAAGGATTTAAGTTTTGTAGGCCTTTCATATCTTTGGATGGTTGTTGTGCAAAAAGAAAACAAGGAGAACTGTAAATGGTTTTTGGAGCTGCTGGCTCAAGATGTGGGGATAACAAACAGTTATCAATGGGTGTTTATGACTGATAGGCAGAAGGTAAATACTCTTCACAATTTGCTTTTCTATTCCTTCATATATTTTGGCATAATGGTATTAATTGTGTGTTGTTCTTTTGGAATATGGTCTTATTCCTGCCATTGAAGAACTATTCCCTAATTCTAAACATAGATTTTATGTTAGACATGTGCATAATAATTTTAGGAATAAATTTAATAGTCTAGGGTTAAAAGAACTTGTCTGGGGTGCTGCTAAGGCAAGTTATGTCCAGATTTTTCAAAGGATAATGGAGAAGTTTGCAGCAGCATCACATCATGGACATAACTACATGAATAACATCCCTCCTCATCACTAGTCTAGATCTCATTTTACGACTGATGCTAAGTGTGACATGTTGTTAAACAACTTATGTGAGTGTTTTAACTGTTTTATCTTAGATGCTAGAAGCAAGGGTGTGATAGCTATGAATGAGGTTATAAGAACAAAATTAATGAAGATGATACATAAGAACAGGGATGCTATGAAAAGAGTGGCATCTGCTTACTGCCCTAAGATATTGAAAAAGCTAGAAAAGAACAAAAAATTTTGCTGGATGTTTACAACAGAGTGGTCTGGAGGTGAGAAATTTCAAGTGGTTGGCCCAGGGGGACAGTTTGTAGTTGACAAACAAGAAATGACATGCAGATGTAGGAGGTGGGATCTAACTGGAATACCTTGTTATCATGTTGTATGTGCAATTTGGTATAACAATGAGAACCCTGAATTTTATATACATGACTTCTACAAGGTTGAAACATACCTAAAATGCTATAGCCATTTGATTAACCCAACCACCAGTAAAGAATTTTGGCCCAAGGCAACTGCCCCACCAGTCTTACCCCCTAAACCAATAAAACCTAGAAAAGGCAGACCTGCTAGAAAGAGAAGGTTAGAGGAAGAAGAGATGGAGGGTCTGATCAGAAATGCTAAGGTCACCAAGAAAGGCTCTGTGATGACATGAACAGTTTATGGTGCTAAGGGCCACAACAAGAGGTTTCATGGTGCTAGTGCTTCTACAATGAGGGAAAAACTGCCTGTAAGTATGCCATTCTTCTCATTTACTTATGCCTATAAGTATACCCAATTGGTACCAAACATTGGTAACTTATATCAAATTGGTACCAAACATTGGTAACTTATATCAAATTGGTACTAAACATTAGTAACTTATATCCAATTGGTACCAAACATTGGTAACTTATATCAAATTGATACCAAACATTGGTTACTTATATCCAATTGGTATATAATACCCCTTTAATTTCTTTCTTTCTTATTGTAGGTGAAGAAGAAGACAAAAAAACAGAAAAAGGAAAATGAATCAAATGCTGCAACTACTGCTGCACAAAATATAGATGACCAACCTGATAATGTAGCTCCTACAGATACAGCTCCTTTAGGGACAACTTCAACATTTGATAATTTATCACCGCTAATACCATTGTCACAGGTAAGTAATACGTCACTTATAATATTTATTCAGTAATGTCAACTGTTTGCTAACTTGAGACTTTATTATACAGTTATTCAATGTACCACCATCAACAAAAGAATCAGAAAAACCTTCAATTCACTCTACTACATCACCTTCAAAACCTACCACCAAGAAGAGTAAAAGCATTAATAATTTGTTGAGTGAGCTGCCACCAGATCTGGCCATTGGAAGACTTTCAGAAACATAGAAAGAAGGGGCTGAAGCTAAGGGAAAAAAGAATTTCAAACCCTCAGGGTTGTTGAGCAAAGATCTTGGGGCTGAAGGAGTTACCACAAGAACAAAACAAGACAAAGAAAAATAGAAGATTGATGGAAGTGTTTCAACAAAGAAGAGAGCTTGGGTGCTTCCAGGAAATGCAAAGAACAAATGAATTACAATTGAAAATCCTAAAAAATAACATTTATTTTGGTTGTTGTGTTGTTAATATGTTAATATATGTGTGGACCTAACATGTGGTCCTTTGACAGAATTTCGATTTTTGTAATGGCTTTTGACAGCCTTGGGTGTAGGGTTCATGTGGACAGAATTTCCACATCCATTTACTTTTTGTTTAAACATTTCATTATTTAAAGTAATCAACAGAGTATAATTATTTTCACTCAATTTGTCTGTTGCGAGGATTGCTCTATATAGGACATGTCTGTGCATATTTATCATAACAGTAACATTCAAATGAAGCAATATTAATCAACTACTGTAAAAACCAAATACTCATTTATCATTTCATTCATTCATCAGTAAATTACATAACTAACAGTAGTTGTAAATACTACTATTGTATCCAAACTACATCTTTAAGTAAAGCTATATCTTAAAAATAACAATCCATAACAGCCAAGCTTAGACAGGTCCATTCTGCACTTCATGCTCCTTCTTTCTTCTTTCATTTTCTGCAGCTTTGAATTTAGCAAATTAACCATTCTTGTAGTCATTCAGCAGCTCAGTTGTAAGGTTAGATTCACCACTGTCCATTTTTAAGTTAATAAAATGACAAATGAAGAATATGTACAAGAAGAAAGTTCTTCATTATAACTCAAAATATATCAATGTAAGCTAAGACAACATCTCCAAAACTTACTATAATAGAGCATAACCAAACTTGCACCCGGATTTCCTTTCTGTTCGAGAGACGAAGCTTCACTTTCAATTGTTTTTTGCAAAGCTTCAATTTCAGTTCGACAGACGAAGTCACCATGCATATATAGATCCAACACTAAACATATTGTAATCCAATACGACACGATAAAGAACAAGGAAGCTACAGAATCGATTATTATAGAAAGTAAATCAATCGATATAATAAAAACTAGATTTCATAATTTTGAAATTTTCCTGAATTAGGGTTTTTTATTTGGGGTTTAGGGTTATAAATTGAGAATAAAAACTAGATATTTTTAATTGCTGAGTTGGATAACTATTTGTTAAGTCAGCAACAGATGTAACAAATTGTGTGTTATCAATTCAAAATCCGGCAGCCACATCAGCAAATAAGTGTCGGATTCCTCTTTAGTACTGGGGAAGATACAGAAATAATAGGAGTGGTACCAAAAAGAAACAAATTGAAGGTTTGGTACCATTTGAAAAAAAGTGTGAAGGTTTGCTACCAGTGGTGCAATTAACCCACCTACAATATACTCGACTCTTTGGCCTACAGAGACTGAAAATATATGAATTGGTCCCTACACAAACCACATGTCGCCAAATACATTCTTCTACTTCTCTATAAAACACATTGACATGGGAGACAAGCAAATACTACCTCGGACTTTATATTACACCCAATCTCTTAAGGACTACCAGAGTGGGAACCCAAACACCAAAAAAGCAAGGCTCGAGACATTAACGCACATCAACCATAAACAAATCGGATAGGCGAATGAAGCTCGATGCACCATCGCTAGTGCAACCACTATCTTTTTTTTTTTTCTGAAACAGAGGAACAAACTTATAAGGCTGTCGATATGAAAAGAAACGACTTCCTTTATATTTCTATTGGTTCTCCAACAACTTCTATTCTCATACACTAACATTCGTCGAACAATGAAATCTTAAAAGAGTATGGCGAGCGCGAGAGCTGGACATAGCCGCACAATAAAGAAAAAACATTAGATCTAGAAATCAACAACAAGAAATCTCAAATACAACTTTCTCTTAAGAACCCTAGTTGCCCCTCCTTTTTTTCTTTTTCTTTTTTTATTCTTTATTAAAGTTTCATCTGGTGGCTTACCATTAGTCACTTTTAAATCGGCGGTGGTCCATTTTCTTCTCTTTTTGTTATTAATTAGTTTTAATAAATAAATACTGGTATTTTTTTAGGAGTATTATAATAATTTATTATGGGATTTTTGAGTTCTCCTTCTATAGGAGTTTTATAGTCATCCATTATAGAGGTGTTATATTATTCCTCTATGGGAATGATGAAGAAAAGAAATAAATCAAATCCAACATTCAAACCGCTCGGCTCATCAAAAAACATCTATAAAATTAATATGTGGCTTAGTTGTCATTGGGTGGAACATTCTTTCCGCATAATTGCAATTTACTGCTTTATCAATATAATTGATGATTGTTATAAATAAATTTATTTATTTATATTTTTTAATATTTAATATTTATTTTTATATTTTATATTAAAATATATTTATTAATTCTTATTAATAGAGTATCTATATATCTTTAAAATATATTTATCTATTTATATGAATAAGAGATTTGAAATAAAAGGGAAAATATCGTTCTTAGTCTATCTTTCTATTTTTATATTCGATTTCTTGCTCCTCAGCTAACTGTATTTTTACCTACTAATTTATTTGACAGTATTCATAACTCATATACAAAAGTAAAGTTAAATGAAAATTTGATATATATAATGTTCACATGCAATTATAACATATTCAAACTAAGATAGCATTAAATAATCTTATTGTATTTAGTTAAAAAAATTGATTAATTTTAGTTTAATATCATTTATATTTAATATAACAAGTTGTTTATCCGTGTATTGTATGACCGTTATTATTATTATTTTAATTATAAAATTAAATTTATATATACAATTTAATTAATTATTTAATATTTAATATTAATTTATAATAATTTTAAAATAATAGGAAATTAACTATTCTTATATATTTTTAATTTTTTAAAATTTTATTTATATCATTGCATTAATAAATATTTATTTATTAATATTAATTAATACTATTAATAAATTATTTTTAAAATATTTATTTATTAACTCTAATGTTATATAAATTAGTACTATCAATATAATTAATATTACTATTTTTAAATTAAAAATTAATTTATTAGTGAATATAATATTTAAAAATATTATTTTTATAATTAGAATTATTATTTCATTAGAAAACTAATTTATTAGTTAATATAATATTAATATATAATTAATATGCTATCTTTTAGAATAATTATTATCTAATTATAAAACTAATCATTATCTAATTAAAAAATTAGTTTATTAGTATTATGTTATTTCTTAGGATTACAATGAGTGTTTAATTAGGAATATAACTTATTAATCAATAAATTAATAGAAAAATCTATAAAATTACACATAAGCTTAAATCATGTGTGTCAAAAATAATATACATGTCAAAATAAAAATCTTACGTGTCAAAAATTAAGCACGCATGTCAAAAAAATTTCAGGTCTTATAAATTATATATATATATATATATATCGTATTCCATATTTTTTCGAAAGAGCCAAAATTGATTTTAATTTCTGCAACTTTTAAATACTTAAATTAAAGTAAACGTTGTGTTGTTTTACTCAATGATATGATAATATTTTTTATAAACTAAATACTAATCAGTAGTATTGTAACAATACTCTAATACCTATGATTTTAATTTTTATTAGAGATAATTTGGTAATTTTAAAATTTGATATGTGATTTTTAAAGGACAATTGATTTTATTTACATTCACGTTAGTTTTATTTAAACACTTATTTTCTATTTAGCGTGGAATTAATATTATATTAAATATTGATTTTATATACATACAAATAAATAAACAATAAAATAAACAGATAATTGGATCAATGGTATCATTGTAGCAACTTTTTGAAGAAGGCCTCATTTGCATTTTTTTCATCTTTTATTTTAAAAAAATAATAAAATAATAACATAACACAAAAATTGTTCTCTCCTCCTTCTTTTCTCTCCCTGCCACCCTCTTCTTCCGTTTTCCTCACTCCCTCCCATTTCCGACCATACCACATCGTTGCCAGCCACCTAACTTTCCTCCCCTCTTCCATTTCTCGTTGGTGACGTCACTCTCTCCCTCCTTTTTGTCGTTCCCCACCGCAGCAAGGAGGAAAAGTCGACTCATCCATTGTTCCTGCCGAAATAGCCTCTTGTCGACGTCTCTTCACCAATCTGATGCTGGAAACAGATTCTTGGACCCTAAAAAACCCAAGGCAACCCTTCCCTATTGCTTCCCTATTGCTTTTCCTTCGCCAACAGTAGTGGGTGAGCCTCACTGGAGTGAAATTTTTCAGCCTCGATCCAGTGACTTCCGGCGAGTTTCAGGCGAAGAAATTTGCATATTTAGACTCCCCATAACTCGGGCTTGCGTAGGCGTCTCTCGATTCGAAATCTGACACCGTTGGAGGTACCGGCTTTCAGACTCTGGTGTTTTTTGGACGCACAGAAGTTCGGATTTCTGCTCGGTATAATTTTATTTAGACTTTGAAAATTAATTTAGAATTATTAGAAAATATTTGGTTTATTAATTATTAGTTATAATTAATTAATTAAAATATTTAATTCATTAGTAGCATGATTCTAGAATTACTGTAGATTAATTATAAAAGGAGTTAATATTATGTTATGTAAATTGAGGTTGTGATTAATTAAATTAAATGTGAGGAAATAATTATGTGATTGTATCGGGAATAATATTATTATTTTTGCCGAACTGTTGATTTTGTATTATGATTTGAGTTGTATTACAGAGTCATAAAATAATGCAGTTTGGGTGGCCCAACTCCCGTTAAATAATTATGGAATATTTGAAGTGTTTCTCGCAGATTTTGGACCCGTTGTACGGGAGGTAAACGTCCATATTTTAGGGAAAGTTCTATCAAATTTTCATTAGAATTTTGAGTCAAAATCTCTTAGACAGTCTAATCTATGAGTTTCGGCCTATAAAAAATTATGAATATCTTATTAATTAAGTTATTTTCGTGAATAGATAACCCGTCCGTCCAGCCAGCTCTACCCAAGACGTAGATCCCTGTTTAGTCCCCTTTGTTTCGAAAGTTGTTTCTATTTCTACATCTGTTTCTTCCTCACTTTCCTCCCTTTCTTCCGTTTCTTCCGTTTCTTTCAGTTTCTTAGTAAAAATGGGTGACGGTATTCTGCCTAAAGAGTAGACGCAGGTAATAAATAAGAGAATACTAAAGATTCGAGCCATAGAATTTCTCAATTCTGACACAAGGTACTTATTAGATCGAAAAGTACATTAGATCTAATAGAATTATTTTGTTGTATATATATATATATATATATATATATATATATATATATACACACGATGATAATAATATACGTAATAATTATTAGTCGAAATTGCTATATAGAAAACTTTGCATGATACGTGTATAGAGGATATATGACTTTATTTCATAGTTCTGCGACGCTCCACAATCTGCTCCTTACTGGAAATTTTTTATTAATTCTTATTCTATATTTAATTAATTGATTTATAGATTTAAATTATTTATTTATTATTTATCCAATTGATTGATTTATAAATTTTATATTAGTTATTTATTATTCATCCAAATAATCATTTTATGGAATTAATTATCTATTTACTGTTTATTTAGTTAATTAAGTTTACATCTGCAAAATATGTGTTGTTCAATATTATTTAATAAGTTATTGAACAGTAGTTAAATTGCTTGCTATTTATATATCATTTTCTAAATTGTCGATATTATGATTTATATTGACTCGGGATGAAACGACAGTAAAACATGCTATTTGATGGGCTGCATCAAGACCTCGTGTGCACCGGTATTAAAAAAAAACAGGTAGCAAAAAAATATTTTTGGGATTTGTCCTGATTGAGTATGACTCTCTGGGTTGTAAGAATTTGATTGCCGGAGGAAAGGTCCATGGTCGAGCGTTGCTCTCTCGGCGCCGGCTATATCTGGAATCAAGTGATCAGGTTGGATTTAAGGATCCTAGTTGAGCTTCGCTTTCTAGGCATCAGCTCCATTGGAATAAGAGAGCCGCAAGGCTGCTAGTATTAGGGTTAGTGTTCTACTGAAGTATTTGTCCCTTATGAGTTAAAATTTATTTATTTTAAATTATGTTATAGCACGTACTTGTTATTTTATGATATTTCACATTATTTTATGAACCATTGCATGTGTATATTTATGGTTCTTTCCTCATGATGTATGATTTTAACTCACTTCTGATACTGAGAGTCTCAATTTTAAATTTTTCAAGTGATAGCTAGGTTCTCTGCCGACTTCTTTTGCAGCTCGACTTCTCTTTTCCCTTTGGGCTTATTGTAATTAAATCTTAATTTTTATATTTTAAATTATTTAAAATTCTAAACTCTCCATATCAATGTACTTAGTACCTTATATTTTAATTTATTCTATAAAAAATTATGAGATATTTGCTAGTAAGCTAGCTGGAGGATTAATTTAACTATGTGCGGATTTGTGAGTGAAATATTGATTTATTTTAACAGTATATAATCATATATATGTTATTTAGATCATTGGCTAATTAGATTTGTTATGGATTTTGGTGGCCTTAAGTCTACTCATTTACTAGCACCGATCACCGTCTCACGGATCGAATCGTGAGTACTAAAAAAAGTTAATCATAGTATAGTTATATATTTTAATCACATTTGCTTTGTATACGGCTTGTAATAAACGTACCAACTAAATTAAACATATCATGTAATTAAAGAAAAAAAGAAAAGGAAGAAAAGGAAAGAAAGAAAAAAGAACACTCAAGTACCATTTGACACTTGTACAAAATCATTGAAGTGATGATTATAAGAAGATAACATTATTAGATGAATAACACATGAACATAACACCCACTCTTACCCACTTCATCTACCATTGCCACAGCCAACCATGCTAACTGATTGTCATTTCACCATTATCAGATTTAGGTTGTACATTTGAAAGAACCCTCCACTTCTATTGCTTTTGTTTTAATTAACCATAACATTCATCATTAACTCACACTCACAACAATAATAACAGAAATTAAAATTTTTTTATAAAAGAATTGAGTTCAATGTTTTTATTTTTAATAAAATCTCGATATAAAATAGAGATAATTATTATTTAGTTTATATATTTTTTATATTATACCAATTATTCTTTAATATTTTATTTTAAAAATATTTTTTCATCATTTTATTTTAAAATTTTATACTAAAAATATTATCTATTAAAATTTTATTCAAATAACTATGATTAAGTTAGGCTTTATATTACTTAGCTATTAATTCTTGGTGCAATGTACAAATTGTCCCTTATAGTTTGTTTATCATATTAAACTATTTTTATCTTTCAATAAAACTATTATATCTTTATCTAAAGTCAAGACAATTAAAAGACTAAATTGATTAAAAAAAATTAATTTAATCTAAAAAATTAATTTTTTTTATCAAACTAAGGTAGCAAAAATAAATTTTAGTAATTTGTACGAAAACAATTAACTAATATTATTTTACTTACTCTAAGTTTTAACATAATTTAATTTTAATAAAATTTAAATATTTTGAAAATAATTATATTTAGAAAGATATTAAAAGTTCAGATAATTTAATTTTAAATTATTAAAGTAAAACAAATATTATTCCAATATTATAATTGTAACTTTAAGAGAAAGTTTAAGATCAAATTATATATTTTCATATCAATTTAGTTATTTAGTTATAAAAAGATTTTAAATGTTAAAAGATGTTAGTGCAATAAATAAAATATAAAGAATAATTTATCTATAGCACTAAAAATTAAGAAATAAATAACATAAAATTGAATCTATTTAATAATTGAAAAACTTTTTAATACAAGATTATAAATAAAAAATAAAAAAATATATTTTTAGATGTTACAAAAATAAATAATATAATATAAAAAATAAATAATAATCACCCGCAATTAAGTAAATATTTAACTGCTGAGCTATTGATTTCAAAAGAAAAAATAAAGAACCCCTGAGTTATTAACTCGACAGCTTTAAAAAATTAATGTAATATATAAAAATAAAAGGTAACATAGATTATGTAAGAATAGAAATCTCAAATTATATATTTGTATGTCCGCTCATTTTCAGTAATAATAATAATAATAATAATAATAATAATAATAATAATAATAATAGAGGGAGAAATAAAATGCAAGAGATATTTGTTTTCATGATTAATTAATTATATTGGTCATTCATTGCGATGATCCTTAGAGACACTACCGAGCCCAGTGCATAAATGCTGATGGTGGGTACGTGGCCCACTCCTTTTAATTAATCACAGCCCACCAAAAATCCAATGCAGATATGAGACAAAAACCCATCAGTAAATCAAGGGCCCAAAATAAACCACAGAGGACCCCTATCACTACTCCCTGTTCCAATCTCAACCGTCAAAAAAAGCAGTTCCAACTTTCTATCTTTAACGGCTCAAGATTTTGAATTTCAAATTTCGATTAATTGATCAATTTGAGCGTTTTAAACGGGTCCCGCATCTAAGGCGCCTCGCCGTTCAAACTTTTCTCATGAAGATCCTATCGCTGCTCGCCACGTGCCATACTTCGCCAAGTGGTACGTCTGGAGAGCGAGTAGAAACGGAGAGTGTGATAAATGTGAGAAGAAAGATTGAAATTTGAGTTGTTAAAATTTCCCGCTTAAATGACAGATGTCAAAAGAAAGAAACAGAACCAGTTTTTAAGTTGGTTGCTTACGAGGTTAAATTGAACCAAATCAACGACAATCTTTTATAAGATCATTTTTCTTCTCTGTGTTTTTGTCTCAAAACCGTCTCTCTCTCTCTCTTTCTCTCTCTCTCTCTGTATTTTGTGAATCTTTTGATTAAAGAGAAGGATTTTTAGTTATGGAAGAGACAATGAAAGAGCCTACGCCTGCTGCTGCTGCTCTTGGTATAGTTACTCTGCTTGTCTCATGTTTTGCTTGTTTCTAACTTGTTTTGCTTTGGGATTTGTCGTTTGCTAATTCTTTAGGTTTTCTTTTTCTTTTTGGAATTTTTAGGGAAATCGAAATTAAGGTATCCTTTGAGATCGGCGACGAAGCTGAAAGAGGAGAAGACACCTATCGCTGAATCGTCAACTTCTTCTGCTTCCAAGAGGTTATTTGTTTTCTTGTTCTACATGTAGTCGCTTCAAATAAAAGATTCAAATTCAATTTATGTGTGTTTATATTTGAGAAGCAAGTTAATCTTGCGGTAAAAGGAATTATATGCTTATATTGTTGGATATAAATCTCGGGAAATTGAATTGAGAAGCAAGTCATTGATCTCATGGTTTAGTTGCATCGTTTAAATCATTTTAGCAAACAGTTATCTTTATTTTAATTTGACGCGATGAAATTTTACTCCATTATATGTGTTTTGCGAATGCAGGGTCTCTAGGGAGAATTTTGTGGCATTTTTTGCGAATTATAGATTATAAATAATTAATTTAGAGACTCTCTTTTTTCTATCTATCAAAATCCCATTTGGATCTTGTTTAAATTCTGATAAACAATTCATTGCTGTCTATATGCATTTTCCAATCATCCTGTCAGTTAATTCTTCTGGATGCCTTGATTGCCATGGCCAACAATTGGGAGAGTCCTATGCATAGTTCTGTTCTAAGTTCATCTTTGCATTTATATTAAATGCATCTCTAACTTTAACATTTCTTTAGTATTAGTTTTAAATTTCCTTTATTTTTGGTACAATCTATCTACCAAAGCTGAATTCTGAATTTCTTTTCTTTTTTCTTTTCAATAAAAAAAACTTCAGGGCAAGGTCTGTGCCTAGTGTAAGTAGAAGCATGGGTGTTCTTGATCTTCCTGGCAAGGAAAAATCATCTGCTAAGCCACCCAGAAGGTTGTCTGTTCCTATCAAGTCTGGGGTTGCTGCAACTGCAAAACCACTTGGGACAATCACCCCTATATCTGAGGCTAGAGCAAAGAGGTCTACTAATGGTCAAGGGAAAAGTGAGACACCTCTTTCTGATGTTTCTAGAACTTCCAGCCGAAAGAAGTTCAACGCCCTGGCTTCATCTTCTTATTGGTTATCACAAATTAAGCTTTCTGAATCTGCTGCCAAGCACACGATCTCGCTTGGGTTTTTCAAGCTTGCTTTAGAAGCTGGATGTGAGGTATGCTGATTCCTGTCATTTATATTCTTGTGGTTTTCTTTGCATTTCTCCTGATAGACAACTATTTGGTCTAGCCATCATAATATCTATGTATTCTGTTCTACGATTGGATGTGTTGATATTTGATGTTGTTTGTGTGCTGATTTGCTGTCAAAATGTAATCAAATCAGCCTCTTCAACGTATGCGGGATGAGCTTAAATCATATGTTCGTCGTCATGAACTCGGTGAAGTTTTAGAATCAGTGAAAGAATTATCTGAGAGCTATAATATTGCGGACAATCAAGAGCAGGTGCAGGTTTCTGAAACCTGTTCCCAAATTCCTGAAGAGGGAACTCGATCATCTGATGATGAAGTTCACAGCTCCTCTTCTACAATGGGAACTAGGAAGCTGCGGCCTAGGTCTCTAAATGCTGATGCACCACAAGTCACTGACTCGTCCAAGAAAGAGGTTCTTCAGAAGAATGCTACCGCAAGTAGGATAAGGGCAACTCAAAGCAAGAATATTGCTAAATCAAGATCTGTTTCAGACAGTGCTGGTCGTAAGCCACAGAAGAAACCCCAAAGGCCAAATAAGCAAGAAGGTAGTAAGGAGAAGGACAGGATGAAGAAGCAGGGACAAAAACCTGCCACTGAAGAAGGTAACATAGAGATTACGTGTTTCTAAGATGAATGCTATCCTTTATCCTTGATTCTAAATATTGATGAATTATTTACACTAACAGGTCCAGTGAGCCCTCCAGTAGCTGCCCTCACACCTGAAGAGGATAAAGAAAATATGGTATAAACATCTTCTGAACAAGTTAAGATCAATTTAGAAAAATGTGTACATTACAACTGGTCATCTACTAATAGAATTTGTCCTTTTTTTCCTGTTGAAGGATGCGCCGCCGATGGAAGAGATCAATGTGACAGAAGTCAGCTAGGCAATTGTGCAGCAAAAAGCTGCATCATATCATTCTCATACTTTTTGTTGGGCTTGGCTTCAGTGTTTTTTAAGTGGGGGCTTTTCCTTTGTATAGCATAGAGTTCGATCTGGTGTGAAAGCGAGACCTTTTCATTTGTTTTCAAGAAGTACGTGTTAAAAGTGCATCGCATGGATGTTAAGTATTATAGATTTGTTGGTCTCACACATTGTATTTGATGAATTCATTACAGATGGGCTTGTTATTGTTATCAATAACTCCATTATAAGTCCTTCGTTTAACATGAAAAGCTTCATATATTCCTTGAATTGGACGAAATATTATAATCAGGAAATTGGTTTTAGGGCCCGAGTTGTTTTTATCTTCTCTTACAAGAAGTTTCAAAACTGAATCTTGTGGGATTGGTTGCATATTCCAGCTTGAAGACGACATCAGTTGCTTCACCATTGTGTAGAATAGAAATATGGAAATCATTTTATGGTTTTTCTACTCACTAGAGAATTAATTCTTCTTAAAAACGAAAACCTGCGAGTTCTTCAGTAATTTGCCTATTGAACTAGAAAAATATGACCCACAGCCCATTTGAAATTGAAGTAGACAGAAGCTTTTTATTTAAAAGATTACTTTAGAAACAGTTAAATGATACCTTTTTCTTTTTTTCCCAAAATGAAGTTTACAAAGCAGTTTATTAAAATAGAATAATTGCAAACATACTCTTTTTACCACTAAATACGATACCAAACACGCCCTGAACCCTCTTTTTTTATGCGTATGCGCTTTTTGTCAGGAGATAGGAATAGGAATGATGTCACTAAAGGGCTACAGGGAACAACTTAAGCCCTTCACTCAGGCCTGAACAACAGCAGCTATTAAGATGAACAAAAAAAACCCTACTCAAAAAGAGAAAGAACAATAACAATACTCTAAAAGAGTGAAGACTTTTTCTTAAATCTCCACCACCACCATGGAATGTGAACAGGAGGGCTTCTCCTCTGATTGCGTCTACCTCTAGAGAAGCCCTAAATAGCATGCAAAAAGGGGAAAGCAGAACAATCTAATCACCTAGCAAGATTTGCACAAAAGACTAATCTTCTCCTACAATGTCAACCGAGTAACATAAGCAACAAATTAAGCAATTTATGCCACAAACATCAATCTACTGTTATACAGAGAAACTTAACTTGGTTTTCTACCAGTTGCAATTAAACCAGTCAACAACTACTTTTTATATTGAAGCACGAATTCATAACAATTCAACGGTAATTGACTGATACACAATTTTTCTATTTTACAAGAAGCCTAAAGACAAGCAACAAGGAAACTCACATTAAAGCAGAGACAAAGTAACCCTAACATTCATAATTGGGAGGGAAGCCAAGGGTACAGAATAAAAGTAGATAATGTCACAGGATGATTCTTAATGGCCATGCTACTACTTATTACATGCTCTCCAAAGCTTCACATAAACTTGAACTTTGCTGCTGTCAGAGCACAACGACTAGTCTGCTGTCCAGCTCTGCTCCACAATTTCCCTAACTCTGCGGTTGTACTCCCGCTTGTTTTCACTAAACATCCGAGCAGCTTCTGCATTTGCAGGAGAATTGGGGTTGGGGTCACAGAGCAACGACTGCAATAAGCAATACAGCATTAGCAATCATGCAAAGCATGAGCAGTAAAAATCATAACAGAATACTATAATATTGTTGGTGGCCAATACCATAATGTTTCCCCTATAACCTGGGATGTCTTTTGTACATAAAGTCCCATTACATTTGTGCAAATTCGATTGCAGTCAAGGTTACAAGTGATTAATTATGGCAGAATAATATATAGGAGTCATGAAGCTAATTGATCCTCGAGCTTCTTCCATGTAATCAAATATCTAACCTCGCATATGCACTTCAGAGCAATTGGAATCCAATGTAGTAATCAGGTTTGCCATGTTATAACAGTCGAACAAACAGAATTATTCATCACCTCTTAGTAATACTATTGTCAAGGCTCAAGCATCTTATGAAGATGATGAAGCTAAAAGAACAGAATGACAGTTACAGATCCATTTTCTGATGTAATATGAGTAGGAACTGGCTATGCCTCAAAATTCCAAGGCAATACACCACATAATAATCCAGTGGCACTACATGTCACTATAAACAAGCAAAGACACCTTGAATTGTACAGGGAACTACCAAACCAAACTCTCTCTCTCTCTCTCTCTCTCTCTCTCTCTATACAAGTGCATGTGCATCTGTGTACGATATTCAGTTGTGAAATGAGCATTTGTAGTTACCTGTATGGACGTGAGTATAGCTGCCACATCATAAATGGGACTCCATTGATTTTGTAAAATATCCAAACAGATGCTACCATCTGCATAAACTAATTAATGGAAGGAAAGAGCTCAGTTGGATATACTACCAAAATTAATTGAAATTTAAAAGCAAAACATGACAGTCCCTATTCCAAACTTACTATTTGGATGGAACATCCGGGAAACAAATCGCACTGTTGGAGGTTTGTTTGGATAGTCCTCAGTAAACTGTAGAGTCAACTTGAACGTACCTGAAAAACTCAAAAGGATTTTCATCTTTAATTACATTGTAACTTTAGTACAGGATATTTACAATTAAAGATTGGAATGAATCCTATGAACTCAAGCACGTGCATGTAATTACTTTAAATTAAAAGGATAAGTTGTCTTTCTCCACATAGCTCAAATAACAATCCTTTTAATTTCAAACTGTTCTGGGAACACAAGTATACAACTCAAGGATAAGTGCCTTTAAGAAGACAAATTGTTAAAGGCACACCATAAAACATGCTGCACATATCAAGCAATAGATCACTCAAACTGGACATATCAAATGAATTTGAGCTACGCTTTTTATTTCTGCCATATAATAATAAACTTGTGGATTCGTTAAAAGTTCTAAGAGATAAAATAGCTTCTCTTTAATCTATGAAGTCAAATTAGTAAAACATAACAACCAAGAAATTCATACAAAAGAATGCATGTGTAATAACAAAAACACACATGAAAAACACTAATACGCTATCTAATGCTTGAGTTTAATTAGGTTATCACAAAGCTTGGAATTGGCTGTAAGAGATGACACATAATTTTTTGTTCAAACTAGATTCTTCATTACATGATGAAGTTTAAGTGCACGTGCACTCAATTAGAAATTGTCTCACAACCGAATTACTCTAAGGGAAAACTAGTAATTTCAGTCTAGCCTTAGTTATCCATCTCCAGTTGGCCTCAGAAATACCTATTTGCCCCCTGGAGGTGAACACTTCTCTTCCACTCACTTCTCTTGCTTATCCCAAGCTGGCATTAAATAACTCTACCTGCTTCTTTGGACAACCAACCCCAGTCCCTTCTTCTCCCCCTCCAATAAAACAATGCACTCCAATGTTCTGTGCACTTGTATGATTTTCTTAAGGGGGAAATTTGAAAAGAATAGCCAGGCAATTGAACTATCATTAAGAAAACAAATGCATGTAAAGCACATGCTTAATGTAACTAAAAAATTAACTGATTTCTAGTGATAATTTTCCAGCTACACCAAAGAAAATAATACAAGAAGCATCAGATTCCTTCATACATTATCCACTTGATTGAAGGAAGAAAAGGATGACTATAGTTGCCTACAGTTTTCAGGCTTCTAAATATCCCCAAAAGTAAATTCCATTACATGTTGCGACGGTGTTTCATGCGACATTGCTAAACCAATATAATAGCACAAGAAAAGGGCAGTCAATCTCTAAAATCCCAAGCTGTCCCACCAACCAAAATCGAGTAGACATGTGTAACAATTAAAGCAGCATAGAGACATTGCAAATCTCACATAAAACAGTAAAATGTATATATATATTGAGCATTAGGGTATGGAGTACGAAAATTAAGCACAAGATGCTGCTTGATAACATGACTGCACTCCTTTTGCATATCCTTCTTCAAGTACAAGCTTTAAAGCAAGATTACTCACCTCCATCCCAAGGGGTATCATCAGGTCTGCAGTCCAAACAAAAGAAGAAAAAAAATGATCTCATCAGTGCTTTAGCTGGCTGTAGCTAGATAGAATTACAGAGGTTAAGAAAACAAAGTAAACATGTAGGCAGATTGACTTACCCAAAAATCACAGCATTCCAAAGCATTATGTTGTTGTCTTGGGGTGCTCCACTGATCCCTGCAGGTGGATCTTGCTGCAACCTCTTAAAATCTCTCATCAATCTCTTTCTTGCAGGGGTCGACATCGCCGCAATCTACACAAATCCCAATCACTTGAACATATAAAATCATATTTATAGAATATATGGACTAACAAAAGAATAAAACCAATTAATTGAATAGAAACTTTTGAAATCAACTAAACAAAATAAAAGCAAATCAATAGAATATCTCAAGGCACATCTCTACTCTACACACCCCCACAAATATCACCTGCACATAGCTTATAGGGGGGGAGCATTCTCAATATAATGACAAAAGCGATAAAATTATTCATCTGCTGGGATTGAATTACACTTCCTGAATTTCAGATCAATTCAGTAACAATTATTGAAGCAAACAATCACAAAAGCAATAAAAAATTTCATCTACCATGGAATGAGTTGCGCTTTCTGAATTTCAGATTATTTCAGTAACAATTATTGAAGCAAAGAAACTGCCTTTACAAAACTATTTTACATGCAAATCGACCTTGAAAATCAGACTTTCCCAAAAATCAAGTTTCGACAGAACCGACTAAACAGAAATTACTTTAGTTATCATATGCACAAACTTTACAAATCAAGCTAGCACAAAAGACCTTCAAATCCAAATATATTAGAATTCCAATTCGATCAGAGGTCTGTCTTCTTTAATTTAAACGATTAAGAATTAAAAAGTCTCTCTTTTGATCATAGTAATCTAAAGTCTGAACGTGGATGTTATAAGCAACCAAACGACCAACAAAAAGCTATTACGTTAGAGAAAGCAAATAATCCAGATCTTTCTAACTGCCAGGCAGATCTAATATAGACACAAAAGAAAGCAAATAATAGAAGACAAATTGAGAAAATCACATACCTCTGAAGTAGATGCGACGAGAGAGAGAAAGAGAGAGAGCTAGGGTTTTGGAATTGAGGGGTTTGACGATTATTGTTGATTATAATATTTTTTTTCTAAAAAAAAAAAAAAGAGAAAAGAAATACAAGAATCTTTAGAAAAGAAAAGTGATCAAAATGTAAAGAGTATGAGTGGAGAGGAACAAAAGAAAAGGGAATGAATCTTATAATTCTAGATAGAGAAACAATAAAGAAGAAGAGAAAGAGCGAGCGAGCGAGCGAGCGAGAGAGAGAGGAAGAGAGAGCGTCCCCACCTTCTGTGTCTCTGTTTCTTTGTGCGCTATTATTATTAGGCAGGATGCATTTTTTAAGCACTTAAATCTTTTAGTTTTTTAAATTTGTTATTTTTATCTCATTATTAATTAAAAATTTAATAATTTTAATAAGGATATAAGAGTTTAATATAATAAATACAAAATATGTATAAAACTTTTTATCGAAGAATTATATTAAAATTGAAATCGAAGAATTCATGTATTAAATATGTCTCTTAATTCATATAAATCCAATGGACTTAGTAGGCATGACTAAAAGTTAAAATTGGTTTACAACTAGCTCTGAATCGTCGGCACAGTGTTTATTAGATTGAACATTGGACCTGTGCACATTTAAAAGTTTGATTTCTAATTGTAAGTCAAATTATAATTTAAATTTATTACAGTTCAATTTTGATTCGTTTAGAAAAATTATAAAATTATAAAATTTCTAAAAATAATTTTATGATATTTTTTATATAATAATTATATATTTTATGAGAACTAAGAATTATAATATAATTTATTTATTCTTTGAAGGGCTAACTAAATTTAATTTAAATTAAATATTTATATCAAGAAACATATTCTTATATATTTATTATTATTATATAAGTCAATATGTAATTAAAATTAATATTTTTATTTAATTTTTATAATATTCAACCGCTTTCGATTAATAATTCTAGTTCATATCTTAATTGGTCATTATTATTTATGAATCAAATGCTCAGCTAAGAATAGTCAAACATTTGATCGATCATCACATCATTAGCTGATATAATATAATAGAACTTGAAAAACATTTTAGAGACCGAGTTGTATATACATGCACACACATATTTTGTTTTATCAGAAGAAACATTTTCTTTTGATAAGGTTGTGTAAACGCAGTAAATACAAATGTTGCTCAAATCATCATCACATCATTAGCTGATATTGCTCCACCAAAATCCTACAGAAACAACTAAAGCATGATTTGCAATGTTTATAGCATTCGCAAATTTTAGTGTGTCAGGTGAATCTCTAGTCTGTGCGCCTCTAAGATTGAGCAAATATCAAGCTTTTCTTAAGTCTCTTCTAATTTTTCTACACAGAAACAAAGTAATATTGGAAAAATACCCACAGTGTTTGTGTTAAAGAAAACTAAAAACTATATATGCCTGTAGCTAAGATATAGAGACCTGCTTGATGATTGGACATTATACCTAGAATTTTTGTCTGGTAATGCATGATTAATTGTAACTGGCCAAAATAGATTTGCACAGTTGCTGCAATGGTCCTACTATGGATTGCTTAGTCGTTTAGTTTTGAACCCAAGAATGTGTAATCTTATACATGTGAGGTAGCTACCAAAAATATATACGAAGGGGATCTTTGGATTTTGTATACATAGACTTATATTCCTTCTTATCCATTTATTTCAGTTTTTTTCTTTTGTCTTTCTCAATGCAGGATAAACCAAATACTCAGGAGAAAGAAAAAAAGGTGATACCCATTTTTCCATCATCCGGCTAGACTCTGAGATGGGTATGTGTTTTGTACTAGTAGTGAGTTGATGACTTGAAGAAGGAAAAAGGGCAAAAGTTTAGTATGGTGGAGATGCACGGGATCGAACCCTGTACCTCTCGCATGCAAAGCGAGCGCTCTACCATTTGAGCTACATCCCCTCATATTCTGAGCTCAAAGATTTAATAGAGGATCGGACAATTGCCCTCTTGAGTAATGGGAAGCGAGCTAGTTCCCGAAAATGCCCGTTCGTTTGTCGTTGGGGCCAATAATCTTACTTGCTGAGAAAGCGAGGCTTCTGGCTCCCCCTTTGAATTTCCAATTCCTGCTTTTCGTTCTACTTAGGTAGAGCAATCCGAAAGGGGGAGTGAAGGAGGAAGGAAGAACGGAAAGGGGGTCCGGAAAGCCCTCACTGTATTGATGTTTGGACGTCTATCTATCTTACCATGCTCTCCTACTCCTATAAAGGCCGGCGAAAAGAATGCTCTGCTCATCTTTCTTACGGCTCGTTACCGCAGCAGTTAGCATGCATTAGATTAGCGTGTTGCGCGTTGTCTTGATAGTGCTCAATTTAAAATGTGGATAGTTATTTTTTAGACAACATTGTCATGATTATATAGACATGATGTATATGTTCAAATTCAAACATAAAAGGATCTTAATAGAAAAAAGTCATTGTTAGAATTCAGACATGTATGCTTAATTTGAGTTAGATGAATCTACAGACACATATCTAATGTCCTATCTTTTTTCACAATTCCATGTTTTTGATATAATTTGTATGATTAACCACAACATTTTAGCAAGAAAATTAAGGAACAAAATGTGGTTGTATTTCTTTTTTTTGTTTGCAATTCAAGGTCAGGTGGTGTATGTGCAAATGCAATGCATCATACATGTAGAAAAGAAATATGCGCACTTGCCTACCTTAAATGAACTTTTTATGATTCCATATATTACTAAAATTCCTAATTATATTAAATAATTGATATATATTCCATTATTTAAAGTTAATAAATATAATTATCTATTACTTTAGTGTATAAATGCCGACAATAATTTTTTCAAAATAAATTATGATTTCAATTCTTTCCTTTCATATTATTTTATTGACTAACAAATCTTAGCAAAACAAAAGAAGTGATCAATGAACAGGTAAAGTTTAATTTGGAGATGATAATTTTACGATAAGCCAATAATTTATTCCAGGGAAAAACCAACTTATTCAAAAAAATAAGTCGATGTAGAAACCATACCTAAAGAACTAAGCAAGTAAGGACAAACACCATTTGACAAAAGTGTGACCAAGAAAATCCTCAATGAAGAAAAAGATGATCAGCTGAAGTTTCTCCATAACGTTTGCAGAAAGGACAAAGATTGTCATCAACAGCACAAATACGAAGTCTGAAGAAAAAATCATGACTGGGCAAAACATTAATCAGGACGAACCACGAAGAAGAGCTCTCTATTCTAGCAGGCGCAAGATTGTTCCAAATTCCATCAAAATATGACTATACCCTTCTGTGAAGTGACCCGAATAAGTACCTGAAGAGGAAAGTTTCCGAAACACGGTAGCAACCGGACAAGCAGAAAACAAAATGGACCAAAAAGGCTGATTATATTCTCTCAATTCGGCGACCTCAAGAATTCTACTCCAAGTAAGGTCCCGTCTCCAACTAGTATATACCATTTTTTATCACCGGAGTTTCCACTTAATTTATAACTAAATAGTTACTAAATTTTAATATTAATGAAATTTCTGAATAAATATGAAAATAAATTATATGAATAGTCATCAAATTTTTCGTTTTATAATAAAAAGTACTAAAATTTTAGTGTTCAAAGATACATGAGTGTTACTTTTTTGTAACAAGAAAAAGGCCTAATATCTTTTTGTTACAAATTGCAAAACTTGATGATTAATAATGCAATTTGCTCTCTAAATGTGCCGAAAAAATTCATCGGTATTATTAAAATTTAAATTTAGCAATCATTTAGTTATGATCAAATATTTGGTACCTTTTTATTACAAAGTACAAAATTTAGTGATTACAAATGCAATTTACCTAATATATACCACATAGAAACTAATAAACCAAAACTAGTAAGATCTATATGGTTGCTACCCAGTATTCCTCGTTTGCTGAGGAATTTGGTTGTAAGTACAAAATAAGATTTTCTTTCTTGTATATATACAAAGAAAAAGAAAAGAACTCTTATAATTAACTAGCAACCTTCTTTGAGCTTTATGCATGGCGTAGTCTATGAACAAGTAAACAAGGGGTAGAAATATATATATATACACTTGTATCCTGTAAGGATCCCAAACATTAAAAATAAAAAAGAAAAGTCCTTTAATCCATTTTCCTTTGTTTGTTGTCACCATCCATGCCAAAAAAAATTTGTCACATATTAATTATTACAGGCTATTGACGAAAAAAAAAATCGACATTCAAACAAGTATTGATTAACTGGCGTGGTCTCTGCTGTCATTAGGACTCTTAGGAGAAGAAAATGGCAGCGAATTAGGCGGCAGTAACATCAAATTTCCTGGCTGAGAGTTTGTTGAAGTAGTTTTGTTCAGGTAGCTTGTTGCACATGCATTGCCTTTAGGAGTAGTAATTGTTGATGAGCAACTGCTAGCCACTGAAAAATTTTCACCCCACTTCAAATTTTGTGCCATGTTATCCCCACTACCAAGATTTAAACTACCACCACCACTGCCAACGCCACTGCTGCCGCTATTTCCAGTGCCAATGATAGATGTGAGAGCAGCTGCTAAAGCAGATTGGAAACTTGGGTCTGCTGTTATTGCCTTGGTTGCAGCAGCTATAGTATCTGGTAATGCCTGTTGATGAGTGGTGGTAGTAGCTGGAGTTTTCTTTTGCATGTAGGATTGAAAAATGTTGTTTTCCATGATTGATCTACCTAGGTTTAAACTTCCAATAAGTGGGTTCTTGTTGTAGGGTTGAGAAGTATTATTTCCATAGCTAAAGAACCCATTGCTCCAAGGCATTCCACTAGACTCAGAAGAACCGAAGTTTAGAGTATTAGGAGGAGCAAATTTTGGAACTGGAGGGTACGTTGAAGAAAATGGTCTATTAATGAAAGTTGATGATGAGGGTGGGTTTGAAGAATTAGTTAGATCAAGAGTGATTGTAGGGTGTGAAGGTGAAGTTGAAAGGGAAGAGTTGTGCAAGTTGAATTGCTTAGAATCATAGGAGTTATTGGATAGGAAAAATTTTAGCCCATGCAGATCAGCAGGGATGCTTGTGGTGGGTGATGAGTGGTTGGGGCCTGTTCGAGAGCTCGAAGATGAACCGGACAATAGCATAGAAGCAGCTGCAGAAGTGGTGGAAGCCATTGCTGTTGCTGAAAGAGGAAGTTGGTGGTTGTGTGTTCCTTCATACGTGGTTATTAAAATGGTCATATCGTCTGCACACCTCTGAACCTAAAGTTACATGATTGAACGACAAATAATTAGTAAGAAAGTCAATAAAAAGAAGTACTGGAAATGGCATTAGCTAAGTTTGAACGAGCTTGATGGGTTCTAAATATATACCTGTTTCCTTACTGGGCAAGATGGTGCAACAGTGCAGCGATAATATGCTCTAGGGCATGGATTTCCCTTTGCAATTTTCTGTCCATATTTCCTCCATTGGCATCCATCATTCATCTGTACATTGAGAGACTCATATTTAGTGCGTCCTCCGTAAATGAGTCTTCTACATATTATTTGGAAACACTAAATCATCACTATGGCAAATGAAATGATAATGTCAGCTTCATTGTGGCTGACTATATTATTTTATATTTTGTCTCTGCTGTACTTTTAGTATATTTATGTGATTGCAAGATTCAATTGAAAATTCCTATAAAAAAAATATTATATTGAATCTTTTGTTAATAATTGTTATTTTCAAAAAGGAACCAAATGTGACTTATAATCAAATTGAGCCATTTGGATTGATTAATACTAACCGTTGGAGTATCACATCTAGCTCTCACACAAACCCTAGCTTTCTTGAGAGGGTTCTGTTGCAGAGCTTCATCTTCTCCACCTGGCATAGTATTCTTTAGAACCTTAGGCGGCCAGGTCTCTCCATCTTCTTCCTTGGGTTGTTCTTCAAAGCTATCCACGGGACTAGGACGCAAAGACTGTTCATTCCCATTAATTACTTCCGAAACTTCAAATTTGCAGTCTAGTCCAAGAAAAAGACCTTCATTATTAGCTATCTCATTATCATCTTTCCCTTGGCTAGAAGTCTTGCTCTTTCCATCCTTTATAGAATAGTCACTTGAAAATCTCCCTAAGCTAAGGGAAACAAGCTCAGGTTCTTCAACTGTTTGATGATGATCAAGATTATGATCATGATTATCGACTGTAGATGTAGATTTCTTTGTTTCTTCTTGTTGAATAATTTCATAGAATTGCTTTTGAAGAGCTTGGTAATCTTTCATCATTTGACCCAAGTACAATTTCAGTCTTTGATTTTCTTTTCTCACCTCTTCCATTTCAGCTCTTGCTGATTCAAGCCAATTGTCCTGCAAATGCATATCAGATAACTAATTAACTAGTGCAACTACATAGATATATATACATATATATCTTAATTATATCTTGAGAAAACAATAAAGAAATCAAGTGGTCAAATTAATGAACTTTAGTCAATTAGCTGGGGCTCATATATATAAGGATGAATAGACAATAACTTTTGCAGCTATAAAAGAAAATGAAAAAAAAAAAACCTTCATTCCATTATGTTATATATAGAGCAGATATTTATTTCAGTTAAATGCTAGAAAATAGATCATGTCATGATGTTCAAGGAAAACCAAGAAAAAGAGTGGCCGAAGTTACAAGACATCTGGTTCAAGCTAGGTGTAAAATGAAGAGATTCAAAAGGAAAGCTTCTAACCTGTTGCTTTGGGCTGGAAGAAGATGCTTTTGAATAAAAATCCATGGTGGGTCTTTCCTTGTTCGTCGCTATACCTACCTGTTTAAGCATCAAATATTGATTAAGGAAAAGAAGAAGAGAGAAAATTCAGTAAAGAACTATGTGATGCAGGTCTTAAGTAACTAGGGTTCGTCAACTCCTTTTCTTGTATAAACTGGTAAAATGGAAAATGGGAACTTTCAAGAAATGTTGCAAACAAACAAAGAATTTTAACAAATAATAATAACACTAAACTTCAATCGAATTCTGTCTTAAAGTCGTCTATACATAATAGACACATTTTCACATAACATTAGCACATGATCAAAGAAAAACCCTACTAATCAAAGGTCTAGATACCCAAAAAGAAAAGAAGAACAAAAAAACTTAGACCAGCTAAGTCAATTAGTATGACTTTTGGACCTGAACAATCATGATTTTTACAGTGCGAGTCTCTTGGCAATTTTCACTGTTAAATTCGGCGGTGGTCCTACTTCAACCAGTCATTTTCATGTCTAAATGAAGACAAATCTATATAGAGATGGTGATGAGCATGTCTGATTAGAATTATATTGCAGTGGGGTAGATATTCACTAATAACGCTTGAGAATTCATTGGAAGACATATACATACATTAGCTTTCTACATCTATTCAAGTCAAGATGAAAATTAAACAATCATGTAATTCCAAAGATAAGAAACGGTTGTGTAAAAGGACTCATTCGGTGGTTTCAAATCCAATCAGTATTACAGACATCTTTTGAAAAATTAATGCCTTTAAGAGCTTAAAAAGAAAATAATAACGAAGAATATAGGACTATACATGTGTATGCATATATATCTATTACCTGCTTATTCCAGCTTAAATCTTTATTAGGTTCTGATAAAGATGACTTGATGTCATCAGTCTCATGGTATGGTCTTTTGTTTCCAACCTGAAATACAATACAAAGATGTATATACAGAATTAAGGATTAGGGAACATGAATATTAATTATAAATAAATGAATCCAACATGTGGATAATATTCCTTTACGTTCAACAAAAGAAACTTTAGCTAGCAAACTATACATGAAGATCCATAAAACAAGATCTAAGAAGAAGAAGAAGAAGAAGAAGTTTCACCTTAGCAACAATATCTTCTCTGCAAGAACCTTGATCATCACCCCCACCACTACTAGAATCAGGAGGTGGTATCTCTTCCTTGGGCAAACCTCCATGTCCAGATCTTCTCATTAAGGCATGATCCTCCATGACCCTTTCGTCTCTTGCTTGATATTCTCTTTTTACTATTCCTTTTCATATAACCATCTCAATAACACCCTCACCTTCTAATATATATACTGGAGCATGCAGTATTTGACTCGTATCTTTAGAGAAATTCAAACTTACAGGCATAGAAAGATGAAGAAAATAAAATGTCAACACCCTCAATCCAATTTGCACTAAAGAAAACAGTAGTACGTACTACAGCTGATTAATATATATACGCATTACCTTTCAATATTTCTCGAAAAAAAAAAAAACCAGAAGAATTCAACTTCAACCAATGTAAATTAAGACGAAAAGAATATTAAAATAAGAATATAGAGAGAGGGGTTTAAGCCGCAATGACCGGACCCACCTAATACTAGTAGTAGAGAAGAAGTTTCATAATATAATATAGATTACAGAGGTCGCAAAGAGATTGGTCGATGGTCAAAGTTTTGGACATGTTTTTGGTGTTACCTTATGTGACCGGAGTTTCTTCGTTGGCAAAGGTTAAGGCTTATAGGGTTTTCTGTGAGGATTTGAGGTCAAACATATTGCCTAAAAGGAATGGTTGTGATTGGTCCATGCATTTGACATTCTTTTCCATATTATAGCTACTTGGCTTGGATTTTAGTGTTATGAGTGTGAATCTAGCTTACGTATTCTGGGTGCCATAATTTATGCCTACTGTCCCAAAATTTAGTCTGTCTCCCTTTTAATTATTAATTTAGTAAAGCATTGTGAATATACCCTTTACTAGTTGATATAAGCATTGTTATATGCAATAATTTTATATCTTTTATTTTAAAATTGTAATTTGTATGAAAATATTATCAAAAGTATGTAGAGTAAAAATTATAAAAACTAATTGCTAAAATTTGAGGATTTTATTGTTAAATGGAGTCAACATGAGGTGTGGAAATATTTCAAAAACTATTGATGAGAGGTCCAATTATTCATTATTATTATTATATTGAAGTTAACACTAAAGTAGACAATGACGAACAAACGGTGATTATAATCAAATTATTCTAATTAGCAGTTGTAGAAAATTATTTTCTCGGTTGGATTATTCATCTATTGTCTTAAGTAACATTCTAGACTGAGACTTATGTTAACTAAAAAATGCTCAGGGTTTGAAAAAAAAGAAAAATAAAATTGGAAGAAATGTTCACTATTTTGTTTGCACGTAAATTTTGATTACGGATGAAAATGAAAATACGTGGAAAATATATGTCCTGAATTGTTTGAATGATTAAATTGGAATTGGTAGTAATTTAAAAACACGGGTTCGTGAATTACTGGTATTTTGTCTGAAAATTTCAGGGCAACAGAAGAAGAAGAGCTCCCCCACCCAGAAACAACACATCCTCATTTTCGTCAAATTCTTATGCTACAGCTCTCTTGTTGGATCCACGGTTTTGAAGAGGGGTACAAAATACAGAAGCACAAAAGTTCTTGGGGGCTTCTTGGCTATAATTAATGTTTTATGTTTTAGTGTTAATTGCATACTTAAAATTCCTACAATTTGTATGTGACCATTGTTTCCTAAAAACAACACTAGAAATATATAATGGTTTGATTAAATTATGCAAAAAAATAATAATAATACTCTCATGCGTGGTATTATATACACAAACTATAGATTAGGCAAATTTATAATACAAAATAAGTAACAATAAAAAAATTAAATTTCTCAATGTGAAATTTTATGCTCATTGTTTAATTAATTAGTGGCACCAAAAGCCGTCAGCAAGAGTTATCATTACCGTTGCTAAATGCTAACAGGAAAGATTGACCTTGACTTTGATTGTTCTGGGTATTCAGAAATATAAGATAACCAAACAAAATGATAGCAATATAATCTACATGCAATGAATTAGGTCTCCAACTCTCTTTCCTCGGATGTCAATTCAAATATCTTATTCGTTATGTCAAGTTGTGTTGGTGCAGCACTTCTTTAGCTATCTAAGTTCTAAACCATTCAATAATTAAGAAATTTATATTTAATATTTTTTTAGCTCATTGTATTTGTTATTAAAAATATTTATAAAAGTTATTTTAAAAGTATAAATCTAAATTTAAATTCTATTAGTAAAAATTTCTAATTTTAAATATTATTATTATTTAACTATTAACAATAATTTCAAAATAATAATTATTTATTTTAAAATATCAATTTAAAATAAATTATTGTTAATAAGTTTTAATAAGAATAAAAGTATCCAAATAAATAAATAAATCAAATCAGTTAAAAAGCTCTAAAATAGAGCTAATACAATCAACAGCTGATTATGACTAAATCGGCTATCAGTTGATGTTGCTTAAGTCTTTATCAAATGTTTTAATATAGTTATTCAGTAAGAAACAACTATCTGTGGCATCAAGCCTTTGAACTAAATATTTTTTTCATTATTTAAAACTAATAAATATGTGTTAATCACCTATTGATTTGGTATATAGGTGGGAACATGCATCAAGCCTAGACAATAATTTTTCTTTAAAATATTAAGATACAATGTTGTAAGTAGTAAATAACACATCATATGAACAAAAGGTGAGACAAAAAAGAAAACCATGTAGCATTACTTTTTTCTAAACTCTGGTAATGTCATGTTAGTAAAAGAAGTTAATGGACACAAATACAAACTTTGCAAACCTTATTTTAGGAATTAAATTCTAATACTATATAAAATTTTAACCCATGGTGTTAAATGAATGGAAATAACTGAAAATGAATGTAAGTACATATGAATCCTCCTTCATGTTAATGTCTTGCATATGTATACTTATATTTCTCTTGATTTTCCAATTTAAAATTTTGTATTTACATATTTAATAAATTAATTTGAATAAGAATTAAGAAAAAAATATTTATAAATATATACTCTACCAGTTTAGCTACAGAAATAACGATATAAATGATTACTGAATTTTATATTTACTTTCATTTTAATCATAAAATTCTAATTTATTTCATTTTTAATCATTCAATTTTAAGTTATGGTTGCAATTTAGTCACATTACCAATAAAAGAAATATATTATATTTTTCTTATTTAATTACTTTTTCTTATTGGATCTTTTTGACACATATCAATTTTCTATTTATAAAATGACTAAATAAAAATAAAAATAAAAATTAAATAACTGAAATGAAATAAATTAAAATTTTATGACTAAATAAAATTAAGTCCAAAATTCAATTATTATCCCTTTACCTACAACATGCGGCTTATATTATAGTCATGCAATTATGTGCAAGGTGACTCTTAAGGAATTGCTGATGCGCATACTGAACGACAAAGAAGCAACAAAAAATAACAATTTAATTATATAAACGATAATGTCTATATTATATACTTCATGTAGTTGTCCAGTTATTGGTGGAGAGTAGACTGCCAGGCCTCAATCTAATCTATATTTATTAGCAGCTTCTTCTTTTCTAAGTATTTTATTATCACATGTCTTCCTGCTTTATTACTATTTTTAACAATCTAAAATTAAAAGTGTTTTGTATGATTTCTTTAATACTTTATATATAATTAATCATTTTTGATGCGTAATTAGATTTATTGATATTATTTATATTTTAGAATATTTTTATTTTAAAATTCTGTTAAAAACTGTTCATTTACAGTTTTAAATAATACTAGTTTTATCGATAAGGTTGTATTTTAAACTGTTGCCATTCTAAAAGCGTTTAGTTGAGTGATTTCGCAACTCGAGCTCTCTTTGATTTGGGGATAATTTTTCAATGAACCAAAAGAGGAAAAAGAAACTCTAATTGCTTATTTTGTTGATCTCCGCCAATTATGAGAGAGAGAGAGAGAGAGAGAGAAAGAGATTGTGTGAAGGGATGTTTGTTTAGTGTAGATTTTTATTATTTATTTTTGGGGGTTTGACATCATGGACCCGGCAAGGCACACGGCTTGACCGTTTCTTACTTTGGTAGGACTATGGAATTAAATGACTCTCAAATGAGGCTAGCAGCCATGTTTATGTAGGAAGGAAAAATTAAAACGAGAAGGAAAAGGAGAGGGCAAAGAGTCAGCTGTTAGCTTTCTATAATTATAATACTTGTGAGGTGATTGTATCACGTGGAGATGAGCTTTCGAGTTTCAACCATTTTGTCAAATTCAAAGAGAGGGAGCCACTTGTTTGCAAGTGGTAGAATAATCTTATCAATTAGGATTTTTAGGTTTTCGGATGAGATCATTCATTGGTGTCTCTTTTATTGATTTGGGTATATTCTTAAAACAGATTAGAAAATATGTGTTTATTAATAAAAAAAACAGACTGCTAAACCGAAAATATGTGGATTAGTGCTTAATTAGTGTAAAAAGATCTGTGTCGAGAGAAAGCATAAGCTGGCATGGCAACACCATATGCCTTCATAAATAATTAAAGAGTTAAACAATATTATCTTACTAGGTCAATACTATATACATCTATAGTACAATGTACCTTCTTTGTCTCCTTGCTTGTGATACTTTATAACCATTAATACATTATCTTAGTCTAATCTGTAGACCTTATAACAGATTATTTACTTATTTTAATTAAGTTATGATGATGATGTTTAAAAATTCAAGTTGAGGAGTTGGATTTCAAGTAGTCAAAAAATGTATCAATCAACCACAAGTATGGAGACCCTAATTAATTGGGATTAGGGAAAGGAATTTTAATTTTAAAAAATCCTCACCATCTTGATTTAGCCCCTAGCTTATCCTTGAGGCTTAATTTAATCTTTTTTCTTCTTCACTTTTTGGGTTAATTATTTCACCTCATGATTAGACTAAAATAGTTAGTGCCTCTAAAATAATTATGCATATAATTAATCCATAATAATAATTGGGTTTTCAGGCTAATGAGAAGGTATGTGGGTATAGTATATATTAATTCTCATCTGGGTGGACGGAAGGAAAAAAAAAAAAAAATGAATATACCTTAAAAACTTGTTAAAATGTCACGATTACGTAAAACCCAAAAATTAAATAGGACTATAATTTTTAACCTAATATATCATTTGGATAAATCTTTTTAGTCTATAGTTGACCCATTTTGATTAATGCTTTGGAGGTTACTTGAGCCTGCTTGTCAAATAAGTAAGCAACGTCAATTCACTCAATTGCAGTATAATAATCTCAAATTTCACCAACTCTTGAATAAGTAATTTTTTAATACAATTACATAAATTACGTGTCTGTATATATATAATCAAACTAAACGTAAAAGAAAATAAAATTAAAGATTTCAAGTCAATGGCTTGGATCTTACAAGGAAAGGCAATATGATCAAGTCAATACAAACTTAATTCCCATTGAACATTACTTTTGTTTGTATTCGACTAATTAACGATTAACAGAGAATCTAAATAAAAAGAAAAAGAGAAGATTGGTGATGCAAAATCTCTCAAATTGTCAAGGTTTAAATGTGTATAATATGGACCTACAATGAGTCAATGTTGTTAAATCAAATCAGTACTATAAAATCCAAATGGTAGGCCATAGATTTGTCTACTTAGTGCAAAAGAAAATTTTTTATTTTTATTTTTTTCTCTTTTAAAAAGAAATAGTATTACAAGAGTTTTTATAATATATAAGAAAATTTAGAATTTAAAATGTTATATAATAAAAATATACATTTTTTGTCGGACTAAATTTATAAATATTAAATAACATTACTAATCCTAAATAAGGAATATATAAATGGAGATAGTTTATGGTGTTGGTGGAGGAGCAATGTGTTCAAGTTTTCATAATTTGATAAGCTATTTGACCTTTCGTCCGACTAAAAACTATAGCTATAGAATTATTTAGAGCATATATGAGTTTATTTATTCAAATATAATTTTATTTCGAAATAGTATTTCTCATTTCGGATAGTAGACAACTCACAGAAAAATAATCTTTAGGCAAAAAGATGAAAAGAGTCAGATTTCAGATTTGCCAAAATGGGCCGTCATGGGCCCAATCGTCCTTACCTCTCTTATGTTAGACAAAGTCCAACTCGGAGCATTTCCAAGTAGCTCTTTGTTTGTAAGGAATTTTTCAATAATATTATAAAATCAATAAAATGAAATTATTATTTTTATTATGTTAATTTTATTTCTAAGAATATTTATTTTAATTTATAATTATTTTATGACTGTTTATCTAAAAAAGATAAAAAATTAAATGTAACTAAAATTATAATTAAAAAAACTGTATTATTCATATTCTAACATAATTAAAAATATATATATTAAAGATTTAATAAAAAAATATGAAAACTATTTTTATTTTTTCTTATTTATTTCATGTTGTCATGTCCGTCAAACAGCTTTTAATTATTTTTTTAGAATTTAATAGTGTTTAAAGGTATTTTAAGTAGACAGATTCGGAAAATTCAAAAATCAAAGTTAATTGAAAAACATATGAAATCCAATTTAATCATTAGTAAAAGAAGGAAAGGCTTGCAATAATACATAACTTGAACCAATTGGAACACCAATGACTGATTTTCCAACCAATTCGGTTTGCACTTTGCGAGGATACATTTACGTCGTACACTTGATATATAAAATAATATAAAATCAAAAACTCAACTTTCATTTTTATTTTATTTTATTTTCTCTATCAACTCAATGATAAAGTTTCTGTAATTCCAAGTCTCGATAATTAAATCTTTCTCGAGGAATACGACCTTGATACTCGCCATTAGTGCTAGACTGCATCGATAGGTACACTGCCTTAGATTGTTCTCAACACGGGAACCAACACATCAAGTTTTTGGCGCCGTTGCCGGGGAATTATATGAAAACTAGAATGAAATTTGCTATTTGTTAATTTAGCCATTTTTTTCTTTCTTATTATTTTATGATTTTTATTTTTTATTTGTTTATTTATTTTATTTTATTTGTACATATTTATTTAGTTTAAGTTTATGATTCAGATAGTGAATGATAAGGAGGTTCAAGGCTAAATTCAAACTCTTTGTATGACGCATTGGAAAATGGGATTAGGAACCAAGAGAGTGCTAAAAATTGGGATACCCGTTATTCCTTTCATTTCTTTTGTTTCCTTTTCTTGTAAAAATTCACTTTAGTATTTATATTTCTATAATATTTTCTTCCATCTATATCTATATCTATATATTATATTAATTTTTAAAATTTAAACTTTTTAATACGTGTGTTTAATTTTTAATGCATAAATTTTTTATTATGATATGTATACTATTTTTGACATACATGATTTAAGTTATTTGTTATTGTATAGTCTTTTTATTAATTTATCAATTAATAAGTTACATTTCTAATTAAACACAAACATTAATTATAAAAAATTAGATATTAAATATATTTTAATATTATATTAATTAATAAATAATTTTCTAGTCAGATAATGATACTTATTTTATCATAAAATAGAATATTTAATTATATTTTAATATTATATTAACTAATAAATTAATTTTTTAATTAAATAATAATTATAATTCTAGAGAATAACATTTCAAATTATATTTTTAATATTATATTAAATAATAAGCTAACTTTTAATTATAAAATAAAATTTTAATTTTAAAATAGTAATATCAATTATATTGATAAATATATAGATGGATTTCTTACTGACCTCACAGTATGGAATAGGACCAAAGAATACATTATATAATAAAGAAAAAGTGAGAAGGTCTAGCTCCAGTCATTCAGGTCAGTCCAATAAGATATAGTCAATATATTCGTCTAACTGAGCTTTTTTTCTGGATCAAAGTAGATCATCTCGCCTTCTTGTTATCCAAAAATCAGTTGAATTGGGCGGGCTCCTGCATTCGAATATCGAATGAAATAGGTGGCCTGGTTGGTAGCATAATGTAAAAACTAGAAAGTTGGTCGCCTTTTGAAGCGTTCGTCGGTAACCAACCCAAAGCGTCTCGTTTTTGCAACCACTTTTGTTAAGTTATACTATATTAAAATTAATTAAGAAATAATTTTTAAAATAATTTTTATATCATGCATTAATAAAATTTTAAGATTTTAAAGTTCTTAAGAAATTAAGGATATTTAAAAATAGTCAGTTTACTAAAAGTTTTAGAAATTAATATTAAATATTAAAATTTTATTAAATTGTATCTATCAATTTAATTTTATAATCAAAATAATAATAACGTTCACGCAATGTATAGGTAAACAATTAGTATATATTAATTTATACACCCTAAGAATTTTTTTGATATGTGTGTTTAATTTTTGACATATATAATTTTATTTTGACATGTATACTACTTTTGACAAATGAGATTCAAATTTATGTGTAATTTTATAGTTTTTCTGTTAATTTATTGATTAATAAATTACATTCCTAATTAAATACCGACTCTAATCCTAATTAAGAGATAAAATATTAATTATATTTTAATGTAATATTAACTAATAAATAAAATTATAATAAAATAATGATACTAATTCTATTTTAAAAAATAGAAGCACATTAATTATATTCTAACATTTTATTAACTATTTTAATCAGGATAATGATATTGAATCTATTTTAAAGAAATAGTATATTAATTATATTTTAATATTATATTAATAATAAATTAATTTTATAATTAAATAATAATTATAATATAGAAAATAACATCTTAAATTATATTTTTAATATCATATATTAATTATATAAAATTTTGATTTAAAAAATAGAGATATTAATTATATTTATAGCTTAATTTGTAATATTAAAATTAATTAATAGATAAATTTAGTATTATTGTATTAATAAATTTTTAGATTTTTTAAAAATAAAATATATTTTAAAATAATATAATATTAAAATATAATTAATTTTTAAAAATAATTATTATTAATTAATAAACCGATCATTATCTACTTAAAAATAAGTATTATCTAATTAAAAATTAATTAATTATTATTTAATTATTATTTAATTTAAAAACTAATTTATTATTAATAGTTAGTTTTTAAAATTAGAATAACTGGTTAATCAGTAATATAATTTATTAATTAATAAATTAATAAAAAATATAAAATATATAAATTTGAATTTTATCTATGAAAAAATATAAATATTAAAATAAAAAAATATAAAAAATTTAAGAAAATAAATCAAAAAATTTAGATTTCAAAATAAATAAATAAATGAAAAAATATATATATATATATATATATATATATATATATATATATATATATATATATATATATATATATATATATATAAATTATAGTTATCTATGGAAAGATTGTAACTTAAAATCTAAATTTTTACTTGGAAATTATAAGTTGTTAATTTATTTTAATATGTGTTTAAGGTGAAATTGTAACAAGGACACGTATTATATTGGGATGTGAGATGTCAGCAGCACTTTTTCAAACGTCAGTTAGCAGACGAAAAATAACAAAAAACTCCACATGATATGACAGATATGGCGCATTCTTATTATTCTATTTGCTCTTTTCAAGGTTTATTAGTTTTACACTCCTACTTAAGTTATATAGACTAGAGGACCCTCCATCATACTGTTCTGCTCATCATTCCAACCATGTTTAGATTTGTGGGTTGCAGAGTATTGAGAGCTAAAGCTACCCACAACGGTGTCAATTGGCTTAGTCCATTCAATCCTTCAAGGCATGTTCTCGTTTTTCTTTTTATGATTGTTGTTGTTGTTGTTGCTGTTATTGTATTTGATGATTGAATTTAAAAAAAAGATATATAATCGTTTGATTGATTTAGTATTGTGTTCTCTCGATTGAAATTTTTTTGAAAAATTCATGGTTCCCCTCATGGCCCCCCCCCCCCCCCCCCCAGTTTCTTTTTCTTGTGTTACAGACTTACAGTGGTCTCGTCTGGAAATTAAATATATTACCTTATTTGTTTTTTGGTTCATGTGATCAGTGGCAGATCGGTTCATTCTTTGCCTTTTGCAACAGTAGAAGTTGAAGAGATATCTGGTTCTCAGCCTGCTGAAGTACGCAACTTGGGTAGGTATCTGTTGCTTAGTAATGATTCTTGCTATTTGTCTTGGTTTCCAGATTACTTTACTTTTCGATGGTTTATATATTCTACACTGAGTAAGATGAATATCTACAATTTTCTTCTTCTTCTTCTTCCCTTTTTCTTATTGGGGGTTGTGACAACTTTTAATCTATATTGAAGTGGAGGAGCCCCTGAAAGTATGTAACTTTATGAAGCATGCCAAGATTATGAATGAGTTTGACATTGAAATTTGTGTTTTGCAAACCGTTACCATCGCCAGCTATTTGACCATAGAACATCAATATTTTAGTGCAGGGGAAATGGACAGGATCTTCAAGTTGGAATACAATTCTGGATCCTTTGAATGGAGAACCATTCATTAAAATTGCTGAAGTAGATGAAACTGGAATTCAGGTATATGACGTAAAGATACAATAGGATAGTTGTTTTCTCTTTCTCTTTTGCCTATTGGTGAAATGTGATCAGTCCAAAATTTGAGGTTCTTAAGTCTTATTTCAACGCATGTGTACCTGAACTAAATTGCGCTAACTGTTAGTTTAATCATGCAGCCATTTGTAGAGAGCTTGTCCAAGTGCCCCAAGCATGGACTGCACAATCCTTTCAAGTTACCAGAGAGGTTTGAGTTGCATGTTCATCTGTCCTGCTAATTGTGCTCTACTTTTTCAGTCTTTGCTTTTCCCCTAGCATTATTCATTTTGCATTAAAATATGATATTTGCAGGTATCTTCTATATGGAGACATATCTGCAAAGGCAGCCCACATGCTTTCCCTGCCCAAGGTAACATGTTCTAAGCGCAGGAATGAATTTTTTTTTCTTATCATGTTCTTGATTTGAAATTTTTAAATGCCTCCCATTGTTCTTCTGAGATCTACTGCTACAACACTTTATATCTTTCACAAATTTCAGGTTTCAAATTTCTTCACTAGGTTAATACAAAGGGTTGCTCCAAAGAGTTATCAGCAAGCGCTTGGCGAAGTTCAAGTTACTCAGAAATTTCTAGAGAATTTTTCTGGTGATCAGGTATGTCAAGATCGCTCCACGCATGACCATCAAAATTACTATGATTTGTTCCTGTCTATCATTTTACAATTTTCACAAATTTTACAAACAAAGGCAATGGAATTACTCTGCATTATGGGTTTGCAGTTCAACTAAACACAAAATAAATTAATTTTCTTTTATCAGATGGATACTTTACATTTTGTGCTAAACAAATTATTTGCAAAATTTTCTCTGACTTCTTCCTTTATTTTTGCACTCATGTATCTCGCAGGTTCGTTTCCTGGCAAGGTCTTTTTCGATACCCGGAAATCATCTCGGACAGCAAAGCCATGGCTTCCGATGGCCATATGGTCCTGTAAGTACTCAATATGGGGTGTTTCAGTTTAGCACTTAACGATGAATTAGATTCCTTTTCTCTTTTTTCAAGTGACAGTTGAACAGTAAAGGTATTTTTATTTCATCTTAATATATTCCCTGAAATATCGATTGAAGTGAGCAAAATGGAGAAAGAGTCTAAACATGGATAGGCAGTGTGCCATGGACATGCTAGGCAATTTTGTCTTCTTTGGAGCTCTTCTCTTATTTGTTTTTGCTGATTGGAAAAATAAGTTGAGTCTTTGATGCCAAATGCTTCAAGCAAAAAAAAAGAGGATAGGGAAAAAGACCATTCTAATGTTCTATTTGCTTCAACATATTGTTCTGAAATTTGTGTTTAAGTTGGACCTGCTGTTATGTCTTTTACTAGTCTAATCACTCATGAAGTAAACCAGTCAGTGTCTTCACCATCTCATCATATATTTTTTTGTTAGTAAGTGGATTTTTGAAAATCTTAATTGATACAAAATCATATTAGATATGATATCTTTGTCTACTTATGTAAAATAGAAAGAATTTTCTTGCAGGTTGCAATTATCACTCCCTTCAATTTTCCATTAGAGATTCCAGTACTTCAGTTGATGGGTGCACTATACATGGGCAACAAGCCCATTCTAAAAGTTGATAGCAAGGTATGATAGTGAAAATTGTTTTTGGTGCGACAGTTTGTGAAATTCCTAGTTCTTTGGCCCTACATATTGCACAAGAAAATTAGTATGCTTCCAGTAATACATGTAGTTATCATAAACCCATTCTTGGAAAAACATCCATTTATGTTAAATAGGATAAGACTACAGAATGTTAAGTTCTAGTTGATTTATTTTCATAAATACCACAAACCATATATGCTGGAAAAAATTGAGAGCGAAATGATGATGATGAAAATTGGTTGTGTTCAAGCCAGCCTGCAGAAATTTAATGGGTCTGTTAGCTTCGATCGTGCTGTTATTTGACATCCACCAATCTCTATCTTGTTTTAAGCTTTAGGTTTCTCTCAGACTGTCATTCTGTGATTTCTCTGAACTGATTGCAGCTTGAGTACCAAAATGTCTTGCAGGTGTGCATTGTTATGGAGCAAATGATGCGACTTCTACATTACTGTGGGTTGCCAGTGGAAGATGTAGACTTCATAAATTCTGATGGGAAGACAATGAACAAAATATTACTGGAGGTTGGTTCTGCATTATTTGGACCCTTTATTCCTTTTCAAGATCTAATGAATTATCTTTGCAGGTGCAGTTAAAGATTGCCATTTTTTATATAACTAAGCCGTGCTGCAATTTCTTTTATTGTAGTGGAATTGTTAATACACCTATCTGCAGTGACATCTATTATTTTCTCGATGCTTCGCCTTTTCTACTGTCTGTACCCTCCATGGTTTATTGTAGTTTCTGTTTCATCTATGACTCTTTGGTCACATCACAGGGGTAATGGTGACATAAAGATAAGCCCATGGAAGCATGGTGGTACTGGTGGTCCTGGTGGATATGATACTAGCAAATCTAACTAATAATTACCAGTATATATATCAATAATGCTACTAATGGAATTAGTTGATGGGTGTAGATATGTATTGGTTGTACAATTGTAGCCTTGGTCGCTAAAAACACCAACATTTTTGAAAAAATGTCTCCTTTTTCAATTTTTTTAGGCAAATCCGAGTATGACCCTCTTTACTGGTAGCTCAAGAGTTGCAGATAAGTTGGCTGTTGACTTGAAGGGTCGTATTAAATTGGAAGATGCAGGATTTGACTGGAAAGTTTTAGGCCCTGATGTTAATGAGGTATCTATCTTCTCTTGCAGATTATATTTTCATTTGATCATATATTGCAAATCAATGCTTTTGTTGAATCATCTATCACTTTTATGGCTTCTGAATAGCAGGTGGATTATGTAGCCTGGGTTTGTGACCAGGATGCATATGCGTGCAGTGGTCAGAAGTGCTCTGCACAGTCAATATTATTCATGCATGAGGTTAGCAATTCCTGTGTTAGGATTTGTTATTTTTAAACTCTCTCTCTCTCTCTCTCTGCTTTTTTTTTTTTTTTTTGTGCAGTACTCTCATTGGCTTAACTCAGTGGCTTATTCATTTGTTCCTTTTGTTTTTTGTCGTTATTAATACACTTGGGTCCTGTTGCAGAACTGGGCTGGCACTTCACTTCTATCCAAAATGAAGGATCTCGCAGAGAGAAGAAAATTAGAAGATCTAACCATTGGTCCTGTTCTCACTGTAAGTGGTAGATTAATTATTGGGATGATATTCTCAACTTGACCAGTGGATCTTGGCCGTCTCTCTTTCTTTTCCCCACATGCTCATTTTATAGTTCAGTTAAGCTTATTGCTTGTACTTGAAGTAATGATATTTTTAAATCCTCGTTTAAAAATCTTGATCTTGGTTTTCTCCTTTGTAATTGCAGTTTACAACTGAAGCGATGGTAGGACACATGAATAAATTGCTTCAGATACCAGGTTCAAAGCTACTTTTTGGAGGCAAACCTTTGGAGAATCATTCCATTCCACCCATATATGGTGCTTTAAAACCAACAGCCATTTATGTTCCCATCGAAGAAATGTTGAAAGAGAGAAATTATGAGCTGGTAACCAGAGAGATATTCGGTCCATTCCAGGTAAAGAAGAAAAGAAAATTTGTTAGAGTTCTTCTTTGTTTTTCATATTTTGTGGTTTATCAAACTTCATACTTCTTTTTACATTAGCTAGTTTATTTGTGGAGGCAATATAAATATCCTGACTAAACTGCATCACAGCCATCAGTATCCAAAGTTGTTCCCTCGACTTTATACTCTAGTTGGAGAAACTTCTGGGTGATGGGGCATAGATTGTATTGGGTATCACTACTGGTACATAGAAAGATATAAAAGGAGTTTGGATACAATTGGAAGCTAAACTCTACTTGTATGGTGCCTCTGTTCTCCTTGGTATGATTGAGATAGATAGGATTTCTATTTTTATATTGTCGCCATTTGATGCAATATGTAATTGCTTCAGATTCATATCAGAAAGTATTCTAGGAGTTTAATTTCCAGTGCAGCTGCGGCACCCAGTAGAGACATCGTTACTTAATCCTAATGAGATATGGATTTTTGTTTCGGATTGCAGTTTAACCAAATCTTCTTTTATGAACTGGAAGCTAATGCCACTAACATATGCTAATGTATTTGCCTCTAGGTTATTACGGAGTACAAGAGAGATCAACTTCCACTGGTTTTGGATGCTCTGGAGAGGATGCATGCACACTTAACTGCTGCTGTGGTTTCCAATGATCCTCTTTTTCTGCAGGCAAGATTAGAACCTCTCTTTCTTTTGCCACACATGATCTTGTAGTTAACCCAAGTTAAATAAAACTTTGCTTCTTATAAGTTATAGCTTTATAAGAACCTGAGGCTTTCCTAATAGTGTTAAGAATAAGATGTTTCCCATTTGGTGAGTCTCAACCGGTACTTTAAAATACTTCATTTACTGACAAAAAGTGAATTTGCAGGAAGTAATTGGGAAATCAGTAAATGGGACTACATATGCAGGGTTGAGAGCAAGAACAACTGGTGCTCCACAGAACCATTGGTATACATAATATATCATCACACAGTATGATGCATGAGAATGCTGTCATGTCCTTCATGTAAAAAAACAAAACCTTTTTATATTGTACAGGTTTGGACCGGCAGGAGACCCAAGAGGTGCAGGGATTGGGACGCCAGAAGCAATAAAACTAGTCTGGTCTTGCCATAGAGAAATAATATATGACTTTGGTCCCCTGCCAAAGCATTGGGAAATTCCACCATCGACATGAGGCTTCCACTGAACAAAAGAAATATACAAAAGGGAAAAAAAAAAGAATTATGTAGCATTTGATCCTTCAACATATTGCTTCTACCTCTAGTTTTCAAATAAAAGGAAGGAAGTTTTGTAGTTATTACTGACTAGATTTTCTTTAGCATATTTTATTTTCAAATGAATTATTATATATAAAACCAATTATAATCTAAAAAAAACTAAAGCTAAATACTTCAACTTTTAATTCAATAACCGATTACCAAAACTATATACATGAAATTTTTTTAATATCTTTTAACATCAATAATAATAAAAAGCTTGGTTTACTAGTTCTCATTTTAGTTTCTCTTAATATATATGCTCTATAATTAATAATTAATAATTATGAATTATATTTATCAAAAGTAGTAATTATTAAATAATAAAATTACTATTTATTCAACATGAAAATAAATTGATTTTTCAGAATTTATTAATTAATAGAATTATAAATCTAATGAATACTATTAAATATAAGAGGATTGATTATAGTTGGCTCTTATAATAAAGTGAAAAAGAGGTCCTCCATTCATTGCTTAAGAATAAAAGATAATTTACTTCATTATTTTGTAAAAGATAACTTATCTTTACAAATATTTTCTAAGAAATATTTTTTAAACAAGAAAAATTATTTTTAGGTGTTTTTATAAATAACAAAAAAATATAAAATGATTATAAAAATACCTGTAAAAATTGCAGATAATAAAAATACTTAAAAAATAAAATTTTATTTATAAGAATATTAAAAAATATTTTATTTATAAAAAAAGTATGAATTTTTTTATATATAAGAATATTAAAACAAAATTTTATTTATACTTGATATATTTTTGGCAGATAATGAATCTAAAACACATTAATTTTTATAAAATATTGTTGCATTTGATTAATGTGATATTAATGACATAAAATAAATAAATAAATATAATTTTTAGATTTAAGAATTTAAAAATGTGTTGAGAATATTATATTTAAAAAATGAGATAAATTACTACAAGATTAAAAAATGTACAATATGTCTAGTATAAACTAAATAAAATATATGTTGATTTCTAATTATATTTATATTTTATTTACTAACGATGTAAAATATCAATTTCTTTTAATATTAAAATTTAAATGATAATTTAATTAATATTTATAATATTGCAAGTATTTCAAAAAGCTAAAGAAAATATGAAACATTAATAAAATAAAAATAAATAACAACAAAAGGTATATATTTAAATAAAAAAAATATATTAAATATACGCTAAGTATTTCAATTTTTTTTAAATGAAATAAAATATAAACTCAAAAAAGACTAAACGCAAAAGATATATATTTATTAAATAATAGTATGTTTTTTTTTTATATTTTTAAAATAAAATAGAATTCAACTTAAATATTCAATGATATATATTTGTTAAATATTATATACATCAGATATTTATGAAATATATAAAAATAATTTTAAACAAAATAAACGATGAATATCTGTAAAAACAGTAGGGATAATTTTAAAAAATAGAAAAACAGATATCTCTATAATTATTTTTTTAATAAAATAGATAAACGGTCTTTTATTTGTCTATCACATAGCTTAACAGCCCAAAATGGCCTCAGTGGCCCAACAATTTTAAATTTCATAAGGGAGAAAACAAAAGAAATAAAATCAAAGTGAACCGGTTAACCCCTTAAACCCTAGCGCCCAAATTGCTGCTCTGCTTTCCCTTTCTTCAGGTTCGATTGTGTATATTAATTGGTTCTCTCTTCTTGTTCATTTTCGTTTGATCGAGCAATTGTAATAATTTTTGGGTTACGTTTCTTCTTCTTTTTTTTTCCCACAGGTTCTCTATGAATTTGATGCATTGCATAATTGTATTGATTTAGTTGTTTTACATGGAAATAAAGCTTACTAATTAGTTTTAGGTTGCGCTTTTTGTGCGTGCAATACTTACTTTTTTTTTGCTGCTTCCTCCAGGTTTGGCTTTTTCGCTTCACTTTGCCATGTCTTTGCTTGATGTGATAACAAAGGCGGCTTCTGTCAATGTAGAACCCCAGTCTGAATATCCAATTGTTCTAAACTCAGATGATGTTTTCCTCAATTTGAAGGCAAATGCTGAGACCCCAAATCCCAGTTCACTTGCTAGTCCTGTTACCGGGTGGCAACTTGCAGAAACTGATGTCCATCTCATTGAATTAGGTAAAAAATTTTATTGTAAGCTCAAGCGGAAGCTTAAAGACATTAATCATTTCAATAAAGATGAATTCTTTGGAATTTTGAATCCTTTTCTGGAGAAAATGGGCGAGAAAATTGGGATTTCTGTTGGGGTTAGTTCATCGGATAATGGATACACTCAGGTTTTGATTGAAAAGATTGGGTTTTTGATGGGTCGAGATGTTACTGGTTTGGTTTTAGAAGCCTGTCTTAGTTTAGAGATATGGGATTTGGTGGAAACTTTGATTATTAAAGGGCTCGTTGATTATTCTTGTTATTCAAATTTAGTTAAAAATCTTGTGGCAAACAAGAGGTCTGATTTGCTTTGTTTGAGTATTAAACACGCACCAGATCTTGGATTGTCCGAGTTGCTTTGCATTTTGAAATATTTTCTTTGCCCCTCCAAAGAGGCATATAGTGCTATGGCAAATGTAAGGAAGGAATGGGAGAGTCAGGCGTTGCTAGCTATTGAAAAGGTGAGAAACAAGAATCTTCCAGATAAGAAATTGCGCGTAGCTAAGGAGGCTGCAATCTTGCTTATGCTTGCCCATGATGGGTTCTCAACATCTGAGCTATGTTTGCATTATTTGCTCGCTTCCGTCAATATTGATGAAGTTATATTATCATCTTCAATTGGTAAACTGAATGGTAAAGAGATGATGAGTTTTATCAAGTATCTAGGAAAATGGTTGAAGAAATATGAAACATTTCCACAGGCAAGTCCATGTCCTAAGGCTTCATCTACACTTGGTTTGAAGGGTTGTGATTGGGTTCCTAAGCTTGAAGATATTGTTAAATGTCTTGGGTTGGTGCTGGATGAAAACTTCTCCACTCTGGTCTTGCATCCAGAGTTCCACGAAGAGCTGAGATCGATTGAAGGATTGGTTGCATCTCTAGCTTTAGAAGCCAAATTTTGTAGCTCCGTGGCAAATATAATTGAGATTTTGAAAACTGATGGTAAAGGTGAACAAAAGTAGGAGCTATCACTAATGAGGCCTCTGATCCCTGTGTTCGTCCTGCAGCATTGAAGTGTGGCCTAATCAACAATCTTTTTGTAATGTCACATTCACAGTTTTGATTGAAATGAGGCTGGTTTTGATGTCTATTTATGTAATTTTTACGATTTTGTTATCAAAATTCAAGTTCATAACTATTTTACTTTAATATCCTTCTCACTTTTTGTCATAACCTACATACAATCTTAAGTGACCTGCAAATAATGATTCCATAACCATGTTAATACTGCAAAAGCTCATTCCTTATGTTAGCACTTTTTCGAGTATCTTTTTAGTCTCGCTAGCACAGATAGGTAGCCAGCTGAATTCAAGTATGCACCTAAAGTTGTGCAAATTGTGCAATAGATTCATAAGGCCACTTGCAGCAAATGTGTTTCATCTTCTATTATGATTTGTAGAGAAAACTGAGTTGAAGCGCGGTTTTGTAATTTTGTATGAATGTGATTTGCTATTTGTTGAAATGTTTTTCTTTTATCATGACCAGGAAATTGAAAATGGTGGTGTCGAATTCCATTCTGGTGTTACAAAGTCATCATCAATTTATAAGCAACTTGAAATGGAGTTCCAAAATCATCACCAATTACTAAACAACTTTGGTGGCAGTGAGAGACTCAATTCAAGCTAAATCTCAATGCTACCTAAAAGCTATCATCACCATTGTATTAAATTTCTAGGGTCAAAAGGGAAAAATAGAAAAACGCTTGCTACCCGCAATTTAGAAAATTCACTTGTTACAAACCATTTTTTCCTTTGCTCAGATCTGTACAGGCACAGCAAGTATACTGTGATTGTACTTGATGATGTGTTCAATGGCCTGAAAGGGCTATTGAAAAGGAGAGAGAAAACCCAACAATGATTCTGCCTGATATGCAAGAAATGACCAGAAAATATTTTCTCGACCTCATTTCTCATCAACCTCATCAAAATCCTTCTGTAAGTGTAAAAACTCGGCCTGCTAAAGGTGGTGACAATCTAGATATGGCTTCTTGGATTTCCTGATAAACCATCGGTGCAAATAGTGATATTAGTAATGACAAAAGATAAGACAAGGTGCCATTAGATGCTAAAACTAAAAAATAATATCCCATCACCAAACACATTCTCTGATACATGCTCAGAATCTCATACACTTGGTAAGTTTATGTGTACTGGGGTATATGAAAAAGAGTTGCTCGTATCCTACTAGAATATAGCATCCTTTGAATACAAGTCAAGGTATGCTTTCGGCAGATTGAGATTATTTGAGTAAAGAGCCATCACAAACTTCCATACTACTATGTGACCATATCTCCTACTACTTCTCCTATTTTTATTTTTTTTTCAAAATTGGTAATTTTATTCCCGGATAATGTTTATGCAGATAATGGTAAAGAATTACATATACCAAAAAGAGAAAAGGAACAGTTAGAAATATACCTCTACTGTATAACGAGCAGAAAAATGAATAAGAAGTATAGCTTTGTTCTCAAATCTGTCCGCATAATTGACTATCTGAATACAAAGAAACAATTAAGAGCTCGAGAACATTAAGGTAGCATGCAACAAAGAAAGCTTTATAGGACAAACAATTTCATTCCATACTTCTGTGGAGCAGACTACTCTCTCCCACAGATCAGCTCCCACAGGTGAGATCTACCCCTTTTTATGAAGGATACTAAGCTCAGATAGTACTTGATAATTTTAGATATAGGACTTAAGGAGCAGTACCTCAGATAGGTGGGTGTGTCCATAATCTCGTGCATGCTCCACTTTCACTGTGTCATCAATAAAAGTGCTCTGTGCAAGACAGGACGCTAAGTGAACATTCGATAACTGTACTGTCTTAAATCACAGTTCAAGAGCCTCAAGTTAAATGCTTAGAACTGAAACCAGTTCTTAAATTCTTTCTAGATCAGCATCATGTTTCCACTTCCTTCCTAGGAGGGATGCCTTAAAATAAAACAGTTACCGAAAATATTTAATTAAAATTCAGTAACTCTGAGCCCTGACAAGCACTATCTTAATCATATAGCTTTTATTCAGTTATCTTTGATGAGCCGTTGGTCCCTACTTCCCCCGACTTAAGTTATTTTTAGCAAAATAGTACAATCATCTGATCTTGAAATTCTAATTGTTGCTACATATTCATCTTTCTCAGTAAACACATTTCTGGTCTTCACTGTCTCGTGATATTCACAATGCTTCAGTGATAAAGTTACTGATGTGTCCAGAAGAAGCACGAAGTAAACAGATATGCTCACCAAGTATTCAAAGATCATGCTAGAAAGGAGAATAGCTAAAGTTGCTGTTCCACTTCAACTAGAGTTTGGTATACAACCAGTAGCATGTTTTCTAAGAACATGCTCTCAGCTGTGATCACCCTTGAAGGGGCTTCATGTTAGAGTTACATAGGAGCTGATTACATGTACCGCAATTTCTCATGCATGTCTAGGAGGCATGCCATCCAAATAGAAAATAGAAGGACAAAATGATCAAGCCTATTTGATATACAAACTATGAAGGCACCCAAACCAAATGCAAGTAGCTCGAACAAAATTGTGTCCTCCAATACCAACTAGAAGTCTAGAACCCTGACTGTGGACATACAAGCAGATTTCTGTAAGCACATACATAGCAGATAACATATCAGTCTAACGGTGGAAGAACATGAATTGGCTATTACCCTGCATCCTCCCTTTCTCTCAAGAATGAGTAGAGTTGAATTGGCCAGTTATATTACATGGAAAGTTAGGAGGTATACTTTACTGTGATCCATTCCAGAAACTGCAGCTCATTCCAAAGCTCATGCATATGGTACCAAATCAGAAAAGAAAATTATTTTATGAGGAAAAACGAACTGCTGCTAAAAGATGTCTCTCTTTTCCACGGTCAAGATCCTTATTCCTGGTTATTATATTTCCTGTCAATTGACAGAACTATTATGTCTTTCATTTCCTAATTCTATGGCTATGAGGAAAACAGGTTGTTGCAGAAAATTAGAAAATAACCATGTTAGAAACAATCAAGAACACGTGGTAAAATTGGAGGTATCTGATTTGGAACAAATAATCAATTACATAACGAATTTCCCTCATGTTATTGATAGGACAAAACAAGATAACTATGCTAGACAGTAAGAGAAAAAGTAACCAAGAATAAGAAAAAGAGATGCACCTCCATAACAAGAATCCTTGCCCTCAAAGCGTCAATGTTGGTTTCATCAATTATGAAGTCAGACATGGTATCACCGGTAAAAGCAATTTCGGGTGCAGTTACAGTGTTAGTAATCTGTAAACAAACAAGTTGAACCTTGAGATGTACAGAAAATTTATCAATTAGAATAGAAACCAAAGAGTTGCAGACGATCTAGTAGTTCTTAAACAATTGCTGTATTGCTACTTTAGCAATCTCCCTTCTTCAAACCTCACGTTGAATGATTGAACCAACAGCTAATGTACATAAGATTCCTACCACCATAACCTGTATCTGAAGATATTTTACAATTCACATAATTTTAGTGAATTACTTTCAGACTTCAAATGAAGTCCAACTAGGCACACTATTATTAAATCGTGTTACTTGATTTGGTCTTAAAATTTGTCAAAGCAGCAATTTCTGTTCTGCTGCACTATGGTAGTCCTCTCATACAGAGGAAATAAGATTGGCTATCAGGAAAAAGGGTTTCAAAATAATAGCCACCTTGAGGTCACAAACAGAGAGCAAAAATTTGGGAAACACCCTTCTATAAGAATTATGGTTATGAAAAGGACAGACCTCTACACCAGATGCCTTCAAGTTCTTAATCTCATTACCAGAAAGGCCAAGGAACTCTTGCTTAAGTTTATGTTTTATAGAGTAAACCACATAACCCTGCAAAGCATCCAGCAAAAGCCGATCAGTAATTTAATACTGTTCAGTGGAGGTTATCAAAAATGAATCTGTCAAAATGTTGAAAGAACAAAAATAGTACTTCAATTATTCAAGCTTACCTGGCTTTGAATTGCATGGTATGTCCTGAATGCTCTTACTTTAAGGTCCTTTCTCACATAAAACTCCTCTCCTGAAATAACAAAAAGATTGAGACCAAGATAAATAATCATGGGACCATAAAATTGAAACAAGGAGATAAGAAATTACCCACATCAAGACCAATCAGTTTATGATTTAGTTCTGATCCATCCAGCTTCCTATGCACTTCAAAGAGTTGTTCCACAGTTTCTTTGATGGAAGTTGGCACAATGATTGTTGGAGGTTTCATGCGATATAAGCCCCGCGTAGCAACATACATGGGCAGTCCTCCCTGGAAATTGGAGTTATGTATAAATATAAATCCTAAAACTGGTAGTCTAGCAATATTCAGTATGCTAAGCATTTATCAAGATGATATTCAAGTCCGAGTCAGAGCAGTGATAGTAGACATGAAAATCGAAAACAAAAAGCAAAAGAAGAGCCGAATTTCTTAAGTGCTTTTAAGATGTAGCATTAACCGAGAAAGTAAGTGAAACAAAAAAAAAAAAAGCCACATTTCACGAAATTCTTGTAATGCTTCCCATGAAAATAAAAAAGCTTTCCTTTTTTCCCTTTTAACAGGCAAATGCAACACTAGTTGACATTTTCGATACATAACTTGCTTCTCCAAGTGCTTCCAAGATGATCAATTCACTTCTCATTTGCAGCATACAATTGTGAGACGAAACACGACACAAAAGCTATTCACTTTTCTTGAAAGCATTGAACTACGTAACTTCAGTAAGCTGAATTAAAGTAAATTGCAAAAAGACCTATTCCTTTTAGCATAACTAATAAGAATCAATCAATCAAATTCTTAAGCTAAAAAAACACTTCTTAAAGGACGACTGACAGAAATTCACAAACCAAAGATAAATTCAAATTCTAGTAGACATCAACTACACAAAGAATGGAAACAAAAGAGAAAAGAAGTAACAGACAATGTGATCCATATGGGCATGAGAGATAAAGAGGAAATCTTGAGAGATAGCACGTTGTGGGCAACGCCCAATATCAAAAGCCAAATTGAGAGAAGGCAAAATAATGCAAGTTTCATGGCCTCCTATTGATAACCCCTCTATTGGGTACTCTTCAATTGTCATTACTCTCTTCTCTTTTTCTCTTTTAACGTTTGGATTTGGAACTGAATCTGCCTCTGGTGTTTGTTGATTTGAACTCATTGAGTTATTCAACTTCTGGGTAATGGGTGAGCGAGGTTTTAGAGAAATTTTCCGGTTTTGGGTCGTTCTTGGCTCTTGTCTCCGGTTGTGATTATCAGGCGGTTTTGTTTTTGTTTAGTCTATCAAATAAGACGACAAGTCGTTAAAATACATTCTCCTGTCGTTTACCAACAGTGTCTAATTTATTGCAAACGGACCGCCAAAATATTGTCCGAATAGGATAGGACTCGTGGCTGGGTTGAGTTGGGTAAGAAGCAGGCCCGAGTTTAACCCGAGTTATTTTCACTGAGCTCAGCACAATTTTTTGATTGTGTACTGACCGTTAATCACTGTTTGAAGACACCATCTTTCTTAATTGATTCCTAGCTAGTAATCATCTTATAATTAGTAGTATTGTACTCATTTTCCATAAATTTTGATAGTGAGTGGAGAGATTAACCATAACCACGGCTTTGAAGTCTCTAATATGCCAATTCAAGAAGCCAAAGCTTAACAAAAGGTGGATGCAGCAAAAGTTTAGAGAATGCTCTTTGTGAAAGTTGTATTTATATTTCTGTGACTAATAATGAATCTTTAGAAATGAAAATTCTAGATTTTACAGTGTAAGTTTGCTTTGATATATACATGGTTGAGCTTGTAACGGTCTTCAAGCTACCTAGAGAGCTCCTATGGTCTACGTCAACGTTAACTTCTCTATTAGGAATGGTTTCCTTTCTGCAGGCCTGTGATGACTTGTCTGTACAGCTGAAAGCTGTACAGACCTAAGGCCATGCCCTTTGGTCCTTTGATCCTTTGTCCTTTGGTCACTAGTACAGGAACTGGGTAAGTCTTCTTTCCTTTGATTTTCAACACTCCCTCTCAAGATGGGTTCGAATAAGTTGATAGACCCTATCTTGCTAAGAAGGTTTTGATGATTTGCTCTGTCGAGCGCCTTTGTGAATATGTCTGCTAACTGTTCATGGCTTCTGATAAAAGGGGTTTCAATTTCTCCGGATTGAACTTTTTCTCTTATGAAATGACAGTCAACCTCTATATGTTTGGTTCTTTCGTGAAAGACTGGATTTAATGTGATGTGTCTGGCTGCTTGATTATCACAATACATCTTCATAGGACCTCTGCATTCTATTTTCATGTCAGCTAGCACTAGCCTGATCCAAATGAGCTCACTGGCTGTTGATGCCATGACTCGATATTCTGCTTCTGCGCTGGATCTTGCAGTTACAGATTGTTTTTGCTTTTCCAGGTTACAAGGTTTCCCTCTACGAAGGTGCAAAATCCTGAGATTGACTTTCTGTCACAGCTTCCTGCCCAATCTGCATCAGAGAAACCAACTATAGTGTTATCATTATTATTTTTCATCCAAATACCTTGACTTGGAGTACCTTTGAGATATCTAAGAATTCGATCAATAGCATCTAAGTGAGAGGTACGGGGAGCATGCATAAACTGACTAACCATACTAACTGCGTAGGCTATATCAAGCCTAGTAATGGTTAAGTAAATTAATTTTCCTACTAGACGTTGATAGTGTCCAATGTTGTCTAAAGGATCATTATCTTCTAAGTTGAGTTATTTTGGTTTCCATTGGAGTATTTATAGGTTTGGCTCCAATCTTTCATGTTTCTTTTAGTAAGTCAAAGACGTACTTTCTTTGAGACAAGAATAAGCCTTTATGTGATTTGGCTATTTCTATCCCAAGGAAGTAAGACAATTGACCAAAGTCTTTTATGTCAAATTCCTCTTTTAATTTCTGTTTTACTTCCTCAATCTCCTTGTTATTGCTCCTAGTTATAATAATATCATCCACATATACCAAAATAATGATGGTGCATGTGTGCGTGTATTTTACAAACATAAAGGAATCAGAGGCACATTTATTGAAATTGATTTTTAAGAGAAAAAGGCTTAGCTTGGCATACCATACTCTCGGAGATTATTTCAATCCGTAGATTACCTTTTTCAGCTTACATACCAGGGAATGATCTGATGTGGATTTGTGACCAGGAGGAAGTGTCATATAGACTTCTTCTTCTAGGGATCCTTGAAGGAATGCATTCTTAACATCCATTTGGAATAGACTCCAGCCTGAGTTAGTAGCAATAGATAATAAAATTCGAACAGTGCTCATTTTTGCTACAGGGGCAAAAGTTTCCTGGTAGTCTACCCCATAGGTTTGAGTGAACCCTTTTGCTACTAACCTAGCTTTATATCTCTTAATAGTTCCATCATGCTTATATTTTATTTTACATACCCATTTACACCTGACATATTTTTTATTTTGAGGCAAGGGGATAAGATCCCAGGTGGCATTTTTTTCAAGAGCTTGAAGCTTTTCCTCCATAGCTTTGCACCATTTGGGATTGGTGTTAGCTTCATAGAAGGAGGTGGGTTCGATGTGATGGGTAAGATTCCCTAGATAAGCTTTATACTGGCTTGATATTGATTTATAAGAAATGAAGTGTTGGATAGGATACGATACCTCATGGGACACATAGTCCCTTAACCTGACAGAGGGCCTGGTGGGTCGAGTAGATCTTCGTAAGGTAATTTCTTCATGTGACTCTTCTCCAATTTCTCCTCCTGAAGGAATTGTCGGACAATGTGGAGTGAACTCCCCCTCGGGATGAGCATCCTGCGTTTGATTGTCAAACAAAGAAATATCATGTGGAAATAATAATGTGTGAGGGCCAGTAGTACTGATTGGATCATGGGGAAAGTAAGGGTCATTTTCGGCAAAATAGACAGTGCGAGAGATGTAAGTTGTGTGAGTAGTAGGGTCATAGCATTTGTAACCCTTCTTTTCAAATGAGTACCCTAAAAACACAGTTTTAACTGAGCTTTTGTCAAATTTGTGTCTTCTTTTGATATGGACAAAACTGAGACAACCAAAAACTCGGAGATGGCCAAGCTTGATTTTCTGTCCTTTCAAAATTTCTAGAGGAGTGAGATAATTTAATGTAACACTAGGGAGGCGGTTGATGAGATACATGGCAGTTAAGAGGGCATCCGACTAAAAAATATTTAGGGCATTATGTTGAAAAAGTAAGGTCCGGATCACTTCAAGAAGATACCTGTTTTTTCGTTCGGAAACTCCATTTTGTTCAGGGGTGTTAATACAGGTGGTTTGGTGTAAGATCCCATGTTGTGTAAAAAATGCTGAAATTTTTTTGTTAATGTATTCAGTTCCATTGTCAAAACGAATTTTTTTTATATTGGCAGTGTATTGATTTTGGATGAAATTGTAAAAATTTGAAAGCAAGTGAATACTTCATTTTTCCCTTTAATTAAATAGAGCCAAGTGGTTTGGGAATAATCATCGATAAATGTGACAAAATAACAGAAATAATTATAAGAAGTGACGGAGGCAGGTCCCCAAACATCAGAATGAATTAACTCAAACATTTTTTCAGATATGCTAGTAGATAAAGGAAAAGGTAATCGCGTATGTTTGGAAAATTTACAAATATCGCAACAACCAGAGTTTAATTTGTAAGATAAAAGTTTGTTAAGGACAGGGTCAGAGGGCTGCCCAAACCTCCAATGCATCAACATTCCTTGATCGACCGGGCTCGTCAACGCAAGATAATGGTTGGTGGAGTCTTTAAGGTAGTAAAGACCATTTTTAAAATATCCCTCACCAATAATCTTTCCGGTGATGCGATCCTGAAACATTACTAAAGTTGGTGAGAAAATTGCATTACAATTTAAATGACGAGTAATTTTTCCAACAGATAATAAATTTGATTTAAATTCAGGTAATAATAATATATCATGAATATTTTTGTGGAAGATGGTGGAGGTGCCACAGCCAGAAATTTTGGCTTGGCCACCATTTGCAACGATCACATGTTGGGAGTCAATAGGAATAAAGTTTTATAATTTTTTTGCGTCCCATGTCATGTGGTCAGTAACACCAGAATCGATAATCCAATCTTTAGAATTAAATGAATTAAAATAATTTTCAGAGTTAGAAACTGAACTTGACCCATGAGACTGTTGTTGATTTACAAGAGATTGGAGCTGAGAAATAAGTTGGGAAATTTGCAAATTCTCGATTCAAAGCCAGATCTGACCGGGCCACCGTCCGGGCCGGATCGGTTCGGGTTATTAGGTTCGGGCCTGGGCCAACTGTCTGAGCCGGACTAAGCTGAGATGCTGGGCTCGGGCTGAGTAAAGTCTGTGGGCTCGGATCTTTTAAGTGAACCCGACTCTCACTGCTGACCCGACTCGAACCTGTGGCATATGTTGCCCAGGAACCCGTTTCCTTCACTTTCATCCCTTCTAGGGTTTCCGCTCCTGCCTCTCGAACCGTCCTCTTCATTCCCCTAATTTCTAGAGTTTGCGAGGCAGCTGCCTCTAGACCGCCTTTCTCCCCTCTCTCTTCTTCCTCCGCCTCCCCTGTTGGTTGCGTGAGTTCCTTTCTCCCCCTGACCATGAAGCGGTCACAATGGGGTGGAGGTGCCAAGATCATGTGTGTGGCCCGCCGGCAGCGGTCGCACGTCGGCAGCGCTCCCTCGCGCGTAGCACCGTTGAGTCGGGGTGGCGTGAGAGAAACGCCCAGTTTTCTGGATTGTCTAGGCTGGAGATGATCATTGTGACGCGTCTGGTCTTTTCGTGTTGGAAGATGGCTATGACGTCATCAATCTTCGGAAGGGAGTTGGACAGTAAGATTTGCAAGCGCAGCGCCTAGTAATTGGAATCCAGACCCCCCAGGTAGGTATAAACTACATCTTGTTCGGCTCTCTTTCTAATCTCTTTTGGGTCTGTGGTGAGTGGGAGGTAGTTTTGCAACTCCTCCCACCTGGTTAAAAGTTTTGTAGTGTAGCTTGTGCTTGATTTTGTCCCCTGTTTGATTTGAGAAAGCTCCTGTTTCAGATTAAAAATATGAGCAAAGTTTTGCTCGTGTTCGTATAAGCTTTTCATTTTTCTCCAAATTTCTTGTGAGGATTCGAGTAACATACATAGACGTGAAATCTGTGGTTCCATTGTATTTGTGAGGAGGGACATGACCATGTGGTCGGTTGTCTGCCATTCCTCAATCTCCTCCGTTTCTTCTTTAGTTGGTTGTCCTCGATTGATAGGTGTTGGTTTGCTTTTGATTCCTGTGATGAATCCCAACTTCTTCTTGCTGCTCAAACTGATGTATACTGACCTAGACCACTTAAAGTAGTTCTGGTTGCCTTTTAGCACAATGTTGGTTAACTTTGAAACATCATTGTGAGACATTTTGAATTTCTGTGGTTGGGGTAGATGATGACATGTTAAACCTGCTCTAATACCATGTGAAAGTTGTGTTTATATTTATGTGATTAATAATGAATCTTTATAAATGAGAATTCTAGGTTTTACAGTGTAAGTTTGCTTTGATATATACATGGTTGAGCTTGTAACGGTCTTCAAGCTACCTAGAGAGCTCCTATAGTCTATGTCAACTTTAACTTTTCTATTAGGAATGGTTAAATCAACCTTTCTTCCTTTCTGCAGGCATGTGATGACTTGTCTGTATAGTTGTACAGACCTGAGGCCATGCCCTTTGGTCCTTTGATCCTTTGTCCTTTGGTCACTAGTACGGAAACTGGGTAAGTTTTCTTTCCTTTGATCTTCAAAACTCTTTCCTGATTTGGCTCTTCAACGAATCTTATTCTTTCTTTCATCAAAAGGGGCTGTCATGTTGTCAGAACAATGGCAATACTTATGGACCTCTGTTGCTAACCTAACCTTTGATCAATGCAGATTTGCTAAGGGAAACCTCTTCATGAATTCTGTGGAAAGGAGTGCTTCTTTTTTCACGACTTATCTTGCTTGAGGTCTTTTTTTCTTGCTTGTCAACTGCTCCATGATGTCGCTCGGGTTGATGCGTGGATATCAGCTCTACGAAGGCATTTTGTATTGTCACGTTGAGTGTTTAATTCTCAATCATTGACATTTTTGGAACTGGGCATGTCAGAAATTCTCAAGCTTCCTTCTTTCATCCAAATTTCAAGTCTTAAGATCTTTTCTCTTGTGTTTGTTGTTTTCTCTGTGATGATCATGCAACCCACTAGCTATTTCTGTCCCGACCTTCCAGGAGTTGATCATAAAAGACTGCAACTGGGAGAATCTAAAGGCTGTTAGTATTTCAGCCCCAAAGCTCTATGGGTTGATCATTTTTCATATAAATACGGGAGCAGTCTTGGAGCGATTCAGATGGTTGTGAAGCAAGTCTTAAAAGGTTTAGTTACTGGGGTAGTTTCTTCAATGTTTACAAATTGCACAACGCATGTTAAGGCACATGTTTCGGCTTGTAAATGAGATGGGAGATCAAAACAATATTGTGATGGAGTAAATAAGTTGCTTACAGGACTTTCCAATGTGAGAGACTTCGCAGGTATGTGTTAGCTATTGTCAACTTCTTGTTTCCAGTGTCAAAAGAGAAAAATTGTTGCCAATTATTTATCTGAAGCCCCTCTATCATGAAGCACTGGATTTCTTTATTTCTAGGTCCTAAATGATGCCGCAGAACTCTTTGAACAGTTGCCCATATTCAATAATCTAACTCAGTTCATATTAGAAAAAGGGGCGATTGACTGCCATCCAAGGGACTGCAGAAGATAATACTTCAGAAGTCTCCTCATCTTGAATCTATCAACCTGTTCAGGTAAGATTGGTAACTTCCAGCATTAGTAATGACCATCTCTCTTTTGCTGCTCAACATAGTTGTTGCTGTCAATGACTAATGATGAATTCCAGGGGGTCAGACCGTCTGGTGGAATGATAATGGGATGTTAGACTAAGCGCCTTCATGTTTTCTTATGGTGAAGAATTTGCTCAGGAGAGCAGCAGTACTGGACAAGATGGTTATAAGTTGTTACGATCTGCAACTTCTTTTTTTTATTTTCCATATTACTCGATCTTCTCTTTTATCAGCAAAAATAGAAGCAGCTACCATACCAGAACTAAAAACCTTGAGAAGCATGATGCAATTTCTTTGTCCTGTTTTGTCGTCAAAATTCTTTTAGCAAAAGACATTCTTGGATCTTGTTATGTCATTTGCTATAGGAATTGTAACTCTTTAACAAATATCAGAAGATGGCTAATTGGTTTCTTGTTTGCAGGGGAGCTATTGAGATTTGACAAGGAATAAAACAAGATATTGTGAGGACTTCTCGAAATAGCTTTCAGGAGACGGTTTCTATTTACACTTATCTTTTTTAGTAATAAGTACAAAACTTTGGAGACTCAGCAAAAAATGAGAAATTACCATCTTTTAGTCTTGAGGTAAGAATGTAAAATTTCATAATTTTTCGAATGTTAATTTTTATTTTATTTGAGAGATATTATGGTAAATAATTATTTTCGATATTAAATTGAGCGCTTGATAAAAATAAATATAACTGAATCTTTATTAAATGATATTTTTTAATAGTGAAATATTATTTTATAATTTTTACTATGTATTTTTTTCAATCATTTTTAATCCGACCAGCCATCATTATTAAATTGCCTAATTCGATAACGTGAGGTTGGAGCTTAATAGCTTCTAATTCTATTATTTGATCATTGAAATACAGTCTAAAAAGATAATGATTCATGATATTGATTTAATAGTTAAATAATGATATTTTTAGTTATTAAATTTTAAATTTATATTATATCGAGTGATAAGAGTGAAAATAATTAATTACTTACCAATGGAGATATTTTAATAGTAAATTTTTTTTATTATAATTTTTAACGAACTTAAAAAATAACAATACTTCAAATAACCAAATAATGTAATTATAATATAATTTTTTATATTTATCTAATTTTTTATTATTATTACAAAGCTAAATTTTGTTTTTACTTTTTTATTTATTTTACAAATGACTATTGGTTTTATTTATTAATTTATTTTTTATTTTACTTTTATTTTTATAAACAGTAATAATTTTAGTTTTTCTTTTTCTATTTGAGATTTAGTCAATACAAAAAATAGAATTAAGAATCTTAATTAGTAAATTATATTATAGTGTATTAAACTTAAAATAGATAGTGGTTTTTATTTATAATTTAAGGAATTAATTAAAATTGGTGTTATATTTAGTGAGATTTTTATTAAATAAATAGTTTATATATATATATATATATATATATATATATAAAGAATACTCCAACTTCGCTGTTTTGGCGCTATCCTGACTCTACAGTATGTCTGCTTCATGTCTTCCAATCTTCGCGTTTCATTTCCAAGTTGTAGCTCCGCAAGAGCATTCTCTCCGACTATGAACACCGCTTTCGAAGCCAAACAAACTTGAATTGTTGAGAGATTTCTAGATTAACAAGACAAACAAAGGCAAAGAGCTTTTATGTTTTCTCCTTTAGAAACCTGCATTGGCTCCAGAGGTAATTCTTTTGCCTCATTTTGCTTTTACAGTTTATAGTAATTATCTTTGAAATTACTTCTTTATTTAGAATTTTTTTTCCTTTGTTTAGACTGAAATGCGCAATTCATATGTTTTAAAGTGTTTGAGGAAGCTTGAATATAGAAAAGCTATCTCAAATTGATCACTTAGTAGACTCACTTCTATCCCAATTAGTTAAAAGAAAAATATGGGTTTTGGAAGAAACAGCATAATTGATAAGAAAAAGAGAAACATTTATCCTAATTTTGTTGAAAGAATTTCTGGGCATTGGAAGTTGAGCAGAATTGAGGAATTTTATCCGATTTAGTTAAAGAGAAGTTCTGTTCTTATTTTCATTTTTATCTTTTATTTCTTAAGAAACAGTAGAAATTGCTTTGATGTCTTAATGTGTTTATGTACAATAAACATGAGTAGAGAATATCATCATTTTAATGAAGGTCCAAACTTATTCCTTATTTAGCATGCAAGGGAAAGCCATGTCTTTAGAAGCAAGTACAATTCAAAACAGAAAGCTTTAACATCAAATAACCTTGTCCTGATGTCATGATACTTGAAGGAGAGAAAAAGAAACTGCAACAACTGAAACAACATGAACATAATTTTAAACATCAAACCTTGTTCTGCTAGCTGCCATGATATCTGAATAACAACCACATCAACTAAGACACTGATGACCACTACCGCTGCTTTTGATATTCTTCTTCTTAGTATGCCAAGTGAACTTTAATCATTGGCCTGTCATCATCGTCATCCCTTTCTAAGTCTTCAAAGAAAATTTCAATCTCTTGCTTGGTTGTGGCAAACTCAATACTTCGTAGATTTACTGCATGATCCCTTAAAAGTTTTGTGATTTCAATTGCCAGCAGAGCTCCATTGAAGAACCTTTCCAAACTAAAAGTCTCATCCTCCCATGTTTGGTAATCTCCATGCATTACTTTGAACCTCACAGTCCTTAAATTTTCCAATTCAAGTCCTAAATCTTGGACATCAAGGAATCTCTTTTCGTCGAAATCATACTGAAACAGATAATCTTGGGGAATCTGACAATTAATAAAGCATAAACAGTTAGGCACATTTAAATACTACAGTGACAGATAAAGAGAGGTGTCAAGCAAAGAAACTGGTGAACAGCACTTGTAATTCATTTCATACCTGTATCTGGTCATTGTTGGGAGCCATTACTATTATCAGCTCCTCAAGCCTATGACAGGATTTTAGCATGTAAATAAATCCTGGGAGCTCCCATTTCCAGAAAGTACTGGATATTTCCAAAATGGTGCAGTTGATTGCAAATCTCCTTAAATTTCTCAGCTCTCGCAGAGAAAGCAGCTGCATGACTTATTCAAATGTTATAAAATAGTGGAATAGATTGAAAGAATGTTAGTTCCTTTGTTGAAAAGTTGGATTTACATTTAATGAAAAGGTCAGCTTACTGCATAGAATAATTTTTGGGGCCTTTAGTTCAGCATAGGGTTTTCCAAATTAGAACCATTTAAAGATAACTCATTGGAATATATGTCTTTTTATTAATTGCAAGGTGTTCAAGAGTTAATGTTGCAAGGGAACTAAATTAGTGTGATTGAAATACCTGGAGACACCAGTTGCACATATGAAGAGTGTCTGTGTGGCGAAATCTTGCAAGAAGTTCTTGGAGTACAAATTCATATCTAAGAGCCCTCGAGTCATCAACCAAGATATTTATCCCATACTTCCCACAAGCAGTAAACATCCCCTGAAGACTGAAATGAGTCTCTTCGCATTCCGGTACTTCCTCTATAATATACCTTGACCTCGGCATGGAACCCATAAACGCCACTTGAAAGGCAGTTGGAGCCTTGATATATATTTTTGTTGTATGGTTGACGGGAAAAAAGTTTTCAATGATCACCAAATTACAAAACCGTGGACTTGGGGCAACATGAATTCTTAGATCCCTAGTCCTGTTGCAGTCACTCAAGAACAATTGTTGGAGAACTGGAGCATTTGAGGTGAGCATTTGGATTGCATCTTGAGGTAGTTCAATCCGGTGTAAACGCAGCACTTTAAGAGAATGAAGCTGAATTGATGTTGGCAGCTCCAGATCACAGAAGCACAATATCAAACTGACTAATGATTTGCTGTTGAAAACACTAGGAAGTAACTTATAGCAAGGAGCATATGCAGTATTCTGTATGATGTTAGTATCAGCTACATCAAAGTCAAGATCTAACTCTTCAACATGCTTATTAATTGCAAAGAGGATCCATGAATCGATACTAGGTGACATTTCAGGCTGATATGTGAACTTTACAGAGAATCTTTGAATTTTTATACCTCTATGAAGGCAGATGAACTGATTAAGAGATGAAACAATCTCCTTTCCTGTCAACTCTACCCAAGACGGATCAAATTCTATGATGGAAATGTACTTCCATAAATCTCTCCATCTGCGTGACAAGAATCCAGTACTCACTGCATCAATTACTGGTACTTTATCCAGTATGGTCTGAAGTACTTCATCTGGTAGTCTGCTAATAACATTGGACAAATGTCTTTGGTCATTCTGAACCTCACCCATGTTTCAAAACTATATCTGAGAATAGCGTGATGAAACTGTCCGATAAGCATTAAATCAGAAAAGGAAAAAGCGATGGATAAAAAATTAAGAAGAGGAGATGCTTTTACTTGCCAATAAATTAGAACACATCATTTGGCACATGCTACCTACCAAGCAGCCTAGTGAAGTTAATAGATCTAGTATGTGTATAGCACAAAGAAATTGACAGTTATTAGGATTATCTATTCATGTATGCCTTTTGCTGCACTTTTTTGAGCATAGATTCTTCTAACGTTTCACTGAAACCTGCATCCAGAAAGCATTAACAAATGCTAATATCGTCCAGTGAACATCTCGAAGCCTTCATGTTCTAGAGGTTATATCTGCAAATGATGGAATTTGTCTCTACTCAAGACACCTATAAGCTAGAGGTACTTTTTAAAGGTTGAGATTCTTCCTTTTCCATCCCTCTCCACCTCTCTCTCTCTCTCTCTCTCTCTCTCTCTCTCTCTCTCTCTTTTGAATGTATCTTCAACCTGTACTAGACCTCTTAGGGTTCATCTAGATCCAGATTTATAAATGCCTCCTTTCTCTTACCAGTAAAAAAAATATGAGGAGAAAATAGAGAAAATTAGAAGAAGTTGGTTAAGGAAGATATAAAACTGAAGAAAAAAATCTGTCGCATTTTTCAATATTCTAATTTTGCTAAGATGATGATCTTACAGTACAGTGTCTCATTGACTGTTAGTTCTTTGTGGTCATTGGTTAGGGTTATGAACCATTAGGTAACAACCATGGCGTCAAACAAAATTAGTAGGGGTGGGGTTGGGGAGAAAGGAGATATGGTTTTTATATAACATTTTATGTATCATAATCCTTTAATACCTTCACAAGCATGGGAATTTATGGTCTGCAAAAGCACGAATCTTTATACAAGTTAGGAAATAGATTATAAATGTGGGTGATATAACTTACTGTTAGATCTTCCTTTGCTGCAGTGGAGACTCTCCAAATATACCACTTTAATTGTTGCTTGATTTTCCGTTGGATTTTGGCAAATACGTACTGACCCAGGGATGAATTTTTCAGCACAGCCTACAGATGCAGAGAAACTTCGGCTGAATATGATTGAGTTACTGCTGTGGTTTAGATGAAAGGTTGGTACCTAGGTCTGGCGGTGGGATATGGAGGACTGAGAGAGATGATAAATTCACATTTTGAATAGCATTTAAAATAAAATGGTTTGATATCATGGCAACTGTTGCAAAAGCAGAAATGATTACAAAAGAGTTCGGCCACGTTTTTATGACTAAGAATACAGGTGAAGTTAATTATGATGGCTGACCAATTTTGGAATACTTGCACCTGTTTGCAGTGCAATAAGCTGCAAATCGAGCGTTACATGCAAATACTGACAATGGAGCCAGGGTAAGCGTTGAAAATAAGAGGATGCATTCTAGAAGTGTTGCTGAAGCAGTAAGTGATGATGAACAATTTAGCCCTTGTGATATTTAATTTTATAACTTGAGTAATCTAATGAAGATATAATTACCATATATAGTCAGACATTTAATTAAAAAGGTTTATATATTTGCTGTTGTGAATAACAAGAAAATGTGAATACAATTACTAATACAGTTTTCTAAGGGAATTTATAGAACAAGCACACTTGAGCCATACGTTGCATCTAAAACTGCAGGACATTTGATGTGAGAAGTGGAAACAAGCAGGTCCAATTACACATTTGTTTTTGAAATATTTGGCCATTTGTATAAATTTCTTTTATGTCATGCATTTAGTGTGGAAATTTCAACTGTAGCATTTCTTTTCCTCTTGGAGCTCTCATTAATTGTAAAAGTATTAATTCAGTTCTCTATGTTTCTTGCATTATAGTTGATGCAGATACTGAAGGCCAAGGCTTGAAGCACAATCCCTGAGCATTGCAGATTTACTATAAATTATGATTTATACATCTTTAGTTCTTTCAAATTCTAGAGAGGAAGAACTATGAATTTGCTATTTTCTTTCAATTGTTAGACAGCCGCCAATTCAGCATGCCAATTCCAGTTGTAACATGTGATGTGATTTGTACCCTGGAAACCCAATAGGACAGGACTACTGCATTCCTCAAAATTGTCTAAGAAATAACTAATGGGGCTTAGAATATTTTGGTCACTTATTAATATTTTTGTTGAATAAATTTTCATCTGTTAATGCCTGCCTCGATCTTCAACCTTTATTTATTTATTTATTTTATCTTTCAGGAAGATTTCATGGCAAAACAGGAGTTTGGAATTGGCTCTAATGGGGTATTGACAAATTGCGATATTCCAGGTATGGTGGTGAAAGATTTTAACTAGCATGGCAGGTTTTTGTTTTAGATGGTGGAATTTGATATATATTTATTTCTGACGGTAACAAAGTGGCTTGATGGTATACTGCATATCCAGGTAGTTATATATTTTAAGCATCCTATAGTGTCTTTACACATCATAAAGAAAGCTGATGCGAAATGATTATGTAATGAAGACATTAGATTTTCTTTTTCCTACAAGTATTGAATGAGCTACACAATGGCGTAGCTCTCCCCCTTCCACTAACTTCTCTTTGTCCTAATGAGATTTGAATATGAGAGATGCCTATTGAGATTCAAGTCTTTGTTAGTGGGATCCTCGCACGATTCACATTTATTAAACACCTTAGAACATGCACAATCTGATTTCAGAAGAAAATGCTATTTGGTGTATCTAATTATATTTATGCTGTCCACTTGTTGCTTTTCCTTTAGACTGGATATTTGTTTGGAATACAGCGGATTTGGCAAATAGGTTTGGCAACAAAGGTTGTCTGTCCTCAAACTGTTGATGTAAGGTCATTCCCCTTGTTGATTTTTCTCAAGAGGAAGAGGGAATTCTTCAGCTTGCAAAGTCCTGCTATACGTGAATCAGGTATTCCAGCTTCTTATGAACTCGTATGGAACCAACTGTGGATGAAGTACTTCATTTTAATTTATAAACTACGATTTTGTTATATGGTGGTTCACATGATTGAGTTGAATAGACAGTTTCAGATATTATGCAGACCAGTTAGTGAGGTTAAGTGCTTATTGCTCTGAGAAGGAAAATGGTGGAGGAGTCAATGTTGTAATGAAATCCCAAAAAGTTATTAGTTACGATGATTACCATAACTACAGTATAAAAATTTGCTTTGCATACTGAGTGTGGCACACTCCTAGCATTTACCATTACAGGATGGAAAGTTAATCAGTTTACAGAACCGCACATTCATATCATTTGTACAGGGGTAGTCTAAAATGCTCCAACATGCTTTTAACGAAGACATACATGAAGGGTGGAACACTTGTCTCACTGGTGCACATTTCAGGTACACGTCAGACACATCAAACCTAGCTTGTTGAGAAATGTAAAAGTAAAATAAAAGTTGACAGATTTCCAATATGCATGTTTAATGCTGCATATCTTATACGCCCATGCTAGACTTTTATTATGGGATCACTTTTTTTGTAAATTTCAAAAGCTCGCTGTATAACTAATACTATTTTGGTGCATTAAAACAGCGGATATTGGCTCCTATTAGTGCATGTCTATTTTTGAATATATATATATATATATATATATATATATATATATATATATATATATCTAGCTACAGTACATATTTAAATTTACACACTTGAATTTCAATTATTTAGTGACTTTGACATCTTAATCTTTAGTTTAATTTAATAAGCACTTACAATCAATATGACAATATCATTAAGAGTAAATATTAAGTTGATACATAAAAATGTTTTATATTTTGATATTGGATAATTGATGTATATTCCATCATTTAAAACTAATAAATATATATTAATCATCTATCGATTTGGTGTATAGGTGAGATATACGTCAAATTTAAATAAGAATTTTCCTCGAAGCTAAACTAGAAAAATTCTTGCCTAGACTTGATGTATGTTCTTACTCATACACTAAGCCAATAATTAATTGATACATAATAAAGTGAGTCAGGTTTAGTTAATTAATATATTAAATAATTATTATTTTTTTTTGTCTTTTTTTTTCTTTTAATCCGACTTATCCAAGTCTAACTATAGTTAAAATCAATTAGAACTCACGTGCTAAACAATCAAAACACAGCCCTAATTTTCTTTTTATGTCTTTCTCTTTTGTCTTTCACGCCACCACTTGGACAAAGTTCTAAGTTTCTTTTTATTCTTCACGTGCTGGATTCTAGGATTCCGATTACTAGTCCATATGACCATATGGCTGATGAAAGTGGAGGTATAGAAAATGTTGGTTTCACAAAGGAAGGTGCATATAATTATATACATGACTTGAAGGAATCACAAATTGAGGCAGGTAACTCACAAAGCTTGGTGAACTATTTCAAAAGTAAAGCCAATGAAGAAGGATTACTTTATTGGAATGTCCAACTTGATAAGCATGGACGAATGACAAATTTCTTCTAGAGAGATGCTAGATCAAGGATTGATTTTGATTGTTTTGGGGATGTTGTTTCGTTAGATACAACTTATCTAACAAACAAATATAAAATGATATGTGCACCTTTTATCGGGAATAATCATCATTGGCGAAATGTCATCTTTGGTTGTGCATTCTTATCAAATGAAAGACAAGATACATTTCAGTGGCTATTTAGGACCTTCTTAGAGTCGATGGGAAGTAATCAACCAAAAGCAATATTTATAGACCAAGATCAAGCAATGTCTAATGCTGCTAAAGGTTGTCTTTTCTGAATCAAGCCATTGTCTTTGCCAATGGCACAGTTCTAAGAAAGTGCCTTCATATATGGGAGGTCTTAACTCTAATCGTGATTTTAATAACTCATTTCATAGATGTATGTCAGGATGCCAAGAGGAGTTTCAAACTACTTGGGAAATTATGATTTGTACTCACAACCTTGAAGGACATAAGTGGTTGGATAGCTTGTATTCCATTCGACACAAATGGAGTACAGCTTTTACTAAAGACACTTTTCATTGTGAGATCAAATCAACTTCTCGAAGTGAGTCTACAAATAATGTGTTGAATGGTCTTGGTTCCAAAACAACCTCGCGATTCAAATTTGTTGAAGGATTTCACAAAATGGTTAAGCGTTGACATGCTCAAGAGAGACATGATGACTTTTCTTGTTCTAATGGACTTCCATCATGCATTATAAAAGAGAGTCTGATGCTAAAGCAAGCTGCAATGGTTTATACTCATAAGATTTATAAACTTTTTGAGAAGGAATACTTCAAAGCGGTTGGAGCAACAACTTCTGAAGATAAAGTTTGTGATGGAAATTCATATGTGTATGAGATGTTCACTGATGGAGAAGGGCATAAGGTGGTTGACACAATATTGCTTAATATTCAGAATATGGAGGTGAGATGTAGTTGTAAAAAAATTGAGTCTATGGGACTACTTTGCTCACATGCTTTGAATGCGTATGTTATTAATAAAGTTATAGCTATCCCTGAATTTACATTCTGATGCGTTGGACTAAAGATGTGAGAAAAAGGATGCATGAGTTTGAGAAGGAAGAGTATATAAATTAAGGCTTAACAGAACCTCAAATTGTATATAGCAACAGGGCAATGAAGCTTGCATATGATTTGGAATCTCATAGTAGGTCTCATGAGGATGGAAGATACATTGTGTTGAAGGCCTTGAGGAAATACATAACAGGTTGTGGTAGTATTTAGATAACTTAAATTTGGGTGCTCATTTTTCTACTAAAGATAGACGTGGTAAAAGGGTTGCTAATGCATCACATAGTGATCATGAAGATAATTGTAGTGATTATGAAGAGCCAATACTTGATCCTCACAAAGTGAAGACTAAAGGTAGAGGAGAAAGGATGAGAAGTCACTGGGAGAAGAGACTAAAAAAAGCTTTGAATTCAGATGAAAAAAGTAACTTTTTTTAAGATTTCAATTTTTTTTAGAATACATGATATTAACTAATATCATATAAATTTGTTATGCAGGAAAAGGGAAAAAAAGTAACTAAAGGGTCCAATATTGAACCTACAAAACAGAAGAGTAGCAATTCTAAGACGATTCCTATTTCTTATACTAAAGTACGTTGTTTTCCCTATATTTAAAGCAAAACAGATTTATATAACATTGTTTTTAACTGATACTTATGCATAACCTTATGTAAACTATAGATACCTCAACAATGTTTTGTTCCCCCAGCAACTGCTTATAGTGAAGAAAAGCAGGCATTTTCTGAGGCTAATGATTTGTCATCGGGTGTAAATCGACAATATATGTCCTTTACGAGTATATCTGTAAATCCAAATTCCATTATCCAAAGCACTTGATTATGCATAAGCACTTAATTATGTCCTTTACCCTCATCAGGCATAAAATCAGTCAACTGCATCATGCTAAACATATACAAACACTCCTTAAAACAATTTATTTGCACATATCCAGAAATCATGGTACCCCATATTCCTCTTTCTTTCCATGGAGCTCCTCCATCAAAGAACAATCTTGCAGTCTCAAAATAACCTACTTTAGCAAACTCAGAGATCATTAATGTCCATGACACAACACATGGACCATGAATTTCGTCAGACACATATTTAGTAGCTCTCATGTTACTAAACCCGCAATACATGAAAATTAAAGAATTACCAACTACGGCCAAGAACCAAATTTATAACGATACCCATGTACTAATTCACCAAGAAGACAAGATTCAAACTTTGTGCATCTTGTTTGATGAGTAACGGCAAAGTTAGAGAGCTAAGATTTTATAGAGAGAATGAATAAACAAGGAAGTGTTAGATAGAGACAAGAGGAAGTGAAGAACAAAAAGAAAATTAGAGCCTTTTCCAAGTAGTGGCGTGAAAGACAAAAGAGAAAGAGACAAAAAGAAAATTAGAGTTGTGTTTTGATTGTTTAGCACGTGAGTTAGACTTGGGTAAGTTGGATTAAAAAGAAAAAATAAATAAATAAAAAAGAGAATAATCATTTAATATATTAATTGAGTAAACATGACTCACTTTATTACATGTCAATTAGTTATTAGTTTGGTGCATGAACGAGGAAAGGAATAATATTAAATGAAATCAAATTAAAATCTTACTGACTATTGTTCTACGGGCATTTCATGGCGATAAATCGGACAAAAGTGACAATGCAATCTGGATGATAAAAGTGGGAGCACGGCATCCGAATTGCTTCCATCCCAGCCTCAATCTCCTCTATGCAAATCGTACACTCTCGAGGATTCTCCAAATCGTCAAACACCATCCTTTCCAAAGCTTCAATAGATGATTTGGTGGCAGAAATGGACTTAGCTTCAACTTCCATAATAGACTCCATCTCAGCCCTCCTAAGCTCTTCTAGATACTCTTGTATTATTCTCGATTTCTTCCCACTTAACCGCAGCTATACAAACAATAGTCGAGAAGCTAACATCAGCAGCACCACTATCACTCGTCGTCCTCCATACCAAATTCCTAACCTCAACGCCTACGTCCCTCACTATCGTTTCTCGAGTGTCTTGTGGCATTCCCTTACGACGTAATAACGCCAACTCACGTCTCTTGGCAAACTCTTCATCAATCAATAATGAACCCGTAAAAGAAACCCCGAGATCGAATATATCTGGGAGTGATCCAAGTTATTCTACATACAACTCGTCCCGTGATAATACATAGCGTCGAAGAAGGTCGACCAACAAGAATCTTACCGTGATCGTCCTTGTCGCTGGTGGCGGTTAGGGTCTAAATTAACAGTCATCTGGGTTACACTTCTCATGCTAATTTGGTAGTCTCGAAAATCCTCCATGGTTTTGATCAGTTTCTTCAAGGAAAAATGCAAGAAAACACAAAACCCGGAACACTTTTCATATTTCTTTTTTTTTTTTTAAAGAAACAAAAGACGAGCAATAACTGAGTGAGTTTGTGTCTTATATAAGTATATATAAGTGAATTAAAGGGTACAGCTGATTGTGCTCATTGTGTATATAACTTTGTACTCTGCTCTCTGTGAAACTTTGAATTTGAACTTCTTGTTGTCAGAGTATTCAGAAAAAAATGTCCTAATGCTTCCATTGCTTTGAGTTTCTTTCATAGGATCTTCTTTGTAGTTATAATTTTACCACATTAATTGAAATGAGCTCAATACACCTCTCTATCCCACCCTGCAGTGTCATGATCGAATTTCATTCTTCAAACTGATATGAGCACTAAAAAATGTTATCACAAAAAGTAACCCCATAAATCCAATATTTTGGAGTCGGGAACTGCTGAAGATCTAATCAATTATAAAAGGAACTGAAACTTGGATGATAGATGTGGCAGCAGAATAAAAGGGCACAAAAAGAGAACTGATATTGCCACATCTGGACGTCTAATTTTGGATATTCCCTCATGCATCTTCCATTAAAGAATGGAATGAGACATGATGGGACAGAGCTCAATTTATACCTGTGTCTATGTCTATATATGTACGTGACTAGCATAGAATTTCAGAGATCATTTAAAGCAATAGAGAATACTTCTTAACAAAATTAAAATATCATTAATCTAAATTTGATGTTAAACAGTAATTAGAATTAGTAAAGAATGGTTTCTGCTTGATTTAATCAAAATTGTAATTACAAAGTTATCTCTAACTTATCTCTCTCGATAAAAATTCATGAAAACCCGATTAAAAAAATCCTATTGTTCTACAGGCATTTCATAGCGACAAAGCGGACAAAAATGGCCATTGCGCAGCCACGAAACAATGCAATCTGGATGATAAAAGTGGGAGCAGGGCATCTGAATTGCTTCCATGCCAGCCTCAATCTGTTCCATGCAAATCGTACACTCTCGAAGGTTCTCCAAATCATCGAACACCATTCTTTTCAGAGCTCGGATAGATGATACGGCGGCAGGGATCAGTCTAGCTTCAATTTCCATGGACTCCATCTCAGAGTTCCCAACCTCTTCTAAATACCTTTCATACTCCACTTCTTCCCACTTCACCGCGGCAATACCAACTAAAATCGAGAAACTAACACCACCGCCACAATCACTACTGTTAATCGCCGTCGTTACCAGTTTCCTAACCTCAACACCCACTTCCCTCACTATCCTTTCACGAGTATCTTGTGGAAGTCCCATGCGACTTAAAACCTCCATCGCACCTCTCTTGCCAAATTCTTCATCAATCAATAATGAACCGATGAAAGAGAACTCAACATCGGATACGATATCCGGGGGTGTTACAGTTTCTTGCGTATATGTCCCTTCCACCGACTGTACATAGCGTCGAAGAATGTCGAAGAATCCGAATGTCACTTGGATCGTTCTTGGAGTTAAAAAACGGCCGTCCAGATTCTGCTGCTGGTTTCTTCTAGGGTCTAGATCAACAGTCATCTCGGTTAAGCTTTGTATACGAACATCGTAGACTAGAAAGTCCTCCATGTTTTTGGTTTTCAGACTCTTCAAGAGAAATCAAGAAACAGAAAACCTAAACCTTTTTAAGAACAAAGAATATACAATGAGTGAGTGTTTGTGTTGTGGGGTGCGTCTTATGTAAGTTTTGGTTTGTCGGTTATTAAAACGTTGCAGCATTACCACAGTAGGAACGAATACACTTGATTATTTTACCCCCTTTTTTCCTAATTTTTTTAATTTTATATTATCCAAATAATTCTAATTAAAAAAATAATTTATTAATTAATATTATTAAAAATATAATTAAAATATTATTTTTTAAATTAAAATCATTATTTAATAAAATATATAACTTATTAATTAATAATTATAAAATTATATTTAAATTTAATTGCTATGTATAAAAGGTAAATGTAAAATGTGACCACAAAAATTTGATATGTCATTTAAATAATGGTACAGATAAAAAGTTTATGTTCCAGAATTTTATATATATATATATATAATAAATTCCTAAAATTTTAAAATTTCTAGAAAAAGTAGTTAAAAATGCAATATCTATTAATCTTTTTTTAATTTAACTTTAATATATGTTTTATTCTTTTATTGTGTATGGGACTAATTACTTGAAATATATATATAATTATTGCTTTTAAGAAATACCTATTACAATAATAACATTTTAATTAAATTTTGGTTTGGATATTTTTCTTAAATTATTCGTCCTTTATGTACTGGCCGTAGAATAAATACTCTCAATGACAGAAAAAAGAAAAGAAAAGAAAAGGCTGCAAGAGTTACTCTCTAACCCCAATGATATCCAAAGGTGAAATAAAAAAAGTATGTGATATCCAAATATCAGTACTGTGTTTTTACTTATATATTAAATTAAATAATAATTTATTTTTATTAATTAATTTTAAATAATTAAATATATATTAATTATTTAATTTTAAAAATTTATATATACGTATTATTTTTCTATTCATTTCAATACACATGTCATATATAAATATCTAAAATATAACTAATTTAAATAGACATTATATATAGTGATTATTGAATATCTTAATTTTAAATTTTATTTTTATTTTAATCGTTAGTTTTAGTTTTAATGTCATTAAATTATCAATCAAGATAATAATATATCAGGATACAAGAAATTTTCAAATGCAATCATAGATGGAAATTTTTGTCATTATTTTGTTGAACTAAGTACACAAGTCCATATAAATTTACCCTAAACAAAAAGTACAAAAAGAATTGATAATCCCAAAAGGTATAACCAATGCCTAACACTGATGACATATACTAAAATAGGTGAGGTGAGATATGTGTTACTAAATTTGACTCATATGGATAAATTGATATCAGAAATCATCATCATCATCATTTGAACTAAGTTTTCACCCCAACCCTCTCTGGCATTCAATAATCAGCACTGTGTGCCTTAGTTATTTAACAGTGGCATGTCTCAAGTCAAGCTGGTCATCTGAGTTTGACTCTCCGATTCCTGGTTGGCCTGTAACAACTGCACAAACATGATCACACTCTAGTCACCCGCTGAACTATTCTTTTATCAACTTCAAAGATTGGAACCCGAGTTGAGCCTTTAACCCAGGCCTGCAAAACAGGTGAAGTTTAAAAATTCAACTAAAATGGCCAAGGAGATGAGTCATAACTAAGAAAAGACTCCAACTTTAAGCGACGAGTTTTGAGAGAAGCTGGCATTGAAGAGCTAAAGTAATTCAATTTTCCATTGATTAACTTTGTGCTCTGTTCTCTGTGAAACTTTGAATTTTGTCAGGGTATTCAGAAAACAATGTCCTAAAGCTTCCATTCCTTTTGAGTTTCTTTCACCGACTCCAGCTGGGAAACCACAGTTAATTAAGGATTTTCTATTTAGTTATAATTTTTATACATCAATCGAAATGAGCTCAATGCACCTCTCTAACCTACCCTACAGTGAGTTAGCTGCTGTTTTCACGATCAAATTTCATTCTTCAAACCGACACAATTAGCACTAAAAAATGTCATCATAAAAAGTAACCCAATAAATCCAACATTTCTGTAAGTAACTTAGACTTCGGAACTCCTAAAAACTTGACCAAGGAACTGAAACTTGGATTATGGATGTGGCAGCAGAATAAAAGGGCACGAAAAAAAAAAAACTGATATTGCTGCAAGTCTAATTTTGGATATTGCCTCATGCATTCTCCATTAAAGAATGGAATGAGCTCAATTTTTATCTGTGTCTATGTCTCTATATGTACATGACTAGCATAGTCTTTCAAAGATCATTTAAGCCAATAAAGAATACTTCTTAACAAATCAAACTGTCATTAATCTAAATTTGATGTTAAACAGTAATTAGAATTAGTAAAGAATGGTTTCTGCTTGATTTAATCAAAATTGTAATTACAAAGTTATCTCTAACTTATCTCTCTCGATAAAAATTCATGAAAACCCGATTAAAAAAATCCTATTGTTCTACAGGCATTTCATAGCGACAAAGCGGACAAAAATGGCCATTGCGCAGCCACGAAACAATGCAATCTGGATGATAAAAGTGGGAGCAGGGCATCTGAATTGCTTCCATGCCAGCCTCAATCTGTTCCATGCAAATCGTACACTCTCGAAGGTTCTCCAAATCATCGAACACCATTCTTTTCAGAGCTCGGATAGATGATTCGGCGGCAGGGATCAGTCTAGCTTCAATTTCCATGGACTCCATCTCAGGGTTCCCAACCTCTTCTAAATACCTTTCGTACTCCACTTCTTCCCACTTCACCGCGGCAATACCAACTGAAATCGAGAAACTAACACCACCGCCACAATCACTACTGTTAATCGCCGTCGATACCAGTTTCCTAACCTCAACACCCACTTCCCTCACTATCCTTTCCCGAGTATCTTGTGGAAGTCCCATGCGACTTAAAACCTCCATCGCACCTCTCTTGGCAAATTCTTCATCAATCAATAATGAACCGATGAAAGAGAACTCAACATCGGATACGATATCCAGGGGTGTTACAGTTTCTTGCGTATATGTCCCTTCCACCGACTGTACATAGCGTCGAAGAATGTCGAAGAATCCGAATGTCACTTGGATCGTTCTTGGAGTTAAAAAACGGCCGTCCAGATTCTGCTGCTGGTTTCTTCTAGGGTCTAGATCAACAGTCATCTCGGTTAAGCTTTGTATACGAACATCGTAGACTAGAAAGTCCTCCATGTTTTTGGTTTTCAGACTCTTCAATAGAAATCAAGAAACAGAAAATCTAAACCTTTTCTTAAGAATAAGAACCAAAAACAAGCAATAAGCGAGTCTTTGTGTTGTGCTTGCATCTTATATAAGTTTTGGTTTGTCGGATATTAAAAGGGTGCAGCATTACCTACTGTAGGAGCGGATACACCTAATTAATTTACCGCCTCTTTTCCTTTTTATAATTTTCTATTATTAAAAAAGAAAAAGTAACTTTCTACTGTTAATTTGTTTCTCTCTCCCAACGACCAGTAGCTCCGCCCTCTAGCTTTGTTAGGGTTTGTAAAAATTTGAGCTCAGTCATGGACCATCAATGGCGTCCAATGCCTCCTCATCCTCCCTCTCAAGGTAACATCTGTCCTATTTGCTCAAATTCTCATTTCCCATTTTGCCCTCCTCCTCTGCCTCCTCCTTTCCCTCTATATAATCAAGTTCAAAACCCTAGATTTCCATCCCATTCGGATTATCAGCAACCTGACCCGGCCACGTACGGAAGTTATAATAATTTCGATTACAGAGGATTTGGGCAGCCGCAAATGTATGATTATAATAATAATGATGGTGAAGATAGGAGATATAAGCGACCTAGGGTTGATGAGAATATTAGCCTAATTTCATTGGATAATGAGCGTAGGTTGAAGCTAGTACGCGAGCATGGTGGTGCTTCGAGTGGTAATTTTACTAATATGAGTTATAATAATGTAGATATGAATATTCGTCATCAATTTGAGTATTCCCAGAACAGAGAACCTGCTCATGCTGATCATAGTCTTAATCTGAATCAGTTTAATGATTCAATAATGTCGGCAAAGTCTCAGTATTTTCATATGAACAATCATCATCAGCCTCCACCTTATGGTTTGTCTAATTATTATCAATCCGACATGAATGATCAAGGAGGTTGCTTGCCTCCCCACGAAAATAGGGTCGTAGGCGACCAGCATCAGCATCCTACTCTTCCGCCACTGCCGCCTCTTCCTGCTTCACCACCACCTCCTGTTCCATTGGAACCTCCATTGCACCCTTCACCACCACCCCCGCCACCACCACCACCGCAACAACAAACCTCATTGTTTCCAGTTCCTATTAGTTCCTCATTAACTAATTCTTACTTGCAAACTAAGCCTTCAACTGCCTTTCTTTCCGAGGTATTGCTGGTTTTTTTTCCTGGGTAATGCAGTGTTGTTTTGGTTATATCTTTTATAGGCTGCGAAGCTCTTTTGTTATAGCTCTTAACTTGTAATGCCTTTTTATTTTTTTTATTAAAAGGAATGGCAAACGTCATCTGTTCCAAAGCAGTTCTCTTCAGATAAGCCAATGGTTATTGATGCCTTTCGATTGTTTAAGCAGCCTTATCGGGCTACGCGTCCTGAGCATATTGTGATAATCCTTCGAGGTCTTCCAGGTAACCTCTTCTCGTGCGGTTTATCTCTTTTTCTGTATCGGTTGGATTTTCAGTGAATAAGTGTTTGTCCATGCCTCAAACTTGAAAGTTTTGTTCTTTTTGATTGGTAGAACTGAATTCCTTTTAATACTTTGCACATAGACTGAAATTTGTAAGGCAATGTGTAATTTTATGTGTGCATTTGCATATTCTGCAGTTAAAAATTTTAAAATTTGTAATATGGTGCAAAAAGTTAATATGGTCAGGGATGTATGAAGATCCGTGGTTTACGGAGTTTATCGATTGTATTTGTTCGTTGTGCCTGTAGGTAGTGGTAAGAGCTACTTAGCGAAGATGATACGTGACCTTGAAGTTGAAAATGGTGGTACTGCCCCACGAATTCACTCAATGGATGACTATTTCATCACTGAAGTTGAAAAGGTTTGTCAGTTCCATGATGTTAATGTTTTATGTTCTTTCTTGTAGTTCTCATGAATGCAAAAACTGTTCTTACTTGCTCATGAATATGTACGCAGAAAATTTATTGCTCTATAAGGTTTGTGTTTATTATTATTGTCACTGTATGGCATGCTAAGTTGCTAACAAGCATTGTTTTCTTCTCCAAAGATTGAGGAGAATGATGCTTCAAAGTCTTCTGGCTTTGTTAGAGGCAAGAAACCAACAGTAAAGAAGGTCATGGAGTATTGTTATGAACCTGAAATGGAGGAGGTAATGCTATTAATTATCTTCATAATAACAGATATTTAAAATGTTTTAGGGTATGAATTTTCACTGTTCTGTCATTGCGTTCAAGCATGGATGGAGTTTTCTTGTATAGGTTTCACTGAAATATTATGCCAATTATCATAGCATGTACATTTCTTTTGAATCTTAGATGAAGTTATTTTGTTATTTTGTCATAATATCTAGCCATCTGGCTTCCCAAATTTTGTCTCCTAATACATTTCTTTACTTTTGGAGTCTAGAGATTTTGATATCTCTGGTCATCTCTTGTATGAAAAGTGATAATAATTGCTACTGAATCCTTTCTCCTCTTGCTGTGTGTTATTTTCTTTTAACTTTTTCAATCCTTAATTTTTGTTGCATTCTCAAAATAGGCATATCGAGACAGCATGTTGAAGGCTTTCAAGAAGACGCTTGAGGAGGGACTTTTCACTCTTGTTATTGGTATGCGCTCTAAATTTAGAATCTCCTTTCAAGTAATGATAACAATCCTCATTTTCTTCACTTAATTATCATTACATTTAATAGTTTTTCTCCTTATATTGTAGCCATTTCAAGGATAGTGGCATTCTTGAATGTGCAATTCTTTCAAGATGGAGTAAACTCAAATATGTGTTGAAAATTTGTAGCTTTTGACATGGTTTCCTTTAGATTGATCATGTTGTGTTTTAGTCTATTGGTTTGATGTCTTATCTTTTGCATCTGATCCAAGTCAATGACTGGTTCCCTTGAGATGCTGGCTTGAACTATTGAGTGGATGAAAAAAGAAATGAAAATCTGTCTTTGTACTGTATTGTAATCATCATATTAATGTCTTCTAAGAAATCTTTAAACTATAGACTCGAATTAAGATAAACTGATTAAAGGTTCTGCTGGTTATCCTGGCTTGTTAAGGCATTCAACAACTTAAATCATCTAGTCTCATTATAGATTTAGTGGTCATGCAGTGCTTGTGCACTGCCTTCATTCTCACTAACTCCAGATGCAGTTTTGTTCGACAATTGACCCTTTTGTGCTGATATGTGTGCCTCCTCTTAGTGGATGACCGCAATCTGCGGGTAGCTGATTTTGCTCAGTTTTGGGCAATTGCAAAGGTATACACTCACTTCTCTCTTCTTCACAACCTCTACAAGTAATATGTTGTCATTTTCCAGTTTCCTGGGAATGTGTTAAGGTCTGTAGGTCTCATTCTCTTATGTGGGTTTCTTCAGTCATGAAAATTTAAAAATTGTGTGATTTGCTTCTAAAATTTTTCTTCTTTAGTGGTCAGGTACTTATAGGCATTCTTTAGTGGTCATTGTTCAGCTACTTAGTGTGCTGTTAGTTTTTCTTTCATCACTGTTACTTTTAGTAGCAGTCTTATATAATACATTACATTTTTCTCTCTCATAGGTTATGAAAATAAAAAATCGAATGAGTCATCTGGTTGTGCATATGGGTCATCCGGGTCATTTGGGTTTAGTTCTTTTTGTAGGTTGTGCTCTAAATTCCTGAGTCAAAAGTTTATTTTCCTTGTGTATTAGGTTCCAGTATCCATATTCATCCTTTGTAACCAAATGATAATAATGTTTTAGGGCTTTTACTTTTATGGTTCCTGGGTGAACCATCCTGTTGATTAGTGAACTCAAGGCTGTTGAAGGAATGTTGCTTTGGCATAGAAGATATCTAGACTAGCTAAGATTACTTATTACCTCATAATTATTTTTAGTTTATTCTTTGGAGTGACTTTTGGTTTCTCTTTTGCTTCTACCACCCGTTTAGATGTTCTTTCTTTTTCTTTCCCCCCTTATGTATTGCCTTGCTGTGGAAATCACTTGAGTAATGTACTCTGTATTTGTGATGAACTATAGATCTATGGAAGAAAACATCACTAATCAATTGGATGGGTCTTAGTATGTCACATTTGGTATACCTTCTTTCCAAATTTAAGGTTATTTGACTGCATGTCTTATTAACTTCACTTTGTCTGTGATACTCAGACATTGCTTAATCTTTTGCAACATAGCTGCTGGATCTTAAAAAAAATGCAAATGATCCTATATTACTGTATTTATGTCAGTTACATTATAAGCTTGCAATATAAAGTTTGCATGGATTGTCCAGAAGTTACAATCATTAGGTAATCTGTTAACATCGTGTATCTCTTTGACATCAGTTTCTCAAAAAGCCATTTGATAATCAAATGATTTGATGGATGATGTGCAAAGAATGAAAATGAGATATTCAGGATAATGGATGTTCTGTTGTTGAATTTGTGGTCCATATTGAGACTTTTTGGCAGGTCTTGGCACATTATGTTTTGAATTATTGGCAAATAATCCCAAAACTTTTGTTCAGTTACTATTATATAATCATGTATTTTAATCTGTTTTCTATTCAAGTTCCCCTCACCAAATGCCCCTTAAAGTTCTGTGTCTTTTATACATTCCAGAGGTTGAGGCAGATTTTTCTGATATCAGCATATTTTTTTCATTTAACAATTATCTATCAGTTTCAAATTTCTGTTATGATCTCTGTCAAATGCTTTGCTCACTGCCTCTTGTTTTCTTTTTCAGAGATCTGGCTATGAAGTTTACATATCAGAAGCTACATATAAAGACCCTGCGGTTAGTTTATATGTAGGATAGTTTATTAATAAGATTGTGTGTGCTTTTTGATATTCGTAGTTACTTTGATTGGCCATTAATGCTTCACCATCTATAAAGAAAAAAATGCATGAATCATAAATTAGGCTGGAGCTCACAGCATCATGTTGATAATCCTGTGCAATTCCAGGGCTGTGCAGCTAGGAATGTCCATGGTTTTACCCTAGATGAAATAAAAAGCATGGCTGGGCAGTGGGAAGAAGCTCCAACATTATATTTGCAACTGGATATCAAGGTATGTTATGTAATATTTAACAAAATTGGAAACCTTCTGCTGCTGCTTTTGGCTAATGGACCTTAATCCTCTGCTATTTTGCTGGTATAAGTCGTTATTCCATGGGGATGACCTGAAGGAAAGTGGAATTCAAGAGGTAACTGATTGTCATTTCATACTGATGAACTTTTTATGTTAATTTGAAATCTTTGTCATAGCCTCTTAATAATAGAGAAAATTTTCAATCTATCTATTTTGTTTGTTCATTATTTGTCTGCATTTTCTTTTTTCCTGATTATCATTTATCAGTCATAATAATATTAATGGACACTCATATGTGATGTTTATTGAACTATGTATTATCTTAACGAAATCTCTGTGTTAAACCCAGTTTTTCCACTGGCAACTAGAAAGTCCAAGGATTTCAGTTGATCAACCGCAAATTATGAGTTCCAATCTAGATTCTGTCACATGCATTAGATTGCTATACTTCCTGCTCCAACATAAAAGCTTGTCACTAACATCATTTTGACTGTGGATTGCATCCATATATGTCATCCTTTTGCATAATAATATGTGAAGGTTAGAATTGTGGGTTCATTTCTCTTTGGTTGCAAGTATAATTTGCTGTAGTGAATAGGAAACAGATGCTTTAGTAGAAAGGGAAGAATGTAATATTCTATGAAAGTTTAAGCATTTCGCAGAAAATAATTGGGAAATGTGGAGGTAAACTATATGGTTTACACATAGATATGTGTGTTTCCAGTATGTGGACTGGAAAAGAAATGTCCATGGCTTTGTGCATATCTATGTGTGTTGGAAATGTATAGACAAATTTATAGAAAGGTAATTAAAAGAGTGTCTTTCTTAAATAGAGGATATTAGAAAGTAATAAGTGAAACTTTTGTTTTTTAAGATTTCTTAAATTTATCATTGTGGATATAATCTGAGCCAAACTACACTAAATGCCAGTGTTTGTCTGTCTTATATTGTGTTTGGAGCAAATAGTTAACGCATTAATTATGTAGCATAGGGAGGAAACTTAGTCAGTGAGTGCTACAGAAATTTTGACTAAATTTTGTTCTTATGTCAAATCTTTCAGATTGATATGGATACTGAAGATGGAACCTCTGATGATAATTCATCTGGATCACAGGAAAGAAAGGCTGAGAAGATGAGAGCCTCTGCTTTCGAGGATGATGCACCCCAAGGTACATTTTCTATTATCTTCACAATGATCACAAATATAGTTTTGGTTGAATTGCTTTCTTTATAGCATATATACAAAAGACTCGTATTATTATTATTCTAAATCTTTTCTATATTTTCCCTGATTGAGCAATTATCTTATCTGATTGCTGTAAATTCTTCAAAACTTGCTCAATTCTCCTATTGACCCTATCATTTGGACTTCAGTTCATGCTGAAGGCAGAAAGAGATGGGATGCTGAAAAGGACCATCCAGAAGGAGGCATGAAAGAATTACTTAAAAGTAAATGGTCACATGATTTAGATGAAGATGATGCAGATAGATCTGCAGGGGCGAAGAGCGACGTAAGTGCTCTTTCTGGGTTAATTCAAGCATATGGGAAGCAAGGAAAATCTCTGCGCTGGAGTGACCAAGTAATTATAATGTTTATGACTTCTGCTCTCTAGTGTTAATGCTATGCCTTCCCTATCTTATTGACCATATTAGATGTGGACAAACTAAAGGTGCAATAAATATTAAAGAAAGATTACAAACTGGGTTGTCTCATTCACTTTGAAAGCCGAGAGCATTTGATGCAAAAAACATGTTATGCACTGATACATTGAATGCGAATAGTAAGCATGATGCTTTTAATCCTAAATTGTATTAAGCATCTGAATCTCCCATATGTCTATGGAGGCCCTTCTGTAGTCTAGAAAATTTCTCGCAATATGAGGGCTGGAGCCAATCACTTTAAGCATTAGCTACCGGCATCTGATTGCCCATGTATTTTTTGGTTGAAGATCGTAGTGTTTGATTTTGAACTAATTGGAATGTGTATGTTCTCAAGCCTATTATTTGCTGTGGATGGACTTGCGAAATTTGCTTTTGGGTTCATCTCTTCCCATTACAAATTATTTGCATTATATCATGAGAATGTTAATGTTAGTTTACTTATTTTTTTATCCTTCTCTTCTTTCTATCATTATGCTCGTCCAGGTTGGCAATACTGGATTTTCTATAGGTGCAGCAAAGAAAACCAGCAAGTCTTTAGTGATTGGACCAGGTGCCGGATACAATTTGGTAAGTTGTGTTTCTTATGTCACAATATTATTTGAATTCTGATGAGTTTGCTTGATCAGTTTTTTGTTCCATGTAGCATAGAATTTGGTTTCAGCTGTACCAGGTTTTTATTTTATTATTATTATTTTTTTAAATATATTTTCTGGAAAAGGTTCCTGCAGAGGATTTTATTAACTTATTTAATTAAATCATTCATAAATACACGCCACTAACACTTGCTTGTACATGATGCACAACGTTGCAAGTCCTATAATAATGCTCTAGCTGCTGCATTTCACACCAAGCCAGCTTTATAACTGTGATTATGATTCATATATAATAATTTGAACACCTGCAGAAATCCAACCCATTACCTAAAGATGGAGGTCCAACATCAACTCGAGGGATTGAGGAGTTGAGGGGGCAGAGTGTTTTCCAGGAACGACTCCGAGCGGAGCGTGAGTCATTTAAAGCTGTTTTTGATAAGAGGAGAAGGCGAATTGGTGGACTTAATTTGGAGGAGGAATAAACATAGATTTTGGAAAATTCCACCTTCAAGCCGTTTTTGATACTCAATTTTTTTTTCTCTAAAGGATTCACATCAATCTTGTCTGTAATAGTTAGTTTCAGGAGAAAAAAGTGCAGTTATTCGCCCTGTATTCGTGTAATATAAGCATAATCACAGCTATTTGATTAGTGGAAATAAAAATGGCGTCGAAGTCTGTGACTGCTTGATGCTATTTTTCTTGTAATGACAATCTTATGCAAAGTGGATTGAGAAACAAGAAAACTTTGAGATGATTCTATTGGGCCTGATGTATATAGTGAATCTAAAAGGATGATTTTATTTTGACAATCTTTTTTTTTGGATTAATTGGCTCTTGCGAGGGAAGGGATTTAAATTCGAGACTTCATAGTTATTGATATAACTCTATTACTAATTGAGTTATATCAATTTAGTGAGTGGGGAATTTGCATAACTTCAATTGCCAAGGTAACGACTTTATTTTATGGGTTCGAATAAAAAAGTTACTTCTCGTGGAAATAACATTTGTAAAGCAGAGAATAAATGATACGTGTCACTGTGACAGCCAGTCAACTAGCAGATATAAAATGTCAAAAATGAATTAGTGGTCATTTGGGTCATCTCATTACCATACCAACACCGCATCGTGGTAGGTGCTTCCCTCTCGCTCATGGCAACTGCTGCTGTAGCCAAGCATTGTCTTGCACGTTTCATGGATTTAGAATCAGCTAAATGCAGTCTTTCTGGCCAACCAATTTCTACCAAGCAATCACTCCATCTCTTTCACAATGTAAGCCGCTTGTAACATTCTTTTACTTCTTCAAAGATTCACTTCGTTCTTGCAAAAATCTAAAATGTTTTGCTTGACTTTACATAAGATAGAACAGAGATATCAGTCATGTTCAGTGTCCATGAATGGGTGCCAAAGTGACCCGAGAGTGCCCATTGGGACCATTGAAACTAAAACATTTCCAGCATTACCGTCTCCTGCAATGGCTATGGAGACTCTCAATTTTGCAATTTCTGATATTAAAGCTAATCCTCCACTTTTGACTTCAGGGATTATACGTCTCCAGGTATGTTTTTGACTTTGCGATGCCAAATTCAGTAGACTACAGTATGTAGAAATGTATTATTGGTGTGGATTTCTTATCTGAAATGTGCTAGACTTTTATGGAGAAATGGGTTTATGCCACGTGGCTGGTGGTATCGGATGGGAGGCATCTTCCCTTCATGGTGCTCTACGTTTGGACATGCCATGCTGTGCAAATTAAAAATGGCTTCTTTTTTTTTTTTTTTTGTCTAAATATATTTTTAAAGACTTTGTAAGAGATTAAAAGAGAAAAACAAATATTTCTTTCTGCATACAACCATTTATTGTTCACCTTTTAGCAAGTATTAAATATTGGACTAGAATTGAATCAAGCCGTCAGCATCCGAATTACTTAGAGTTGGGCTCAATGACCCTCTCTTGAATTAGTTTAGTAAAACATTATCTTGATATATACATCATAATTAATACAATATTTTATATATTTTTTTAAAAAATAAATATTTTATACTTTAGTATTAGATGATTAACACATGTTTTATCATTTAAAACTAATTATTATGGGTCAGTCATTTATCAATTTAGTATATAAATGGAAATATACTAAGTCCAAATAAGAATTTTTTATACTTTTATTAAATAAAACTTAACTTGATAATTTCATCAACTAAATGTTTGTGGAAATTTTACTAAAATAAAAATTAGAAATTTTATTGAATGTTATCAATTTTATGATAAATACACAATATTTTAAATTTATTTGTGAATAAATATAATTTGATTATTTATGTTTATTAAATTTATTTATTATACGGTAGTGACAAATAAGTGAAACTAGCGGCTAACTAGAATTGTTTGCAGCTCACATGCATATTCGTTCTTCAGAATTTATCATAAAATTTGCTAATATCATATCTAGAAACTAAGAGAAATTATTGGGTAAAAAAATACAAATGGAGCAATTGAAATTTTCTTTGTTTCTTTTCCCAAAAGAAATCTTAGCATTCCAAGGAAAATAAATTGTCTAATTGCTTGAAGTTACCAATATTAATTTACACATAGGGCCAAACGTGTTTTTGTTACTGAGGCCAAATGTGAAGCAGCCACCCTAACTTTTCTCTTCTCTCAGAAACTTGTACTGAGCTCTGCCAAACTTTCCAGTTTATGGTTTACAGGCACTCCTGATCACTTTTCAGTTCACGTTAATTTTTGATTGAAAGGTACCAATCAAACAGCAAATTGAAGCAATTCAATGGCTCCATGCACAGCACGACCTTCTTCCACGCTGCTTCTTCTCAGGCAGAAGCAGAAGAAAGGATGACACCGATCTTTTCCTAGACTTCAACGGTGGAAATGGCAGTGTCCATAATTTAGTGAGTGTAGCTGGTGTAGGCTCTGCTGTCCTTTTTACGCATATCCATCCTTTCTCCTACAATGACTGGAAGTCCATAAAGAGGTCAAACAAAAAGCAACTAGTAATTTTATAATTTGCATGTTTTATTATTCTTATATATTTATTATTTGTGTCGGTTTAACTATGAAGGTTCTTATCAGCCAAATGTCCTTTGGTTCGTGCTTATGGTGCAATTCGATTTGATGCAATGGCTAACATATCATCTGAGTGGGAATCCTTTGGTTCATTTTACTTCATTGTTCCTCAGGTAAAGCAATTGCTTTGCTTCCTTTCAATTTTAATTCATATTATGTTTAGAAGATCATGTCCTTGTTGCTAGTTATATAAGACTTGTTTGCTAGATACTACAAATGACAGGTTGAGTTTGATGAGCTTGAAGGAAGTTCGATGCTTGCTGCAACTATTGCTTGGGATAATGCCCTTTCATGGACATGGGAACAAGCCATTGATGCACTTCAACTTACCATGAGTCAGGTTTCCTACAGTTTTTCGCAGTTACTGGATCCGTCACATGCTAGTTAAACATGGAAATTAGACCATTTTGTTTAATACAATATCAATGCAGATTTCTTCTACCGCTGTAAAGTTGTGTAAAGAATTCAGTAGAACATTCATTTTGAACATTAATCACTTTCCCAGTAAGACTTACTGGGATCTTGCCGTGAAGAGAGCTTTGCAGATAATAAATAGAAGAAGCTCACCTCTCACAAAGGTATAAACTAAGAGTAGAATTGTGTCATAATTGTATCTGTATTATCTAGCTTGCAGTTCCTTTTCCTGCCATAAGAATGGACGTTAGTAACCTTCTTTTGCCTAGAAATAATTCTTGTTAACGTTCCATTAGTCTTTGATCTATCAATCATGCCTTGAAATTTAGGTTGTACTTGCACGTAGTAGCAGAGTTGTAACTGCTAACGACATCGATCCCATAACATGGTTAGCTTGTTTGCAGGTACTTTTATCTTTATAATTGTTCTGTGAATCATCAATTTTACAAATTATAAGTGATAAGTAGGACGCTTAAAATTCATTTACAGGTCGAAGGAGAGAATGCTTATCAATTTTGTCTTCAGCCTCCTAATAGTCCAGCATTTATTGGGAACACGGCAAGTAATCGTTAATCTTTTATCCCTTCCACAAATAATGCGGTGGTTTATGTACTTATATCTATAAACTTCTTCTCTATCTGCGAATTTCTGAACATGCCAATAAAACTGATTTTGCATGTTTTTAATGGTCTAGGCTGCAAATTTATCATGTTGCAATAAACTGGATTTTGAAGTCAAAAGTCTTCTCTTCTGATTCCTCAAATTTTTTAAGTTAATTGATTTATTCAGTAATATTTAAGACTTAAATTTTCACATCCAATAGAGATCAATTGGCCCTGTTCTAGTTTTGACTTGTACGAACTTTATGAATAGCCAGAGCAACTACTTCACAGAAAATGGTTAGGAGTTAGTAGTGAGGCACTGGCAGGAACCCGTGCCAGAGGCGGATCAAAGGCTCTAGATCTTCAAATAGAGCTCGATTTACTTTCCAGGTTTATTGGTATTTTTCACTTGATCAATTATTGAGTCATTGTACTGTAAATGATGTTAAATGCTTCTGAGGCTAATTTATATATCACTATGCGTTATCCTTCATTTCAGTCCCAAGGACCATCTTGAGTTTGCCATAGTCCGAGACAGCATAAGAAGAAAATTAGAGGCAAGTTCAGTTTCTAGTGCCCTTACTATATTTTTACCGTCTTGACAGTTCTCTTTTCTATATGATGACGATGGACTATAGCAGTCCAAGTGATATGTATGATGATGAGATAAATATTATCAATTATGCTTATCTGATATTCTCATCCTGGTTCAACTGACCTGAGACCTTTGCAGTGGATACATAAGTAACTACTATCCAACATGAAGAAAAGGAAAACAAAATAAATGGAATGAAATGTACACTTCTTACACTATTCTGCTTTGCAGGCAGTGTGTAGCAGAGTTGTAATTGAACCGAATAAAGCAATACGAAAATTCTCAAGAGTCCAACATTTGTATGCTCAGTTGTCAGGAACATTAAGGAGTGAAGACGATGAGGTAAAGGAACACACATATCTCTGATAAAGAAATTCCCCCTTAAATACATGTAAGATGAGTATTTTATTTATATTCCCCTTGTATGTTGTAAAGATTTTTTTATGTTTTTTACCTTGACCTTTTTCTGTTTGTGCATTTTGTTTTTATTTGATAATGGAGAGTTATTGTTGCATAGGAACTGATTCATTACCCTTGTTCTTTAATGAATAAATAATTTCCATTCTTCTCTTTCTTTTCCAGTTCGACATCTTGTCTTCTCTTCATCCAACTCCTGCAGTTTGTGGATTTCCAACAGAAGAGGCACGCCTTTTAATTGCAGAAACTGGTGTGTGCATCTATCACTCTAATTTTCTTTCCTTTTCCTTTTTTGCCATTTCAGTGGAACTACTTTTTGAGTTTTGAATTTTTTGTCTGATAAATCGTCCTAAAGTCTTCTTGTCTGCGGAGGTGAATTCATTTGTTTCCTCTAGTGTCAATTTTATGCAAATGTCTTAATTTGATCTTGCAAAAGAAATCAGATGTAAGGAAGTGTTATTTCTATAATGTAAGAGTGAGTTTCATATGCTCTCAAGTAAGTCTCATCTCATCCCACCCAACTTATCAAAAGTGATGTACAAATTATTTGTTCATATAAACAATCGAGTAATAGCACATTAATCACGGATATTACCTCTCGAATTGGTTGTAGTGATGATGAAGGGTGGGAATACTCTACCATGAATGAGCATGTATGTAAATGAAGTTTTACTGTGTCTCCATCTCTTGCATTTTCACGAAAAATTCTGAAGGCCTGTCTCTGGGTACTGTGAACTGTAAGAGTCTTGTTAAGTCGTACTAATAAATGCTCTTCTTATCTGGACCAAGACAAATGGGTAAATCTATTATAAATTGTAGCACTATCAGTCTTATGTCAGAAGACAATAATTTTGATAGGCATATAAGAATCCTTGCTCTTTTCTTGGCCAGGCATACTTTTGACTGACCAAATCCTGATGGCTGATTATCTGGTGCCCAGGAACTTAGGTTTGCTGACAACACATGAACATTCTTGTTTATTTTCAAAACTTTTTTGCAGAAGTATTTGATAGAGGAATGTATGCTGGTCCTGTTGGCTGGTTTGGAGGAGGAGAGAGTGAGTTTGCTGTTGGCATCAGGTCAGCATTGGTAGAAAAGGTCAGCTATTTTCTTCATTGGGTTGCTATGTTGAGTAAGATTGAATCTGTCAACAGAATCTCAGACATTATAACTAGATTGAGCAGTCACTTCTCCAAATTTTCTCATAGCATATTGTGCTGATGTTTCCTGACAATTTTGAACTCTAGGGCTTTGGTGCATTGATCTATGCTGGGACAGGGATAGTAGAGGGAAGCAATCCATCTTTAGAATGGGCTGAACTGGAACTGAAGACATCTCAGGTTTATGTTTTTCCTTGTTTTATATCCATCCATTATACAACTTACGATATAATGCATAGTTTGCGTGGAATGACCGGCAATTGCTAATTTTCTTTTACTTTTTTCCTTGATTTAGTTTGCTGGACAGTTCTCCAAATTGCTTATAACGTGAGATCCCAACAAGGGAAAAAAAATAAATTTGGGGCGAATAAACTGTCAAGGTCTGTTCCATGGATGGATTCTTTTTTATTCCCATACAAAAGCAATTTGTTGCAGATTGTTTGGTTGTCTGTACAAGAAAAAAAGTAACAAGCTCAGTCTCGTTCTATGTCTGGAACTTCTGGAGTTCCAGTAGCGGCAAACAAAGTCACTGTTATATATATATATATATATTGTTAACTTTATAATTTTTGAAGCTACTTTAGTTATATTTTGTCCTAGTCTTTAGGCAAATAAAATATCAGTCCTTGTTTTAAGGCAAATAAAGTAGTCAATAATCAGTTTAGATAATCTTGATTTGTAGCAGATTTTCTGCATTTTAATTTCAAAATCCTACTGTATAAATAGTTGGCTTGGCTATTCAATAAATTATATAATTTCTACAAGTTCTTAAAAATATTTTCAGTTCTAGCTTACCAACAAATTAGTATCAGAAATATATCTTAAAGAATTTGTGAAATCAAACATTTAAAAAAAATATAAACACAAAACCACAACCATTAAAAACATTCATTGCAATTGCTCCTCCAATTTTTTACGACAAAATTATCAAGGATGGGTTGTTAGAATGGAAGCCTATTTTGATGCTATTGATGTGTGGGAAGCTGTAGAACAAGAATATGAAATTCCTCCTTTACCAAACAATCCAACTATGGCTTAGATAAAAGAATCACAAAGATCGGAAGCAGCGAAAATCCAAAGCCAGAGCTAGCTTGTTTGCAGCAGTCTCAACTTCTATTTTTAATAGAATAATGACCACGAAAACTGCCAAAGAGATCTGAGATTTCTTAAAGGAGGAGTATAAAGGAGACGAAAGGGTCAAAGGTATGAAAACATTGAATTTATGCAGAGAATTTGAGTTGGAAAAAATGAAAAAATCCGAGACAATCAAGGAGTATTCTGATAGACTGTTTGGCATTGTCAACAACATAAAACTCCTTGGCTCTGATTTCTCTAATTCTAGGATTGTGCAAAAACTCCTTGTCACAATTCCTGAAAGATTTGAGACTACAATCTCATCTTTGGAAAACATGAAAGACCCGTCAACCATCATCTTAGCAGAATTGTTGAATGCTTTGCAGGCGCAGGAACAAAGGAGACGCATGAGACAAGGAGGAACAATAGAGGGTGCTCTTCAAGCCAAATCACAAAGCTACAATGGTGGCAAGAGCAAGAAAAAGATGTAGAATAAAAACAAGCAGCCTGGAGGTTCTACAGATGATAACAAAAAAAACAACAATCCTCAAGTTTTTCCATGTTGTCCTTTCTGTAAAAAGACCAATCACCCACAAAAAAGGTGTTGGTGGAGGCCGGATGTGAAATGTAATAAGTGTAGACAGTTAGGACATATGAAAAAAAAATATTTAGGTCTCCACAACAAGAAGGAGAAGCTAAGGCTGCTCAAAATCCACAAGATGGCGAGCAAATATTTGTGGCATCCTGCTTCACCACCAACAGCTCAACCGAAAGCTGGCTTATAGATAGTGGTTGCACAAACCACGTGTCTTATGATCATGAACTCTTCAAAGAGCTTCATCCAACTGCTGTCTCTAAAGTCAGAATTGGAAATGGGGCATATATCCGTGTAAAAGGCAAAAGAACAGTGGCAATTGAAGGTCACACAGGTTTGAAATTTATTTTTAATGTCTTATATGTGCCTGAAATTAATCAAAACCTTTTGAGTGTTACTCAGTTGTTGGAAATAGGATATAAAGTTTTGTTTGAAGACAAAAACTGCATAATCAAAGATGCAGAAAGCAGAGACGTGTTCAAAGTCCATATGAAAGACAAAAGCTTTGCCTTAGACTTAATGCAAGAAGAGCAGGCTGCTGTACACAAAAAAGATAATAATACTTTGCTTTGGCACAAAAGGTTGGGGCATTTCCACCATGTCAATATACTTTTTATGAAGAAAAATAATCTTGCAAAGGGCTTGCCTCAATTGGAAAAGGAGCTACCTGCATGTGAAAGTTGCCGATACAGGAAACAAACAAGGCTCCATTTTCCACAAAATAAGGCTTGGAGGGCTGTCCAGAAATTACAGTTAGTAGACACTGATGTAGAAGGGCCCATCAGAACACCATCATTGAACGACAGTAAGTACTACATTGCTTTCATTGATGATCACACAAGAATTTGCTGGATTTATTTCATGAAGTTGAAATCTGAAGTTGCTGACATTTTTTAGAAGTTTAAAGCTTTCGTGGAAACTCAAAGTGTTTGAAAGATGCAGGTGATTTGATTTAATAACAGAGCTGAATATACTTCCGAAAAATTTAATAAATTTTGTCAAGATGCAGGCATCGAGCATCAGTTGACAGCACCTTACACTCCCCAACAAAATGGTGTGGTAGAGAGAAAAAATAGAACAATTATGGAGATGGCAAGATGCTTAATTCATGACAAAGGGCTACCGAAGAAACTTTGGGCAGAGGCGGCAAACACAGAGGTTTATCTGCTAAATAGACTTCCAACTAAAGCTTTGCATAAAAGAACTCCATTTGAAGCATGGTATGGCTACAAACTAGAATTTATTAACTTGAAAGCTTTTGGTTGCTTGTGTTTCTCTTATATTCATCAAGTTAAGAGAGACAAATTGGACAAAAAAGCAAAACCTGAAATTTTTATAGGCTACAGCTCATCCTCAAAGCCTTATAGAATCTACTTGCCATACCACAATAAAGTCATAATCAGCAGAGATGTACAATTTCATGAGTTAGATAGCTGGAGTTGTGATGCTGAAGAAAAGATTGAGCTTCATGAGGAAGATGATGACATAGATCATGAACCTATTAGAGGAACTCGATCACTTTCTGACATCTATCAAAGGTGTAATGTTGCTGTGATGGAGCCTGCAGGGTATGAAGAAACAGCAGCTGATAAAAAATGGATGGCTGCAATGAAGGAGGAGCTTAGTATGATTGAAAAGAATCAAACATGGGAACTAGTGGACAGACTAAATCACAAAAAAGCTATAGGAGTGAAATGGGTTTATAGAACCAAATTCAATTCTGATGGTTCTATAAACAAGTACAAGGCGAGGCTGGTCGTCAAGGGGTATGCTCAAATGTTTGGGGTATATTTTTCAAAGACTTTTGCTCCGGTTGCCAGGATAGATACTGTACAAATGTTATTGGCCCTTGCTGCACAAAAAGGTTGGCTTGTACATCAAATGGATGTCAAATCAGCATTTTTAAATGGGTTTCTAGAGGAAGAAATATTTATTGAACAACCACAAGGTTTTGCAATTCAAGGAGAAGAAGGGAAGGTGTATCGGCTGAAAAAGGCCATGTATGGCTTAAAACAGGCGCCAAGGTCTTGGTATAGAAGAATTGATGCATACTTGCTGGACTTAGGTTTTGAAAAATGCCTAAGTGAACTTACTTTGTATATCAAGAAGAGTGGTGATGAAATACTTATAGTGTCTCTTTATATTGATGACCTGCTTGTAACAGGAAGTAAATTGGAGCTGATTGGCAAGTTCAAATAGGAGATGAAAGAGGTCTTTGAAATGACAGATCTTGGAGAAATGATATTTTTTCTTGGTATGCAGGTACAACAAAAACAAAATAAAATTTTTGTAAGCCAGCAAAAATATGCAAAAGAAGTCCTCAACAAATTTAACATGGAAGCATGCAAGCTGACTGCAACTCCAATGAATCAAAAGGGAAAGTTTTCGAAAGAAAATGGAGCTAAAAAAGTTGATGACAAACTGTATAAAAGTTTAATTGGCTATTTGATGTACTTGACAGCAACCAGGCCAGACATCATGCATGCTGTGAGTTTGTTATCAAGATATATGAACTGTGCTAATGAAATTCATTTACAAGTAGCAAAAAGAATTCTGAGATATGTAAAAGGCACGGTTGATTATGGCATAAAGTTCAGTCAAGTTGAAAATTTCAGTCTCCATGGTTATTCAGATAGCGATTGGGCTGGATGTGCTGATGATATGTGTAGTACCTCAGGTTACTGGTTTAGTCTTGGTTCTGGAATTTTTTCCTGGTGTTCAAAGAAACAAGAAATTATTGCACAATCCGCAGCAGAAGCAGAATATGTGGCAGCTACTGCTGCTGCAAATCAAGCATTCTGGATTAGAAAACTTTTGACAGATTTGCATATGGAGCAAGAGGAAAGCATATTTGCATATTTGTGGACAACCAAGCTGCAATATCAATAGCTAACAACTCGGTGTTCCATAGCAGAACAAAACACTTCAAAATAAAATTCTATTTTCTTCGTGATGTTCAAAAGGAAGGAGAAATGCAACTGGTTTACTGCAGTATAGAAAACCAATATGCTGACATTTTCACAAAGGCATTGCCTAAAGCCAGATTTGAGTTCTTGAGGCAAAAGCTTGGAGTTTGCAGCTCCAACATCAAGAAGGAGTGTTAACTTTATGATTTTTGAAGCTGCATTAGTTTCTTTACATGTATTGTATCATTGTTTGTGCGTTGTGAGTTTGCATATGGTAATGTCTATTGTCTTCAGAAAAACTAATTGATTTAGGTTGTCTATTGTTTTCGCCAGAATAACCAGTGCACAAGACTTTCCTGGTTTTAGAAACAACATAGTGTTTGCAAATCTGGATGGTAAATGTGAAAGGAGGAATAATACACACAAAAGGTACTTGAGGAACAAAACTGCCATTAGCATTAGCCAACACGACAATGATAGTAGGCCTAAATCACAAGAAAATCACAATATGTTTGTAAAACTTGCTCTCTAAACTAAAACTCTGCTTCAGAAACAGGGTTCACCTACAGCTTCTCCTTGATCAATGTCAATTTTGTCAGCAAGGTTTTTGTTTTTTGCAATGAAGAGCTCCAGCATAACGAGTGAGCCTGTGGACAAGTGTCCCCGGCATTGCATGTACCTCCTCCTTCCCGTGTGTCTCTATCGGACTACCAGATTCAACAAAGAAAGCTCCATTCAGCATCAGATCTCCCTCTGATCTCCAATTCCATGATTTCCACTCACTTTCGGGCTCGACATTCCTCTTGGTGACCTAATTGAACTCACAAATCATTGGTGCATAGTCCACACTAGGATTGCCTAGCAACATACTTATTAAGGTATATAAATAGAGCGAACCGGTTAATGGAAGTATACCTGTTTGCAGTCTGGATCAGGGGGTGCAAGAAAGCGGTTACCCTGGCTAATGATGGTGGGGTGCTCGCTACCACCGATGGCATACATTTCCCAGCTGGTGTAGTCATTATTTACCACATGGGCAAGTCCATACCGAACCCTAGGCATTCTTTGTACCAGTTTACGATCAAAGTGGTTAAAAGCCACTGTTACTTGCATCACTGAATCTGCCGAGAACTTATTATTTCCACCTAATAGCATTACCTATACATACACACACACACTAATATATGCACATGAAAAACAGCAAGCAAGTTCTTATGAAAATGAAATATGGAGCTTACAGTGTTATGCCGGGTAAAGTGGCAGTTAGAGATGGTGATGGCAGTGGATGCCATTATAGCATCAATAAGGCCATCAGTGCAATTAGAGATGGAGACATGATCGATCCAAATATTATTGGATCCGTAAATGGAGATCCCGTCTCCATCACTAGCAGTTCTCTTTCCAAAGTGTGTTTCTGAGTCTCTAATCTTGCCACCGCTACCACCTCTGATATCATGAATGTGGATGCCATGAATGATGATATTTCTCGCGTACTGTATAGTAATTTGAGCACCACAGCTGATATGCACATTAGCCCCACGGCCGTCAATGGTCTTATTAGAGTTTATAATTAGCTCTTGGCTTAGAGTGATCACCATGTCCCCTGCGAATGTTATCCAGAGTGGCCTGTCCTGGATTACTCCATAGCGCAATGTACCTTCTCTCGGGTTCACCAAGTCATCATCGGATGGGTCCGTCACGACGTAGTAATCCCCGTCCTTGCCTCCGGTGGTCATCCGGCCGAACCCTAGGGCACAACCAGCCAGCTTCTTGCGGTTACTAGCCCAGTTTGCATCACACCTCCAACATCGGTCAATAGGATTTGTGGCATGACATGGTCTTTTATGTTGGCTTAGTTGACTGCTAGTGCTACTGAAGTCATTTAGGGACCTACATCAACATACTCCAAACTATTTATATATGCAACATATGTATGTATATATGAAATTCAAACGTGTTAAGATATTACTTCATAAGATAACACTAATAATCTCTCTCTGTGTATATATATATATATATATATATATATATGCATGAAACTTGGGTTGGGATCGACTTACTTGGCAACTTCCTTATTGAAATGGTTAACGATGTCTTCAGGATTGGGGTGGTAGGCCTGTAGAGCAGCATGCGAAGCCTCTTTGGCTCGCTGCTGCCAGACTTTGTCAAAATGAGCAATGTTGGCTTTCAAGGTAGGAATTATGGTAGCAAATGCAATAACAAGCAACTTTATGTACTTCACAGTTTCCATTTGGAACCTCAATCAAACGTAAATAAATGTATAAACAAAGGGAAAAAGAAAAGGAGATATGGAGAGTGTGTGTGTGTGTGTCTCCCTCTCTCTGCTTTCTCTTTGTATTGAGTATATATAATTGAAATTTAAAATTCAATAAGAGAAGATGTTATCGAGTAAATTTGAATTTGGGATTGGATAAAATAAATTAAAACCAAACTTCTTAGGAGATGACAAAATTAAAATATAGTGGAAAAACAAAGTATGAATTGAGGACGCTATTAAAACATTGGTTATCATAAGAGTTGGACTACAATGGGCTTTTATTATTATTATTTACAAATACATTTTTAGTGTAATACACATGCATTTTTTATTTATTTTAATTATAATAAAATTTTGCACTTGACTCAATAAAAAGTCAATTTATTTTTTTATTTTTATCAAGTGATTATAGGATTTTAGATTGAGAACATTTTCAATGTTAATAATAAGTAAATTAATCGTGTAATAATTTATTTTTTTTTAAAAGAAAACAGATAATCTAAATTTATTTAGAGTGTTAAGGGTATTTTTGGTTATCTACTCAATTTTGTGGATATATCCTTGTAGACTAATCAAACTGAACGATTGAACATTTCAAGGATTTGTTATATTTCAATGAAAGAAGATAAAGTTGTATTCATGAACTACCTTCTTTTCTTTTTTTTCTTTTTCTTTTTTTTTTAAATAAAGAAACACTTCATTAAGATAAATTAGTTGTATTCATGAATTACCTTCTTAGATAATCACTTGCTTAAAGAGTTAATATTCAAGGCATAAGTTATTTCTGACAAGAAAGATACCTTAAAACTAAAAATTAAACAAAATGTTCTTTAGTATTGTATCAGTTTCACAGGTTTTTGGACCTAAGAAAAGCAAGGAATAGTCTTTTTCCTCCTTGTTACAACTTAGACAGTATTCAACTTTACAGGACATGCATGATCCAAAACTTGAATTCTCCAACAGGAAAAGTTTGGAATAACCATGCATATTTCCACAAAAAAAGCTATGTGAACTTGGCCATATATTTATAAAATCTGAAACAGTAATTTATGAATCCATAGTCATCTATAAATGGAGGATTTCAGACATTATTATCTTCACAAAGAATATCATCCTTAAAACGAGCACATATCTCTTTGCAAAGACAAGTTCTTGACAAGGCTTAACAATGGAAAATGTTAAAGGTAAAAGAGGAGGGGTTGGTGAAAGATCTCGGTCTAGAGACCATGTAGTTGAAGAGTTTGTTCCTTCTGCAGTTTGGACAGAGGACTCAGATTGCCATTTTCTTCTTGTTGATCTTCCTGGTATTACTTTGCCATCATTTAATTTCTGTCTGGTTTCAATCTTTAATCAATTCCATTCCGTTAATTATTCTATTATATGGAAAACGATTCTTGATTTCCTGGTGCAATGTCTGTTTCTTTTATTTGAAATATGATAATTATACCAAAACAACTAAAGCCGAACATAGTTTACTAATCATACCATAACAAAACAATGTATATAATTGATTGTAGATTTTGAAAAAGAAGAAGTGAAGCTTCAAGTTGATCAGTCAGGCCAAATAACAGTGAGTGGAGAAAGGCTTGTGAACAGCAACAAATATATATATTTTGAGAAAGCATTTAAATCACCAGAAAATTCAGATATTAACAAGACCACCCAGAAATTCGATGGTGGGATTCTCTATGTAACTCTCCCAAAAAAACCACAAGTAGAAAAGAAAGAGCCCAATGACGAGGAAGGCGTCGCCAAAGATTATGATGACATGCAAGAAAAGGAGGAGAAGACCTGCGGTGATCATGAGAGATCAGGGGAGAGTAATATTGATGGAGAACAGATCCAAAAGAAGGAAAAGAGCAAGAAAGGCTCGCGTATAGATGGTTTCGACAAAGAGATTGTAGAGAAATGGGAAGGAGAGTGTTCGCTATTAGAAAAGGCGACGAAGATACTATGCAAAAACAAAGAGGTTTTGCTTACGGCAGCCATAGCATTTTCGTTGGGGATGTTAGTGTCGCGTAAATTAGGTTCCAATCAGCAAGAATGAGCAAACTTTGCTTATGACTAACACTCTAGTTATCCTTTTATTCTGCTTCTCTGTCTGCACATGCGATGTGCTGCATATTTATTGGGTAATTCTCCATCTCTAAAATTGATTATTTCTTCAATCTCTAAATATTTAGATAATTAGTCTCCTCTCCCCTTTTAAGATAATCGATTTTCTTTTTCTGATTTAATATTCATTATAAAAATTAATAAACTCCTAAAAATTTGTATGGACCGGTGAAAAGAATTCAACTTTTTATAAATTAAATAATTTCAAATAAAATACTTACTATAATTTAACGACCAGATTGTTAAAAAAAGTATATGAAAGAAAAGGGATCGTCAATGTACAGATATACATAGAATAGTGGATTAATGGTATCAATTTTCAAACATACTTTAACAGCTAATAAGAATTAGTCCGGTGGGTCAAAAGTAGCATATCTGGGTCTGGCAGTGGACTTTGATTGGATCTAAGATCTTGAATTCTCTAATGGTTTCAACATATATCAAATCAATGTTTGTATGGCCATTATATGCCAAATTGGGCAGGTTCAGGTTCCCGTGAGCAATTACCAAAATGGATTTAAAAAAAGGGCGTGAAAATAGCATTTATTATGTCCATATATAAACACATGAAAATGCAATCAAATTTGTGAAGTGTTATAAGAAATCGAGTGCTCAACTTAAAAAGAAAAAGAAGGCAGCAGAAGGACATTCAAAGAATAATAGCATCTTACGTATGTTTCAGCCAATATTCTTAGGGTAGAACATGCTTTTGAGATCATAGCCTAATCACTCACTCGCCAGATATATGCCACAACAAGAACAGGACAATAGCATCTCTTCAAAATTTACTTTTCTTTTAAATGTTTTCTAGGATCGGATTCCATAAGCAATCCACCAAAGTTATAATATAAACAAATAAAAGGCACAAGAGATCAGCTAAACACCAAACTTTACAGGAAGAAGCTTCTTTGACATGCGTGCCAAAAAGTTGAGCTTAGAGAGAGGTATATATGTGGGTTATTCTAAACAGTTTAGCATGTTTCTGGGATAAATATAGATTATTAAGGACAGTAAAATTGGGTGAGCAAATGTCATCAGGGGGAATTTAAATTAGTCTTCCAAGTCACATCCTAAGTGTGTTTATGGATGCAAAATTGGGTTTGGTCAAAAGTAGACATATAAAAGTGAGCAAACCAAATTATGTCAGCAAGTGATCATAGAATGAAACTGTGTCGCACTCTTCTCTCTGGAGAGAGAGTCAAGCTTGAATCCTTCAATTCATCAGATATTAGGAAATTATTAGAAAACCTACTAGCAATTGTATGATCACTTGCTGACATAATTTGGTTCCTTCAATTCAAATCAATTAGCAATTGTATTCACATCTTTATAGGAATGCTTCCTTGACAAGTATGGATAATTAACAATATTCTTGAAAGTTGGCAGTTTAAATAGAATTGTAAAATTTACAGAAAGTGAAAAATTCCAAAAAGAAATATAATGGGAGAGAATTGTCCAATTGGAACTCCAAGAACACAATTTGTGGATTGGATTGGGATTGAGTGGTGTAAAAATAAAAAGAAAAGGGAAGAACTTGGGATCTTTTTTAGACTGTTTGACAAGTGATACAAGGGAGGAAGAGAAGAATAAGAAACACGGATGATGATGATGATGCTTTTGTGGGTTTTTCTTTAACAAAAAAAGAAGAATTTTTGGTTTGAAACTTTATTCAAAATGTGGGTGCTTTTAACAAAAAGGAGAGGGGCCGTAGTTGGGAGATGGAATCATGTGCCTTGCAGAAGCATCTCATTTGTGGTATATGACTGTGTCAGTGGTGCTGTAGTTCTCTCCTAGGGTGGAGCTACCCTACTGCATATGTTCACATACGTATTCAGTCCGGTTTTTAACCCATAAGCTGCTATATCGAACCTCAGTCCAATGGGTTATTTATACAAAGGCTGCTACAATTTTAGAGTTAAAACTCCTGCCTACTCCAATGAACTGACTACATATACATGCAACAGCCCATACCTCAGATTATTCTAGTAATTATATAATTGCAGCTATAAAGTTGGTTATTAATCGAATTAAATAAAAGTAATTTCCTAATTACTGGAGAAAACTCTTTTCTGAACACCTAGAGATAGTGATAATTAAATAATAGTGATCATGAAAGCGCTTCTTTTCTTCTCTTTTTTTCCCTGTGAAACCAGATTTAAATAAAGTGATACGCCTACGACCAAAACAATAACAAACAATCAGCAGATCAGAGAAGAATATAAACAAAAGCAGATGGATAACGAACCCATAAAGGCGGGAAAGCCACACCCGAAAAACAAAAAAAAAGAGAAAAACAAAAACATCCTTCGCGAGAGAGAATGGAATCTCATTTCCCACTACCCACAGCAAACAACCAAACATTCCCTATTTCCCTCTCCAGAAAATTAGAAAAATGAAAAAGAATAAATAAATAAATTGAAAGAGCGCACACACCTCAAAAGCAAGCCCTTCTCTCTTCCCCCCACCCCGCTATTATCGCTTCTTTCTCTGCTTTCTTTCTTCGCTTCACTTTACTACTGTTTGTCTCGAAGAAAATGAGATGAGACCATGACGACGCCGTGTGAACCAGCACCACCGCCTAGAATCGTACGGAAGTTACTCGTGGAAGTAGCCAATGCACGTGACCTTCTTCCTAAAGACGGCCAAGGAAGCTCCAGTCCTTATGTCATCGCTGAATTTGATGGCCAGAAAAAGCGCACTTCCACTAAATACCGCGACCTCAATCCAGAATGGAACGAGACGCTCGAGTTCATTGTCTCCGATCCTGATAATATGGAGGTTGAAGAGCTTGAAATTGAAGTCTTCAATGATAAGAAGTTCGGCAATGGCAGTGGCCGTAAAAACCACTTCTTAGGAAGGGTAAAAGTGTATGGTACTCAGTTTGCTAGGAGAGGACAAGAAGCACTTATCTATTTCCCTCTTGAGAAAAAAAGTGTCTTTAGCTGGATTCGAGGTGATTTAGGGTTAAGGATTTGTTACTACGATGAGTTAGTTGATGATCAACAGCCACCTCCCCCGTCTGATAAGGATGCCCCACCGCAGGAACCGCCTAAATCACCAGCGGTTGTAGTAGTAGAAGAAGGAGGAAAAGTTTTTGAGGTTACTCCACATGATCATATTTCTCATAGTCATCGTTTCCACGATCATCAGTTTCCTCCTGTTGTTGTTATCGGAGAGTCTCCGCCTCCAGTGGTGCATGTACACTCATCAGAACCACCTCCACCTGGTCCTGGTCCTGGTCCTGGTCCTGGTCCTGGTCCTGGTTCTATTCCTCTTCCTATTCCAGTTCCAGTTCCAGAGCCAGCTATGCCGCTGCCTCCTGAGGCGGACTACGTACCAGAGGTGAGGAAGATGCAGCAGAGTGCAAGATTTGGCGGTGATAGAGTGAGATTATCTCGGCGGCCAAACGGAGATTTTTCTCCGAGAGTCATATCTGGCAAATTAAAAAATGAAAATGAGAGAGTTCATCCCTACGATCTAGTTGAACCAATGCAGTATTTGTTTACAAGAATAGTGAAGGCTCGTGGTTTATCACCGAACGATGGTCCATTTGTCAAGATCAGAACTTCTACTCATTCTGTACGATCTAAACCGGCGATATACCGGCCTGGCGAGCCAACCGATTCTCCTGAATGGCATCAGGTGTTTGCACTTGGTCACAACAAACCAGACTCGCCCTGTTCGACCTTAGAAATCTCTGTTTGGGACTCAACAGAGCAGTTTCTTGGCGGCGTTTGTTTTGATCTGTCCGATGTTCCAGTTCGAGACCCGCCGGATAGTCCTTTGGCTCCTCAATGGTATCGGTTAGAGAGCGGTCCTGATCAGAATTCGAGTAGAGTGTCTGGTGATATTCAGCTTTCTGTTTGGATTGGAACTCAAAACGACGACGCTTTTCCGGAGGCTTGGAGCTCTGATGCACCGTACGTTGCGCACACTCGTTCAAAGGTCTATCAGTCACCAAAACTTTGGTATTTGAGAGTTACTGTTATTGAAGCACAAGATCTTCAAATTGCTTCGAATTTGCCTCCGTTAACAGCACCAGAGATTCGAGTTAAAGCTCATCTTGGATTCCAATCTGTGAGAAGCAGGAGAGGTTCCATGAACAATCATACAACATCGTTTCACTGGCACGAGGATTTAATTTTCGTCGCCGGTGAGCCATTAGAGGACTCGCTTATTTTAGTCGTTGAAGACCGTACAAGCAAGGAAGCAATATCACTCGGTCACATCATGATTCCAGTGGCCTCAATTGAGCAACGGATTGACGAGCGCCACGTCTCATCAAAATGGTTCCCATTAGAAGGTGCTGCTAGTGGATTCTACCAGGGGAGAATCCATCTTCGTCTTTGCTTGGAAGGAGGGTATCACGTGCTAGATGAAGCGGCGCACGTGTGCAGTGATTTTAGACCAACGGCTAAGCAGCTTTGGAAGCCGGCTATAGGGATTTTGGAGCTGGGAATTCTCGGCGCACGTGGCTTGCTTCCTATGAAAAACCAATGTGGAGTAAAGGGGTCCACTGATGCTTACTGTGTAGCTAAATACGGAAAGAAGTGGGTCCGCACGAGAACAATCACGGACAGTTTTGATCCACGTTGGAATGAACAATACACGTGGCAAGTTTATGACCCTTGCACTGTTTTGACCATTGGTGTATTCGACAACTGGCGTATGTTTGCTGACCCATCAGAAGAGAAGCCGGATAGCCGTATAGGAAAAGTACGGATACGCGTATCTACGCTTGAGAGCAACAAGGTCTATACAAATTCCTATCCTCTACTAGTTTTATTAAGATCCGGGTTGAAAAAAATGGGTGAGATTGAAGTAGCGGTTCGGTTTGCCTGCCCAAGTTTGTTACCCGATACTTGTGCTGCATACGGCCAACCATTGCTTCCTAGAATGCACTATCTACGCCCACTTGGTGTTGCACAACAGGAGGCACTGCGTGGTGCTGCTACTAAAATGGTTGCATCATGGCTGGCGCGGTCCGAGCCTGCATTGGGTCATGAGGTGGTTCAGTATATGTTGGATGCGGATTCTCACACTTGGAGCATGCGAAAGAGTAAGGCTAATTGGTTTCGAATTGTTGCGGTTCTTGCATGGGCTGTGGGGCTGGCGAAATGGTTACATGATATTCGAAGATGGAAAAACCCGGTTACAACAGTATTAGTTCATGTTTTGTATTTGGTGCTTGTTTGGTACCCCGATTTGGTCGTTCCTACCGGGTTCTTGTACGTGGTTTTGATTGGTGTGTGGTACTATAGGTTTAGGCCTAAGATACCAGCGGGTATGGATATAAGGTTATCTCAAGCGGAAACAGTTGACCCGGATGAGCTAGATGAGGAATTTGATACAATACCAAGCTCAAGACCACCTGAATTAATTCGGGTCAGATATGACAGGTTACGGATGTTAGCAGCCCGGGTCCAAACAGTTTTGGGTGATTTTGCGACCCAAGGTGAGCGGGTTCAAGCATTAGTGAGTTGGAGGGATCCACGGGCCACAAAGTTATTCATAGCAGTGTGTTTGGCTATAACCATAATTCTTTATATGGTGCCACCAAAAATGGTTGCTGTAGCCTTAGGATTCTACTATTTGAGGCACCCAATGTTTAGGGACCCCATGCCACCGGCTAGTTTGAACTTTTTCCGGCGGCTACCAAGCTTATCGGATCGGTTAATGTAGATTTCGTAGAGTAAAATATATAGTAATAGATAGTAGAAAGTTGAAAAATTTTGGGCACTAAATTATGGAATGGTGGGGAAGAGTGTGAAACAAGCAGTAGTCGTTTTTGGGTCGGGGAAAGGAAGAAAAAAAAGAAGAAAAGGGACTCTAATAACACAGTATATTGTGAAAAGTGGGATGAAAAAAAAAAAAAAACTGTGGCAAGTTGGCACAATGTGTTTTTGTTTTAATTATTGTTTTATTTTTCTTTTCGTAATTGAATTGATGGATTAAAGGTTGGAAACTTGGAATAAGTGAAAGGAGTGGGGGCATATAGACATTGGAGCAGAAACAAAAATTCAGGGAGCCTGTTCAATGAGAGAGAGAGAGAGAGAGAGAGAGTTTGCTGTAATGGTGTCCCGAAAAGCTTAAACATTGATTTGCTTTCTAACATATAAAATTGCATTTAACTATTTTTTTTCCTTTTGTCTTTTTTCTCGATGAATGTATGTTTGATAAATTTCAACCGAGCAGGCAGCAGATATAACTTGCCCGAAAGAAAAATCTAATTCTCTTTTTTCTTTTTTCTTGCGGTGATTGGCATTATTATATTGCAGTGTACGAAAAGGTTCGATATGAAATATCTTAGGGTCATGATGCAAGGTTGGCCATTTGCAGCTTTCAGACATAATTTTGAAAGAGGATTTGACTTTGAGGACAGTGTATTGGACTCCAGCATTTCCACTCCACTGACATTCGGCCACAAAACAAAATAATTTACCTGCAACTAAAGATGAGCCTTTCAATTGAGGTTACATGATGTCCCAATCTGAAGCCTGTAGTAATATAGATTCAAATTCCAGGACCAAAACCAGAAAAATAAGGCTCCCTTCTAATTTGCAGTTTCAGAGAATGCAGATATTTTTCAATGTTTCAAGTCTCATCATTTATTTTCCTCACCATGTTACCCTCAAACAGCTGTTGGCAAAATATTACACCTACAGAACTTGAGTACAAGTCTATAAACTGAACATTTTGCTAATCCAGTAGACTACTTTAAAATGCAGAATCTTGCCTAAAACCAAATGCTATAGGACAATCATTAGAAGAATTCTTTATTCTTACAGTATGAGCATAACAGAATTGTTTTTTTCTTTTTCTTTTTCTTTTTCTTTTCTCTTGTTATTCTACTTAAACCATGACTGGACAGGGTAATAAGACATCCCATCCCATCCCCAATCGTAATTAAAAATGATTTGGACAATTTCCTCACAAACCATTATTTCTTTAATCAATTCCTTGAATCATGACTAGAGATGGTTAAATTATTACTAAATTGTTCCTCTAGTTTTAATTTCCCTCTTCTGTGCTTGTCATAAGTATAACCACACATGAACAATAGATCAAGGATTTTCCATTCTTCTATTCAATCAAATACAGAATTTGTTAATCCTGCTATATATAAAGAAAATGACTTCAAGATACAGAAAAACAGGTCGAGAGAAACTTCACAACTTTTATGGAACTCTATCCTTCATTTAAAAATTGAAGATAAAAGGCCAACCATAACATCCCACCAAAAAAAGAAAAAGATGTTATTCTCCAGGAAATATTGTCCTTACAAGTACATTGTGGGAAAGCATGAAAAGTTGATGCTAAAGATAGGACTGGTGAGAACACATTACAATGTCTGGTGGGTATTCATAGTTCTAGGCAAAAAAACATCAGCTCATTACTATTTATAACACCAAAATAAGGTCAGGATTAGAGTATAAAATGAGGGCCTACAAAATTAATACTAACTGACTGCTATTTGGACAAAGTAAAACAATACAAGAGATTGCTTAAGCAACTGACATTCTAGGTTTGTCGCATTAATTCTTCTATTTCTTCCATTATGACTGCACCAAACTTTTGTACCATTTCTTTTTATTCGTCAATACTGAAAATCATGATCTTAGAATAGCACAATGAAATGATTTTAAATTAGTTCATTGCTTATTGAATTTACAGTTGCATTATACAAGCGGAGTTTCATTTGATTCATACTATGCAGCTACTCACTTTCAGCGTTCTTTCTTTGTTATCTTAATTGTCCGACTTCTCGGTTTCTTTCTGCCTTTTTCAATTTGACCATCTTCTAGTATATGAATTCAAAGGCAACAAATGGCAGATATGATATGAATACATTTAACTAGCTGAGAGGGTCATTAGGACTTGAATTTTTTATTTAATTAGATATAAATCTAGTGTTATTATACACCCAAGAAACATCCAGCTTATGCTTGTATAGATGCCATGTTATGAAACATCATCAGTATCTTTGCTATTCCTTTTTCTTTTTAAGGTTAATTTCAATAAAAAAAAAAAATATATGTTGTGATCAGGCTAAATGGGAGAGACAGCAAAGTCGAAACAAAATGAAGATCATAAAGTTGAAGAGGACAAGCCTGATAGAAAGAAAGAGGAGGTTGACAATAAGAAGGAAGAGAATGGAGAAGAGAAATCTAAAGACAAGAAGAAGAAGAAGAAAGACAAGGAAAATAAAGATAAAGAGGATAAAGAAGATAGTCCTGGAAAAGAGAAAAAGAAAAAGAATCCTGAAGACAACAAAGACCCTGCAAAACTAAAGGCCAAACTCGAAAAACTCGACACCAAGATTCAAGCACTGAATCAGAAGAGAGAGGAGATTCTCAGACTCCTTCAAGAAGTTGAAAACATTGCTCCAAATCAAAGTGAATGAGCAGCTTCAGCACTTTCCTGCGCAAAAGGAAAACTCCCAGAGTTGGAAACATAATTAATTAGTGTTTTATGTCATTTACCCAACAATAACATCGTACCTGCACTACCTGCAGCAAGAATGATTACTTGTAAATAAGAAGAGGCAAGTAACACATATAGAATATGATGGATATACACTTGAATATTAAAAAAAGAAAAACAAGAAAAGATCAAGTTCAGTTGAATTTCAGATAACGCTTAAGTGCGCGCTTACAGGTCACGGTTCAAGGCTTGACGCTCGCGCTTTGCATAACTTATGCAGCTAATTCGATAACTTATGTAAGGAATGAAGCTTGGTCCGGGATCAACGCAATGCGATGCAATGCAATATCAGAAAAAGAGGGATAAAAGCAATTGCACAGATCGCGGACCAAGCCTCATTCCAGACATGGCAATTATCATAATGCATCCCACTTTAACATGTGGAAAACCACTTGATCCAATATATGCAGTCTACTTATTAAGCAAAATTTGCCTTAGTTAAATCACTTTCACGACAGAGAACACTTTATAGCAATTAGGCCAAAGGTTCTATGCACCTGAGCTGCGAACCTTCGACCCACACCATTCATTTGGAAAGATAATTTGATTGGAGAGACGTCATTAACTTTGGTTTCCACTTGTTAGGATTGGCCTCCATGGAGCGGTGCTAGATTCATAGTTTGTGCACGTTCGTGTTGCTGAAGTAAACAGCAGAAAGCATTGCACATTGCACATATACCACCAATACCAAAAATATTTAATTAATTGATGCACCACTAATGTCACCTTGATTAGAAAATGACAGATATGATTGAGATGATGAAAAGAATTTAAGGTTAAAATGCATGATGTAGCTAGTGCATGATGTTTCATTGTGTAATCAGGAAGAGAATACAAATTATATCTGCTGAATGCATGAATTAATTGTCTACGAATGTAAAAAGATCCTTCTTCATTAGATGAAAAGGCAATTAATACGTAAACTGCATTCATGAAAAAGTTGCATACCCCATAAAAAAGAACAAAAAAGGTTATATAGGTAATGTTTCTAATTATATATGGAACTTATGATACAAGAATAAAAAAAATAAAATAAAATTCATTTGTATTTAATGTAAGGAAAGGCCACCTCTTGTTTCTTATATATCTAGATCATTAATCTTATATGGGTAAACATTAAATCTTTACATGATATATTATTATTGAGTTAAAAATTATATTTATCTTATGCCGCAATTTCACGCACAAAAACATTAAAATAAAATATTATTTACGCTCTATTATCTTTTCTCGAGACTCTATTATGTTCTGAATGTATACTTTACTATTTGAATAAATTCAAAAAATTAGAAATTTATTCAGGAAGTATGCAACTTTCTTTTATATAACAAACAAGAAATTGAAAAAATAGGGCTGAAAATTGGGTGAATGACACAAAATGAAGTTGATGCTTATTTCTTACGTAACATAAATTGGCTGACCTGACCAGTTTCATATAGTAGAGTAATGAAGATGGCAGAAAGATGATAATAAAGGAACCTCGTCCAAGATATAATAGGAAATTGCAATAACTTGGAACATATATTATTAGCAGGTTATCTCCATCATTATGGCCTCACCCCCATGTCATAAATTTGCAGTGTTTTTCTTTTCAGAATTTAGATTAAATGTTAGGTGGACCATTTTTTATTTGTATCTTTTACATGTAGTAACTCGTCTTTTGGGACGATTATAAATGGAATAATCTCGTGATACTTACATGACAGGGATGAAGACAACGTGGATTTCTTGTTGCTATTCGATGATGTATCAATCACATGACGAGTTTTGAAGGTGGAAACTGAAACTAGCTTGATGGAGTGGCAATTTGCATCAAGAAGACAAGAGACAGGAATTTTCTCTGCCTTGATGTTCTGGCACAAAATGCAATATATCAAGCTTCTTGCCTCCATATATCTTGAATTCATTCTGTTTTTTTCGACCCATTTACACACTCCAGAAGAAGAAAAGAAAAACAAGATATATTGGCACTTACATTTGAGATGCCTACAGATGTATTCTGTTGTACTTTTTTTTTTTTTTCTTTAACTGGAGTTATTGTACTGTTAAATGTACATTAAAATGCAAGACTGTCTATTCCTCTACTACGAATTCTAGGAAAAGAAAAAGGTTAGCTTACTGTTTCTTGTGACAGGAAAATGTAAAACCAAGTGACAGAAACTCCATACGAGAAAGCATAATATAGTCTACAGCTTCAATATGCCATTGATCAAATTGAAGGGTTCTTAGAAGCTTCCCTTTCTACAGAATGTTTTGTGTTTGTTACCATATGAGAAACTTCCTCTTTGGCACCCTCTATCCATTTTTAATATATTTTTCCTGCCATTAAACTGGAACAGGTTAAAACGAAAAATTGTACATAGATTGTTTTTTAAGTTTTAATTACAAATGAGTAAGGGTCCAGGTTTATACCAGGATATTGGCAAGAAGGCCAGAGGTATTTTATACTGTTAGTTTCAGAAGTTCAGTTTATTAATGCATTACTCATTGTTATTTTTTCCTTGTTGTTAGATCTTCTCTACGGAGATTATGCTCATCATCCAAGAACCCATTTTGGTTACAAGGACATCAGGTGGAATTTTGATCTCTCCTGTCAAAGTAATGCATCTACTCTTCATCTTTTAGCATTTCGTTTTATGCTGTTCTTTTCTTATTGTTATTATTGAAATGTTTGGGAATAAAGATGTTGAAAAATTGGACTTGGAGTCTTTTCAGTTTGGATATTGCATGACTAGCATTTTCTTAATTAACGTGTTGCATTGTATAACTCTTACAGCTCCAGAGATTTTGCCAGGAGTCTCAACATATTTCAGATTCTTAGTTCCTGATTCTGGCAGAGTAAGTATATTGTGTCAGCTTATTCATCTAAGCATCTTCCCTTTCATTTCTGAATAAATTACACCTGTGTATGGTCACTGAACGTGTCTTTTAATTTCAAAAGGAACTGACATTTTAATTCCATAGTTAAATCTATAGATCGATGTCATGCAAGTTTAGATGCCTCTATGATAATGGTTACTGCAATAACAGGTGGAACTGAGATTCTTGCACGAGTATTTCGGGATCGCTGCAGGTGTTGGAGTAAAATCATATGAAGAGGGATCTTTCAAAGGAGATGGATATTTCCCTGTTGTGAACTTGTCAGGTGTGGCAGGAAATACTCTTTTCTCCCTTGGGACTGACATTACCTTCAATGTAGCACAAGGATCATTTGATGAATTCAGTGCTGGTATGAGTTTCAACAGTCCCTTCATTATCTCTTCCGTGAACTTGTGAGTAATCCCATGACCAACTGAGAGAAAACAAGTTTCTTTTGGGTTTAGAATTTTTACTTTCTGTTAGTTATCAATATCAAGTAAAACGAACTGATGCTGTACGGCATTCTTGCTAATTCAGGGATGACAAACTTGACGCTGTAAAAGCTTCCTGTTACTATTCATTCAATCACCTCACCAGGACTGCCGTTGCAGCAGAGTTGAAGCATAATTTTTCGACAACTGGAAGAACCACAATTACATTTGGTGCACAACATTCCATGTTCCCATCTACATTGATGAAGGCTCGAGTGAACACTGATGCCAAACTCGGTGCACTCTTTAAGCTGGAAATGTGGGAAAAACTCCTCATAGCTTTCACTGGAGAGATGGATTTCATGGCTTCAGATTCGGACAAGATCTCCAAACTTGGAGTTTCTATGGCTTTCAATCTCTAGAGCAATTTCACCTGGAAAAATATAATAATACTGCCATTTCATATTATGGCAGCCTGGTTTTTTACTATATGGATACACTCCAAGATTTATGTATAGGTCCCTTTTCTTATATAAATAGAGGGGAAAGTGAGTGGAAAATGTAAACAGACATACAGAAGACAAATACGAAGGCATCTGCCTCAGCTACTTTGATGCATAGTACATTATCTTCTCTGCTAAAATGGGTCTCGCCATGATCCCAAATGCAAATGAATAGAGAAATAAGATACAAAAATTAAAAGTTCCTACTAAAATAAAAATTCAAACAATTTAATGTTCTTGAGAAATTACTTAGAGCACTTGTTTTTAACTACATGGAAAAACAACGACCATGAACCATGGACAACTATCAGGTTGGCCCTTCAAGTACTCGACAGTCACGGTGAATATTTGACTCTGATACGAGACTCTGGCAAAAGAAGATAGACCACAACTGCAAAAGAGAAGAACTTGCCAATCCTGTCACCTCGCAACTTTGTCAAGTTATTCCACAACTTTGATTCCGAAAGCATTCATCAATGTCATGTGCACATGGGCTCTTTAAATATGCAGAATATAAAATATAATTAAATAGATAAAAGAAGGGACAAAGAACCATTATAGAAATAACAAGAACTCTTGAAGGAGAACAAAGAAGCCCATATCTGTGCAATTTGAAAGGCCATTACATTGTTAATTGTTTTAGATTGACTAGCTCCTCCAGTAAGTTTATAACTGTGAAAACATCAGAAGAGATACAAACAAAAAGAAAAACTAAAAACCATCCACCAGAAACTGTTGGGTAGATTCTCTTCATCATATACGATTATGTACTTTCCACTATAATTATTTCACGCAGTATTTTCATAATATATTGTATCTAATTGAAGTGAAAAAAATGAGTCCTTGTTTGGTGTAATATTATATGGATATTATATAACCACTAAATCAAAATATTACAATAAATATGATTTTTTTATTTATTTATATATTATAAGATGACTATGAATTTTTTATTTGTATAATTAATGCAATTTGTAGTTATTTAAATTTAAATTCTTAGTAATTTCAAATCATATTTAAATAGAAATAGAATTTATATTTCTATTACATATTTCACATGTTATTGTAAGTAAAAGTACTTATGACACCAAATCAACATTCATATAACATGCATGATTTTTCTAATATTTTATACACTAAAAATAGATAAGAAACTAAATATAAAAAATATAAAATATAATTACCTAATATTTATTTTATCTCACTCCCTCACTTAAGTTTAAAAATGTTTTTAGTATGATTCAATTGAATTCAAATTGAGCACTTTTTGGATCGGATTAAAAATTAAAATTATTATTAATATATTGAATAATTTGTAAATATATACGATATCACAAGTTTAAGCATTAAATATTTATGTAAATCTTAATTTAGATAAGTGAATATTAGGTAGTTAATTGTATTTTGTAATCAAAGTTAAGAGCTTAAATTTATATAATAAAATGAAATGTTGCAGATAAAGCCATGACCAATTTGATTGGTGGAGAAACAGGCACTATCCTACGTGGCAGTTGCACCACCAACAGAAATCACTCAACACCAACAAGAAGAAAAGAAAAGTATCCTTCCCTTCTCTGTTTCAAGTCTAGTACTTTCTTCTTTCTTGATCTCCTCAATCATCAATGGCGGTGACAGCAGTAGCCCCACCATCATCAGCCGCTAATCTTCGGCCACTCCAACGCCACCCCTCCTTTTCTCCCAGTCCCCGGTTTTCCCGTCGATTTCCCGCCAAACAGTCCCTTACTATCGTCGCCATGGCTCCCCAGAAGAAGGTAATTAGTTCTTTCTTTGCTCGAATTTGATGAATGTTCTTCCATTCCCTCGCTAAATATATCAATAGGGTTGTCCTCTTTCTTTCTTTTTCTAATTTCTGTGATATCCTTTTTCTTTTGCTCCGACTATGGTTCGAACTGGCAACTCCATTTTCATTGACATTTTCCACGGATTATCTCCCATATGTAATTTATTCTAAGCTATTGGACGCACGCACAGGTGAACAAGTACGATGATGGATGGCAGAAAAAATGGTTTGGGGCAGGGATCTTTTACGAAAGCAGTGAAGAATTGGAAATGGACGTGTTCAAGAAACTAGAGAAGAGAAAAGTGCTTAGCAATGTAGAAAAGGCAGGCTTGCTATCCAAAGCAGAAGAGCTTGGAATCACTTTATCATCAATAGAGAAGTTGGGTGTGTTTTCAAAAGCAGAAGAGTTGGGTTTGTTGAGTCTGTTAGAGAAGACAGCTAGCCTCTCGCCCTCAATTCTGGCCTCAGCTGCACTTCCTGTATTCGTGGCTGCGCTGGCTGCTGTTGTGATTATACCAGATGATTCGGTGGGTTTGGTGGCTGCGCAAGCTGTGTTGGCAGGAACTCTTGTTGTTGGTGCTGCTGGGCTTTTTGTTGGCTCTGTTGTTCTTGGTGGATTGCAAGAAGCTGACTGATTACTTATTTTTTTCCTGGACATATTTTGCTTCCTCTTTTTTTTTGTATGTTAATTTTTCTGTTGTGGGATAGGAGGAGAATAATTGTGGAGTGTATATGAGCAAGGGAATGAAATGTTGCAGGTTAGGAAGAGGATATAACTTGTATGATTTTGCATTAATCAAAGACTCAAAGATAATCTGTAAGCAAAAGAAAAAGGATTCAAAGAGAATCATAATTAGTTATTTAAATTTGGTGATTCTTTTACTGGTTTGAAGCTAAAAAATGAACGATTTCTGAATGCAAATTCTTACAAAGGCAATCAACACATAAGAATTCATTGCCAACTTTCATCTCCATTTTTACAATGTGCAAAAGAAAAAATGCATGGAGATTCGAGGAATCGATCCCCGTACCTGTCCCATGCTAAGCGAGCGACATCCCCGTCATGCTAACAATAATAGAAAATTAGATGCCCCTGATTCTCACCAAATATTCATAAGAATGCTACGTTGCACTTTAATTTAGAGTGTTTAAGTTACATGAATGGTATGCAAAACACTGATTTATAATGGCAGTCGTTTTCGTATTAGTTTTTTTTTTAATACAAAAGCCTTGCTCTTTTTAGCGACTTAGCAGACTAATTCACTAGTTTGTCTGTTTGACTGTTGCTGTGATTAAATAAATTTTCTTACTCAAGATAAGGTAATATTCAACGTTGAGAATGTTAATTAATCAATATGAACATTCAAACTCGTATTACATATGAAGATTTACTTTACGCTCCTGATACATTCCGATACTATAGAATTAGGACGCATTAATACATGCTAGAGGAGTTATAGAGGGCTTAAATCTGATATCATCCCTCTTCAATTTAAGACCCTGAATGCATAAGTAGATGTATTATCTATTGACTTGTGCAATCTGCTGCAATTTCTGTTCATCACGAGGACTTGTTGATTTATATCTGTAGCGGCAGGACCAGAAGAGATAATGCAAGAAGTTTATTCCACTTAATATGCACATCAACCAGTAAAACCGTTCGAGATGATAATGATTCAAGTTGCTTCCAAATAGCCAGGACGTGTGTCTGTATGCACCAGTGACAGCATTGACTATGGACACAAGGACGGAACTGAGGTAGTATCCCATGGCCAGCGAGGCCCAAGAGAGAGATGTAGCCAAGGATCTCATGCTTAAAGGGGCCTCTGTGAAGAAGAATTCCATCATGCCAGCTAAAGTGAAAAGATCAGCTGATCCAAGGAACAAGTACTGCAAGGCTATCCAAAGAAATGTGATGGGTAGTGGTTTAGCAGAATCTGTTAGTCCAGCACTGGTGGCCACTCCCTTTCTCTTCATTTCAACTAGCGCTGCCAGTGCCATTGCCACGATGGAGAGGACTAGCCCTGTCCCTATTCTTTGCAAATGAGTGATCCCCATTTCGGATTTTGTAACTTTTCTTGCAAATGGAGAGATAATATGGTTATAAATTGGTGCCAGGATCATGATGAAAATGACAGGGAAGACAGGGAGAGAAGCTGGTGGGACTTTCAAGGAACCAAGCTTGGTATTCATCGTTGATGCTTGTTGGACCGAAAAGGTGGAGAGCTGAGCGAGGCAGCAGTTTAACATAATGGTAGACATAAAGATGGGGAGTATCTTTATTACAACCTTAACCTCTTCCACATCTTTTACCGTGCATCTCAGCGTTGGGTTTATAGATTTGTTCATCACTGCTCTATCGAGAAACTCGAGACTTTCGGTTGGAGTTTGATTCAGTGCCTCTTCCCGAATGTAACTATCTTCTACTTCACTGGTTTCAGTGGTGTATGATGAGCTTGTGTCCACGCCCATGACAGCATTGTTAGGAGTCTGAGGTTTGCAGGTGTTGTAAACTGCTGCAATTAGAACCTACAAGAGTACATGAAGAGGGATTATCTTTGCTTTTCAATTTCTGATGGCTAATTGCTGCTCTATGTTCTAATTATATACCTTCAGTATAGTTGTGATGGGGCTTCCTGATGGAACTTTGTTCCTGTAAGTGGGGGATCCAAGGAGGAAGACTGGGATGGAAAGAAGTATTGTTGCAGTAGAGATTCCAAAACCCCACTGCCATCCTTTATTGTCTTCAATCCATACCGCAAAAGTCACAGCAATCAGAGCCCCAAAAGAGAGGCAGAAAACGTAGTAGTTAAAAAAGGCTGATCGCTGCTTTCGCCCTTGTTGGGTGTTCTCATCGAATTGTTCAGCACCATGTGAGGGAAGTGAACCTTTTATCCCTCCAACACCCAGTGCTACTAGATAGAGGCCTGTGAATAACATCACCGCTTTACTTCCATCAACTTGTTCGCACGAGATGCTTGTGCTTGCTGAAACACATGGTAATGGTTTCAGTGAAGACGAGCGAGCTTGGACTGTGAGTACTAACAGGCCCTGTTTCAATTTTTCAGAGTTTGTTAGTACTTCTCCTAGTTTAATGACATTTTAACTTGAAAAGGAATTCAATCTACAGATTCCGGTGGTGCTTCTGAATAATTTCATTGATTATACACTTGTTTAACCAACTTATCACATGGCATGGCTAAAAGTGGACCATAGGCCGGCATTGATAGAGAGAATTAAATTCTACCTGTCAATCTTCACTTGAGCACAAGCTGTAGGACCTAGCCAGCGGCCTGGAATTTTATTCGATTGGACAATCTAGCATGGGTTATTAATTTCTATCTCCCTATTGGCTGGCTTTTTGCCCCTTTTTGGTGGGAAACTCAAATTATTCTTAAAAACATTAATACAGTATTATGGTTGGTCTGGATAGTATCTAGTGAGGCTAGATTTTGTACTAAAAATACGGTTACCGAAGATTAGAGCCCTGTGATTGGCACATTCTGGGTGTAGATGGACCAGTCATTTTTTGGCTCGTCTCTCTCAAAGGACCCAGAGATTCCAGTGTCTGTTGAGTCCTACTGCTCTATCCTGCTGTTCTTACTCAATAGTATTCTCATAAGGATTGGGACATAACCAACTTGCAGTACCGCCAGTTGGCTGTGGTTACCGCGCAATTCGGCAATCAAATTGCGACTCTTGGCATTTGTGTTTCTCAGTAGGGAGAGTTAAGGCATGCTGCTAGCTTTCTTGAATGACAGCAAGGAGACTATTACAAATGAAAATTGAAAAAGAAAAAAAGAATCTATTCCTTGTAGAAGTAATGCAAATATAAAAGAGAAAAATAGCTTTCTGATCTTACCATGAATTCTATTACAGCACTTATCAGATAGATGTGATAGGTGGTGAAAAAAGCATCTGCTAGAAAACCACCAAGCAGAGCAAGGAGGAAGGCTGTGCCCATGAAATTGGTAACAATGTTGGCAGAGCCGGATGGAGAAAAATGCATGAACTTCGAAAGGTACAGCACCAGGTTACTTGCATTTGCTAGGTATGCTAGATTTTCCAGTACCTCCACAACTAAGATTTTATGGAATAACATAATCACAAAATCAGTACATAATTAACATCTTGACAGTTCTTCATGCTTATAAATATGAATTATTCTGTGTGTTTATGTGAGCCATAATTTATGTTATTGCTGATTTATCTTCCTCTTCATAGGTTGTCTGATAAACCATAGCATAAAATTATACAAACATAAACAGGAAACAGTATGATGCATACTTACCCAAGACAAAAGAAGCAGCAAGCATGCCGCCGTGACGACCACACAGGGCAGGTCTATTTTTCCAGTCTAAGTAGCCTTCCCATGTCTTTAAATTGTGTGCCTCTTCCTACAATGATAACTCGAAGAAGTTAAATACTGGCAAACTGAGTAGGAAAATGATCACAAAAAGGTCGGAATGGAAATTAAAAATGCATGAGTAGAAATTACCATCCCTGCTTTCAGATTTTATGCAACTGTGCCAGGTTTTATGTGCAATCTTTAGGTGTAGAACTTGCTTGAATGTATCTTTTCTTTTTTCTTTTTTTCGCTTCCTGCATGAGAAGGGAATGGTATATGTAGTCTTATATATAAATTTACGGACTGGTGGTCCAGCTCCATAGAGAAAGGTCTAGACTTTTTGAAAATGACTATTCATTTTCTCTTGCATTTTCAATGTTGACATTTTCTACCCCAGATAAAGAATCGAAAAGAACAGAAGAGTTTTGCTGTTTTCTGGATCACACAGCTTCTTTGCCATGTACCTGAAATGGGTGATGGTATTAAAAAATAAAATGAAGGGTCAAAATCCTCCAATTGATATCAGTTTATAGCTTCTTATTTTGTTCTAATTGTTTAACCCATAACTAAGATGATTTGCCCAAACTAACTATATGCAATCGGTTATTTCTCTGACACATTTTCCAGTATGAAGGATTATTAGAGGATAAAGCTCAAATTTAATAAAGCAATAATGGCATAATGGCATGATGTAAAGTTTCGAGTGTAACCTTTCAGACATGTCCCACAGCCACATTCATTCCCATAATCACTCACTACGTTAGTGGTAAGACCACAGTGTCTTAAAAGCTAATCAAAAGAAATCAGTGCTGTCTACTTCCTTTTTATTTATGTAATATACATATATATGTGTATATATATTATTCTATGATGACCGTTAATCCATGCTTTTCGTAAACAAATGTATATAATCATCAACAAGGACTTGCCCCTAATTGTTGGGTTTGGCTATGCCACTTGTATTCTTGCGATTTCTCAAGTAAAATCAAGACCTTCAGATCTTCCATCATGCATTGTTTCTTTTCATGATATATATATGTATAATTATTGTCCTTTTATATGCCTTATAGTGCTTTCATCAACTTGGATTCAATTGCTTCTTATATTACTAGAGTCATCTGAGAATACTTTCCTGCATATTCATTGGTGTGCCGGACTACATCAGTCTCCTTTCTGGGCCACCTCTGATTCATTGTTTAGCTGATCTCATTGAAATGTGTGAACATAATTAATCACCAGAAAAAACCATAATTGAATGATCTTAGAGGTCTCCAAATCGGGTGACTAAAAGCCATACTTAAAAGGGTCCTACCAGTCCAGCAATAGCATTTAATCCTGAGGACCTTGTAGAAACAATGAACGAGCAAAACGGAAGAATAAAAAGAAATTAGAAAGAGTCTGCAACTTTATCTTATTGTTATTGGACATGATTTGGAGAACGCAAGGAGAAAAAACTTGTCTTTGTCTTGGTGTGATGAAATGGAATTAGGACACTGGTTTCCTGTAGACAAGTGAATTAGTGGTTTTTGCTAAGGTTCCTTGGATGATAGAATAAATTTTGTGTCTGTAGCAGGTTTATCTGGCAAGCTTATAATTAAGCCTTAGTCAACTGAATCTTTAGCTTTTTCATCCTAAAGAAAGCTCGAGTAATGCTGACTTTTTGCATTTCAGGTTCTGATTCTCATATCTCGTGGATTCTACACTATGCTGGATTGGAAGAACATTACAATGTTTCGATCTATCAATTCCATCTTAGAGTATTCCCTTGACAGCTCCTAAAGTTGCACAACTTATAATGGGAACAAATTAGAGATGTTGCCTTTGTGCTTAAGTTATGTCCATGAAGTTGAAATAAAGCAATGGAAGTGTGAAGGAATTTGTTAGTGTCTTCGTTCAGCTTTACGCTCGTTGTGACTAACTATTGTTTATGTTAATATCGACAGATTTCTAATTCAAATTTTTCTAAATTGGAATTGTCTCAAAGTTTTCCACTCCCTCTTAATAGTTAGGGATAGAATGTGCAATCTCTCTAGATTGAGATTCCATCCATAATGATGGAACTAGTCGTTGAACAGGCACACCAAATTTACCTTCCAGACTGGCCTACGTATAATAGTCTCACAAAAGTTTCATTTGTCGAATATCTTTGTATGTTTATGTCTCTTTATAAAGTAAATATTGCAATTTACCTGAATAAACAAACAAATGCATTAAAAAAGATGCTATATTATCATATTTACACTCTTCTGAATAAACACATAGAATAATATAATAGGTGGTCGTGGGCCAGAAATATTGCATCTTCTTTTCACTTCTATTTCTTAATCCTGGTGCTGCTCACGAGATGCGTTGTTCTTCCATGTCTTGCTGCTAGAAAAAGGAAGTGTTGGATATACATGCACCCGCAGTTAAGCTTTCTGTGAGTCATGTATGCTTGGAGAATTAGTCGCGTATTTACTGGTATAGGTCTAAGGGAGGAAATGAAGAAGTAGAGCTTCGACTCTTTCTTGCCTGCAGTGTAGGGTAAATAACTAACAACCCAGTTACTAACTAGTGCAGTGACACATATAACAGCTTCTTTTTGAGAAACTAAAGACATTTTATTGAATAAATAAATATCAGATTTATGTTTATACATTCTTTTTCTTTAATGAAGTCCGTAGAAACGGGGGTTTTTATAACCAAAACATAGTAATTGTTGGTTTAAAGTAAATTTTAATTACTGCTTTGAATCAACATATTCAATTATTAGTAGTTATTCCCTGGTAAATTAATTACTTTTATGATGAATATCACTTTAACAAACATGATTATGACTGATTCCTCACTCCTGATAATTACAACACATTCCAAGTACATGACCAACAGTAGCCAACTACTTTTTACATGTACATATGGAGTGTTAGTCAGTTTGCGTGGTGGGTCAATTATTTTGCAGATAAGACTGTGCAATAAGTACTGTGGGAAACAGAACAACACAAATGGTGGGTTTTGTGATGTAAATCACTACCAGAAGCTGTTCAGTATGACCTATAGAAGTTGCGTAAACTCATAGTCTATAAGAAGCTTTCAAAAAGGCATTTAATGAAGCATATGACTGACCAAGAGGAATTGACAGAGACATTTCTGCCATTAGTTTTTCATCTGCTATCCTTCCCCCAGAAAGAGGCGGTGTCCTGGATGATAATGGTCACCGACCAATGGGACGGGCCATTGGCAATTTTGTAGTGTATGCATTTTTCAGGTAATTTACCTAACCATGCTCGCCCTTTTTTAGATAATATATATTCCCAATAAAATCCGTTGGGATTGGGAATATATTACCTAAACAATAAGAATTGCCCTAAAGTGTGGTCTATGTATCATGCATGAGTAGTTGCCCTAAACTTAACGCCACAATGCATTCTTGGTCTCTGAATTTAAGAGATAAAAGAAACACATGATTTGAAAAGAATCCATTATACCCATTAACCTGTAAAATCGATAACTTTTTATACATTTTGACAGATAAACGTAGTAATAATGAATTATATTTATGATACTTTTAATAATAATTTATGCAAATATAACTAATATATCAATTAATAAGATATCTTTTTAACTATTCAAAAAATAGGTACTTTTTTTAATTAAATGATAATAAATACTACTTAATTATTTAATCATTTTAACATTTTTAATTTTTAATTTAGTTTAATAAGCACATAAATTCTCTTTATATAGCTTTTAAATAATTCTGATTTTCAATTTAATCTAACTGATATCTTAACTCAATTTTTTTTATATACTATTAAAACACTTAATATCCAATACACATACACATATTAAGTGAAAATGCATATCAAAAAATATTTATATATTATAAAAGATATAAATTGAGATGTCTATGAGATCACATATCAAAAGTTAAAATATATAAAAAAAAATATCAAAATGTGTTAAAATATTAAAATATTGGTAGACAATAATAATAATAATAATGTTTTATGCAATTATACTGAAGCCTGGATAAATTATTGCTAAATTGTGTATCTTTTGTCGAGATTTCCTTTAGGTAGTAAACGGAGCATTAAAATTTTAAAGGACAAATTAAGAGATTGTTTGGTTTTGATATTGATGCAATTAATAATTTTTTTTTTCTTTTGAACAGTTATATTAAAGTATTTGGTAAAACTCAAGAAACAATAGTTGAAAGTTGATTTAGTCATAATCATTTGCTGATTGTATCAACTCTATTTTGAAACTTTTCTTATCAATTCATAGTTGATTTGATTTATTTATTTATTTAGACACTATTATCCTTATTAAAACTTATTAATAATAACTTATTTTAAGTTGATTTCATATAATTAAATTTTTATATTTTATAATAATAATTGTTAATTTTAAATTATTCTTTAATAATTAAATAATTAATATTTATAATTATGGACTTTGAAATTATAAATTTTTATTAATAGAATTTAAATTTAATTCTTTATTTTTAAAATAATATTTATAAATATATTTAATACTAAATACAATTAAGCTAAAGAAAATTGACTATAATATTTTTAATTATTATAAATTATTTTTATTAATTTATGTCATTGAATATAATATAATATATTTGACGATAAATTCTGCTTTTAATGATTATTTAATACATTAATAGCAATTATTGATAAAATTTTACCAAACTATTTAATTCATCAGTTATCAGCTACCAGCTACCAACTATATTAATTAGCTGAATCAAACAGGTTTAAAAAAATTTTATAATATTTATAAAAGAAATTTTTTAAGAAGTAAAAAATTTAAAAAATGTATAACGTAAAATCTGAAATGTAAAAATATTAGTAACAATGTTTTTATAAAAAATATTGTTTTGTGGGAGCGATGGCCACGTCTTCTCCCCCGCCTTTCTTCCAGCCATCGATGTCCCGAATGTTGCGTACTATCACTCGTCCTCCCATTGAAAGAGACGCTGCGTCGTTACAGGATGACGATTTTCACCACCGACCAATTGGAAAGAGCCGTCGGTAGTATGATAGTATAAATGCAATTTTCAGGAAATTTACCTAACCAATGCTTCCCCATTTCTAGGTAATATATTTCTTAAATACTTGAATTAAATAGTATCCCTGTCTGTGTATTTAATATCGATTGTATTACCCTTCACCAGTATGAGTATGTCTGTGATGGAGTGTCAATAATATTCATTTTCCTTATATACGAATAACGGGAAATAGATACGAATTTGAATCAAGATACTCATCCATCATTAAACCACTAGGCTTAGAGATGGATGCTGGTTAATTTTCAAATGTTTATAGTTTCTTTATTTTGTGGGCTTCTTCGAACTTGCACGACTCCCTTTTGAAGTCGGGCCTTTGGCCTTGTATTGAAAGAGATTCTGTTGCTTGTTAAAATTAACATCTCATAAACAAGAAGCCCAAAGTATTTTAAAACCATGGACCATGAAAAATCAAGAAAAAGGAGATCGAGATTGGGAAGCTTACTAGTGCTAAATGGGACCATTATTGCCCTCGCTGGTGCTGCTACAGTTACAGACAAGAGACAAGCCCTTTAGTCATTGTCCATGTTCATGCATGGACAAATACTTGATTTTTGATCATCTTTTATCCTTTTCCTTTTCTAATTTGAATTCTTTTCTCATGTATAATATATATTTTGACCAAGACGATTTACTAATTTGTCTAAGTATTAATATGTGATATTATTTATTCGTTAATTTTAGTAATAAATAATTAACGATGTGCTCAAATAAAATAAAGCTTAAATTCAATTTACCTATATGGTAAGTAGGATTGAATGAATCATATATGCTTATTAGTGGAGTTGAAGATGGGAGAGAGAGAGAGAGTTGTTTACATCAAATTCCAAAATGAACATAGCCAAAATAGTTGCTCTATTATTCACGTCCACTTCCGAGTCTAATACTTCACAAGAACTGTACAATACAGAGAAAGAAAGAAAGAAAAGTATGTACTGAGGACCGCACACGACAGCACCAATTAACACCATGTATTGTGCTTGCGCGGCCCTGTTCATCTTCTCCAAATCTTTATTTTATTTTTCAAACATGGTGTTTGAATACGTTACTTGGAATTCTCTTGGGAAAGCTCTCTACTCTCTACTCTCCACCCCGAATGCAATTTCATGTAATATAATATTTAGGTCGTTGAGATGTCAGTCTAGCTATTATATCATGCATTACTACTAGTTTAGCAAATGCATAATTCCTAAGCTCCTTGATAACTATTCATTAAGGTGAAAGTGTGTTGTAGTACACAAAGTAAAAAGAGATTTCATATATTAATATCATATCATCTGTGAACAGTAATATGTAATATAATTTATTAAACATAGTGTTTTTGTTAATTAGTCGGATTATTAGTTACTGTTAAATATTTATGTATAATACAAAGTTAATGGCACGACATTATTTAGAAAAAAAATTAAAGGAGTTAAAAGTTATTATTATAAAGTGCAGTATGAATTGGCCGCTATAAATAAATATAATAGTTCTGCTCTTGTTGACCATTCCGACAATTTAGTGTTGTTATGGTGATATTGCGATACTTACTTTTCCTGATTTCTATTTGATTAATTAATTTTTAATTTTCCAAATTAAATGATTCGGGGTAATCTTTTGTCACACGTAAGGGCCATTTGCTTTTTTGAGGTTGAAACAATACAAAAAGGATTATAAGCTTAAGATTTATGCAAGGTTTTGCAATGATCTAATTGTCCCTTTTACCCTTTCCTATTCTGCTTTTTTTAATCACCTCACTGCCTGCTGTGTCATTCTATTTAAAAAGTTCTTATTTTAATCCATGTGCGGTTGAGCATCGCTCCCCTCTCCTTTTCTTTGTTGGTTTAATATTTCTAATTTTATTCTTGTTTCGACGTTGAATTAAAAATCCTAATCCTCGTTAAAAGACACCACTCTGCGTTTATGGTTTTCTTAATTAGAATAGTTCGAGTTTCACTTCATCACCCATTTCTTCGTCTTTCATCTTCTTCCCCCACTACCACTGTGTCATTACATGAAAAAATGTAAATGGGAATGAAATTTGAAGCAGAGAAAAGAGGATACGCACTTCAAATTATATGCAAATATAGTTCGTGTCAAAGTGTCCTTAGGTGCAATCCAATGTTCCCTCCTCCTGCATTCTCCTAAAAGAGAATCCAAAACCATTGCCGGGAGAAAGGGCCCAGATGAACAAGAAGTAGGTCCCGCGGCCACACAGCAGGTGGGGCCGGGCACGTCGAGAAGCGAGCTACGTGGGGCGAGAGAGGTGGAGGAAGTGACCAAGTCAAGGAGAAGAGGGAGAGTGTAGGTAGAGGAGGGCAATGGGCAGCACAAAATACAATTTGGCATCAAATGGAAATGGAAATTGGGAAAGGGAGTTTGATTTGGACAGAATTGCTTTGGTTTTTTCTGCCTCGTTGTCATCTACATTTTCACTCTTGCTTTCGCTTCAAGGACCACTTCCTTTATATTCTTTTCCTTATTTTTTGTTTTACATATGTAAATAACCATGCCTTTCTAAACTGATTTTAATTGGATTCAGATAGTATGTGAGTGTTTTTATTCAAGTTTGGGATAAATTCATATATATATATATTTTAATCGAGTTCGAGTCCGGATATCCTTATCCTACCTTTTGCCATTCCTACTTATTTTTTAATTTGAAAATAAATTTTTATCCCAAATTTACCATGTTATCAAATGTTACTTTATATAAATTAGATTGTTATGTTAATTAATAAATTATTATTATTATGCTATGAAATTTTTTGTCTACTTTTAGGGTGCTAAGTATCGGGGTTAAACAATTAAATTACTAGTTCCAAGAGTAATAATTAATGGTTTAATGATTACTAGTGTAACTATTAAGTTGTTAATCTTATATGATTATATCTAATAATGCATTATAAAAGAAAGTTGATCATTAGTTTCTCTATTAGTTAACTCTTCAATAAAAATGCATACTAAAGAACAATAAAGAAAAGTTAATGTTAACTCTTCAATTGTAATTTTTCTTTTCGACCAAATACATGTTGAGTTTCAAAAATTTAGATTTTACATTCTTACTTTTGGCCATCTTTAACTAGGAAGAGCAAGTTCTATTAACTCATTTAAACAACTAATTCTTAATAAAAATATATATTTATAAATGGTAAAATAAATTAAATATTTGTCCTTTAATTATTAACCTTAATTTATATAAAGTAATTAGCAGGAAAAGAAAAAAAAAAATATTTATCAAAAGTAAAGGATTTGTCTCTAGCAGGGGGTATGTTAGTAAAGTAAAAAAAGATAAAAAATTATATGATCCTGTCCATTTCTTCAAAGGAGCACCCATCAGCTGTACTTGTTATAATCCAATCAATCTTCTCTTGTTTCAGAAAGAAGAATCTCCCTCCTTCCCTCTCCTAACCTCATATTTCACCCCTTCCTCTTTCTCAATCAAATTCTCTCTCTTTCTTCTCCTTCAAAAACAAATCAAAACCCACTTCTTCTTTTTTTCTGTTTCTCATTCATTCATTAATCGTGTTGCTGATCAAATTCTGCTTCTTCTGAGTGATGGGTGTGAGCTGCTGTAGGTGCTCTCATACTTCCCATATCACAGAAATCATCATCACCAGTTTCTTTCGCCACAAATCTTAGAAGAGATATCTTTCTTTTTCTTTTCTTTTTTTCTTTCTAGCCATTCACTCTGGAATCTGGGTCTTTCTTGATTGCTTGCCCAGGGCTGTGCTGGCCTGCAGCATAACAAAACCTGTATATTTGTTCTAAGAAAAGATAAGGATGGCTAATGCTAGTGCTGGTTCCGGTGCTGGTGGTTCTGGTTCAAATTTTTCTGTTTTGCTTCAAAGTCAAAGAGGTGCTTGTGCTGCTTCTCAGCCTCTTGATGCTTTTTTCCTTTCTGGGTCTTCTCCTTCTTTCCTAGGTACTCTCTTTTCCATCTCTCTAGTTATTAGCCTTTGTACTTGATTCTGTTTCCTGTTGCTTTTTGTGCTAGCAGAAATCTGGTATAGGTAACTTGTTGATTATGGGTTTTGTTGTTCTTGATCATGTTAAAAGTGCAACTGTTGATCGCAGCTTTGTAGCTGTTTTTATGTAAAGTCAATGTTTGTTAATCCTCCATTAAGCTATTGACGCTTTATGACAAAAAGGTCCGATTTTTTACGTAATTGCTATTAGGGTGGATGAATAAGGGAAGAAAAAGGTTATCATTTTATTTCCACAACTGAATTCAATATCTTGTTGGGACCTTTGATTGAACTTTGATATGCCTCTACTTTATTGGTATTAAGTTCTTTTCTTTCCTTTGATAGTGTTTTTTTTTTTTCAAAAAAAACAAAAGGAGGTTTTTGATTGAGACTCTGCTGTCCTTACCCTGTTACTTGATGCTGGGAATTGAGTTTCGAACTTGTGAAATGAGATCTTGCTAGTTTAGATGTGTATGATATTCATAAATCCAAAAAGAATTAGGACTGAACTGTGCAATAGATGGCTTTCCGTAAGCAATGGATGTAAACAGATGAAAAGTAAACAGATTGGGCATGTTAGAATGACTCATGTAAATGTTATGGAAGTGGAATTTAATTTGCATATTTGTTCTTGTGATGGTCAATATGGTCCTTTTAATCATGACATGCCTCTTCTTTAGGCTCAAGATCTATGGTGAGTTTTGAGGATGTTCATCAAGTAAATGGATCGACTCGGCCTTTTTTCAGCTCTTTTGATCATGAAGAGAATGCTGACGATGATTTGGATGAGTATTTTCATCAACCTGAAAAGAAGAGGAGACTTACTGTTGATCAAGTTCAGTTTCTTGAGAAAAGCTTTGAGGTTGAGAACAAGCTTGAACCTGAAAGGAAACTCCAGCTTGCAAAGGACCTTGGCCTGCAACCTCGGCAGGTTGCGATATGGTTTCAGAATCGCCGAGCAAGGTGGAAGACAAAACAGATGGAGAAGGATTATGATGTATTGCAAACTAGCTATAACAGTCTTAAGGCCGACTATGATGCCCTCCTCCAGGAAAAAGATAGACTAAAAGCTGAGGTGAATATTAAGAATTATATATTTTCTCTGCAGTTGTGGATTAGCATTGAAATCAGGCAAATTAACTTGTGTAATGATAAATTATTTTCAGGTTAATCTCCTCACGGATAAGCTGCTTCTAAAAGAGAAGGAGAAAGTTAACTCAGAAGTGTCTGATAAAGACGCATTATCTCAAGAACTATCCAAGAAGCCAATTGGTGATTCGGCTTCTGAGGTTGAAGTATCCAAAGCATCAACTGTGGCCTTTAAACAGGAAGATATTAGCTCGGCCAAAAGTGATATATTTGATTCAGACAGCCCACATTACACTGATGGGGTTCATTCTTCACTCTTAGAGGCTGGTGATTCATCATATGTTTTTGAACCAGACCAATCGGATGTGTCACAAGATGAAGAAGATAATTTGAGCAAGAGCCTACTGCCTCCATATGTCTTTCCAAAGCTCGAAGAGGCTGATTACTCTGACCCGCCTGCAAGTTTTGAAGATCATGCCTTCTGGTGCTGGTCCTACTAAGTTAGTGTTGGTATATATATCTTTATTGTGTCTTGTCTTCTTTGTTTAAAAGCTTTATTGTGGGGTAAATTGCAAATAAGCAATAAATCCAATGAACTGCAAACGAGTCTAAAATGTGATGTTATAATGGCTTTTCCGCCTCTGTAATCTTGAGTTTTTAGGAAGTTTTTAGAATTAAATGGAACTTCTCTGTACGGTTGTAATTAAATAATTTCTTTCCGTGAAGTAAGTTTGAAAAATTATGAAGTCCAAACAATTTTCAAGAAAATTGTTATATATCCTACTAGTAAGAGTGTAATTGTACTTGTCATTGAGGTTACACGTTCGAGCTTGATTAGTTCTAAAACTTCAAAGCTTGAAATTTGATACGACCTCAGATGGATTCAATGATATATTCAATATACTTAAACCTCAATTTGTCTCTTAATTACTTATAGAATAGTCTTTTACAGTCTCTAATTTAGTATATACTATAATGTGTAAAAGATATTATGCGATAGTAATAATAAAGCTCACGATCCTGTCGAGTATTATAAAATATAAATTCGATTGGCAAGGCTTGCCAAGCCTACTCGAATTTAATTGGATTAATATTGAAGTTGTAAGTTAGCCGCATTCAGCTGTACCATTGCAGGACAGGTATGTTCAATTCATTAGTTGAGAATAAAACTGGCCAATAAATTGCATTCCCGGATATTAAATTTATTGCTAAAATTCCAGAGAGTTTGTGTTGAGATCACAGCCACAGTAAGGAGCTGTTAAGGTTGTACATCAGGATAAAAGGTAAAAGAAGGAAGGATAGAAAATTGAGAGTAAAACGTAGAATTGGTTACAGGACAAAATGATGGTCAAATATAATGTTCCATTGGTAAGAAAATGACCTACCAGATGTTCTAATTTTTTTTCTTTTCTTTTGAGTGTTTGCTATAAATCGAGAAAATTTGGAAAATCACATTGCTATTTCAGCATCCTTATCTGAGAATCAGTAAACCAGAAGCTTTTTTTTTTTGTTTTGTTTTGTTTTTGGCAGCAGAGCAGTTGCGTGGAGGCTAAAGTTTCATGGAGAAATGCCCACCATAACTAATGATTACGATGTTGAACATCACCACAAGGTAATTCCAGAGGGTCCCAATACTGACCCAAATGTTATAATAGATTGTTCCATTCATTCATTTAGATGGAGAAGGTTATTGTATACTCATCTTTAGGATTTCCAAAATAGAGACAGATGCCTCAGGAGTATTATATCATTCATTTATGCTTATTAGTTTTTGAATTTGAAGGATTAAATAATTTATATATTCAGAATATTGATTTTAAGCATTACAATCATTCTGGTAATCAAACTATCCACATGGAATCGGACGTTCGATCACTTCCCAATCCATGCAACAGTGCGTGCTTGTTGAAATCCAGGGCAAATATTTAAGCAGGAGTGTCAACCAGATTAATGTGAAGTGAAGTGAAGTGAATCCACAAGGTTTGTAAACGTACTTCTCTGAAATTAGAAACAATTTCTGATTAAAGAGAAGAAATGGATCCATATTTTTCATACATATGGTAATAGAAGGGAAACTAAGTATGTGTTTTGTTTAGAAATGGTTGGCAAAGTCAACTTGATTTCTGGTTAATGGTTCCATCATATGGAGTTGTACCACTTCAGTAAGACGGAAGTACGGACTAATATTTTTGATATGCGACGACTTCACATTAATATATATCATATTTTAAAATTCAAGCTTTTATTTAGATCATTTTATAAATACACACGAAACATTCAAGTTTTTGAATTTTTAAATAAATCATAGCATAAACATATTGGTTTTTAAACCTTAATTTCATGTATAAAATAAATAAATTATCTATGTATAAAACATTCAAAATTGAATGTGTCACTAACTTGTACAAGGACCTCACTTTGTTTTTAAAATAAGGAATACAGTCACAACCCAGTAGAGAGTGGTCCTATGTAGCATTTTTACTTTAAAAAAAATCACATAATTTATTAATATTGGTCAAATTTATTACAAATAAATAAACAAATATTTTTGTACTATTAAGCAGGAATTATTATATAAAATGAACTATTAATTTTCTTATTAGAGACTTCATAGGCTGTAGACACTTGAGCTAGGGTTCAGGTGACTATTTTTTTCTATTTTTTAAAAGGATTTTAATGTTGAGCCAATAAGAAACTGTCATGTAGCCTCTTATTCTCGAAGGAGAAGGCTCTAATTCTGCAAAGATTACCTACCGACAATCTAAAACCCAGACCAATGGGGTTTCAATAGAAGCCAGTCACGTGTACGGCGGCGATCGGGTTAAACAGGTAGCATCACTATCAAAAGTCCAAAAGACAGCGCGTCTCACTGAGCAAAATAGCTACCCCATTTCGGAATCTGTATGGGCCCCAACGACGTGGACGTAAAATGTCAACGTGGCGCTCGATCTGCAATTCTGATTGGCCGGGGTCAAAAGGCGCTTGGGCCATACCCACTCACATATTAATATTAGATACTAATATTAATATTTTATTTGTTTATTAATTTATACTTGTGTTAAATGCCTAATACAGATAAGCATGGGAACGGGGACGTATATAAGTGGGACCCGATTATAAGGGAAGATGTGCCCATGACAGCGACTTCACGTATCCTTCCATGGTTTCTATTGCCATGATGTCACACGTGTACATTTTGTCTCTGTCTTTGGCCCCACACTCACGTGCTTTTCAGATGTTTTTGTCTTAATCCTATGTTTAGAAGCAATTTTGTTTATTTTTTATTTTCTTTACGATAATGTTTGGAAGCAATTTTGATGACAAGGAAAATGAGAGATTGGAAAATTGGACGATTGAAAATTAAAGAGATGAAAGTATCTTAAAAAAAGAAAATAATCTCAAAATGTCATTTTTTATTACAATAAGATTATTAATTATATCTCTTATTTTTATTGTTAAGGATACAATAATAAAAGAAATTTAAAATTATAGTATTCTCTTTTTATTTTCTCTTCAAATTTGGGAGGAAAATTTCAATGAAATTCATGTACTTTTTTACATTATATTCCTCTAATATTTATTCTTCTTATTTTCTGAATAATTTTTAGTGAATTTTTCTGTTTGATTCAGAGGGACAAACATGAAGCATTTCTATATATAATCCATTAATGCTTATTCTCCTAAACTATACCAATATCTTCACGGCGGAAATAGAAAGCATATCACCGGCTTCATAGTCATGAAAATTCATAAAAGTTAGCTTTTATGGAAATTCGATTAAAAATATAATATAAATATATAACTTATAATAACAAAAAAATTGTTTTTATTATATTATAATGGAATGCATGTTTGTATTTTAATAAAATGGTATATATGTATTTAACATGATAAAAAGATTCTTATAATAATAAATTTACTAAAAGAATAGGGGATGGGGAATCTTTTATGTTAAGTTGGTCTCCACTCTAATCCTTTAGCCATTCGCGAAAGAAAGCTATTTTTGATGTGCATATAACACAATTCGTAGATGTTTTCATTCTGATCAAATCGCCTTTTTGTAATCAAGTTTACTGAAAGAAGAATGATTGATGTGCATACATAGTCCGTTTAGGTGTAGTAATTAACAATAGTTATACAAACTGTTTTGGGCGATGCCATCTTAAATATAAAGGTTTTTAAGTTGATGGGTGCTACAAGGTTGATTGCATTGCAAGTTATATGGTAATCAACTTCATATTAGCCACTCTTCTTTTGGTAATGTCTTTCATCGAATGTCCACGACCAAATATATTTGGAACCCATCTTATCATAAGTTATCAGTGTTAGGGAATTTGATATTAAAATATTAACCATGTTATTCATAAGGTACTAAAAGAAAAGGACGAAACCTTTTTGGGCATCTTTTTAAGAAAAAAAAAAAACTGTATTCCCTAGTATATAAGAAATTGAGAAGTCATTGGTGCCACTCTTCCGAGAGAGACACTAAGATGAATGAATCATGATTGATGATGGGGAACTTCTTTACAATCTTAGCAACGAACCAAGCAGCAGGAACAACAACATAAGAAGGAAGACACCATGAGAAAGCTCAGACGAGCTTATTTTCCATTGGCGGATAAAATGTTCGCCTTGGAGGTGATTTCATTGGCAGTCGATGACATATTCACATAGGGATATTTAGAATTTGAATCTGTCCTTCATGTAACAAACTATCTCTTGCTGCAATATATTTTTGAACAAAAACATTAAGCAAACCAGCAATCTGAGTTACTAATATAAAACTGCATTTCGTATAACACTATTAGAGAAGGTAAATTAGAGCCGATCAAGAAGAGTGGCCTAACTCGTATTTTTGTTTCTCCAAACTAGAGAAATTCTATATTCAATTCTTTATATAATATAAAATATATAGAGAACCCGTTTTAATTTAGTTTATAATTCTATCTAATTTTCTTTTTATTGTTAAGCCAATTGAATATTTCGGAACCAAGATTAATTTATAAAACCCTAATTAATCACTTTCGAGCCAATCTCAAATTAAACATAAAGACAAGGTCCCCGAGCAATATGTATAGATCTAAGTGCGGAAAATCATTCAAATTGTGTCAGAAAATATTTTAAATGCGTGGGCAAATATGAACTTTAAATATGGGACAAGTATAAAGAAGGGTAAAGGGTCAATTTGCTCATAAATTTATGTTTGAGGGTTAAATTCATTCAATTTAAATATATTTAGTAAATAATTTTTTAGATTTGCGTCTAAGGGTTCTAATTTGATTTTCTTAATAAATAAGTTTATTATTTATTATTTTTTAGTCTATTAAATTTAAATTTTATCAAATACGCTCTCATTCAGCGCATTATTAGATATTATATCAATAAATTAATAAAATATATATTATTTTTTATTTTTATAATTAGTTAGAATCTAAAAATTTAATGTTATTTTATTTTTTAAAAATTTAAATTAGATATATCTAAATTTTTTAATATAAATTAAAAGGGATAAATTGAATGCTTGTCCCGTAAATAATTAATTAGAAAGTTCTTCTTTGCTATATGGGAAAAGTAAAAGGACTTTTGGAGGCAAGTATACCCCTATTTACCCTATATCTCTCCCTGTCCTCATCATTATCCACTAGCAGTATAAAGTTAATTATTTTTTAATATTAAATATGAGGGAATTGTTACCATTTGCCATTGCTTATTAGGCCTCCAACGAGTAAAAATAAATAAAAAAATTAAGAAAAGCTTCTTCTGTGATATCAATTTTGGAGGTGAAGGAAGGAGAGGTACTCACAATCAAACAAAGGATAATGCATCCAGCAGCGCCTGGGAACAAAGCGTACCAAAAGTTTAAGTGGTGAAGCTTTACTCCATCAATGAACAGAAGTGGCAAGCTTGCAGCTAGGCGTTGGTTCATGAACAACTTGCATGAATTAGAATTGGATCTTGGAATTAAGTCCCAGAGTGTGAAACTAGAAATACCAGAAGTTCTGAATGGCTACCTGGAGGGTGTGTAGAACGTGTAGAGATCATGAAAGCTATTGATGCAGCAAGGGCAGCACTCCTAGCAAACCAACCGGGACCACATATTGAGAAGGCAAGAACACCAATGGCTGCACAACCAATCTGAGCCATGAACATGTTGTACTTCTGCAGTGTAGTACGCCAGTAGGTAACTTGGAAATTTTCATGAAATCAGGGCAAAAATACCAATTCAGTTAACAAGCAACAACCAATTTTTATTTTTACTTTTTCTCTGTTCCATGTTGCTAGAAGTTCCCTGAAAAAAGAATATGGCTTCTAAGAATCGAACCACGATTTGATGCCAATATCAAATGTCATTTCGCAAATGGACTCAGCCTAAATGGATAGAGGTAAGAATTAGCCTGCTATAAGCGACGCACAAGGCCAACTTGTCTCGTGGGAACAGCTTTTAGTATCAACTTGTCTCGTGCGAACAACTTCTTTTTTCTTATATATATTTTTTTTTTCCTCAACCTCTATTCTCTCTATGCTACCATAGCATCAGACTGGCATCGCCAGAACCCCTCTGGCATTGCTCTAATATTTTCCGTTTATCCTAAAGGAACCCAACTTGGAGACCACGCACCATCAGTCCTGTGCTACGAGATAAGTACTCAAATATTGAGCTACTAATGACTAACCCAATGGCACTATAAATACTGACTGGATTCATTTCCACAGACGACCCTATGCTATAGAAACAAAGGATGATTTCCGTTAAAAGGGCATTGTGCACTAAAACTACTTGATCAAGTTCAATGTTGGGAGGGATTTATGCAAATACAAAATCAACAATGTCCAGTATAGGTGCCCTAAATTAAAGAACCTCGAATTAAAATTAGGAATTAAGAATGTGTACCGACTTTAAGCTACAATGATAGACCAAAATTTGGGAAACGCCATTAACCATTAGGCAGAGAAGTTATGAAGAGAAAATGCAGATAAAAAGAGAACAAGGATGATACCTGGGCAGCAGGGGAGGAAGGAGTGGCAAAGAGGACAGCACAAACAGCACCTAATGGAGCAATTGTCATTGAAATTCCTTTTGGCGCCAGTATTTGATCAATCCTACCTAATATTGCCATTGCCGCAAATGCACCTGCCCCATTTATTTATATGCCAATATTTTAGAAAAATGACACATTTAAAAAAAGGAAAAAACAAAAAAAGAAAGAAGGTTCTTTCTTTCTTTCTTTAATCTTTATCACAAACCTGCAGAGGGCCAGAAGATGTCGCTGAAAGAAGGTGCAGAAGAAGAAGTCTTTTCTGGCATCCAAGAACCCCAGAAAGGTGCAGCCACGTTACTTGATGAAGCCACAACAGCAGTTCTTCCATTGCTACTCCTCTTTCTGTCTTGAAAAGAACTGAACCCAACAGATTTCTGTAATACCTTCTTCTTGAAATCAAGAAATGAAGAAGACGCACCCAATATTGGAGAGAATCTCAGAGATGTAAATTTCGGCGATGGGATTGGCAGTAATGTCGGAGTCATAAAACACTTGTGCTGATAATAATTAGCTGCGACCTGCATACCCATTTGGAATTAGATTCGCTAAGATCTCTCTCTCTTTCCTTAGACTAGATTCTGATTGGATGCAGTCTCATTCGCTGTACAAAATGTTCTTCTGTTTCTATATTGTATATTCTGTTAAAAAATGCGAAGTGTATATATATAATACTGTGCACACAGAAAGAAGAAAGAAATGGAGAGAGGGTGGAGGTGAGCGTTTGGACTTTGAAGAGGTTGAAAGGGCAAATTGGATAAGGGACATCCCCACCCTTCTTCTCCACTAATTTTCTACAAATTCTACCTCTGTTTGTTTATGCCCGCCGCTCTTTCTTTCTCTCCTTTTCACTTTTCTTGGAAGATTGTTATTATTTGACATGAAATTTGCAGCTTACAGGGCAATTAGCAGATATTCATTCCTTTTCCAATAAGGCTTTTTTTACCCAACCAAATATTATTTTTTACTCTTAATTAAAAATTAATACATTTTGTATTTTAGTATGCTGGCTCACCAAATCCAAATTATGATATGAGCTTACTCATACGTACTATTAACTATTTTTGTCCCACCATAAAATCAGGCTCCGCATGTCTATTAAAATCAATAAAGCCAAAAACAAATTACACCCAACTCAGGGACATCATTTTATCATTGATTTCGAATACCCATTTTTATCAAAATACAAAGAAATTTTAGTATAATAAATAAAATATAACAAAAAAATTATATATTATACTAGATTTAAAGAGTAAATTTGCATAAAACTAAATCTAACCAATGATTGTTTAATAAAAATTCAGATAAAAAAGACTTTTAGTATGTAATTACAAAATAAAAAAAATTAAATACTAAAAGGTAAGTAATATAATATGAAATATACATGAATATATAGTAATTATCTTAACTTTGATGGTTTTCATGTCTTTTCTATTATTTGCATATTGATAAATTATATATAATTATTATTTTATTTTTTGCGTCAAATATTTTATTTTTATATTTCTTTTGGTGTACATATCTAGATTTAATTTATAACAATAACAGGTAAAATTCTTACGGATAGCAAAACACTCCCTTAAGAGTTTTTAACGTAGCTGCATATCTAATATTCGAACTCGAAACTTTAGTTAAAATAGAAAAGACTTTTACTATCTTATTTGCACGCTTTTAAATTTATTTTTATATTTTTTTTGACTTTTGAAGAGAAAAAGAAAATAATTAACCATATTTAATTAAATCAATTGACGATTTTACGATGAGATCTCCCTTTTTATTTTTATTTCGTTCAGTAGAGAAAATACATGTGGAAGGAGAATTTTAAGTAATTTATAAGGAATAGGATTATGATGGAGAAAGAAAGGTTAGAAAATACAAAATCTCGATAAGTGATGATCCTTAAATAGGGGCAGTCGAAAAGCTAAAAAGGATAAGGAGGAGGCAGGTGATGCCTTTATTTTACATCTAATGAGCTCGTAACCATTATAACAAAGATTAAAAAAGGCAAAAAAGAAACATTTTAGATTATCAGTCACCAATAATCATAATGCAAAGACGAATAGTTTATGTATAGTGGGTAAACTGAAGTTTGTGTCTAATATAGACACCTAGAAGAAAACTGTTTCGAAAGGGTCAGGGACTTTGAGAAAAGCAGCTTCCGAACTAACACTTATAGCTGTTTTCTTTTTAATTGTTTTTGGAATTAGATGGGAGTTCATTTCATCAAGTTGGGGGCAATTCTCCTTTCGCTCTTTTCATGGTATTCAAGTGTTTTTGAATATGTCTGTCTGTCTTAGGCAATTTGGGCCAATTTAGAGCTCATCTAATCATTTGTTTGCAATTGAATAGATTTAAATACAATGCAAGTTTTATATAAAGATAGAGAATATCATTAAACAACTGGAACCCTAAAAGTTTTGTGCGAATATCCTACCGCATATTTTGCCTCATCCAACGCAACCCTCCTCCAGCTCCCTGTGGTCCCTGTCCTTCCAACACTTGCTTACACCAATACAACTCATTTTCTAGCATTTTCCTTTTGGATTGACGGTATACAAGAATTAAAAAAATTATTAGATATATATCATAATTAAATTATTAGTCTAAATATTAATAATTGATAAATATTTTATATTTAAAATTAATAAATATATATCGATTTATTATATGTCAGAATATATATTAAATATTATTAAACTTAGATAATAATTCTTATTATCAGTCTTTTACTATAATATTTTGCAAAATAAGCGGTGGTCTGATTATGATGTTTCTCTAGGTAGACTAGAGCACACATCATAATAGAGTTGTATCAGCTGCGATTGCGGCTGCTCCGCCGCTGCCATCATCTCCACCTCCTCCAGTTTCATGGGCTTTATGTAATTAATAGTAATATTGATATTAACCGGGTTAGGCGTATTGACCCAGTTGGGTTTGATTGTTACAAAAATTATTAACAATAACTAATAAATGGCTCGATTTGTGCATAAATCACGACGTAGGGAAGAATTTCCATAAAATTAAGCTAAGGGCCACCATTTCAAAAGTTTCTGAACCGTTTCAAATATGCAATTCTATGGGCTAATCCTCAGCCCACTTTTCAAATTGAAATAGGAAAAGAAAAGCCCATTTTCCCTTAGAGCAGATGATGTGCCAGGATTTTAATAGGCCTAAAGAAAAACAGAGACTAATTGCAAAAGCGGTCTTACAATTACGTTGTTACAAAATAAAGAGAAAATTACATAGAATCCGTCATTTTTTCCATCTTTTACTTTTATACGCAGGGATTTAATTTTTTATATTTATATTTCTTTTTATGCTAATATGGTGTTATCAGTTTTTTTCTTTTGCCTTTTAATGCTTTTCTGAATCTAATACTCTCTTGTCCTATGATTTCTTCTTACAATATTTTCTGATTTTCTTGAAATTTTTCTCATTCTTTTTCTTTTCTTTATTTTTTTTTAACTTTCCAATATTGCTTGAAAATTGATAATTAAATTATTCATGCAAGTAGTTTTTTTTTTTTTTCAATTTTGGGTTGTGTAACTCTCATTTTCAATTTAATTCACAGACTTATTAGAAATTTAATTTTTTCTTCTTCTACTGCCGGTAGCGTTATAGGTAATTCATAACTATATACTCATTATTTTTTCTACTACTAGTAAGAATTTGGAGTTGATGTCTTGAAGAAAAAAAGAAAAAAAGTTTAAAATTTTCTACTAAACATGATGGAAAATCTCTTATTAAGAAGAAGAAAGTTGTTGATAATTCTCATTCAAAAAAGAATATTGATGTTAAAACTTCAAAAATATGAAAAGAAAATATTGATGCTCGTGGTAAAGCTATCTATGAATGCACTCTAAGTGTTTGATGCAATGCAAAATAAGTACAATAAAAAAAAAGTGTATGTGTAGTTTGCGAGTTTAGAAATTTAAAAGGTAAAACGAATATAAAATAGAAAAATGAGAGAATAAGAGTAAGAGAAAATTTTGGTCATTTATTGTGAATACTAAGATCTGGACTCCATATTATGCTCTCTATTTTTTTTTTTTTGCTTTATTGTTAGTGTTTTAATTTTTAGTTATTACAATGACAAGAGCAGTAAATTCTCACTATCTACTCATAATATACTTAGAGTATACTATATGCTATTAACTGCATCTTTTGTTATAATTTTAGTTACTTTCATATTTGCTTGAAAACTATTGTTTAGTCAATTATAATGATTAGTTAAAAATTAGAGCAAAAAGTCCAATTTTCTTTTCTATTCATGTAATATGATCTTGTTAGATCAATGTTAATATATGCATAGGACAACTAGAGTTTTGAATTTTAAAAGAAGTAAAATGTAATCTTGTTAGATTGGCTTTATTATATCTTCAAAAATTTAAAATTTATAGTTTTTTTTTTCTGCATTTTTTAGTTTTACATATGTATGATTTTTTTATGGAAAATATCAGGTATAACTATGATTTTTTAAACAACAAGCTTACGAACATCGAAAGATACTCATGATTATGTTATTCTCTTATATAAAATTCAAGAAAGATGAAAATTTTTGATTGTGAGTTTGAATTATGTAGTAAGTTTAAAGAGGTGGATATGACAAAGAAGAATTAGAGGATGAACTTGATGTAATTGTCATATGATTTTTTAATTGACACATTATACATAAAAGATTATTAGAGTATACTTAATAGGAATTATGACCATATTTAAATTTAAAAATATATATATATAAAAGATGATTTTAAAATTTGAATGGAGAAAAATTAATAAGAATTAGCGTATTATATACTTGAAATAAACTCGTTATATAGTTACTATATACTGTTTACTATATTCATTTAGGTCAATAATAACAACAGCAAAAAAACTTATTTGGTTATTTTCGCACACATATTTTGTTAAACATCTAAATTGCAATATCTGATTCAACAGAATATTTACATTTCTATAATTTGATAATTTTGAGTTCATGAAATATAATGAGAAAAATTTAATAAAAATCAAATATCATATATATGAAATATACTCGTATACTTAATATATATTATTTACTGTATATCTTAAAATTTCAAATCAGCATTACATCATAAGGAGTAGCATATAGTTTATGAATAAAAGAAAAAAAATATAAATATTTATTGGTTTTTAATTTTTCTAATTCGTTTAGTACTTTTCTTGAATAAAAATGATAGTAAAAAATTTGAGCTAATTAATTTCCATCTTTCTAACAAAGCTCACTCAAGAAATAATAATAATATTGCTATTGTCTGTCTCATTTCTTTCATTCTCACATAATCAAGAACATGACAAAATGATATTATGGAGAGTAAATAAAAAGGAAAGCTCATTAATATGAGAATTTCATTCTCACATAATCAAGAATATGACAAAAAGATATTATTGAGAGGAAATAAAAGGAAAGCTCATCAATATTTAAAAAGAGATTCACTATATACTTAATGAATCCAAAATTTGAATGGAGAAAACTCAATGAGAATCAGAGTATCATATACTTGAAATAAACTCATTATATACTATTTACTGTACACATTAAAAATTATCCTACTGTTCACTTTTAAAATTGTCATTTGGTAATAGAATACCATTTATATTAAAATTTATGTATATGATATTTTATTTTTAATGTCTATTCTGGTAAAGAAAAATAAGTATTGTTGCAATGTTTGTACATGAGAAAAAATATAAAAGATTATTTCATAATCAGTAACGGTCGGAGTATAATATACTCGAAATATATTAATTATATACTCATTTTATACCTTTTTACGGTTTACTTTTAAATTTGTTTTATATCTTTATTGTAAATATATTCATTTTTTATACATGCATATACTCATTAATTCTCAATATATGAATTTTGTACAACATATAAATAAATCAAAAAATTATTTAAATATCAATTTTCTACGATTTCATAATAGATACTTATTACCCGCCTCTATATACTCGTGGTATATTTTTTATTGTATACCTTTTTCTCCTAGTATATATTTATTATATACTCATTATATACTCTTTACTGTAACTTTTAAAACTTATTTTATATTTTATTTTAAATTACTTTTTATAATCTATTATTAATTTATTCTTTATTTTTTATTTATATCAAAATATTAGTCAAATACAAGTACTTTATAGGATATATATATTAATAACATATGAATTTGAATCTATTTTTGTAAAATTTAAAAAGATATACTTTTATTATACATCTATACACTCGTTATATACAATTTTCTGGATTTTCTGCAGATAAGTTTTAATTATTTACTTATCTTCATATCTGAGAATTAAATTCTTTAATCATCTTATTCTACATTTAAATAGTTATGTAAATCATATAATATACTTGTTTTGAAAGGTTTTAAGGCTTTTTTTTTTTCAAAACAACAAGAAATCAAAATGATAAATGTATAAAATTGAATTATCTCTCGTTTTATGTTATTTATTGCAAACTATTGTCAAAATTGTAGATTGTTTATTGCAGATTTCTTAAAATTTTAGTGTGTCGATTTTATTTGAATCAGTTGCTATGATTCTTTGGCTTTTAGATATGTTGTTTTTAGCAAAACATGTGTATTTTTATATGAATAGTATAAAAGTAAGTTTCTTGGTTATGGAACATATTTTTGTAAGATTTTAGAGATGTGGTATAAAAGTTAGACAACTCTTATTTTTAAATATTCTTATAAATTTTCTTAAAAATACCGACACTATTGAAGAAATTCTAGCTATATATCACAAATAATAAGAAAATAATGATTACATTTGACAAATGTTTCATTATATATGAATTTGATTGTAGGGGAAAATTTCTTATTGCAAGCACTCCGAAAAACGGGAAAAAGAAAAACCATATAAATAATGGGAGGCAATTAACGAGTAAGAAAGCCCCCATCCACCACAAGGTCATGCCCGGTGACTACCGCAGATTCGTCACAGGCAAGAAACAACACAGCGTCGGCTATATTCCTTGCTTTTGTTGCAACTCCTTTGAGGGTCATGTTAGGCTCATACAAACTCTCCACTTCTTCCGCGCTCTTATTATACACGTTCATTGTCATCGGCGTAGCCACACCATAAGGTGACACCGAATTCACTCTAATCCCATGCCCTCCCAGCTGCACGCTCGCTGCCCTTACCAGACCCACCACCGCATGCTTCGACATCGTGTAATCGGTCCGCATCCTGAAACCTCGGCTGCCACCCACGCTAGCCGTGCACACTATACTCCCTCTCACTCCCCCTTCTACCATCGCTCGCGCTGCGTACTTGACGCATGTGGCCATTCCACGGACGTTGATGGCAAATAAATGGTCAAATGCCGAAAGGTCCAGATCAAGAACTGTCTGCTCTGAACTTCCCAAGATTCCTGCATTGCTGAACATTATATCTAGCTTACCAAAACTTTGAACTGTCCATTCCACTAGTGATTTCACTTGCTCTTCCTTAGTAACGTCACAGTGAACGTAGCTGCACTTGTTTGTTCCGATTGATGTAGCAACATCCTGGCCCACTTGATCTTGGATATCAGCAATAACCACCATAGAGGCACCGTGATCAGCGAGAAGACGAGCAGCAGCCTCGCCGATGCCGCTTGCGCCTCCGGTGATTATCGCTACTTTTCCTGATAACTTCTTCTTATTAGGTTCTGCCATATTGTATATTTTGCACCACACAGTAGCAGAGGGGTGGACGATTTGAGAGATAAGAAAGCGATTTTATAACACTGGACAACATTAATGGAAAAAAGGAGCTAAAATGTCAATTTGCCCCCTGAACTTAGAATGAACCCAGATTTTAATTTTTTGGTCAATTTACTCAACAACTTAGAAAAAATGATCAATCCAACTCCATCAAAAAACTTACTCAATACAAAAAATTCAATTTGGTCTTTAAACTTCATACCAAATGTTAAATTATATAAAAAAAAAATTTATTGAGTTAAAGTAAAAAAATTTAATTTTAAATATTTATTTATATTATTTAATAAAAATATTTAGATAATATTCTTAATTAAAAATTTTAAATTAAATAATATTACTGAACTTATATAAAATTATATATATATAAAATAAAGTAAAATATTATATTTTATTAATATTTAGTTTTAGTTCTTAATAAAGTAATAATTTAATTAGTATTTCAAATCTTTACCCGATGATTATATAAATAATTTAAAAAATTTAAATATATTTCAAATAAGTTTTGATAATATTAAATTAAATAATTTTATAATTATTCGGCTTTCTTTATGTCAATATCTAGATCCAGCTTGAAACTGAAAAATTATTAAATTATTATTTTTTATTAAAAATTAAGACTAAATAATGTTAAAATATAAATTTTTATTCTAAATTTATAAAAGCACAATCTGATATGAGTTTAGTAATAATATTTAATTTGAGTTTTTTAATTATTTTTATTATATAATTTGAGTAAATTATATTAAATTCATTAATTTAATTCTAATTCAATAGAAAAATTATTTTTATAAAATTTTGATATTTAATATAAAATTTAAGGATTTAAATTGAATATTTTGTATTGACTAAATAATTTTATTGAATAAATTGATTAAAAAATTAAAATATAAACTAATTGGCACTTTTAACCGAACAAAAAGTCTTTGCTTCTCTCATCAATTATTTAGATACGGTCCCATTTGACAAGTCAGGTAACATTTGTCGGGGTGTTAATAGCCTTGGACAATTTATTTAAAACATGGGTAATATTAACTCCCTAAATTTCAATTGTATCGTACTAAATCTTTTGTATTTAACTTTTGTATATATGCACTAGTCTTTTACTCATATATCACATTTGTTATTATTATTTCAATTATAAAATTAAATTAATAAATATAATTTTATAATATTTATTAATATTTAATATTAATTTATAATAATTTTAAAAATAATAACAAATTAATTATTTTTAACTATTTTTATTTTTTTAAAAATAATATTCTACTAGTGAAATAATGTTAAAATTATTTACTAATTAATTTTAATATTATATAAATTAATACTATCTATATAATTATTACAGTATTTTCAAAATTAAAAATTTATTATATAATTAAAAATTAATTAATTATTGAATATAATATTAATAATATAATTTAAAATGTTATTTTTCAGAATTAGAATTATTATCCAATTAGAAAACTGATTTATTAGTTAATATAATAACAAAATATAATTAGTAAAATATTTTTTAGAATTAATTTTTAAAATTAGAATCAATGCTTAGTTATAAATATAATTTATTAATTAATAAATTAATAAAAAACTATAAAACTACATATGAACTTAAATCTTATATATTAAAAATAAATATAATTGTTAAAAATTCTATATGCCAAAAAATAAACACATATAAAAAAATTAAATTTTAAAAATTAATATATATATATATAATATATACATATAGATTAGTCCAAAAGTGGGTTGGCATAAAACAAATTGTAAAATAGGTAAATCATATAGGATTTATATCGACCTTTATTTTAATAATATTAGTTAATTTTTTTTATTAAATATGTAAATAGAAGTAAAAGAATTTGATGCAACATATAGAAATATTAAAATTTATAAACTTAAAAAAAAAATAAAATGTGTTCATATAAATTTAAACTAAAATAAAATAAAATGTAAAAGTCGAAAAGCTTGAAAATGTGTTTTGCCTAAATAATGTGAACCTTTAATAAGAGTTTTTGTAGATGTCACTCATTTGGAGTTTGTTTTTTTTTTCTCTTTTTTTTTTTTTTTAATAAATCCCATCAAGTCTTATAAATTAATATATAGGATTATATCTTTGTCAAAGATATTGGATGCAAATAGAGTATTGATTTCGAGAGCGACACAATATAATTAATTAATTCCATAGGTAGTTTTATATGGTAAACTTAAAATACTACTATTTAAATCAATATTTTTAATTTTACTATATTATCTAATGTGATATTATAAATTTGATAAATATTTTCTATAATTAGCTATTACATTAATAAAAAATTGTGATAAATAAAATAATATTATCTTTGAATTGATAAAAAAAGAATTTAGATCAGATAACAATTTTTGTTAGAAATATTAAAAATAATAAAAATTATATCATATTTATTGAAAATGTGTTTAATTTTCTTTGATGTAACATATTTTAAAATATAAGAAAACAAAACGTGAAAAAGCTTTTGCCTAAAAGATTGGACATGTAATTAATTAGAGTTTTTCAAAAGATAGCTTAGTTGAAAAGTTTGTAGATGTATGGATCTGACTTCGTCACTCGTTGGGTTTTCTTTTTTTTTCATTTATTATAAATTCCATTGGATCTTGTAAATTTATTTTTTATCTCTAATATTTTATTTTATATATAAGCATTATATTATTAATATTTACATTACAGTGAACTTGAAAAATAAAAATAAAATAAAAACTATTCCATATCATATTAAGACATTTAGGTTTAACTTTTTGAAATAAAAATTTAATCTAACTTTTGAAAATAAATGGATCGTTATTTATTATAACAACAGTAATAAATTTTAATAATTTATAAAGAATAAATATCATTTGTTTTGAATTAACCGTCACATATTTATAATATTTAAAAAGGATTTCTATATTAATTAGTAAGATTTAAACTTTAGTGTCAATTTCTAAGATACTCTAAGAATTTTTTTTGGGTAATATATACAATAAATATTAATTAATAATAACATTAGATAGTATATTTTGCATATGCCTAATGGGTAGTTATAATTGGAAAGTGTGTACTTCTCCACCAAACTTTTATTTGTGAAAATTTTGGACAGTTCAATCTCTACAAGTTTTCATTTATTTTAATGAGTTATAAGAGTAAATGTATTGTTTTGAATTAACTTATTTATATTCTTTTAACTATGAAAATACAATTAAATTCTTTAATTTTAGCAAACTTTTATTAGCATCACTTTGCATTCTTTATTAACTGGGTATTTTCTAAAAAATATTTTAGAATTAACAAAAGATATCATTTTCATAGTGTAATTTTTTTTTTAAATTTAATTTTTTTTAAATTTAATTTTTTATTTTCTTAAACTTATATGATGTTGTCTTTCTACTATTTTTTTATATTATCTTCCAGTTATTTTGTGGTTATTCTTCAGTTGTTTTTCGATTTTTTTATCAAAAATCAACTAAAAACATAATTTTCTTTCATGCTTTCGATTGGTCTAATAACCAACAACAGCTCTCTATAATTCTTTATTATTCGTACAGGCTTGACGTAATTAAACTGTTTGAAAAAATTATTTTTTCTTAAGAATGGCTCAATCGGATGTATTCATTGGAAAAAAGTATGAAAAATTATATTTTTAATGAAAAATTATATTTTTAATATATTATATAGTAAAATAAAAAATAAAAAATTATAAATTTGATAAAAAAATAAAAGATATGGATATTCTAGATATTTTTCTAATTTATTCACTTATTAATTAAAGTTAGCGACGTCTAGCCCAGTCTTATATTACTGTTCATAAATTTTATCCATATAAAAGCCCAATTGCTTTTGGATTTGAATTCCCATTTGAGAGTTGGAGAGTGGATTACAAGAGACCCCCGAATTCCCACATCTCTCGCCTCCTGCATGTATATATATATATAACAGGACTAACAATTCTTTCGCTGTTCAAGCTTCTCCTACAAAATTTCTTACTGCGTTCTTGTGTTTTGTTTCTTTGTATTGCTGTGCCTTGGGCAGTTCGCTAGCAACCAATGTCTTGCATTGATTCTGTTGGCCTTGATGATCAAGAATTAGCTGGGCACCTTGATGTAATGCTGTGCTCAAGTTCTGACGACGACAAACGCAAATCATCTTCGCTCGATCAGTCCTCAAGTACGTGTTCACATCCACTTGTCATGAAGCTAGTATGTACCACTTGTGGGCAGAAGATGTCCAATTTTTATGGCCTGCCATTTGATTACATAATGGGTGGTTTAAGGTTAAGCGAAACAAAAGCTGACTGGACGCGTGATGCCGAGACGGATTTTGTTTTGAGCAAGAAGAAGTTGTTCTTGGTTCTTGATTTAGACCAGACTTTGCTGCACTCGACAGTAGATTTAACCCCAGAAGAGAATTATTTAAAGAACCAGATGGATTCATTGCAAGATATTTTTAAATTGATCACAAGGGAAGGTTTCTCTCCTAGCTATGCCAAATTGAGGCCCTTTGTTCGCAACTTCCTGCAGGAAGCTAGTACCATGTTCAAGATGTATGTGTACACCAACGCTAATAAAAGTTACGCGAGGAAGATGGTGAATTTGCTCGATCCTGATAATATATACTTCAAGTCAAGATTAATTACTAGAGAGGACAGTACTGTATCATGTCAGAAGAATCTTGATGTGGTGATGGGTCAAGAAAGGGCAGTTGTTATTCTTGATGACAGAACCGACGTGTGGCCAATGCACAAAGATAATCTGATTCAAGTTCAGAGATACAAGTATTTCGCTTCGACTGCTAATTGGTCCAACTCTAAATCCTTTGCCCAGAGAGAGGTTGATGAGAGTACAGACATAATGGCAACATACTTGGAAATTCTGAAGAAGATTCACAGTCAATTTTTTGATCCCAAACTTGATGAGGACAACCTTGCTAGCAGAGATGTCAGGGATGTAATGAGAACAGTTCAGGCTGGAATTCTTCAGGGGTGTAAATTAATACTAAGGAAAAACTTGACAGCCAAGTATAAACTGGATAATCTTTCCAAGATGGCAGAAAAACTGGGAGCAATTTGTGTTTCAGAACTTGATCCCACAGTAACACATGTGGTAACACTTGAAGCAAAACCTGAAGACGATCAGCTTCAATTGGAAAATAAGAAGAAGAAGAAGAATAAGCAGAAAGGGACATATCATTTAGTTTTTCCAGAGTGGATAAGGGATTCCTATAAATTATGGCATAGAATGCCTGTTGAAAATTATTTGCCTTAGCTAAATCAAAGATTTAATATAACAACTAGGAAGATGAATTTAAGCTTTCATTTTTGCCAATATTCCCCCCTTTCCTTTTATTTTTTTGGTTCAAAATTTTATCTGCAGTTTAAAGAGGGTTTTGATTTCGGGAAGTTCGGTGGTTTTATTGCAAAGAACTTGGAGGAAAGATGACTGTTGTTAGACAAGACTATTGGCAATACATACTGACATCTTGATTCATTATTTTTCATTATCCTATTAAACGCAATTTATTAGCAAACCAGCAGCTACATGCTGCAGGGAAGGCCAAACTCATAAATATATATCCAAATTCCCTGTTTATTCTAAATTTATTTATTTAAAATTCAACCCCTTTAATCACATGTCTGGATGTATATTTAAATTTATTTATTTTATTGAGTTGTTATATTTTTATTTAAGTCTTTAATACAAATAAAAATATATAAGGTCAATACAACAAATAAAAATATCATGATATATATATATATATATATATATATATATATATATATATATATATATATATATATATATATATATATATAATCATTAAATCAGTAAAAATAAAAATTATAAAAAAATAAAATAAATTTAAAATTTAAAATTTAATACAATATAATTAAAAAATTTAAAAGCTTAGTAATGAATTTTACTAAGAAGAAAAATTCAGGAAACCTACTTCCTATTGGAATTGGGATTTCAAAGTTAAAAAAAAAAAAAAAAACTCGAGACCTCTAGCCGTGGCCTAGAACATACATCCCTCTATATATAGACACGAGTAATTTCGATTTCTATATGCTTTCTTGAATATAAACTAAGAAGTAAGAAAGTATAAATTCTTTTTGCTAGCTGTTTCTTGGGAAATTTACGAATAATAACAATGTGTTCTGATGATGGATCCGTTACCTATGATGCAATATTTGGCTCAGGTTCTGATGATGACGATGAGCACGGTTCATATTCTCATCCTGAGGGAGAAGCAATGGAATGTGACGATTCCTGTTCACATCCCATTGTCTTGAAGCTAATGTGCACTATTTGTGGGCAAGACGTGCCCGATGGTTATGGCCTTCCTTTTGGGTACATAATGAAGGATTTGAGGCTAAGTAAAATTGAAGCTGATCGGCAGCGCTATATTGAGACAACTAATATTTTGAGCAAGAAGTTAATCTTGGTTCTTGATTTGAATAAGACATTGCTTCAGTCTAAATATCCTGAGGCGTTAACACCCGAAGAGAAATATATGGAGAATCAAATAGAGAGGGAGACTCATGGCAAGATGTCTTTAAAGTGGAATTATGGGAAAACCGGTCCTGCATTGTCAATCTAAGGCCATTTGTTCGCAGGTTCCTTGAAGAAGCTAGTACCATGTTTGAGATGTATGTTTACACTTCATCTAGTCAAGTTAATGCGAGGAAGATGATGAGTTTCCTTGATCCTGCAAATAGATACTTCAATTCAAGATTAATTGTTCGCGAGGGCAGCACTGTGATGGCACTGAAGAATCCTGACGTGGTGTTGGGGCACGAAAGGGCAGTAGTTATTCTTGATGACAGAAAAAGTGCATGGCCAATGCATAAAGCCAATGTCATTAATGTTGAGAAATACAATTACTTCGCTTCGAACCAAAGTGATCCCGGATCGAAGTCTAAATCTTTGGCTGAGAGAAAGAAGGATGAGCATACACGAGTGATGGCAGCATATTTAAGAATTCTCAGAAAGATTCACCGTCAATTTTTTGATCCGAAACTTGAGGCCATTGTTACTGCTGGTGCTGCTAGAGATGTTAGGGAGGTGATGAGAATGGTTCGTGCTAAAATCCTCAAGGGGTGTAAAATATGTTTTGAGTCATAGCTTGCCAGCCAAGAATAAGTGGTCTTTCAGAAATGGTATGCGTCTCAGAAGAACTTGATTCCTCAGTAACGATGGAGATTGCAGTAGAAGAGCTTCAATGGGCAATGGAGGTGAAGAAAAACCATTTAGCTGTCTACCAGAAATTATGCCTTTAGTGAGCATCTCCTTAACTTTTGATGCATGTTAATGGTTTATTAGTACTGAATGAAACCAAACACTTCTTTTTCTAATAATTAAATTGTAGCCTGTGCGAGTTATTTTGCTACAGTTTTTTTAAGGCAAAAGTAAATTGCAAACTAGATCAAGATTAATTTCAATAATCTGATGCATCAAACGCATTGAATTAAATGCTGCAAGTCAAATCATTCAAAAAAAAAAAGAAAAATTTTATAACACAATGACAGGAAGGAGGAATATACTAACCAAGCTGTTGCAAATCACTGGTTACATTTAATTTCAGGACGGAGCTCTCATCCAAGACCGTATGCTACCTGTTCCAGAAATTAAACGCATGAATTATACTTGTGTTTGGCTGTTAAAATTTAAATCCACCATCCACAACTAAATTGTGGCCAGTGATAAACTCAGAGTCCTGACAAGCAAGAAACAAGACAGCATCCGTCACATGCTTCACCTTCATCACCCCTTTCAACCAATAACTAGATTCAAAAGCCTTCTCCACATCCTCCTCAGTTTCCATCCCAAAATCCTTACACGTCAGCGGCGTCGCCACCGCCCCCGGCGACACACAGTTAACTCGAATCCCATGCTCACCTAGCTGCTTACTCGCTGACCTCATCAACGCTAACACTGCACTCTGGAACATAATATAATCTACAGCCCTGTCTCCCCCTGTACTCGCCGCAATACTCGATGTACAAATGATACTACCCTTTACTCCTCCCTCCACCATTGCCCGCGCTGCGTGCTTCAGGCTTGCAGCTACTCCACCAACGTTTACAGCAAAGAGTTTTTCATAGGCAGCCATGTCGAATTCAAGCACATTCTGGATGCATGAGCTGAAGATGCCTGCGTTGCAAAACATGATATCAAGTTGGCCGTACATCTCCATGGTGGTCTCAATGAGAGACTTGACTTGGTTCTCATCTGTTAAGTCACAGTGGATGTAGGTGGAACGGTCTGTGCCGATAGATTCAGCCAGTTTTCTACCCTTTTCATCCTGGACATCGGCGATGACTACTGCCCGTGCGCCGTGCTTTGCGAATTGATGCACAGTGGCCTCACCTATGCTGCTAGCACCACCGGTGATGATGGCTACCTTATCTTGTAGCTTATCGTTACTAGATGGTGTGGTGGTGGCCATGTCAGCGGAAAGTAGGTTCGTCAGCTTTGCGATGCCGAGATCAATAAAAAGGGTTTGCAGGTCTTTTGACCCACGAATACGATGGCTACTTTTACAATGTAGTTTTGTTTGATTCTAGCTGTCCACATTTGTTAAATTTCTATTCCACAATTCTTCAAATTTAAGGCGCATGAACAATACTATAATAAGTATTCTGCGTTCCGTTGTTATTTTAGATTGGAAAAAAGGTACATTTTAGCCCCTCATCTTTAACGCGAGTAGCGGATTAGCCCTTATATTATTTTTAGATGTAAATAAGTTTTTAAACTATCAAAAAACTGTAACATATACCCCTTTCCTAACTGAAACTTTTTGTCAATGCTGATGTTAAATAAAAACTTCAATTATAAAATAAAAATGAAGAAGTGACCATCTCTTTTTTTTTTTTCTCTCACCACTCTCTCCTCTTCTCTCTCCTTTCATTTTGCTCGATAAACTAGAAAAAAATTCACTTCAAATCAAAATCATCCGTAATCCTCTAATATCTAAATTCTTGATTTTGTTGAAAATGAAAGTATTGATAGATAAAAGATTCAATAGGTGCTCACTGCATTTCCTTCTGATGTTGCTACTTGTAAGGGACTGACAATCTTAAAAAGGATGATGTTAGGTGATTAATTCATTCCATCTTTCTTCGCCAGCTATAAAGAAATGGTTGGGCAGCATTGCATCTCCTCATGAATGAGAAACGAATAATTGGAGAATGGATTTGAACATATTAATTAACTCCACAAGCCATCAGAGTATTAAAATATTGCAGCTACTTATCGTACAGAACAATGGGAATCTATCGTTTGTTGATTCTACATAATGATAAATTGCCATTAGTTCTCAAAAATAGCTCCATATGTAAAAAGAAATAGATGTACAGGATTTACAAAATTTAAAATGTTTCAACTTTTAGCATAAGCCTATAATATTGTTGAAGATAATTTTGGAGCTAAAGAGGAAATGAAGATTGAAGAGAGAAATTCTAGCTTAAATAAGTTTTTGCATAAAGTTTAGATAGCTTATAAGAGAGACATGAAACCTATATATAGATCACGATACACTATACCATTGAAGGTAACATTTTTAGCTTGACTTCAAAGGTGGAATTTGGTTCGTGGCTTGAAAATGAACTAGTGGTAAATTCAGCATAATATATTTATAGAAAAAGAAAAAAAATAAAAAAAAATGAATCTCATGATACCTATTTCATGAAATTAATCGGTTTTGATCGAGAAAGCCTTGACATGTGAAATAACCAAAATAAAATAAAAGCCTTGACCTGTGAAATAACCAAAATAAAACAACAAAGATTTGATAATAGTGAGATGATGATGTATTGCAATCTCAATTGGTAGTAGTGCCGAGTGATGGTAAGAAGAGAGTTTATTAGTGCTTTTGATATAAATGATTATTTTTAATTCAGTGAGTCTAATGAAAGAAAAAAGAAAGAGAAGAGAATGACAAGAGAGAAAGAAGAAAGGACAGTGATTTCTTTTTTTTTTTTTTTATTTTATAATTGAAATTTTTATTCCACATCAGCATTTATCATTTAAAAGAGAGGTAATATATTACAGTTTTTTAATAGTTTAAAAGCTTATTTGCTCCTAATAGTAGTATAAAGACTAATTCGCTCCTCGCATTAAATGTGAGGGACTAAAATACACTTTTACCTTTTAGATTCTGTGTCTGTCTTACGCTCTGACTCGACAAAAAAAAAAGGGGAAAACAATCAAGCAGTGATGGGATTTGATGTAGATGTCTTGTATTCTTATCAAAACAGCCTGATCAATAATTGCGATAGAAACCAAGAGAAATGGCCAACCCTCTTATAATAAAAAATTTACATTCCCATCTATATACATCAATACATACTTAACTAATAAATCATCGGTAATTATTAAACAATCAAGCAGTGATGGGATTTGATTTAATGAACAACTATATATGTGAATCATCCAATTCTAATTATAAAATATTAGGACTACCTATCACTCAACTATTTGACAAGTTTTATTCAAAAGTTACAAAGAATTTGGTGAGCTTGGATATATATTTATGCAATTAGTTTGTGTTGTTCCAATAATTTAATACTGCTAATTAAGGAGATTATGCAAATATGAAACCAAAGTTCAACAAATTGCAACACAAAACGGAGATCCAACATTAGCATGTAAAAGATTTACAGGCCCCAATTGTAAGAGGGCAAGCTTATCACAAAACTTCGGGAGTATGTCATAAGTACATCTAGTTGGATGTACACATATTCAGCACACCATCCCACTCAAGAATAATCTGATTGTGACTCGTAGAAATCACTTGGGCATGGAGACATCACTTCTTGCTCTAACAACTGCAGTGCCTGGTTCATTGTCGGCCGATCATCAGGGTTAGCATCCGTGCATCTTGCTGCTATTTCAAGAATCGCTTCCACGCTTTCCAGATCTGCATCACTGCATCTTTTATCCACTACGTCCTCCAACAGGTTTTCTCTTAACAGGGTGTTCATCTGCACAGGTTGATAGAAGTTTCTCATTACATGGTGTCCTATAAGACCATAAATGACAAGCAACATTCCATATTTTCATACTCAGTCCTCTAGATCATTTTCTCAATGTTGTTTTGGTTGCGGAAGATAACAAACATTTGTAATGCTCAAAAGAACAAATAACTTGGAACTATATAATGGTGTTACAGTTCATCATCTTTTTATTTATTTCGCTTTCTACGTACCATGCCCTCGTCGACTACATGCTTGATGCACTCCCAAATTGCAAGGCACTAAGTCACCCGAGAATGGCACATTAAATTTAATAACCTCAAAGACTTTGTTTGGCATAAATCATGTGCAAGAACTCAATTGAGATAAAAGAATACTTTGGCTTTTTTTTTTCAAGAAGTTTAAAGGATAAAATTCTTGCAGCTGGGACATTTCTAAAACCTGAGAGACTCAATAGCACTTCTAGACTTCCCAAACACCATGTAAAAGATTGCTGCCTAATCCATACTGCTCTGAGATATATTGTAATGCTAAAATAGATTTGAAAGTGATTACTATTTTAATATTTTAATAATGTTCTTGATCTTCCCTGCTTCGATCCATTTATATGACCCCGTTACCGTTGTGGTTTTTGATAATTTTTCGCCCAACAATTTCCCGGTCCGCAGAATTTATCAAACAAAACATACATGGAAAGAGAAAAAGAAAATGAGTGCTTACCCAACCAACAACATTTAAGCCTCTCTTTACAAAGGCTGGATCAGTAGGTCTTTTTCCAGTTACTAGCTCTAGCAAGAGAACTCCGAAGCTATAAACATCTGACTTCTCAGTGGCTCTCCCACTTTGCAGGTATTCTGATTGAAATATGATTGATTTCAATCAATTAGCATTCAACAAAATCTAAAATTCTACACTAAACTAGAGAGAGAATGCAAGAAGATTAAGATCTGAACATACAACGATTTTATTCGAGAGAAAATTTAGTCTATAGAGACCAAGAGAACAGGAAGTAACACGTTACCTGGTGCCAAATAACCAAAAGTGCCAGCAACTACAGTAGTGACATGGGCTTCCTCATCCACCAAAAGCTTGGCAAGACCAAAGTCAGAGACATGAGGCTCGAAATTTTCATCAAGGAGAATGTTACTGGATTTAATGTCACGATGAACTATCTTTGGACTGCAGTCATGGTGCAAGTATGCAAGCCCCCGTGCAGACCCTAAGGCTATCCTTAAACGAGCACTCCAATTTAATGGTTGTTCCTGACCACGTTCTGAGAGGAAGTACAACCATAAATTTAAGAGTCCAGCATAATATTGTGAATATGAACATATTCCACATTTTATAGATAGGAGAGTGGTACAATGCATTTCTATAATCATATCTCACAAGATGTATTCAGTAAAAAGCAAGTATACGTGCGGCACTATTAGCCAAAGCGATAAAATAATTAATACCAAACGAAAGTTACACTAGATATTCCGTGATTTGCCAAATTTGATAGTAAATTTCTAGAGCAACAAGAAGCAGCCTGATATCATTTGTTCTGGAACACGAAGAGATTGGCCGGTCAATCACAAATGAGAAGCAGCCAATTAAACTTTTTAGAAAATCATTGATAGCCAACTAAATAATGTAAACTGCAACTATGAAAAGATTTGGAAAAAGGTAGCCAAGCTTTTGGAATATGGGATATAATGTTCCTATAGGCCATTGGTTGCCCCCTTCCCCTCGTGCGTTTGTGCTGTGTTAAATATCCCCAACTTCAAAGACATAAGTAAAGGCAAAATTCTACTATATTCTGATAATTAAGATTTTTAGTGCTCACAAATTTTCCAAGCATGGCAAGAGTATAACATCAGAAAAAATTATTAAGATTGTCTTGTTTTATTAAAAGTTATCTGACATCATAAGCAAATACTGAGCACTAAAGATTGAAGCATACCGTGCAAAATATCATCTAAACTTCCCATGGCCAGATAATCATATATTAGAAGCTTTGACATTGGAAGCCTACAATAACCTCTCAGGTTTACCAAATTTATGTGCTTGATGCTACCCAAAATCTCCAACTCCCTCTCGAATCCTTGATCAGATCCTTCACGGCTCCTGTCAATTCTTTTGACAGCAAACGTTCCACAATCGTTCATGACCATTCGGTATACAGTACCAAACCCTCCTGCCCCTACAACATCCTCCTCATCAAGAGACTCAAGCTTTTCTATGATCTCACATGAAGGATATGGCAAGTCACCATGGAAGGTAATAAGCTTTGTACCTGTGGACAATCGTCTTATTGGTAATGATGAAGTGGTGAAAACAGAAAATGCTAGACATTAAACAGATACTGAGCTTACTTGCTTCTTGGTCAACTTGCTTTTTGACTTCTGTGTATTTCTTAGCAGCTCTTTCCTTCTTTGACAACAAGCAAATCCAGAGGAATGCAAGAAGCACCGCTAGCGTAAGTGCCATTGTGGCCATTACACCAATCAGCACCCCTTTGATGTAATGAGAGGATCGTTTCGTGGGAACTGCAGAAATCCCCAAGATTAGTTTATGCCCAGTTGACAGTTAAAGAAAATGTAATAACAAACTTGCCTGCTGCTTCATCACTTGCAGCATGTGGTAGCACTGCAGGAAATCCCATTGAAGTTCGACATGGCCTGTGCACTTGTCTACCACAGAGATCTAAATTGCCAATAAACCTAACCAGAAGCAGGCAGAATTCAGAGAACGTTTGAAGGAATGGAGAAACAAAAGCAAAAGGTACGCCAATGATTACTGTAAGTACGAGTTGAAAACATTTTCTTGCCTCGTGTGACTACACAAGATGCTGACACCAAATGCCATACATAGAATAGATATAACAATACATAAAAGTAAGTAACATCAAGATCCCATATAAACATGGTTAAATATGCATTGTCATCACTTTCAAATGTTTCCACTGCAAAGTCAGACCCAAAAATATCTCAATATGTTCCAATAATGCCATTGCAATTCAGAATTGGCATGGTTCAGACAATTGGCATCACATATGATCATGCTGCAGAGCATAAGATACAAATAAATAATAGTAATTTGTTTATACTATTATTTATGCTAACCTTATAATCATATTTAGAATTGGTCAATGTAGCTATGATCACTTACGAGTTATTCCCAAAAGTACTTAGTGCTCCAAAATCTGGGATTTCACCAGAGAAAAAGTTGGTAGACAAATTCCTAAGACAAGAGTACCAAATAGAGAATTATCACATCATTCCCTTTCCATGTCATCCCAAATTCCCAACTTCAAATTTAAAAATTCAAATTGCAACAAGTCCATAGGAACTTACAGATGGCGTAGGCGTGTAAGACGACCAATAGATGAAGGTATAGCACCTTTTAGCATATTGCTTGACACATCCCTAAATTCAATAGTTAATTATGAAGCAAAAGTAAAAATAAGAATAAGAAAAATAACAACAGTTTACGCACTAAATTATATCTAATGTCTATACAAATTAATTATGCATTGAAGATTCAAGCAAAAGAATTAAGAACTATAAGTCTTACAGTATAGTGAGATGAGAAAGATTTCCAATGTCTGATGGAATGCCTCCTTGGAGATAATTAGCCCTCAAGTACCTAGATACATTGTCATGTCCATATAAGGGGAAAGATACACATCCATTTCACGACAGCTAAGTATGCATTAAAAAGAAAATGAAAAGAGGAATCCTCATTTCCGCTTACACTGCTCTGAGCTCAGTACAATTGGTAATTTCATTAGGAATAATTCCGTGTAAACTGTTTTGGTGAAGTGCACTGCTTAAGAAGAAAAATAAAAGACAGAAACATTGTTAAGGATGTTTTAGCCCCATTTCCTGACAAGTTATGAGGTGGAAAAGAAAACATGGGCTTTGAACTAACATCCTTTGTAATCTGCTGAGTTTGCCAATGCTAGTAGATATTATCCCTCCCAATTGCATGTAAGGCAGGTTTCTGTAAGCCAATAGAAACAAATTATTTACTTAAGAAAGTTTAGAACTTTAGAAAGACAAAAAATAAAAAATAAAAGTAAAATTGGAGATGTAAGATGGATTTGGCATACATTGAGCTAACTCTTTGGTCATGGGAATGGCAAGAGATACCAGTCCATTTGCAAGGAGACTCGTCAGCAGCTTGCCAGTTACCTAGCACATTTCTACTATCGTTCAATGTGCTCTTGATTTCCAACAATGTAAGACCTACAAAATTACAAATTTAAATCAGAAAAGCGAAAAGATCTAAACTTTAATCTTTATTGGTTACCAAGATGCTAAATTTATAATAGAAGCACTGCTAATAAAAAAGCTAAGATCCTTTTCTTCTCCTTTCTTCTCTCTTTATTTTCTCAGCATCCAATCAGCAATAGAAAAGGAAAAGCTCAAAAAGACAAAAAAAAAAAAAAAAAAGGAGCTCAAAAAGGGAAATTAAAAGAAATGGGGAGTTCTTACCATCTTCAGTGAGAGCAAGAGAGGAAGTACTGAAAAGCGTAGCTACATAAATTACATAAGAAACGAAAACAAGAACCCTCATTTTCATTTCACCTTCAAAATAGGCTCTTTTTTTTCGTTTCTGGGTAGAAAGGTGTTCTTTGTGCAGCAAGCCACTCTACAGTGAATGCTACTAAACCAAAGAAACGAAAAAACGAAACCAAGAAAATGATGATATCTAATAATAATAATAGTGGGTAGAGTTGGCATTTGATTGTGGGGATGTGATGATGGTGAGAATTACCCCGAGAAAACTAATAATAATCTGATATTTGAATCACCAAGAGAGAGAGGGAAATACAAAGGAAAACAAAAGCTTCTTATATTGTCCAATATTTTATGAGCAGAGTGAGAGACAGACTTTTCTGAAAGTGGGTATGGAAAGTTGTGCAGAGAGAAGTAGCCGTTGTCCAATAAAATTCAAATACAAGTATTTCAGATCATACTCTCAAAATGTATACGTGAAAGGTAAAAATGGGTACAAGAGACATAAACTCAAGAACAAAGTTGCTACAAAATGTGAGTTACGAACACGTGTCAGTTGTCAGACGGAGAGTAGCTCGGTTAGTGTACGCTAATGAAGGTTAAGTTTGGTACTTACACCTGACAAAGTCTCAGGTTGTATTGAAACTTGTCTGACAGCTAAATCAGAGGTATCAAGACATGTCATTTTTTATGTTTAAAGTCTTCTTAGATGAAAATTACAGTTGATCACTTTTTTCAATCTTAATACAAACTTGAGTAAATAGATTAATATTTTTTTTTTTTATGAATGTAAATAGATTAATTTAAATTTTATGTTTATATTTACTGATGATGTAGCCCAATTCAGAAAGATAACATAACAGACAACAAATGGTCCAAAAGTTATTCATGCTGGTCTGAGATTTGCTTTTGGGTTTGGACTTGTTAACTTTCTTATACAACAAACTAACAATAAAATTATGTCAAATCATAAATCAAACATGGGGGATCCCATGCCACCCGATTTTCATGCTAATAGTGATCCAGAAGTACAGGTATGGTTAATCCCAATAATTAGATGGCTTGACATTTTTGCAATCTTGAATTGAAGGGGAGTGTCGTTTGGGTCAAAAGAATTGAAGATTAAATTCTTGAACTGTACTCTGAGCAGAAGAAGGACCCATGTACTCATTACTTGGCATAGTTCAAAGATGAATATGATGCCTGGCTTTTTATTCAATTGAAGTTTATAATGCAAGCAAACTGCTGGATTACCTTATGTGGCCTCAGTAGACAATTCATCATCAGATTTGGGCATTTCATGCCCCACTTTTTTTCCTTTTTCTTTTTTTAAAAAATAAATTTTGGTTCGTAGTTTTGTTATAAATATCGTAGAAAGTTTCTTTCTTTTACATTCAAATTATTTATATTATATTGTGCATTCAAATTATTTATATTAAACTTTCAAAGATTTTTAGCATGGGTTAGATTTAAATTCAAAGTATGTGGGTCAATTAATACTTTTGTTATATAATTTAAAATGATCTTTTGGGGCAGTGGAGGCAAGTGTCCCATCTGCTAGATCCGTACAGTAATTGCATAAGATAACACCAGAGTGAGCAGTAATCTCCTAGATTTTGTTACTAAGCAAATACTGGATAATGCAATCTGAACATTAACCATAACTTTGATTCCTCAAAGATCCATGGATTAGTTTAATTTGTGCTGTTCTTCTCTCTTTTCTCTGGATCGTATGCTTAAATTGCATACTTGCAATCATTAACCAACGATGCCTTTGTGATTATTTACCATATGATGAAGAAACTAACGTACAAACTATGGAAAAGAAATATACCCAGTTACACACTTGGTTCATCTATATAACCCACAATAATTGCTAGCATCCTTTTTAACTATGTATTAAAAGACGACTAAAAATATATAATGTTATTATTTAAATAAAATATAGGGCTTAATTAATAGAATTGAGTTTTGAATTGAATCAGTACTAAAATAACTAAAAGTTACACTCTTGCAGACTCTGTTGGATTCACTTTGTATCAAGAGTTAATAAATCAATCTTTTTGCTCTAAAGAACTTTGATTTATAGTTTGTCATTTGGACTGCACTTTAAATTTGTTTAATTTTTTTCAATTAATTACTGAACATAAAATCAATACCCAATTGATGAATTGTATTAGAATCAATGATATCATGGCCTTTAACAGGATATTAGAACAATTGAGCAACCAGTATAAATATATTATATTTGTGTTGTGTCATCAGTGGCTTGTTCATTTTGTCCAATTTTGATTATCAAGTCAACTGGATTTGTTTAGTCTTATTTACTAATGTTCTTTGTGGTAATTATGCTGAAAAATCGGTGTCGTGCGGTGGTTATAGTGGTAAATGGACAAACGGAAAAAGAAACAAATCTATTCCATTTAGATAAATTATTTTATTTATTTAATCTAGTGTTTTATACTTAATATTTAGAAGAAAAAGAAAATAAATAATTGAAGTAAGTGTTTGTTGTATGTTAACTTAGTTTTGATAATCAAATTTCATCTTATTAGCCTATCAGAAGATGACAAACTAGCTATATGCAACTTAAATATTTAGTTTATCCCACTTTTATTATTACAGATTATTAAATATTTAAAAATAATGGAACCTACTAACTTAAAAAAAAATAATTTAAATTTAAATTTCTGGTGACCTCTTATAATAAATTATTTGGCAGGTGCATATATATGTTTTTAGTTAAAAAGATAAAACAAGAATAAAGAAAGAGAATATAATCCCTAAATTTTGGTGAAGGGGACCTCAACTCCATCCATCAACATGTGCTGGATGTGACAGAGGAGTTGTCTTCTCGTCAGGATTAACGAGTTCCCACCTGAAATTTAGGTAACAAAATCAGGAAATAACCTGTAACTAAAAAATAACACGAGGTTATGTCCATATATACAGCTGTTAAATTAACTCATAAACTTAACCTGTTTTTTTTGTTTTGAACGGACAGAAATTGCAGATGAGCGAGCATAGATTCTACAAACCTGGTAAGTTCCGGGGATTGCTGGATTCGAAGATACGATAGCTATAAAATCATTAACCTGAATTAAGATTAGATTTAAACACTAGGCAATCATGTTGTCTGTTACGGACTTGCATCCCATCTATTCAGGTTCAAGCATAGAGAGAGTCGAACCTACAGAACTCTTTGGAATTCTATTAACCTGCAAATTAATTTTTTTTTTCTGGTAATTAATAATCATAATCTGAATAACTCGCAGATGATAATAATATGAAAAATTGTTACAGGTAAATGAAATTAAGCATAGTTAACTAATTAAGTGCCTTTATACTTCACTTCCTTGGCATGTGTGTATTTTGTGCATCACGTCTACTAATAAAAATATGTTGTATTTACAGTGCATATAGAATTAACATCAGCTTGTTTGTGTACTACTTGAATTCAGATATATTATTTATTGAATAAGATCGATTTGCTCTTATTGAAATTTATTTAAAATTTAATAACTAAAATTATTAACAGTTTTAATAAATTTAAATATAAATTATAAATAATATAATTTTTATAATATTAAATTATCATCACAAAAATTATAAGACTTTTTTATGTCAAAAGATTAAATTATAATAAATTTTTAAATTTTTTTCCTAAAAATTAGTGATATTTCGATACTATTACAATTGATTGATGATAGAAAAATTAATTCTTTTGCGAGTAGATTCTGTTTTTCATTAAATAATTGTTGCAAACACCAAAACTATAACAAATGATTGAAAAAGAAAAGTTGCTGGCCAATTATTTTTCTATAAAAAATAACAATAAATGTTTGGCAATTACTGTAATGATATAATAAGAGATAATCAAATTATACCAAGTTTGATTACTTGATTGGCCTAATCGATATTCTTATTTGTGAGAATTAAAAAGGTTTTGAGTATTAATCTTCTTATTATATATCAACATCAGTAGTAAAGGGAATTTCAAATGACTTATCCTTATCATTTGCAGAAAATCAATAATAAAATTCTAATTGAGATTGTTAAGAGTATAATTTAGAGAACTAACACAGAAAATATATATTGACATTGTAAAATGTAGGGGCATTTTCTGTTGAGTTAGTTATTAATTGTCTGTCACCGTTGGATTAAACCCCACAACCAAAAGAAAAGAATTAAGAGGACAGCAAAAAATATCATAACTATCCTACAAAATGACCGGCTTAAATCTCTTGGGGAAGCTGCCTTTTACGCTTTCTATGCATGCAAATCGCTCACGTGGTCTTCTCTCTCAACCAATTACCTTGTCAATTTTCAGTTTATTTTAGTTACTTGTTATTGATATTAAGGAAACATTAGTTATTTTCTGAAGACTTAGCATGAGTTAGTTAGTCCAACAATTGCTTGATTTACAGTAGAGCAAGTACTGCAGCCTCCTTCAAAGTTGAATATATCTGTTAATTGTTACCCCTCTATATATATACATATCAGGAGTCTCTAAATTATTTCTAACTTATAAACAGGAAAAACTGAGAGAAAAGTAATAGCTTACATGGAGGATTTGGTTCAATCTTCCTCGTCGTTAGAACATGAAATGCCACCATCATCTCAATCTCCTCCTCCTCCTCCTAAAAGAAAAGTCGGAGGATGGAATGCCATCAAATATATTCTTGGTAATCTTTGTTTAATTTTGTTAATCATTTTGAGATATGATTATAATTTGTAAATGGTTTTGACTGTTATTTTCTTTTCTTCTTTTCTCATGCAGGGAATGAATCTTTTGAGAAACTGGCTTCTATGAGTTTGATAGCCAATATCACAGTTTATCTGCAGACTAGATATAACATGGAAGGTGTATTTAATGTAACTGTGACCACTGTATGGTCTGGTTCCTCCAATATAACTTCTTTAATGGGTGCAATTATTGCTGATACTTATTTGGGTAGATTCCGTACCCTTTTCTTTGGCAGCATTTTTTCTCTTCTGGTAAACCCATTCTTTCTTATATGCTGTTTATCTGGACAAATTCCATTTCTTTCATTTTCCTGAATGATTTCAGAGACGTAACAACAAGGAGTTTTACTCTTTTCTTTTTGGGTTTTGTCTTGGATATTGATTGCAATGGTATTTCTGCATTTCTTTTACAGGGAATGACGGGCATGACCCTAACTGCAGGTCTACCTAAGTTAACACCCCCAAGATGCAATGGAGACACCAGCTGTCCCCAAGCAGAAAAATGGCAGCTGGGCTTCCTCTTTGCTAGTCTTGGATTTTTATCGATAGGATCTGGTGGGATTAGACCATGCAATATTGCTTTTGGTGCTGATCAATTTGACACCACAACAGCGAAAGGAAGATCACAGCTTGAGAGCTTTTTCAATTGGTGGTACTTCTTCTTTACAATTGCACTAGTCGTTGCTCTTACCGCTGTTGTCTACATCCAGACTAATGTCAGTTGGGTTATAGGCTTTATCATCCCAACTTCTTGCCTGTTTCTCTCCATATCCATTTTCTTGATTGGTCGCAGTACTTATATTTGCAAGAAACCTAGAGGCAGCATTTTTACAAATATGATCAAGGTGGTCATAGCTGCATGTAGGAAGCGCCAGTTAACTACTAAACCAGATTCTCAGTATTCCTTCTATGATCCTCCGATGGATGAGTCAGAGCTACACCTCAAAATTGCTCATACTGATAGGTTTAGATTTCTTGACAAGGCAGCTATGATTAGTGATCTCAGTGAACTGGACGATCAAGGCCTTGCAAAGAATACTTGGAGATTATGCAGCTTGCAGCAGGTGGAGCAACTGAAATGTTTAATAGCAATAGGACCAGTTTGGGTATCAGGAATTGCCTGTTTTATTCCAATGGATCAGCAGAATGCATTTGGCATCCTTCAAGCAATTCAAATTAACAAATCTGTTGGTCCAAAATTCCAAGTCCCTCCAGGATGGATGGGCCTTACATCGATGATTGCACTTTCGATATGGATTTACATTTATGAGCGCATTTATGTCCCTAAGGCAAAGAAATTGGCAGGAAAAGATAAAAGACTGACAATGCCACAAAGAATTAAGACTGGTATTGTAATGTCAATTCTATGCATGCTAGTAGCTGGATTTGTAGAGAAAAAACGCCGCGAGTCGGCTTTGAGAAATGGAACCTTTGCCTCACCTATTACTATAGCTGCACTCCTACCGCAGTTTGTCCTGTCAGGATTAATTGAAGCTTTTGCAGCAGTTGCTATAATGGAATTTTACACCACAGGAATGCCAGAGAGCATGAGGACTGTTGCAGGAGCAGTCTTCTTTCTCAGTTTATCAATTTCAAGTTATATAAGTTCTTTACTCATCAATATCATTCACCATGTCAGTGGAAAGAATGGGAAAACACCATGGTTGGGTGGTCATGACCTTAATCAGAATAGACTTGACTACTACTACTTCATTATTGCTGGCCTAGCAGTAGTGAACTTCATTTATTTCAATTTCTACGCCAGTCGTTATGCAGTTAGCCATCATTATGACGGTAGCACAGAGGTGAAAGTAGAGAATTCAAACTTTCATCATTCAAGCATTCGGCCAAAAGATATAATGCAGGATGAGGAAAAAGGGTCGGATTTACATGACAGTCATTGACAAGGAAGACGAATCAGAAAATCCGAATTCGAGTTTTGTGCGACTCTTGAATTAAGTTCCGTTATCAGGCGCAGATCTCAGAAGTTTCTTCATCGTTTCGCGAATTCTTTCAGAGCAAGAACTTTTTTTGTTACTTTTCCCTGATTGTTGATTCTCTTTATCAATTGATTAAACTTTTTGCTGATATATATACATAAAAACTTGAACGCCTGAAATTTTGGTTTCATAAAATCATGAGGGACACTTTGGAACTGTTTAAAACTTTGGATTTTTATTTACAGGTTCAAGGATAAATATACAGAAATGCATTACGAATTAAAATTTTATACTAAACACAGTTGAAAGGACCCATAATGATGATGACAAAGTTATTTGGATATCTTTCCAAGACCGCGACCATGAAAGGACCCATAAATAAATCATAAAAAAAAAAGATTGATAGAGTAGAAGAAATTTGTTCATGCATCTGTGTAAGAATTTTGCATAAACCAGTAATATAGTGAGACAGAAAAAAACAAACAAAAAAATTAAGTGGAAGGCAAAATGTGAAGGACTTAAATGTTGCTGAAATTTTGGCAGAACAAGACATGAACCATCACATCGACAATTTCTGTATCCGATCCTTTCTTTTGCCGTAAGAGAGTAGAGCTGGAGTTTGTTTGGAGCATTTTATTTGTATCCTAGTCGAGCCTTTGTGCTAGGACAGACACAGCTGCTTCATATTTTGCAAGGACCATCTCCTTTTGCAACATTGAAAACTAGTGTTTTGTACCTGTGCAAATGTTTCCACGAATTAAATATGTGGTCCAGAATCCTTGGTGTGATTGGTTACTCAGATGCTAAAATTGGGTATGCTACAGGATTCTCTCGGTTGGACTAATTAACCAATTCTTATCAGAAACCGAGTCATTCTAATATATTATTCGTGTGTGTGATTACCATATACATCTATAAAAATTAATTTTTTATAATTTATTTAATGGTGCTTTACAATTATAAAATTTATTCATAATTTTATTTTATATAAATAATTAAAAATTATATATAAATTTATTGATAATCTAAATTAATAGAAAAGTGTATATAATTAATAAATTATTTAAACTAATATCAATTAATTGTTAAAAAGAATAAATGAAATAGGGTTCTTAACGTCGGCGCCCTCTAAAGCTGTTGGATTATTGTGATTGACAGCACTGAAAAAGACCCTAAGAAGCAATCTAGTCTTAGCTTTGAAAGTGCCGAGTGTTTCTTTTATCTTGCGTCATCTCACTTATGATCAATTTCTAGTTTCTATTAACGTTTTAATGAGCTTTAAATTTTTGCATTTGAAATTTTAGAGCTTGATTTGATTGGGTTTTCAATTATTTGGAATGGATTTCATAGAATTACAATCTTTTAACTTGAAATCTAGTCGGAGGGAATGCTTTTTATAGCTAGGCTAGTTCTTGATCCAAGAACTCAAATCAAAAGCCTCAAGGGTTAGTTTTTGAAATCTTTGGTTCAGATTGCCCATTTAATGAAATTCGATGGAGAAGAATTAATAATTAATAATAGCGGTGTCATGTCAGAGAATATCCCGAAACACTACCGATCTCATTGTCGAAGAGACGTAGACCGTATTATCTTCTCACTGAATAAAATAAACAGAAGAAGAAGACAAATCATACGTTTCCCGGCGGTAGCAATTAAATTAAACACCTCGGCCTTGACTGACGCTGAATTCAGCCCTCCGTAAATGAAATCCAAGACAAATCGGAATGTAATTCTTGTCCGCTTCTGTATACACCTTCCGAAAATCACAATCTTTTTGCGATATTGCTACGGATTTTTGGGCATTTTATCTCCCATCAAAAACTACAATACAATTACAGAAAATATGCAGCGTTTTCATGTGGGTTTGAATCAGGGAATCAACGTGACCAACCCAAAGCACATCTCCAGCTTCCATCAGAGTCAGTCACATGCTTCACCATCATATGATAGACCCTTTTTAATCTTAAGTCAACAAAGAAAAGAAAAAGAAAAGCTTCAACATTTTTCTATGTACAAAAGATGAATAGTTAAAAAAGCTAGAAAGCACCGATATTTCTGAAACATATAAACTATTCCTGTTATATTTTATTAAAACATTTTCTTATTTTTATTTTTATTTTTGTTGGCATAGTACGGACACAATTAAAGCTTAGGCTATGATTTTTAAATACCAATTTAGCTCTTTATATATTTACAGTCAATTCCGTAATTAGTCTATTTTTTTTTAAATGTAATCTAGTCAGCCCATATTATTTTTAGACAGTTGATTTTTAATAAAATAAAAAATAGACACACAAGTATAGAATTTTATTTTTGGATATATAAAGACACTATTAAACATAAATCAAAATCTATTCATATGAGATATATATATATATATATATATATTTATTATTATATTGTTGAAATATAAAAATATATTTTATAAATTTTGAATGTAATAAATAAATACTTATATTTTTAATTAATATGCTCTTCTATATTTTTGTTATAAATATTTAAAAATAATTTTATGAATATATTTAGATTCTATCATATACTCTTTATGTACGTACTTTTTAATTAAAATGAGTAAAGTTTAAATATATAAACTTTCTATAATTGATGTCTAGGTTAAGCAATAATATAAGAGATTTAAGTTTTATATTTTTTTCACATTAAATATATTTTATCTCATTAGTAAATATAAAAAAAAAAAAAATGACTCTTCATATTCTATAATTCACTTGTCTATGGAAAAGTCAACAACTCAAACCTAAAGCTAAGAGAAAATGTCAAAATTAGATACTTACATTTTCATTTTTATTTTTTAATTTTAGTAATAATTACTTTTGTTATTCGACTGTGGAGAACTTGACAAATAGGATGAGTGCCTAAATTCAAAGAAATGAAATTTCATTAAGACCAACTCAAAGCCATGTTCTGGGCAACAATATCAACGAGAAAAGAAGGAAAAGGAAAAACAAATAAATTAGGCCCTCAATTAGCATGAATCTAAAATAATTAAAAATTAAAGGAGAAAAAAGAAGAAGATTGTTGACTGTTGGTACCAGTTCTGATGAAGAAATTCTGATATCTCCTTCTTGTGATGTTCATTTGTCAATTTAAGTTTGACAATAAATTCAAAATTCTTGGCCTAACCCAAAGCTCAAGTCATCACACGTTCTTCCACCACTGTTAGAAAACATTTGTCTGGGAGTGGACCTTAAGTCATGAGTGACGACTGGGGTATAAAAAGTGAACATAAAGTTATACATACTGTACTAGTATTTCTTGATGTATACTATTATATTTCTTCTTCTTCTTCTTTTTTTTTTCAATTTTCATTAACATTTCAATCCAATATAAGAAGGCCAGACCCTGAAGTCTTTTGATGAAAATCAATTATTTTAGTGTAATATGTTATTATTTGATGTACCAAATTAAAAAAAAAAAACTTCACCCTACTCATTTAAAAATAGATTGTAAGTCTGTAAATCTTTGCATAAAAGGAAAATTAGCTCACTTGCATATAAATTAAGAAGGAAAATCCTGCATGCAATTCAAAAATAATTGCTTTGTATTTACATAATTATAAATGATAGAGATAGTTGGCCTGAAAAGGACATGGCTAGGTGCACCAATCAAGGGCAAGAAAAAAAAAAGAAACATTCAAGTCGTCTTGTCAATTATTGTATCACTGGGAGTCCAGATTTTACACTTACTGTATCCATTATAAAGATAATGTATCTCCACCCACTAGTAGCCACGACACAAAATCAAAGAGAGAACAGAACAGAGAGAACCCATGGAAAAGGCTGAAACTATAGGTGAGAAACTGAAAGAAACCATGGAGAGTAATGAGAAAGATGATGCCACTGCTCATGATGAAGAGCCCAACATTAACTACAGAGGATGGAAAGCCATGCCATTTATCATAGGTAACTAAGAAGAAGCTTCTTGCAGTTCTTGTTTTCAAGCTTCTTCAGATCAAAGATTCTGGTATGGTTTTGGTTAATTTGAAGTGAGTGAACCTTTTCTTTCTTTACAGGAAACGAAACTTTTGAGAAGCTAGGAGCTATTGGAACTTTAGCAAATCTCTTGATATATCTCACCACTGTGTTTAACATGAAGAGCATTACAGCTGCAACTATTATTACTGTCTTCAATGGCACTGCTAACCTTGGCACTTTGGTCGGAGCTTTTCTTTGTGACACTTACTTTGGTCGCTATAATACCTTGGGATTTGCTACTATTACCTCCTTTCTGGTACTGATTTTTATGCTTAAATCTTCTATTTTTTTAATAGACCATTCTTTTTGTATTTTAAAATTGACAACTGAACTGGGTTCTAGATTAAACAGTGTTTAAATTTTGCACATCCCGACCCTTTCTTTCTCTTTCTTTGTTGAAGGGATTGCTTATGATAGACTTAACAGCTGTAATCTCTAAGCTGCATCCTGCTCAATGTGATAAGGAAAGTGCTACATGTAAAGGGCCGACACCAGGTCAGATGGCAGTTCTATATGCAGGATTTGCACTTATGATAATAGGTGCTGGTGGAGTTCGTCCATGTAATTTAGCATTTGGAGCAGACCAATTTAACCCAAAAACAGAATCTGGAAAGAAGGGTATAAATAGTTTCTTCAATTGGTACTTCTTCACCTTCACATTTGCCCAGATGGTATCTTTAACATTAATTGTTTACGTTCAAGCCAATGTTAGTTGGGCAATAGGTTTAGCAATTCCAGCAATCTTGATGCTTATAGCTTGTGTACTGTTCTACATGGGCTCAAGAATATATGTCAAAGTGAAAGCTTGTGGCAGTCCAATTACTAGTGTAGCTCAGGTTATAGTAGTTGCAATCAAGAAAAGGCGGTTGAAGCCGGTAGAGCAGCCTTGGCTCTTCCTTTTTAATTTTATTCCTCCCAAGTCTATTAATGCTCAGCTTTCTTACACAGATCAATTCAGGTAACAATTTTAAGTGTTATTAGTAAAACCAACTGGCTTCACTTGACATGTTACTAATCTATTGTGGTCGATAACAATGTGACAGATTCCTCGACAAAGCAGCAATTAAGACTCTTCGAGACGAAATAAACCCCGATGGATCACCAGTTAATCCATGGAAACTTTGCAGTTTGCAGCAAGTTGAAGAAGTGAAATGCCTAATAAGAGTGCTTCCTATTTGGGTAGCAGGTGTTATATTCTATATGGCTATAGTCCAACAGAATACATATGCAGTCTTCCAAGCAGTTCAAAGCGACAGACGCCTTGGAAGCAGCGAGTTCGAGATTCCAGCTGCATCCTACACTGTCTTCCTGATGCTAAGTTTAACCATCTTCATACCTATCTATGACAGAATCTTAGTCCCATTTGTCCAGAAGGTTACAGGAAAAGAAGGCGGCATAACACTGCTTCAAAGAATCGGCATCGGCACAGTTTTCTCGACTGCCTCAATGATAGTCTCCGCATTAGTTGAAGAGCAGAGAAGGACCATAGCACTCACTAAGCCAACTCTGGGAATTGCACCAAGAAGGGGCGCCATTTCTTCAATGTCCGGTTTATGGTTGGTCCCTCAGCTAACACTAGCGGGATTAGCCGAGGCATTCGGGGCAATTGGCCTAGTCGAGTTCTACTACAAGCAATTTCCTGAGAACATGAGAAGCATTGCAGGGTCTCTATTCTTTTGTGGCATGGCAGGTGCAAGTTATTTAAGCAGTTTGTTAATAACTGTCGTTCACCGAACAACAGAAAAAACTGCAACAGGAAACTGGTTAGCAGAAGATCTAAACAAGGGAAGACTGGACTATTATTATTACCTGATTGCCGCTCTCGGTGTCCTGAACTTTGGCTACTTCTTAATATGCGCAAAATGGTACAAGTACAAAGGAGGCAATGCAGTTACAATCGAGATGACTAGAGAAAAGAAACCATCTGAAAAACACGTAGCATGATATCAGTAGAAATTCTTTTTCCTAGGGATACCCAGAAAGTTAAGGCTTCTGATTTCTGTTACTACATCTTGAGTAGAATATGGGATTTAGAACCCAACCATAACAACAAATGTCATAGGGAATCAGATTAATCATAGGAATATAGCAGAGTTAGGACATCCCTTTTGTATATTATTAAAGTAAATTAGCAACACTTAGTATAAAGTTTCTAGCGACGCAGGATATTTATTATAAAATAAAGTAATGTCTTTTTTGCTTGTTTGAGATTCTATTGCTCCTAAGGCTGCAGTATTTTAAGTCAGAGGAGTGGTTGGGTAGGAAAAATTAAATTAAATATTAATATATAAATTTTTATTAAATATTATATTTATATTAACCGATTTATTTATTATTATTAATCATCAATTATTAAAGACTAAACAAATAAAATTTTGTTGGAAGAAGAGATTATGCGTAAATTTCAGTTTCGTGGACTAATCAACGAATTTATAATATTTTAAACTTAAAACTTGCGGAGATTTGAATTTAATTTATATATCTTTCACATATGCTCGTTTCCATCACTATTTAATTATCTTTCCATTTATTTCTTTATAAGGGTTCTGTTTTTATTTAATTTTTTTATTTAAGTAATAAAATATCTCTCACGACAAATGAGTATTTCTTTGTTAATAAAATTTTAAATAACTTTCTTCAGGCACACAACTCTGCCAAATAAAAAGATTCAACTCCAAGTATGCTAATTTCAGATTTGTAGATGTATTTAGAGAAGTTAATAATATAACAGATGTCTCTTTCTTTTTCAACAATGGTTAAATATCAGAGTTGAAATTCATCCGCAATAAAAGCCTTTTAAGACAATATGGATAACATCTGCCATGGCCAAATCACTGCACCGAGCCCAATGAGAGCTAAACACTGAAATCCACCATAACTTCCAGCTAATCTTGAAGAACTAGATTGATAACACCTCTTCAAACAATCCAATCCATCATCAGGGTTCGCAGGAATAAAGAGTATTTTGCACTCAAAACCAGCAGCAAATTTGATAGAGACATTTAAAAGTCTCAGGAGCACCGAATTAAAATAACTATATCGAGTTTTACTCCTCATCCGGAACCCCAACCATGGCCAATTTGATTTTCAAATTTCAGGAGGCATCAATATCTCTCTCATAAAAGGATAGGATCATTTGAAACAATGGCATTTGACCAATGAACCAAAATAGATAGGATCATTGAATTATAGCAAGTTCAAAAGTACTCAATTTTCAACTAGATCAAGTGCCATGGTATAATTACCGAACTATTGTTAAGTTCATATGTAATACAACAAAGAAAATAAAGACGGCGCGAGCCATAAGCTTACTAATATAGACAGAAAATGGGCAAAAAGAAAAAGAAAACGAAAAAAAAAAAGGATGAGCTTTCCACCGCCAGGTAAACAGAGACTGGAAAGCAAATAAGATAAGACAGCACCCTTTAAATGACGATACTCAAAAAAGCATTGCAGCAATAATCGGCTTTTCTTTTTCTGAGGTAACTCTAAGAGAAAATGCTGCTTACAGATCTCTATAAATGAGAAGCAGTAAAACTAAAAGAAGGTCATTTTATTGGTTCTTGTACACCCGGCCAATCTTCAGACTGTGTATGCTTGTTGAATCGTGTCTATATCGAGACCCTTCAATCTCACCACTGATTCTACATGACCCTTGAGCGTATGAAGTTCTCTCAATCTGCAAACCAAACCAAAAAAAAATAAATCAGAAACACATAAATTGTGATTCGGATGAACCACAATGAAGAGGCTCCCAACAAGCCAAAAATAATAATTCCAAATCTTTCATTTAATTTGGCGACATAAATACAACAGAAAAAGGGCACATTACTACCCAAGTTAAATAACATTTGAAGGCCACTTTTATACATGGATTCAAAACATATGGTACTTGGTTATCTTTCAAAAGCACCTAATAACATAGATTGCAGAGACATATAACTCAAACTAAAACAACAACCAAGTTATTATCACTGCCTACCTTGCAATTTCAGCTCTCCTTTTAGCTTCTTCAGCCATATTATTGAGTTCTGTGAAATGAGTTCGCTCTGTGAACATCTTGGTGTCTGGTGGCTGCAATCCATGCAATGTTCTTTGTGCATGTGCCCATTGAAGCTCGCGCTGTTCTTTCCCGAAATCCTTTTGCCTTGTGAAAGCAATCTGCACACACCAAAAAGGCAAATATAAAATCATGGAACAAGCAGAGTAATAAACATAAATTGACATCTAAGAACCAGGCAACTTAGCCAAATGCCCTACCCTTTGCTCAATAACAAGATCCCAAGCCCTCCCACTCAAAGCATAACGTATAAAGAACTTGATGAAATCGAGAGGGAAATAAAAGATGAGGTTGTAAAGCCAAATAACACCAGCCCAACCCCAACCAATTCCTTCAATTGCTGCAAAGCTCCAACTTGCATAGACTGCAATTAGAGTAGCAACCTGCAAAAATTGAAAGGTAAAGCTTAATCTTCATCTTGACTAATGGAAAACAAGCAAATTAATAAACCTTCAGCATACCAGTTGAGCGATCACAAAAGCCACAACAAGTAATATCCCAGGACGTTCAACAAAAGACCAACTCCGAGATCGTGTCACAAATATTAGGGCCTGACTGATAGTGCTCACTTGCAAATATATTGCTGATGCAAGCTTTCTGAAATCATCATGAGCTGTTTTCTCCAGGGTTGATACTCCGAATACCCTCTGGAAAGTTAACATAAATAAAAGCTATCATAGTTTATCACTAGTTCACTACCACTATGTATGTTACAACTGCAATCATCATTAAGTACCCTATTGATTCTCAACCAAAAGCTACACCATAACCATTTTACATGCTGAGAGAACAGAATATAAATTTATATACTGGCACAAGATAGAAAAACATGTGCATGCCCACAGCTTCTATTGTAGCTGCATGACTACAAAATCCCCATCAATCCTTCCCACCCTAGTTATTTTATACAAAGTATCAAAATATTAAAGATGCAAAAATGGAAAAAAGATGAATAAAAGGTGTGTTTGGGATTATTGTTGTTGGGTGTTGAAAAAGCAACTTTAGAATAATTTTGTTTTAATACAAAAATTGTTTGAAATTTTTATAAACTGTTTTTCTCAATCCTGCTTTGGGAAAAAAATAAAAAAGCATTAAGTTACTTGCTTTCTGAAAAGTAACTTTTAAAACTCAAAAAAATAAAATTGAGGTTGGGAAAGCACTTGTGCACAAGACAACCCAGAACAGAAGTTATATTTTCATATCAAATTCAATGTATTTGTATAGTTCACAGGTAAATGCAGCATCCACGGTTTCAAAAACATATATATAAACCTTCATAACCTTACAGAAAAAAGCAAGGCAATCTTACTGGGAAGAAGTTTGTCTTATATGCTGCCCAAAAGAATATGACAGTCATCATTGCCAAGTAACTACCAAGAATAATTCCAGTTGTAAAAATCTCTGCCAACTTCCAGCTGTCTGGCAGAGGAGATGGCTTCACTCTATCCTTAGATATTGTCATAATGGTACCTGAAATTACACAGTGCTAGTAAGCTCCCAAAAAGCAGCTGGACAGGCAAAAGAAATACATACTCTGTCAAGGAAAAGCAAGTATATACAAATCTCAGCATAAAACAAATCCTATTATGTAATGACAATGCTCCAATGTCTAGCTTATGAAATTGGAAAAGATGAAAACTCATCTCAAATGTAGCAAATTATTATGTCCGAGAGAGAGACAAACCATCATTAAGAATTGCAATAATAAGCACCATAAAAGGTGGAAAGTCGAACTTCCATATGAGGGCCAGTAGCATGAAACCAAGCTGTACCAAAATAAAGAAAGCAAGATCAAGAAAGACTATTTCAACCAAAAAAATAATTCACCGCAAAATCCTATTAGTAACTTTAAATCACGTGCATGTAGATAGAGAGTTAGCACTCGTCCTTACCACAATACGAATTGTAATGGAAACTGCATAGATCTGGCAAAGAAAACAGGAAAAGGGGTCAGTTGACAAATAAAAAAGTTCCACTGCAACTATCAGCTTGCTGACTATAAAAATATATTAAACATATGGACGATAACATCAGAAGCTAGGAAGAAACGGAACAACAAAATCTCCAACATGTTAGTTCATATTACTGTATAAGGGAGAACAGTACACTATAGACCACAAATAATGCTTACTGTGTAATTTTTCATTCTTTGAAAGATTGCTCGACTTGTCAAGACAGCACTAATGATGACACTGAGGCCAGGTTCCGTAAGAACAATATCAGAAGCACTACGAGCAGCATCAGTTGCATCAGCAACAGCAATCCCAATGTCAGCCTTCTTAAGAGCAGGAGCATCATTGACTCCATCACCTGTCATACCACAGATATGTTTCCTAGCTTGCAAGCGTTTTACAATCTCATATTTGTGCTCTGAAATAACATACACCAAGCCATAAATGTTAGGGAAGAAAACTATGCATACCCAAGAGCAATGGCAATAAAATTCGCATGGGACATGTAGCAAAACGGAAGTACCAGGGAAAACACCAGCAAAGCCATCAGCTTTTTCAATTAGTTCATCAATCGGTAAGGCAGCAATAGACTCATCCTTGTCTTGTCCCAGCAATGCAGATGAAGGATACATGTTGGTACCCATTCCCAAACGACGTCCAGTTTCCTTCCCAATGGCCAGTTGATCCCCTAACAGAAGGCATGAGGCTAAGCAACACAAGCAGAACACTCGAAAGGAACAAAAAAAAAAAAAAATCCCCTTCCTGCAATTAGCATTCTAGGTGGCACACCACAATAAAAGGGCCTAAATATACAATATGATTATCCACAAATATTTCGGATGAAGCATATTATAAGCAGATGGTTGAACTCAGAAAACTACTTCACCAAAATGCTAAAGTAAAAAGTGAAAATGCAGGAATACGGATATCATTTTCAATAATTTTAAAACCTACAAGAGTATGCATTCCAGATAAAAGATTCAATGCCATCTAGTTAGATATTCCTAAAAAGCACATGTATCTGATGCAATATAAGTACACAGAAATCAGCAGGGCAATTTGGCATGGCATAGAAGCAATATAAGCATCTTAAATGAAGAATACCATTTTATTCTGAAGCAAACAAAGCACCATAGTTTTTTCAATAATTACTCCCTAATATCAAAGGCAAAATATTTTGATTTTGCACATATGGAAGCATGCTTCAAGCAACAGCCAAGAACAAACCTGTGATCATTTTCACATTTACACCAAGATTCAAAGCCCTCCTGATTGTCTCAGCACTATCATGCCTAGGTGGATCAAAAAGGGGCAAGAGGCCAATGAACTGCCATGGGCCTCCAGGACTCTCTTTCCTTCCATCTGGAACATCCTGCACAGAATGATGAGAAAGCCCGATAAAAGCTAGTAATGGCAAAAAAGACAGAATGAACAACAGAAGTCTGTAAGAAAATTAAACTATGATAGTAGATGGTCGTAAAGGAGATAAACATATTCTAATTACTTGGTATGCAACAGCAAGCGACCGTAAACCCCTCTCTGCAAACTTGTCAATCACAGCATGAACTCTTCGCTCAATGTCTGACTTATTGTGTGCAAGATTTAGAATCTAAAAAACATATTGCAGGCAGGAGTTAGAGCATGATTTCAACTTCCAAGAGCATCATGCTACAAGCAAAAGTACAGTGCAGACAGGTCACCTGCTCCGGCGCACCTTTGCTGACTCTATGCATTTTACCATCACTGTTGATATAGGTCAAGGCCGTGCGCTTATCAGTAGGATTAAAAGGAAGGAAATGGACTTCTTGAATTCCAGCACGAGCCTATTGGAAGGAAATAAAAACAGATGAAAGGGAGTGAAACTTAAGCTTTAAAAAAGGAAATTATATAACCAAATTAATATCATAATTAGTGCTCAAATAGTGAGCAAAAAATCACAAAACTAATGTTATGTCTGTTAATTACCTCTTTTGGATCTGCCAGCATTCCGACAATAGCAGTATCTATTGCATCTTGATTCTCTGTCCTAGAGGCTCGAGCTGCCATCAGAATTACAGTATCTGCATCTACTCCTTTGGCAAAAACCTGAAAGTTAAATTCAAATTGGCACAAACCTAAGAGTTAATTTGAAAGTTTATAGTCTATAATAGATGCTCAAGCAATAGCATTAACAACAAACCTCTATGATATTTTTGTCAACAGTAAGCTTGTTTAAAGTCAAGGTCCCAGTCTTGTCACTGCAAAGCACGTCCATGCCTGCCATCTCTTCAATTGCAGTCATTCTCTTTGTGATGGCACCCTGTATAGCATTTATCACAAAATCATATTATACCAATATTCACTTAAGATAGTAAGTTAAAATGTCTGCAAGAATGTCAGTGACCTGCTGAGATAACCGATGAGAACCAATAGCCATTGTCACTGACAGGACTGTTGGCATCGCAATTGGAATTCCTCCAATGAGAAGGACGAGAAGATTGTCAATCCCAGGACGATACTCCCGATCTTGAATGGGGTACATGACAATAATCTCTATGATCATCCCCACACCAATTGAACATATGCAGAAATTCCCTATTGCAGTCAAGACCTGCATAATAAGTAGCAAGGAGGAAATGATATTAGAATCACACAAATTTAAGAAAATAAATATCTGATTTTATTTCTGTTCCCTTGCCTTTTGGAAATGGCCAACTTGGTTTGTGGTATCCACAAGATGAGCAGCCTTCCCGAAGAATGTATGCACACCAGTGGCAATAACCACTGCTTCAATCTCTCCTTGTTTGCAAGTCGAACCAGAATACACACCATCTCCAGGTCCTTTTGTCACAGGAAGAGACTCACCAGTAAGTGCAGACTGCAAAGTGAAACAAAAGCAAGTAAAAAGCCATAAGTACACCAAGTCCTCAAAAACCAAATATTCATAACCATGATAATAGCACACGCACCTGGTCAATTTTAAGGGGATCACCTTCCAGTAAACGAGCATCAGCTGGAATGATATCTCCAAGTTTGATACTAATAATGTCACCAGGAACTAAAATAGCAGCATCCTGCTCACTCCACCTTCCATCTCGAAGAATCTTTAAAAGAATAGTACGAGATGAAACCAATTATAAAAGAAAATCATCATCTCAATGTATTTAAATTTGAAACTGTCAGTTTTTTAACTTACAATTCTCAATGAAATTCGGACTACATGCAACTGAGCCACAAGCACAATCTCAAAGATAATTACGATGAAATTAGGATCCTTCTGTATTATACCTTAGCTTTTGGAGCAAGACGAGCCATGAGAGCAGCAGCAGCATTACCAGCATTGTTCTCCTCAATAAAACTGATAGTGGAGTTGATCAAAAGCAAAGTAATAATACCCACGAAGTCTTGCCAATCTGGAGGCTTCCCCTAAATCAATACCAAAAAGACCAACTCAAATAAGTCCTAAAACAAATAATTTCACATGGAAACTTGTAACGAATCATAAAATGCTATCACTTACTCCTCCATTTGCAAGAGCAATAGCCATAATAGCAGCAGCCTCCATCACCCATGACAGAGGATTCCACATAAAACCCAAAAACTTCAAGAATTTGCTCTCCTGAAAGACACCAGGAAGAAAAACTTTTGAGTGTAACATAAAGACCTGAATTATCAGTGTAGGATTAAAGGAATGAGTAAAAAGGATGAAAAGGACCACCTTTTTCTCTTCAAGCTTGTTATGGCCAAAAATGGTGAGCCTCTCCTCAGCAGCTTCAGTTGTTAAACCTTCCCTGCTACATCTCAGATTCTCAAACACTTCCTCAATGGGTATGTTTTCCTGCACTCAAAAAAACCAAAACATTTACAACTTTTAACTAAAACAAAAGAAAACACACATAGCAACAAGACTATCAATGGCTTTAAAGCATGGTTTCAGATCTATTACCAAATCCACAGTTTCCTTCAACACAGCCTCCAAAACTTCACCTTTCTCCCCCATCTTTTCTTCTTTCATAGAGCTCTCTTACCAAACTTCAAATAGAAAATCAACACTTCACAGCAAAACCACCATAAAAAATGGTATAAACATTAAAGAAGAACAAAAGAAAAAGGCAGAAACTTTCTGGTATAGTAAGCAGAATCAAGTGAAACCCAGTTGAAAAGACTTGATTTTTAGCATGAACTAGAATTTTAGAGGCCAACTTGAAGACCACCCACCAACACCAAATCTACTAGAGAGTTTTATCAATGAGAGAAAACCAACCGCTGTGAGTAGGAGCAAAGAGTGTGCAAAGTAACATCCCATAATCCTTTTTCTATCCTAATTTTTGTATAAATATCAAAAACCCACACTTTAAATCTCTTATTTCTGAAAAGCTCCCCAACATTTTCTCCATATGCTCGTACATCATGCATTTTGGAACGGTGCCAGGGGGTAATGCCAGCAATTCGTAGCTTTTCAAAGGACTTTTTACATATTTCCCACATAATTCTGATTTTTCTTGATTTTTTATTTTAAAATATTAATAATTTTATGGGATGGAGACACCCACTATACGCCGTCGATATACTGGCACATGCACAACACAGGCCTATCCTCTAATTTAACTTATTTTTGATTTTGAAAATCTCTGATTTTATTTTTAACTACAGATTATTACGTATTTCAATCATGTTTCTCTCGATTAGAAAAAATAGCATACTCGCCTTCATACGGCGACACGTCTCTGGAGTATGATGTGTTAGAGCGCGTATCCACTTATCGCGATTAGATATATACATTATTGCGTATTAGCATTTGTTGCCTTTTTTTGCTCATAGAACACCGCTTTTGCACTGATGCCCTTTTTGCTTAAACGTACAAAACTGTGTATCCCTTTTTGGTAATTCGGTGACACCTAAAATGATAATAAATATTTTATTTTGAAAAATTACTACAAATTTTATAATTATTTAAACTAAAAGCATAAAATTAATTGAAGTATTGATAATGGGCTTCGTTGCAATTAACCCTTAATGAAGGTATTGGAGTTTGTTTATTTTAAATTTTAAAAGGAAAAGGAAGCCGTAATTCCAAGTTTGAAAGCAGCAGGAAGGGAGAGAGTTCAAAAACCCTAAAAATACAATACAAGCCAGCAGTCAGTGATCATTTTTGGTTGCTTACTTTCCGTCATACTTTTGTCTCTTTTTTTCTATTTAGTTTTCTTTCTCTTTTTCTTCTTGTACGTAAATAATAAAAAAAAAAAAAAAAGATTTCAAACTTGTAATTTGATATAACGTTTACGTTCGTTTGGGACCTATTGCATTAGCTTTCTTAGGTAACCAGTCCACACAACATTCAACCACTCTCTCTCTCTATACGTTTCTTAAATTCTTTTTTAATTATGAATTTTGAGTTTAAAATATAAAATATATAATTTTATTAAAATTTTTAAAATAATAGTTTATTATGCTTAAAAATTTATATTCCACGTGTTCTAGATTAATTATTATTAGTTTAACTCCATGCCAACGTTGTCAATATGTAGGTTAAGACCAACACTGAAATTTGTTGACTATTTCTAATTTCTTCTTGATTCTATTTGCACTGCATCGTTTTGAAAAGTAAGTGTATTTTGCATATATTTTATATTTCCGTATTATTTGGATTGAAGAATTATAAAATTTATTTATTTAAATTAAATATAAAAATAATAAATTTTGGAAGATAAACTTTTTAAAATATATATTTAATAAATAAATTTCAATCCGTATTTTATCATATAATACATTTAGTTAAAAGTTTTTAGAAAATGAAATTAAAATAATAATTTTGTTAAGTTATGTTTTATGCTCATCCTACCATATAAAATGATTCCCTTTTCTTTTCCCTTGGGACATAATCAGAAGAAAAGATGTTTCCTTTTTCTTTCTCGCGGTGGGTAAATCACGACAAAGAAAAAGCAAAAGGGTTTGGAAAATCAATTTTTTCTGAAACTTTATAAGGGAAGAATGTAGTTTGGTTGCTTGGTTTAAGCACATAATCATGGCTCTTTTGATTGTACAAATATTAATTAGGTGCGATTTAGACATCTAAGAACAAATAACTTTTTACCAATTTATTTTCCTCTTCAATTTCAAATCTGAAGCAAATTTTCTTAATTTTTATATATAAAATTATTAATTACAGCAAATTTTGATATACAAATACATAGATTAGAATTTTACTTCATTAATGATGAGAAAGAAAGAGAAATAAAATAAAATTTAAGAAAGCAAAAATCTAAAGATAAAAGTAAATATTATCTGCAAATGGGGGCCCGATGATTGCATGGGCATGTGAACTAACCGGGACCCACATCCATGTGGCTCATGTCCCATTGGACGGACACATTACACATACATATATATAAAAATTAAAATTCCATATTTTTATTAAATTTTGGGGTATAATAATGGAAAGCAGTGCACAAACTGAGAACACCCACCAAAAACACACAATATCGCTTCACATGAAAATTGTCCCTTTCTCCTAACTAAAGGGTACAATCCGTACCAGGCCGTAACACCTCACCTTCCATTATGTTTTTGTAATCCAAATAAAAAACATCATTAGGTATGATCTGAACTATTACTAACTTTAGCGTACATGTTGGAATCATGACCGCCCATTTTCATCCCCTTTATGTTCTTTCCTTTTTTGTGATCCTGTGTCTATTTTAAGCCACTTGATTGAATTGCCGTTTATATTGTTCAGAAACCCACCAAAATTCCATCACATTCCGACTATCACACAAAACTAATATTGAATTTGATTTCAATTGAGTTTCGTTATATGTTCTGGTTTGGAATTGCTTTACTTTAGTATTGCTTGCTGCCCTTAGTACATAATATTAAGTTTGTTTTCTACTTTTGTTTCATTTGAGGAATGGTTACTAGATTTAACACAAACCAAAATAATCTCTTTATTTAATTAATTCACGAGATATAAATGTATAAATCTTCACCTCTGCTGTTTTCGTTTGATCTAGTACTCATAATTAGTTTAATTACTTTAGTGCTAAGTAATTTTTTTTGTATGGATTTGATATTCCTTTTTGCGTTTGATGTCAACCATTACGGATTTGACCTCTAAACTTTTCCATTTATGGAAATAGCTACCGGCAAAAACTAACGTATCTTCTCTACTCTCGCTTAGCAGCAATATAAACATGTAGGGTAACACCGGGACGAAAATAGTTAGCTCACTAAATTAGATTTTACAATATCAATAAAAATTATATTAACACGGTGAAATTTCATAAGCTATTAATAAATACGTTTACTATATTCATTTTTAATTAATTTTAGAATTTTTTTCTCTTAAATTCTAATTATTTTTAGTGAAAAATAAAAAAAATAAAATTTCAACTTTTATTCATCTAATGCGTAGTATAATAATTAGAATTATAGAGGATTATGAAACCAAAAAAAAAGTAGCACGGAGATTTGAATTGTAAACTGTCTGTACTGAATAATATAAATGTTTTAGTACTATCGTTTGTCTGGTATAGAAATTAAGCGGGAGTCAATGGAAGAGTGCCGGAAAATGATACTTCTTCATGCAAAATAAATGTTAAACAAAGAAAAGTTTGAAACTTGGAGAAGAAAAATCTTCGAGAAACACACCAGTGCCACCTCAAAAATCATTAAAGTTTGTACCCAAGAAAAAGGAAACACCAAAAATCTTAGCTTTGACTTCATGACAGACTTTCATGTCATTATGTAGACAAATCAAGTTAATTAAATTGATGGTATGGTATGGGATTACTTTTAAAATACAACTCCAAGAAATTAGAAAAAGAAAATCAGCAAGAGGAAAAGATCGAGTGAATGAGAGAAGATGAGGATGTAAACAAGGAAATGGGATGTGTGGATGAGGATGATTTCAATGGGATATTTGGGTAGAATAAGAAAGAAAGGGAAGGGAAAATCCAGCTCAATTTTGGGTCTGTGCCACTGCCACCTCAAATTTTGTGATGTGAAACAGCTTAAGATTATGTGAATCCTGTTTCTAGCTATTGAATTAAAATCCAAAACTATGAGTTCTAACCTTTTCTCTTGTAGAGATAGCTGTGATTTGTTGCATTTATGTCTTGACTGCACTCACTAATTAGCTCTTCAACAGCTCAATTCAATACATATGGCAGCTTCAGATCTGATTTTCCTTTTTTTTTTTTTTTTTTTAATAATAAAACATATGAATATTCTATTAAAATATTAATAAATTTATATTTTAATATAAAAAATAAAATTTAATATCAAATATCAATAAACACTTGTAAATAAATTTACTCTTATCAACAATTATAATATTAAAATATATATTTTAATTTTATTTAATCATGTTTTCTCTTTGAAATGAAATGGATCAGTGAGCCATTTTTAACCCAACACAGCATAACAGTTTCACTGATCTGGGCAACGGCATGGCATGGCTTTTGGCTCAGTTAAGTGTCGGACACCAGCAAAGAATGGGGCAACGAACAGAATTGGCCCCCTCTTATTAATTCATCCCACTGACTTAGAATAAATGCAAGCCAACAGAAGCACATGAGATGCTTGCAGTGCTCTCCTCATATGGTTTAGAACTTGGATTCCTCATACATCACTACTTGTTTTGCTCTTTATCATATTCATGTCTGAGAGATGCCAACTCTTCAAAATAAATAAGAAATCATGGATCAAATAATAATACTACTTTTATTGATCTTGATGTCCTGTAAAATGAATTCATTTTTGTTTCCAAAGAGATTCTGTTTTTTCTTTTTCAAATAATAATAATTAGCACCATGTTGTACATATTATTTAATGATTGAATACCTGCTTTATAATCGTTAGATTATATGGGGAAGTAAATCCGACCGTTTTAATTTATTAAATTGCATTTTATGGTTTAATGAATTTATTATAAAGAAAGGCAATATGTTAATGCATGTGTAAGTAGGCAAAGCACTAATGCATAAAAAGAGAGAAAGGAAATGACTTTAGCAGTCGAGACTTTACAAATTATCACTACAATCATTCAACTTTGTCATGTTCAACTGACTTTTAAATTCTCACTTCAAAGTTCATCCCCAGTTGTTCAAAAGCACAAAGTGATTTTTAAGGAAAGGAATTAAAGAGAAAAGAGAAAAGTATTATCTTTATGACAATACCTATCCAAAAAGCAGCTCCCTTTGGCTTTTGTTTGTGAGTAGGCTGAGGTTTGCTTTTTTGCCAGTATGGGATATTATTGCCTTTTTATCACTTCCACAAGTGGGATTCTTTCTGATTTCTGATATTACGTTTTACATTTTTTTTCTTTCAATTCTTTCATTTTCCTTGCGCTACTTGCCTTGCATTTTGTTCTTTACTTTTATTATATATGTCTTGTTAAGTGCTCTTGAGCCATTGAAATATAATAAAGACAGGTGATTTAGACCCAAAAAAAAAAAAAAAAAAAGAAGAAGAAGAAGAAGAAGAGGAAGAGATTTTTCATTTTTGTAGACAAGAGGATGTGACTGCCACTTGGAATATTGAAGAAGAGAAAGAAGAGTCGGGCCTCCTTGTTACCTAATGTCATTTTCCATGCATTTGAGTGGTCCAAACACTGTGGAGGGAACAATCATGGAAAGACTATCATATAGCTTCCATTAAATATTAAATACTACTATTATAGCTCTTTCTAATTGCTTTCATTTTCAACAAATGAATGCACCCATAAATGAGTTAGTTTCACTTCAACTATATGATGGATATTCTGAATATCAACTTCTATTTGATGCTTGCTTTCCATGCCTTAGTATTAGAGAGAGAAATTATTACAGTCTTATTTAATAAGTTAAAATTTTAGGTGAAATAGTTGTTATAACATGTGAATATGGCCATGGTTAAGACTGCAGTGGAAATCAATTCCTAAGGAAGAAAACACAAAAGAAAAAAAGAAAGAAAGAAAAAGATTTGGAACCTGTTTCTATTCATCAAACTTTTCAGCCTCAAATCCTATTGGATGGGGTAAAAGGGCTTATAAAAACAGGAGAAAATATATCAGTAATGATAGATAAAGTCTCACATCACATGGAGTAAATTTGGTTAATTCTAATATGTCCCTATAAATTAATAACAGGCCTGAAAAGGAAGCAAACTGAATACTGAATAAAGGAAATTAAGCTCCAAGACAAGGAGAATCGGCTTGTCTGAAGAAATACTTAAAAAGAGAAGGACTGCATAGTTGAAGCACATGTTTTATACACTTTACAGCCCGACGAATTTTGGCTCAACTTCCTACATTTACTCTTAAATTCTTCAGACATTGCTAATAAACTAAGCTCGTTTTTGTTGTTTGTATTTTGTTAGTCCTCTCTTGTTCTCATTTAGATGTGTTTCTTTCTAAATTCTAACCTCACGTATCATGTTATATAGTAGTAAGTAATTCCAATTTGGAAAAGGAACAAGAAGAAAGGGCAATATCAGATCTGATCATATAAATACGGTACAAAGATGACCTATTGTGCTACAAAATTTTAATTCTTCCACATACAATATGACTAATACCAACATTCACATAATGCCAAACACGAACTTGATGATAACCTAATTCTAAACTTTAACTTACGAATAGATGAAGCATATGCTATTGTCTTTTTCATTGCTTGGCCGGATATTAGGAATAAGCAGCTGGCAACAAGACATGAACTCTTGGAGTCGCTGAAAAGGGTTTTTAGTATATGCAGAAGGAGCGTTATTGGGCTTAAGACATTATTAGCCTGTGTTGTTTCCAACGAGGCCATTCATCGACGGATCAAATGACAGAACCAACCAAGTTTATAGTTGGGGTTTGAACATGACCGGTTTGTTTTCTTTTCATATCTGTTCAAGACAACTCTCAAAGGACATGTCTGGAACACCTTGAAAAAGAAAAAGAAAAAGGAAATGAAAATGAAAATGAAAATGAAAATGAAAATGAATGAATGTCTAAAATCCTAACATTCCTATCCCAAAGACATTTTTAAGATGACTAACTAAAACTCAATGGTAATTGCAGAAATCAAATATATAAATAAATATCATTTCCGCTGAACTTCAAGGTATTCAAATATACATACTGTATATAATAAATAGTTTCCTGTATAACAAACAAGTGGAAGCCTATTCCACTTCTAAAGTATACCAAACGATAACCTAAGTACGTAGCATCCGAATTAAAAGCAGAAGATGCTAAGCCAAAAATGACAGGAACTAGGTTGAATTTGTCTACCTTGTTCCTTCAGTTAGAATGAAGCCACATCAAACGACCCAATGCAAGTAAGCCAACCAACACCAGATACACTGAACCCTCCACTCCCCTCCACTCCCCTCCCCTCCCCCCCCTCTTTCATCCTAAAGAATCCTATATTTGCAATCTATAACAGCGTAAAAGAACCATATTTACATCCAATCAGTATTACAGTAACTACACAAGCCAATCTAGTACACTTCTCTCTCCAAAGCAATCGGGCATCATGAAATTCCTCCCAAAACTCTTCTTAGCTCAGATTTCTGTTCTGAGGTAAGTCTCGATGGATACCTTACATCTATTTTAATTCTCAAGTTGCCCTTCTTCCCAGGTTCTCTTGAAATTGGCATTCCTTCATTTGGGACCACTACCTCAGCACCAGGTTTGACTATATCTGTTAGTGGGATCATCAGATCCCTACCATCGAGGGTAGTCAGGTCAAGGGTCTTACCTGTTAGGGCCTCCAGCAGTGTTATCTCCTGGTTCACTACTAAATCATTGCCATCCCTCTTGTAAATAGCATGTTGTTTTTCGTCAACCACAAAGATAAGATCTGCAGGAATAATGCCAGGCTCCTGGTTACCCTTCTCAGGAAATGTGATTTTTGTGCCCTTCTTCCAACCAGGTTTTATCTCAATTGTCAGTATTTCTTCAAGAGTTCGAACCTTACTGCAAGAAAAATGTTCACATACCAAATCAATGTTAAAAGGCAGAGAGACAAATAAATTTATCCAATCTCCATCAATGCAGACTTCACAAAATGATTAGATACACATGAAAACAGAATAACCCATTCCTCATTCTATCTCATATTCACAGTAACATAAATTTATGATATCTTCATTGCAGTACTTGTTTTGATCTAGAAAACTTTTGGATTCTGCCCACAAAATCTCACTTCCAATACTATGAATTTGGGGAAGAGAAAACTTCTGATTAAAGATGCCTAATGATCTCACAGGTCAGAAACAGATTTCATCTCCGTTTTTCTTTTAGTTTATTATTGTACTGGAGAAAGAGAGCATTTGCTTATTCATTTATTTTGTAGTAAAAATGGTTCACTACTTAAAAGGCGTTTATTATCATATATTGCTACATCATTTCCTTCAAAAACCTTGAAGGCTTTCTATTTCGACTTCATATTCATGTTCTTCCATTTGTTGTTCAGAAAGCAGGCAACAACCATGCGGAAAATCCTTTAAGTTGTAAGATATGATTGACTTGAAAAGAAACAAAGTTACCAGTATAGAATAACACATTTTGTTTGAACAGTAATATTAGCTGCACTAGCAACCAAACTGGGGGGTAAATAGAAAATAGAGAGAGAGAGAGAGAGAAGGGAAAAAAAAAGAAGCAACTAGATTGTTTTAGCTTTCTGGCAACCCCACAAATCCTGTCATGAAAGAAGTAAAAGGGGCCTATAACCTTAAGCACAGAGAATCTGTCTATCCAACAAAATTCCCCCTTCATTTTGTTCATGTTACAGGGCCAATTAGTCTTCATTCTTTAGTAGATCGTGCTGCTTGAATCTATAGTATAGGTAGAAAACTTCCATCTTGTTCATGTTTGCAACATCTCTAGACTGTTCCATGTCATAGTAGCCTAAAGGCCAAAGAATACATAAGTAGCAAAATCACACTCATTAACATTACCTATATAAATATCAGCAACAAAAATATGGCAGCAAAATACTTGACCACAGTCAGTGGTAAGGATGCTTTGAGACATTTTTGAATGTCAGTTAATACTTGATATAGATGAACCAGAAGAATTAGAAGGAACATTATTTCTCTAAAATCCAGAACTTCTCTCACATCTTTATCTACCTTCATAATATTGCATTTCTCCTAGTTTGATCCAATCCAGAGAAGAGAGACCTTTAACTAGGGCGATAAAAACCTTCAAAACTTTAATTTTCGTCATGTTCACTCCTTCACAAAAAGAGCTCTGCTCTCCATATTACAAGAAACACGTTGACCCTGGCATTAGATCAATTACCTACACAAACTTCGTAGCGTTTTTTAACAATAAAAACACTCTGAATGAAACCACATAAACAGGATGACAATCTCTAAGTGTCTTTACATAAAAGCAAAATGCATATCAGTATTGCAGGGTTGCCATTTACTACTGTTCATTGATTGCCAAAAACCACACCAAATGGAAGTGCTGTGGTTTTAAAGAAAAAGAACAAATGTCAAAATAATGGAAGAGAGTGAATCAACTAGTATGTTACATAAACAAAATTTACAATGTCAAGAAAACATAAATTCCAAAACTGCAAAGCATCTCCCATAGAGTATAGCATTTTGAATGGCACTCAATTGTGATAGATGTATCATGTTCTGGACAAATGACTTAAACACGGTACCTTTTTCCCTTTAACTAACAGTAACAGTTATAACAAAGGCATCAACTGAAGGAGCTCTCATGCAGATTATGAATTTGCAGAAGAGTATTATCCCCAAAAGAAAGAGATGATTGAAAAATTTTACAATGTGACAACAAACTAAAAGGAGCTTTTCAATTAGCCAAATCCATGTGAAAGTATAATAGCCACTTCTCTTTACACTTCTCCAGGTGTGATTTCCAGAAGAGTTTAAGTTTCTTCTCTAAGTTATCCAAAACAGGCAAAGAATATAACATGGCCTTTATGCGTTATTCTACAATGTCAAATTCACCAGCATTAACCTCCAGCATCTGAATTCTCTGCTTAAGAAATTGTAATCTTGCGAATTACATCCGGAAAACTTCAAAGAGTTTGCACTAACTAAAAATTTTAAAAATGTAATTAAATGGTCTCTATTGTGTGTGTGTGTATTGTTAATTTGTTTATTTACAGATAGACCATATGTTTACCCAAATTCTTCTTCTTTTCATCAGATTTCCAGGAATCCCCATAGGCTTTCCCAAATAATGAAACATTCTGGAAGGGCTTTAATCATCCGAATTGCATAACAAGGCAAATAAATCCTTTCCATGTCCATCCTTATTCTCCAAAAGCTGTTTGCTCTTTGCTCATGTTTATATGAAAACTCCTACACAATGTCATCCTCTAGGGACAAACATATTGTGGAATCATACAGGGAAACTCAAAAGTTCAAATATATTTTCATCTCCCAATCTTAAGGTTTTCTTCTATAAATACCATAGCACCACTTCATTACCATTGACATGGAATGAGAACAGCTTTTGACCAAAGGATCCCCTTTTAGTGCTCCCCTAATATGCTTCCATGACCCCCACACAACAATAATGTCTGTTGGATCTAAAACCCAGCCATTGTGATCTCTCTCAAATTTGCTGTCACCATTCTCCAATAATACTCTTCTCTTTCATAGTTCTCAAAGACCACTCACCAAATAAAGCTCCACTGAAAATCCCAAGAGCCTTAATACAGTACCAGTTCACACCAAAATGTTCATCAAGTGAAACTTTACACAGTTGTTTTGACTAGTAACAGAACACATTTTCCTTGAGCATATCCAATTGAAAGGTGCGAACTCAGTAGGCTATAAAACTTTTTCTAAATTCTAACCCAAGGATTTCCTAATAAACTATTTGACCAACTGGTAATCCAGTCTCAGCTTGAATAAGGACATTGCGCCATCCAATATAACCCTAATGAGAATATTTAGTGCTTCTATATCCATAAAAATTTAGAACAATCAGCATTCACAACGACCCAAACATGAAGCAACAAATAAATGTAAATATTACACCAAGAAATACTCACACAAAACCTCTCAATTTCCAAAAAAGAAAAAGAAAGAAGGGAAAAAAACTTACCCAGAAGCATCATATACATCTCTCAAAATGCGCATTTTCTTCCTAGCACCTTTAAACAACTCCTCCAAGCTACACGGCAATACATTTTCAATAGCAGCAGCTTTTCTCGTTTCTCCATGTGCATTTCCATTATAATAATTCGTCTTACTCCTATTAAAAAAACCACCGCCACCCTCCGATCCAAAAAACTCCTCATAAATATCCTCGGCATTCCTAAACGACGAGGGATTGGGATGCTGCTGTCTCTGGTAATAATGCCTCGAAGAAGACGAAGACGACGACGAGGAGGAGGAGGAGGAGGAGGAAGGAGGAGGAGGAGGAAACTGACCGGATTTCAAAGCCTCTTCGCCGTACAAATCGTAGATCTGACGTTTATATGGATCGGTGAGCACATCGTAGGCCTCGGATATCTGTTTGAATTTAGCCTCAGCTTCTCTTCTTTTAGGGCTAGGGTTTTTGTCGGGATGCCATATCATTGCCAGTCTCTTGTATGCTCTTTTGAGGTCGTCTTCGCTCGCATTCCTGTTCACTTTTAGTATGTTATAATAATCTACTCCCATTCTTCTTTTCTGGGATGGTCCAGATGGTGGTCCGGTCGGTGATTGGAGACCGTTTGTTCGGAGGCAGAAAGGTGAAAAAGAGGGGTGATCTGACGGTTACGAGAGATTTATAGTAAGGAATGCTGAATGGAATGAAATGGAGGAAAGGAACTGAAAGAAAGAGGTGCTGAAGGGAGAATCAACAAAACCAATATCGATCGTGGGGTCCCTCTTTAACGTGCACTTAAATTTCAGTTTGATTTTATTTACTACTATTATTATTATTATTATTATTGTGATCTCTTGGGCCCAATCTCAATCTTTGATCTGGCCCACTGTAAAGGATTTTGGTTTCGTTGTCATTACACCAAATGCATCGACACAGGCGGAGGATTTCGGGCAACTGATTCGGTTTCATGCCATTAAATTAAATTTATTAGATTTGTTTTTTTTTAATTATAGATAATATGGTGAAAAATTCAAAAATATTTATGTTTTATCCTACCGATTATATAAATTTTATTAAAAAATCAATTTTATTCTTTATTAAAAATAAAATTTTTATAACATTGGTTTCATATCACACCAAATAATTACCCAAAGTTTTGTGAATATATTCTAAATTGTCCATAATTATAAGAAAAATAATATCTTATATATGGCTAAATATAAAAGTGGAATATAAACTTAATTGAGGTTTGTTGTGTTGGCATGATTAGTTGCTTTCTTATATGGAAGGCATCAATTTCAAAGGGGAGTTTAATTATTAAAATCAATTATGCCTTGCAAGGAACAACCAGAAGGGTTGAATTGTTGGTGCTTGTTCCAGCCACAATAGGATTTTTGAGGTGGACAAATGTTAGGCTGTGCAGTCGTGGGGCTTGACTTTTGTGTGCACTGGGAAATGGAATTTGGGATTAGGTTGAAAAATCATCGGGAGATCTAACAACAGACAGATAAATATGAAGAAAGCAACAATTAACTATGAAAGTCGCCAGGGTTAGCCAACTCCCTGTGTCTTGGAATTTGGATTAGTTGGCTTGCTATGCTATCATGCGCAAGCAAATCAGCCAACTTGACAGCCTATAACTAGTCACCATCAAAATTTTGTTTCTTGTTTCCCTTTCAGATCTTTCTTCAACGTAACACTAATGACACTGGGACCTAAGAACTGGAAACATTTAATACTGGTGTACTATGTTCTTGTTGCAGAATGACAGGTTCTCTCTATCATTGCAAATAAACATAAAAGTTGATAGATGCTCTTCACCATCCCCACTGGAGTAGAACTTTCTGTAATCAATTCCCACTGCAGAATGTAAAAATTGGAATGGATACAATACCAGTAATTCCAGGATCTGGATAGGTGCGTGGCTAAAACTTTTTAGCACTGTCTCTAAGTTTTCATTACAAACAAACAAATTCAAATGGGATTCTGCATGAAGTCAGAAAATCACATGAAAGAAAACCATTTAATGCCCATGAAATGATAAATATACAAAGCCACCAGACACTAGTTTAAATCTGCAATTTATGCCTTCAGAATGCCGAGTTGCACCTAACCACTATAAGCCAGTCCTCTGATGTTTGCCCAATGCTGTCTAAAACCAAACCGAATCTGTCCAACTGCAACCCAAAAATATTCAGTGTGCCTTCTTTAATGAAATTTGTGGAACCCATAAACCAGACGCATGAATGGAATATAGTTGCTAGGAGGAGACAAACATTCAGCGAGCACAAGCAAAATGAGATCATGAATAAATTAGACTGCATAACATTGACCGGTGAGCCCATCATGGAGCTGTAATGAACCATCTTTCATGAGGTTAAGGCTCAAACTCTTGAATCTCTCTCTGGAATACTGCCGAGATGCCTTTCTCCAATCAGTTCCAGCTTTCATCATAACAACAAATTCTTCATAACTGATGCATCCATCCTGAAAAAATGAAAATGAAAACAATAAATTGAGGACTGTACCGAATTATTGTATATAATATAGGGAAAGTTTTCCAAACACTTTGGCAGATATAATTTCCCTAATTTATGGAATTCGATGACCTTTCAGTCATCTTCGCAGAGAAAAAAATCATATTCCAGTTCTAGAGACACTTTGAGATTAATGTTTCCAGAAATGGAACCCGGAGAAAGACAGCAGCGCCCAGAAAGTCATACCTTGTCAGTGTCAACTTCACGCAAGATGTCATGCAGCACATCGTTGTCAGTTTCACCATATTCATCTGCTAAAGCCTCTCGTAGCTCCTCCAATTCTATATACCCACTACCATCTTTATCAAAAAACATAAACGCCCGGCGGATATGCTCATCATTCTCCATCTTCTGTAAGTGAATTGTTACAGCCACAAATTCTCCATAGTCCAGTACTCCATTCCCATCAACATCAGCCTAAACCAAAAATAAATAGTGGATTCCACTTGTAAGACTTAAGCTCAAACCTAGAAAGCCATTAGCAGTTTCCTCACACTAGGATGAAAGTAGTGATGTTCTAGGACTTTGTGCAACCAGAAAAAAACTATGATGGCAAATGCTAATTTGCATCCTTAAATTCATATATATGTTCAGGAGAGAGAGAGAGAGAGAGAGAGAGAGAGAGAGAGTGTGTGTGTGTGTGTGCGTCTCTGCAAGTGCATAGATGGCGTCTTCTTTGATTGTGCATAGCAAGTACTATTTGTTCAGTGCTTGGTGGTGATGCTGTAAATATGAAAAAAATTGTAAACCTTATCAACTTATCATCAATGACAATGACAAACAGGCATCCTTAGACGTGAAAAGATTGATGCTCGATTGATTTGTTGGGAGGGGGAGGGGTAGTGGGGAAGGCATAGAGAGCATTTTGTCAATTCAATCACTAAAAAGGAATATTAATGTTAAAATTTCCAGAGTGCATTTGCACGAAAGATAACACGTCATAACAAAATAATCACACTACAGGAAGCAGACAAAACTTATCATATAGAACTAAATAAGCATATTACTGATAGGCTACCTTCCACAAACAAGGACAAATAAGCAGTAATTCAGGAGATTTGAATTTCCACATGATTTTGCATAGCATGAAAGGTACCTAAATATTGGTTAATCCAAACTGCAAGCTGTAGTTCACTACTTAAATGCGGCATACCGAACTGATAATTCATTTCAGAACTAGCAAAAATTATTAGCAGAAGGCATAATATGACATGCAATATAATGCAAAATGAAGATAGTGCCCACTAAATTCAATTTAGATAATGATAAGCATAAGAGTTTACCGCTTCCATCAGCATCTTTATCTCTGGTTCAGCCAGTTGGGAACCAACCTTGCGAAGACCAGCCCTTAGCTCATTATATGTCACTTTACCATCATTATCAGTATCCATCAATGCAAACATGTCTTTGATTACTTCAACCTCTTCAACCAATAAATGTTCCGCAATTACCTATAGCATTTAATTGGAAATAGTACATATGATTAAAATTGCACAACAATGTAACAAAAGGTCAGAATTTGAGCTGATAATATCACATTAACATAGATGCTTTACCCGCAATGCTTTCTTCTTAAACCTATTCATCAATGAAAACTGCTTTAACCTTGTCCTCACAATGTCTCCCAATGGGACATTTGGAGCCTTCTTAGCATTTTGTAACCAGGAATGATCTATCAAGAAAAGAAATAAAAAGCACAAGTTAGTACAACTCTTCTACAACCACAAACATGCTGCAGGATACATTATACATCTTCACAATAGAAATTTTTTTTGCTGGGAGTACTAAACATGTAACAAAGCTTGATCAGACTGAGGCTTTTGCATTAAACAAATAGGTCAATTCGTGCAAATATTATTCTTCTTATGCCAAAGGTGTCATCAACAACAGACACAGGCATTGAACAAAACTCATATACTTTTGAGAGGTGAAGGCTTAGTTATTATGCTTATGCTCAATTTACCATTAAAAAAAATGAGTCATACACAAATTTCTCATTTGTATCAAGTTGATTCCCTCAAACTCATATTACCATTAAATCTTGAAGAAGTACATCAAATGCTCTATTGTTGCTTGTCTGAAGCAAATATAAGCTAGAAAGTAGAGAGAAACTTATACCATCTACCTTTTCACGCTTAAGCCCAGAATGAAATCCTGACAATATGTTGTGCACGAAATTCTGGCACTCATCACTTCCTTTTAAACACATATTTTCCCCCGAATAAAGAGAAAATCACAAAAATGTGCAAACAGCAAACTATACAGCATAGGAACCAGGTAAAACCCACTCTTAAGAACTCGACAAAAGACTTACCAAGCACCTGCTGAGCCGTCAAGCGCTTTTTGGGATCTGCCTCCAACATCTGCCGTACAAGACTCTTAGCACTATCTGAAATCTGAGGCCATGGTTCCCTCTTAAAATCAATCTGTCCCCTCAAAATTGCCAGAGCAACACCCTGCTCAGTCTCTGCCATAATCAATAAAAAGGACCAACTTTATAATCTAAGCCTAAGCCAAAAGGTAATCACCAGTGTACTAGTACTAAAATCATCAATTACATACCTGCCCAAAATGGAGGAACACCACATAATAAAATATAAAGTATTACTCCAGCACTCCACACATCAACCTCCGGTCCATAATTCCGCTTCAACACTTCCGGCGCCATGTAATATGGACTCCCAACAATCTCTGAAAATCTCTCCCCTGTCAGAAACATTCAGATCTGAGACTTCCTACCAGAATCATGTAAAGAGAAACATAAAAGATAGGGGGACGGAGACGGTAAATTGTAAAAATATACAAAGTCGTTTGCATCCTTGACCCCTTAAATCAAACTTCAATAAATAATCAAACAAAAGAAAGTACAAAATTATCCGCCCAAAACTCCAAATTCTAACAGTTAACTAAGTCCCAGTTAAAACCCAAACTCAAGGTTCGAGCACTAGATCCAGCTATAAACCATAATCAAAGAAAACCCAGTTCACAAGCTAACTGAATACTCGATCACCACCAAAAAATCATAAAGTCAATTTTTTTTTTCTGAAAGAAGAATCATTAAAGAAAAATGTTTCAGAAAAAAAAAATGATAAAGTCTGAAACGCAAAGTTCAAGCAGAGAAAAATTCCTATAATCAGATAAAACCCACTTCACAAAGTTACTCAAATATACAGCCACCATTAGAATCATCAAGCCAAAATCATTTTGGTAAAAATTCTAACAAAAATGATAACTAAATATTGAAAAAGGAAAACTCAAAAAAAAAAAGAAAAAAAAAAAAAAGAAAAACTGGCTTGAAAAGCCCACTTCAGAACCACAACTCAAATACTTAACCATCACTAAGAAAATCATCAAGCCAGAATCTTTTTCATGAAAGTAATAAGAAGGACGATAACTAAATATTAAAAAAGAAAAAAGAACCTGGCTTGAAAAACACGGAGAGACCGAAATCAATAGCTTTAAGAACAGAGTTCTCCTTTTTATTAGCAAAAAGGAAATTCTCAGGCTTCAAGTCTCTATGCATAACGCCATTCTCATGACACATCCTGACAACTTCAGCAATAGTTCTAGCAACATTAGCAGCAGCTCTTTCACTATAATGACCTCTAGCAACAATCCTATCAAACAATTCACCTCCTTCACATAACTCCATAACCAGATGGACATTTTCATTATCCTCATAAGTAGCTTTCAACTTCACTATATTAGGATGGTCAGGTAAATTTGACATAATAGCAACTTCTCTTCTCACATCTTCTATATCAACAGCTGTCCTTAGTTTTCTCTTTGAAATCGACTTACATGCTAATCCATCTTTAGTTTCTCTATCAGTACATAAATATGTTATACCAAATTCTCCACGACCAAGTTCTCTGCCTAATATATACTTATCGCCGATCCGAGTCCTGTGGCTAAGTGGAATCACGTCTTTCAAGACCCGGATCGGAGCTGGTGAAGGGATTGTATTGTCTGAATATGGGTTGGGTTTTCCATCTTTTGACTTCTTTTTGCGTCTCTGGTTTGTACGGTGAGTTTTTGTGTCTGGACTTGTGTCCGGTCTTACACATGTGTTGCAGTTACCCATATATAGTGTTTTTCGGGTTAAACGTTACGAAAATAAAAGTGTTTGTTCAGAATGGTGGAAATGGAACTGGGTTTTCTCCGGAATTTGTGTTTGACGACGGTAAGTGGCGGTTCCGGTGAGAGATGATTGATGGGAGGAGGGAGAAGAAAACGCGGGGTTCAGTTGAGGAAAGAGGGGTTTTTGAAAAAACAATGTAATTATCTTTTGTATGAGTTAATCTAGGAGTTTTTTTATTATTATATTAGTAAAATGATTATCTATTGGTTGGTGAATTACTTAATTAGTCATTATTATTATTTATTACTCACTCTAGAAGATATATGATTGAGTTCTTGTTCTTTGGATTGACCTTTGAATTTGCTGAGCAAGGTGAGAGGCTAAGAGCTTAGAATAATGATCTAGTGTATGAGGAACATAAAAGTTGAGGTAGTCTCTCCTGAATGAAGGCTTGTGATCCAAATGTTATACTATTTATTATTAGATTAACTTAATCCAAGTGTTTATGATAATTAAAAAAAGGAATTGGTAATGGGTTTCCAATGTAAATATATAAATTAAGATAAGATTTCCCCCTTAAAAAAAAGGAAGAAGAATGAATAGCCAGTTGCTAAAATAATTATATTATTTGATCAAAATTCAAATAATTTTTTTTTTTAATTTTACTATATTCCTATTCTCTTAGCCTCTTTCTAGCGATTCAACAATTTAACATTTAAAGTAGATGTTTTTCTCATAAAATGTTAAATATTTTCAAGAGATTTGCATCATAAGCTACTTGGAAGAGTGAGGCTATTTTCTTTTTAAAGATGCCAATTATGGTTTTGTTTGGCGTTTGCATGGTGATACCTACAACCAACCACTTTGTCTTAAAATATATTAGTTTTGCCTTAGCATTAGAACCCTTTTCAGAATTATGAGATGATAATCTTCCCTTTTGTTTGGGAGAAAAACGATGGGAAACAGAGGAGGAGGAAGAAGAAGGCATTTTTAGTACCTTTCTTTCCTTTCCCTGTCCTTTCTCCCCTTTCTAAAGAATGGCTTACAATTTATGAGTTATTTCATAAATATAGGATTACGAATTAATAATAATGTAGTTTATACCTTATTTATATACGGGAAAGGGTACAGATGATGATCATGGGACCAAATCAAAAATAAATATTCTTTTTGCAGAGACTGAATCTGCCTCAGCCGTTGATTGATGTGAAGTTTTATACAGATTGGCAGAGTTACAATTGACGGCTGAGATATTCCCGCCGTGGAGTTGTTGAAGTTGGTCACCGGTTGAATTGAAGGTATACGGTGGTGGTAGGCCAGTGGCTCTCAGCCTTGACTTGACCCCTTTTTTTTTTGGATTTGGAATTTGTAAACCAACAAAAGTTTTTAATTTCGTTCTGGACTTTTTGCTTATTCTCTTTTGATAAGTCATAAAACAACATCATCAATGTCCAAAATCACAAAACATTTTATTCAAGAAAATAAGAACACGAAAACCTCTATTTATAATTATTTCAAAAATTAAATTCCCAAAGCTATAGAAAATCCAAGTATAAAAAGGACGATGCCAAAATGCTTTATTTAAGCCAGTACCAATTTATAACAATGTTTTTTTTAATTTTTTTTTAAAGCATAACCCTAAATTTAATTGCAAATAGCATTCCAATTTTATATTGTATGTCCAAAATAAATAATAAGTAATTAATGGGTTGGTTGCAGAAAAGCCCTAATCAAGAAATTAATTAGTCAAATTTTAGCTCAACAATTTCAGCATGGTTTTGTAAATATTAACTATTAACAACTCCTCCATTGACTTATTCTTTTTCAAGACCTACTCTAATTAATCACCCGCTGCCAAACAATTGCCTTTAGCAGTATGATTTCTTGCTTCTCTTCTTTTTCATTTTCCTTCTTCTTCTTCTTATTTGATGATGCTATACTCCATGTTACTAGAATTGATTGGACCCTTTTAAATAAATAATACTATCTTTGACATTTTTGCAATTAATTTATATATATATATATATATATATCCATATGTTCTTGGATATATTAATATTATTTATTATATACTCAACTCTGGCAGGATAATAAAAAACATTTTAAAAATATACAAAGTACTTAGAGTTTTGTTTTTCATAAAAATAAAAGGAAACAAAGAGAAAGAAAAGAGAAATGCAGTTTCTTGTTTTCCTTTCAATATACATAGTTTGTGTCACATATTGAAGATGGAGACTGCAGGGGAAGAGGCATCCCCTAATTTAATACAAGAAAGACAGAGACAGCAATAGCATAGAGACTGGGTCAAGATGAAGAAATTAGAAGCACAAAAAAGTCCTAAAGCAACTATGAACATACAAATCTCAATTTTCTACCCACCTATTTCCATGGAAATTTCTCAAGGTATACATTCCACCTTCAAAGTCAAAAATAGAAAACTAAAAGAAAAAATTAACCCCACCATACAGGCAAGATCTTTCATTTCCTTTTCTTCCCTTGACCTCAATGAAATACTGCAACTCTTTCTCCTTCCAACTTCAATTAAAACCATTTTTCTTCTTCTTTTGCTTGCTGTTTGAAACCAATTCATTACAAGAGTGTTTTAGTAATAATAGTTTTCAAAATCACTGCTGTTGCTTATCTTGAAAGCCCTAACACCACCATAATTTGGGCATCAATTGCACATTAGCCCATTAATGGCCATGCATAATTAGTAACTAAATATAGCAATAATTATATATAGATATACATATGATTTACATGTAGTTATTTAGCTCCTTTTCTTTTTTTAATGTTTCAATTTAAATTCTTTAAGTTTGTATGACATGTAATGCAATGGATGCAACTCCCATAATTAGTATGACCTTTTATGATGCTTTAAACAATCAAAAGTCTCCTTTATCTTTTTCTTCCCCAAATTTTTCATGATTATTTCATGTGTCTTTTGATGCTAGCTTAATTTATCAGAAAAAAGTTGATTGATCTGTAAATAAAGCCCAAATCCTCTCACCTGTGCAATAAATTTATAGATTGGAGGGCCTAATAGTATCCTAATTAATTACAAGGCTTAGGTTTTATTTTTATCATTAACTTTTCACAATGGAAGACATAATAAACCCCTCCTTTTTGTATCCTAATCACTCCATGCTTACATAAAAAAACAGTGAAAAGCAAGATTCTAGTCCTATCCAAGATGTTAATGGAGACGATGGCTTCACAAGATTACAAGGGAAGCAATGGCTTCAATTTTTGACTCACCCACAGCCTCTTGCATTAAATTTGCATGACAAGTGTCTGCCTCCATTAACCATAGCAGGAAGCAATGGCAGTTGATGACTCGATAATTATAGTAATACTTGAGATGCCAGTTTTCAATATATATTCAAAAATTCTGACTTATGAGTCGTACACATTTAATGTTAAATTATAAAAAAATTCGTTTATATTAATTAAAAATTAATCTGAATTTGTTAATAAGTTGAGAAAAAAGAAACTTGAGTGGACCTCGGACCATGTAAATGGAGACTACTGTGTAATTAACTCTAGAAGATAAGAACATACGTTCTAATTGCCTGGAAGATCGAAAATCAATACATTGTTCTAAAACTGATGGATAAAATTACTAGTCAATTAGAAATATCGAAGTTTCTTATTGAACAGTTGGCAGGCAAGAAAAGGAAAAGGAGGAGGAAATTGGATATGTACAAATAAATAAATACTGGTGGCTCCCCTTCTAGATGTTTAAGGATGAGTCATCATGGAAGAGGAGAGAACTTGCAATTAATATAGTTTAACATTTATATTTGTTATGAAATGAGCTACGTATAAGGGCACTCTCCATTGTTCATGTCCTTCAGGCCTGGTGTATCTTTAAATTGCTTTGGCATGGTGGGTGGGTATATAATTATATGCTGTTTGAACTAGTTCTTGCTTGTTGCTTGAAGTTGCCCATTTCATTCCTCATGTCAAGCTTTTGTTGGAGACACTGATGGATTGGTTTTGGTCTCACTGAAAGATGTTACTCATGCCCTATCTTAACACTTATCTCCACTTTGTTATTATATGATGATGTTTTGTGTTTCTGTCTATGTGAAAAACAATCAATTTCTTCCTTTTTTTTTTTTTTAATTTTCAAAAGAAATTAACGTTGCTAGTATCTAATTTTACACCTTTTATAAAAGTAGGTTCTCGCCTATTGAATTATTAATGCAATAATTAAAATAGTCGAATTACTTAATTATGAGATGCTCTTATATTTTCCCTTTTGAATAATAAGATGCATGTATTAAAAAAAAAAAAATGAGCATTTTGAGCATTTAGCATTTAGAGTTGAGATGGGTTTTTCTTTATAGGATCTGAACTCAACATTAATTAAATTGAATGTCTGAATAACTAATCAAATTGGTATGATCAAGCCAATCTCTCTCCAATTATACAAACATTGTGCCCAACTTTTGTTTCAATTGTTATTTTACAAAAAGCAAAGGTGTTAGAGGGAGAGAGGCTTAAATAATATTAGGCAAAAGAAGAGAAAACACCTCCTCATGCAAGGGATGCGGAGTTAAAAGAGGAAATGAACATATAGATCCAATTAGTGATCAAATCAAAACCCGAAAGCAATGATGGGAAGGGCTCGTTGAAGGAGTAGGTAACTTTATAACCTGGCATGGTTAGTAGGCCAACAGTGAAGCTCAACAGAATAAAGAAAGGCAAAAAACAAGAAAAGAATAAGAGGAGAAGAAGAAGAAGAAGAAGAAGAAAGAGAGAAACCATGTTGTTGAATACATGACCACCACCATAATGATGTTTGATGATGGGTTGCAACCCAAAAGTATGTGCTATGTTGTGGCCTTCCCAGCTCACCCTCCCCACGCCAACTGCATAAAGCAGGATTACAAGCCTTTTTAAAGACCTTTTTGTTTTCAAAAAGTTGGAAAAAGAAAAGGAAAAGGGAAATGCTTGTAATGTGCACTGCAGTGAACTCTTTTTCCTAACCACTGATTGGGGTAAACCCAATAGCATATGCTTGCTATTGGAATAAGCTTTGAAGTTCCATTATTTACTGTCCATAATTGTCTTGTTCAAGGTGATCAAATCGCCAAGAAAAATGGTACATGCAGACTCTGAAGAGGGTAATTTTCAGAAATGCCGTCCATCATTGGACAAATTAACTTAAAACCACTTTACTCCAACCTTTGTATCTCTATGCATCATAGGACCCCAAAGACCAATATATAGCATAGCTGATAAGTAAGCAGCAAACTGTCACCTCATCTATGAATCTGCCAAGGGGCAGGCCTGATCTCAGAAAATTATGCTTCCCTTCTATCTTACTTGCTAGATTATAATTTAACAATTATAATTAGCTTAAATAATAAAAATGTTTATTTTTTCAAATTTAATTTTTTTTATCTGTTTCATTCCACTAATTAAGTTTACATCTTTACAAGGAATAATCATTCTATTATTTAGTGCACAATCTTTAAGTGAATTTTAGAGTGCCGTAATTTCAATAATTTTTAATTTTTATTTTTAAAAATTATAAAATTAAAATTAAATTTATTAAAATATCTTAATATATAACTTTCGTATAAAAAATTTAAATCTATCTAAGATTTTATAATTTTTATTTAATAAAAATATAAAAATATTGAAAAATTATTGTAAGAGATGAATGTAGGGAAAGTTTTTGGAAAATTGTATGTACGTGGTTGGGCCTTTTATTCTCTATTCTCTACATTTGGTGGGTTTGTCCAGTCTCAAATGATGCAACTCTAAGATTTGACTTGCATCAAACTTTTCCTTATGCAGCATCCCCACTTTGGCATAGTTTTTCCAGATCATTTTTCATTTTTCATCTTTTTTGTTTCTAATTATAGATTTTACTTTTCAAAATCAGCTTTGACAAATTATATTAATTTCTTAAAAAACTTTCAAATAAAAACAGAATATAAAAATTTATGTTTACTTGTATCTAAAATAAAAAATAAAAAACAATTTTTTAAATATAAAAAATTATAACTAAATTTTTAAAAATTTTAAATAAGAAAAATCCACGTAAGCTTATGGATACTGACTGATGGAAGTGAAGTTGGGCCTTTTATTGGACCGGGCCGACTCTAGGTTCTTGGTCCAGTAGCAAGTACCAACAGCGAGCGAGTACAGATTTGAGATTCCTAATAAAAACATCGACACAAAATAATCGGTCCCTAAAATCACGGGATTCTCCATTTATTTATCCCATAAATATAAAATATAAGCTTTTAGATAAAAAATATAAGCTTGGGCAACAAGAAACATTTGACTTTTTTTTTTTACTTAATATATATATATATATGCCTTCTATCGTAAATACGTATATATAGCTTTTTATAATATATTATAAAATTTTACATATATAGTTTAAAGATTCGAGTTTTTTGTCTCCATAACAATATCAAAAATACTCTTTATTATAAGTGTTAATAAATTACTAGTCTCATAATAATTATTATTTTATTCTAACAATAACTGAATTATTTGAGAAATAAATCTCAGTTGTTGAATTATTTTATAATAAGTATAAAAAAGAAATTTCAACTAATAAATACATATTTATATAAAATTTAAGTATAATTTTATTAGTCGATTTATGTACTATATAAATATTTTATATTTAAATTTAATATGCCCCAATTCAATAATTTTTATGCACCAAATAAGACTATAAACAATAAGATAAATGGGAAAAAGAATTTGTATTAATATGTTTCGTGTATAATTTAAACAAATACGTATCAATGCTAATATATAGCGAGGGAGGGTGTTGATCTGTTCAAAATCCAAAGTTGACATAAACAAGAAAAGAAATATATTATTGCCTAAAAAAATGGAAACCAAGGAATCAAAGAACCAATAAGACTAGCAAAAGATGTCGAAGAAAGCTTCAAAAGAACCCAATGAACCCAACCAAACCCATCAGTTCGAATTGGTAAATGTAGAAACCTGACTAGAAGCTTTTATTTTTTTTTAAATATCGTGCCTTTTACAGCATGTGTATTCGCTACTCTTATTATAGCTCAATAAAAGCCTCACAAATATAAATGCAATAAAGTTGACAGAAAATTAATAAAATAACATGAAAAGTTTAATGATTTGGAATAAAATTTATCGATAATTATTTAACAATGTTTTTTACATTTATGAGACTTTTATGATGCGAATGCCAAGGCAAGGAAACGGACTCTGCGCAGGGAAAATTATTAAAATTTAATAAATGGGTAAAAGTAATAAGAAACAGAGTAAAAATGAAAAAAAGAAACGAAGTAAAAAAAGGTTTTTAAAAAGAAAAACATATCAAATTTTAACCTGGCTCCCTACTTGCTTGGAAAACTCATGAGTTGACGGTGGAGAGAAGAACAGAGCCGCCTCCCTTTGCTCTTTCTCTTCTTCTCCAAAAGAAAAAAAAAAAAATCTATGCTTTTCTTCATCTAAAGAAACCTACAAGTTAATACATCAGTTCAGGTACTCTCCGTTACCTTTGAATTTAAAAAATGTTTGTCGCTGCATATAGGTGTCATTGTTTACTGTGCTTTGAGCTGTTTTGCTGTTTCTTGCTGTAATTACCATTTTCTTGTTATCTGGGCTTGTGGGTTTCTCTTGGTTTGTTTGGGTTTATATTGGTAGTTGAGAACATGGGCTTGTTGTAATTTGCATTTTTTTCTTTTAATGAAACGTAGAAGTTTGATGTGATTCTTGATGACTTTTACTGCTAGTGTATCGGGATATGTACTTTACGGCTACAAAGTTATGTTCTTCTTGTTGATTTAATTGTGTTGATAAATGCAGCTTGTGAATTGAACGATTCTGATGTGTAGAAGAAAGCAATTTGATGAGTTGGATGTGTGCATTGTTCATGCTTGGTGTTAATTGGTAGATGATGGTTCAAAAGAAATTAATTTGATGACTGAATGAAGCCATGCGTGTTATTGAGTTCTCTAGTGTTTACATATTAGTGTAGTTTTGCTGGTAATTGGATTTGGAAGTGCCATATTTTTTTTTTGGATGAATGAATATTTCGCTTTTTAGCCTTCAGACTCTGGAGAAGCAATTTCTGATTTGATGGGGGCCTCATTTGAGTTAAGATTTCTCTTTTTGTTGCGATTTTTTATTGTCTAATGTAAATTTCCTTTGTCTGGCCTGTTGATGGGGTAGATACCAACATATTGATAGTGGAAGGAGACCCAAAATAGACAAAATTCAATGTTTAGAGCAGCATAAACATATATACACATACATTTGCATATAGTTGAGACTGCATCTATTGCTGTTCTGAGAAGCATATTGGTGCTTTTAGTTTGCTTTGTTGTTGACTGAGTGGATGAGTAAACGAAGTATTTTTATAGTGCACCTTTAAAATGTTTTTTTGAAGAATATTTGTTATGAGAAGGTTGGCGAGTAGTGAATCTTATGAAAGATTTATGCTTTGATACTTACAGAAAATATAAGCTGTTTCTTAAGGTTAAGTAAAATGCGGGACAAGTTCACATAAGCTAAGGGGGAGATACGTTAATGGAAGTGAGAAGTCATATTCTGGGGAATTGATTAAGTATGATTAATACCATGGACTTTTGGAATGTGCCTTATGGGTACAATTGCATCATATATTTGACAGCTAATGTATAATGGCTTGCTTATCTTACCGTTAAACTTTATTTATAGGATTGGTAAGTCTCAATTATTCCTTTGAAGTGCTTTCTTGGCGCATGAGAACTCTCAATTTGAGAATTTGCAGATTCACAAGTCTTCTCAACGTGTATATTTGCAAATTATAATTTCATTGTCATAGTGTCATTTTATTACATCAGCAATTGGGTTCTCTTGTTCTCTACATTTTGGTCTTTCTTGTCCTCTACGCTGGTCTTTTTGCAGCCGCTACGGATTATAAATTTTGCTAATAACTTGAACAGCCTATCTTTGTATTGTTGATGCTAGCTCATCAGCAAATGAATCATAATGTTATTCTCGAGCTGTTCAAAGTATTATGAAGTTGATAGTTATGGTAAAAAGTAAAAGCTCTCACATTGAGTTATTCTATTATTGCAGATCATGTTACGGGCAAAGCAGCTTAGTAACCTTTCTAGTAATGCAAGGTCATTTTTTCTTAGCGGATCACGGTGTAGTACATCAGATGGTAGTTCATGCACTTGCTCTGAGGATGAATCCTGCCTTCCAAGAAGGCAGCAAACAAGAAATAATGCTGTACTTGCACAGAGAGGACCCGCGTTAGTACCCAAAGCTTCAGCAAGGGTATCACAAACTTCTCTATTGGGAGATGCTGGAAAATTGTTGGTTCCTCACAAAGTTGAGAGTGTTGAATGCCCAACTCTGCCGCAAGTTGTGTCTGCTCCAATTTCTATTAGGAAATCAGATTGTGTTAGCTATGCTAGTGGCATTGATGCTGTCGAGAATGATATTCCATACTCTTCGCCTCCAATTTCAGATCAGTTTTTCAAAGCAGGTATTGCGGCAGTTAGTTTTCTATCTGATTTGGTAAACTACAAACTTCCGATAACTGATGGAAGTGGAATAAACTCACCTAAAAACTGCATGGTTGACCCCACCAGGCCACAGTCTACTGTAAGATCTTCAAATGTGAAGCCTATCAGGAGAGAGAACTGTTCTAAAGTTTATCCAAAAGCATCTCCAGAGGCAGCAGTGTCTTCCAGTACCAGTAACTATGACAGCACAAGGGATAAAAGTGAGAAATCAAGTTTTATCAAGGGTTCCAAACGTGTTTCAAATACTCCTGCTGGTAATTCAGTGAAAACTTGTAGCATAGCTTCAGATACATGTGATAGAAGGATTATACCTCAGAAATCAAAAGGTCAATCGAATCGGTCCACCGCAAATTTTAATGCCAATGTACAAACTGTACAGACTTCAGATACAAAATATGGGGAGTACGTTGCTGAAGATTATAGAAAACCCCCAAGAGAGACTAAAATGCCAGTAGTAAGGGTGCCAAGTACCAGACGTTTTGCAAGCAATGGGCACATTGTAGAAAATGTTGCTCACATACTGAGACAAATAAGGTGGGGTCCTGCCGCAGAGGAGGCTCTTGCAAATCTTAATTATTCAATGGACCCATACCAAGCAAACCAAGTGCTAAAGCAGCTTCAAGATCATACAGTTGCACTTAACTTTTTTTATTGGTTGAAACGGCAACCTGGGTTCAACCATGATGGGCATACTTATACGACTATGGTTGGCATCCTTGGCCGTGCAAAGCAGTTTGGAGCAATTAACAAATTGCTTGACCAGATGGTCAAGGATGGATGCCAACCTAATGTTGTAACTTATAACCGTCTTATTCACAGTTATGGTCGTGCAAATTACCTGAATGATGCAGTTGATGTATTCAATGAAATGCAGAGGGTAGGATGTGAACCTGATCGCGTTACATACTGCACACTCATTGATATTCATGCAAAAGCTGGGTTTCTTGACTTTGCCTTGGAGATGTATCAGAGAATGCAAGCAGCTGGTCTTTCTCCTGACACATTCACTTATAGTGTTATTATAAACTGCCTTGGGAAAGCTGGCCATTTGGCTGCTGCCCACAAGCTATTTTGTGAGATGGTTGAACAAGGTTGTGTTCCTAACTTAGTTACCTACAATATCATGATTGCTTTGCAAGCTAAGGCAAGGAATTACCAGAGTGCATTAAAGCTTTATCGTGACATGCAAAGTGCTGGATTTCAACCTGACAAAGTAACTTATAGTATAGTTATGGAGGTGCTTGGACATTGTGGCTATCTTGATGAAGCAGAAGCAGTTTTTTCTGAGATGAAAAGGAAGAACTGGGTGCCTGATGAACCTGTCTATGGTCTTCTGGTAGACTTGTGGGGAAAGGCTGGGAATGTTGAAAAGGCTTGGCAATGGTATCAGACCATGCTTAACACTGGTTTGCGCCCGAATGTGCCAACATGTAATTCTCTTCTTAGTGCATTTCTACGGGTTCACAAGCTAGCAGATGCTTATAACTTGCTTCAGAGCATGCTGGAATTGGGTCTAAATCCTTCTTTGCAGACTTATACATTGCTCCTCAGTTGTTGTACAGAGGCACGCTCACCATATGATATGGGGATTTATTGTGAGCTCATGGCCGTTACAGGACACCCTGCACACATGTTCCTGCTGTCTTTACCATCAGCTGGACCTGATGGTCAAAATGTTCGGGATCATGCAAGTAAGTTCTTGGATCTGATGCATAGTGAAGATAGAGAGAGCAAAAGAGGACTTGTAGATGCTGTGGTTGATTTCCTTCACAAGTCAGGGCTCAAGGAGGAGGCTGGCTCAGTTTGGGAGGTGGCTGCTCAGAGGAATGTATATCCTGATGCTGTCAAAGAGAAAGGTTCTTGCTATTGGCTTATTAACCTGCATGTTATGTCTGATGGTACTGCTGTGACGGCACTGTCTAGGACGCTTGCTTGGTTTCGCCAGCAGATGCTAGTCTCTGGAATTAGTCCCAGTCGTATTGATATTGTGACTGGGTGGGGACGTCGAAGCAGGGTGACAGGATCTTCCATGGTGAGGCAGGCAGTTCAAGAATTGCTGCATATTTTCAGCTTCCCATTTTTCACCGAAAATGGCAACTCTGGGTGCTTTGTGGGGTGTGGGGAACCTCTCAACAGGTGGCTGCTCCAACCTTATGTTGACCGGATGCATCTACTGTAAGTAGCAGCAATTTAATTCGCATTATTGCTGGAGTACAATTTTGTTGCGGCAAGTAGAAGAAATGATGCAATATCATGTAAAGAATTATGTAGTTATGTTAGAGCATTGACTTGTGTTGTTGCTGGATCGGTCTTTTATTGTTTGTCATTTGTAGCTCACAACAATGAAATTTGTAATGACAACAAATATATAGATTCATTAGCTAGCAAACCAGGGTTCAATTGCATTATATTTCTCGCTTTAGCTGTTCGTCTTGGGGCCTTTATCCTGTATCTGCTTGCAGTGAAGTAATAGAAAGCCATTTTTCATGGTATTCCGGCTTTTGTTAATAGTCCAAAATGTGTTTGCATTCTTCAACCTATGAAACTTGGAGTATTAGAATCAACAGGATAAAAAGTGAAGAGACGTTAGGTTTTACTAACATCTGCTGCATAGCCCTCTGTAAAGTTGTTTACAATGAATTGATGTACACGAGGCATAGAAAGAAATGTGTGCATTTGCTATTCCAGACGGCCTTCCTGCATTTCCAACCCCAATCCCAACATGCCCTTAAAGCTAAGATAGGCAATGACATGAGCATATGTGTCCTTTCTTTAGGAAGAAAATTTGGCCTAAAAGATCCTAACCCTCAGCTTGTTTTCACTCATTGCTACAGGGATAATTAAAAGGGTCTGTAATTGCAAAATTTGGTTATACAAAATGATCGAATTGAGTTGAGTTATTCTCAGAATGTCCTGTGGAGATCTTGGACTGTTTTTACATGATCATTTGAATAACCTGAACTGATATTTGATTCCAACTTCTATACGACAGAGATAACATCTTCTCCAACAGCATAATTGCTATGTAAAAAGTTAACTTCATAGCAGTACTAGTATTTAAAAATAATCCCTTTACTAGTACCACGTGCCTTAATCATGTTTTGATACTAAATGACGAGGGTGAAGATAATAGATTGAGGACCATTTCCATGGTGGAAACTTCAGCTGTTGCCCACATAATATGATGTTTATTTTTACTAAAACAAACTGTTATTTGAATTATTAAAACTACTTAGGCCACAAAACTATTGCATTCTTGTTCAAAAGTTATTTCTTTGGCATATTTGCAAAGCAAATTATACATAAAAATTAGAAAAATTTAAAGATCTGTTAAATTGACAGATACAACTCGAATAGAAATTAGAAGAAGTCACCATTACTTTTGAAGGAAAAAATCAACGCTGCAGTAAAGTCATGCAAGAAATCTCCAAAATAATAATAATAATGGAAATTTTTGTCGGAAGTTATATATTTCATTAAAATAGGTTTGTAATAAATTTTTAGTATTATTAAATAACATATTATTATTATTTATAGATCAATAATAGAAACATAGTTAATATATTATTTTAAAAATACTAATTAATATAGTAATTATATTTATATTCTTTAATAGATATAACATAAATAAAAGTTATAATGTTAAAGTTATGTTTATGTGTTAAAGAGTTATTGATATAGAGATAATATTACATTTTGTAAGGATTTTTGTTTATATAAAATCCAATAATTAGAAATTCAATTACCCATCTATTTTGTTGGTCAATATATATTTTATGTATGTATATAAAATCTATGCCGTATATGTATGCACATTTTTTTGGTGGTTGATTATATATCTTTACACCAAACATTATAACATGCCGCATTATCTTATACCTACTTTTTTTTTTTTTTTATATATAAAAACAAAGATAAAAATGAAACACGATTTAATCAAAATCTTTAGGTTACAAATGAATGAAAATGATATAAAATGAAGAACACTGTTAACGAGGCTTAATCTTTAATTTCTCCATTTTCCTTTCAATTTCCATCTAAACAAACAAAACCTTACCTCACCCCCTTTTCTTCTCTTTCCTTGAGCTCCTCTCTTCTTCTTCTTCTTCAATGGATTAGTTGCCTTACCTGTTTTGTCACTCACCCGCACCTTACTCTTCCACTCTCCACCTAGATTTCATCGCCTAATCTCACCGCCAAAACTCCTCTCTAAATCCCTACATCAGTAACACATACAATCTCTCTCTCTCTCTCTCTCTCTCTCTCTCTCTCTCTCTCTCTCTCTAAGCCATTACACATTTTTCTAATGTCAATCAATCGATTCCTGTGATAATCAATGGGGCATAAAAAGCGCCTCCCCGCTTCTCGCTCTAAAAACACTCCTCCACCGTCCGCAACGGCTCCAACTGCCGCCAATGATGATTCTGAGTTTTCACCTAATCTGGTGAAGATCGAGCCGTCGATTTCTCTTCAATCAGACGGTTCGTCTTACTCATCAATCAAAGTCGAATGCGAACGTGCTTTGACAGCGCTACGCCGTGGAAATCACACAAAAGCGCTGCGTTTAATGAAAGAGTCATGTGCTAAGCATGGAGGAGGAGATAACTCTAACTCAACATCTCACTCTGCTGCTTTAATCCACCGAGTGCAAGGCACGGTATGTGTTAAAGTAGCTTCAATTATTGATGATCCTAACGCTAAACAACGGCATTTAAAAAACGCTATTGATTCTGCTCGTAAAGCAGCCGAATTATCGCCAAATTCAATTGAATTTGCTCATTTTTACGCCAATTTATTATACGAAGCAGCAAATGATAGTAAAGACTACGAAGACGTTTTGAAAGAGTGTGAAAGAGCATTAGAAATTGAAAATCCGATTGATCCTGCCAAAGAGAGTTTACAAGATGAGAGTCAACAGAAAATAACCACCCCAGAAGCGAGGATTGCTCACGTGCAGAATGAGCTGAGAAGTTTGAAACAGAAATCAAGCATTGCTTCGATCTCTACTTGGATGAAGAATTTAGGGACTGGTGAAGAAATTAGATTGATTCCAATACGAAGAGCTGCTGAGGATCCTATGGAAATGAGGATAGTTCAAACTAGAAGACCTAATGAAATTAAAAAAGCTACCAAAACTCCTGAAGAGAGAAGGAAAGAGATTGAAGTTAGGGTTGCTGCTGCCAGATTGTTGCAGCAGAAATCTGAGAGCAGTACTAGTTTTTCAGTAGAGAGGAGTGATAAGGGAGCTGAGATGCCTGCAGGGAGCGATAAGAGAGGAGGAGAGAGGAGGAAGTATGGAAATTTTAGGAAGAGTGGGAGTAATAAGGAGAGGAAAGATTGGGTTCTATCGTATTGGAATTCTATGACTGTGGAAATGAAGAGAGATTTGTTGAAAATTAGAGTCAGTGATTTGAAGAATTATTTTGGTTCATCGTCTAAGGATGCTTTGGCTAGCGAGGTTTTGAATGAGGTGTTGGCATTTGCTGAGGAGAATAAGACATGGAAGTTTTGGATGTGTTGTAGATGTCTTGAGAAGTTTGTTGATTCTGGGAGCCATATACATCATGTTGTGCAAGAGCATATGGGGAATCTTATGCCTAAAATGCAAGCTGTTTTGCCTCAGAGTGTTGATAATGAGTGGATTGAGATGATTCTTAATTGTTCCTGGAAACCCCTTGATATTTCCTCTGCTATTAAGATGCTTGGAAGTCGAGGGAAATGCCAGGATGCGGATTTTGTTGGGGATTTGTACTCAGGGAGTTCTAATGAGGAGTGTGATGACTGTTTTAAAGATGCATGGGATTCTTCTCCGGAAAAGGAAAATTTGAGAGATGGCTATAGTGATTGTATTGTAGGGAGTAATGATGCCTCCAAAATTGTGTGTAAAGAATGTGATGATAACCAGAGTTCCATGGCATATTCTATTGATAGCTGGCCGTTATCAGAGGACCCAGAGCGAGGAAAGCTCCTTGAAAAAATCCATGCTGTATTTGAGGCACTTATTAAACACAAGTATCTTGCAGCAAGCCATCTAAACAAGGTGATACAGCTTGCTATGCATGAACTACATATTTCTGCCAATGGTTCTCAGCTTCTGAATCACGGCGTTGATCAGACACCCTTATGCATTTGCTTTCTAGAAGCCCCTCAGCTTAGAAAGATCCTTAAGTTCTTGCAGGAACTATCTCATACTTGTGGTTTGGGTAGATATTCTGAAAAAAATAGTATTACAGATGATGTAAGTGCTGCGAACAGTTCTGAGATTAAAGATAAAATTGTTCTTAATGGTGATGCCTCGTGTCTTTACTTGGATGAAAGCCTATTGCCATCTGAATGTGCTCCTAGAAAATATCCTCAAGATGATGTGGCCACAATAAATCCTACTCATGTTGGCTTTGGGAATGGGGTTGTATCTGATGGTGATGCTTTGCTCTCATGGATATTTGCAGGCCCCTCAAGTGGGGATCAATTGCAGTTATGGATGCATACAAAAGAAGAGAAAGTTCATCAAGGAATTGAAATTCTCCAAACTCTTGAAAAGGAGTTTTACCACCTACAAAGCCTTTGTGAAAGAAAATGTGAGCACTTGAGCTACGAGGAGGCATTGCAATCTGTAGAGGATCTCTGTCTTGAAGAAGGTAAGAAGAGGGAGACTGATGGTCGTAGCTGCTATGAATCTGTACTTAGGAAGCGGAAGGATGATCTTGCTCACAATGCAGATGATACTCTGTTCATTAGCAGTGGAATTGAGTCAGATGTCATTGCAAATGTATTGAAAGAAGTAGAAGAGATGAACCGCAATCAATTTGGATACCAGGATACTTATGGCGGCATGCATCCTCAGTTATGTGACTTGGAATCTGGTGAAGACAATGACTGGAGAACCAAGGACTATAGAGATCAAATGGACGCTTGCATACAAGGTGTAATTGATGGACAAAAACATCAGTTATCAGTAGAGGTCAGTATGTTTGTTTTAGGAGCTCTTGTAGATAAAAATATTTAGAGCGATTTTTGCCACTTATACTTGCTTGTTCTGTCATGCAGCTCAGCAAAATCGATGCCAGAATCATGCGAAATGTAACAGGGATGCAGCAGTTGGAACTCAAACTCGAGCCTGTTTCTGCCCTTGATTATCGGTTAATATTGTTACCTCTAATGAAGTCTTACATGAGGGTTTGTGCTGGACATGTTATAACTTTTTGTGGCATTCCTCAACTTCTCTGGCTAGTGGTTACCAGCCCCGCTATTTTTTCCTTTGACAATTTCTTTTGCAGGCCCACTTGGAAGATTTAGCTGAAAGGGATGCCACAGAGAAGTCTGATGCTGCAAGGGAAGCATTTTTAGCAGAACTGGCACTTGATTCGAAGAAAGGTGCTCGAGGAGGAAGTGATAATTTGAGAAATTCACAGGAGAAGGCAAAAGATAAGAGAAGGAACAGAGAGTACAGAAAAACCAAGGACTCAAAGGTTTCAAATTTTAAATTTGGTTGTCCTTCTTAGATAATGTGTTACTATGAATTGATACCTAATGTTATTTGGTAATTGATGATGCATGTATGATCTCTTCTTTCGTTTCAGAGTACTACTGGAAATGATCATCACTTGCTTCATGATGAGATTGCGGGATTGGGGTATGTCTCCTCTTAATCTCACTCTGCATCTTTTTCTGCAATAAATGCTCCATTTTGTCTTGGGCCTGCATATTATAACTGCAAACACTGAATTTAGCACGTTGTGTTTGATTGATCTCTTGCTGCAGTTCCCTTCCAGTTACATCAGATGGTGGCCACCTGGATTCTGACATTCTTCATTCGATGAATGGTGATGACATGAAACAACAAGAGGAAGAATTTAGACGTATAATTGAGCTTGAAGAAGAGGAAAGAAAGCTAGAAGAAACTCTGGAGTATCAAAGGCGAATTGAAAATGAGGCTAAACTCAAGCATCTTGCTGAACAACAATTTAAAAAATGTAACAGTACATTTCAAGAAAAGGTGGCTGGCAGAGTTTGCTTGGACCCTGGTGCCGATGCTGGACATGAGCCATTGGTAAGCAAAAAGCCTTCCTGTTCATCATAATGTAATGAGATAGAAGTTGGTGCTAGCGATTTCCTAGTTCCATATCTTTGATTGAATGCTGAAGCTTATGCCAGACTTTTCATTTTTTTTGTTTTATGTATATCTACCAAAATTGAACTTTCAGGAACAGTTGACACAGAAAAATGGGTTTCCCAACAATTTAGAAGTCATGCCCAAGGCAAATGGTGCTTCAGTGCCAGTAAGCACTTCTTCAATATCCAGAAGTCAATTCATTAGTGGTTCGAGTAACGCAAAAGTAGACCAAGGTTAGCATCGTGTTATGAATATTAAGAATGTGGCTAGGCTTCACTATAATTTTCAGCAGCGTTTTCATCATTCTCTTTTTGCAGAGCTATCTAATGGAGGAGCTACAGAAGATGGCATTTTGCCTTCTGACCGGCGGACAGGAAGGAGAGGGAGGCGGCAGAAGAGCTCCATTAAATCTTCTGATGGAAAATATCAACCAATTTCTTCCGAGAAGAATAATGCTGAAGTTGGAAGTAGTATGTGTTTCTGCTTTGTGATTAAACTTTTTTGCATTCTTTATGCGGCAGACTTTGTAATAAATAGTAAAGTGCATGCGATTATCTCAAAAATGTTTCTAACTTGATTTTATCCTTGCTGTTTGAATTTGAAATCACCTGAAATTTTTCTGTATGTGTTGAGTGCTTCTTTCATTTTCGGGGTTCCCCCTTCCATGCCCCTACCTTGTCTGTTAGAAGTTCAAGATTTGATCAGTCCATTTCAGTTTCATTGTTTTCTCCATCCTAATAAATATTAAAGTGCTTCAGAGTTGGATGTAAATATGGGTCGACTGCTATCAATTTCAAGGTAGTAATGACTTGGAAGTTGGGTATATTATAGCCCGATGTACCACTAATTTTTTATGAGCACTTAACCTCCTCTTTTCGTTTAAAGAACTAGTCTTAACATTCAACTACTGACTTTTATTTCCAATGTGTCAAAATCAAGATTGAATCAGGTCATAGCTTAGTTCTTGTATAAGAGATGCTTACTGCTTTTCCTGTGGTATCTTAATGTATGGCTTTAGTCCTTTGTCCGTACTTTGCAGGGTTGTTCAGCCACTGAAATTAGTTCACATATATTGCTGATTTAATCTTTTTCCTGCGTTTCTTTAGGGTTGTTTCTTGCAATGTGATGTTAGTAAGTTAGTTCTTACTTCTTAGAGTTCTTACTCCACGCTTTAAACTTGTTGGTGACATAAATCTTTTGTAGAAATGGGTTGTCGAGAGGCTTCTAGTGTATTCATTTTCTGGAAATTGGATAATTTTCTGCTCCTGAAGTTTTCTTATGAGTGTTGACTCTTGAATGCAGTGTACTTTAGTATCTATGTGATGGTTACACCAATATTTTGCCTATTCAACATAAATGCAAATTATATGAGATTTGCATTTTGAACTATATTTGTCTAAGATGCTATTCAATGGTCTGCCTTTTTGCCTGAGGATGGTTATGGGCAATCAAAAAAGGTTCTTCAGCCATACCTTTACAGTATAGCCCAATTATGCATGATCACCATGAAGTTGAAACTGATATTATTAGGTATTGTTCATGTGAAAACAGTTGCTCCTAATATGGGGGACAGTGGAACTAAGACCTTGAGACAGTTACAGGCAGAGGAAGATGATGAGGAAAGGTTCCAAGCTGACCTTAAAAAGGCTGTACGGCAAAGCCTTGGTAAGAAATTCTCATCATATTGCTATATTCTTTATCATTAAATAAGAAAGTAGATGCCAACTAGAATGGCTATGAAGGATCAGGATAAATTGATGCCCTTTTAGTGTTTGAACTCTAATGTTACTTCATTTTTTCAATCTGTTGATACTTGTAGACTTTGCTCTTACAACATTCATATTTGTGTAACAAAGAGGGCTCTTTACCAAGTTGTAAACCCTGAAATCCTTCTGATTATTGAAGTTATGAAGTATCTTTGCTTCATATAAGTTTTCATTATTTTTACCTTTGGCGTAGAATTGCAAAATCTACTACTTTGTGGAATTAGTGGATATCCACACTGGATTGAGGCTGTCATCTGTTTTTATAGGACGAGGCATTTTAGGATCATGTATTTTCAAACTTTATCTTTGCTTCATATAAGTTCTCTCCATTATTATCTTTGGCCTATTTTATAATTGCAAAATGGTACCAGTTTGTGCAAGTACTGAAGTTCACTCTGGATTGAGGTTCTCATATGCTTTGTAGAACGAGACAGTCTTTTAGGTTAATGGATTTCTGAACTTTGTGTAATCAATTATCAAAATCATTTGAGCAACGTAAATAACATGGTCATTTGCAAACTTAAGTGGAAGTTAGCATGTGAATCTGCAACCTGATTGGTCCTTGAGGAATGCTACCAGCCAAAATCCAGCTGCATGAGTAAAATAACTACGAGATTGACTTTGGGATTGATTTTTCATCCATCTATAACTTAATAAAGGAGTATATTTTCAGTTAACAAACTCAGAGATTGTTTCTTGGAGTTCTACATATAATGTTTGTAAAGGCAGCTGTTGAGAAATTTTTGTTTGTATGTATTCAGCTTCATGTCAGTTAGGTTGAGACAAAGCATTTCCAAGTTATGTGGGATAAAATATTTATGGAAGTCTCAACTCAAATAAGTGGGTTTGCATATGAAATGAAAGTATTTACCTTCTAGATGCATTCATAGCAAATTGAATCGATCTCCTGCATCATTGGTATTAAATTGGAGCCAACCTGGGCTTTAAACAATTGCTGGAGTTTGATTAGTCATGCCTGGTTCGAGGTTGCAATGCATATATTATGCGTCTACAAATTTATTTGCATCTTAGACATTCAATTTTCCTTGTTCCGATCCTTCAGTTACAAATATATTCAACACTATATGCTTGTATATCTGTTGATTTTCTAGACACATTTCAAGCACATCAAATAATGCCTTCAAGTTTGAGGCCACAAAATTTTCCCCTGGAAGCTAATGGTTGCAACGAAACACTTAATGTGGTTACAATTGAAGATGCGAATGGGACTGATGTGGTTGGTATGGGCTTGCAGAATGATGTTGGTGAATACAATTGTTTTCTAAATGTTATAATTCAGGTATGTTCCGAAGCAATAACTTTTATTACTGCATTATTTGTTTCATTTGTGCTTCTTCATGTTCATATTCCCTGACCTTATTTTTTTGTGGTTTCTTCTCTAAGCTCAGTCCTTATGGCATTTAAGACGGTTTCGAGAGGAGTTCTTGAGGAGATCAACATCAGAGCATGCTCATGTGGGAGAACCATGTGTTGTCTGTGCATTGTATGAAATTTTCAACGCTTTGAATGCTGCGTCCACAGATATGCGGAGAGAAGCTGTTGCCCCTACATCTCTGAGGATAGCTCTGAGCAACTTGTATCCAGATAGTAATTTCTTTCAGGAGGTATTATATATGAATCGTGTTTGTACATCTTGCTAGTCCGATATCTTCTTAACTGTGGCATTATTCTTTTTTCACTATTCGGTTATAACATAAGAATTCACTTACAGGCACAGATGAATGATGCATCTGAAGTGTTGGCGGTATTATTTGATTGCCTCCATCAAGCATTTGCTCCTGGTTTGGGCGTTTCTGATTGTGAATCAGTGGAAAGTAATTCCATGGGATCTTGGGATTGTTCGAACAGTGCTTGTCTAGTGCATTCTCTTTTTGGAATGGACATTTTTGAAAGAATGAATTGCTACAGCTGTAGTTTGGAGTCAAGACATCTGAAGTATACTTCTTTCTTTCATAATATTAATGCCAGTGCCCTTCGAACAATGAAGGTTTGTATTGCTGGTTGAGATGCTTTGTGCATTCACTTAATACTGAAGCCTTTTATTCATGATATATTTTGTGCAGTTGGACGGTAATCTGTTGCCCTTACTTTACTTCTCCTCACCTTTCAGGTCATGTGTGCTGAAAGCTCTTTTGATGAGCTTTTAAATCAAGTGGAGATGAATCATCAATTAGCATGTGATCCTGAGAGCGGTGGTTGTGGGAAGCTTAATTACATCCATCATATTCTATCAACTCCACCATATGTTTTTACGACAGGTGATTTTTCTCAGCATCAAAAAGAAATTTGTACTTTGCTGATTAATTGTGCCATCTTGTGGAGACTCAAATGATGAATTGTTTTGGTTCTGTAGTTATTGGATGGCAAAATACATGTGAAAGTGCAGATGATATCGCTGCAACATTGGCAGCTCTTAATACCGAGATAGATATCAGTGTTCTTTACCGTGGCCTAGATCCAAAAAGCATGCATGGCTTGGTTTCGGTGGTATGTATGGGAGGATAGAATGACTGTCATTTATACCATTATGATTGATAAGTTGATAATAAGAAATTAGATTTGGTAAAATTGGAAATATTTTCTTTTGATTCTCTTAATAGTTCCACAAGGAAAGATGAATATTCTGAGGGATAAAACTCAATTCAATTAAGCTATAATCTCAAACTAGTTGAAGTCATATTTGGGGCTGCGTCTTTCTTTATTCAGGGATGAAAGGTAAAGAAATGTATTTAGACTGAAGCCAGTTGTAAATGTTAAAAGTCACTTAAAAGCACTAGCTTTGCTGAGGATTGAGAGGAGTGGAATTGGATGCACACAGTCAATAAATTGTAAAGGGAAATGCAATGGCACAATCATATGCTTTTGAGAATAATCAGTCAAATTCAACAGTTTCTTCTGCTTTTGAGAATAATCAGTCAAATTCAACAGTTTCTTCTTTTACTTAGGAAGCATAAACCTAATAAAATTCTTAAGAAACTTGCCTTTTGAAACTTCTATTTTCGGTGGGTGGTATACCCTCTTCCTTGTATATGCTTATTGCTTGAATTTTTGGTTGATTATTGCTACCAGGATGTGATTTACTTCATTACCTTTATTCCTTGTATTACTTCTGCAACTTTTAGGTTTGCTATTACGGTCAACATTATCATTGCTTTGCCTATAGTCAGGATCAAGGACGATGGATTATGTATGATGACAAAACTGTCAAGGTGAATTTGCCTTCTGTTTTAGATCCGGCCTTTTATGTTTGTGCTTTGCTCTGACATTACGATATCCATTCTGTTTCAGGTAATTGGTAGCTGGGCTGACGTGCTTTCCATGTGTGAAAGAGGGCACTTGCAACCTCAGGTTCTTTTCTTTGAAGCTGTAAATTAGTGGTTAGTGGAACTTGTCAAATTTACTGCTGCACAAAAAGCACTGGGTCAGCATGGCTTGATATTTGATAGCTGCCCGTGATGAGGTGTTGTTATTAACGATGTAGTGCAGCTTTTACCCTAATGCAGTTAAGATGGTAAAACATACAACAGTGGCTTTTGAAGGGCTTTAAGTTGTGTTACGAAAAGAAATTTCAGATAGAAGAGCAAGAGTTGTCAAATATCAGAAGTTTTGTAGGAAAGACATGGTCTTCTAAAGGAAGAATAATGGACAAGGGAAATTTTCTTTCGGATTAGAAGAGACTGGAGTGTAATTATGCCACTCTTGCATCCAAGTACTCTTTTTTTTCCGTGGTAATTGGGATTCATGTACATGGAATTTTCTTCATTTTCTCGTGGATTGTTTCCAATAAGGTGGTTTGGTCGAGGAGAAAGAGCCTGCCTGTGAATGCAGCGGAAGAACATATGATGGCAAATAAACATTGGATTGTTGTGGGGAGCATATACAAATAGCAATTGCAAGTGGGGGGAATTTAGTTACTTAGTTTGAAGCTGCTTCTAGATGTCCAAATTTACCGGAAAATTTCCCCCTTTAGAAGAGATTTATGTATAGATTACATCACGACCCCTTGCGTCTTTAACTCTTCATATGCAGCTTATTGATATTGCATATGATCACCATATAATGCAGATGGGGTATTCATAGTAAATCTATATTTGCTCATTTGTCATGTTTAGTTGCATTGCTGCATATTTCTCGCTATATATCCTTTTGATTTTGATTTTGATTTTGATTTTGTACACCGCACCTTAACCTTGCTTTCTAAAATATTTATATAAAAAACATTCTTCTGTATGTTGCACTTCTTCAACTTTCTTGCTCTGTGAGAATGTTGCTTCAATATTTGGTAAGAAAATTTCCCAGCACATTGTATTGTATTTCTCTTGCTGCTACTGCTCTATACTCAGATTAATACTACTCTTAAATTTATTTTTCAGCCCTAATGGAAACTCCTGCTGTCAAGTTGATTCAAAACTCTTATTTTCTATTCATTTTTCTTTTGTTATATTTTTTGAATCAAGGAAACATGATTGTTTAATAGCTCTGTAATGTGGATTGTGAAATAGAGCATCTCCTCTTTCAGTCTCTCTTTTGTTTTAAGAAGAATGTTAGTTTATCTTATCATTTTCTCTACCATCTTATTGTATCAACTCAGTATTGCATTTTTATATTTCCGATGACTGTTACTAAAGTATTGTCTTTTTTAACTATAGAGAGAATATTTTTAACAATATTATAGCGTCTTGTGTCAAAAATTAGTAAAAGAAAAATTGACCGACTCAAATAACATTACCTGTAAGTATGGGGATTGCATTAGCAGTGTAATTTTTTGTGTGAGTGTCGTAGAATCTTCTGTGGATTATATGTCATTATCCGCTGATATTAATATCATACTGAAGTAATCAAAATTGTGAAAGAGGTTACTGATAAATCCTTAGTTTGAGTGTTATTACGAGAATAAATGAAAAACTTCCTTTTCTTTCCAAGAGTATTAAAAGTAGAAAATATGAATAGGCCAAGTCGATGGATATAGCATATACCCTTAAGAATTCGCATCTCTTTTACTTGCTCTTGTCAAATCCGCCACTAACAGACCTCTTCACCATAAAGAATGTTTACCTATTTCAGCCCCAACGTTTTCAACATAATTATTGTCAGCCTTCTCTTTGCCTTTATGATGGTCGTCGCAGTCATTATGTATACAATGTGCTTTGCATTAAATACTTAATCTTGCCACCTAAGTAGCATCTCATCTTAGAATCGCCACGCCACGGCCCCCTCCTCTCTTCTTTCTTTCTTCTTCCTCATAATTTTTTCTCCTTAATCAAACGCTAACAACTACCACTACCTTAACTACTATTGCCACCAAAAATGAGTTAACAAACTTTTTAGTAGTATACCACCATCATTATTATTATTATTTACTACATATTTTAGAAGAAATTGTTCTAACCAATATCTTGTATATCCTCACTTATAAACTAATTAATAAATAATTAATATATATTTATTAGCTTTTAAATGATACAATATCTATTATTTGTTGTGGTGTATATGTTGCAAATTAATGAAACTTACTATCATAGTTGTTAAATTATTCTTTGCTGAATAAGTATATTATGTTTGAAGTTTTTCTTTTATTTAGGAAGTTGATGTTAGTTTTCTTTTATTTAGGAGTTAGTGGCTTTTATTTAGGCAAATAAACTCAGAAGACACGTATGTATTGGTTGAGATATTTTAGTGCATTTTTTAGTATTTATAAAGTTGTAATCGTTGTTTGATTTTTTATTAATTTTGAGTAATAAAAGTTCAGTTTAAAAAGGATCTTCTATGCTTTCTCTTTGGTTGTTTCTTGTCTTTATATTTCTTACATGGTATCAGAGCTTGGTTGCTTATTAATTGTTTGATTTTATTACTCAATTAAGATGAATGGTGGAAGCAGTGTCTCTGTAGACAAGCTTGTTGGTAACAATTATAGTTACTGGAAGCTATGCATGGAAGGTTATCTACAAGGGCAGGATTTGTGGGATCTTATCTCTGGTGATGAAGCTGTAATTCCAGAAGATACACCATAGAATGCCGAGTTGCGGAGGAAGTGGAAGATTAAGTGTGGCAAAGCTTTGTGAACATCGATCAGTCAGGAGTACATAGAGCACGTTCGTGATGTGAAGTCACCAAAGCAAGTGTGGGAGACACTTGAAAGGTTGTTCACTTAAAAGAACACAATAAGGTTGCAGTATTTGGAGAACGAACTTGCTGGGATGACTCAACATAATCTTTCAGTTTTAGAATATTTTTTGAAACTTAAAACCTTGTGTTCTGAAATTTCAGAATTGGATACAAAGGAGTCGTTGAATGAAGCTCGTTTGCGTTGTTATCTTATTCGCGGATTGCGGAAAGAGTTTATGCCCTTTATCTCCTCGATACAAGGGTGGGCAAATCAACCTTCTATTATTGAGCTGGAGAATCTACTCTCAAATCAGGAAGCATTGGTGAAACAAATGGGCGGCAACAACAAGTTGTCTCCCTCTCAAATGGAGGATGCTTTTTACACAAAAGACAAGCAAAAAGCAATTATTACTCTAAGCATGCTTAAGGTGACAACAAGCAATTCAAAACTGAATGGCAATTTAGAGGTAATTCAAAAAACTGTTATAGGTGTGGAAAGTTGGGACACTTAAAGCACGATTGTCGTGTGAAGGTGGTGTGTAATCGGTGCGAAAATCAGGTCATGTTAAACAAAATTGTAGTGTAAATCTCACAAGAGCAAATGTTGCCCATGAAACTAGTGAGTTTGAACAACTCAAGTGGGAGCAATGCTTATCCATTGAAGCTGTTGATCAACCTGTTGTTGTGAATTCTGTTGTGCAACAAACAAATGCAGAACCATATGCTAATGCTTCCATAGACTATAGCAAGGATTGGATTGTTGATTCTCGTTGCTCTCATCATGCAACGGGACATGATTCTTTACTCTATAATGTTCGTCCGCATCATAGAAACAAAGCTATTGTTACACCTGATAATTCATTATATCCTATCGTGAACGAAGGACAGGTCGATGTTAAGAAAGATATTTCCAATGCTGGTATCGTTTCTCTCGAAGATGTTTATCATATTCCAGGCTTAAAGAAGAATCTTACTTCAGTTTCTCAGATTGCTGATTCTCTGAGGTATGTTCTTTTTGGTCCAGATGATGTGAAAAATATTTCCAATATAAAACACCTTCAAGCTGATGTTTTATTTAGTGGAAAAAGAAAAGAGTCACTTTATGTATTGTCTGCAAGTGATGCATATATGGAAAGACAGGTCAGAATGCAAGTGTGACACTTTGGCATGCTCAGTTAGGCCATGTTGGTTATCAATTGCTATAGAAAATCTCTACAAAGACGCTTCTTGATGGTGTTCCTCCTTTTAAAGAAATTCATCAAGATGTGGTTTGTCCTGGTTGCCAATATGGAAAATTACATCGTCTTTCTTTCCCGAATTCGAAGAATAGAGCTACTGCTACACTAAAGCTGGTACATTCAGATTTGATGGGGCCAACTAGAATACCCAGTTACAATGGTTTTCATTATGTAATGGTTCTTGTGGATGACTTCTCTCGGTTCACTTGGGTGTTTTTCTTGGAACACAAAAGTAAGACTTTCTCCAAGTTTATTCAGTTCAAGGAGCAGGTGGAGAAAGAATTTGGGCTGCCAATAAAGTGTCTACGCAGCGATAATGGAGGAGAATACATGTCAGATCAATTCCTAAATTATTGCAGAGAACATGGCATTCGGAGTCAAATGACTTGTCCAGAAACTCTACAGCAAAATGGAGTTGTTGAGCGCAAGTTGGCACATCTCACATCCATGTGCTTGTCATGGTTGCATGCAAAGAACCTTTCGAGAGAGCTATGGACAACAGCTATTCAATCAGCTTGTCATGTCATAAATCGTCTACCTCCGTGTCTAGGAATAAAATCATCTCCTTCTGAAGCACTATACCATCACAAACCAAATATGAGTTATTTTCGAGTCTTTGGCTCAGTTTGTTATGTCCATGTTTCAAAAATTAATCGGACTAAACATCACCCAAGGGCAAGGCGTTGTGTTTTTGTTGGTTATGACACTCACAGAAAAGGATGGAGATGTATGGATCCAGAAACAAAGAAAGTTGTTGTTTCTCGTGATGTGGTGTTTGATGAAGTTTCATCACATCAAATTTATGCAGATACAAATAGAGGCACAACTGATCTTTTCCAAATTTTTTGGTGACGATGCATCCAATGAGCAATACTACTCATTCTGGAGAAAATATTCAGTAAGATGAGGTTATAGGGACTGCTATTCGGAGGTCCTCTAGGCAAAGAAAGAATCCTGATTATTTAACTGATTATGAAGTTCAGTTAAATCATTGCTTTGTTGTGTCCTATTTTCTGATGGAAGATTCATGTGTTAATGAACCTAAGTTTTACAATGAAGCTAAAGGTATTTTTGAATGGGAAGTAGCAATACGGGAGGAAATATCAGCTTTAAACAAGAACTGCACATGGGAGCTTGTTCCGAAGCCAAAGAATGTTGAATTAGTTACTTGTAAATGGGTTTACAAGTTGAAGAAAAGGGCTGATGGCACTATCGACAGGTATAAAGCTCGTCTTGTTGCTCGTGGTTTTTCTTAGCAATATGGTCTAGAATGGTGATAATTCTAAAATGGTGATAATTCGAACAATTATATCACTGGCTGCTTACAAAGGCTGGAAACTGTGGCAATTAGACGTGAAGGATGCATTTCTTTATGGAGAGTTGGATAGAGATATATGTATGGAGCAAACACATGGATTCATTTCTAAGGAGTTTCCTGATTATATGTGCCGACTCAAGAAGGCTTTGTATGGCCTCAAACAAGCTCTATGTGCTTGGTATGGTAAAATTGCTCAATACCTTAATTTTTGTGATTTCAAGTCTTCAAGTGCAAATTCAAGTTTATTTGTTAAGAAAACATCTGTAGTGTGCACAATGCTCCTTTATGTGGATGACATGATCATTACCAATGATGACAATGCTGAAATAACTCGTCTTCGAGATGCTCTATCTCTTCTATTTGAAATGAAGAGTTTGGGAGAGGTTAGCTGTTTTCTTGGCTTGGAGGTTAAAAGGTCAGATGGATAGTTTCTCTCTCAAAGAGGATATGCAACAAGTTTACTGAATCATTTTCATATGGGGGAGTCAAAAGCAATGACTACTCCTATGGAACCTTGCTTGAAGTTAACTAAAGATGAAGGAAAACTATTGGAAGATGCAACACTTTTTCGACAGCTTGTTGGTAGTTTATTCTATTTAACTATCACAAGGCCTGACATTTCATATTCTGTAAGAGTCATCTCTCAGTTTATGGACAAACCACGTGAGAGCCATTTAATTGCAGCAAAGAGGATTCTTCGCTATGTAAAAAGCACTCTGAACTTTGGGTTATTGTATATGCAGCATGCATCATTTCTTCTAACTGGTTTTGTAGATGCAGACTGGGCTGGTGATGTGAATGATAGGCGCTCCACAACAAGGTATTGTTTTAATACAGGTTCAGCAGCAGTCTCATGGTATAGCAAAAAGCAAACTACTGTTGCTCTTTCAAGTTGTGAAGCTGAATATGTAGCAGCTACTATGGCCACTCAAGAGTGTATTTGACTTAAGAGGCTTATTCAAGAAATGTTCTCTGTCTTGGATTATCCAGTTCCCATTTACTGTGATAATGAAAGTGCAATTAAGCTTGCTGGAAATCCAGGACATTCAGCTGCAAAAAATACGAACTGAAGATCAAGTTGCTGATATATTAACCAAAGCACTTGGCAAAGCAAAATTTGAAGTGTTTCGAAGTGCTCTTGGTGTTGTTGACAGTAAGTTTGCACTAAGGGGTAGTGTCGCAAATTAGTGAAACTTACTGTCATAGTTGTTGAATTAGTCTTTGTTGAATAAGTCTATTCTGGTTAAAGTTTTTTTTTTTTTTAAGAAGCTGATGTTAGTTTCCTTTTATTTAGGAGTTAGTGGCTTTTATTTAGGAGTTAGTGGCTTTTATTTAGGCAAATAAACTCAAAAGACACGTGTGTGTTGGTTGAGATATTTTAATGCATTTTTTAGTATTTATAAAGTTGTAATCGTTGTCTATTTTTTTTTATTAATTTTGAGTAATAAAAATTCAGTTTAAAAAAGATCTTATCTGCTTTCTCTTTGGCTGTTTTTTGTCTTTATATTTCTTACAGTATGAACCTACAATCATCAACATCAATCTATCATAATTGTACCCTTAAATTTCTTTCAAATCAAAAAACTTATATACCTAATTGCTTTTTCAAAAATTAAATATCCAGCAAAAATCACAACAAGAAGAAAAGAAAAAAGACCAGTAATAGAATTTGAATATCAAAATTCATCTCAATTGACTTGGTGAGATTATTGATTTGTTAAATTTTTTTTTTCTTTTTTTGAGATATGATTTAGATTTTAGTTGATGAGGCAAGATGATATTATAAAGTGAAAAAAAAGAAGGCAAAAATGGATTAATATTATTAACATTATTTGGCAGAAATGAGGAAAAAGTAAAATAAAATTTTATAAAATAAATGAAGAGATTAGTTTTATTTTGTTTAGAAACAGTAGATGATAAATGAAAGTTTTAGAACATAATATACTCAATCACTCAATTGATGGATAGAAATTTGAAGAATTTGAAGTATTTTAAAATTTCATATTATTTTCGAAATTGTAACTTTTTTTTCAAATAAAAAATAAAAAATTCGAAAAATATTCATCCAGGTTGTAAATAACTCGACCATGCTAGAGTGGAAGAAATAAAAATAACCCTCATAATCTCTGCTTATATAAAGAAAATGAACAAAAAGAAAGATGGGGAAGGATTGATGGGTTTATTGACTTGCTGACATTATAAGGGAAGGAAGAAAAAGAAGGAAGCTGAGGCACGAAAGCAAGGAGAAAGAAGATGGAAGAGGACATATGTAAAGGTGATGTGAAAGCTCGACGCTGTCGTTAGGCTTAACAGATTCCAATTAATGGGATTATGTTCATTGCATCTTTTGGGACTAAATCTTTTTCTTTTTGTTTTCTTAAAAATGTCAGGACTCATTTATCAAAAAAATGCGGAACTTATTTTGGGGCTGCGCCAAGCCTATGCTTCATGCGAATACCAAGCAAGAAAATGCTCTTCTGGGTGCCCTTTAGCACCTTACTTTCCTCCTGACCAAGAAATTGCTCGTAACTTAATTATTTGGTGTAGAAAAGAATCTCGAAACTCTTGGCGCACCTCTAAAGCAAGAACCAATACGTTCTTTAATATAATTAATCTACCAGGCAAATATCGGCGAAAGGTTTCCTGTTCATGGGCATGCTTCATCTGTCAGCTTCATTATCAGATTAGGCAAGCTGAAAAGGAACTCCACAGCCATACTACTAGTGGTTATACCTCTGGTTACTTGGTTCCAATGATCATTTAGGAAAGGAAAAATCTTTATGGGTTCAGCATCCATACGCTACTGATGATAATACCAGGTCCATGCCAAGTCAGTCTGAAGAGCTGGGAAGAAATCTTTCTATTGGTTTCCAAAGTTGATGGTAAGAGCTGGGAAGAAACTTTGAGGGACAGAACACAATGCACTAATAAAGCATATTGCCCAGGACGAGACAATTAATTAAAGAAGAGCTACCTACGTTACAGAAGAGGATGGATCGTGATTGTGCATGCATTCACCAATTTGTAGTCTTTGACTGTACTCAAATTAGCCTAAATCTTAGTATTTAAAATAAAGATTTCAAATAAAATACATAACTTTCATCTCACTAAATTCTAGCGTACTTTTCAGCGATCAAAATATTAATTAATTAATTCTTTCAAGAATTTAAATTATTTTAATCTTTAAAAATTTATTGTCATTTATTTTTATTATTATTATTATTATTATTATTAGCAATTTGAGTAGTCTAAATGTTATCTAGTTCTGCTCATTGAAGAATCCTTAGCTGAATTAGGTTTATTATATAGAAATATAAACTACTCAGTAATAGTAATATAATATATAATAATATAGTAATATTAATTGATACATAATAACTATTGCTATTGACTATAATTAATAATTTCTCAATAAAAATGTAACAAATTATAATAGTATCAAATACAGTTGATGGCCAAAGTAATTGGCACTGTTGGTTTGAAAACATACATCCATTTATTTGCAAAATATATATATGAATATGAGAAATTCTTGAATGGGGGTTGGACCTATGCATATGATTCTGGGATCAAACAGGTTTACATTTAACTAATCCTTTGATGGGTGATTGATCAGTTATCAACTTTATCTCTTGGAATTATGCCAAACATTATCAGGAAAAATTACATGATCAAATGATCAACAGAAAATTCATTTTGCTTAGTAAATCTAAATCGGAAAAAGATTTGAGTGAATGCTTGAGAGAGTATTGATTGTACGTGGTTGAGTTTTAAATTCAAACTCGGGTAGGAAACCACCTGCTGCATTCTGTCATACAATATCTATAAAAAAGCTTATATAGAATTTACAGCTTGTTTGTTTGTATTGCCTTTTTACAGTTGTATCTAAGCAACAACCAGGAATTTTCATTTTGAATAAGTTCATACTATTTAGATTAATCTGTCCCTGAAAAAGATTATAAATGAAGGTTCCATAAAGTATACATAAATAGACCTCAGTATCACACCCATGCATTGTTTAAAAGGTCCTATTCCTATATATGATAGTAGCCTCTTAATTTCATGTTTTTGTGGGGTGGGTTTCTTGGTGTTTGATATAAATAGATATATGTGTAATAAATCTAAGAGTAAATTAGATTGACCATCTCCATCTGGCTCTAAAAGTTGCATGGAAAAAGATTGAAAGCCAAGCCACGTATTAGCAAAGTGTAAAAAGAAAAAATACATGTACACATATATTTGACCACCCAGAAATAGGAGTCTGCTAAACTAGCAACATTTGTCACTAACGGTCATATAATACTTGAAAGAAACAGCATCCCAACCTCCTTCAAATTCGCTATCTCTCTTCAATATTCGATCTCCTGTTTTACTCAGTCTCCTTCACATCCAACAAATCCGCTCATATCAGACCTGTTCAGCGTTAAAATTGTTTACCCTTCTCAGTTTCAACAGCATCTTAGCTATTTCCTTTCCTTTCTGTATCATCATCGTTACTTTCATACATTCTGTAATTAATATAGCAAGAAATACACCCAAAAACATTTTTATCCAAGATTTTGATGCTAAAAATATGACCCTTAAGGGTGGCACCAGCCAAGCTTGTGCTTCATGCAAATACCAGAGAAGAAAATGCTCTACTGAGTGTCCTTTAGCCCCTTACTTCCCACCTGACCAACCAAAGATGTTCCAAAATGCTCATAAATTATTTGGTGTAAGAAACATTACTAAGATGCTCGAAACTCTTGACGCCCCTCAAAAGCAAGAAGCAATGCGTTCTATCATCTACCAAGCAAATATTCGCGAAAGGTTTCCTGTACATGGCTGCTGGGGCATCATCTGTCAGCTTCATTATCAGATTAGGCAAACTGAAGAAGAAATACATGCCGTACATGCACAGCTTGAGATGTACAGGCAACATCATCAGCATCACATCTCTTCTTTAACCGATGATGTGGCTTCGCAACTAGAATTAGGTATGGCTCCTCCTAATAATGCCCTTTCGCTTTTCGGTCACACTTCTACTCCTCAGCCTTACAATGTGTCTGGCATGCCTGTTTCCCAGCAGCATTCCTACTCTAATAGCAGTAATGCTGGTTACAGCTCTGGTTACTTGGATTCTAAGGATCATTTATGGGTTCAGCATCCGTATGCTACTACTAATAATAACAATACCAATTCAATGGCGATTCAGTCTCAGTTGGTTGCGTCACAGCCACTAGCTATCCAACAAGTTGTTCAAGATTATGATGAGATACATCCGTTTTTCGACACTATTGATGATAGGCAATCTTACATTGATTCTAAAGAGCCTTACGACTCAAGGTACGATTTATTGCTCCGCTTCTGTTTCTTCATTACTAAGCTGCTGCGCAGATTTATCCTGATTTTCTTACTTGGTCTCCACAATTAATGGTATACATTTGTGTTTCAGTTCGGAAGAATCATTGAAGGACACGACACAGTCTATTGAGCATGTTGCCGAAAACGAATTGAAGAGTGCTGCTGCATGCTTTAGCCTTACCAGTGTCAATTGAGCCACATAAACTGATTAGCCTTTTCTATTTTGATAGTTTTAATTAATCAATGAGCTCAAGAATAGTACTGATGATGTCAAATCTTTCATTTTTCCTTTCTTTTTTCTTTTTGGACATTTCCCTTAATCCACATCATAGAGTACATTCTACAGTTTTGAACCTTTTTCCCCCTCCTGTAGAACTTTTATAATTGATTTTAGAATCAATAGTTTAATTTATTAAGTCTTCTTGTTTCAATAACTGAAATCTTCCTTGGGTGCCTGGAGGCTGGTCAAATTCTTGCGGAACAATATATGCTATGGGGATGATCAGCTAATTATTTGACAAAGATGTTCTGTGTGATTTATTTATGTTGTTCAAGCCTTCAAGAAGTGATTTGCATGTTAATTAGTACAGCAAAAGCATAATTAACAATGCACGATTAATTTGCAAATTACCCTTTCTAAGATTAATAAGTAAATTACTTGTATTCAACAGGACCAACTCGTATTTTTAGGACTCATTTCTTAGAACTAGAACACTAAGAACATATGTCTTCAATGATATAGAGCTACTTACGAGATGTATTAGTTCGTTGCATTTTCATCAGAGTATAGCTGTACAAGTAGAGAAAAGGAGGGTACAAGTAGAGAAAAGGAGGGTGTTGTACCAAAACTACTCGTTTCTTCACTAGTCTGGCAGTTTTGGTAAGTTATATTAGTCATCTCAGGTACATCTTGACTCCTAATTTTTATTTCATTTTTAAATATCATTGCAACTTCTACACCTTCTGTGAAGAGTCTTCTGTGAACAGTATCTTGTCTCAGCAAAAGTGATTTCGTCTACATCAGAAGGAACTTCTTGTGTAAACCATCTTTTGAGCCAAAAAATTGGCAAGAGGTACAAAAAAAAAAAAAAAACTCTTAAACTTATTACAAAAGTCCAATTAAGTTCTCATTTTTTTCTTTGGCACAATGAAATCTATTAATTTTTATAAAATGTCCAATTAACCCCCCTAATACTAATTACGTTCAAAATAACGTTAAGTGTAAGACTCCTATTATTTTGAGAGCACGAATAATAACTGCTCTGAATATTTTAAAGTCACGCCTATATCATGTGAGGAAGAGAAAACCATTTTTTTTTTTTTATTTACATCATAGCTCCTACAACTGTACAACCTTCTTCCAGAATTGGTCTCCTTCCATGAAGTGTGCATCTTTATGGTTTTATTGTAAAAATATATTGGAGGTGGTGGGATGTAATCTAACTCAACAATTTGCACCTTACCCTCTACTTACAAATGAGCGTGATGAAGAAGACAAAAATGTTGCTGCTATTTCAGGTGAGGAAAACAATCACTACTATTTTTTGTAAATTATGTGTTATAAATACTAATTATGCAAAAATAAAGAAGAACTGGTTTTCTCTTCCTCATGTGATATAGGCATGACTTTAAAATATTTGAAGCAATTATTATTCACGCTCTCAAAATAATGGACTCTTACACTTAATGGCATTTTAGACGCTGTTAGCATTATGAGTTAGTTGGACCTTTATGAAAGTTAATGGGTTTAATTGAGCTAAGAAATAGGATAAGAACTTAATTGGACTTTTTATAAAAGTTAATGGGTTTAATTGGGCTAAAAATAAGGATGAGAACTTAAATTAGATTTTTTTAATAAGTTCAAGGGCATTGTTATAGTTTTTGCCCAGATAATTTTAATTGTTACATATTTAAGAAAAGCTTAGAAATGAGTTTCGTGACAGCTCAAGAAGATTGAGCTGTGGGCTGGTGGGTGATCATATGGAGCATTAACAAAAAGGAGTGGTTGAAGGCCAAGAGCATGTATTTGCAGTTTTAATATATTTCAGTATGTGGCACGTATAGAGGAACAAAAGGATCTGATTTTGATTAAAGATATTGCGGTTCAGAGGTTTCTAACATAATGATTTCTGATAACAAAGTTACTACTAGCCATAATCTAGTTGGTTCATATCTCCCTATATAAAGATAGAAAGTTTACAGGGAAGATGGTGATAGCATTAACTGGGGAAGGATGACAGACTGCTGATGAGCCAAGTTATATTCAGCTTCATATTCTGGCTACAGTAGGATGTATTGAATCTAATAAGTCTATGACTTAAAATATGGGTGAAAAGAATTAACGCAGGCAGTGAAAATCATGCCTTACAGGTTTCAACATTAACTTTATTTGGGCAGCACTAGATAAAGACAGTAGTAATTCTTTTTTATTTTTCTGTTGCGAAATATAGTTACAGAAAAAGAAGGAAACCAGAAAGAGTTCTACAGCTTTTGCGCTGTCAAATGCATGAAATTAGTGGAAACTAAGAAAACAGAAAATTACAAGCATCATCTTAGTATGATAGTTTAGAAACAATATTGTCTTTGTGTTTTTGACATTTCAGAAATGTATCAAATTTTTCAAAAGACTTGTGTTAAATGTCTACAACTTAATTATTCACAAGCAATTTGATGAAACAGCGAATAAACAGGCTCATCCCCCAACATCTAGTATCTGAATTCTGGAGAAAAGAAGTTATTCACTCACTTTGAGCATGAATCATAGAAGCCTGGTGTTGTATGAGTCACAGAATGGGCATTTATGATAATGCCAATGGAATGCAGCAGGTCCTTTTTTCTCACAATCATTACATAGTATGACCTGCAATCCATTCATAGTTGATAAGAATAAATGTATTTGTGGTAACATAGTGCCAGAAAATAGGGACGAGCATCATGAACCTGAGTTTTGCCAGAATATTCATCTGGCATTTTCTCTTCAGCCAACAATGCATCCAACATCTTAAAATACACCTGAGCGACATGCTTACATAGCTTAAAAACTTCACACAACGCCAAGGAAGTTAAATTAAACTAGCTGGTGAATAAAACTTCAACAGCTAAAGGAAAACCTTTTAAACACCTGAGAACCTCATACAACCTCAAAATGATATTAACAGAAGTTAAGATATCCAAGATGATGGGATAAATGTTCACTTGCTGTTAATGGCCTGAAATTTATTTTCCTATAGCAGTGAATATCTTCAGTGGCAATGAAGAGAGTTAATAAATTGGTAATGCAAAAAAATGGAGATGCACTAGTGGCATCTAAACCTATCTGCCCTATTGTCAGCTAATAAAAATTAAATAGCTACAGAAACGAGTATGTGCTCTGATACTTCAAGAACTCCAAACATCGATTGATGTCACAATTACTAGGTCAACCTAACAGCACTTGATGATTAGCAGTTGATGGGCCTAGTATTATCAAGACGAATAGGAGATAACCATAGATGATAGGTGACAGAAATTTACTTGGAGATGGTCCAAATAGAATTTATCAGAAGGAATCATGAGTTTTTGAGTTTTAGTTAGTCAATTTCTTTCCACTTGAACTTCAGCTTTATTGAAGGACCAGTTAAATTTAACACTGCCTTAATTAGTTTAGACAAATATGATAAGTATTAGCATATAAGAGAAATAAAATTAGATTGGGGAAATGGGAGTGGGGAAGTATGTAAGATACCAAAGACACGACACAAAAAAGTAGACTTTGATCTCACCAGAAACAACTGACTTGCTGAGAGGGAAACTCAAGGAAAAAGCATGATAACTTACCTGCATGTCTCCAAGTGATTTGCTACAGATTGGGCATATATAGTGAGTGCATGTGTATTCCTGGCAGCAGCATCATAAGGACCACAAAAACTTTATAAAATATACGTGAATTATTGATAAAAAAAAAAAGACAGTTTTCACAGTTGAGTACCTGAAAACATGTCGAGTGCATCAAGTGACCGCAAGGAAGGGCTTTTACTGGATTGCTGGATGTGAAGATGTATTCATGACAAATTGGGCAGTTTCCTTCCAAACATTTCTCCCTGCATACATGCACCAAAAGAGACTTGGACATGCAGGCATTGCAATTCATGCAATGAAAGTAGTCAATTCCCAACCCCTTCCCTACTCGGCAGAGGTTACAGTAAGGACAATGGTAAATTTCCCTGTAAAAAGATATAAATGTCAAAAATTCAACAAATTCAGACTTCACATGTCCAGAATACAGATTGAACATATACTCCTGCATATGTATTCCTACTATCTAAAGATTCAATTGCCAACTCAAGAATTCATCTATATGTAGACAAACTAATTTCAAAATTATTGGATGGAATAACAAGCAAATGGGCCAGTAGGACATAATTGACTAATTGTCATTGGTAATTATTAATGCCCATTTCATGTAGGTTATTACTAGAGTCCATTATGTTTAGGTCAAGATCTGAAGTTGAAAATCCTCATGTCATTAGCATACATGTGCAGCCTGGGATAATTTATAAATTCTGTTAAATAAGGCTTGGAGATGCCAACTCCAGATAGCAAATTTATGTGTCAATCATTACTTCCTAAAGATTCTATGTTGACATTTTCTCATTTCTGCAGTCTGTAGAGTCACTTGGATTTTAATTTTCAACTTAAGTAAATTCCCATAAGCCCGCAATGACATTCCAAGATTCAAATCCATCATTTCTGAGTTCCATTTTCTACTGAATGCATAACTTCTAAGAAAATAACAGCTTCAATGCAACAGATTAAACCAAAAAAAATATTGATTGCAGTAAATATGGTAGTTGATAAGCACAGAAGCAAAATGCGAGAGCATAATTGTTATGGGGAAAAAGATTCGTAAAAGCTTTCTATGGGTTAAAATTCACCAAATCAATGGACTAAACAATAGAGCTTTATAGAAACAGTTGAGAAAAGTTGGATAAGTTGCATCACCTATCATCATCAAACAATTTGCAGATGCTACAATAATATTTTGCCATGGATAAATTGTTGCATGAAGGACTTGAGCATGCTTTCCCAATTGGCTGAATAGCCAAGCATTTCATGCACATCATCTTTGTAATACCTTTCCTGCACAAAAGAAGCAACATAGAATAAGTTACCAAGTGAGAGATATAATTGTAGAGAAGCATGACCGAGACTTATTTATATTTGTATATACCTGTCTGTCGTATGATCAGCCTCCTCATCATGGCAACGTATGCATGTGTAAAGCTTGTTGCAACAGGCAGTAAAAAGTTTACAATTCCTCTTATAGTGCTTGCAACCCAAATTTACTTTGAGACGGTCACGATATGATGGATACTGCCCCGGAATATCTTCCCCATTACTGGAGATGGTTTCTTTTGTATGAGATATCCGTTGTTTAACAATCCAACGGCTGAAAATCATGGTGGCAAATTTTTATCCATTAGTGCATAGTGAACATATAGGCATCATTGAGATAAATTAGAAAAAAAAAAGGTTTGATGAGCCTATTATACACACTTCCTTAAGCAAATATCAGCATGTGTCATAATTTTCACATAACTGAATTTTCACATAAGTGCTTTCAATTATGAGCGGATTGTGTTGGTGTAATATCCATAACAGTCACTTAAATTATCATTGGCAGGTGGTAATATGGCATGTGAAAGTGGTCTACCTTTTATAAGGCAGTAGACCACCTTGATCCTTATGAAGGACCGTGCTTTCTATTCTTCTATGAGAGAAACGATATAATGATAAAGAATCCTTATACCAACCTCATCAGCAGGTTCTGGATTATATATGACTTCTTCTGAGGATCTAAGGATGAGTCACGAGAGACTCTTCTAACAGCGGATTCTAAGTCATCTTGGCTCATGGTCAAAAGGTGCTCGTGGTGCCCAGTGTTTGGACTTGGTTGAAAAGGTTCACCTGGAATGTCTGTCTTAAGAAGCTCATTGGCTACTTCATTGAATCTCTTCTTTTCACCTTCATTGAGAGATTTTGCACATTCTGAATATTCATTGTTTTGATCTTCATTAGCAGCCTTTGCTTTATCTTCTAAGTTGCACTTTCCAAACAGATCAATATTAGCACCAGAAGAATCCTTTTGCGAAAACTCGATGCCCTTGTCACCTTGTTTTCTGAGAGCATCTTTCGGCAGATAACTCGAGATAATCTCCAGTGGATCTGCAGCCCGTACAGTATTTGACTCCTCTGACACGTGAGCAATATCATAGCCTTCCAACCATTCCCCTAACCATTCATCAAACTTTGTGTTCTTTGTCACTTTACGCCATAAGGACATCAGAACATGCTGTTCTTCTGGTGTTAAAGAGCCAGTCAACCATGGTATCATATCTTGTAAAAATTTTGCTCCAACTTTCCCTATCATGAGTCCTATGATCTTTTCTTGCTCCTCGATAGAAAAGCATTCTCTAAATAATGGCCAAAGTTCAATTTCTTCATGATGAATGTGATCGGAAAGCAGTTTATGCATTGATTTGCATGTAAGATGGAGTTTCTTGCATTGCTGATTATATTTTGCCACTGTTTGATCCAGCATGCCTGAATCAACAGTAGAAAGTGAAACGTGCAACTTAGACATCTTCTCCAAAATGAGGGAAATCTCATTAAAAAGTTTAACTTCCAGCTTGTGGTCAATGGTGTACGAGTAACTAATGTTTTGGACATTTCCTTTTGCTTCAAGAGCAGGAAAGGCAATTTCATCCTCAGTTTCACTGTGAAACTGATAACGAAGCCACAAGAGATGGAAATGCTGGCTGAACTCTACAAGAAACCTGATGTTTTCGGCCAATTGAGCTGAACCAGAGACCAGGTACTCCAAATCTTTCTTGAGAGCCTTGTGGAAGAAAAAGATGAAGTCCATTGGCTTCGGTTCATTAGTAATAAAAGTTGCAGAACTCTCCCCAGCAGGTAATCTAGGAATAGGGTGCAACAATCTTTTAGTTCCAGGGAAAAATATGTGGAGATTTATGTTACTTGCATATGATGCCTCATACATCTCAGCTTTGCAGGATCTTGAAGAAGAATGTGATAAAAGATTTTTGCCCTTGTTAGAGAAGACTGGTTCCATTTTACTAGGTTTGGATTCTTGAAGAGGTTGCACATTAGAAAGTAAGGATGAACATACAACAGCTTCTTTGATTTGCTCAGGGATAAATGAACATCTATTCTTAAATAGTTTCTGCAAGTTCTTTCCAAAATTCTCAATCGAGGTTTTACCTGAGTAACCAGTGCAGAACCATTCAAGTAAGAGGGATGCAAAATATGAATTGGTTAAATTATTTCCCAGGTTTATGCCATGAAGAAATGAACTGAATTCATTCTCAGACAAATGAGCTGCAAACCAAGGGATTACACACTTTAGAAGTCCTAGCGGCATCAGATGAAGGCTCATATACAAAAGCTGCTGCTGCGTATCATTGCTAAACTTCTTGCTGATAAGGGGTAATACCTGGTAAAAACTGAAGTACGTCAAATGACAATGTTGTAAAGATTTTGTGGTGGCTGGTTGCTGTCTGAGACTTTGTCAAGCTTTCTGAAAATTATACAAAAAATGGTAAAATAAGCAAATGATACCTCCGTTTCTTGAAAGGAAAATTTTTTGCTAACATCCATCGCAAGAAACTCAAGTTCCTGGCAGAGCTTCTCCACAAATTTGCAGAAAGGAAACCCATTTTCAGCCTTGCTTTGCAGCAACTGGTGTATGCTTTCCACACGACTTTCAATGGAGAACTGTTCACTGGAGCAAGTCTTGTTGGCAAGTTCATTTAAGACGGGGTAAAAGAATTTCTTCAATGCATTGCTGTTTATAGGAAAAAAAATCTTTATAAATATGAAACTTGAGCAAAAAGATCAAGAAAAAGGGACAAAATTCCATGGAAAGAAAAACAAAGAACAGATACTTTTTGGAATGTTTGTAGTTGAAGATGTGTTAGAGCAATGCTTTAGCTTCATACCAATTACCTGTAGAAGATTATGACATCGGCAAGAAATTTCAGCCGAACGATCGTTGAGTCAATATCTGAAAAACTTCTTGAGTTTCTTGTTAGATATGCCTCTTCCAGTATTTCTTTCAAATCTGTCTGAATGGCGCGATGCCAAAGTTTGAGACAGTCAATGACATTGTTTCTGGCATTGGTTTGAACACAATATGACTTCTTCCACTGCCTCTTTTCTCTCAAAGAATTCTCGGCGAAGTAAAATCGTGGCATGCTTTTTAAACATTCAGGTCCATCAGAAGCTTCTTTTCTAATTTTGCTGAAAACCCCCAAAGAAGATTGACCATTCATATGAAGCCAAGAAACTACCACCTGCACTAATAACTTTCTGTGAGCAAGAATCAAAAAGTCGAATCAAACTCAGAACTTAGATCAGGATCTACCTCTTGCAATGATTTTTCCTGAGGTACAACTCCTTCAATACAACGGGTAACATTTAGTCGTTTTTCTGGTGTAAGAAAAGAGGTCAACCATGGCAATAATTCCACCAGCAGGATCACAGGAATGCTGCAGAAAAACTGCCACACAAGCAAAGCCTGTTCTTTGGGAGAGAAGTGCTGTATAAGCAAAGGAAAAACCTGCATCCAAGGTCATAAAGTGTGTAGCTCAAGGAACAATGATGGGATTTTTAACAATGGGACTTGTAGCGCTTAAAATAATTATGTTGCTAAGAGAACTGGTTATCTAATTTTTGCCATGCCAACTTATTTTAAATCTTATTAAATTCCCTCTCTATCCTCTGATCAGTGAATGCAAATAATTATGAGCTGCAAGGAATACTCTTGAAAAGTATGAAGACCATAGCAGCAAGACACACACACAATTAAAAAAGAAAAAAAAAGAAAAAAAAAAAAAACCTAGTTGTGATCGATCCTTTGGTTTTTCCTGAATTAAAATTGTGACAGTATGTCTTCATCCCTACTTGTACATACAGCATTAGAACCAAAGATGGCCCTTGGTTTTTCCTAAGAACGCCCTGAAGAATATGTATTTCATGAGGGAAGTTACTACATAAGCTTTGACTATTCTACTCTAACCAAGTGAAGTGACCATAGTTCCATCATAAAAGAAAGAAATCTACAGCGATTGGAGGAAGTGGTGCATGGAAGAGAGTGATTTTAAGGGTCTTGAAGGCTATGGTTCTGAAGCATATAGTCCATCCAAATTACTTGATTTTGATGCTTAGTTGAAACTTCAATTCCTTTTTATTTCAAATTTTTTTCTTCTGAACTTTGCCACCAAGTAAGATGTTTGTTCACATGCAGAGAGCAGAATTGAATAGTATTTTAGCCAAAAGGCCACATTTGAAATTTAACGAGGGACTAAGGGCAGTCCTACTATATAAGGTAATAAATCAGAATATGACAGTATCAGAATAAAATTCTCAACTTCATGCAGCATAGGGAAACCAATAGCACACAACAAAGGGAGATGCAAAGACCGTGACAAACTGAACAGTGAGGTGATAAATTGTAATTTAACAATAAATATCAACAAAAAGTAATGGATACCTGCTCTTCTTCTTTAAGCATATGCTTGCAAATAGAGGAGTCCATGGTGCCAATGCATGACAAAAGTTCCTGAAATGTCTTAGCACCATCTTTGTTCTCCTCCAGTGTACTCAAGCAATGAAAAATGGAGTCAAAGATGTCATCTATGCTGTTATGTTCAAGCGAGTATGTATATACAATATTTTTAATGTGGGCATCTAATTCTAGAAAGATAACCTGCCACAAGAAAATGTTCTCTTGTTAAAACCATAACAAGTTATACAAGCTTAAGTGGATCGAAAACCAAAGCACAAAATTACAAAATCTTGGAGTTGTCATTTTCTTTTATTTTAAAAGAGAAAAGAAAGAACTAAACCCCTAAACTCCAATAAGGAGGCTCATTGAGCTTATTATCGAAACAAAACATGATGGAGTTAATAAGTCCTGCGATCAATGAAAAGACAACTTTACATATATTCAAAATGAACCCTGAATTGTTGGCTCATATTATGATAAGCAGGTCGTTACATCTCGGTGATGGCAAATTTTTTTTTGTTAATGTTCTGTTTGGCTACTGAAGGCAATAAGTAAAGAGCTTTCTTGAACAAAAAAAGTTTTACACTATATTATGCAGTTCATTTGCAAATTCATGCTGAGTGTGTTTGGAAAGTCTAAAATACTAGAATTCAATTCAATTGAATTTCAGTATAGTCAATTGTTGTGTTTGGACAGCTTACATAATTGCTAGGATTTAATTATTTTAAGTTAACATTTGATTTTGCAGGAATTCAATTAGTTTTATACCGACCTCGTCTTCAAAAGCAGAGTGATATTTCTGTACATGTTTAAAAAAATCAAATCGGCGACGAAGCTCAACAATGAGTTGGCGTCCATTAGGTAAACTTTCCGAAGCTAAAACTGCAAGGCGGTATAACTCTGAGAGCTCTTCGCGCATAGCCTTGTGGAAATAGACGAGCAAGAGAATAGGAGCATCGGTGAGAGAAACATGGGAGAGAGGTTCCGACTCCACCGCCGGCATCGAAGACGAAGACAGTGCTTCCTCCTCCTTGTCCGGCGGGCATTTTGGAGAGTCTCCGCCGCCCATATAAGTTTGAATAGCGCACCATGAACGGCGAGAGAAAGAAAAAGAAGGATTGGCATTGGAGAGAACGGGATGGATTTAAGAGTTTAGGTTTTTGATCTGATGATCAATTCTATGCTCTTTAGAGAATTAACTGAATAGTTTTTTCTACCGTGGCCTGACAGCGACGTTGTAACTAACAGCCAACGGCGGTTTCTGTTTGTTTTGTTCTGTTTTTTCTTTTTTCTTTTTTAATTTTTCAGAGAGTTGACAATTGAATCCCAAGCGCTCTTTCTTTTTATTTGGCGGGAAAACTCCCTTTATTGTATTCATGGGTTGACAGCCTTTCTGCTCTTCCAACCCGATCAACTAACCGGTTTTTTCTTTCTTTTTTTAGCCGGTTAGGTTTTTTGACCTTTTTCAGGAGCTATACTTTAATGCAGAAGAAGAAATTGGCCAACACATGTGGGATTTTTAAAAATTGTTTTGTTACATCATGCATATTGTTGATTTTCAACAAGGAACTTACATAATTATATTATGATTTTAACAATTGATGTTATAAATATAAGTTTTTGTTGAATTGAAATGTGTATGTCATAGGCTTTTTTTGATTTAAATAGTCTATCTTTTGAAAAGTTGAAATTTTCAAAAAATCAAAAGTAAATGGTTTAGCTTATATGAAGTTACTTAAGCTTGTTAATTAATTGATTAATTACATGCATAAACATGATCGAAATATAGATAAATTTAAAATAAATATTATTTATTAAAATATTATAATAAAAAGTTATTTTTTATAATAATTCAGAGTCGCTTGATTAGTATTTTATTTATATGAATAGGAGAAATTTTTGGTAAAAATTCATAATTTTTATAATGAATATATAAAAATGATTATACCGTATTGTCTACAGTTTAATGGTTATTTATAAATAAATAAATAAAGAAAGAAAGAAAATTTTCTTTAATGTGAAATAAGGCTGCTGCAATGGACGCGGCAAATAAAGAGCGTGGATGAAGCCTTGCTGTCCCAGTTAGTTTACTTCTGTTTTTGTCTCAGTAGATTACAAAAGGCCAAGTATCATAATATTAAAGCCAAATATTGGATTCGGTAAGCCCCGGCAGAGAGGCTGAGTTCACGCCGTCCGTATCTTGTCATCACGTAACGTAAGCTTCGGTCAATTGTCACTGTGTCGCTACACATGCACGTGTGCGTCCTCTGTCCAGAGCGTGCTCCTCTGCTGTCTCCACGTGCCTGCCATGCCTCCGCCACCTCCTCATGAAACTGACTAAGCTTCTGCTTACATTATTTAGCTTAGCCCTCTGGGGACTAATTTATTGTCTTAAAGAATACTTAGGGGTGACTAATAATTTGATTATTTTACACTTTTGAGTAATAATAATAGGAAAGAAAACAAACTACCATCCATTTTAAAATCTGTAACAGGTTTACAAATGAGTTGTTTCAACTGAAGCGTAGCTGCTCCTGATCATCATGTTGAATAATATTTTAGTTATGTTACGTGTGGCAGAAGAAGGAAGCCTGATCCGATCTGCTTACTGAATGAATCTAGTAAGAGATCTAGAAATTTAAAAATGTCAGCACACACCCTGGAGAAAATCTTATTGGTAGGCTCGTGTAATATGATCCATTTGTCTTCACGGGATTGAAGCAGGCAGCCCGTACATTAGGCCCATGATCTTTATTGTTTTGGGATCTACGATTTATTTGTAACCATCCTTGTGCTTTCGAAATTGGGCTCTCCCTTCTCCATCGGAAAAGAAAAATACAGCTCAACGTTGAGTTAATATATAATGTGGGTCTTTCTGACAGAAGCGGCTTCCATTGTTTTGGTTGAGAAGACAGAGGAGGAATTTGCTTGACCATTATTTTCACAATGTTGATTTTGGGTTAATCAGTTCCATTGAATGAATTATGATTGGATTTAAACTCATAAGGCAATTGCTATAGCGGAGCTGTTCATTCTTTTAAATAAAATAAATTAACGCTCTTTTGCATACAATCAATTATTTGCAGGGATGTCAGTCGGATGATTTTTTTTTAATGCTCGACCCGTTTAGAATTAATTCGAATAATAATAAATGAGTTTGAAATAAATTTAAAATTTAATTTATTATTTTTATCGGATTTGGATTTAATTCTGCAAGTACTCATTATTCGAATCTGATTATCTTAAAATTTATTTTATTTTTATTATTTAAGATATTACTTTAAATTTTATTAAATTTATGTCTGGATTTGTATTAATATATTGAATATTTAGATTTGATTACTTTATATTTTATATTTTTTTATTTATATATTTTAAAATTTAATTATCGTAAAAGAGTTCGATAAATGGTTATCTTATCTAGATATTTATATAAACGGATAGGGTATCCGCTACTAATTTAAATATCTATAAATATATTTAATAATTATTTAATTTAAACAGATTTTAATAGAGTTCAAATAGTATGTTGGTGGATAATGGAAACAAAAATAAATAAAATTTATTTTATATAACAATATATATATATATATTATTTTAATCGGATTCGGATTTAAATATTCTTAAATTAATGGATATCTTACCTGTTTCCATCTTTAATTATTTATAATATTATTTATAATTTTTTTTCTTTTTAAGGTTAAATATTTTTTGTGATTATTTTCTTCATAATCGAGTTAGATGTGCTACCATATTAGATTTTAAAATAATTAAAGAGTGTAAACTCAATTAATAAATTTAAACTGAACTAATCAATATTAAAATAACTAAAGCTACCCATTTAATTAATTATATTTTAATCTTAAAAATTAGTTATAATTCTTATTTGTCAAATAGCATCTCTGACAAATACGTCACAAACTCAAGTAGTATGTTGGTGGATAATAGTAATAAAAATAAATAAAATTTATTTTATATAACAATATATATATATATTATTTTAATCAAATTCGAATTTAAATATTCTTAAATTGATGGATACCTTACCCGTTACCATTTTTAATTATTTACAATATTTTTTTTAATTTTTTTCATCTTTTTTTTTTTAAGGTTAAATATTTATTGTGATTGTTTTCTTCATAATCGAGTTAGATATGCTACCATATTAGATTTTAAAATAATTAAAGAATGTAGACTCAATTAATAAATTTGAGCTGGACTAATCAATATAAAAATAACTAAAATTAGCCATTTAATTAATTATATTTTAATCATATAAATTAGTTATAATTCTTATTTCTCAAATAGGATCTCTAACAAATACGTCACAAACTCAATGTAAATTGTAATGAGGAAGTAAGCAACTTTATTTGCTAATACATGTGTCCAAAAACAGTCCACATCATCTGAGACATTTGAAAATCAGGAAATGGTTTAAGAGCAATCCGAATTGATCCATCAAAAACAGCCACCGAGCTTACACTTATGGAGTTTAGCCGAATTTGTTCGAGTCCCATCCAAGTGATATTGGCTCAATTAATCAGCCCAGCAACCAAACCAGCCAAGGTGGAATCCTCTGAGTTGTTATATCCTACATACATCTAGCATTATATATTTGGGACAGCTAATACGTGTAGCTTACGTATCTTTTAAGAAAAATAAGTTTACTCATAATTAAAATAAAAAAATCATCCATTAACATTTTATTTTATGTTTTTATATATTTTATTTTACACACTTTTTTATTTTTAAAATTACAATCTTTATAATTTATTGATTTTTAATTTTAATTTTTTAAATTTTTAAATTTATACATTCACTTGAAATGGTATTAAGAATTTACAGTAATAAAAATATAATCACATAAATTACTTGTAAAAATATTAATAAAATATTAAAGAACCTACACTTGTAATATTATGAAACTAAAATTTAAAACTGAAAAATTTAACATTTTATATAATGTTTGTTATTAATGAATATATTATTTATTTTATATGAGAAAAATATTCCTTTAAAACATTTTATGCATGTATGATGAATTTCTTGATTATAAGCTATGATTGATAAATTTTTGTTATATATTTAATGAATCTCAAGTGATATATTAATGGATCCGTTGCTAGTAGATGATGAAATTGTTAATTATAACTTACGAATAATAAATCTAAACTATAAAACTGTGCTATATATTTGATTAACCTCAAGTTATACTTTAATGAATATGTTGTTTATAGATAGTAGATCCATTCATTATAACCTATGAATGCTGAATTATTTGTATGCATATATGGCATATTAATTATGTAAAAAATTTATATTCATAAGTTAATAATATATAATTCATTGTACTACAAAATGAATATATTCTATTTAAAAAATAAATTTATTTTTAAAATTGTGAACAATATGATAAACTTGTAGTTCATATGTAAGGAACCTCAAGTAACATGTTAATAAATTTGTTGTCTATAGATAATGAATCTGTCCATTATAACTCATGAATATTAATTTATTTTTATACATATGTTACATGTTAATTACGTAAAACTTTTATATTTATCTGCTAATGATATAAGGTTTATTGTACTACAAAATATATTTATTTCATTTCAAAAGTATATTTATTTTTAAAATTACGGTGAACATATAATTCATATATAATGAATCCGTTGCTTGTAGATAATAAACTCGTTCATTATGATCCATGAATGCTAATTTATTTTTATGCATATATGACATATTTATTATGTAAAATTTTTATATCGATTTATTGTTATACAAAATTGTAATACTCCGAATTTTTATATATTTAATAATGAGTTTTTATTTAAGTTAATTTTCGCTTTATTTTTATTCGGTTTAATTGGAATGATTTAAATACAAATTTTGAATGTTCATGTTAGATAAATAAATGAGTTATTTTTCCATATCCAATTAGTTTGATTTTTAAGGAGTTAATTAAGTAAACTATTTGAGAAATGATTATATTTTGGTTATTCAAATTTTCCCAAATGCATATTTATATAAGTAAAATTATATATTGGAAAATTATGGTAGAATTGTAAAGGATGTTTATAAAAGAATTTTGGGAAAATTGGTATTATAATTTATTAGTAGTATTAAATTTTAAGTTGGAAATTGATTATTTAATTTAATTGTGTGTTAGGACTAAATTGGAAATTTATTTTGGAATAATGCTAAAGGAAAGTTTAGGGGTTAAATTGAAATTCTGCAGGATGAAATTGTAAGTAATTAAGGAAGTTGAGGGACCAAATTGTAATAAGGAAAAGTTCGAGGGCCTAATGTCGATATTGAAAGGAAAGAAAATCGGGGAAGAAGAGAGGTCGGGAGAGAGAGGAGCGCGCAGAAGAAGGAGCCGAAGCGCCTTGGTCAGCGGCGTCGGCCACGGGCGATGGCAGCAGCCTCGCGCGAGGAGGAAGATGGCCGAAGCTTCCTTGCTTTGATCTTGGTGCCAATCGACTCCTCTCGCTCTTGGCTTTGTTTTGGCGGCATCGGTGTCGATAGTGGTGGTCGAAAACGGAAGATCCGGTGGAGAGAGAAAATGGAGGCAGCCGAGGTTTTTCAGCTTTTCCGGCGAGCTCCGGCGGAGGATGGACGATCGGAGGACATATCCCGACTCTCCTCAGCTCAAGCTTCGCGATGGCACTGGTTTCGTGGCAATCGGGCTCCGTTTGCAAATCGATGACCGAGATCGTCTGCAAATCTCTCCGGACGATCGGGTGTCAGATCGGAAAATCGAAAGTGGGGATCATCGTCAGCGCGTCGTTGTGAGTCCGATGGTGTGCCCGGATTGTCGATCGGACTCCGGCGGCTGGAGGCGAGTCGACCGAGCGTCTCAGTAATTTTCTCTGGCCGTTGATCTTGGAAATTCTTTGATTTAATTTGTGTGTCTATTGATTGTATTGAGTATTTGATGATATTTGTGAGTCATAAATAATTGTCAGTTTGCCTGCCATAGTCGTGTTTTTGTACTGTGTGGCGGAGTCGGGAAATAGTGAAGTTTGGGGACCCGACTCCCGTTGTTTAAATTGTTGGATATTTGGAGTGTTTTTCTGGCAGGTCCTGAACCCGTTTTTACGGGGGGTAATGTTCGTGTTGTAAGGGACGCTCACGGATTTTCGGTGAGAATTCTCCCGAGTCGAGATTTTAGGACTCTAGACCTAGGATTAATGATCGATTGTTTCAGCGTTTTGATAAATTATTTTCCATGACTAGATTGTCCGTTTGTTCGGCTCGCTCCAACCGAGGCACCGGAGCAGAGATAGGATGTCGCCCTAAACGAGTGAGTTAAAGTCATTTAATCATTGCACTATTGCTAAGTCTAATTTTAATATGCTATTTTGGAAGTTTATGCTTAATATGGTTATTAGTATCGCAACGTAAATAATTTTACTGCATTATTAATTATTGAAGATAATATAAGTATTATTATAGTAATGTTATAATAATACCAAATATAATCAGTTTTCCATATGAGTTGCCTGATGTCTTACTCTTAATTGTTAATCGTTATTTTGATATGGTTGAATGATTTCATTATACAATGATATTTATTAAATGGATGATTGCGTTTTGGGAGATGTGGCTTTCGTAGAACATGCCACCTGGTGGGTTGAATCAGGACCTCGTGCGCACCGGTAATGATCAAAGACAGGTAATAAGGTTATTATGGATTTGTTTGCCCTGATCGAGCATTGCTCTGGCCGAGTTCACCGATCACGGAGTTAAGGTCCCTGGTCGAGCAACGCTCTCTGGGCGCCGGCTTATTTGGAATTCAAGTGTTCAGGCTGGAGGTAAGGACCCTGATCGAGCTTGCTCTCTGGGCGCCAGACCTGTTGGATTGAGAGAGCCGAAAGGCTACTAGAATTTGGGGTTAGGGTTCTACTGAGCCACTCGTCCCGTAAAAGTAAATATATATATTTATTTATTTATTATGGTATTTGATTATAATGTGATTTGTATTTACGTGCATGGTTTGATATACTGATTTGAATAATCTATATTTTCTGAGAAGAATGCAATAGTCGCCAGATTATTTGATTTTAACTCACTCGGAGACCCATCTCATTTTACTTTTTTCGATTCGTGATCGTTAGTCCTCTCGCGACTCTTATTCAGTAACCCGACTCCTTCATCATCGGGTGATGTATTTGATTTGGTATGTAAATTGGTAAATCTTAGATTCTCCGCAGTAGTAATTAGTAGATGTATCAGTTGTAAATTTTATGAGTTTCGGGTCTCGCCTAATTTTTCTGGCAGACCGAAGTATTTATGTAGAATGTAGCTATTAAGATAATTTGTGGTTTTAATAATATAAATTTGAGATGAGATTTGTTTAAGTCAGTGAGTGTCAGGCTTACTACGGGTTTCGGTGGCCTTACGCCTCCCCATTCCCTAGTGTCGGTCACGGGCCCACGGGTGGGGTCGTGATAAAAATAAACCTATTCCATTTAAAAAATAATTTTATTTTTAAAATTATAAACAAAGTGATGGACATATAATTTATATAAATTTTAATGTGCTACAAAATGAACTATTCTATTGTAAAAATAAAATTATTATCAAATAAATCTCTATTTTCTATAAAACAAACCTATTTAATTTTAAAATAAAACTGTTATTAAACTTATAAATAAAATAGTGAAGATAATTAAGATTAATTTCCTTTTTTTACCGTGTTAATGATATTTGATAATTTCAGTTGAAAAAGAAAACAAAATACAATGGCCTATCGTTCTTTGGCCCTACAATGGCTTGCGTCTAATATGAAATACTAAAATATTGAAATATAATTCTCGTAAAGAAAAATAATCCATTTAATATTATCTGGCTGGCTTCACAAAAGTTAAGAAATTATTTTAATATTATATTATTTTAATGTTTAATTTGTGGGTGGCTTGGAATGTAAACGCATAAAATACAAAGCATTGCAATGTAGGGCTGGTGACCAGCCAGAGTTTCTAAATAACAGAATCCTGCCAACGTGGCAGTGGTTATCTCTGACTGTACCATATATAATAAAAAGGAAGGAAACTTTGTCTACTCCTTATCTGGCACTGGACCGTCCACGTTCCCCACATCATTGTCATTTTCAATTTAAGCTTGAGCCTATTTTCTTTTAGTAAATTAACAATCGAACACCTTATAGAAAAATAAAATAAAATAGAGCCGTTAGATTTTTTGTGGAAGCTAAAGCAAAAATAAAAATTATTACTTTTTATTTCTTTGCTAGAAATGTATTATCGAACAGATCTAAACTCCTCACAACAGGGACTGATATAAAAATTTTATTTGTTCCATTTTATGTATACTAACTTTTTAATTAATTAAAAAATTTATTTTATTGCTACTATTACGTTTTAAAAAATTAAGAATAATTATTATTTTTTAAATAAAAATTTATTTATGTAATATTATTTTAAAATATATTTCAGATTTATTAATAATTTTTCATATACAAAATTAATAAAATATTTATTAACCTACATTAAACACTAACCGCAATAGGGATAATAAATTAGACTTAATTTGTCTTGAATTATAATTCCAGGAACATACCATAATTTAATCGATTTTATTATTAGTCCAGTTTTACTTGGGTTATTACTTTGTAATTCTTAACACTATAAGCAAAAAAGTCTTGATAATATGATATTCATCTCAAATAATTGATTTTAAAAGAATATTTTGATACAATGACATAATAAAAGTTAAAACGTATCTGATAAGTATAACAAAATAAATAATAGCATCCCCAGTGTCTGACACATTTTCTTTTTATTTTTTATTTTTTATGGTCCCAGAAAAAGAAAAATTTAAGAAAAAAATCAAAAGATTAATTAATAATTTAATTTTTATTTAAAACTGTTATTGAGTATTAAGAGATTAATATTACTTTTTTATTTTAATTAAATTTATTTTATAAACTTTGTTAATTTTTTTGAAGATAATTTATTTGTTTTATCTAAAATAGTTTTTAATAATATTATATATTTTTTTGGAATAACTGATTTAAGAAAGGGTTCCCAAACACAGCCTTACTAAAATCTTAAAATACGAGCGCTAAAACCAACTGATTTACGAATTTATATTATATATTTGACAGAAAGAAGAGAGAGAGAGAGAGAGAGAGAGAGAGAGAAATATGGAAAGAGAGATGCTAAAAACGAAATGGATAGCAACAGTTGCAAGCATATGGATCCAGTGTAGCTGCGGTGCATCGTACACCTTCGGCATCTACTCTTCCATTCTCAAATCTTCACAAAACTATGACCAATCAACTCTTGATACCGTCTCTGTTTTTAAAGATATCGGCGCTAACGCCGGTGTCATCTCCGGCCTCCTCTATTCCGCCGTCACTCTCCAACGTAACCGCCGCTGGCTCGGGATATTTGGCTCTCCATGGGTGGTTCACGCGGCCGGAGCAATCCAGTGTTTCTTCGGGTACTTCTTGATGTGGGCTTGTGTTGTTGGGTTGATTCCACGGCCACCGGTGGCGGTTATGTGTTTATTTATGTGGGTGGCGGCTCATGCGCAGACCTTTTTTAATACGGCGAATGTTGTTAGCGGTGTTCACAATTTTGCTGATTATGGTGGGACCATTGTTGGTATCATGAAGGTAACTTGACGTTTTCTCTTTACTAATTGTTGTCGTTTTGCATTTGCTTAATGCTTCAGTTTTTCTTTTTTTTGGAACGCCTTCAGGTTTGGTTTAATTAGGAATAATGAAGAGTAGTTTGACAAAATATCGAACCTAAAGAAAACATAGAATTGAATATGATTTTGTTTCTGAAGAAATATACAAATTCTGTCTGGAAACATAAGTTGCATCTTTAATTTGGAGTGACCTGCAATACAGGGAAAAGGCTCAATCAATCCTTAGCGCAGTTGAAAACTATAGAATTGGATGTTAAACAATCAGCAAATTCAACTGGTATATATACTTAATGGAAGCGACAAAATCCATGCAGTTAGCTCATTCTTTTAATTTATTTATGAAATTGCTCCTGTTTAAGAGATGAACGGTCTCTACGAAAATATCAGTATCAGGCAGGTGGAACTATTACAGTGTCCGTACAGGACTTTCAGCAGTCCTTAATGAATGTTCAGGCCACGTTCAGAGCCTTGTAAATGTGAAATGTGGATGTTCTGTCTCTATCTCAAAGTTAACCATGTATAGTGTTGTTTAAGAAATGCAATTTCTTACCTTTCTGTTCAGGGCTTTCTTGGCTTGAGTGGAGCAATACTTATCCAATTCTATAATACAGTGTGCAAGGGTGATCCAAGCACTTTTATTCTACTACTCGCAGTCACACCAACATTGATCTCTTTGTTGCTTATGACTTTGGTAAGAAACTATGATACGAGCTCAAAAGATGACAAGAAGCACTTGAATGCATTCTCTGCAGTTGCTCTGACCATTGCCGCTTATCTCACAATCAATATTATATTCGAAAACATCTTTATTTTGCCATTATGGATACGCCTTGTTACATTTCTAGTCTTGCTGCTGCTTGTTGGCTCACCTCTGGCAATTGCTACGAGAGCTCTTAGGGAGAGTTCTGATAGATATGCACAAGCATTGTTGGAAGAGAGGGGTTACAAACCAAACACAATGATGTCTTCAGAGCTTCCTACAGAAGAGGACCCTAATGATTATCGAGCACTTCTTAGCAATGAGGATCTAGAAGCAAAGGCTACTTCTGATCACAGAAGTTCATCAGATGAAGAAGACCTGAATCTCTTGCAAGCAGTTTCTACTGGAAACTTCTGGTTATTATTTATTGCTATGTTCTGCGGATTAGGCTCCGGGCTGGCAACAATAAATAACATTAGTCAAGTAGGACAATCACTTGGTTACACAGCGATTTCGAGAAATTCTTTGGTTTCCTTGTTGAGTATATGGAATTTTCTTGGCCGTTTTGGAGCTGGATTTATATCAGATATTTTCTTGCACAGAGGAGGCTGGGCAAGGCCATTGTTCGTGGCTATTACTTTAGCAACCTTAGCCATTGGACATATAGTTATTGCCTCTGGTTTTCCTTATAATTTGTACCTGGGTTCAGTCCTTGTAGGCATTTCATATGGTTCACAATGGTCACTGATGCCTACCATCACTTCTGAGATATTTGGTGTTGGTCATATGGGTACTATATTCAACACCATAGCCATAGCAAGTCCTCTCGGATCATATATTTTCTCTGTAAGAGTCATCGGTTACATTTACGATAAGGCAGCATCTGGTGAAGATAACTTATGCTATGGAACTCGCTGTTTCATGCTCTCTTTTCTAATCATGGCATCTGTTGCTTTCTTTGGGGTTCTCGTTGCTCTTGTTTTGTTCTTTAGGACAAGAAGGTTCTACCAGGCGGTTGTGCTTAGACGAGTACATCATTCTTGAAGACCATGACAGGTAAATGCGGAATATTGTATAAAAACTGATAGTGCTCGGTTTTCTGAGTGTTTGATAAGTTTGTAGAAATGGTTGTTTTCTATTCATATAGGATCTTAATTTTTGTCCATTCATATCAAGAAAATATATACAGTTTTTGAGTGTTTATTCCATTATGTAACCTAAATTGTATACTGAGTTTATGCTAACTTCATCTCTTTGATGATAATCATGTTAACAGTCACAGAGCAAGTTTATTCTTCTTCACTGCACCGAAAAACTTCGTTAACTAAATCCAGTCATATTCACGAACTAATCTAAAACCAAATAACGATTATCCTAGAGTTTTAGACAATGCAATGGCTGCAGCATCTTCAATTCCCATCAGCTTTTGCCAAAAGAAGAAACAGAAAGATTTATTTTCTTAAGTGCACCACTATAACATATATTCACCAAACCTTAGCAGGGACGAATGATAGATTCACCAAACCTTAGCAGTGACGAATGACTGACTCTCAGCTGTTACATGATGGTTCTCACCCAATCCACCACTTGTAAATTCTTTTTTTAATCATGATCCATAATCTCCACGTATTAATGTTTGGATTTTCAAAAGCAATATTATAATCTAACAAAAGAGAAACTGGAAATTCGAAAGTGATATTATAGGTTAATTACTACTGCTCTGTTTCAAGCTATGAAAACCTTCAACTTCTGGTTATTGTTCATATGCTTGTTATATGGGAGAGGGTCAAATTGGGTCAGGGCTAGCGACAGTAAACAACATTAGACAGGTAGGAGAATCACATAACCATATACAGCCAATGAGATAATATTTTGGCATCTCTATGGCGTGTATAGAAATTTTTTGGATTGCTTCGATCGGGGTTTTATCAGACTGTTTCTTGTCTTTACCAAGATGGGCTAGACTATTAGTGATAGCCAATACTCTAGAAATTATGACCTAGTTGCCAAATTATAATAGCTTATGGTTTTTCTAGAAGTTTGTATGTGGCTACCTTCTTAGGGCTAGTGATTGCACTATGCGGTCCCTATTGCGTACCATTACTTGTGAGATTTAAATACAGGATCTTTCTTGATCGTGGCATCTACTACTCTTTCGATTTTTTTTTTTTTTTTTGTTGCTACTTCAGTGTTCTTCCAAACTAGGAGTTTCTAATAAGCCGGTCGTGCTCTACATTACGGAATTCTTGATTTTCTCAAATAAGTATGACAGGGACTGCTGATACACTTGACTAGTGGACCACTACTGGGCGCTTTGATTGATAGGAATGTGTTAGAGACTAATCACTTGCATATGACTAAGCCTGGCTTGTTCTTATTTAATTTGGGGTGACCTGTTTGCTAGATATACTTGTTGGTAGGAGATGACTCTTTGGCTGGAAGATCAACATAGATATGTGGTTTAGAATGGTTAAGAAAATGAATGCTACTGGAAGGTTTTGGACTTTAGGGGTATTAAAGGGCCAGGGAACTTCCATTTGTTGTACACTCAAAATATGTTTCAATATATACACAAAAAAGCTATATATATATATATATATATATATATATGTATTACTTATTTATTTTTGTTGTTGTTGTGTATACAGTTATAGTAAACATAATTACCAGGATAGCCATAAAAGGAAATGATAGGTAGCAAATCGTTTTGCCACACGCATGAAGAGAAAGGCAACTAAGTCTTACGTACGAAAAGGATTTGTATATTGATAGCGAAGGTCCTCCAAATATCATTGACTATCTGCATTCACTCTTATCCTTTAGTTTAGAATTTCAAGTCCTAATAATTTAGAAGTTGTGATTCTATCGCTCTCAACGTTCCAACTTTGGGCAGACATCACTACGTTTTCTCTTCTTCTGATTCTACTTATGGCTTTGACACTTAGAACTACAACCAAAGCCCATGAAAGAGGAGGATTATTCAGAAACAGCTTCAGTAGAGACTAATGATCTGCAGATGCTAAAACATGTCAAGATAAAGATGCAACCAATCTTCCTACAAGCAATTACTACTATAAATTTGTGGTTGTTGTTTGTTTGCTAGTTATGCGAGAGGGGTTCAGGTCTGGCCGCAATAAATAACCTTAGACAAGCAGGAGACTCCCTGAATTATACAAACATTTGAATTTAATGCTCAATTTGGTTTCTCTACGGAGTATATGGAATTTTCTTGTCCATTTTGGAGCAGGACATGTGTCGCACTTATTTGGCATACTAGAGATGGGTAAGGCCATTGCCAACGGGCATAACTCGAGCAATCATGACTGTTTGATATGGCATAACTTTTAGGTTGTACAGTAACAAGGCTGTGCTCATTGCTGGTTTGCAGAATTCACCAGCAGATTGAGTTCATAATCGAGGACAAAATTTTTGCGTCAATCATATACCGAGCTAACGACAATTTTTTAGTGTGTTATCTATCTCAGTAAGCTTATCCTTAAAAGTGAACTCAGTTGCATAACACGTGCAAAAAATGGTCGTTAATATCGAGATACGCGTCGAAACATACGTATCCATGGCTAATGACAAAAAGTCAAGCTATTATATTGAGTGCTGCAAATGAACCAAATATTTTACTAATCATTCGGAGCTTGGAACAATAAACAACTCATTCGAAGTTGTTTATTAATTTAAATGAGCCGAGCTCAAGCTCGATAATTTTATTAAATCGAGTTCGTGGTTGACAGAGTTTGGTTCATTAACTTATATATCTGCTTATTTAGTGGCTCGCGAACGGGTTCGCAAACATACTCGTGAACATATTCGTAATCTTGCACGTTTATAAAGTTCGTGAACATACTTGTTTATAAGTTTGACAAGTAGGATTGTAAGCAAATTCATTTATAGGCTCGAACTCGAATTTAAAATAATAATAATAATAATGATAATAATAATAATAATAATAATAATATAACTACAACATTTAAATGTAGCTATTATTATTAGTAAGAATTACAATAAAAATAATAAATAATAAACAAATACATTCTATAACAATTTAATAAAATAAGTGTTTTTCAAATTAGATAAAATAAAGTTGACTCATTAATATAATTTTTATTTTACTTATGAATTATTGTGTATTATAAAATTTAATTATATTTTTATACCAATAAAAATATTCTAAATGCATCCTCTAATTATACTAATTTTATAAAAAAAATATTTATTATTAAAACCTTAATTAGTATATAATAGATCATGACTAATCAAGCACTAGTATAGAAAAGAAAAAAGAAAATATTGTGTCTAAATAAATATAGTCAGTGGTATTGTTATTATTGCAAAACCTTATATATCTTAATATTAATACAAAGTATTTTCTTTTTAATCTCATGCTCTTCGCTTCTTAGATATCTTATATTTGTCTAACTCGAACTTTGGAGTCAATAGAATGGAGTGTCGGTGTTCGATCGTACGATTCCTTTGAAAATTTTTTAATGTAAATAAAACTTTGGATTGGATTTACATTTATATTTATAAATGGTAATCAAATTGAAAATTAAGCTAAAATAAACTAAGACTGTAATATATATAAGTTAATATATTATTATAAAAAACTTTTAGCTACTTTATTATATCACATTTCGACTATTTTATATTTTAAAATTTATTTTAATTTCATAAAATATTATTCAATAAAAGGTGAGTGCTACTAGAAAATAAAATAATAGGAGCTAGTTTATATGTTTTTTTTTTTTTTAAGTTAATACAAACTTGTAATATGTTTAGTATGATTTTCTTGTAATTTTTATGCATCGATGGTCTTTACTTTAATTATTTATGCTCTTTTAGTAATAAATTCTTTTTATATGTTTTGCCATATTTTTAGAAGCTGATTTTAATTATTTTAATTGTAGATTTAATTTTTTTTTGCTAAATTTGATACTTCTATCATTTTTTGTTTATTTTTAGATGTTGCATTTAATTAACTTAATTATTAAAAAAATACTTAATGAGTCCGAGCTCGAATTATGTTTAACGAGTTCGAACTCGAGCTTTTCTTATTATGCAACTACTTAATAAATTAAATTCGAAATGAGTTGAAGCTATTCATCGAACCGAACTAGTTGCAAACCGAGCTCGAATTATTCGCGAGCCTAATTATTTTTAAATGAATCAAACTCGAGTTCTATTATAAAAAGTTTGAACCGAGCTAGTTACGAATCGAGCTCGAGTTATTCACGAGCCTAATTATTTTCAAATAAGCCAAACTCGAGCTCTATTATAAAAATTTGAGACGAGCTAGAACCTATGCCAGAATTAAATAAACTAAATCTGAACTCTCGGCTCGGCTAGGTACAATTACAGCCATGATTAGTCAGATCATGAATTTAGAACCGCAAACCTAAAACAATTGCAGAGATAGACTGTAAATGGAAAGGCTAAAACTTGATACGAAATTATTTTCTACGGTCGCCAGCATATGGATCCAGTGCACCAGCGGTTCACTCTACACTTTCTCAGTTTATTCCCCTGCTCTCAAATCTACTCAAAATTACGATCAATCAACTCTTGAAACCGTCTCTGTTTTCAAAGACATCGGTGCTAATTGCGGTGTTCTCTCCGGCGTTCTTTATACTAAAGCTACAACCCGTCACCACCGCCGCCGCGGCCGTTACGAATCCGCTAGTGGGCCATGGCTCGTTCTCCTGGTGGGTGCCATTCAATGCTTCATTGGGTACTTTTTAATGTGGGCTGCTGTTGCTGGGTTGATTCCACGACCGCCGGTTGTCGCTATGTGTTTATTTATGTTTGTGGCAGCGCATGCACAGAGTTTCTTTAATACTGCTGATGTTGTTACTTCTGTTAAGAATTTCCCTAGCTATAGTGGAACTGCTGTTGGCATCATGAAGGTTCGTTTTTCTTTGTTTTGTTACATTACGAAATTTTGATTTTTAATTGGTATTTATAGCAACCCAATTTAAAAAAGTTTTCATTTATGCTCTAATTGCTAGGGATTTCTGGGTTTGAGTGGAGCGATATTAATTCAAGTATATCAAACAATGTTCAACAATAAGCCCACTTTGTATCTTCTGATGCTGTCACTTCTGTCCAGTATCAATCCGGTGATACTAATGTGGTTTGTGAGAATTTATACTGTAAGTGAAGGAGATGAGAAGAAGTACCTTGATAGTTTCTCAGTGATTGCATTGTTTCTGGCTGCTTATCTTATGATCATTATAATTCTAGAACATGTGTTTAGCTTCCAATTTACAGTTCGTATCATTGCGTTTGTCCTGCTCATGATGTTACTTATGTCTCCTCTTTTCGTTGCAATTAAAGTGCCGGAGAAGGAGTCTGATATTGTTTCTGAGAGGAATCAATTGGTGGACGAGTCTAAGAGAGATGATCCTGCTGGGTATATAAGTTTGCCTAGTAATCCTGAACATGACAATGGTGTATATGAGAAGAATCTCTTTCAAGCTGCTCGTACGGTGGATTTCTGGATTTTGTTTCTTGCCATGGCTTGTGGTATGGGTTCAGGACTTGCCACAGTAAATAATATGAGCCAAGTAGGAGAATCTCTTGGTTATGCAAGTTTGGAGACTAATACCTTAGTTTCTCTGTGGAGCATTTGGAATTTTCTTGGCCGATTTGGAGCTGGGTATATATCAGATTATTTCTTGCACAGTAGAGGATGGGCAAGGCCACTTTTCATGGCTATCACTCTTGCAGGCATGACCATTGGCCATGTGGTGATTGCTTCTGGTTTGCCAGGTGCTCTCTATGCTGGTTCACTTTTGGTGGGTGTTTGTTATGGTTCGCAGTGGTCGTTGATGCCCACAATTTCTTCTGAGATATTTGGCGTAGGACATATGGGCACCATATTCAATGCCATTACCATTGCTAGTCCTGTTGGTTCATACATATTTTCTGTAAGAGTGGTTGGGTATATATATGACAAGGAAGCATCAGGGGAAGGGACCGCATGTGTTGGAACTCATTGTTTCATGTCATCTTTTCTGGTTATGGCATCTGCAACATTTTTGGGTTCTCTAGCTGCTTTAGCCTTGTCCCTGCGGACAAAAACTTTTTATAATCGGGTGATACTTGGAAGATTATTACATTCTGTAAGAGAATAAAAATACCAGTATAAGTTTATAAGAAACTCTTTAACATTAATTAGGACGCTGTTTTACTTTTGTCATAACAGTACCTAAACAGCTAAGGGAGACTGCTAATCTGCATATCCTTACAATTAGGCAAGTAGCTGCTGAGGGAAATGTTGCTACGCATGCTGTGATTGTGTTGAGTAATAATTTTTGGTAGAAAGCAACATGAGTAATTGCGTAGCTCGCTGCATCTGTTGTGTAGTTCTGGGTCGGGTCCTCTCATATTGAGTTGTTACTTTATGAATCACACTGGCAAATTAAAAGCCTCATCTTTGTAAAGCTTTAAATAAATGAAGGTTACTCTTTAATACATTGCATGATAATACATATATCAATGCACTCGCCAATTAATTTATAATTTTTAAGATTAAATAAAAAAGATTGTATAGAAACTCAAAAAGAATTGATACAGTAATCTACAATTTCAGAATAAAAAAGTGAAATTAAATTTAGATGTTGATATTTATGTTAACTAATGATTATTAAATTAATAATTGAAGAGGAATTGACACAGAAAAAAAGTGTGTCAAAGTTGACAAGTTTCAGTTGTAGAAGTACTGGATGGGCCAGATAACTCCTGCTCTAACTCCCAAGAAGATATGCAACTCGGTATCGCTCCGACCCGGCCCAATTCTACTCCGATTATAATAGGAATAGCTGAAAATCTAGGGAGTATTAGGTAATTTCGCAATAGATAATAGTATTTATCGAAAGAAAATGAAGAAGCAAGGAAGGGTTTCTGCAAACTCTTTCTCCGATTTTATTTGATTTGATTTCGGATAAATTTACGTTCAATAATCACAAGAATTTCAATTATTATCATTCTTGTTAGTATTATTATTATTTTGGAAGAGGGCACATTGATAAATAGATAGAGAAGGCGATTCTTTCTTTTTTTTTTTTGAAAATCTTAGCTACAAGATGAAGACGACTAAAGGAGGAAAAGTTATGAACCCTACTGATGCCTATCGTAAGGAGCTTCGAAAGAAGGAATTAAAAAGGGTAATGTTATTTTATTTATATTTGTATGTTTGATTTACCAATATGATTTGTTAGAATATGGATATTTATTTGTTGGGTTCTTAAGATTCCGTTACTGATTAGTTTTTTCCTTTATTATCAACCAAAAGTTCAAACCCTTTTTGCCCATGTAATGTAGTGCTTCAACTAATTTACTTATATTGAGTGAAATCCTGAAAATTATATGAATTTTGCTAACATTTTGTCCTGCCATCGATTGAACAGAATAAAAAGGAAAGAAAGAAGGTGAGGGAGGTTGGAATTTTGAAGAAGGATCCTGAGGTGCTAAAGGAGCAGATTGATAAGTTGGAAATGATGAGTAAGTTCATGATCTACTTTTTTTTTTTCCCTTTTGTAGCTTTAAAATACTTTTCTGAATTTTTTGCATTAAAAAAGTTCAGTATTTAGTATTCAATTGATATCATCATTATACAGTATTCAATTGATATTATCATTATAGTAGAATGAGCAGAAATTAGTTGTGGCTGATATGATTATTGGTGCCTAACCATATGCCAATGGAAGTAGAGAGAGAGCTAAGCATAAAGAGGGGACTTATTCTCTAATAGTGGATGTTCAACTACCTCAAAAACCATGAAGTATGACTCTCTTAACTAATTGTATATTCCACATGACATTTTCCAGTGCTACTTCCATGCCAAGATACTTTTTCTTATTCCTTTCTCTTTGGAACACTTCATAATTGTATGGCACGATTTCTATGATTTTACAGGCACTGGACTTTTGTGATTTTAATTAATATCCAGGAAACTTGCTTGATACACAGATTTGATGCTCTGATTTAATAATTATCAATTGTTGTTGAGATGCAACTGAGCATTGACTATTTTTATTTAATGAAAGAATTTGGATGCCTGTTTAGGAAGAACAGTGAGAACTAATTTACCATCTTTGGTCATGTTCATGTGAAGTTTTGCGCATGAGTGGGTATGCATGAGGGTAAATCATTTGTAGATGAAGCATAATACCTGTATGGGCTTCCTAGTTTATAAAGCTCAATTTTGGTTATTTGTGACCATGGTTGAAGCTTATAGACTGTACTGAATGTCCTTTGTTAAAAGTAGTTAAAATAGTAAAAGAAAAAAATTTCTTACAATATCTAGTCTTGAGGCACTTTTGTAATGCCACATCAATTTCTAATAGACATGGTCCTTCGCCATTTATCTGTGGTCGACAACTTTACTTCTATTGCCTAACATGCTAGCTTTATCATGGTCAGACCTACATTTTTGTCTTGACTGTTGCAGAAGCTGATGGTGCTTTGGACAAAGCCAGAAAGCACAAGAAGAGACAGCTCGAGGATACACTTAACCTTGTATTGAAAAAGAGAAGGGTAAGAGTTATAATCTTTCTGCTCCTACTGTCATTCTTCTGGCCTTGGATATCAAAAAAATGTTGTTCAGATACTTGGATTAAGTTTGAAATCCTTACTAAATGCAGAAATAGCATCAAGTATATGAACAATATATGGTTTTTAATGGTTTATTAACATGTTTCAGAAAAGGGTAGGTCCTGATAACACTAAATAGCTTAATCATCACATTTTGATGTACTTGAAATTTGAGAGGAAATAATATTCAGATAATGTACTTTTGAAATAAATTTCACATTGTTATAAATTACTGATGATTCTAGAACTGTTGACCTACATCTGTTGCTCTGGAAATTACACGCTCAAAGTAGATAAGGAAGGAAGAGAAGAAATTTTGGATATGCAAACTCAATGACCTGTTTTCTTTGATATCTTGGACAGGAGTATGAAGATAAAATGAAGGAGAAGGGTGAAACCCCAATCATGTTCAGGTGAATTTTCCTTTATTTTCTCAACCTTTTATATTGGTGCCTGTAAGCTATTTATTTTAGCATTTTGTTTGTTTTGACAAACTGTAATATATCTTATTTTGCAGTCATTTGGGGCCACCTCGGAGAAGAACTTCTGCAGAAGAAGAAGAGAGGGTCAAGCACCCTAAACCTGAAGTATGTCTGACTAAATTTAACTCTACTTTAGTCCTATTTTTTCTTGTGGTCTTACATGTACCAAATTTTTTGATTGCAGGACTCTGTCTATTATCACCCTACGCTGAATCCAACTGGGGCACCACCACCAGGAAAACCTCCGATGTATAAGTCATCCATAGGTCTTTTTCTCCCTTCTTTTCTGGCTTGAATATAGTGCTGACTTGTATGCCTGTGTGTTGATATGCTTTTGCCTCTGGCATGTAGGGCCTAGGATTCCCCTATCTGCTGCTGCTTCATCAAGTGCTGCTGCATCGTCTTCAACGTTGGAGTCAGATGATTCTGCTTTAGCAGTGCCGCCGCCACCACCTCCACCACCTCCTCCTTTGCCAGAGAGCAATCAATCGGGCACTGGTGATAGCTCCGTTATACCTTCTTCATTGCCACTACCCCCTCCTCCTCCTCCAATGCCACCAAAGCCTCCTGCACCAGGCTTGGGTGTGTCACTGCCTCCTCCACCTCTACCACCTCCTCCTCCAGGGCCCCCACCAAAAGACCTTGCAGGTCACACCTTACTTCTGCCACCTCCACCCCTCCAACAGTCTGCTCAGCCACCTCCACCTGGAACCAATGAAAGTGAAGGAGAAATAAATTCATCTAAATTACAAGATGAACCATCTACCAAAGATACAATTCAGGTAACTTTATCTTTCCCTTTTGCACATGCTTTGACTTAAAAGGCAGTACAAATGTGGTAAATATTTTATAGTGGATAAGTTTTTCACCAAACATAGAACTGTTGCTGTCTAAAAAGCTTGCAGGGGATAAAAGCATAAACTCTGTATTTGGCTGGTCACCCTCCAAACTTCAAAACCCAAAGACACATAGCAGGAGTTTTCCGATTAAAAAATTGGTTCAGTTTCTCTCTGAGCTTACTAACCTTAAAACTTGAAATAGAGTGCTGAGTTAACGTATGTTAGATGTCTAGGTGTGTAAGAAGTTGGCAGTCTAAAATTTAAATAAGCTTAGTGTTGATACTTGAATGTATGTTGTGGTTTTTTAAGAGGCTGAAATTTTTTTGAATTGATTCTTTTGAAATGTCTTATACTTTCTCCTGAACTCTTGTATGTTCAAAAGGAAAAGAAAGAAGAAAGAATCATTGCTGTTAATAAGAGAGGATGGGTAACATGTTATTTTGCTACAGGTACTTCCTGTTCTTCCTCCACCTCCTCCTCCGCCTGGAATGCTGCCTAATTCAGCGAGTAACCAGTCTGAAAGTGGCTTATCTGAAGCTGATGGCAGTAATTTAATACCTACAAATGAGAACCCTAAAATGGTTCCTCCACCACCACCTCCTTCACGGCAACAGCCTCCAGTTCCTGGACCAACCTTAATCCCTGCTTTACAAGGTGATATATTACCCCCAGGAATATCGCGTCTGCCTCCACCACCTCCACCTAATATGCGGGCACAAGTGCCTCCTCCTGGACTTCCTGGTCAAGTGGCTCCTCCAGGAGTGATGGTTCCTCTAATGCCAAGACCACCATATGGTCCTCCCCCTGGACCTCCCCCAATGATGAGGCCACCGCTTCCACCTGGTCCTCCTCCAACCTTTCAAGAGGATGCTGCAATGAGGCTACCTGTTCCACAGAAGCCATCTTATGTTAAATCTGCTGCATCTACTGTTGTTAAGAGGCCATTAGCACACCACAATAAAGAACTTACATCTATGGTAAGTTTAGTATTCTGATTAGTTATACATTTTATTTCTCTTCTTTCTCTTATGGTTCTTCTCTTCTCTCTAATAATTTGAGGAAAAATGACCCCCTCTCTGTCGCCGGGACTTTTATTACATTAGGTTTAGGTTTGGGAACTGGCTAATTGCATAGTTGTCATAAATTTGTGAATTAATCTTTCATCCTTGTTCAGGTTCCTGCTTCAGTTTTAGTAAGGAGAGAGACTGCTGTCTCAAAACCAAAGCCCAAGGCAAGGATCTCAACTGCAACAGCACCGACCAGGCCAGCAGCTCCTACTATTGTGAAGGCAGAGTCTGTTAACTCATCGTCAGCACCAAAGACTCAGAGCATTGATGACTCATATATGGCATTTTTGGAGGACATGAAAGCTCTTGGTGCGCTTGATGCTTGATGTCAGAGCTAAGAGGCGAGGCTAGTGGCGCAAAAGAAAAACTGAACAAAATGTATAGGCTAATATGCTGGATCAGGACCTTGAGCAGTAATAATGTTACTGCCCAGTGACCTTAGTTCTATCTTCATTTTAGGAAACCTCCCATCTATTGTGCTACTTCATTTTTCAATTGATAGAACATCTCAATACGGGAGGAGGGTGAGAATCAAGGGAAATTTTTCTAGGACAGTGGTTATGTCAACACAGAACAAGGTGGAAACTGTACTACATTGAAATTCAGTATTTGCTCGCTCGTCTCTTTTTTTATTTCCTTTCCTAGTTACAGCTCCGACTTTATTTATGCAGGCATGATTTATAACCTGTCGATGATGTACTTCCACTAAATGTTTCGTGTTCAGTTGCAACTTTCCACTCTTTTAAGTACTTTGCATTCTATCAGGTCGGCCGCAAAAAATTGCCAATATTGCAATATGTACTTGTGAACATTCCTCAACTCACCAAAAGAAAAGAAAGCAAAAAACGTAGAAAGAACAGGGAAAAGGAAAAAAAAAACAAGCAGAGGTTTAAAAATGGCGTATGAACTGTTAATTTAAGCTGATCTCGACCAAATGAGCAAAAATGTACAGGTGAACTAAATATATACCGCTACCATTCAAGATTTGGTTTGGTCCAATTTATATTTTAAATCCAACTGAACTGCAATTCTATATGTTAGCATATAATAATTAATTTGCACAAATTACATGAATATTATTGTATTTATATATACTTACCTTCTCGTATACGTTGTTCTGAGAGTATCCACGAATAAAAGAGCATACACAATATTCAAGACCGATTCACCAATAGAGAGAGGTTGAGATATGGCTTTAGAGGAGCTTTCTGCTTTCTAAAGTAACTGTTTAATCATCCCAAGTCAATTTAGAATAGATGATTTCAGTGATAGTCTCAATGCTGTATGCTACTGCTTCCTTGGCTGCCACAGAAAATGAATTTTGCTTTTGGTGCTCTCTTCCTGTTTTATGCAGCATTGATTTCTTTTAATCCCCAACCTTCCACACTCAAAGATCAATGGAGGTCAAGGGAAAATTCGTGTAAAGCATTTGGAGGATCTTCCAATGGAACAGCATGTTTCAGTGGCGAACCTGTTTCGTTTAACATCACAGAAACTCTTCAACCTGAAGAGGGTCTATGCCTTGAGAGACTAGAAAATAGAGCTTATCTTAACATGGTTCCACATCCTGATGGCTCTGACCGAGTATTCTTGGCCAACCAACAAGGTGTTGTATGGTTAGTAACTGTTCCTGATGAAGACTCTAACAAGATTTTGGAATTAGATGAATCCAAGCCTTTTCTGAATATAAGTAATCAAGTAGTCCATGATACCGAGACTGGCTTAATGGGAATGGCATTTCATCCAAACTTTGCACGCAACGGCCGTTTGTTTCTCTCCTTTAATTGTGACAAGACTAAACAGCTTGAATGTTCTGGGAGATGTTCATGTAACACAGATGTGAATTGTGATCCCTCAAAGCTTAGCTCAGATAGCGGAGTCTGGCCATGCCAGTATCATAGTGTTATAGCAGAGTTCAGTGCCAACAGTACTGCATTGGAAACTTCCTTTGTACCTATCAATACTTTTTTGTTTATGTTGTTAAAACAATTTATATGTGCTTAAGGATTTGTTTGCATTAACACCACCTTTATCTCTTTCCCAGGAAAGAAGTGCAGATCCATCTGAAGTGAGAAGGATATTCACTATAGGCCTTCCATCTAAAAGTGGTCATGCAGGACAGATTCTTTTTGGACCTACTGATGGATATCTCTATGTTATGATGGGAGATGGTTCGCGCCAAGATGATCCTTACAATTTTTCTCAAAATAAAAAATCCTTGCTTGGAAAGATCATGAGGCTTGATATAGATCATATACCAAGTAAGTTCTGCTACCAAATGTATATGTGCAATCAATGGCTTCTTGTACAAACGTATCAAATGTTTGTCTTTGCGATTGAAGAATCTAATAGAAATATGGAACATGGAACTTAGTACAAAAGTTGTCACCTTATTCCTCGTTACTCCTTAAAGAATGGTGAAAACAGATTGGAATGTGACACATGTTTCTGCACAGAGCGTAAAGACAGCTCTAGAATTTTACAATTCTAGCAGGCAGAAATATGATTCGGTTTGAATTTCTTACTAATTTCTGTATTGATCTTGTTTGAGGATGCATGATTATCAGGTGCTACAGAAATACATCATCGAGGTTTTTGGGGAAATTATTCCATTCCAAGAGATAATCCATACACTGACGACAAGGAATTAGCTCCTGAAATTTGGGCACTGGGTTTTAGAAATCCTTGGCGCTGTAGCTTCGATTCAGAAAGGGCATCATACTTTCTCTGTGGAGATTGTGGACAGGTTTGGAGAATATCATGCTACCATTATAACATACTTTTCCTTGCAGTTTATGGTTTCATCTTACAGGATCAATATGAAGAGGTTGATAAAGTCATAAAAGGTGGTAACTATGGATGGCATGTATATGAAGGTCCATTTCTTTTACATCCAGCTTCTTCCCCTGAAGGGAATGCCTCTACCAGTTCCATAAATTCCATCTTTCCTGTAATGGGTTACAGTCATGACGAGACTCATAAGCTCATTGGTTCTGCTTCCATAACAGGCGGCTATTTTTATCGGTCCACGACTGATCCATGCCTGTATGGAAGGTTAGTATGCATCTACTAAGACTCATCAACAATGCAACTTTAACATAATTTCTTGCACATCATACTGAACTGTTATACTAGAATTTCAGGTACCTTTACATGGACCTATATGCAGGAGTTATATGGGCAGGCACTGAGAACCCTGAAAACAGCGGGAACTTCATCACTACAAAAATTTCGTACAGATGTGCTCATGAATCCCCGATTCAATGTAGTTTTGCGGAAGGAAATTCTCTGCCTGAAATAGGATATGTGTTCTCATTAGCAGAAGATAACAAAAAGGATATATATGTTCTAACAAGCACAGGTGTGTACAGAATAGCAAGACCAAGCCGCTGCAATTATACATGCTCCAAGGAAATTAGAGCTGCTTCTGTGATTTCAAGAACACATTCTTCTTCCGTTATATCTGGACATCTGTCAAAGAGATGCAGAGCTCTCAGTTTGTTTCTGATCTCCTTTATTAGTTTTATGTTGCTTGTTATCTTGTAAACCGTTATTTCCAAGAAGAATTTAGCTATTTTTCGTCTTGTATTATAGTTGCTTAAAAAGAAGTAACACGTAACTCCTGTATATGTCTTCTTTTATTTCCTTATGTTGTTTCAGGTATTTGCTGAAGTAGTGTTTTTTTATTTCTTTCTCTCTTCCTAATACACGTTTGCAAGAACTTGTGCCACATATCTCATTTTCCAGCATTCTGTAAGGTTGGAATTGAAGTAAAAATTATGATAACAATAATTATATGCATGCAGGATGAATAGGGTGCAATTATATGACCCACAGTTTCAGGTTGCTATTGAATTTAAATACATAAATATTTTGCCAAGATGGTATTGACAAGTCAATTTCCGCACACAGTAGAAGTCCCCACCTCTTCAATCAGGCTGTATTGATGTTCTATTGGAAAACTGATAAAGCTTCAAGAAGCATACTTTGAGGATGACTGCTAAGAAATTCTTGAAATCATATACATATGTATGAAGAAAAAGTATGAAGGTTAGTCAAACTAAGGAAGAGTTCCTTGTCCAGTTGTCTGTTTTGTTGCACTCATGATGAGAAGATTTCATAATAAACAAGTGATTTGGTAGTTACAATTGCATAGCTAATACTTATTTTGCTGATTAGTGTAATTCATCTGCCATACCCTTTTGTCAACGTGGGCTGGCTATTGCCATGTACATGTAATGTAAGCATTTTGTTGCATATAAAATATAAAAATAGTGGTGAATCTGATAGTGAATTGATTGGTTCTACAACCTATTAGGTTTCCAATAAATTGATATATACATATATGAAAATGGGGAATTAGTATCTGAGATAATTGAAAGAAATTTGAGGTTTTAATTACCAGAATTATTAATGTAAAACTTTACCTTTTATTCAAATGAAATTTAGGTTAGGCAAGAAAATATTCCATCCAAAAATCTGATCTAGTTGACTTGTAGTAGCAGCAGTCAAAACTATCAATTGTAAACTACTTTACTTGTACCAAGTCGAACAAGAAAACGGCTTTTCCCTCTTCCAAAGGACCCACGAATCCGCCAATCTGACCAGTTAATTTTTTTTTTTTCCATGTAATCTTTTTTCTCTTTATGTTGTTTTAGATCTTAAGTGATTTTGGTTACTTAGCTTATTTTGGTAGATCGTGTTAAGCACACGAAATATAGTGGTGTTATTTCAAGAAACCAAATCAGGCAAGGAAGTTCCTCTGCTCAGTCCTTGTCTCTATGCTACAGACATATAGTTTTACAGCTACCCTTTTCTCTTATTAAACTAAGGCAAGTAGACGACCCATTTATTATTATAATTGTTATCATTATCAGTATTATTTTCGGGCAGTTAATTTGTCTGACATTCATTGTTTGCATGTGGTTGATCCCTTTTGTTTATTATCCAGAAGCTTTTTCACATTTCAGGTTTTTTGCAATTCTTATTTCACCCATCATTACTTTGTCTGCTTCTTGTTTTCATGTGGTCATAGATGTTCGAGTACTCTTCCATAATTCTTGTGATGGTAAAGTCAAGTGGGTTCCGTTCGTGTTGATTGAATGTGAATATGGCCGTGCTTTTTGGCTTGTCTTGTGGGAGTTGGGTTCAGAAGTAGTGATTAATCAATTTGTGCACAAGACAATTATCAACCAAGATCTATCCAACTTGGTAATGTGGGCAAAGACAATTTGATTCCTTTCTCAACTACATATTATTTTTTCAGTTTAAATATTCATATAGAGTCAACTATGTAATGCCTGCCCAATCAATGCCTTTGTTGGTAGTTACTGGTTTCCCCCTTAATTTTTAAAGACACTGTTTTTCCCCCCTTATTTCTTAAAGACACTGTTAAAGTTCTATAAAGATTGGCATTTAGTAAGAGGGAAAAAGATTGAAAAGGATTTCCCTTCTGGAAGCTGACTTTTGGGAGAGTTTGATATATATAGAAAGAGGATATAGATAAGCCACTAGTAGAAAAAGATTGATTAATGGTACTAAAAAAATAAGAGCAGTTGGTAGTGAGAAGAATGTTCAAAAGCCAGAAAGGTATTCTGCTGTAGGCTAAAGTAGTTGTCTTCCACCGGTGTCTCGGGCGAAGAATTTTGCTGCTAAAGATGATCCTAGCATAGACAAAAACGAGTCTTGTGGTGGAGCATCTGTATTTCTTTTTCAGTCTGGTGGGATGGGAGCAGTTCTTGCCATTGCTCTCCTGTTCTTTTACTTGCTGTTGCTTCCTGATCCTACCTTCTCTCTTCCATTATGCACTAATTCAAGTAGGTTTTAAACTTGTAAGGCAGATACTGTCCTATTTCAGTTTGTTGAGTACTTCAGTGGCCTTTTGTTGGATCATATACTCGAAATTGATCTTCGTTCTATTTTCTTTTTTAATTTATTGATGTAGGGGCACCTTTTACCTTGAACACCACTCTGAATTTTTGCTCCTACAATGGAAGCACCTGCTGCAATTCCACAGAAGATACACAATTGCAGAAGCAATTTCAAGGGATGAACATCTCCAATCCTGGCTGTGCTTCTCTCTTGAAATCTATCCTTTGCGCTGTAAGACTTTCTTTTTTTCTTTCCTCTATTTCCAAGTAACGATCACCAATAACCCATACTGAATTTAAAATTGACCCAGGTTGAGTGCTTGATGGCAGTGGGTATGAGTAATAGTTTAATTAAAAGGTAGATGTGTTGTGGTGGATCATAACTCCTATCTTGTGTCCTTTTAGTTTTCATTCTTTTTCCTTTAATATATTATTCTCTTTCTGTTTGCATATAATGTCTACAGCTGTATTTCAAGTGAATAGCAAAATATAAGCATCAAATTGAAGAGCTAGTGCATGTTAATTGAAAACATCTTGTGTTTGTGTCTGCAATTGTTTGCTGGACCTTTCGTGAAATCAAGATCAATCCGGCCAGACCTAGATCATAAATTCTAGCAATGTCAATGCCAATGTTTTCTCGGGTTAAAAATAATCACCAAAAATTTATTTGCACTATTGATCTACTTCATCATAATACGGTCTAGGACTTAAGAAGCATGATATTCCAAGTCCCAAGTGCAGTGCAGTGGCCTTCATGTGGTGCTAAGACTTGCTGATACTTCTGGATGTGCATTGAAGACTTTCTTCACATTCATATTCTTCCTACAGATGTCTACTAAGGAAACATTACTTTACCAGAAATTTATTTTGAACTATTAATCCCTATTTAGTTGCTTGTTGATTATTTTTCTTTTATGTAGAACGGTTAAACAATAGTTTGCTCTGTGCTTTCTATCCTAGCTTTTGCTAGAAATATTAATGTTTAATGTGTCTTCCATGCTCTATCTGTGTCCATGTTTCCTACACTAACTACTGACCTGTTAGATTGATAAATGCTGTATGGTGTACAAGTGCTAATCTTGTTTAAATCTTTGCAAAAGCCGAAGCAGCTTATATGCTTTTAGAACAAATGAGCATGTAAAGAACGCCAAATGATATCTCAAGAATCAAATCACTTTGCAAGAGTTTTTAGACTGTTGATGTCTTTGTTTTCATGGTTTACAGAGATGTGATCCATTCTCAGGAGAGTTGTTTATAATCAATTCTGTTCAGCGACCTGTTCCTGTTCTTTGTAATTCCACTGCTTCAGCGAATTCATCCCAGTCTGGTCAAACAGTGAATGACTTCTGCTCTAAAGTGTGGGATACATGTGAAAATGTATCTATATCAAACTCACCTTTCGCACCTTCACTAAAAGGCCAAGCTGGCTTGCCTGTCAATTCCAGCATCACTACATTGACTGATCTATGGCAGTCAAAAACTGATTTCTGCAAGGCATTCGGTGGAGAATCATCAGATGGATCAGTATGTTATAATGGTGAACCTGTTACACTCAATGACACTGAAACACCTAATCCCCCGCATGGTTTATGCCTTGAGAAAATTGGAAATGGATCTTACCTCAATATGGTTGCTCATCCTGATGGTTCTAACCGTGCATTCTTCTCTAGCCAACCAGGTAAGATTTGGTTGGCAACTATTCCAGAGGAAGGATCTGGAGGAACACTGGAAATTGATGAGTCTAGTCCTTTTATTGATCTAACAGATGAAGTTTACTTTAGTAGTGCATTTGGGATGATGGGAATGGCATTTCATCCAAATTTTGCACAAAATGGTCGGTTTTTTGCTTCATTTAATTGTGATAAGGTTAGGTGGCCAGGATGCGTTGGAAGATGTTCATGTAATTCAGATGTGAACTGTGATCCTTCAAAGTTACCTCCCGATAATGGTGCACAGCCATGCCAATATCATACTGTTATTGCAGAGTATTCTGCAAATGGTACAGCAGATGGAGGTTCCTTGGTACAAATCTCTGTTCAAATAGAATTTTGTACTGTTAGTTTAATTCAATGATCCCAATTGACTTCTGATATTTTTCAGGCAACAACTGCCAAACCATTTGAAGTTAGACGGATATTTACAATGGGCCTTCCATTCACATCTCATCATGGAGGACAGATTCTCTTTGGACCTACAGATGGGTACTTATACTTCATGATGGGAGATGGGGGTGGACCAGGTGATTCAGGTGATCCTTACAATTTTTGCCAAAACAAGAAATCTTTGCTTGGAAAGATCATGCGACTTGATGTTGATAATATACCAAGTAAGTATGAGCACATACTTGTTTCCACAATCTGTTTGGTGTGTGTTATTAATCTGCTGAATTGCAGCTCCTATTATTTTCCCCTCATAATTACCATTTCCGTAGGTGCAGAAGAAATTAGTACGCTTGGTCGTTGGGGAAACTATTCTACCCCTAAAGATAATCCGTTTAGTGAAGACAAGGATTTGCTGCCAGAAATATGGGCTTTAGGCTTAAGAAATCCTTGGCGCTGCAGCTTTGATTCAGAAAGGCCATCCTACTTCATGTGTGCAGATGTTGGGCAGGTTTGTGACGTGTTACTCTTCCCACGATCTTTGACTTGTAATTCATGTTTATCTCTGGTGCTATTTGTATTGAATCCTTATTCTCACATTGTAAATTTCACAATACATGGGAGTTAATGTAGTCCCCTGAACATTAGGGAAGTAGAAGGACCTCTCAAGTATGACAATGAACACCTTTGTTTTATATTCTGGTGTAATGGTTATGCTTATGTTATTTATTGTACTACTACTTTGAGTTACTGGGGTCGGGGAATCATATTCTGTCCAATTAGTTTCTGAACTTAGAAATGTGCATCACTTTTTCCTGCAGGATGTATATGAAGAGGTGGACATCATTACAAAGGGGGGAAACTATGGATGGCGAGTTTATGAGGGCCCTTATCGCTATAACCCTAAGTCCTCGCCTGGTGGAAATACACCTCCAAACTCCATAAGCCCAATTTTCCCTGTTATGGGATATAACCACTCTGAAGTAAACAAGAACGAAGGATCAGCATCAATCACGGGTGGCTACTTCTATCGCTCAAAGACTGATCCATGCATGTATGGAAGGTAAGCTAGCTATATACATTTTCCCTGATGTTTCCAGATCAGAGTAACTGGTTCTGATATGCAGAAATGACTAGTTTAGTGGCACATTCAAGAAGACTTCCAATAATCAATCAATGTGCTTATAAATTCTAACCTGCAAAGACTTCCCTTCCTTTCACAATGTTATGTATACCTTGCTAATATGTGCTTGCTGTATTATATATTCAGGTACTTGTATGCAGATTTGTACGCTAGTGGATTGTGGGCAGGCACTGAAACACCTGAAGGTAGCGGTAACTTTACCAGCAACAGAATTCCTTTCAGCTGTGCAAAGGACTCTCCCGTCCAATGCACATCTGTGGCAGGAAGTAGTCTTCCGTCTTTGGGTTACATTTTCTCATTTGGGGAGGATAACCGCAGGGATGTTTTTCTCCTAGCCAGCAGCGGTGTTTATAGAGTTGTTCGTCCAAGTCGCTGCAATTACACTTGCTCAAAAGAGAATGAGACAGCTGTTGGAAGCCCAAGTCCTACTACTTCACCCCCTTCACACGCAGGCCAGTTACATTGTCCATATAGCACGATTCTGGTCCTTTTCTCTTCTCTACTGCTGCTTCTATTAGGTGTCATCTAGCATGCTGCAGCAGCAGCTTTGTATAATAGACTTTTCTCTTGTTGTTCTGTGCATTATTTGTTGTTTTTGAGTGACTATTAAGGAAATATCATTTATTCGTTTAAGAGAAGTATGATCATTCATCAGTTGCTAACTGATGCAATTGAGCATCTTTAAGAGCTTGTTTACTTTCCATCCTTTCTTGAAATAGAGAGTGGAACCTCTCTAACAGTTTTTCTTTTTCTTTTTTTGAAACTGAAGTTCTTAACAGTTAAAAACTCACTTGTGAGCCTAAAATGAAAATGTTTCCTTTTTCATCTTTGCAAGTAAATCTTAAATGAAATATACAGTATTACTAATAAAAATTAAATTATGACTGACTTAGGAAGTTTGTTGAAACATGTATAACTTTTTTAATCTTGCATCATCTGAAAGAAAAATTCAGTGACTTAAAGAATAATTCATACATTCTTTTAGGAAAAATTCATATATTTAATTAATTTGAATCGGAGTTCAATATTATCACTTAATGACCCAAATTTGAACTAAGCTTATTTGGTATCATAAACAAGCTGTTAACGGCTAGTAGATTCAATAATTTTCAAAAAGAATCAAATTCAAATTACATTACAAAAATTCTATTATAGAAGTTGGAATGATACTAAGTATGTACTGAATTAAAGCAAACCAAATTTATACTAATTAAAATTGAAATTGACTTTTAATTACAACCTAAACCAACCTTAGAAATATATATTAGATTTCAGATAAATTATAGTACCATCTTTTCAATACCTTTATAGCAATAAACCACTCTAAAATTCATTTAGATTTCATTATCTTTTGGAAAGAATGTAAGTAATTACAATTTAAAAGAGAAAAGAAAATCTATCTTTGGGTTCCCGGACTTGGTTCTTTTACTTCAGAACTTGGGCTAAACTGGCCGTCCAAAAGAATTGCTGGACTAATGATTGAAAGATTGCGCCTAATGGGCCTACCAACTTAATAGTAGCAAGCATTATTTATTTATTTCTTTTTTACATTCTACTTCTTTTAATTATTTTTCCAAAAGTATAAAACCCAATTACTCCAACCTCTAAATCACAACATATTTAATATAAGCAGTATTTTGGATTTTGATTAAAATAAAAATTTACAAAAGAAAATCTTTCCTTTTTATTGCATGAAAGTTCCTTTGGAGGAAATAACTCTTTTTTTTTTTTTTTGTCAAAAAGTAAAAAAAATACTTTTGGAATTATAATTGATGGCTCCACTTTATGAGTGGATACCAAATTTTATTTTGTTAATTTAAATAAATTAATAAATAAATACTACCTTATTACACTAAATTTCAACTCACTAATTTTTTGTTTTTTTAAAAAAAAAAAAAATCATAAAATAAAATTAAGACCAATAAGTTGGGTAGACATTTGTATTAATGAACGTTGGTTGTTACAATTGAATTGACCTTACTATAAAAGAGCTTATCACAAACACACAACACTAACACTTAAGAAACACAAATCCCAAACCAAAGATTAATTTCCAAATCAAAACTCTAACAGCATTTAGCTTCCACATTCAACCAATAGGAAAAACCAAAAATTTAATTTGACCTAAGCAGTTTAAAAGTTAAAAAAAATAAAATCTAACACTTAACCCAAATTCCCAGGCATTCTTCCTTTCTCTACCCTCTTTCTCTCCTATTTTCCTTTCAACCAAACAGAAACCTAGATTTTATTTTATTTTGTTAGAATAAAAGTTTAATCTTTCTGTTCTAATTAAATTTCTTATGTGAAAAATAAAAATACAAAAAAGAAAAGAATAATGGTTTGGACTTTTGGTCATCTATCTTCTTCTTCTTCTTCTTCTTGTTATTTCTCTTTTATTTCTTAATGATCCTCTACATGTAATCCTACATTAACTTACCCTGAACCCCTCTCGATCTCTCTCTCTCTCTCCAGCCATGTCCCGTGAGCAACAGCAGCCTTCTTCTCCGATCCCTCAAAACGACACCGTTACTGTTTCTAACGGCGTTTCTACTCCTACCAACGAAGCACCAGCACCGGTACCGACGCCTACTAACAGAAGTAATCGACCGTCACGCGCGTGTACTCTACGTGCAGCGGAGAGGCTTCAAGCAGCTCAACAAGCAGCAGCGATCGAACGGAAGCAAAAACCTAATAGAAAAGACCAGCAGCAGCGGCTCGACGAGTCGCCACAGCAAAAGGAGCAATGCAGTGCTAATAGTAAGATAATTACGCCGCTTGTGGGAGCCCCTGAGCCGGCGCAATTGCCGAGGTGGAGCCTTCGCTCTATGTGGGAATTAGCTTCCGTACTCAATTTCTTGCATGTGAGCTTTTTGTAGTTTTTGTTTTTGTTATTGAAGTTTTAAACTTTTGTTTAAAATAGTTATATGCGTTTTTAGGGTTTACGTGTTTTTCTTTAAATGTTGTTGTAGGTATTTAGGCCTTTATTGAATATACAGATTGAGTTTTCAGCTGAGGAGTTTGAGACTGCTTTGATTACACCTAATGATACTTTGGGAGATATACATATGCCTCTTTTAAAGGTTTGTCTGTTTTTTTTCTTCTTTTCATATTTATTAAAATTCGTCTCTTTACTTAATCTCAACATTCATTTCCATGGTTTTCATTTATTTTAGTTTGCATTAAGGCAATGTGCGCTTGTGAGAAGCTTAATTCAACTAAAATCAATATGTATTTACTCTTTTAAGTAAGTTGGTATCCAAAGTGTTTTACTTTATCTGATTGCATATCAGAACCTCAGAAACTGCTCTTCCAGTTTATGAACAATGGTGGTTTGCGATTTCTCTTTTTTAGCTTTTGAAAGCACAATCCTTTTTTTTTTTCTATAGGGATTGTGTTTGTGATTACTGGAGAGTAAAGAAAGAACTTGTTGGTGGTGCAATGCTGGAGATATGCAAAGTTTTTAAGGGTAGATACTATGATGATGCCCTTTTTCTTTTCCTAATTTCCTAGTGTTGCTAGAGTTACTGGATGCATTGTATTTAGACAACCTTTATCTTATATGAAAATTTGGTCTAGTGCCTGCTTTGGCTGGTAGCAGCTAGAGTCATGGTAGGGGAAATAGATAATAAGTTATATTTATTTCGCATCTCAAATTAGGTTTCAATGAGCCATCATATTTTGTTTTCAAATCATGAAATTTATGGTTTAGTTGAGATTATACCTCTGAGTTGTTCAGGCATTGGCATGTTCATAGCATAGGGAGAGAATGGAGGATGTAGACTCTCATTATCATGTTCTTTGGACCACCTATGATTGTTATGCATCAGTGCATAAACTGTTACATCTTGTTGCTAATCTTTTTCTCAAATGTTGTTTATTCCTAAACCAATGTAGAATAATACGCAGCAGAAAGTAATTGCTTGATTTGGTTTGTGCACTGACTTGAGATGGTTTGCTCTGGAAAAAGATTAAGATGCGTGGCCATGTGATTTCTGAATTTGGTTATATGCTTGCCACTGCCTTCATTCCTTTCTTGGAAATCCTTCTTCGTGAAGTCAGGAGGGAATTCTTTGTGGCTTTAAAAGTCTACAATATTGTTTTGAGTTTATGCTTGAGAATTTCTTGAGGACATTCTAACATCTGGTATTGAAGTGTGTTTCTTCATTTCACTTTAGCAAGCTCAACACTCACTTATTTACTAATTTATTGGAAAATTTACAAGCTGAAAATAATCATCAAGACCTAATGTTGCTATAATTGGTCTTTGTGTACTTAATCCTCGTCTCTCCCCTCCTACTCCCTTTAGAGGTCCAAGAAAGATTTGCATTATTTCATAATAATTGATAATTTGAGAATAGTAATAGGGTGGCCATACCGTTGCAATTTTTTCCCGAGCTAGCTTTCTATGTTGTTATTGACTCAAGTTTTAATCATGTATATCGCTCCTATATAAGTCATTGAATAATGAAATAGGTACAATCTTGTCTTAAGGTGATAAAATTTGTTTAACATATGTGAAATATAGAATTGTTACTTGCGAAATAGCACATTGTCAAATTATGCATCAGGCTTACAAAATTTGATTGGCTATAATTTGGCTGGATTAAACAAATGCAAAGTTTCTTGTCAATTCTATTGTTTCCCTCCTTTCTCCCCTCGTGTCCTTGTCCTCCTTGTTATCATTAGGTTTTGATTGTTTTCGCGTGAAAAATCGCTGCTAACAAATTAAATTACTCCCTCCGTGCCCAAAAGATAGTCCGTTTTCAATTTACCCGTGGATTAAGAAATGTAGGTTTTTTAGTTAATTTTATTAATTTTTATCACTATTTCACTAAAATTCCTTATCAATTTCTCTATGAAAGCTACATTTCAAAGTATAAAATATGAAAATATTAAATGCATGTGATAATATTTATGTTAATTGATGAAAGGTATTTTTGACAATTACTTATTAAACTAACAATTAAAAAGAAAAATGGACTATAATTTGTGACGAACCAAAAAGGAAAAGAGGACTAACTTTTTGGGACGGAGGAATTATGTTTTTGACATTGTAATTAGTTGCAACCTTCACATTCATATTTTTTGTGCTTGATAATTACTACCTTGTGCTACTGCAACTACCATATTTATTTCTTTTAATGCATCCTTGTCACAGGCAATCCCCCCAATTACCCGGATGGCCCTTACACGGGATACTTGGATTACTGTTTTGTGCAGAAAATTAAGAGACTGGTGGCACTGGGTAACTTGATCATTATATTGAGGCTTGTATGTGGCAATTTTTGTCACAGCTCACTGCTAAGATGGGTTTGGCATTATTTTGCAGGTTGCAGATGGGGAACTTCCCATAGTTGCTTCACATGGGTGAGTATTTTTGTAACTTAGTGCACTCTTAATAGTGAATTTCAAATGTCCTTGATGCATCATTTAATTTTAACCGTTCAGGGCTGAGGTTGAAGTATATAAAACTCTTGATCCTGGGATCCGTGTGGTGATATTGAAAGCGTTATGTGACATTCGTGTTGAGGTATCATTTTCTGGATGTTCTATGGTACTTGATCTGAATTTAATTTTTGCAGTTTTCATTACTGTTACAATTCCTTTTTTTTTTTTTCTTTCCTTTTTCTTTTACTTCTTTAGACTTAAGTGCCTGTTGAAATCTTATATGAAAGCTTGAATGGGCATGATATTATGATTCATGGATTGGGCAGACACGAAATTCAGAATATGGTTGGATATATTTGCATGGACAAGTTAACCTAAGCCCAAGTCCAAACCAATTGGGCAGATGAATCTCCTTTTAAGCTTTGATTCTATAACATTTTTCTTTGTTGATTAATCTAGGGTTTTGGCTTGGGCTGCATGTCTAATCTTGTTGTTCGATTAATTTAAGTTGAATAGGTTTTGATTGGTGCATTCCTGATTGTCGACTCATATTGGCAGAGAACTGTGCCCTTCCTTAGCTGTTTGTTGTCTGTCAGCTTTCTTGTCTTGTTATAACATGCAGAGTTTCTTTTTTGGTATATGCAGCATATGTTAGCAATTATTTCTGATTTCATTCTTCTAAAATGTAGTAATGCTGCATTCTTTTGTTTCTAAATGCCTTTAAACGATTTCAATTAAAATTGTCTCTTTTGCTCTAATTCACATGTATTGTGTAATCCATTCTGTTGGTTTAGCCGATATCCTGAACATATCATGTGAATCCACCGTTTCAAGAAATAATACAAATGTAATATATCATTCCGAGTCTATGGAGCAACTTCAATAACTTAATTTATTTATTTATCTATTTTAATACCTCGTTTTATTGTTATATTAGCAAAGGAATTGAATCTGACTGATATTTTCAGCAAGAAGATATCCGGAATTATATTGACAATTCCGTTAAACATGGCATTCAACTTTCGGTATTTCGTAAAGAACGTGTGGGGGGTGATTCACAAGGAATTAATTACTGGTAATGTTGATAAGCTTCGCATGTAGCAATATATATAGATTAATGATTCTAGTGAGGCATGCAAGCTATATTCTAACTTGAACTCCAGATTTTTTTGTGTTAAGACTTTTGTTGTCTTGCAGTATACATTTATAATCTATGGTTTTGTTGGCTGTAGGTACGAAGATGACCCAATAATTGGTCATCGATTATACCGGGAAATAAGAAAAGTCGAGGTGAAGAAAGCAAAGGTAAAAGGTTCCCAGGTCCTTCTGAATGCATCATACCAGTGGGAAACAGTTGCGACCAATTTCGAAGAATTTCAAGATGTTTCTGTAAGTTACTCATATGACCTGTCTATGATTTTCAGTACTTGTTGATTATTTAATTTCAATGCGATGTTATACATAGTGTCAGATCTTTTTCCCCCTTTATATGTCTTCTGATGCACAATCAGAATTACTTGCTGATTTTGAAGCAATCATTTGTGCTCCATAAGTCTTGTGATTCTATATTGCCTAATGAATTTCTGTCTGCATGAGGATTTAGTTGGTGCTCTGATTATATCCATTATTTCACTGAAAGAGGGCATGCTGTTGTTTTGTTCTTAGATGGCAATTTGCTAGTCTTTTTGTCTGTCATCTTAATTTTCTTTACTGGAACTAATATAGAAAGAGAGAAATAATTTTTTGGATGTTAAGAATGGTGGTGATCTAAGAGATTATGACACATACTTATCCAATCACATAGGACTTTTTTTCGTATCAGGTTTATATAAGTCCGGGATTTTGAAATGTATGCCTAGTATTTTTTGGTGGCATTTGGTAAAATTGAAAATTGAGTGCTGAAATTTTTAACATTTTGTAGTATTAATACTGAAATTTTTTAAGTAATGAAACTAATCAATATGTTGGTAATTTTAATTACTAGAAATCATTAAAATCCTTACCTCTGTAATATTATTTTTAAGATTTAACCGATTATTTAAACAGATAAAAAAATTTAGAAACAACAATTATACAATGAAAAATAATTTTTCCTATAAATATATCAATACAGAGCATAAACATCAATAATAACTAAGGGCATAAAAGTCAAATAATTTCTTTTAGTTTGTTAGTGATAATTTAACAATGTATTATGGGCACATAAGTCAAGCCAGTAAAAAATATTGAAAAACCAAAGTTCTAAATGGAAATTTTAAGTTAGCTGTTCTGATTTACCATTTGACTTAATTGGAACTTTTACATTGGGCCTGTATTACTTGCTGAAAAAGTCTAATTTTAAGTGATAAGTTGGGTTGTCAAACACTCATTTGTCCATTCTTTTCCTTTGTCCTGGAGTAAATAGTTCTTACGTAGAAGATCAATTTGAGATAAACTTCCTTGCATGCATTGTGGCGACTGCATGTTGAGTGTTGTTGCCAATCAAAAGTCAGAAGAAAATAGTTTGAGAAATGAAAAAGGTGGTACATGAATGGAAGATTACTTGCATATATTTACCTGCACATGATAAGTGAGAAACTGAGAATAGACATCCTCAATATGTACAAGATTGCAGCAGATTAATTGTCAGTACTTTCAGTAGCAAGCTGAATTTGCAGACTCATATCAAGATATCTGGGGTAATACCTTGATTGATTGCTGATTGGAGATGAAGTTGTCATTACTAACATCTGAGCTTTCATCTTTTAAGATCTAGATTATCTTTATGCCAGATTTTTGTCTGGTCCATTTCTTTTGTTTGAAATAGATTTTGGGCTTTAGTGCGTGCTGGTCTTTTCTTTCAATGTTATATGATTAGATGCTTCTGCCAACAGTTACTCGTGCAAACACAAATATTAATCATTTATATATTCTTTGTATGCATAAACCAATATTCGGAAAGGATACAAGGACATCCTTTGGTGTTAGTTGGTGTAAACTGTTTAGGTTTCTTCTCGGAGTGCAAGACCATTATGGTTGACAAATTCTATAGCACTTGGAAAAAATATTACTTGTGCAATTGTTGTTAGTGCAATCTTTCCTGCCTGGCCATGAAAAAGACGTACGTCCTTGTATGGCTGTTTCATGGTATTAGATGTAGAAGATTTCCAGTTCTATTGCTGCTGGCCTGATATTTGAAAATTTCTCAACTGCTTACTGCACTTTCTCATCTGGCCTTGCCATCTACTGCTGCAGGAGAAGCTTTTTGCAAGTAAAAATAGAACAGAGGCGTCATTAGGGAAGAAGTTAAAAAATGACATGCTTTCTGAGATTGAGAAGGTTCATAAGGTATTAATAACTACTCAGACTTGATATTGTTAGCTAAAAAAGGGAAAGTAGTTTCATTCTTGACTCAAGGGCTCTTTTCTTGATTGTATCTAATGTCAACTTACACTTTCCTGTAACAAAGTCATTTTATTTGCTTGTCCCTTGCATGCTCAGAGGAAAGAAAGGTTGCTGAAGAAACAACACAGACAAGCTCTACTTCTTGATAACTTCTTGAGTGTGGATGGGCTTGGACCAGGACGATCCCTCCGTGACAGAAAACCGGTTACTTATACATTTGGTAAGATAAATAACAATTATTAAACACAGAAACAAAAGTCAGGTTTCAGATTCCCGACAGTGTTATGACTATTGCATGGCAAGGAAATATTTCTACTGCAATAATACTAGTATACTGATGGATACTGAAAATCTGATCATAGATGTTGACTATTTTTGCAGATGATTATGACCGTTCAATCAATGAGGCTATTAAAATAACCAAGTATGAATTACATTAAATATGTCCTATATATTAATTTGATATCTTCTGTACTATGTTTCTTTTTCTTTTTTTCTTTTTTCTCCTGGAAAGAATTATGTTGTCCATTCTGAACAATCTCAGTGATAATACATATCAATTCATCCTCAATTCTCTTATATTTTGATAGGCGGAAACCACCATCCCCAGAGCCTATTCACAGAAGAGAAGGTGTTTTCAAACCTGAAGCTTCAGAAAATGGTAAATGGAGTGGTCCTTCAGATGTCTCTCATGGCACTTTCAATTTGACTCCTCCCGATTCCCCTGGTTATGATGACATGGAGGAAGAGCATAAAACTGAACAATTGGACCGAAGGTAGGATAATTTTCAATCTTATGGGGCCTTTTGAATTGAATCTTAAGTAGTCTATCAGTGGTGTGAAGCGGCTTTGCCCCTTTTCAGTTGCCCTGAACTTGCACATGAGCTCATCATTGTATAATTACTTGCAGTAATCGGCGAAGACAGAGGCCTCAACGGTATTCAGCAAAAGAGTTTGTCGAAGCAGTTTCAGATAATGAAGCAGACTTTGACAGTGACGATGATATAGTTGGAGAAGCTGTATATGATGAGGAGTACTTGAGGAAACGCAAACAGAGGAGGAAGTTCTCTAGCAGCTCTGAAGGGGATGAGGAGTATCGCTGGGATGATGAAAATGGTGAAGATGAGGAGGAAGAAGAGGAAGAAGAAGAAGATTCCTTGAGTATCAGTGAGGATAGTGATGAGCCCCAAAAATTTAAGAAATTGCCAGGTCGTACACGGAGGGAAACTAAATTAAGGTCTGTTCATGAGCTCCAATCGGGTTTGAGACGCAGTAAAAGGGCCACACGGAACCGTATCAATTACCGGCAATATGAGCTGTCAGAATCCGAAGGAGAGTCTATGAAACCTGCAAAGTCTAACGCATCAGATGAGAATACAGATGCTAGTGAGAACGCAGAGTATTCAGCTGGAAGTCAAGATTCTGATGACAACGATGATGAAGAACAAGATATGAAAGTTGATCGGCCTGTTGAAGATTACAATGGGGCTACAGAGAAAGTGCAAAGTCAGCCACCGGAGAAGTCAAATAGCCCTGGCCAAGATGAAGTTGAAGGTGTAAGGAAAAGGCGCTTCCTTGATCTAAATGAACTAGCTCCCGGATCTAGTTTTGATGATGGTCCAAACACAGTATTGAAAGATGAAGACAGAGACGATTTTTAAAACGAGGTTTCTCGTTTTCTGTCAGGGAAAGCTCAATGTACGATAGTAACAAGAGAAAAAAAAGTTATAAATTTTGTGATAAGCCTGTGGAGGAAATTACGGTCAGAGTTCTTCCATGGCATAAGTTAAGCAACTGCCTGATGCAATTCATTCGAAATTTGCAACAGGCAGCAACTTGATGCCGAGAGTCATGTAGAGTAGGTAGTCATTTTTTAGTATGTCTACATTCATAGAAAACCTACAACGGGTGAATGAGAATTCGTTCGGAGTTCTTTATCTTATCCAATTAATGTACAATAACCATAACTGATATTGTAACTGAAAGATTTGGCTTTTAGATCTTCGAGCCTTGTATTTTGGTAGTTCACGACAAAGATATCCCTCTTCACCATTTGGGTTGGTTCTCTGTTTCTGTTGATAAAATTATTAGGCGAGAATCTTTTTCTGTAATGGATTATCCTCCCACAAACGGTAACTGATGTTTCATTTATCAGTTCAGCATTCTTCTGACATTGTAATTTCCACCATCTTGGTATTGTAATGCTCACTTTTTCATGCAACCTGTGCATTCTTGTTGTGCTGATGATCAATGGATGAGTTCGAATGTGCTGTTCTATTTTCTAATTTCTAAAAATGCTGGAATAGCCTTTAAATTATGAGCTCTAAAAACGACTTGCAGCAGCCGCAACCAACAAACGTATTTTTGAAACTTCTACATATTAATAATCACTTTAATCTTGTAGGAAAAATCATGTTGGCAGAATATCTAATACAAGAATCTAGTGGAAGTGCTTTGTTCAAAAAGGTTTTTCTGCTTCTCCATTTTCTCGCTGCCGAACACCACCTAACTTGACAGGGTATTCTGCCTCTTCCTTTTCTGCTTCTCTTCTAGTCTCAGCTTTCTCAATAGCTGCTTCTTCCTGCTCCGTTTTCAGAGCTTCTGCTTCTTTAACTTCCTCGAGCGCTTGAATCAAATTTGAAAGGCACTTCTCTGCGTTATCTAATGGGGACTTTGGCATAAGGTTCTCTGCAACATCAGCAGGTGTGATCTTAGTCTCCTTCATTAGCCCTTGAATTATGTTGAACATGGGGTGCTTTTCGAGCTGCAAGTAATTCCTTGCAAGAACCTTGAATGCCTCAAAACTGCAATAGGAAAGCTCAATGTGCTTATCCATCCTACCCCTTCTTATCAGAGCAGGATCAAGCTTCTCCACGTAATTTGTGGTAAAGACAATTAGTCTTTCACCCCCACAAGCTGACCATAACCCATCAATGAAATTCAACAGCCCTGAAAGTGTTACCTTGCTGCTCGCCTCCTCTTTAAGTTCTTTCCGAGGAAGTTCCTTCTCCAGCTTATCTTTCTCATCATCCAAGCATTTCTCTGATTTCTTCTTTCTCTGACCTGTAAGATCAAGTGAACAATCTATATCCTCAATTACTATGATCGATTTACTAGTCGTTTCGATCAAAAGCTTTCTTAACTCGGTATTATCCTTCACTGCAGTAAGCTCCAAATCATAAACATCGTAATTCAACAAGTTAGCCATTGCAGCGATCATGGTAGACTTTCCAGTTCCTGGTGGACCATATAGAAGGTACCCTCTTTTCCATGCTTTTCCGATTCTTGCATAGAAATCTTTGCTCTTACTAAAAGTAAGAAGATCTTCAATAATCTCCTGCTTCTTCTCTGGCTCCAAGGCCATTGTTTCAAAAGTAGCAGGATGCTCAAAGACTATATGGCTCCACATAGTCTGCTTATAGCTTGGCCACTTGTAACCAGGACTGTTAGTGTAAAGCTTCCTCTGTCTGTTCCTGACCCTAATCTCCTTCCCTTCTCTCACCACATGCTGCAAGTAAGCCTCGGTTATCAACTCCCTATCTTTCTTGTGAAAGGTGAGCTTGTAGTACCTCCTTTCTTGCTGAGGGTACATGGATTGAGTTGGTGAGACCACCTTGCTTGACACCCACCAAACTTTAACACCTCGAAATTCATCGGTGACCCTCTCATATTCATCCATGCTGAGTACTAAGTTACTGCTATCTTTGCCCATCTCAGCTTTGAGTCTTTTAGCAGACTTTGATGAGTTGAGACTGAGGTAAGCCTCAACAGCAGCATAAGCTTCACTTCTCTTGAGACGATCGCCTGTGTACTCATGGATGGATATCTTAATGTAAGGATAGAAGAAAGTCATGATTCCTTGAGTATATTTTTCAAAGTAACGACGAACCTCATATGGGCAGTATTGGCGAAAGATAGCCCAAATAAACATGAAACTTGCAATCGTTGAGCCCATTGTTGCCCACATCTCAGTCATTGTTTGTGGTGCTAATATCATCCTGATCAGTTTCTTTTGGCTTTCTGGGGTGTAGGCTAAAAACGCAAAATGCAATGAGAGTATGATGAGCAATTTCTTGGGTTCCTGATATGCTCTTCTTATTTTCCTATAGGCTAATGCAAGGATCTTGATGGGTTTACACTCTGCATTACATGATATAAGAAAAAAGAAAAAGTGAGAGGAAGAAGAGAAAGACAGTAGATGAAGTATAAGTAAGAAAAATAACTAGTATTTGGCAGAGACAAATGTATTTAACAATTCTTTCTCAAGGATGCATATCAATGGATACTTTATAGTGTCATTTTCTGAGTGATTAGTGGGATTATTTGGATAGTGGTCCTTAAAAGGTAACAAATACAGGCAAAGCAAGAGTCAAAGAACTGACTAAGCCTACAGTAATGCACAAAGAAAAAAAAAAAACCTGACTCTGAAACAGAGGCATCATCATTACTTATTGGTTCCTGACTGTATAGTCCAACAGGCCATAATAGCCATAACAGTACTCTCTCCCTCCAAATACTACTAACCAATGACCATTAAAATATATACATTATTGGACACGTGTCTTGCAGACAAGGTAGAAAAATCAAGTTAGTGGGTCATATAAAAAGGAGGTCCATAGCTTGTGAGAATCTTGGGGGAGATGTGGTGGTGGTGTTGAATTTTCAAAGAAAGTGGATAAATTTTGGATAAAACTGATACGGGGTCCTTCCCTATCCCCTTCCCGTCTATGCTTCTTTATTTAGTACTAGGAAATCCATTCAGTAATGTGCACAAAGAGGTTGTTTATTTACTCTTTGATAGATGCACTCTCAATACTTGTTATCTTTGTCCTTTGATATATTTTAACCCAATAAAGCATATGCTCTTCACAATTTCTAAGAACATAATTTCAATGATATAATATTTTTGTTAGATGAATTGAAGTAAAATCTTATTCTCCACATCTTGCAATGGGTAGGGAAACAATTGATTTTGTATTGTATTAGACCTCTTAACATGTACTAGTCATATTTTCTTTTTATTTTATATTTAGTCAATTTTTTATATGTAATCTGTCAATTCTTAATAATCGTAACTTAATTAAGAATTGAAAAAATAAATTAAGAAAATTCTAATTATTTTGTTGATATATGATTAATTCTCACATTTACACTAGATAAATTTTTATTTTTATTAAAATAATTACTACCCTCATTATACAGTCCATGTTTAGTTCAGCTTATAAAAATGTATGATTAATTCTTAATATCTTCCATCACTTGTCAATATACACCAAATAATTGACTTTATAAGTTAATGCATGATAGCTAAATTTATATATAGAGCTAGCATTGATGGGGAGAGTCATAAGGGCATCTCATGTCATAACCCAAATGAGATTTGATAATAGCTTTCTTACTCTCATTCTTCATCGCCATTGCAATGGCAACAGCTCAATGAATCTTGGGAACACCATATTGTCCTTTCAGGAGGACTAAGGGTTGAAAAGAAGTTTTGATTTAGATACTTAATAATTAAATTTTATGTACAGAATGAATGATTTGCATATAATTCATTAGGCCAGTTGTTGTTTCATTGACAAAGGAATAGATTCTCATGCCCCCACCTATCCGATACTGACAAGTGTGCTACAATGGAAAGCTGTTATGCCACTATCCCCACAGCACACAAGATTTTAGGATTCATAAATAATTTCTAAAAGTATCGTTTTAGCTTCCAAATTATTACCAGAAGAAGATATTATAAGTTTTTTAGAATTATTATATATTCCAAGAGACCTAACTGCGTATCATTATTGAATCCATAAATTGTGTGTGTGCATGTTGTAGTTGTATATTTTGAACCACAAAATCCAACCTATTTCGTGATGCAGTGAATGAGTCCGGACAGAACACTTCATAGTTAACAGCAAGAATGCATAAACGAATCAAAATGACATATTTTGGTGAGATTCACGATTTATGAAAGGACCGAAAGAGGGACCAAACTTATCACAATAATAAGTGGCAGTGACAAAGGGACAGAAGAAAAACAATGCAGGTGGTAACCCTACAACACAAGGCATATATATATATGATTAGGTAAACGCCAGAAAAGCTTGCGTAGTACTAGAGGGTAAAGAGAGGGGGGGGGGGGGGGGAGCTAGGGTTTTGCACCAAATGGTGGGTTGTGGTGGCAGACAGAGCTAAGGAGGAGGAGGAGGAGATGGAGAAGAAGTAAGGGGTCAGCATCAAGAAATACGTGGCCACTGCAAATATTGAAGTAGGAAAGGTGATCTGACTTGGTCACTTTCATTAGTTAAATGAAGACAAAGAGTCGAGTCGTATCACTCACGTGGCGAAGTTTTTATGGGTTTTTTTTATAAAAAAAAAAAAGATAATTATAAAGCTTTAATATGCTCAAGTACATTCCAATTATTTCTCTTTTGGAAGGTTGCTTGTCACTTTCCAAAATGTATCATCCATTCGTCCATGCTTACCTTTTCCATTTCTTTGTTGTTTTCTTTTTCTCTATGTTCAACAATTTATCCATTTCTACAATGGAAAGCACCTTCCGAATCTGACGTTTCAAATCTTCTTCTTCATTTTCTTGATAATGGTACCTACCCAAGTCCGGTCTGGTTGCTTTCTCAACTCATAACCAAGCAAGACAGAGTGACCTTTCAAACTTCCATTTTCTTCTTGGGAATGTCGAATAGGATGTGTTTTGGATTTTATGATATATCTGATAAATGTCTTGGAGACACGTTATCCAATTAAATAGATTCATTTCAACCAAGGAAATTCATCCTTCAAAATGCATAAATTTGATCAGTAATGGAACACATCAGTGCAAAAGCACTGGCAGAGCTTTTAGTATGAGCAGTAGCCAAATTCACATGCCAAAAATATGTTACGTCTTGCAAATAAAATTAACCTAATAATGACCCTACCACTGAATTGAATTCCTGCCTGGCTTCCCACAAAAAGAGGCAATAAATATTATAAAATAAACAGGTAGTGGGATTTGCAAAGCCACTTTTGGTTGAATTTAACATTTATTGGTTTTGTATCCATACATAGGCATACAAAATTCGGCCATTCCTTTGAAAGCGCACACAGACATTTTGTTGCATCTTATCTTTATTTAAAAATGTATGTACACACAGACACTAAACTCAAAACGTCCTCGTCAAAAGGAGATGCTCTTAGTTAAACATGATAGATAATTTATAGTTGCAATTTAAATAATACTAATTAACCCACATAAGACCTCACTTGCATCTTGCCTAGTCCTTGGGTGGAAAAAGCATCATGGCACCTAGCAACATTTTACAGAACATGAACATAAAAATGCATTTGAACAAAGCTTAACATGAAAGAAATATATAAGTTCAAGAGCATAGCATACAACTTCAGTACATAAATTTTTGTTTGAACTCTTGACTCCGGCGAGCCACGAACCTCTAAAGGTGTCAAAAATATTTTATGAACAAGAAAGCAAAAGAACATGAACATATGAATCTAACTAAGCTATTTTTAAAGAATAATGCTTGCTGTTATCCTGTAAGATTAAAAATAACAGAAAGTCTATTCTATGTACAGAATGAAAAGAGGTACATAACTATACCTTCTTAAAACTTTCACGTCTGATGAAAGCCAACATCAAAAACAATCCTGTAACAAAAGTATAATATTCCCACAGCTAAGCATCTATCTGTGCACGCAAATTCTTGTTATCTAGCAGGTCTAATTCCGCGATAAAAGAGTTCTGTTATTCTTCCTTGGGAAACCAGCTCGGTTGGTGCCTTCAGCAACTTGAGTTGCAATAGAAATATATGCAGAAATAGAGCCTTATTATTTTCTATAAAAAGATGACTATCAGGACTAGAAGCTTCTCACCTTTGAGAGGTTTCTTATCATCTCTTAGTTGAGTTATAATGTAAATAACAGCTGCTGCCACTGATATTGGGCTCCTCCTGCCGGAGAAAGAGAGAATTAATTTTTCAAAATTGAAACCAAATATCCAATAACATTATTGATCCTTGAAAATGCATTGTAAAATATGATTCACATATAGTTAATTCCCAATATTTTAAAAAATTAGTTTTTCATAAGCGTGCTTCGCACTTGAACTCGTTCATCATATAAACTCATTAGAAATATCTCATAGTATATGTGTGTAATATTGACAAATATATTAATAATTAGTGTGAAATCATAGTAATAGAAAATTACTATAAAGAGAAAGTAATTGTTATTATCACTGTGTAGGAATTATTACAATTACTATGTATTTTATTTGTAAGGAGAGCATCTTAATAGGTTCGTATTTGCAGTACATTTATGACTCTTTTCCTTTTTCTTCTTTTTATGACTTTTCTCTTCTGTTTTCTTTGTTGTTGTTTTATTTCTCTCAGATAACTTAGGATTATAACTTTTTAGTAGCATATTAATTTTATAAAATTGCCGAGGTTTTCTTTATTTATATTTTAATTTAATTTAATTAATCTAATATTCAATTAATTATATTAACCCGATCTTAGTAACTAATTGTTCAAAGTTTAGTATAGCCTTTTAAGTAAATTTGCCTGCTCCACTCCCCAATCCATACTCTTATATATTATAGATATCTAGGACTCCAACAATGACCACTATTTTTTAGATATTCCCTTATCCACTTCATTAAGGTAAAGCAGTAATCAGAGGATGCTTCAATAACTCATGATCCAAATAAATGAAAAGATTTATTCAGACAATGAAGAAAGTGACAATGATGAAAGAACTGCAATCTTTATATTATAAGAGGAAAAGAAACTGAGAAAGAGAACCAAGCAGTCTAGTGCGGGACCTTGTGATCAAGAAAACTACTTAAGAGAAAAGAAAAGTACAAATATGACCCATAGGAAATGCTTTTACTACCATTAGCAAAGTTTTACACATGTAATGATCCTTTGATACATACATCAACAATCATGCGACCTCTTATTATACTTGAGCACGAACAAGTCAAGACATGTGGTGCCAAGCAAAAGAAAATGGCAGCGCACTTACTAAGTTTGCTTAGCAGAACTATTGTGCACATCATCAATGAACCAAGCCATGTGAAGGCCTGCTAGCAAGGTCTTCATATTAACTTAAGCTCTAATTTAAGTTTCTTATTTTCTTCTAGAGACAACAGTACAAAACTTAAATGAAAAGGAAACAAAATTAGACTTCAACTGCTACAAGCAAGCTAGATCTAACCTTATATCAAACTCTTCAGATTTCTGGACAGCCTTAACTGCTTAATTGGTCAATCCAAGGTTGGAACAAACTCGTCTCTACAAGAAAAATTGAAGATTTTCATTTAATAGAGTATAAGAACAAGCAAGTGGTACGAAAATGAAGATAAAGAAGAAAACTCACTAGATAGTCTGCAGCATGAATGGTTCCTGCTTCCACATGTCCCATCTCCACCTCTAGATGTTTCAAAATAAACACTTCAGCTCGACCAATTTCTTTCTTTGTGGCTCCATTAACAACAGAGCAAATTTCTAGAAACATGCAGAAAAAAGAAGGAATTACCATACAAGACAATGATAATCTAAGTAATTGCTAAGAAAGGGGGGTTAAAATCGTTGCATACCTTTTGGAGTCCTTGGCTTGTTCTCTTGTCGACAAGCAATATAGAGACAAGCAGCTGTAATTGCATCTTGATTTCGCCCTTCTAAAGGTTTTTTCTGATCTTCCATCTTCTTATATATTTCATTAGCTTGATCCTTGGGATTAAGAAGATGTTAGAAACCTACTGATAGATGAGCACTCTTAATCAAAGCATAAACACACTACAGTAGATCAAGACTGCTAGATCTGGTTATACATCAATCACCAAGAATTCTAGGAACACACAAGATATAATGAAATGGATAGAAGAACATTTAAGCAATCATCTTGTAATGCACCAACAGTGAACATAAGGAGAAATGCTGCCAACTTCAAGAAAAAAGATTGCTTCTGTCTTACTTTACAGGTCAATTGACAGGTCCTGAATCCCCACATCTATAGCAGCAGCACTATGCCCAATGCTAGTTCTATTCCGGATATTATAACAAAACCAAGCCTAATAGCTATGCAGATTAGGTATGATGCATGTGTCACATTCAATGGGATGTAAGATGCAATAAACTAGAATGCTTTGGAGAAGTGTTTCATTCTCACAATAAAAGGAGTTAGCAACATATCATCCACTGTTTGCTACTTCAAGTGCCACTATCATTGTCTAATGGTCATATTTTCTATGTAATATGAAGTAGTCAACTCAAAAATGGATCTAGGCCTAATACAATATCTAGTTTGTTGTCACGGTCACACCTCATTACCAAAGGATCCCTAAAAGCCAACTCTTTCCACCTCAATCATGTTGGTCAATGCACATAACAGATTTGGTCCATATAATTTAGACAAATTTTTTGCCCTCTTCCAACAGAAAATGGCATCACTCCATTTCTCTCCCTTCCTATATCTTTATCATAAAACAGATTATTGTTCAAAATACAGCTCATGAAACACACCTGTTCTAATCTCTGCTTAAAAATAATACATTCAGTCTGTACCAGCTTTCCCCTTTCGTTAGCAAGAAATTGTTTTCTGAACTGAGTAACACATATAAATTCTATATTTATGTGCAATTGTTAATAAGAATGAAAATTTACAAGAGACGGAGAAAAAAAAAAGCCAATAACCAGATAATTATAAAGAGAGAACTTTGACCGACGCACCTTTATGGTTGTAACCAGTCCCAACCTGAAACAGGCATTGTCCATTGATTACTCAAGTTAAAATGTGCGACTACTACCATCCATCACAAATGTATGACAGTTCAGAACTTACATAATACACTATCACACAAAACTCTCTTCCATAAAAAAAACAAAAAAAAATTTATGTTTCCTATGAACCCTTATGATGATAATTTGTCTAGCCCCTAATCTCAAATCAAATTACAAGTAATTTTAATACATTATTTACACATTAGTCAAGATAATGTATGCAGCGTCTAGTTCGAAATTAAACCAGACGCGTTTCAGCAAAAGCTACCGTTTTAATCACTAGATTCCATTTATAACTCCAAGAAGTTCCCTTTTGCCCTCAAGACCCTAAAGGTTCTCTAATTTCCAACATTCAACAAAGAGAGAAAGAAAACAAAACAAAAGCGCGAAACTTTAAGCTAGAGTTAGAGACTTAAAATTAATCTTGCTTTAACGAAATAAATTGACATTATTATACCTATCGGCTAAGGCAGAAATGGACTTAAAAGCCTGAATCAAGGCACGTCAGGATCAGAGGCACGGTTTGGCCATTTACCAAGAGAAGCAGAAAAAAGGGCATTAGATTTAGTGGTTTTAGAAATAACAGTAGTGAGTCCACCATTGGCTAAAAGAGGGTTAACAGGAGCACCGACACGGTTGGGGCCATGATCAGATGATTGATTAGCGGAAGTACGCTATTCTGATGTCTCGTCCACAGTGTGAGCTTCCAGTACCAAACCGCACTCAGCACAGATTGTGTCTCCGGCTGAATGGTCCATTACTATCTCTGTTACTCTCATGCAGTCTGTGCAGTACGAGTCCGCCATCTTTTGGTATCTGGTTGCTGTCTCTGTTTCTGTGTTTTCGTTTTTATATGGAATTTGGTTGAGAGTGTTTACTTGTGGGGTTGAGTTTGTTTTGACTGTATAGTTTACGTTATATATGCCACCTGAATTCTTTCCTAAGGCTTGCGTTTTGCACAACAGAAACGGTCATTTGCTGTAATTGGACTAAAAGAAATGGCTGCTTTTTTTCTTTTTTGTTATGGATAGTCAAAAGTACTTGCAACCAAAATAAGAAATGCGCATTATGACACGTGGAAGATTAAATAGCTGTGCAGCCATTTTCACAACCCTTTAAACATTTTTATATTCTCAACTAAATTGGAAAATCTTTTGTCATTTTTAAATTCAAAATCATTCCGTATGGTTTAGAGATTATAACACACTTTTAATTCTAAGAAAATGGGAATATGATGGATACCACATTAAATGAAGTGAATGAAGGAGCTACTTCTTACCTAAATTAAATTAAGTTAAAATAGAAAAAGAAACAAATTCATTTTACAAAATTGGAAGAAAAAAATGAATGAATTTCGACTGGAGATTGCTTAGCCTAGGAACAACTAAGCCAACTTCTTCACAGCAGAATATACAAAGATTTTTGATGCTATGACTGCAAAACTTCTTCTGTGACCTATCCCAAGTTAATCCAGACAATCATCGAATATTGCGATCATCGTTGTCCATGTTCCAGCACTTTAGTCACAAATGTTCCGTGACCATCATCACGTATTCCAGAATTCTGAACTTTCCTCAACAGGCATCAAGATTTGTCATCTCATGTTACAGCACTGGGGCTTTCCCAGCTTCTGCAGTTTATCCCAAAGGCAGATCATCTGCCTCGGAGATTGGTAATGTGCTGTGAAATACCCTTCAATGCATCCGAACTGGCAGAACTTTAAGCTGTGCGAGTACAACACAGGTTTTGAGCTGTTGAATTGCTCCACCCACATTCCCATGCTTACATCTTCCATCTTAAACAGCTGCAGACAGTGCACAGAGCATATCATTTCAGTTGCAAATCATTTTGTGTTTGGTGTGTGTATGTTGGGGGAGAGGGGAAACATTACTTACCCTTAACTTGTGTCTCTCGAACTCGGAGACAATGAATTGCGCAATGTCAGACGACAAAATATAGCCTGGTCCATTTGCATAGGGTGGATAATCCTCTTCTGGCCACTCCTGAAACAGCCACAAATGATGAACCAAGTGGTAAGAAAGGTTGATTAAACATTACTTGCATAATGACGACCAACTGCCCAGAATAAGAAAATGAAACTAGTTTACGATGACTAGACTGATAATATGCAACCAAAAAGAAATAAAAAGAACAAAGAAAAAAACACCCTCGGAGAACAGCAGATCAACAATCAATCTATAGAACAGCAAGGCTCGGTATCAATGCCATAATTTCTTCATTCTACAACTCTAGCCCAGCAACTAGTACAAAAAGAAATTTAAAATTTTCCTAGCTCCAACCAGTCCTATCACAAACCACCAAAAAACAGTAGACATAAGCATAAGCATTACAATGCACACACAACTTGATCAAGATGAGCATCATATAAACCTTATATACAACGCGCAGCACAGCAATTTCTCTCTTTCTGAAGAGCAGAGACTAAAACATCTAATCTCTAGGAATTCATCCCAATATAGCACAAGTATGATGATATACAACCATAACAAGCAAGAGAGATTGCATTTTCATATAAAATCTAATATTAGACTTCTGGGATGAGTGTAACACAACCCAAGAAATTGCGTAACCCAACCAATGGCCTCTCACATAAAGTTGAGTGCACCAATACCATGGTAAATTTTGCAATGGAGATGACATAGTGTTTCGATAGGTATATAACGAGACTAAAGGACAAATAATAAATGCATCACCCATACCTCATATGCCACTGCCCATTTACCATGTCGCAGAGGCTTATGGTAGTAATTTATGTTCCCAATATACAAGCTCCTACCCTCAGGAACTTTTCTTGCTTCATCAATGACTGCATCCACTCTAACAAATGTATCATCATCCCCCTTCATAATATACTTCGCCCGCACTGTATGGACCTGGGAGAGACCAAACCATTTCATACTCGATCAATATCAGGAGTTACTAAAACTTTCTTTTTAATTTAAAAGTTTCCCATTACTCACTCCATATTCACAGATGGCAACAGTTTTCAGTACTACAAGGTCATAGTTATCCATGTAGGGCACAACAACAATGTCACCAAAAAATTCTGCCTCTTTCTTCAACTCTAAATTCACTTCTTTTCTGCCATGCTGTCAAACATAAATTTCAATAAAGTCATTACCTTCAATTATGTAAAGGTTAATGTAAGAACTGCAGTTGACGATTTAATAAGCCATGTTTTCTTCACGAACCAGTGCTACAAAGAAACGAGCTACCACAGTTGACGATTTAATAAGCCTGTGCTGCATCCAAGACTTCCTCACAGCCATCCTCTCAGCAAAATGGTTGCCTGCAGAAAGCACACCTATAAAAAGTTCTGCAGGCCCCTGAGGAAGTGGTGGCGCTCTCCATCTGTCAGACATCTGTAAATGCCTCTGAGGGGCAAAGCTAGGGTGTGCTGTCGGTAATGAAGCAGCAAATACAGAATGAACGTCAATGTCACCATTCACGGTAAGCCCAGTGGCATCCTCCAAAGTATAGCCCTGTCAGCAATACTGAACCACATTAAAACACGTCCACATCTACCGTGAGAATAATACAACTGTAGGATATTACTCACTGTCCGATAAGGAAAAGATGTAACATGCCTCCCGTCGACATTGACATGATAACCCTCCAAACCAGCACTAAGAGTCAGAACAAACAACTTCTCCTCTATAAATGGAAATGGCCAGTCGACAGACACCTTTTTAGTTCGGCCTATTAATCGATTCAACCACCAAGTTGCCTTTGACTCCTCTGAGTGATTGTCATCATCACGTATCCACTTCTCACACTTCGCCTGACCATCAACTGCAAGCAATACAAACAATTAGCGACCCTGGTTAGACCGCAATTTGAAAAAAATAATTAAAAAACAGCCATATAAAGTTTCAAAAACCAAATAAAAAGCATTTTCTTCATCACTTCTAGCAATGCCAGCAGATAATTAAATCCAAGAGAATAGACTGAAGTTCTCCGATCTTTAATGTAAAGAGGCCTAGATTTACATGTAGCACAAGCACCAAGCTTCATTCAGACATCTTCATAGGATTATGAGAACAGAACATTGGCTGAGCGCATACAAATCATGCTGCTTCTACTAACAATAACTTATCATGTAAAGATAAAGATGGAAAGTGAAAGAAGCTATTTACTAATATTGAATCAGAATTGATAAAAGCATCCAGAACTTCCTTTGCATTTAGAAATCAGAAGGCTTTATTTAAATGACCAATTTCACCGAGAGTAATGTTATCTTTCCAGTGCTCATCCATTTCTTCCCATTTTAATAAATAAAGATAAAATTGACACTATCTGGCATAGAGTGAGAAAAAAAAAAATTCATAGTTTCTATGTTGACGATATCACACAAGACTTTCATATAACCTGCCCAACCCGGTATCCACATAATCCCAATGTTCTAATTCACATTTGCATGTCTAACATTTTAAGAATCCTCCAGAGGACAAAACCTCATACCTATAAAGCATTTAAAAGCAGACCAGTTACATTTACCAGAATAACAAGCTTACCTTATGTCTTAACTCCATAAACATACATCTTCAATTCCCACTTCACAGCATAAAATTCATAAAAAAAAAAATAATAATAATAATAAAGAATGATATTACCAAAAGGGGAAGAGGCATTTATTCACTAAAACTCACCTGTCTCCTCATCAGCCTTAGACTTCCAGCCTTCACAACGCAAAGCAGTCCCCCACTGCATCCTATAACAAGTATTCTGCTCAATCACTGGCTTCCCACTCCAATCTCCTCTCAACCTAGGGTTAAAATGCAAAATCCTAGGTGGGTCCTCGCCTTCCACAGTTCTCAACCCTTGCAACTCCATCATAAACTGTGACACCATAATAGCCTCTCCTTCATCTTTCACTAACGATATTTTGGGGTCATTCTCAGCATGGGCCCCTCTTGGCTTCCCTACCACAGTTACATGTGACCCCAATGTCAATCCACAAGGCAACTCCACCACCTTCCCTTGCTTCAAAAACTCAGACCCAGATAACATAACTGAATGCGGGCATGATTCGGATCGGTTTTCGGGTTTTTGAGCTTCTTTAACCTTAACTTTACCTGATACTATCCCTTCCCAAAGCTTCCTACCAACCTGCCAAGCAGTTTTAGCACTCTTATGAAGCTCCACGGAGCCATCTTTTTTAGTGGGATCAAATGTTTTTGGATCAAATTTCAAACTCGATAAAATATCTGTAATGGGTTGGGAACGAGACTGAGTTGGTTGTAGCGAGTTGTGAGAGACCCAGTTAAGAGGACGAGTTGGGGCATCTTTATCTTGCAAATCTTGTTCGCTTTGAAGCATAGAAGGACGAGTTAAGGTTGTGGTAGTTTCTTGAGAGACAGAACTGATATTAGTATTGAAAACAACAGGGATTTCTAACGTTACAAGAAATACATATAAAATACCAACAGCAATCAGGATTTGGATCGATCTTTGCCTGCTCAAGGACATGAACATATCAAATTTATTTAATCTGGTTTCTAATTTGCCTCTCTTCATATTGCAAAAAAGATTGAAACTTTACAGAGTTTTGTTTTCCCAAAAGAAAAAAGAAAAAAAAAACTAATTAATGAAAAGAAAGAGAGAAAATAGAATCTGGGTTATGGAGAGAAAGGTGTAAGAAGGGGGAGTGGGTATTGATTCTATTGAAGAGTTATAGAGAATATGGAGAATGAATTCGTTCGTTCGGTGATCAATGATCAACGTTTCTTCAAAAAGAAACGCGTTAGAGAAAGAGAGAGATGAATGGAAATGAAATGAAGAATGAAAGAATTATGCCTTAGTTTTTAAATAAGAAATTAAAAATAATTATTAAGGAAAACTTTTGTTGTGCAGGTCGGTGATGTTAACAGGAATATGAATGGAGAGAGACGGAGCAAATGGAATTTTCCAATTTTCAGATTGAAAATTGAAAATTATGACTAGAAAATTCAAATGACTGTTCAAGACGAACTGCCATATGAAAGCTTCTTCTTATCATCTGACTACAATTGCATTATATATTATTAATAAGATTCTTTTTCAAAAGGAAAGAAGTTTTTCTTTTGAAAGTAATAAGTTTATTTTGATACTTCCAAAAAAAAAAAATATTTATAAAATAAAAATTAACAGTGGGTTCTGATTGCTTCACTCATCAGAATATAACAAAACGACTATAACCGCCTTGGGGTTCTCAAAAGTTCTTGTCACTTAACGGTGACGGAAAATTTCTTTTTTACTTTTTCATTTTATCGACAACGTATGCGGAGGTTAAAATAATATAATATTACCATCTTATAATATATTAAATTATTTTTAATTAGAATAAATATAAACTGAATCCATAATTTTGATCATTATAAAATATTGCTATAAAAAATGAAATATATTATGATTATACCTTTTGACACTGCTATAGATTTAAAATAATAATTATTAATCTTATTTATAAACTAATTTTAAATGTATTATAATATACGTAAATTACTAATAAATTTATTATGATAATGGGTGACTTACTGTTTTCATGCGCATTCCAATTAGATGACTCCTTGTTGAATTATTTACAATAGAAGAAAGTGTAGTTCAACTACTGGCTAAAGCGAGTGGGTGAAAGAAAAAAACAGAATTGGAGGATATTATATAATATAATATATGAAAAAAATAAAATTGGAAAAGTCCGCCCAGCATTAAATGAAGAAGGAGGTGCCACCTCATTCTGCACTTCAAATGACACCTGCTACTTTCTTACCTTCTTTTTAACACTTGCCTTTCCTTTCTTTCTGCTTTACTCTTTTTTTTTTTTTTTTTTTTTTTTGGTTTTCCTTATTTGTGCCACAGAAGACTCTAATAACTTAAACTTTATATTTTATATTATTTATAATTATAATATTAAAAAAATAACATAATAAAATTTAATTTTATAATTTTTTATTAATTTATTAATTAATAAATTATATTTTTAATTAAACACTTTTATTTATTTTAAAAAAATATATCAATTGTATTTTAATATTCTATTTTATTTAATTAATTAAAAATTTAAAAATTAATTCATCCTTCTTATTCTAAATTTTCTACCTAAACTTGAACATAATGCTGATAAACGATCAACTACTATTAATCGTACTCAATTTCAACTATTCATATCTCTAAAACAAATCAAATGGACCAACTTTAATTCTAGATAATGTGATAAATGAGAGATGCAATTTAAAAAAAAAAAAAATTAAAATTCAATTAGTCAACTTCAAAAATTTATTGTTATAAAACCTCGAGATTAATTGCACAAAACTCTTAAATTGACAGTTGGGATGTCAATTAGCATGCACAAATTGTATGTGTATGTGATCCCACAATTAATAGATTGGATGAAAGTTGTTGATGTTGATTGAATTGGAATTTTCATGACCCTTTTTTTAGCAAGAAATGCAACAAAATGTATTCAACCTACTATTCTTTGTTTATTCAAATAAAGAAAATAATTATAAAAAAAGAGAGAGAATTTTAGAAAAACCCATAAGATTTTCTGAAAGATACAGTGGTTTAGGAGTAAATATCAGTTTCTTAAAAGGAAAAATTGAGATTCTTAGTACCATATTGTGGATTTTGTTGTTGATTAATAGAAGTAATTGTGTAAAACCTTTCTATCTTCTCCCTTGTTTCTTTGGGTAGTTACTATATTAGTTAGATTATTACTAGCCTTTTTGGCAATAAATCTAATGACCAAAAACATTTACAATTAAATGCAGCCCCCTTTCATACCATATAACACCAATAAAAATAAATATACTTTAATATAATTTACCTTTGAATAAATCATCAAATAATTTAATGTATTTTTCACTTAATTCTTCTATAAAATATAGTTTTTCTACATTTTTTAGCAGTCTTCACATACATGAGTTGCTTAAGCTTTGCTGACAAGATAAATACAAAATGCCAACTGGCAGTTAACTTGCACTTCTATAGTTCTATAGTAAAGGCATTGTCAATTATTTTATCTCACTTCTATTTGAGTAATTATACTATTAATGGATTATGTTTGATACCTAACTAAAGTGATAAAAAAAATTACATAAATAAATAAAAAATTTACATAAATGGATTATTTTATTTTTATAACAAATATAAAAATATAACTATCTTATAATCCACAATCTATTAGTCTTTTCATAAATAAATAAAAAATTATATTATGCTTTGTTATTACTTGAAATGTCTCTAATTATCTTATATTTTTTCTCTCTCAAAAAACTAGTGAATTTTCCTTTTAATCCGTCTATTTTCTTAGTTCTTAATTTAATAAGTAACTAAAAATATTATTCACTAATTAATATAAATATTTCTATATATAATCAATTTTTATATTTTATATTTTAAAATTATAGAGAATTTAACAAAAAAAATTTAAAAAAATAATGATAAAACTAAGAATTTTATATTTTTTAATTCACAGATAAATTGAAAATAGACTATTTGTTTAAACCGGATAGCAACTAAAATTATATATTTATCATGCTAAAGTTTTATCTAATATTTTATTATTATTATTATAGATTTTAATCTTTTACAAAAAGTGAATTACATATGCATTGATTATTGGAGATATTTCATTGCAACCATATTTTCCTGATTGATTGTTGCGTTTTGTTCCCTGGTTTATGGTTTGATTCTCTGGTTTGCTAATTAGTTAAACTATTACAGACTTAATGATTAATTAAGCCAAGTGGCCAACTAAAACTCTACAAGTATATAGTTTCTCAAAGCTAAGATTGTATTATCCTGCCTCCTCAATTTGATATTTCTAAGAAACAGACATCATTAGAAAGCAAAACTCTGGTGCTATTATGATATCTGAAATTCCAACCTTAATCCAAAGTAATTAACTTTTTATATCCATCTTAAATTATACCAATAATCTTAGCCGTAGAAGACTCGACAGAAGGAGCTATAAAAGCTTGGAAGGATATGCCTGTCTGTTACTCTGGAAAGTGAAAATTTGAAAACGAGGACACAACTTGGAATAGCTGTGTGCCACATGTGGGTAAGGCGTCTCTGTTAGAAGAACAAACACAGATTTCAAATAAAATTGAAACAATAATGATTTGTTACTGCTGATCTCTGCTATAGCCAATTCATCATAACATATAAAATGATATCCATGGCTTAAATATATAGTTGGCATTTGGCAAAAGCAAGCAGCTCCTGACCTGTGCCATGACTGACTTAATAGTTTTATTTTTATACTAAGGTGTATTCTGTCTGCAGCATCTCTGAAAGGATAATTTTTAAATTTTCCTTTTCTCATTCCAAATGAAGATTAAATATCATAGAAATGATTGTTCCAGCAATATTTTTCATGAAAATATTAGTTCAGTGGACAGCACAAAGATGCTTCTTGTATTAATCAATTAAGGCCCTATGAGAGTGATAGAACAAGTTGTAATATTGTGACTAATTTGTGGATTTGGTGGAATCAATTTTGTATGGAATGATTGTTATTTGTACTTTAGCAAGAGTGGCTGTGAATGCTCGCATGTGAAATTACTATACAAAATCCAAAATTTTGTAGTTCAGCAGTATGTTTATATATTAATTTTGGTGTTTCCAGTGTCAGCATTAATCCCAATGGGACTCCTTTACCATGAAGCTGAGTAACAGAAATGTGTCGTTTATGAAGATGAGAAAAGGAAACTACACAACTAAGCAAAACTCAAAGTTGCTCATTTTTACTGTAAAAAGAATTCACCTTTTTAATTTGCTCATGTCTAAATTTAAACTTGTATTTACCCCAAGCAGAGAAAAGTCTCGAGCTTGTTTCCTCTGTCTTAACAGGCTCTGTCTTACATGCTTAATCAATTAGGCTAGGCTTTGGGGTTGACTAAAAATAGAAGATCAGTTAGATGAGTTAGGACTGATTTGGTTGCTATTGTTCGAGGTAGGTGGCTATATAGATGCTGAAACTTGGCTGACTATTTGGGGTCTCTCCTGCCAAACTCCACCCACTCTGAAATATAGTGAAGTTCTCAAGTTTTCAGAAGTTCAATTCTTCATGACTCTGCAAATTGATTCCAAAATACATTGTATACCTGACAATTAAAAGTTCATGACTGCATCATCAAGTTCAACATTGTGGATTCTATGATACTAATCAGTTTCTAGTTTCCACATCTCCACATAACTATACACATGTCATGCTGATCTTGCTGTGGCATCACACAAATACAAGCTCATTTCTTATATTAGTCGAGTCTCCTGTATAAATTAGTTACTCTCGTTAGACTTGTGATTGATTATTATTACAAAAATAAAAACCATAGTCATCTCCTTTTTACATTAGCTACTAAATAGTCTTGGTAATCAATAGTTTATGCTGTTTTACTTAAATTAACACTAAATTAAACCAAAAGATTTACCCGACTTGAACCTGACTCTATACGAAATACTCTTGGAACCAGATAGAGGATACTAGTGTATATATGGTGAATTTATAATTAAAAAGAAAAGAGAATGAAAGAAAGAATGATCTTTCTACATATTGTTTCATCTCTTATATCACACTCATTTAGTTAAATGGAATAGCCCTTCATGCTTTTCTTGCTTCCGCGCTTGTAATACCTTTAAACCCATATTCTTCCTCCCCTTTACCTCTCTCTGGCATTTCCTAAACAAAGAATAAGTTGCATCACTAACTATTACCTCTCTAATACTGAGCTTTCATTCTCTTTCTCTATTATCTTTTTCTTTTTCTTTCTTGTTCTTATAATATAGATGAGATCATCTAATGAGTTATATACTTTTGCATAAACTGCAGAATAAAATCAATGGTGAGACCTCCTTGCTGCGACAAGTTGAATATGAAAAGAGCCCTTTGGACTGCAGAGGAAGATGCAAAGATACTTGCTTATGTCTCCAAGCATGGGACAGGAAACTGGACTGCCCTTCCAAAGAAAGCAGGTTATATAAGTTGGAGACTTTTTTTTTTTTGGCAATTATTATGTGATTATTTAGGTATATTTTTTAGTTAATTGTTGTTCTATGTAAATATATTCATGAGCAAGCATGTAATGCAGGACTTAGGAGATGTGGGAAGAGTTGCAGGCTTAGGTGGACTAATTACCTGAGGCCTCATCTCAAGCATGATAGCTTCACACCCCAGGAAGAGGAGCTCATTGTTAGGCTTCATGCAGCCATAGGTAGCAGGTGAGCCGGGTACAATGTTTTTTCTTAATGCTAGATGTGCATCTTTACTTACCCCTAGCTCTTTCTCATTTTCTCTGTTGAAATGAAGCTTTGTTTGAATATTTCCATAAGGCTAGCTATTACTCATTCCTACCTTCAATTCACCTCATAATTGCATTCACAAATGAACAGCCCCAACTCTGAGATCCTCACTTTTAACTAGGTGGAGAGACTAACGTGACTGCTACTTGAAATGAATATGTAAAAAGAAAACAAAAATCCAAGTCTCAATGTTAGCAGATAATAACAAACTCTTAACTGCCACTGGTACGTACAGATGACCCCAACTGTCCGAACAGACTATTCCTATTATCACTGCAAAAACAATGACTCTCTTTTTGCGGTCCAGGTGGTCTATCATCGCCCAACAACTTCCAGGAAGAACAGATAATGATGTGAAAAACTACTGGAACACCAAGCTAAGAAAGAAACTGTCTGAAATGGGCATAGACCCTGTTACTCATAAGCCATTCTCTCAAATTCTAGCGGATTATGGAAACATTGGTTGCATTCCAAAATATGGTACTAGAATTGGGTCTCTCACTAGAGACCTAAAAAATGCTTTCATCTCCAGACCAGAACCACATCCTTCACCACCAGAAGGAATTCCCAACATCAACAGCCAATTGGCGACAACAACAGCACTGATGCAGCCTAAAGTTGAACTGATCCAAGAATGTTTCTTGAACTATACTAGTAATAACATTAACATAAATGATGCTAATACAAATCCCGATCCTTCACTGGATCTTTTTGATCAGCTTCAAGCCATTAAACTGGCGACAGAAGCCTCGAGATGCGCCGACTACGAAAAGATCGCAGCTCATTTTCTTAATGAAGGATCATTATCATCATCAGCATCATCTTCTTCTACTTGTTCAACTGCAGCCCAAGAAAATTCAGCACTAAACTTTAGCTGGAGAGATTTTCTTCTTGAAGATGCATTTCTCCCAAGTGATCATCATCCACAAGAACAAGAAATTGATAATGCAATGAATCTGTCATCAAAGAATGACTTGACGAGCCAAGGACAGAATGTAGTGATACCACAAGGTGAAACGGCGAATGCAAGAGATAACCGCCAAGTTAGAGTTGAAGGAATGGATTTGGCAATGCCAAGCACTAGCAGCTTCCAAGTGCAATCTTCCTCTCATACTTCATTTGTTGAAGCCATGTTAAATCAAGAAAATGAGATTTTCCTTGATTTCCCTAATCTATTAGAAGAACAATTCTCTTACTGAGTTAATTTATCAAGAAGAAACGATAGCTGATTTTTGTAATCAGACTTTCACATTAATTATTCAAGTTCTTTAATGTCAAGTATCTACTTGCGTCTTTCTTTCTCCTTTTCTTTCTTTTTATTTCTTATTACATAAAAGGAAAAATTGAAACCTTATACCTGCCAACCTGTGGGTAGAGCAGTATATTTTTCCTGACGTGTTGGTTTTCTTTGAAAACGAAAATATTGGAAAAATATCAAAAATATTCTTTTATTTTTTTATCAAACTTATATTTTCTTTATATTTTTACTGTGTTTATATATTTAGTTGAAATTCTATTAAAAAAATTATTTTATTTCAAAACATAAAAAATAAAAATAAAATAAAAAATATTTTATTTTATAAAATATATTGATAAATTAATATAAAATCTATTTGAAAAATTATATCCATTTTGTTAGAATTTAATTTAAGAGTAATTAATTTTATACAAATTTGATTATATATAATTAAATTAATTTTTATTTCAAAGCGTATAAATTTTAAATTTATAAATAAATTCTATAAATTATAACTAAATATTATAAATTTTATGAAATACTAAGTAAATATATAATTTTTATTTTTTATATTTTTAAATTTTAATAGAATTTTTTAATTCTTCTGTAAAAGTAACTGAAAATAATTAAAATATAATTAAAGAAAATTTTAAAAACAATCACATAAGTTTAAAATAAAAGTTATATGTCTGAAAGAAAATATATAATTGAGTAAACTCTTAAAAAAATCTCAAAAAATATATACATTTATGGTTATAGATTGAAAAATATTGTAAAAGCCCAAGCCCAAGAGCGGCTTGAAGTCCTCAACTATTGGATCGTTAAACTACGACAGGTCGTCTAATGTTTTCCAAACCAGACGAGTGGGATTTATATGAAGAACGAAAATCATCAAGGCGTAAAGAACCAGAGAGAGGAAAAGCAAACATGGTGGCGATTTCGCTGTACAGAGGAAATCTACACCGAGTACCCGACGTACCTCGTCGATGGCTAATGCCAACACGTCAAATCTCTCTCAAAGATTTTAAATCCCTCTTGAGCCGCCGCACCAAGGCCCTCTCTCGCCTCCCTTCCTCCGCCGTCACCGCTGTCGCCACCACTTCATATTATATTTCTAACCCTAATCCTACACTTAACGCCAGCACAGGGGATAATAACACTATTTTAGTTGCATCGCCTTTAGAATTGGAGAAAGGAACAAATCGTGAAAAGGAAGGGGCTTCTAAGGAGGTCAAAGATCATGATGATCTTTCTAATTCTGAGAAGCCTCATATACCTGAGAAAGGTGACGCGGCAGTTAATCATAGCGGTGAGAATTTGCAGGTCGAGAAACAGGATTTGGAAGATAATCGTAACACGGAGGTTTGTTTAGATGGAAAGATATTATTTTATTTTGAATCTTTGGAAATAATTATAATTATTATATATGATTTTAAAGGTGGTTAATTCTTTGAAAAAAGAAATAATAATCTTTTTTCTGTTTTTTTTTTTTGTGGTTTGTGCGCAGACAACATGCAAAACTGATTTGGCAGTAAATGATCAAGAGAAAAGGCAAAATGAAGTTGAGGAGAAGTTACAAGTATTGAATCAGAAGAAGCATAGTCTAGTACAAGTGCTGAAGCAGGTATGCTTTTGTTTCGTGTTGTTTTTGGATTTCAATTAGTAAGAAGAATTTAAGAATGTGGAATTAATAGGATTGGGGTGTTTGGCAGATTTTGAATGTGGAGGAGGAATTAAAGAGAAGAAATATTGCGCAAGGAATAGCATCTGCTCCTCTTCAAGTGGATGTTACTAATGATTCTGTGTCTATGAGCAGGCATGCTACTCCTAGGATGGGCTCGGAGGCGAATCTTGGTGGTGATATGATGGAAGGGGGGGAGATTGAGGATGTTCCGAATGTTAATATGAATAATAATAACAATAATTACAATCATTCTCGTCATGTAAAGCGGATGAGTAGTACATCTCCATCATCTGAATCTCCTTTGAGAAAGCCTCCCTTCATTCAACATAATGTGGTAATGCACTATATTTATCTTGTGCTAAATGTAGCAGGATGCTAGTGTTCATATGTTCTGCATTATTAGGCTCAGCACAACTTCGTTAGAAAAATATGCTTTAAATTTTCAAGTGCTGGGTTGGCACTTGGCAGTCTGGTGAGGGTGATGTTTTTAGTTGAAAATCTTTGATTATCTTGGAGAGATTATTAGGTGCTCAGCGAGCACCTACGCTCCTAAGGCATTCATGTGCAGTCCACTTGTGGACCCATAGGAGCACCTGCTTCTAGTTCTCCTGATAATTGAGTTGATTTTAGTTTGGCTATAAGAAGTCTGAAAAGATACTTGATCTTGAATGGATTGCTACTTAAAAGGGACGTGTAGATTACTAAATTAGGATAAAATATGGGTTCATCAAAAGCATAATGAAGAACTTTTTCTGACTCTCTCTGATGTCAGCTTGGGGAGAACATAGGAACAGGCATCTGAAAAGAATCAAGTTGAATAGCCAAGAAGTTGCCAGAAAGTGAATGTATAAGCTACGTCTGATAGTATTTTGTTACAAGTATGGACCTGCGAGGCGAGTGCCTTGAGGGCAAAATGATTTTATGTTTTCTACTAGTTTACATGATCTTAGTTATACAAACCATTCCCTACAGTTGTGTGAAATACTTTGTTATTGGACTATTTGCACTAGGGATTTGGATGCTTCTAACTTAGGACAGAGTGTGGGGGTAAGCAGGAGCAAATTGAATTTTGGTTCTTCCGATGGCACACTGGGTAGAATATGATAGATGATTACAGGGCTAGGAATATGCAGCTCAGGAAGAGGCTGCATTGCCAAGAAGTTGCTAGCAAATGAACGTATAGGCTAGTATAACCAAGACTAGTACAATTATTTGCGATTGGCAAGTTAAGATTTTAGTAAGAGGCCAATAACTTTATCAGATGATTTTTTCCAAATTTAGAAGTTACAATTGCTTGAATAAGTAAGAACTAAGCTACATATCAATTAGGCATACCTATGAATCAATTGTCTGCTTCATCATGCACAAGCATACATGTGTATCACACATTAGCCATGGCTTGCATGCAGATATGTGATTTGAGTTGTACCCAAAAAGAAAATGATATGTGATTAGATAATATTGTTGTGTGGTACATTTGGAGAATTAAAGGAGTGGCCATGTTTGGATCTTACTGTGTCTTTCCTTTTAGTTTCTTATATTGATGTAACACTCAAAGGCATGCAATTTTATCTTGGGATAATTGCTATTTACCCCTTATATTTTGACCTATTTTATTAGTTGGTCCCCCCTTAAAACTATATTAAAGTCCCGGGTTAGTTTACCATATTATACTAAGGCTTTTTTTTTTTGTTGTTAAATATTCTACTAACCATCAATTTAAACAAGAACACCAAAGTTGCCCTTTAAAACCCATTTCTATTACCAGCACCATTTAAATAATTAAATCAGCCTTCTCCCTTCCCTTTCTTCTTCCCCATCGCACCACCACCACCGTCACCACTAACTTACCCCAAACTGCCATCAAATTTGATGAAACTTTAAGGAAATGTAGATTTCAATATGTCAAACTCATCCACCACTCTAGATTTTTATAAATGTTCTTGTAGAGAGAGATTTAAGAGAGATAAAAATTGCTCCCTAGGCTGTCCCATTCACTCGAAGACGTCATGACCAGACTCGCCTGGATCTCAGGAACTCGTCCATGAAGTTTCATCCCCGATCAACTCCTAGAAGGTGGTGAAGGAAGCATCATCCCCGCAACAATTTTGTGGCCTCAATCCACCACACCTGTGAAGTAGCCAGTGAAAACACTATTTTTCTGTTTGACTTTGTTTTTTCAGATCAAATGATGAAAGTTTATAAGTTTTTGGATACTTTGTTCAATTTCATATTTTTGTGTAATGAAATGATTAAAACTTCAATTTGTATCATTGTTGTTTTCGATTATAGTTTATTTGGACGCTTTGTTGTACAGAATTCTTTATTTTTTGATTTTGTTGTTGGCTAGTGGAAGTTAGAAATAGACAGGTGGAGGAGATGCAGTGGTGAATATTTGACTCTTATTATTATTATTATTAGGAAAGAGAAGGAAATAGTCAAAAACCAATTTAACGTCTTGCAGATCCTAATGTAATTATTTATCAGAACAGGGCTTTAGTATAATATGGTAAACTAACCGGGATCTTAATATATTTTTCAAATATGTAGGACCAAATAGTATGGTAGGTCAAAATGTAGGGGGCTAAGTGCTCCATTTACTTTTATTTCAGTTACTGCAATTCTTTGCAGGTTCCATACCCCTCTCGACCAAGTTTACGAACCACCAGTAGTCCATCACGCTTTGCTCCAACAGGACACCAAGGCCCTCCTGCGAATGTGCTCCCCCCAGTATCTGTATCAGTCTCAGTATCAGTATCAGGAACAAATTATATTGCATCTTCTCCCTCCCCTGCTGCATCTGGTGGCACTTCAGCTTTTAGAGATGCTCGTCAGCCAAGTCCATGGAATGAGAAGCAATGCACTAACATGATTTGACGCCTGTCTCTGTTGCTAGAGTTGCAGTCTTCTTGGCGTATCAATCTTAGATGAGTAAAAATCCTTCTCGTCTTGATGTTTTATTTCCCTATCCAGCTAGTTGTTGAAACTATTTCTCTAGTGTCCTACCAGTCCATCAAATTAAAAGCTGATTAGAACCAAGCAATCATTGTAAATGGAGTACTTGCTATTCCTGCTATTATCAGTTGCTCGTTGTAATGTTGTAACATCCTTGTTGATTTAAGCTGTAGATATTGTTGAAAGAACTGATTTACAGGGACTGAATTGTAGAGGTGGTTCAATCTTCGAGTTCTGCAGTTTTGAGTTTGTATATCGTTCACGACATCCGAAGAACAGATCGTTTATGATGGAATTATGCGAAAAGCACCATGGTTACTAGGATTTCAATTATTAGCATGAGAAATTGTTTCCTGCATAGAAGTCAATTTAACGGGTTTTATAAGAATTTCTTGTTAACTTAAAAGTTTAAAAAGGGGTAACCAAAAAGAAATGGTCGTAAAAGGTGTTGACTGTCAAAGAATTGTGTTCTCCTTGGCCTTCTCCATTGATCGGCCGAAATGCAAGATTCAGAACTTCCACCAAACGTCCCTATTTAACGTGGGCCTGAATTATGAGAGTATTTCATCATAGCCCAAACTTCATTACCAAACACTTACAATTATCTCTAGCATGGCAGAGACAAGAGAACAGGCAAGCAGCCTGTTTTTGGTTCTGCAGCCAGGCACACACACTGAAATGATGGAAGCTAAGACTTGTTTATGCTGCTATGAGACAATGACAACAACCATATCACATGTTCAGAAATTAAGTTTCCTAGAAAAGCCATTTTCGGTTCAAGTGAGATATCAAGTGACTATAACTGCCAAGTCATAGGTAGTAAACTACACAGCACAATAACCCAACAACAGAAATGTGAAGTTATGCAATAAAAAAGCAGGTATCTTAAGCTCAAATCCAAATGACCCAGACCCAAATTTAGTATATTTGACGACCCGGTTCTGACTCGATGGCAAAAATATGAGCCATACATAATCACAGCATGAAAAAAAGTGATGTAGAAACTTCATGAAATGTAAAAAAGGTTAAAAATTTAAAGTCCTCGAGATGTTTCTAGTAATAGTAGTAGGTAGGCTACCCTTCTGGCTTGAGCATGCGTGAGACATCATTCTTGGCATGACACTCCCCATCTGTCTAATGTCTATCCCTACCTTTGCTTAGCAAGTTCATCTCAAAGCAACTTTGCCCTTCTCAGTAAAGCCACTTTTACATTTTCGTCTTGGGTCACTACTTTTGTACGTAAATCGACCTCTCATTTTTATTTTTCTTTTCTTTTCTTTTTAAACGCAAGTATGATATAGCAATGTAATTTAGGTATTTCTTTACACTAAAATGAAAAGGATAAAAATAAAAATGAGACCCTACCTTATTATGCCTTTGGCTTTGGCTGTTTTGGCACCCAAGGTTTTTGATTCCCCTTTTTTCTTGTTACAAGCATCCAAGTTATAACTGTGATGTCATAATTCAGAAGGAATTGAATTCTGATTTTCAAAATGTTGAAACATGCCAAGGTTTGAGTTCTAGATTTTGTGTGAAGAGTGTGTGTATATGTAGATTCAAGTATTATGTTATCAGAACTTCAAGCATGCATGACTAATTACATATGAGACTTTGTTAATAATCTAGGGGAAAGTAAGTATGAGTATCTCCTTATTCCCTCTATAATCTTCTCTCTTTCTTTCTTTTAGCCTTGAAGATTGTACGATCCACCACTTTGTGTGTGGACATATCCATTAATGACAACATCCACAAAAGAAAACTATCTGTTTTGGTAATGGCAAAACCCACAATTTAGCCCCTAAATTTCACCACTTATGTCTATTCGACCCTCAAAATGAATATATATGCTGTTAAGCATATGAATTATATGAATTTGTGCCATTAAAAGGATTAACCCTTGAACCTAAGGAGGCTTGATTTAAACAAGAATTAAGAGTTCAGTAATGAGTCTTATCATTAGACAGTGATTTAGTTAAATGAGTTTCAGTGGGAGTTAAGATTTTTTATGCAATGAAGGTTTAATAGTACTAGCCCAAGTCGCTTAGGCACTCAATAGGACACATTTTCACTCAAGAGCCTCAATAATAAGAAGTCATAAATTTCAGGGGTTAAATTATGGGTTTTTGCGTTTGGTAATTTGCATGAGGAATTATTGTTGATGACTAGATTGGAAAAACTATCACCACAAGATATCTAATCGAATTCCAAAAGTTTAAAGTCATTTTCCTGCACGTGTATTAAAAATCCAAACTAGAAGGAGAAGAAGTTTAAGTTATAGTCCTTCTCAAATGTACCCATCAATCCACAAGTGATCCAACAGTAACTTGTACTAACTGCCATGGCAGCCCCCCAAAAGAAAAGAAAAAAGAAACAGAAACAAAAACAATGCCACATGAATGTTGAATACCTAACCCTAGCTGGCCATGGGAAAAAGAAGCTTTCTGGTGATCAATCCCTTTGCTTAGCTAAGTATATATTTTTTCTGCCAAGCAAGTTAGGCAAAGAAGGGGTACTATACTGAGGATGGAGGCATGTAACGTTCAGGTACTAGTCTTTAATTAATGACAAAACAAGAAAGGGAGATGCAACGGAGGAGGTTAGGCCATTCATGGTGTTCTGAAACTCATTTACTGTAATATGTTTTTGATAATTAATGGGTTTTGGTTTTGTGTTCTTTTTTGTTGTTTATTAATGGCTAGCATTTCTTGGACGTGTGTATCATCTTTGTTTAGTCTCAACAAGAATTGGGCCAATTGTTGGAATGGAAATGAAACAATTTCTTGAGGTGTAATTACTATTTGGCCCAAATTTTTTTATATTATATTAGATATTTTTTAATATTTAAAAATTATATTTTTTATCTTTTTATTTTATAACTTTATATTAAAAATCTATTCTGTCAAAATTTCTATTAAACAAGCATTGACTAAGTTTGGTTTTATATTACTTATTTCGTAATTTTTAGTGTAATATATAAAATTTTCTCCTTGTAGTTTATTTATTATATTAAAGTCCACTTGTCTACTCTTTATGCAAAAATCAATTTTCTTGTGTGTACAAAAAGTAACTAACTTGTATTCTTGAATTACTCTAATTTTTAGCATTGATTAAATTCTAGTAAAATTTAGATATCTTAAATTACTTATATTAATTAAAATATTAAAATAAATTTGAGGATCAAATTATATTTTTTTATCAATTTAGTTTCTTAGTTACATTGATTTTTAAAATGCAGAGAAATTTTAGTGTAATAAATAAAATATAGGAGGCAAATTATATATTGCATAAATCGTATAATAACAAATATAATTAATGATTTCCTAAAAAAAAGAATTTTTAGTATACAATTATAAAATAAAATGAGAAAAAAATATTTTTTAAATATTAGAAAATAACTAGTATGATATAAAATAAATATAGATAATAAATAGTAATTTCCCCTTATATTAATCAAATAGTTAAGTTCTTCATTGAGTTGATTGTGAAAGCTTGCAAAAATAATCAGACAGAAACTTTGGTATTGAATATAACATATTCATGTTAGTTGCTCCATTTTCAACACTAATGCTCGAGAAATTACAGGATTCAATCATGTGCGTGGATTTTTATATTATTTTCTTTTCCTGTTATCCACCTTATTAATGATAAGGCTCAAACATATTCTGCTTATTTTTGTGCAACTTCGTGTTACTAAACAGAAATTTATTTTCTAGTATTAGCATATACTACTATTTATACACCAAGTTGATAGATGAATGACACATATTAATTAGTTTTAAATAATAAAATATATGTAAATCATCTTTTAAAAACTATATGTAAAACATCTGTAATATTTGTCACTCTTCTATTTATTGTAATATATACGCCAAATAAGAATTTATCGTAAAAAAAATAAATAATAATTAGCTAATCGACACTTTTATTAATCGGACATTTTTTGTGTTCAAATCTTTAATAAAAAAAAGGTTATAGTCATAATTCTCTAATAATATGACAATCATCAAAATTTATAGTCCTTGAAATATGTAAGAGATTTATTTAATATTGGCACTTAAAAGATACTTAGTTTGAGGTAGTGAAGAGTTTGATGAATAAGTTGGTGAGTAGTGTATAAAAGAAGTGAAAAGTGATTGAATACAAAGGTGGATTAATAGGGACAAAGTAGGGCAGGTCTTGAGGGGGACTTCTCATGATTAGTTAATCAAACTTTAGCTGTTCAAAACCATTTTTTCAGATTGTCATTATCAGTAATTTTTGTATTCCCATTGATAACAAAATATGCCATTTATAGAAAGGTTATCTTACATGAAAAGTACATCTACCAATTACCACCCATTTATTGACTTCACGTTCGATTTAAATATCTACCATATAAGTCCTGTTTTATGGATTAAATTCTGATTTTACTACTAAAATTGTCATGAGTTTAATTTAATTATAAAAATATTAAAAATATTTTTATATACTTACTATATACATCATAATTAAAAAATATATATATATATTATATTCTAATATCTTATATTTTAATATTAAATAATTTCCATAAACTATATTTTTAAAATTAGTAAATATGTATTAGTTATTTATTAATTTTATATATAAATAGAAATATATATTAAATTTAGATAAAAAAATTTTAACAAAAATAATATATAATTTATTTAAATTTGTTTTAAAAAGATTTAAATGAGTAAAATATATTAAATTTAAATTATAAATATTAAAAGAAAATCGTGGTTACAAAGGTGAGTGGCTATTTTGAATTTTAATTTTATTTTATTTACTGTTACTTAAATTAAAAAAGAAAATAATATTACAATACGTATCCCCCGTCAAAACAGGTATAAACTACAGACCGATATGTGGCTGTCCAAGGGAAGATAAATTGCACTGTAGGCGTGGTGCGCACCATCATCCCCAACCTCTAGAGTGAAAAAAATAATAATTGTATCACTTTTTTCACTCGCTCACTCTCTCTGCTGCCTTCAAGCAAGCTCCTTCTTTCCTCTCTGTCCGTCCGTCTGTTTGTCTATCTCTCTCTGTTAATCACTTCTTATATAAACCCTTGAGCTAATTGAACCCCTGTTCACTCACATTCACAGAAAAGAAAAAACTCTTAATACCCAGAAACCAATAAGCATACTTTCTCCTGACATATAGTTCAAACCTCACAATTGAGATCCCAATTTACAATTAGCCTTAATCTGTGAAAAGAATATGGATCCTCCATTGATAAGTGAAACATCTTTCTCCGCAGCTAACCCGTCTTCCTATACTTTGACTGAGATTTGGCCTTTTTCAGCACTTAATGGAGATGCTAGTGCTGGGTTGGGCCTCCGAGTGGGGAATTTGAGCGCTGGATTTGGGGAACGAGATGGGTCCGTGGAGGAATCCACCGTGACGGAGCAGAGTGTTGGTGGTGGAAGAAAGAGGAGGGACTTTAGCTCAGAGGATGAGTCATCTAAGATGGTTTCTACTTCCAGTAGTGGCAATGAATTGGTTGGTTCCTTTTTGGCTTTGTATTTCTGTTCTGATGTGATAGTGACTGAAAATTTTGTTAAGAAAGTGAAGAATTTTTTTGTAAAAAATAAAGAAAGAAAGCTTTTTCTTCTTCTTCTTTTTTTTTTTGGGTTAGTGGGAGTTGAAGTAAAATTGAGATTTATGTTTTTTGTGCTATGTTATCATGCTAACTGAAGTGAGCATTTGTGTTGTTTGCGAGTGTTTGAAACTCCATCTTATAACCTCTGATCTGTAGAATTTCTTGAATTCCATTTGCTTCTCTGCTTGTATGCTGTGAGTTTTTCCGGCTTTATAGAGAATCAGGACCTGAGAGGTAAAAAATGGAGTAGGTTTTGAATCGAACTTGATGTTTTTCATTCTGTGTTTGTCTTTTATATTTAGTTTATATTAATCTTATCACTTGATATTTCACAGTATTTCTATGGTGCTTGGTGTTCTATTTATACAGCAAGATTCAAATGTTAAGCGAATGAAAATATCAGGATCTCAAAATGAGAATGGTAAATCAAAAGCCGAAGTGGAAGCAAGTTCTGCTAACGATAAGAACGCAGCTGAGCAAAACAGTAAAATATCTGAGCCACCTAAGCAAGACTATATTCATGTGAGAGCAAGAAGGGGTCAAGCCACAGATAGTCACAGTCTAGCAGAGAGAGTAATTTGCACAAAACCTTTTATATTGCAATTTGAATTGTTTCTAAATGCCTAAAGTAAAAGTCTTAGTGTGGTAAATTTAATGGAGGTTCAGGGTTGATGTAGACTTTTATCAGTTTAAGTGAAAGCAGCTGTTTAATCCATTGCCAAGTTGTTACTAAAACCTTTGAGTTTCTTCTGTTTTGTCAGGCTAGGAGAGAAAAGATAAGTGAGAGGATGAAGATACTCCAAGATTTGGTTCCTGGGTGTAATAAGGTGCTTATTATTTGTATTATTGGTCTTGTCACAGTGATGTTTCTATGCCCTGTGCGTGACTTATACCACAATAAGGCTAGGAAGACATTATAAATCCACTATCTTCTCCATTTATATTGCATGTTGCATATGCCAATATAGAAGTTTATCAGTAATAGAATATTTCTTTACATCTTGGGGGTTCATGTAAGTTCCTAATTCAATCTCATCTGATTTGGAAATGTTTGCCCTCTATAACCAGGTTATTGGTAAAGCGCTCGTTCTTGATGAGATAATTAATTATATCCAGTCACTTCAGCGCCAAGTTGAGGTAGTATCTCCTTCTTTCCTTTTCTATGTTTTCTGTATATGACAATTTCAATTCTTATATATGCTGAACCCGTACTTTGATCCATGCTACCTTTGACTTTGTTTTGTAGTTCCTGTCTATGAAGCTAGAAGCAGTCAATTCAAGAATGGGCATGAACCCCACAGTTGAAGGCTTTCATCCAAAAGATGTAAGTCTATCATACACGTTGGTTTTTAGACATATTTTCTTCACCACACAAACCATTTAAGTATTTTTCTTCATCACAGAAACCATTCAAACTATAACGCTGTTGGATTTAGTTTCCAAATTATCTTCTTAAAAGGCTACTGACAAATATTCCTTAAATGGTGATGATTGATAAGAAACTGAGGGTTGAAATAGAATGTTCAGTCTGTAAACATTTTCTCAAATCTTTTTGGCAACTTAGACCCTTGATAAGATTAAAATAAAATGACCAATAATACTTTTGGTCAGGATACTTGTTATTGAGGATTCATGAGCTAATACTGCTTCTTCTGTGGTTATTCTAGCTTGTATTAGCCTTTATATTTTAAAAAGGAAAAGTTCTGCATCTTCCACATTGTATTTTTCTTTTTTGTTTTGAATGGACACACATGTGTGTTTGCACTCACATATGGCAGGCATATAAAGCATAATGCACCCAAGTGAGTTTCCACCTTTAGGAATATATATTTTTTTAATTAATCCTTTACAGGTCATCCTTATGATAGTTGGCCATTTGCGAGTTTAACAAAAACCAATTGCTTGCCTTGATTAATCAGATTTTCTAGGAAGTGCTTTCCTACATTTTGCTAGTCTTCAAGTAACCCTCCCGAGGGGATAAATGAGAGCGACTACAATCTTCAGAGTTTAAACGTGGTGACATATTGTGCAAGTAACATTTCACTTTATGCTGCATATGGATTTATTTCTAGCGAGGTACTTTTGATGTTCCTTAGTTAACTGAAATACTAACATTATTTTGGTTAGATATCATTAACATTGTTTAGTTATTATGTTTACTTATATTAGGGTTGGCTAGTTTGAGTACTTTCTCATTAAGCCAAATACAAACTCCCACTTAGCAATGAGTGAGTTGCATCACAAGAGAAAGTCGACGTGCTTCACATACTCTTTATTTCCTAGAATATATGGCTATTCTGTCTTGGCCTTTTTTGCTACATATCTGTTGGTTTAGGTACATTGAAAATGCTTTTACGAAGGAATACTGTATTGACTATCAATTCTATTATTTGTTTTTATTAATGGAGCATTCTTGGAACATGGTTTTGACATTTTAGATTCTTTAACATGTGCTAGAGAATTTAGTTGCTGTTTTTTCCGACCAAACAATTTCTTGTTGTAGGCTGATGCACAGCCATTTGATGCAACTGGAATGATCTTTGGACCTCAAGTGGCAAGAGATTATGCTCAAGCATCACATCACGAATGGCTACATATGCAGATCGGTGGAAATCTTGAAAGAACAGCGTAAACAATCAGCAACATTTGTTCACCCAATTCTTTACTTACTGAAAATTCGTGATTGCCTTGTATGTCAAGTGCATAAACGTATTTCCTACATGCATGACTGTTATCAATGGTGTAATCTCATATAGTTCGTAGAAAACGCATCTAATGCTATAGTATTATCTGACTAAATTCCTTATACTATCTTGTATTAGTTACTAAACAAAATCTCCTAGAGAGAAGATGTTGAAAGGAAAATACTCACAAGTTCCGAGTGATATGAAAGAGAAAGGCATGAACTCTTGTTAACCATGGATGCTAACATCACAATGGACTCTGTTGCCTGTTAATTTACTTTATAAATTCTGCTTGATGTTTTTTTTTTTTTTTTTAACACAAGGCAATGGTATATTAATGAAGGGAAAGACCCCACCAAATCAAACAAAGTTTATCAGAACCGAAGCACACTCCTAGCAGCATTGTGAGCTGCTAAGTTAAGATTTCTACTAATAAAACAAAAGGAGACTTGATCACAGGAAACCAAAAGATTATTAATACCTGAGAAAACCACCGCCCCATCAGTAGGCGGGAGGAAGCACCGTTAGCAACTTGAATTACTGCAAGGGCATCACCTCCAAACACAACTTTTCTCCATCGTTACTGATTCTGCTTGATGTTGAAATCAAGAATCACCTATCTCAATATTTCAGTAAATTTGAATCTATGTATTATTGCTGCATGCACCAGGAAAATAACCGAACACAAGATTAAACACCATATTCAAGTCAATGAATTGTGATACAGGGAGGAGATAGACATTACGTATACTTGAAAAGAAAAAACTTCAAAAAGATCTTCGAGAATATATTAAGATCCAAACTTGGATTTTATGGTATTGATTATGTCATCCCCTACTTGGAAAGCTTTTGTTAACACTTGATTGGGAATTTTAGGTGTTGAAGTAAAAAGATTTGCCGAGACAACTGCAGACCCAGGCAAGTGACTGTTGAAGGCAGTGAAAAGAAGAGCTTTTCCTTGTCCTACATTTAGTTGAAAGTGAACAAGACCACGAGGAACAACAAACATCTGCCCAGGACTCAAGACTTTAGAGTGAAACACATTACTAGTGGTTACAAATCCTACAAGAAGCTTCCCTTCTATAACCACCCCAGTCTCAGTTGCACGAGGATGCGAGTGAGGAGGGTTCAGGCCACCAGGGGAAAAGTCTACCCGATTCATCGAAATCCCAAGAGTATTGAGGCCAGGAAATGAAAGAACATTAGCTGTAGTCGCAGACCAACCAAACATGTTTGTTGTATTACCCTCTTTGCTCAAACCATCAAAGAAGAAATCATCTGAAGTTATTTCTGCTGCAGGTTTGCAAGGAAAGCCATTGACCGATATGGAGCCTTTTAAGTCAGCAACGCAGAAATCCTGCAGTGGGTCAGGATCAGCTGAGTTAATATACATGGGGAGAAGCAGTAACACTATCGAGCTACATAGAAGGTGAAAAAGCGATGAATGAGCCATGGTGAATATGTACTCTTGTTGCCAGAGAAGATAAGGAATATAGAGATGGTACTAGCAGATGGATGTCATGGTTCTTTATATATATGTAATCTTTTGTACTAAACACCTCCATAAAAAAGTCTTAGCTTTGTAATAGCAAGTAAATGGTCCATATAATGATTGAGGTCAGAATGAAAATAACGTTTATGAAGGATGGGAGAGCACGCAATACAAAACCCAAGTGGCACCCTTCTTCTGAGCAGAGATAATTCACGAAACAAGGGCTCATTCTCTAGTTTGAGTAGACTTGAAATGGTCAGTAGCTTATACTAATGGTGACTTCCTACCTAATCTCAGTATAAATGAGAAGGGAAACTAGTTTCTTTTAGCAGAACTTTTGAACGAAAGGTGTTTTGGACGCAGTGAAGTCAATGGAATCTAGGGACTTTGGTAGAGGTTGCAACTTTAGTCTTTGAATTTTGAAAATGCTAAGTAGCTTAATGTGAAGCGTATTGTTTGCGTAAGAATGGATGACTAGTTACCTGTTTCATTAATTTTATACGCTGCCGTTCACAGACCTCTTCCACCAATGAGAAATCTCTATCGACAGCCATGACTTCAGAGACATGCGCTCTTGAAGATTTCATATGGCTATGACTAATTGTGATGGACGTTTATATAAGTTGTCACTGTCCAGTCATTTACCTGCAGACTTTAGCAGTTGAACTCCAATCTATTGACCTTTCGAGTCGAACCCTGTTAAGTTCCTTTTCTTTTTTCCTGGACTATTGCTATGTCTGGTCTGCACTATGCAACCAAGAGCCGAATATAGGTAGTTGGCTAACTGCGTCTCAGGAATTCCTTGTTTACTGCATAGAATAAGAAGAAACACCCAGTTTGGGGATTTGAAAAGGGCAGCTGACCCTTGGAAAATAAAAAAAGAAAAATGATGCCTTGACTTGATCTGACAATCAGTCCCTGACAAACATGCAGATGAAGTAACTTAAAATTGCAGGCACTTCCATTTTATGATGCAAGAGCCCTCAACAGCTTTTGATAAACAAAAATTAAAGATTGAATGAAAATCTTTTCTATTCCAGTCCACACTTGTAACGTATCAAGTTTGTTATTTACACTCGTCAAATATCACAAAACCCTTTCTTTTATTGTGGTGTTTTAGAATGTAAATGTCATACTCCTAGGACAACAAATTGTGGCCTCTGAGCAATGGCCCACTAGGCCTTTATCCCATTTTAATGGCACAAGCCTCACATTTTGAGCACTTCAGAAGATACAGTCCTCATCAGGTCACAAGCCACTAATCGCAATATCTTCTAGAATTGCATTGAAATGAGGCTTCAAAGTTCAATGTTAAATCTGCATTCTGCAAGTACAGAAATGATAATGTAATCAAGAAGAGTAATAAGATTAAATCTATGGAAGTATAAAAGAGAGACATTCAGTTTGCAAGACCTTTATACGGCAGATGGGCTAATGGGAATCATGCCAGATGGAGTCACAAGGGCGTCAACCAACACATCATGTGAAGTTACAGGTATTACTCCTTCATCCATGATTTGTAGAGAGTAAGAGAGTCCAACTGTACAACCAGAGCAAATGTCAAATGTAAAAGAATAAAATAGTCCGACCTGATTAGAAAGGATTTCCACATCTGTTGCATTTCATTATCCATATTAGAAAGAGATTAAAAGAAATATATACCAAAAAGAGGCTGCTTCCAGTTCCTCTCCCTCGCGAGCTCTTGATACTTCCTCAAAAAGGTGTCATAATAACTTTTTGAATTTTCATCACATATGTGAAGAAGAAAATATATAAATTAAAGAACAGCAGAACTGACTGCAATTATGAGTTTATGAAAGTGCAACTAGTACAGTAGAAAAATAAAAACCTTATAAGACTTTAGAGGCTATGAAGACAAGCACACTAATTTTGCGCAGAAACTTTAAGTGGTAATAACTAATCTAACAGCCATACTCTTATTATTTGATTATTTTAGAGCAATAAAATATCAACACTCTTCACTGGCCCTGCAAAGTGTAGTTTCTAGTGCATCTTCTTAGGATATATGGTTGAGACTCCACATATCAAATTATGAGTTGTAAGGTCCCCTTAACCAAGGCTTGGAGTTACAGAACAACAATAATATGGAGTGTGTGCGTGTCTGAACATATATATAAGACCTGTCAACCTTTCAGATTACTCAAGAGATCAAATAGAGCTTAAGGTGATGAAAATGCACTGACTCACCCTCCACCACGCCCCAAGCGTTTTCCAGTTCTCTCAAATGCAAGTCCTGGGAACATAACAAGGACAAGGGCCATCAGTTACAATTTGGCTTTCCAATCATAACAGTTATCTTATGGCTATGGATAATTAACAATAGCAAGAAAATGTAGCACAGAAAATTTACCAGGCAGAAGGAATAAATCAACTGGGTCATTTGCCTGCAAAACTGCACCACTATAGATCTTTAAAATCTAGTAATATTTTACAAAAAAGAATAAACAAATTTTAGGAGTGTCAGCATCCTAATTTCTAGAGAGGATTGCAAACATGAAATATATGACAATTACTCTGGCATTGTTCATTGAAATGTGTAAAATGAATATGGAAAAATAAGCTTGAGTGTGCAGAGATGCACAACACGAATCTGAGACAGGTCTAGGAAAAAGAGATCAGGGACATCGTATAGTGAGGTTCTGCAGACGATAATTTTCTTAACCTTGAGCAGTTTCCATGCATTACTATGTCTATGTCAATTATCACAACAGGATGCAAAATTCTAAGATACATCTTCAGCCTTATATTTTTTAGTGCCAGTAACAAAATAGCCTGCCATTTCTTTCAACTACTCAAACTCCTTCATAAAGAGGGACAGAGGAAACCAGTTGGTAGGCATAAAACATTGCTGCGTAACATAAGGTTCTCATTAAGCCTCACAATAAAAAAAGATATGTTTAATGATTAGCCACCTAACAATATACACTAAACTCTTCCCGCATCTCATGCCAATAAATGAACCATAATAATCAAATCCAAATCTCTCTAACACAATTCCAAATAAAAAATAAAATTGAAAGAGTTAAATGCATATAAATAACCAATTGAGAGTCTTGTCTACCACACTAACCATCTTCCCGTTTATTTCCAAGACCATCTATAGGAGCTGGTTCTAAAATATTCATGGAGTTTGCAATCAGATCATCCATGCTTGAAATGTTGAGCATTCGCATATGACTATTCTTGTCCTCCACACGTGGAACATAAAGCTTTTTCGGAGTCTGAGCACAGCCATCTAAATAATTAAGCAAAATTAAACATTACAACTCCATCAATTAAAGATATTTTTAATCCATGATTAAGCAAAAACCACCATATCAACTATTAAGCATCCTTATCTTGAGCATCAAAGAGTATATTTAACATTCAAAAACTTAAACCTTTTTCTGGGTTCTTCAAAATTTCCCTCAACAGTACAGAAGTATTCACTTCACGTAAAGCACTGCAACTTATATAAGCACAAAATGTCTTGCTAGACTTAAACCACGGAGCTTCTAAAACCAAACTCTGGATTGCATTGTCTAAAAACACCAAAACCCAAATGAGAAGTGTTTTAACTATATAAAGAAGAAGCTGACTTTATGATAAAGTTGATGAATTGAATTACAAAGTTACCTTCTTCCGATCGAAGAGAGGGGTCCATGGACTTGAGGGACTTGCGGACTTTGGATCGGAGGATCCGTTTTTGCTTGAAAATTTCATCGAAATTGGCGGTTTGGTGTTGGGCTATGCTCATGGTGGCGGTTGGGCGAAGGAGTGATGGTGGGAGTGTAGTTGGTGAAAATGTGAGGGGCCAAATCATGAAGGCTGCCTTCACCCTTTGTTTGAGCACACTTGTCCACATTATTTCCCCCCTTTTCTTTTCACCCTTCTTTTGCGTTTTGCCACCCAATTCCTAATTTGCTATGTTTTTCCCCGAAAATCAAATAAGGATCGAGTATGATACTGGAGTATATTGGAAAAGCTAGCCTTTTCTGATTATTAAGACAATAAAAAGAAGCAATTACTCAACTTCTTGAAAATAATATCTTTAAATTAGAGAATATATATCTAAAAACTAGATTGATGTAAAATGCAGCGGTGAAACAGATCAAAAGAAACTTAATTAAACGGATTAGAAAGAAATTTAATTTTAATTGATGTGTTCAAAATAAAACGAGTAGTTAATTCACTTTTATTTAAATAGAAGTTTATATAAAAGTTAACTCAGGTATAATTATACTTGAATTTTTTAAGTTTAGATCTGTTTACAGTCTAATTTAATTATTTAATTTAAAATTCTAATTAAATTCATATCGTTATTAGAATTAAATAAATTGTTATATATATAATTTTTTATTAGAATTTACTTCTTCAAACTGACTTAAAAAAAGTAATTTTTAGTTTAAAATAATTATTAGATTATTTTGAATTTAGCTATAAATTTGAATACAGCATGTATATAAATTTATTTTCTTTCAAATGGACTAAACAATGTACCTAAATTTATAAATAAGTTTAAATAGATTTATCAATCATTTTATTAGGTGGAGTTTGCATAGATGATAAATTATTCAAAATGTAATGTATTAAAGTAAATTAAATCAAGGATAAACCAATTAAAAGTGATTTTTTTTATATATAAAAGGAAACTAAAAGCATAATTTTTAATTAATTCAGTTAACAATCGGGTACAAAATTATGGACTAATTATGTAATAAACGAATGTAATATATTATTTTATATACAAAAACATTAGCATGCAATTATTAATTTTCTTCTTCTGACAAATAGACTCTTCTTCATCACTTGAATCTTTTAATTAGCACCAATAGCACTATAAATTATTAATTAGAGAAGTTTGATTGATATTTTTATTTATAAAAATTGTAATAATATTTGTAATTTAATTTAGTAAGAATATAAAGCCTAATTAACTTGCAATGAGAAAAGAACAAAAGAAAAGAAAAGAGACCATAATTAGGACCGGAATCTAAAAATCTAAGAAAAGATTTTGAAAAATTTTAAAAAGAAATTGACAAACACTGCAAAAACAAAAGTAAACAAACATAAATTTAACAAAAACGAAGGACCACAAATGTAAAACTCCCTAAATAACCCTTTAACCTGCAACAAACAAAAAATGACCTTTAGAGCACTCACTGCACTAGACCCAATCTGTCTTCTCGCTCAGCTCGAAACCTTACCCTTAACCCTAACCCTAACTCCCAAATCTCTAAGCTTTGCCATGACCTAACCTATAAAAATATCCAATCCTTCTCAAGATCGATTGAGGATATTAAGTAATTAATCCAGAAGAAAAGTAGAAGACGATGCCGTCTCACGTTGATCTGGATAGGCAGATCGAGCATTTGATGCAGTGTAAGCCATTATCAGAAGGAGAAGTGAAAGCGCTATGCGAGCAAGCAAGAGCGATCTTGGTTGAGGAATGGAATGTGCAGCCTGTTAAATGTCCGGTCACTGTTTGTGGGGATATTCACGGACAGTTTCATGATCTTGTTGAGCTGTTTCGTATTGGTGGAAATGCACCTGATACCAATTACCTTTTTATGGGTGATTATGTCGGTTAGTTCTTTTAAACTGAACTCATTTTTCTAATTTGTAGATTAAAAAGAACAAATTTAAACTAAACTCCTTGTTCTAATTTGTAGGAAAAAAATCCTCTTCTTCTTTTTTCTAAAAAAGAAATGATTTATTTTTTGGGTGTACAAATTATAAAGGTTAAAGCTTTATCTGTATCACGAGATTTGGTTTAATGGGTATTAAAATTGTTAAGAGTATAGTTAATGTAGCTCGTTTTTAAGTAATGAGAATGCGATTAAGGTTGTGCCACCAACTGGTGAGGTGGCCATGGCTAAGATTAGAAGCTATGTCTTTATAATATTGGAAAGATTTAGCGAATCAGCATATAGTTTGCAAGCACTGTGCTATATCCATTTTGGAGTCTTATCTCACATGCTTTATGATAAATGGGAGGAAATCACCTTGGGATCCTAGGAGTATCTTGTGATGGTACCAGAATGATGAGAAAAGAGATGTAAAAGTGTTCAGTGATAGTAGTGACAATTCTGTACCCACTTACTTTGACAGTTGTCCAGCAGAATTACCCACTTTCAATAGCCTTCTAATTTTGACTTCTCTAGGTCAGTTGTATGGAGGTTTATAACTTATTTGCTAATATGATAATCATTTACAAGTGGAGTATCTATTATGCTCCTTTCAGCCCTTCCAGCTAAGATTCTCTTCCTTAGTTTCTAATCACATTTTCATCCTGTGCATGAAAAGAAGTTGCTATACTTGCAATTATTTTTATTTTGCCTTATTTTTTGGCAGATCGAGGATATTACTCGGTGGAAACTGTGACTCTTTTAGTGGCCTTGAAAGTTCGATATAGAGATAGGATTACAATCCTAAGAGGGAATCACGAGAGTCGCCAGATTACTCAAGTGTAAGAGCTCTGTTTATTTTAAGCTTGCCTGTTATTAGAGATGCACTAATAGTATCTTTGTAGTGGATAAACTTAACAAGCAGTTGTAATTTGAAAGGCCAGAAACTTCTCTCCCACATGTTTTCTGGTTATACGAGCTGTTGACTTGTGTTTCAGTTATTTGGCCATGTCGTGTTTCAAATCTATAGTTTCTCTCAGTAGCTAAATTGTTTCTCTTTCCAGGTATGGCTTTTATGATGAATGCCTAAGGAAATATGGAAATGCCAATGTCTGGAAACATTTCACTGACCTCTTTGATTTTCTACCACTTACAGCTCTTATTGAGAGTCAGGTCTGAATTCTAGAGTACTGTCGTTTCTTGATTATCCTTGTGAACATAACTTCTAGATTATTTGTGATTTTATTAGATAATACTATATTTATTGCCTTGTAGATCTTCTGCTTGCACGGTGGGCTCTCTCCATCTTTAGACACATTAGATAATATCCGTGCCTTGGACCGTATTCAAGAGGTACACATAAATTTAATGCTGCATCTTTTGCAGCTTCTTTGTCGAGGATTTTCTTAAGTCAACTTTATTGTTTATGAAACTTATTACTGTGCTACAGATTTTTATTTGATTTATTTGTATATCACATTAATTTAGATGATATGATAATGGTTAATGCATGCTTTTCTGCTAATAACCATTGACATAAAAATCTGGATAACTTTATCTAGTGTTTTGAGCTGATAAACTTGCGGTTCCTGTCTGAAGTAAAGCTGGAATATGCTCTTGCCTCTTGATTTACATACTTGCTGCTTTTCTCCTCCTTCCCATATTTGAAGTTTTGGCCATATTTTGCATCATTTATTAGTGCTGGAGATGGTGAAATTTGCGATTTTTAGCATTGCTTGTACTAAAATTTAAGTCACGTCATAGGAAATTTTGCTTAAATTGAGAAACTGAACCATCTCAAGAGAATTGAAGTAAATGCCAGTGACACTGTTGCACTGTTCAATGAATCATATAGTTAAAGCTACTTCTGCAAGCTGATATGGTATTATTATTTAGTCTGCTAGAGATAGCACTAACTTTGTGTTTTCTTTTATTTTATGTGCCTTTGCCTTTCTAATTGGCTGCACTTCACTTTTGGGGATGATTAGGTTCCCCACGAAGGTCCAATGTGTGATCTCCTATGGTCTGATCCAGATGACCGTTGTGGTTGGGGTATTTCTCCTCGCGGAGCTGGATACACTTTTGGGCAAGACATCTCTCAGCAGTTCAACCACACTAATGGACTCACACTCATTTCTAGAGCTCACCAGCTTGTTATGGAAGGATACAATTGGGCCCAGGTTTGCGGATCTCAAGTGAAAAATGGAATTATTTTTGGATTATGGAGTTCTTAGATTAATCATTAACATCCTACTTCAATTCTTTGCAGGACAAGAATGTGGTAACGGTTTTCAGTGCACCAAATTACTGCTATCGGTGTGGGAATATGGCTGCAATACTTGAGATTGGGGAAAATATGGAGCAGAATTTCCTTCAATTTGATCCAGCGCCTCGTCAGATTGAACCTGACATCACGCGAAGAACTCCTGACTATTTTTTGTAATTTTCATAGCATGGCCTGAGCTGGCAATTTTTCTAATTCTCTGTCATGGTTTTGTAGATGCATCTTATAGAATAGACGACTTTTGGTGTTTACTCGATAAAGGGACAAAAAGAAAACATTGTTGCTATCATTCTTTTGGTTGAAATGTTATTCTATTCCTGTATTAATGTGAGTTTATAGGTTTACTGTCTTGTATTTTATAAAATGAAGGAAACAGCAATAACAAGGTCTTCTTCTTCTTTATCTTTTTACGGCTATTGATGAAAAAAACTCATGACAGTGCACATTCAAGTTTTGCATTTGTATTAGCAAATGATCCGCAGGTCATTTATACCTCCTTTTTTTTTTTCCTGCTTCCTGTCTTCAGTGCTTGTAAAAGCTTTTGTTATACTACTTTAGTATTTCAACTTGGATTCAGTTGACTCATCAAGAGATAATCAAAGAAACTTATCATCCGGCCATCTTTGGTGGAAAGAATGGAGTTGCAAACTTGCAAGACTACCTCCATTTGCACTGGCATTAAGTTATGAAGTTGCCATGCGTAGATAGGCCTACAAGTTATAACGTCTTTGATATGCTTGAGTTTTAAGTCTTAAACTGACTGCTAACATTGCAGTTCTGCATCGTATATTTGATTTGATATGCTTTATACCTACCTCATTTCTACTGGAGACATTTTAAAATCTTGCATTTAATAGTTCCACGTTTGATCAGTATAAGATTGTCTATCTGTCTGTCACAATTTGCATATAATCCCAAGCTCCATTTTCCACCTCCTGGCACCGACCAAACTCTACTTCAATAAGGTGGAAAACTGAAGGACAATTTTTCTGATAAAAAATATATTTACGACTAAAGATATCCACAATCCAGTTTGCTTGGAGGTTTATAAGCAGCTCGAAACTCTGCCCATCAACTATTAAGACTCGCTCCTTTCCTGTTCTAATTCCTTCAACCTTACCAATAACAAATGGTATGTCAGTGGAGGACAGAGGTTTAACAAGTTGAAAGAGCTGATCTGAAAAACTAAATACATGATAAGCTACATAGAAATTCTTCTCTCTTTTCCTGTTTTTCTACTTTTTGCACAAATTGACACTAGCTTGCATTTGATTTTAACGGCTGGAGCTGCCAATGGCATCAGGGGCTGCCTTATCTTAGTTTCTGCTGTGTGCCTGCCCACTAGTTCCGGGCAAGTCTGACTGGGACATTTTCCTTGATTCTAACAGCAGCTTATTTTTCTAAGATGAGAATTACTTCAATACATTGATCATCATCATATTGTTCCATGTTTTTCCCTTGAGAAACTGAGGTTAAACCCTTGACGTTGTAGCAGATGACCAAACACCAAAACGAAAACTCTTACCATAAAAACAGAAAGCAGTTAGCCAAGAGATCCATGATGCTTCAAAGTCGGAAATTAAATTTCTCCCAGCATTTTGCAATAACTGTACGTACATCATAACAAAAACAGGAAAACTGCCAAGAAAAACAAAAAGAAAGAAGAAAAAGAACAATAACAACCGCAACGTTGCAAATGTGCCCCATAATGTCAGATAAGCAAGAATTAGTCCATTGAACCATTTGTTGATCGTACTCAAGCTTCAAAATGTGGAAAGCTTACAGTTGTATAGCTAATTGTAGTAAAAAAATAATTCTCAATGGCATAAGCTCACATGTATGTGGAAAAAGAAAAAGAATCATTTGATTGATCATCAAAATGTGGTACTTCAAAAACTCATCGAGTACACATTACATACCTTGGCTAAAACTAATTCAGAATATATTTTCTTTTCAAAGTGTTATCTACACATTGATTCTTATGAACCCTATGAAATCGACGTGCTCACAAAAGGGATTACCATGAAAATGATTAAGATGAGAATCATGCATCATTATCATCACCAAAGGGCAACGAGATGAAGTGACGAAGCTTCTGAAGATTATCACATATCTCAGTCAAAAGTTTTTCTCTGTTACAATCATTTTGGGCTGCAGGACTAGCATGCTTTGAGAATTCATCATCTGCTTCAAGAGCCTTCACTCGCTCATGAAGATGAAATAATTCTTTCATCAGTTTGCTGTCTTGTACTGCCATAGCAAAAGACAAGTGATCAAAGATGACGATTTGTAGGAGATGCAGAATATACTATAGATACAAGTATAGTTTACAGCTTTACATACAGAAAGATCTGTAAAACGTTACCTATCTCTTCATCCATGCGGGTTACATTGTCAGAGCTGGCTTGTGAGGAAGGAACTCCATCATCTGATGAGAAGTGAGCTTTCTTGTTTAGGTTTTTCAACCGACCAAGATAACCGGCTCTTCCCCTAGTTTGTAATTTGACTGGGGTTCCTCCTCCATTCTCATCACATGATGACATATTGTTGCTAGGCACAAAGTCTCCATTAATACGCCCATCAATTGAACTATGGGTTGGACCGATATACTCGGATCTTTCAGTATAGGATGAGAAAGATTGTGAATTCAAGTCTTGATAATCCTCATCAACCTCATCTCCAGATCCTTCAAAACCTTCTTCCCTTATGATACCATATTTTTCTCTATACTGCTCAATTTCAGCCTCTAAAGCTCTAATATCTTCCTCTCTCTTGGCAAGTAAATCATTAGTTGCCTGCAGAGCTTCTTGATCATACTCTGCCTGTTCCTCCATCATTCTTTGATACTGCAAGGCCTCCATTTGAACTGCTGCCTTCTCTGCCTGCAAGCGGGTTATCATTGCCATTGCATTATTAGCTGCAACAGCAGAAGCACTTCTTTCTTCGTCCAATTCCATGTACAAAGCCATCAGCGACTTCCGATCAAGTCTAACCTGTCCCTTAAGATGGTGCAATATCAACTCACTCTCTGATTCATTTGGCGGGTTTCCTTCAGTAGACTCTGAAGAAAATTCTGTTTTCTCAAGTGGTGATTTCCTTGAAATCCTTGCAGCCCATCTAGGACTGGCATTAGCTGAATCTGTTAATGGAATTCCAAAAAACTTGTTTGCTCTTCCGAAATTAGGAGTTCTATCCTCATGCATATCCTCAGCTTCAGTCAGCAATGGCAGAGAAGCAGCTTTGACATCTTCCCTAGCTGATGTCCAAAATCAGTCCACCAAAATAAAAAAAAATGAGATGGTGAAAATTTATAACAAAAAAAGCTCGACAAATGCTTAGCATGGCTATATGGCTGTATTCCAAGTATTTGACAGCAAACAGCAACTGATGCTCTGCTAGAAATTTAAGCAATACATTCCAAAAATTTAAATTTAGTGTCCATAAGCAACTCATAGTGACCGCAGTAAAACATGAGCAATTTATGGCATCTGAAGGAGTTTGAAGAATTCAGTTCAAAACTAATTGAAAAGAACAAAATTAAGTTGAAAACTCACATTGCTTACCAAGATGTGATGCATTTGGGCCATCGTCAACTTCATGTAGCTCTGATTCATTCTCTGAGTACTTGAGTTCTGTGTATGGGATGTGCGATAAGTCCATATTGCGATGCTCCTCATATCTCAAATTTGCAAATGGTGCTCTTGGTGAAGGAGTGGGACCTTGTGAAGCCAAGCCTGTTCCCCTTCCCTTTAGTTGGGATTTCGCCTTCAATGGCTCGCCACAACATGCACACCGATGGATGCTACTCTTCTCAACCTGCACTGGCTCATCCTTCCTTCCAGCAGACAAAGTCAAACGGTGATCTTGATCATTATCAACAAACAACTCAATGTCCTTGTGCAGAATCCCAACAAGAGACTTATACGTATGACAATCTGATGATCTCTCAGTAGCAAAAGAAAGAAGACAACTCTCACACATTTTATTTATATCAGAAAGCTTTTTGTGATTGTGACAATAAGCCAAACATGAAACATCCTTCTTGTGAGATTCACAAATAGAATCATTGTAATAAAAATCAGCGGCTCTACGAACAAGAACATGATCAATCCTTGTGCAAAGCAAACAAGGGATTTTCAATTCAAAGAACCTAGCAAATTCATTGGCAAAAAATGCAATGAACCCATCGATGAAAAGCACAAATATCAACACCCATTCAAGCACAGCATAAATCAGAAAATGCGGGAATTTCCCGAGTTCTTGCTCCACAAAGTGTTTAAATGATCTCTTAGCCATGATAAAAAGAAACTTCTAACCCAGAATCAATACAACTAAAATGGGTCAAGAATTTAACTATAGAAATCCTCTCTTTTTGTTGCTTATACTCCGGTGGCTGTTAGCAAAGGTCAGAAAAAGATCGAAGGCTGATAACAAAGAAGATCATGACTATGGTAATGGAAAGAACCAGACCCAGATCCTGACCTTGTCCTCTTGTGTATGTGTGTGAGAGAGAGGGAGGACGAGGACGAGGAGCAGGGAAGAGAAAGAGAAAGATTATGTTGCAGTTGTAGGTTTGAAAATTTGAACGGTTAATTTCTTTTTGGCTATAAATGGAGAAGTTTGTGGGAGAATGCAAGGTTGGCTATGCAGACCATGTACCTGAATTAACGGTCTATCACGCACTCTTCAACTATGAAACACCACCCCTGCTATTGTGGGCCCTTTTTTTGGTCCAAAGCTTATTTTTTATAATCTTGATTAAATTATTTAGAATTAGAAAGCATTATTAACATGTATAATTTTGTTAATTAGTTTAGATTAATTGAATGTTTTATATAATTACCTTAACTTTATTTTATTTTCATATCACTGGACTAATGGATTGGTAATCAAGAACCTCTACCATAATAAAAAATAAATAAATAAAATAAACATAACAATAAAGAAAAAAGAGCTGTCAAGTGAGCCAGTTAAAAAGGGAGCATAAGTGTGATCCGATCTTCAGAAGCTTTAGAAAACAGCTTTACAAGACGTAGTTCCCATAAAACAAAAAATTTGAGAACATGGAAGTAATGTATCTAACATTTCTGAATGTTGGATAAAATTGCTGGGTGCTTTTAAGACACCTTTAATACAAATGTATTGTCTGAAATATTCAAATTGGAATAATAAATAAAATTACATTTCTGAGTCCCTATATAATTTTGAGCATCTCTGAAGCTGTTCGTATGAGTGATTTATGAATATCAACGTCATATCAGCTAGCTTGTGGCCAAAACATTTGTGGACATATAAGGTGACATGGATCCTTGGACCTGAAAAGAATTCAGTCTTAACATGAGAAATCATCTGGCCATAATTTCTTTAACCAAACAAAAATGCAATCACCATTAATGTAGCTTCTCCCTGTTAAATGTTGTAATTCAGGGATACCATGATTAAGCACAAAGCATTGTAAGTGATATTTGAGAAACAAGCATGGTTCCATGGACAGGCTATTATTGAAAGGATAAATTACCTGCAACAAGCAGGTAGGAATTTGGATAAACCCCTGCAGAAGCAGATCAACCTTTTCCAGACTGCTTGGTGGAACAGGTGTGATCATGTATAGAAGACCTTTGGATGTGTCAATTCCTCTCACGATTCCTGGTTCAATGAGTTAAGTAAACTAAATAAGGTCATGGTAAGATTTAAGGCAGAAATTTATTGAAATACATATGGAAATTTATAACAAAAGCCATAAAATAAGAAGAGTGAATATTTTCAAAACAATACATAAGCCTGTGCAACCCAAGTCTATCTGTAGTGGATATTTCTCAATCATATGTAGTTTGACTATATGAAAAAGTTCTCTAATCACTGCAAAGAAATTTCTCTTGTTGACTTTTGTTCTTCATCATTCTTATAATCCTATCTCTACTAGATTGTTGAAAGAGATTCTCTATATTCATGGTATTCAAATACGGAAAGACAACAAAGAAGTGACAGAAAATATGCTCAAAGCATACTTAGGTATGAGATGGATGTCAAAAAAATAATGCTTATGCTAGCCCTTGAAGCTACTTAATTTTTAAGGAAAATCAGAAAGAAGCAACTTTGAAAGTGTATAGAAGCAAGCTGAAGCCTACGTTTCTAAGTTTTACCCAACTGATCCAACTTTTGCTGATGGATTAAATTATTAAAGGCTTCTAAGTTTCTTTAAATCTATAAAAGTAACTCATCAGCGTTCCAGTTTAGAAAGACATGTATGAGCAATACTGCAAGTGGTTCAATTACAATGAAAGCAATAACACAGAGGAAAAGATATTAATAACTAAATGAATGAAACTGAGACTTCTAATCAAAAAATTACCAATCAGAGCCGACCCAGTAACAGTAAATTTCTAATTGACTTAATTACAGTGAAAGCTGCAACATAAAGAAAAATCAGCTGATAACCAACAGAATGTGGCGAGACAGCTAAGTGGGGGACAGCAATACTTACCAAGACCAGAACACCAAGGTAAAGTTTCTGACTGTTCAGAACTAACTGCCAAACCAACAATGCTTGCATTCAAACTGTAGAAGATTTCAGTATGAGGGACCTGGCATAATACATTTGAACTGTTAAAATGAAGCCCATATTATTGGATATTTGACACACAGAAAAAGTAATGTTGCAGAAGATTTTAACTTTTGCAACCTATATGTACTGAATCCTGCCTCCTTCTGTTCTAACAATACAAGATTGGACAGGACATGATACAATGATGCACAATCCACTGGAACAACATTATTACATTTCATTCAATGCCCTAGACCGACCTGGCAATGGAGATGTCTAATCTTGATGCTTGATATTGGAACTTGATAAGGAGGGTGAGACGCTAAAGCATTTGCTAATTCCTTGATTGTTGTGATATTCAAACTACTCGAGAAGCACTGCCTGAAATAAGCCATTATTCGTAGATCTCTCAGAAGCCGTGCATCCTTTTGAACTAGCACCCTGACATACAATAAAAATTAATAGAACAAAAAAATATAAAGTAACATAATTCACATGGTATTTTGTTGAACTTACGATCTGTTGAAGGAGTCGTGACGAGCCGAATTTATCTCAATTAGATTAACTTCCTCACAGAAGTCCTCATCAAGCCAGAATGCTCCTGCTGGTAAATTCTTTCTTTCAGAAGATATGTTTATCTTAACCACATGGCTAGGAGCAATACATTTCACCATATCCACCAATATATCATAACCAACACCTGGGACATAAATGCCAAAATATTTAAGTCTGCTTGTACTGAATTAAACAATATTTATCTCAAATTACCTACCATTACACGATCTAAGACATAGATATTATGAGAAAAGAAGCAGCAAATAAATCATGTACAAAAGCATACCTTTTACCCAGCCAGGTGTATTCACAACAAGAGGCAACTCAGTCTTTGCAGTGCTTTCACTAGTGTTAGAGATGCAATACTCCTTCCGATAGTAGTTGCACAATGTGGATATGTATTTCAGGTATGTTGATGGATCTCTTTTCGAAGAAACATCCCCAAAGAAGAAACATCTAGAAGAAAATAAAAGGACCAAGAAATGAGCATGTGAAATATGTGTTTTATCAGAACCAGGTTTAGGTATTTAAGAAACTGTCGCATGGATTCAATAGTGTGTGGATATGACACAATAAATAATCAATTTCACCTTTTCAGGAAAACTTCTAGAGTATTCATAGGAATTTCAGAAATGCCAAATCAAAATTCAAAATGAATACGATTTTCAACAAGTAATGACCAATATTTGCAAAACAACAAAAGATAAAGAAAAACTATAGATCCTGAAAGCAACAACTCTAATTCTCTGCATATATACGAAAAATTATAACTTGCAGGATAAGATCAACAGTACATACCTCTCAGGTGTCTTGAGGCATGGAATTGTCAAATCTGATTTGAGAAACAGAAAAAGGAAAGGAAAACCCTTAATTAGGAAAAGAACACTTTTCTGGAATAGAGACTTGTTTAAGGGTTTGAAATTTGATTAGCGAGCCATACAGCAAAAACGCACAAGATCCAAAAAACTAATTACCTGGGGTTAGTTTATCAACCACAGTGAGGGATACAAAACCAGGAGTAGTAAACTCAGGCTGCCCAACATCTGTATCCAAATAGCCAACCCTTCGATATCTGAAAATCATGTAATACCAACAAACTTTATTACATTTCCAGTTGGAGAAAAGGAAAGAAGTGTCCTACTGTTACATTATATGAAATGTAAACACATGGACACAGACAGAATGGCACAATAAACAATATTCAGAATCATGTAAACAAAATTGCCTATTTTCAAAACAATTCAGTGTCACACATAAACACCAAACTCCACCCTAGCCTAGACACTATATATTCAATTCAATACAAGACACAGTGTAATTCACATTACATAAAAAGAACTCATTACAAGCATGATCTCTTCAAGCAAGTTCTAGTCTTTTTTTCTTTTTCCATTGACAGTGAGCATGTGCAACAGTTAAAACAATCAAATATATTATACATATGATACATATGAACCCACTAATCACAGCCCATATAAGTTTTTAACTATAACTATTAAAAAAAAAGTTAGATACTTCAGCAGAAACCCAATTTGTAAAACTAAGAGACAATAGAAAGTCAATTAAGAAAAGGACATTTCATGGGATCTTACCTCTGGAGAAGAGTGTTGAGAAGGTAACGAGAGAAGGTGGTTTTACCACAGTTCTTAGCTCCGCAAATTAAGGAAACAGGAAGAGGTGAAGTAGGGGAATCGTATGCTATAGTATTCGCAGCCTCTGACCATTCTTGTGGTATGTGAATGCTTGGTGATGATGCCTCTTCTGTCTCCAGTATATTACTGGCCATGTCTCAGCTCTTCTGTTTTGGGTTTCTCTTTGTTTCTTTGTTTGTTAATTTTCTTGCTTCAACACTGAAATTTTATGTCTGCAGTAATGTATTTCGCGTTTAGTTGGAGAATAGAAAAGATCACGCTCTTTTAGTGACCAACTTGTACCCTTCAGCGGCAATCAACACCAAGCGGGATGGGTCGGTTCTTTGAGTTTGGATACGGTTAACTTTCAAAAAAGAAATTAAATTTTTTAAAAAAATATTCTAAAATCAATGAAAAAATATTTTTAGTGTCTAGATTTTTTGAAAATATATTATTTTATACGGTTAACTTGTACTCTTTAGTTATTTTTTATTTATTTTATTATTTTATAAAATTAATTAAATAATTAAAAAATAATTAAAATTATAATTGAAGAGTTTCAAAATTATATTTTAATATTAATAAAAAGTAAAAATTAATACCGTAAATTTGATAAAAAAGAACATGACTATATTTTTTATTTTTTATTTCAAATTTAAATGATTTAAATGCCGTTTGGACAATGCATTAATTGGACTTTCTACAAAAAAATAATAAAAATTTTTATAAAAATTTATGATATTATTTTAAAAGTGTCGAGTTGTAAAAGATGATAGCATGAAAATGGAAATGTACAGTATGAAATTTTTTATTGAAATTTTAAATCTTTTTATTATCAATAAATTAAAATATTCATTATGTAAATTACAATTAATTAAATAAATAAAAATATAAATAAAAATTTCTATTTGACTTAATTTCTTATTTAAAAAGGGACTAGAACTCAAAAAATATAAGAGGCAAAGAAACATATATTTTAAAGTATAATAATGTATAAATACTTTTAAATGTAAATCTCCCAAAGAGAGGACTACATAATCTGAAGTATCACCTTCTTAATTAGAATACTTTCTTAATTAGAATATAGTAATCTAAATATTAATTGTTTATCTGTGTGTTGCAAGATCGTTATTATTATTTTGATTATAAAATTAAATTTATAGATACAATTTAATAAATTTTTTTATATTTAATATTATTTTATAATATTATAAAAATTAAAAAAAATTAATTATTTTTAAATATTCTTAATTTTTCATTTATTAATTAATTTTCATATTTATAAATGAACATATCAATATATTTGATATTTTCATTTTTAAAAATTAAAAACTATTATATAATTAAAATTTAATTTATTATTAAATATATTTAAAATATTATTTGTTATATTATAATTATCTTAATTACAAAACTAATTTATTTATTAATATAATATTAAAATATAATTAATATATCTTTTTAAAATAAATATAATTAATAATAGAAATATTAAAATATAATTAATATTCTATTTTTAGGATCAGAATTAGTGTTTAATTAGGAATTTAATTTATTATCATAAATTAATAAAAAAACTATAAATTTATATATAAACTTCAATTTTATGTGGTAAAAATAATATAAATGTCAAAATTAAATATATATATATATATCAAAAAATTATATAATTTAAAAATTTATATTATAGTTCAAAAATTAATCAAACGGACATTCACATAAAATTAATGATAGCTCAAAAAAAACAATAGCAAATTATGTATTAAATACTATATATATAATAATTTAAGAATAATACAATAATAATTCAAAATCATAAAAAGCTATTCGTCACAACATTCTGCAGTGCAGTAAATTACAGTACCTCATTTGTGCTGTCTTTCTCTCCTTGATCTCGTGAAGCCAAAGGAATTGAAATTCGTCTTGGAGATTTAATCGTAAGTCTAAATAATTTCAGTTTAATAACCTATTTTTTTCGTCTGATGTGAATAGCTTATATTAACTATTTTTATATGCATTTTGGATGTAATACTATTAGAATTACAATAATAACATATTTAAATACTTTTTTTATGAAATATTTATATTAAAATTATATATTTTATTATATATATATATATTAAGATTTATTAAATTTTATAAATATAAATTATACAGTAAGAATATCCTTTTTAAAGAGATATAATTATATTACATTAAATAAATGGACTCAAATATATACATATATATATATATTATTAACAATTCTGAAAATATAATGAAACCAACTTAGATTTTCTTGTTTTCAAAAATAATATTTTTTTGATGAATGAATTTATTCTTCATGACAACTATTATAATTTATTGCTGTTTTATTCATATATTCACATTATTAGTTAAATTAACTTTCAATATTAGTTAATTAGAAAAAGATTTTATTATAAAAATTAGAGGTTTATCGAATACAAAATTTTTCTTTTAAGACTATTAACCTTAATAAGATTTTATTAATTTCATGATAAGTATAAAAAATAATTATTCTATATAATATAGTCTACAACTATCAAATATCTAATAAATTAAAAACAACATGTCATTGTCACTATATGAAAAATATATATGTTTTTTTACTACTTAGAATATAAGTCGTCATAAATAATATTTTATTTTAACTGGACTAAATAAATAATACTTATTAGTTGATTTATGATCATAATATTAAAAAAAATCCTAAAAAAATGTTGTTGTTTTTTTCCTTAAGAAAAAGGTTAATAATTGCTAAACTATGCATTGGATATGTTGATTAAAAGTGTAGGCACTGGAAATATTGTCAAGCCTGTCAGTTTAATTTCAGTTTTAGAAGATAAAGACTCCTCTCATATGGGCTATTTCTGGTCACCATCAAACGCATGACAAAAACACAGAAGCCTTCAACAACCGCAATCATCTCACCATACATTTCATCAACCCTAAATTAATTTAACTTCATTTTTGTCTGTTTTTCTTTCATCTTATATGCACTCGAGGATTCTAATTGCAAATTGAATTGATTTGTCACAATTTCAATATTAATATTAATGCATATCTCCTCATAGAATATTATAAATTATTGTTTTTAAAACATCAATTCACATTTTTTTATTTTTATATAAAAATTTAGAAAAATAATATAAAATAGAAATTAAAGTGACGATTTGCAACTTGAATGCGAAACGCTGCTTTAAAGAGTATTTTGTGATATTAACTTTGATAGAAGCAGTTCCTGTGCAGATCAGATGTATCCATCCAACCAAGTTTTCCACACTGACAATCTGTACAATGGGTCCCAACTTAACCCCGTCCCAAAATAAAAAAAAAAAAAAAAACGAAATCAAACGCCTCGTGTCCAATAGCACATTGGTTGACTATTCATTGACGAAATTTCAAAAAACGCACAAATAAATGCTATCAACGGCTGAAAACTTCTCAAAAATTCACTCCTTAATCTCTTCCTGATCATCAAATCAAATAGAAAAAAGAAAAGAAAAGAAAAAATCCCCCAAAACCCGTCTTCACTGCAGCGAAAGGGAGGGGCGCCAAAACCCCATTTATTAAAAAAGAAAAAAGAACACTCGCCTGAGAAAAATTAAAATAGTTCTACAAATTACCAAACATACCCCTATTCCTTTCTCCTTCTCTCTCTCTCTCTCTCTCTCTCTGTATATCATTTTCGTGTTTGTTTAGGTTTTTATTTAAATTTTTGAATCGGAGAAGCCAATGGATCATCAAAAGGCAGTGAAAGAAGCCCTAAACGCACTGTATCATCATCCAGATGAGGTGCTTCGTTCCAAAGCTGATGAGTATTTACAAGATATTCAACGCTCAATCGATGCTTGGCAGGTGACTAGTTTTTGAGATTTGAATTTCGAATGTTTTACTGATCCACTTGGATTTCCGCTGTTTTTTTTTGAAGGTTTTGATTTTATAATGCTTGTTTTATTTTTGTTGCTTTGAGAATTTTGAGTGTGTTACTGTAGAATTTAATTAGAAATATAGTATTAATACATTTCTATAAAGTATACTTGTTGTTTAGTTTGAAATTTGAGTGGATTAATAGTGAACTACTAACCTAACTGTTAATCTGTCATTATTTTATAGATTTCCATTTACACATATAGAATAAACTTCTATGCAAATCATCAAATCTATAATTAGTATAAATAGGCATTTGTTATTTAACCGGAAAATTTGATACTAGATGATGACTAATAAGTTCTTTTTTTTTTTTTTACCTCACCACCTGGAATGCTGTGTTTGGCCTTAGGTCACAGGGTTGGCTTTTGGGTCTTTGGTTCATTGATATGATTGCTTTGGCTAGGGTTTATTCAGATTATATTGTTGGCAGCATATTAAATTGTTGGAAGTTGGATTTGGCAACTTCTTTTTTTTTTTTAATTGAATTATCAAATATACTCTATGGCTATTGATTGCATTGATAGGCAAGTTTCATTTGTGAAACTTTATTTAAATATTTGGGAGCTGTTAAATGTTTCATTGTTCTTGTTGGACATTGTATGGTGTAAATATTTGGTCACACCACCCCATTACCCAAAATTACGACAAATTTCATCGTTGTTTATTTACTTAAATACAATTGTTAATGTTTTATGTTTAATTAGGTTGCTGATAATTTGCTTCACGATTCCACTAGCAATATGGAAACCTTAATCTTCTGCTCTCAAACTCTTCGAAGCAAGGTAATTTTAATCTCAATTTACTTGAAGCATTTTATTTACACAGCCGTCATCCTTTCTGTGCTTAATCTCTTTGCTGATTGATTTTCTTAATATGCTCTAACATCTATCTGTATACGTGTCATTCTATGTTTAGTAGTTGAAGCTTTAACCATTGGTGCTTCTTATTTTAGGTGCAAAGAGACTATGAAGAATTGCCTTCTGAAGCCTTTGGACCGTTACGAACTTCCTTAACTGTAAGTGTGTTCATGGATACTGCTAGTAGTGGAGAAACTTCAGATGTGTTCTTCCATTTAGTCATATTATAAGTACCATGACCATGTGCACATAAACTTCTTCCATGTAATTGATGAGCTGTTTGAGCTAAATATGATAGTTATTTTAGAAAGTGTGTCTGTGTATGTATTTATATCATTGTATTTAGGGAGTTAACTGTCGCCAAATCGTGCCTGTTTTGTATTTTCTTCATAATTTGGTTGGGCTCCTTCTGACACTTCACTAAGAGTCTAAGAGGAATGAGGATATATGATGGCAGGCACTGTGAGTTACACAGTGTATTTTTGCAACTTTTATCTGTAAGTGCATGTTTCAAAGCTTCATTTTTCAAGGGGGATCAACAAGTGGTTATGACTTTTGTGGGTCACCTAGAAAAGCTGCTATCGCTTACATGCAGATAAGACGTAAAATCTTAAATTTGTTTCCTTGGAAACTGCTATATCTGCTGAGGTTGTGATTACGAATATGGGTCTTTTGCTGCGGCTTGCTGCTTGATTGTGGTGCGAAAGAACTTGCATTGAGAATTAACTAGATTGCACCAGTTGTGTTATGTTGTATTGCAAATGTAATGATCAATATATGTAGCTTCATTAGGAAAATATCTATTTGTTTTGTATGTATGGACCTGCGCATTGACACAACACTTAAATGTTTGCTTATGTTGGCTATGGAATCTGATCGCAGACCTTACTGAAAAAATTTCATAGGGGCCCCCCTAAAGTCAGGACTCAGGTATACTATGAAAGTTATTTTACAAGTGCACAACTGTCTTGTAACTTCTTGATTCCAAGATGATATATCATCCAGTTGGTTGGCTTGTAGATTAGCATTGCTGTTGCTGCCTTGGCTGTACAAGTTCCTGCAGAGGATTGGGGAGATGGTGGTATAGTGAATTGGCTTAAGGATGAGATGAATTCTCATCCAGAATATATACCAGGTTTCTTGGAGCTACTAACAGTTTTACCAGAGGTATATTAATTGCACCTGTGCATTTTCGATGCATTTTGTTTTTAGATTGTTACTTAGTTTCAGAAGTGATGAGTAGATGGGTGGAAGTTTTATCCATGCCAATACTAAATACTGCTGTCAGCTGCAAAATGAATTGTAAAAATCTAATTGTTAGCGTGTTGATGAATGCAAAGCCAGCTCCAGTTTGAGGACATTCCTGTCCATTCTTGCATATATCTGTTATCCAAATGGGTAAATTTGTTATCCTTAAAAAATTCAAAACAAGAGTTTTAGAATAATGCAAAATTTCCCTGGTTTGCAGTTAAACTAGAGAAAAGATAGGCATCCAATGGAGAGAGACGAGTGTCTCCCTCTATAGAAAATGATCTTTGATATTGCAACCATAAGCATGGTACTAGTGACTGTTGGAATTTCTCAGGTGAGGACTTTTTGGGGTTTAACATTATCATGGTGGATATATAATCATATAATTTTTTTGTCTAATTGTGGGATATTTTCCAGTGGCTGTGAATATGAATATGGCAATTGTATCTTTTTGGCATATTATTGAAAACAGTGCACATCTGTGTTAGAAGGCGTAGTCTCCGACAGACCTACCTTTCTTTTCATAAGGAAACAACCTTAATGGGTATTAAGGGCTTGGTACCTCCATGTTATGCAGGAGGTAATGTACAAGACTGAGAAAATCTGTGGTCGCATGGATATCAGTAAAAGCTTCTCCATGCTGAATGCTAAGAGATCTACTGACTATCTAACACATTACATAGTGAAGAGAAAAAGGGATTTTTCTTCCCTTCGAAAGCCACAGCATAAACTTTATTATGAACTGAAAGATTAGCTAGTTTATGTGGATATACATGTATGTATTTTCTTTTAAGCCTGCAATTGTGAGAAAAAGCGCTGTGGTGATTTATTTGCATTAGCTATGTGTCTTTATAATATTTTTTGTCTTCGTATCAGGAAGTGTTCAACTATAAGATAGCTGCTCGTCCAGAAAGGCGCCGCCAATTTGAAAAAGAGCTGACTTCTCAAATGGAAGTTGCTCTTAATATTTTGACGGCTTGCTTGAAAATTAATGAACTCAAAGAGCAGGTGCGTGCTAAAATTATGCTGTAGTCCTGTACTTGTACGAGTACGATTATGCAAATTTTTGTTATCAGTACTCTTTCAATAATCATGCTGCAAAGTGCAAAGTATTAGATGCCTTGATGGTATTGCGTGTTGTTGTGAAAGCAAATTGGGAATACTGATGCACTTCTATTACCATTAGCATCAGCTGCACCACTTATTAACTTGGGGTATTTTTGAGTCTGCTTTGAATGGCTGATTGCTATCTAAATGGCAATCCCTGGGTGTTAGCAGGAAAATTGAAGCTAATAAAATATCTTCACTTAATTTGTGACTGAAATTTGTTACTGCAACAAAAGAAATTATAAAAAAAATTCTTATTATTTCTATTCTTTTTTTTGCTTCTAATTACTAAAACTTTTATTGATCAGAATTTTTTTGAAGACAATAGAAGAAAAAAGACTTTTAAATCATGATAGAAAGCTGCATAAGTGTGATATGCTCCATGGAAAGTTTATATTCTGGACAGTGACATAAATAATGTGCAAGGTGTTTATAGTTAGTTGTCCAAGTCATGTCTTGGAAAGATTTTATTTTGAGCTCACTTTTTTTAGTACAAAGATTTCTGATGATAGTTGTTAGACATGGCTTCAAAACATGTCTTGGTTTATAGATCTCTTCTAAATGTGTTGTTGGTAATCCTTATCATTCTATCTCATTGCAATCCGAGCCTCTTGTCACATGCAAATTTGACAATTTCCTGAAAGAACAACCCAAGACAGGGGAAAAAGCCTCATTTATTGCTCTTCTTCTAATCATATCACGTTCCTGTGCAACTCTTTAAATTTGAAGTTGATTGTATGGATATTTGCGTGTTTTGATAAAATTGGGCTTTGATCATTTGAAGTTTATCTTCTTCAGGTTCTTGAGGCATTTGCTTCTTGGCTTCGACTGAGGCACGGGTATGAGTTTCTCTCTGCCACACTACCTTATGTAGATGCATCTAGCAAAGAAATTTTTTAGTATTTAATTTGGGGAACTGGGATATTAAATGGTGAAGTTTGTTTGCAACACTATATACAATAAAAAAGGTTTTTGTTGGTAAATAATATCAATATTAAAAGATTCTTTTAAGATATTGCTCTAGCATTTAAACCTGTTGATTTTTTAATATTTTAGATTTTCCGACTCATAAGTGTTTTTCCTTATAATTAAAATAAAAGAGAGCGAGAGAATTTTTACTAGCACTCTAAGAAAATTGTTGCATGATAGCTGGATTTGCTTTAGTTTTTAAGCATGGATCTCTCTCTCTCGGTAAGAAATTTATTTCTTTAATATTGGTTTTTCCATGATATTATAGCCGCTTGGTTAATTTTTGTAATACACCCCCTTTGAGACAAATAAAAGGTTGACTAGAAATTCTGTGATGTTTATGTTGACATCTATTGGTTTCAGGACCCCTGGATCTGTGCTTTCCTCTCACCCTTTGGTGCTTACAGCTCTCTCTAGCTTGAATTCAGAGCTACTTTCAGAGGCAGCTGTGAATGGTATTACAGTTGAAAAAAAAAAAAGCTGTTTGGAAGCATGTTTGGGACTTTGGTTAATCTTATTATGACTTGTTTAGTTTTTGCTTATATACTTGGCTTTTATTGAAATTTTTTGAATGATAGTGATGCTACCTTGCTTTTCCTTGAGTCATTAGAATATCTTGCACGTTATTGCTTTGATTTGTTTTTCACCACTTAAAAAAACAGAATGGCGGTCGACTAAATGGGCACCTATGGGGATAACTTTGTCCATAACAAAGGGATCTTAAGGATATTTTGTCTATTAGAAAGTCCAAGAAATGAGCACCCTTCTAAGATGATGATTAGAGTAAATCTATCATAGCCTGTTTATCAATAATATAATGACTAGCAGACCAAACTGTAAAGTCAGTAGCCACTTGCCTTAATTGAGATACTGAGATTTGGAGTTGCTTCATGAACATTATGATTCTTTCACACAAGGAATTGAGAGACTCATAAACAAAGAGACCAATGTACTGAAGTGAATAATGGCCTTTGATGTGGTAGAGATTTTCAAGATGGAGATAAGATTTTGAGTTATGATTAGACCTTAGTGGGGGCCACCAAGATTGAGTCAGGATGAACAGTTGAGGAAAAGCCATCTGCCTTCTGCTTTCAAGTGCACTCTCTTCTGCTAGTCATGGTAACCCAAGGACTGGCATTTTCAACAATTGACAGTCATCTTGTACTAATGAGAGCTTGTCAAATTAAAAAATTGTTGTTGAAGTTGTAGGTTGATATTGCGCAACTGTTGAAAGTCGAGATTGAACTTGGGGATAAATCACAAATAGACATAAATTACCAAGCACAAAGGAACTCTTTTGAGGGAAGGAGGGAGGGAGCAAGAGTCATTAGATAAGCAGGGTCAAACTGATGAGAAGATGAGAATAGGATAAAGATTTATAAAGTAAGAAAAACAATGCCAAGTACGACTTTTATATCAAGGTTTTTATTTTTTTTAATTCTTAATTCAGGAAAAATGTTTATCTATCTTCTTATATCTTTTATGCTTCTTTTCTTCAATCTCATCTTCTTGTGGATAATATCTTAGCACAGATTTGAGTGGCTGACTTAGTTGGTGCTTCAAGTACTGGGTTTAGCTCTCATAACTGATGAAAAACTTTCCTGATCTCTGCAGTCATTTCAGAATTGATACATTATACAACATCAGGGAACTCTGGTGGTATTTCTATACAGATGCCTTTAATTCAAGTGCTTGTGCCCCAAGTTATGAGTCTAAAGGAACAACTTCGGGATCCTTCAAAGGTGCTGCATTCATACAGTTTTTAAGTGCTTTATTTTTTGAGTTAGTATTTGGACTGGTTATTGTTTAGTCATTTTACAGAAATGTTAAAGCATCGTTTAATATAGCGTTCTGGTGAAATGGTGAGGTAGTCTTTTGAATTCATCGTGTTTAGCATCTGCCACCAAAGTAATTGGAAAATAAAATATGTTTGGGTGATGTAAGGTATCTTAGATATTCTCCTCCATTTATGACTTGATATCCATTCTATGTTTGATATGGTTATTGTGTGCATCATGTGTTTTTTTAACGGCGTAGAACTTTCCAATTGTTTTGTGTAGATTGTTCTTTTATGGTGGCACATTGTTGCTAATTGAATTTACAAATTACTGTTGATTTTTCTTTTAGGATGAAGAAGATGTTAAGGCCATTGCTCGATTATTTGCTGACATGGGTGATTCATATGTTGAGCTGATTGCAACTGGTAAAGATTATTACCATTTATTGACACCTTTTGCTTAAGTTTATTAGTTTCTCTTCCACCCACGCTCCCTCTTCTTATGTGCATTTCCTCTGAATTATCAGTCTGTTTTCTTTACATAACTATCAGAATTTGATGTTGTGAAGTCTCTCCTGAATTTCTTTTTTCCTCTTCCAGGTTCAGATGAAGCAATGATGATTGTGAATGCATTGTTGGAAGTTGCTTCACACCCAGAATATGACATTGCTTCAATGACGTTTAATTTTTGGCACAGTCTTCAAGTTATCTTGACTAAGAGGTGAATCCATCTGCAGCTCTTCTGAGTGTACTGGTCATATTCTTAAGAAAGCTTGAACATATGATTGTAATCTGCCAGGGACTCATATACTTCATTTGGCGATGAGACGTCCATTAAAGCTGAGAGAAGTAGAAGATTGTTAGTTTTTCGTTCAGCATATGAGTCACTTGTATCCCTGGTTAGTGTTTTTTATTTTGAAATGAAATATGTCCTATTCGCAGTAGAACAGAAGTCATCCATGTGGCCCAGTGCAACTAGATAAGGATAAAGGCCGAATTTTGTACACTGGAACTCAAAATGAGCGATATTGACTATGAATAGTGATGCATGTTTTATTGTCCCAATATTTATCTGTCTGTAAACACTTATCCAAATTGGGTGATACTTTTTATGTTTTCTCTGTGCATTTGGTCGTATTGTTAAAGTTTATGGCTTTGCTCTGTTACAAGTTTAGGCTGTGGTCTCATATAATTCAGAATTATAGTACTTTGACTATTCTTTTCATGTACTTCTGAGACCTCAAATTTGCATGATGCAGTAGCCAAAAGGGGTTTTTCCCTTTATATCCCTGCTTTATTGAGCACCCAATCTAGTAAATTACAATAAATTTCCATAACACCTGCTGCTTGTTTGCTGTATTAAGAAATGTGAAATAATCATTGGTGCATTTCATTATCTGAAGGTTTTCTTGTTTGGAAAAGGCCAAGAATTAGTGCGTAGTAATTATCAATTTTCCTTTTTTATTTTTCTGAAAAGATATTTGAAAGTGATAGTTTTTCATCACAGGTTAGCTTCCGAGTACAATATCCCCAAGATTATCAAAACCTTTCGATTGAAGACCTCAAAGATTTTAAACATACCAGATATGGTGAGCTAATCTTTGAATTTAATCAAGGGGTACTTTTTTATCTTTTGAGTTTGCTCTAGTTGTGTGTCAAACTAATCAGACTAGTGTGCTTGTTCTTTTTTCTGTCTTGTTTAACGCCTGATTGCTCAATTACTGGCTGTATATCTAAGTATAAATTGTGGAGATAGTTTTCTGCTCATTTTTTTCCCTTTTGATATTTCTCCTTGACGTCACCTCACGTCTGGGAAGTCTCCAATACTAAAAGAATCTGTGATGTTTCTAGCTGTTGCGGATGTGTTAATTGATGCAGCATCAGTATTAAATGGTGATGCAACTCTGAAGATTCTATACGTGAAACTTGCTGAGGTGCGTATTACAGTATGCAGTAATATTAGTTGCCTTCGACAATATGGTTTTGGAAGCATATGGATGAAAAACAAGTTCTAATTTGGATGCTTATTGCATTGATTCTGTGCTCTAGAACTCTATTTTAATATTTTGTTTTGGAACCTTTAATTGTTAATTCTCTATCGTAATAATGAGAAATTGTTTTATACCATCCATAGGCTCAAGCTTGCTGGGCAAATGGACATAGTGAATGGCGTCCTGCGGAAGCTGCTTTATTTTGCATCAGGGCTATATCAAATTACGTTTCAATTGCTGAAGCTGAAGTATTGCCCAAGGTACAAATTGTTCTCAAACTTTCCCATGGTTTATAATCATGGATAGTCTTAATTTTGAGACCTGCGCCTCTTATATTTGTATTGTGTGTGAGAGAGGGAGAGAGAAACCAGCATTAACAAATTTCTATTCTTGTGCCTTTATGAACAAATTTGATCCTTTGTCTATTTTAGTGATCAAAACATCTTATGGTATTTGAAGTGTGAATTCAAAATACCTGGGAATTAAACTTTCTGTTAATTGGTGCTTCCACAGGTTATGTCTTTGCTGCTTGAACTTCCACATCAGCCCCAGCTGCTTCAGACAGGTGATAAATCTTTTCCAACAAACACCTTTAGATACTGTTACTTTACTCTACAGCATGAATGTCACCAGGAACCAGAGATTCACAATATATCTGCTTGTGTTTTGAGTGCTTAAGCCCCATACCATGTCCTCAATGAGTTTATGTGCCTCTTGGGGTGCAATCTGAACCTGATTTTATATGGCATAATTTCAGTGTGCTTAACAATCGGAGCATATTCAAAATGGCTTTCTGCTGCATCGGATGGATTGCCTTTATTGTCTTCAGTCATGAGAATTCTCATGCATGGCATGGGGACATCAGAAGATTCGGCAGCTGCTGCAGCTGTGGCTTTCAGACACATCTGTGATGGTATGTGATTTCCTGGATGAGTGATTATTTGCACTTGGGCAGCAGTAGGAACAGAATCTCTTGCAATTTGGTAACATCCTAATGCCAAATTTTTTTAACATTCTAGATATTTAAAAAATTAATGCAGCAGGCTCTTAATTTTTGCTTTGTTACTTTTCTTTTTATGGTTTTGAACTTCAGAACTTCATGCTTAACGAAACTTTGTTGCAAAATTTGTTGATGGCGTTGAACTCCGCCTGAGGAGTAGAGTTCAAGTGTTGATTTGAAGTTCTACTTGTAAAAGGTTTTAAATGAATGAAAATTGATTTAAGCATTTAGGGCATCCATCTGGTGATACGATAGTGGAATTTTGTTTTAAGAAACCTATAAACTTTGAGGAGTCCTCGTGGAAATTGAATATATACACTGTTTTGTTGTGTTGAGAACAATGGTTTTGATGCTTCAGCTTTTCACATCTTGTCACTAGTTGGATGCTTGAGGTGTAATCACATTCAGATTTGTTGATGCATCCAATTTCTATGCTGGTTAAAGGAGGTAGATAAAATGTTTTTCTTGTGTTCTACACTTTTATTCGATAAAATATGCATTAGCATATCCAGTTAACAGCATTGGTGGCAATAACAAAATGTTAGAAAGAGAACAAACTCAAAACAATCTATATTATGTAGAATCAGCAATTGAATGAATCTAGAGAACCACTAAGATTAAGATAATAGTTCAATAGAGACATCATTTCACCCATTTGTTTATCTTTTGTTGCAATTTTAGTGTTGGTGGATTTGCTGCTTTGCCTTCAATTTATTTATATACTTGAATGCTAGTTGTTTCTCTTTTGTACTTGTGACATTCTACTTTTTCTGCCAGAGCAGCCGGATGCTATTCTCCCTATTCTTCCATGGTCACTGAATTATATGATGAAACGTTATTTTTCAATATCTTCTTCAGTATGGATTAAAATGCTTTATACTGGCTGCAGATTGCCGTAGAAAGCTCTGTGGATATCTTGATGATCTCTACTCCATATACCATAGGGCATTGATTGGGGAAGGTAATTTTAGAATCTCGGCTGAAGATTCATTGCATGTAGTTGAAGCTTTGAGGTATGAATTTTACCTTATCACCTTGGAAATTACTGTGTTCTTGATGATTTCATTTTGCATAGGGCACTTGATTTGGACTTCTGTTGTAAATTTATTTTGCAGCATGGTCATTACAGAACTTCCTCCTGACCAAGCCAAGCAGGCTTTGGAGCAATTATGCTTGCCAGTTGTTACTTCTTTACAGGTGAGGTTTATTACTAGTGGATTTATCCATTGTTGTTTGATTGTTCATGATACTAGCTAGGTGATAATGTGAACAACCAGGGAGTTATCAATCAAGGTCCAGAAACTTTGGAGAAGAGACCTGCTAGGGAGTTAACGGTTCACATTGATCGACTTGCATACATCTTTAGGTATGCCAGACATCCTTGTGCTAATGTTGTTAATATTATTGATATGGTGCCTTCTTAGTAATTGTTTTAGAGTTACTTGGCCTGTAGTTTGTTCTTCTCACCATCGGGGTGAGTCTTTATCAATTCATCTGGGTGGTAGCTTATAGACTCGGTTTATTTAATAAAACAGCATTAATCTATTATTGATTTCTCCAAATCACGACTAAACACCATTTCAGGTATGTAACTCACCCTGAAGCTGTGGCAGATGCAATTCAAAGGCTTTGGCCGCTCTTTAAAGCAATCTTTGACCTGTAAGTTTATGCATACTGCAGAATATTCACGCTTTCCTCTGTGATTAATTTTGGGTTTTCCACACTATTCTGATCAATTTCTTCCTGCTGCAGTCGTGCTTGGGACATGCGAACAATGGAATCTTTGTGCCGAGCTTGCAAATATGCTGTGAGTTTGCTGAACTTTACCTTATGCAATGTTATATAGCTGACTTTTAGAGAATTAGACTAAAGAGACCCTTAAATAGGCCAAATTTTACTAATCTAACAGTTGAAGAATTCTAGTCTTAGTATCTCCAAGGATTTGTTACCAGCCATCTGAAGAATAGTTTCATATTGTTGACCAGTGTCCAAGCATCTTGCTGACAACCTTGAATAGTCTGTATATAAGATTGCATAAGGAACTTGTCATGGATGAGGGGCTTTTCATGTCGCATCCATGTCATTTTATTTTCTATGTTATTAGAGGAATCAAACAGAAAGGTGTAATGTTTTCATATTGATTATTATCAATTAATCAATATTAGTTGAAGATGTAAATGAACGGGTTCTTTTGTAGGTGAGAACTTCTGGAAGGTTCATGGGAATCACAATAGGAGCAATGCTAGAAGAGATCCAAGCCCTTTATCAACAGCACCATCAGCCTTGCTTCCTTTATCTCTCTAGTGAGGTTATAAAGGTATGTATTTCTTTCTGAACACAAACTTCTGTCTATATTTAATGTTAGATCTTAAAATTGAGCTGTCTTTTTTATTGGGGCTGCAGATATTTGGTTCTGACCCATCTTGTGCATGCTACCTAACAAATTTGATTGAAGCCCTCTTCAAGCGCACAATATGTCTTCTTACGAATATCAAGGTCATAGTTATGCAAAACAATGTGTTATTTCTTGTTTGGGCCCTATTATCTTTCACGGCATTCAATCTCACTTACATTTGTTCTGCAGGACTTCACTGCAAGACCAGATATTGCAGATGATTGTTTTTTATTGGCATCAAGGTGCATTCGTTATTGCCCTCAACTATTTGTTACGTCTACTGTATTCCCATTGTTGGTTGATTGCTCGATGATCGGCATCACAGTACAGCACAGGTATATTAGTCTTTCTTTGTGTGTGTGTGTGAATGTTTATGTTCCTGAACACTTTTCAAAAGTAAACTAGTTCAGGATGTCCTATGAGGCTGGGATTGAGATGTGGGATATAAATACAGATATGTTGATACTATTTTGAAAAGTTACTGTAGGGTAGAGTGTAGATATGTTAACAGATAACCATATGTTATCATTTACATCACTTGTTTAAAAGTATTCTTTTGACATGGAACGTATTTAATTTTGAATTATTCTAGATAAGTAGGTTCAAGTACGAAAAGAAAACCAATTAAAGAGCAAAAGATAGCAAAAAGGATCAAGTCAGTAGTCAGTACAATGTTAAATTTTTTTTCTATCCTTTTTAACCAAAAGACTCTACTAAATTACTTTGCTGCAGTGAAACATATATACCGCACTGGGTTTCAATATCCATGCTTTACCAATATCGTGTACTGTTTTATTTCCTCAGTTTTGTTCGATTTCTGCAGGGAGGCTTCCAATTCCATATTGACCTTCTTGTCTGACATTTTTGATCTGGCAAAGTCTAGCGTGGGGGAACATTACTTATCTGTCAGAGATAGTGTTATTATTCCTCGAGGCGCCAGCATTACAAGAATATTGGTCGCATCATTAACTGGTGCACTTCCTAGTTCTCGAATAGAAACGGTAGCCCCTATACTCAACATTACATGCCGAGTTATGGTAGTAAACTAAGTTTAATATTTTTATGGGGTGTCATGATGTTCCTTTTTAACCCTGCAGGTAGCATATGCTTTACTAGCGGTAACACGTACATATGGAGCTAGGGCAGTGGAGTGGGCAATGGAGAGTATTTCACTAATTCCATTGACTGCTGTCACTGAGGTTGAGCGTGCAAGATTTTTCCAAGCATTGTCGGATGCAGCTTCCGGGATTGATGTCAATGCCCTGATGGCTCCTGTTGAGGAGCTCTCTGATGTATGTCGGCGGAACAGAACAGTACAGGAGATTGTCCAAGGGGCGTTAAGGCCACTTGAGCTGAATTTGGTAACTGTATCATAAAGGGGGGAGTAAAATAAAGGTGCATTCTTGCTTAGTGTTCATCTGTTAGTCACGAGGTATATTGGCTGTTTCATTCATTGACCATCTGTGTATTATTCAATCATTCTCCAATTTTTTTAGGAGAATCATTACACTTTATATTGGTTGGGAGAGAGTGGGTGTTGTATCTTTTATTTGAGATGTGCGATGTCGAGAGTGGTTTGAACCGCAGTGGCTTCAATTTTTGGGGTACAAATTTTTCAGTATAAAAGATGTAATTTTATTGTGCAATAGTGGAAAAAGGAAAGGAGAAATTACAAAACACTGCCACACATGTACTTCCAGCTACGTGTTGCTTTCTCTAAACTTTTACATATTCTAGGTTTTACACGTTCCAGTACGAGGTTTTGGCTAATGTTCCATCAGTTACTCGTCCAATTCCTAAGGAGATTAGATCTTTTTAATCTTTATTTTAAAATTTTCTTTTGAAGAGGAGATTTGATCTTTTTATTCATGAATGCATGCTCCCACTACATATAAAATTTGCAAAAATCTTCTATTTATCCTTGTGCTTGGCTTCACTCCCACCATGGCGTGTCCGACGAACCTTTAGAATGGTATTCGTAGGTCTTCAATTTGCTTATCGAAGGATATTCCTTGACGCGACAGACCCAATGCCCACGAAACCTATCCATGCCTAAGACCTGTATTCTTTCTTTTATTTAAAAAAGAAAAAATGTGTTAGCTTCGTGACATGCGCCACTTCATCACTGCACTTGTAAGAAAAAGAAAAAGGAAGTTAGTATTTTCAGAGAAATATGTTGTGAAATAAAAAAGCAGTTATAAGATTAAATTGGTAGATATAATTTAATAAATTTTTTAATATTTAATATTAATTTATAAAATTTTAAAAATAATAATAAATTGGCTATTTTATATATTCTTAATTTTTTAAATTTTATTAATATAATAATATAAAAAATATTTATTAATTAATTTTAATATTATATAAAATTAATATATTAATATAATTGGTATTACTATTTTTTAAATTAAAAATCTATTATATAATTTAGATTTTTAATTTATTATTGATATAATATTAAAATATTATTTAGAATATTATTTTTAGAACTAAAATTATTATCTAATAATAAAAATAATTTATTAGTTAATATAATATTAAAATATAATTAACATATTGTTTCTCATAATATAATTAGTATCATTATATGATTAGAAAACTATTTATCAATTAAATATATTATTAAAATATAATTAATATGGTAGTTTTTAGGACTACAGTCAGTGTCTAATTAAAATGTAACTTATGAATCAATAATTTAATAGAAAACTATAAAATTACTTAAATTTCATGTATAAAAAATAAGTACACATGTCAAAACAAAAATTTTATATATCAAAAATTAAACATAAATGTTAAATATATTTTAGGTCTCAGAAACTAATATATACTAGTCGTTTACTCGTGCGTTGCACGACCGTTATTATTAATTTAATTATAAAATTAAGTTGATAGATTTAATAAAATTCTCAATATTTATACTATTTTATAAAATTTAAAAAAATAATAGCAAATTAATTATTTTTAAATGTCCCTAATTCTTTAAAAGTTTTAAGAATTATTTATTAGTTAATTTTAATATATCAATATAATTTATATTACTATTGTCACGACCCACTCTGGGGGCCCGTGACCGGCACTAGGGAATGGGTAGGCTTAAGGCCACCGAAACCCGTAGTAAGCCTTACCAACCCGCAAATCCAAATATAAAATAGTCATAATTGTCTTGCATAATACATCATCAAACTACCAACAAGAGTCAGAATAGTTATACAAATTTTAAAATTTCCTACTGCGGATACTCTAGAGTAAAAATGACAAGTATACAAGTACAAGATAATTACAAAAGTCCGAAAAAGAAGAAGTCGGACTGTCGAATGTGCGAAGGCGAAAGTCTTTAACTGTCACCTGAAAAGAATTACAACTGAGACTGTCAGTCTCGAGAGTGAGTCAAAATCAAATAATCTAAGGGCTTTTGCAACCTTCACATGATATATTAATTATTCAAAACAATATACCAATTTCTGAATATAATTGCAGTCATAATATAAAATCATACACCATAATAATAAAATGATAAAAGGAGAGTGTAAATAAATAAAGACATTTTTACTTTCACGGGACGTGTGGCTAAGTAGAACCCTAACCCCAAATTCTAACAGCCACTTTGGCTCTCTTAATCCAATAAGACTGGCGCCCCGAGAGCAATGCTCGACCAGGGACCTTACCTCCAGTCTGGTCACTTAAATATCCAAATAAGAAATCTAGTAGCCATTCGGCTCTCTTAATCCAATAAGACTGGCGCCCCGAGAGCAATGCTCGACCAGGGACCTTACCTCCAGTCTGGTCACTTAAATATCCAAATAAGCCGGCGCCCCGAGAGCAATGCTCGACCAGGGACCTTACCTCCGGCAATTTACACAAATCAGCCCAGAGAGCCATGCTCGACCAGGGCAAACCCATAAATATCTTATTACATGTCCATGATCATTACCGGTAAGACGCTGATCTGATGTAACCCATCAAAGTGGCATGTTCTACAAGCCACATTTCCCAATTCGCAATCATCACATATAAGAAATATCATTATCCGATGAACTCAACCAACACATATCGGAAATAAAGATTAAAGATTTAAGGTAAAACAACGTGCAATTTGCGAGGGAAAAATAATAACGCTTATCTTATTATAACATACTAATAATAATATTTATATTATTTCAAATATTAATAATCAAGTGAAATCATTTACCTTGCGATACTAATAATCATATTAAGCACAAATTCTAAATAGCATATTAAAATCGGACTAGCAATAGCGCGAAAGATTAAATGACTTTAACTCACAGATTTGATGCGTTCCACGGTCCGCTCCTACGCCTCGGGTGGAGTACGGCAAGGGAAGGCTGAATTATCTAATAACAAAAGACATACAATTAATAGACATTCGAACATTTTTCCTAAACTTAGACCCTAAGGTCGACTGCCTAGAATTAAATTGGACTCGAGGATTACTGAAAATTTGGCGAACCTCCCTAAATTACGGATATTTACCCCCCGTAAAACGGGTCCAGGACTGCCAAAAACATATCGGACATGCTGGAAATTAATAACAGGAGCCGGGCCACAAGAACTGCATTAATATTTTCCGACTCCAAAACACCACAATCCAAACAATTCAATTTGATTTATTTTTAAACTACCCAACACAAGCAATTAATAGCCTCAATAACTTTCTAATATTATAACAAAATTTTTCGGAGTCTAATAAAATTATACCGAGTTGAAAATTAAAATATTTCAGCGTCAGAAAACACCGGGGTCCGGGAAGCCCGTCCCGCCAATAGTGTCGGAATTCAAATCCGGGCGCCTACGAAGCTCAAGTTACGGAGAGTCCGGAAGGACAAGAGTTTTGGCCGGAAAGTGGCCGGGAAGGCGGCGGATCGGGGGCCGGAAAGTCAGCTCACGCGACACCTTTCAAGGCTCACGGCAAGGATTTCCGACGGAGAAGGGTTGCTTCAAGGGTTTTCGGGGTGGGAGTCCGATTCCGGCGCCAGATCGCCGAAAACAAGCCGGCAAGAGGCCGAACGGCGAAGACAACTCCCTACCTTGGTAACGTCGGCGGAAAGGAGGAAAGGGATGGAGAGCTGCTGCAGGCGGGAAGGGAGGAAGGCGGCATGGCACGTAGGCGGCGCTGGGAAGAAGACAGTCGGACGGGGAGGGAGAAGGAAGGGAGGAAGGAAAAGGAGGAGGGGGAGGGGAGAAAAAGTTTTCTTTTTTTTTTTTTTTTATATATATATATATATAATTATTATTATAACTAAGGGTGTTACAACTATTTTCTAGAATTAAAAATTTATTATATAATCAAAAACTAGTTTATTATTAAATATAATTTAAGATATTATTTTTTAGAATCATAATTATTATCTAATTATAAAACTAATTTATTAATTAATATAATATTAAAATATATTATTTCTTAAAATAAAATTAGTATTAATAATGATATTATTTATAAATTGATATAATATTAAAATATAATTAATATATTATTTTTAAAATTAGAATCGGTGTTTAATTATAAATGTAATTTATAAATCAATAAATTAATAAAAAATTATAAAATTAATATATAAATTTAGATTTCATATATCAAAATATGGATAAATATCGAAATTTTTATGTGTCAAAATCATATCAAAAAAATTTAGCTATCAAAAAAAAAATATATATATATATATATATCCTAAAAAAAAAGTGGGCAATAAAGTTTGCAATTTAAATATTGGCGAGTGAGGGCAGGAGAAGTGAAGGCGCGTAATTTTTATTAGCTATTGAACTCACTTTACTTTCCTCCCGTGTTCGTGTCAATAATGCAGCAATCATTTTCCCTATTATCCTCTGCCTAAGTGAACTCACCTTCCTCTCTCTCTCTCTCTCTCTCTCTCTCTCTCTCTCAATAGTAATCTAAAAGCTTTTTTTTTTTTTTCTTAAACAAAATGTAATCTCAGCTCTCTCGGCCCGCCTTGATTCAGAACTCTTGGCTGGCTCTTCTCTTTCTATCTCTCTTTTCTTCTTGTTATTAATAAAAACTGAGAAATGGTTTCGAATTCACAAAAGAAAAACCTCCACTCTGCAATATTATCAAGCAACCTCAAAAAACTCACAATCACACCACCAAATCCCAATTCCGACTTCGATTTCTCTGATGTATTTGGTCCACTTACTCCACACCCTACCCATTCACTGTCTCCGTCCACGTCAGCATCAACTTCCTCTCCTCCCTCCTCCGCCTTTATAGGAGACCCACTTGTTATCCACAACCGGTCCCACTCCTTTGTGGGTCCTTCTCCCCGCTACACTCTCTCCTCTTCCCTCCCTTTCCAAATCCAGGAAGAAGATCTTGAAAACGGTGTCGTTGAAGAAGAAGAAGATGATAATAACGAGGAGAAGCTGAAAAGTTCTAGCAATAAGATTGGTCCTTGTGATTTTGAAATCTTGAGAGTTGTTGGGCAAGGAGCTTTTGGTAAAGTCTTTCAGGTTAGAAAGAAAAGGAAAGAGAGCGATTGTGAAGATGGTGATGGTGATGGGATTTTTGCAATGAAAGTCATGAGAAAAGACATTATAATTAAAAAGAATCATGTCGATTATATGAAAGCTGAAAGGGATATTCTTACTAAAGTTGTGCACCCTTTTGTTGTTCAGCTTCGTTACTCTTTTCAGGTGAAATTTGTTTTTCGTTTCCTTTTTTATGTTTACTATTGTGGGTGGTGATTTTTCTTAAAAGGAAAAAAAAACTATGCATTGCTTTTTATTTGTGATAATAGAATGTTTTCTACCTTTCTTAGCTTGCTCATGACGATTGCATTAATTTTATGGGGCCATGTTATTCAATACTTCTAGCAATTTTTGGTGCAATGGTTGCTACCGTGTTAGCGTTGTGGGTGATTATTTTTATTTTGATGCATTTTCATTTATATAGCATTCTTACCTTGTGCAATGTTCATTAAATTTTGAATTTTTACTGGGCCATGTTATTCGATTATAATGCAAAGATCATTACTTTTAGCAATTTATGGTACTAGGGTTTCTAGGTTTTGCTAACACAGAATGTTTATCACTTTCTAACTAACTATTGTCCTTCTTTTGGTTGTGGATAATTCTATGTGAATTTGATGAAATTACTCTTTTCAGACCAAGTCTAAGCTTTATTTGATAATGGATTTTATGAATGGAGGACATCTATTCTTTCATCTTTATCGTCAAGGACTCTTCAGGTAGCTTATGGTTGGAAAAGTTTTAGGCTTCTTCTTATCATGATGCATATGTGCTTATACTAATTTTGTTCTCGCTGTGTCCTGAACAGTGAGGATCAGGCGAGGGTTTATACCGCTGAGATAGTTTCTGCTGTTTCACATCTTCACAAGTGCGGGATTGTGCACCGGGATCTTAAACCTGAAAACATTATCTTGGATTCTGATGGGCATGTAATGACTATGCCCATGCACTCTTTTTTGTGGCAGTTTTTATTAAACTCGTTATGTTAAACATTTTTGCTTCTAGATGCTTACATAACTTCTAATTAATTTGCTCAGCTCCTAAAGTTATAATTGCCATGCAGGTTATGCTAACTGATTTTGGACTTGCGAAGGAAATTGATGAATCTAGTAGATCTAACTCAATGTGTGGGACAACAGAATACATGGCTCCTGAAATTTTACAGTCTAAAGGCCACAACAAAGATGCAGATTGGTGGAGTATAGGAATACTCTTGTATGAAATGCTAACTGGACAGGTAATACATTCAGCTCACTGTTTTGTTGCTTCTAGTAGTTCGTGGTCAGCTCCGCTCTTCTTTTTTCTTTCCTAAAAATAAGTGACAAGGTGCTGTTATAGGTCCCAATTTCTGGATATTGGTTTCCAAACTGATATTAATGCATGTAAATATCTACAGCCACCATTTGAGCACAAAGATAGAAAGAAACTTCAGGAGAGAATTATCAAAGAAAAAATCAAGCTTCCATCATTCCTCAGCTCTGAAGCTCACTCTTTACTGAAAGGAGTAAGTATAAGCTTTCATGTAGTTTTTTCCCCTCTTCTACTCCAATTTTCGTTCTCTCTATTTCAGTTCAATAGTCCCAAGTTATGGAAATTTCTTTTTTATTTTGCAGCTGCTGCAAAAGGAACCATCAAGAAGGTTGGGAAGTGGTCCTAGTGGAGGGGATGAAGTCAAAAGTCACAAATGGTTTCGGTCAATCAACTGGAAGAAATTAGAGGCAAGGGAATTGATACCAAAGTTCAAGCCAGATGTGAGTGGAAAATACTGTACAGAAAACTTTGATCGGTGTTGGACAACAATGCCTCCTGATGATTCGCCAGCTTGCACACCAACAGCTGGTGAACATTTTCAAGGGTATACATACATTGCGCCTAACCCTTGGCTTTCTTCTGGATGATATGGTATCATGAGCAAGCCAGCCTGTTAATATTTTGTAAGTTTATCTTCCGTTAACTTAATTTTTTTCCTAAAGAGGAAAAAAAGAAGAAAATGAAAATAAATACAAGTTGAGCTCTTGCAGGTGTTGTTTATTGTTCTTGAATAAAAGATTAAAGGTACTTTCTTATTGCTCGGTCTCACTTTCATTGATAAATGGTAGGTGAAAAATTTATTTGCCAATGTTTGTTCGTTTTATGTGTAGCTCCAAAGCTTATAATATTATATATATATAAAGCGTTTGTGTGTGTGTGTGTGAGAGAGAGAGAGAATCCAAAACTAACAGGACATGGCATCTGTAAGTTTGAGTCGTTTAATATCAACTCTAAGTTTCATTTCAGCACACTCATCTGTTTTATTGTCCATAGAATTCCTATGCATATACATATAGTTACAGAAAGTTCAGAACATTGTATTACTATAGTCTTCAAAAAGCTATACTTGCATATTGTTAATGTTTAAGGGTATTGTAAAAATATAGGTTTGGACTATCTTATTTCGTATTAGGTGACTCCCAAACACTCGGTTTCAATTTCAAATTACATCTACTACACACAATCATAATCCTGCCAATATGTGCAGCAACCCAAGCTATGTGCACACACCAACAAAGAATTGCATGCCCGCCACCCCCAACCAAAAAAAAATAAAATAAAAACTACACTTCAACCAACAGAGAGACAGACAACTGAAGAAAATCGGGCACTTTGAGCTACCAATATATGTAAGATGATGAAAACTAAGCTAATAAAAAAAGCATGCCAAGGTTCTTAGCAACAAGCCTAACTTCTAGCCCTATCATACGCTTTTGTATCTCGTTTGATTTCATATTTGGAATGCATGGCAGGTGTGCCATGCCAGCTTGCGGTTGCACTTGAAAATCTGTCAAAGTTTAAAGAATTAAGACAAGCTCTGAATAGGTCTGATGAACTTATGAGAAAAGTGAATAGAAATAAATTACAGCAGAGAAAATATGTTGCACGAAGACCACATAAAAATGATGAGTATATAGTTATGTTTCCGTGTCTTATTCCTTTTTCTTTTTCCCTCTTCAAAATTGGGTTTTCTTGTCATGGATGCGGGATTGGTTTTTTTGCAAATTATTGGCTGATCACTACTTAGAGAGCATAACAACTTGAGATGGATTCTCAATTAATTTATCAATTGATAGCGTCTCAGAAGAATATCCAATCCAGCGCACTAAAATACCATGTGGCTGGTTTTCTGTTAATTATTGAGAGAAAGAGGGGTAAGATTCTGTTTAGAACTTCCTCATGAAGATGACATAAAAGTGATGATGAATAGAAGTTTGCAGAAAGTACGAAGATGAAATCAGTGTAGAATCTTGTTCCTCACTTTACTTAAAAACAAGAAACACATTTGATACTGCTTGGAAAAAGCTTCAGTTTTAGAAACCTCATCAAGATTGGCATCAGCAGCATATCTGAAAAAGCTACTATTATTAGCTATCATTTTAAGCACATATGTATTTTGAATGGATTAGCACAAATTCATTATTTTAATAGATGAATCTTTTATGGGACCTATGTCCAAATTCTTTCAATCCATATCGGAAATAAAGCTTTGCTAGGGACTATGATTATCTTGAAGTTAGCCAAGTGACAGTTATCAGGTGGATATTTCACTAGCTGTACACTGTTTGTGTTACATATGTTAGTGGGGAATATAGATTCTTTATAATATCATCCTTATTAGTATATCATCCTTTAAGTAAGGAACTTGTCTGAAGGATTGGGAAAGGAATCTCCACATACCAAAGGACTCTCTTCGTTTATATATGGCCATTATTCTTAAGAGCTCCCACAAACTAGCTGAATAGCAGTTAGCTTCTCTGTCCCCGTAGCTAGATTGTGTCATGTTTGACAAGCCTGCTTATTTACCCACTGGGTCTTTTAGTTATCCTGTTTGTTCTAGGAGAAGTTGAACAAGAACTTTGTTTTAGTGAAGCCATGAGTAACAAGAAAAGGAACAGTTCCCTTTGTGAGAAGTCAATGAAGATGGTGGTAAATATCATTAAACTATCTTCTTTTTCTATTGCGAAGATGAGTCTTGGAGCAACTGGACCTTCAGTTGTTACCAAAAACCCAGCACTTGTGGCAAGCTCTGTCATGGATACTAACCAGCCATTGCTTCTTCAAATTCCTGGAAGCCGAAAGTCTCAAGAGCTGCGGATCAGAAAACAGCCCTTTTCAGTGGTGATGCAGCCCAATGAAGGGAAAGGTTCTTCATACGTGGTTCATGAGGACGACAGTGTTATAGATGGAATGACTTCTGACTATATCAGGAAGTTCCATGAGAAGAACAGGTATGATGCATATGTACATGAGACAATGAAATTCTCTCCAGACAAACCATTTTCGCCATTACGGGCAGTGAAGTAACCCTCTTTAACTCTATCTACATTTAAAGATTAACTTCTATATGCAGGAAGATTTGGCTAAAAGAAGCTTCTAAATAAGATTATATATATATTTTGCTTGCTTGGACGAATTGATGTGGTATTTTTCCTTTTTGCTACTGCTCCCTGAATTATAGAGAATCCGCATGCATTTGTTTGTTGGTTTCTTTACTTCATCTTGTCTACAAGGGAAGAATCTTTGGCCCTAAACCAGATCTTATATTATAGCTCTTATATAAAACAAAACTTCTGCAACTGTTAGCATATGCCTCCTGTTTACAAGTAATTGGCTTAATCATTTGACTTGCCACCTGATTAGTTGATTCATCATGCCATTAATCACTGAAGGGACGTCGAATAGCATCTCATGAGCATCTACAGTTCAGCTAATTAGTACAGCTGGTGGCTGACAGTAATTTGAAAATTGTAAGACTTGAGTTAGGCAGTCCCATATTGATTTTTGCTAATGCCCAGATGTGTTTCAAGTGTTTTCAAGACTGAGTTAGAACAGACAATAGTTTGTGGGTGTTGCTGTTACTTTTAGGCAAGTTTTTCTGCTCGTATTTACTGTTGACATGCATTTCGCAGTATTTGGTTTTTCTACATCATAATTTGTTTTCTTTTATTTTAAATGACTATTCATGTGTAATAGTTTAACGTAAAATAACAAAAGAAAAAAAAGAAGAAGTATATAATAGGACAAACCTGATGAAGATATTTGCAGTTATCCTTAATAACAAGCATTCAAATGAGAGGAAAGAGACTTCAGTTCACATTCAACTTTCCAAGGAATTGATGGGGAATATGTGTATAATATATAATATGACTTGGGTGGGAACATAGGCCAATCATCTTTGATAAAAGTGGCTTCTTTCTTACAGGAGACTTCATGGTTCATGTCTCAGGTTTTCTTTTTCTTTCTTTTTGGGCGCATCTTAGAGAAGACTTCATGGTTCATGTTGTGGTGGGATATCTTTCCATCTTGTCCCATCTTTTCTTTATTTTTTTCAAGTATCTAATTTAGTACCCTATATATATATATATATATATATATATATATATATATATATATATATATATATATATAGTGTTAAAAAATTATTTCATTTAAAAGTTTCTATATCGTTATATATAACATAACGGAGAAAGTATTATTTCATCCAAAAATATAGGCTAAAGTTTAAAAAATTATCTTGTAGTCTGACCTTTTTTCATTTGAGGGATATAGATTTTTTTTTAATAAAAGGAGTATATATTTATTTTTTATTATTTTTTATATAGTTTTACATGTATTTAATATGAAATAGTATTTTATGAGCAATGCGACATCTAATAATGCATCAAAAATTTATAAATATATTAAGATTTTATTTTTAAAAATTATTTTTAATTTTTATTAAAATTAAAAATATATATATATTTTAACAAATTGTTTATGATTACAAAATATCTAATTGGATTAATTAAAAATATTTATTTTATCAAATATTTATATTTCTATTAATATTTATAATTTAAAAAATAAAAAAAATATTAAATGCACTTAAAAAATGCTAAATAAATGAAGCATATGTTATGCTTTCAATATAAAAAATATTTTTGTCCCTTAAGTGGAAGAGCGTTAAATTACGGAGTTGTTTTTTTGAATTTTATTCAAAAATATAAATGGTTAACTTACTTTATATTATTTTAAAAATATATAATTTAACAGTATAATTTAATAATTTCTTTGTTGCTTGAATCGATGGTGTGCAAATCCTCCACCTATACGTGGGGTTGGTATTGATCTCTAAATCAAAAGAGTAGTATTTATTTCATATTTTTCAATTATTTTATTTTTTTTCTGTTGATTTAATTATAGGGGGAGACATGATAATTATGTGTTTTAGCCTTTTAGGCAAATACTTGTCAGCTAAATACTGTTGAATAATCAAACTTATTTGGTCTAACTTTTGGCAAAATCAAGACTGAATTACGATTTTCTCTAATTACAAGTATTTAAAAGTACACCGAATTGCTCATTTCATGTGTTAATATTCAAACAAAGGGTCAATGGAGTACAAAATATAAAAGTCACAATAGTCACTATGATAACCCAGGAACAGATCACAACCCATCTCATAATTTATTACAAGACTTACTACTAACCGTACACGTAATGACTTTATCATTATGAAAAGACTTTCCCCCGAATAGTCACTAGAGAAACGTGTATTTTGAGGCATATGAATTGTATTAATGGTCATATCCACCGCTATTCTGCCTCTATTATGTTTAATCAAATGTGTCATCTTTTAGTGAGAATTGAAAAAAAATTTTAGGCATAATACTCAGTTTATTATGTCATCACTAATTGCATAATAATATATAATTTTATTTATTATAATTATATCTTTATTGGTTGATTTATTTATGACTATCGATAATTTATGATTAAAATTTAATTAATAAAAATATATAATTAATAAATAAAATTATATATTATTATATAATTAATTTAATTTACAGATAATATGATAAGCTGACTCTAACGTATTTAAACTTGTATGCCTAATTTTCTTTCTCGTTCGGTAAAAGTTGTGGGTCAGAGCTTTCATTGTTTTTAACCGATTCAAAAACAATAATCCAATAAAATAAAATACATCAAACATCTTATGTGAAAGGAAAGAAATAACAAATAACAGAATTTCGAAGGGATTCTTTTCTTATTTTCTTATTTATATTTCTCAATTTTCACACATTCAATGATTATATCAGCAACTGTTGTAGCCCACTGATTTTGTTTTTCTTTGATAAGTCGTTGGTTTTTCTCTTTTTCTAAGCATTTTACATGAAGCTCTTCCATCTTTACGAATTGATTAAGTAGATCTACTGCTTTCAACTAACAACTGGAAATATATATTTTTTATATCGTTTAAACATCAGTGAAACTTACTTCTGTCTCATTTTCGTTTGCTTTTTTTTTTTTTTCTTTTTTCATTATAAAGGATGTTGCATGTCAGTTGTTGCTAGTTTAATTCTATATAATAGACCAAAATAACCTAATTGTTATTATTTAGTAAAATAATATTTTAATTGATTTTCAATTTGGTTTAATTTTATGATTTACTCTAATTTGGTTCAGTTTAATTTTCGTTTGCATAGAACTTAATTTTGTTTAGTTCATTCTTAGAAAAATCTTAGTTGATGTGGTAGAGTTTATTTGATTGGATTTTGAACTGAATCAACCAAGCCGGTCTATGCATTTGCCTTGACAACCTTATTTAAAGTTCTCTATCCAATGTCGGTCCTAAAAAAAAAACCTAAGAAACTTGCGAAGCGCGCACCTCAAGTACCTTGCCTATGTGAACTGAACAAACTCACAAAGACAAAGCACAACCAGCTATTGTTTAGTTTCGGTCATTCCAAGCAAAATCCAATTTGGGTTTCTGATGGAAGATATTGCCCACGTTATATACCAAGTTGACACGTAATTCTACTCTAAAAGATTTATAAATAAAATAAAATAAAATCGTTTCCTCCCAACTCTTCCCCTCCTCTGGTTAATGCTTTCCTGAACACCTTTTTTCTTGGTTCTTTCAGAGTGACCAAAGAAGGCGAAGCCACTTTTGCATCTCCGCCCTGTAGATAAAATAGAACTCGAATAGTTGTCCGATAAAGGAAGGCAATGAAGGATGTTCATTCAACAAAGGATGAATGTCAATGGGCAACGTAATGATTTTTGTATTCAAGGGGTTTCGATTTTAGTTTTCGGTTCTGTTTCAGACATTTTAAATTCTTTTTATCACATTCTTTCTTGTAGAATCGGATTAAATCCGCAGCATGAAGTGCTCTTAATCTGTCGCCATCGCCCATACATCAACCACCACACTCGACTGTTTTTCAATCAACTTGTACAGTATTACTCCATTACAACATGTACTGTGGCCCCACAGTTAATGGAACCATTTTTTATTCTTTTACTATTTTTTCCCCTTTAATTTATTAGAGTTTAATCATAGGCCTATCAACTTATCATTGATATATTTATTCACGAATAAAAAATGCAACTCATCACCAAATAGCCAACTTTTTAAGGCTTTTAGTCATCTATTGATTGTCTTCAATTATTTGTCTTGGCTAAGACAGTTAAGAGAAATTAAAATAAAGAAAAAGAATTAATACCTATTTTATCATCTATTATACTATGAGAACAAAGAATGGCAAAGCATTGATTTCCCCACTTGAATGCTGTCCGTTCGATATCTCTCAATTGTGAAATTGTAATTTTATCTTCAATTTGATTTGATTATGATATGTTTACAGGAAATTGGTTAGAATTAAATCTTAACTCTGAAATTAATATGATTCATGATTAATGATTATAACTCAAGAAGCAGTAAAGAATATATAGATATAGGCAATAAGTGCACACTCACTGTAATCTAGAGCTGCATAAGACATTTATGATTAGAGTTTAACATGTAAATATCTCAAAACAAAAAACAGCCTGAAAGGTCATTTTATTCATTTGAGGTTAGACAAAAGGAAGCTACTCATAATTTAGGCAATAGCTATTCCAACATCATAATTCCCATTCCTAAGGGGCAGACAAACCTACAAACTTAGGATCCTCAAGTAAGAAAACAGCAATCCCTACCTTAGAGTTAGACTAATTTATTAAAGGTCTAACCAACCAAACTAATAAAATGCCAACCTACCACGCCAAAACCACTACTCCTTTTGTGTATATATCATCAGAAAATGAGTGGTGCACACCTTAGGTAATGACATATCTCTTCCATTTAAGTCGTGAATTTTGTTCGTTCGTAAAAGAAGGGCCTCACTACCACAAGACCCATCTGATATTTATATTTTTTGTTTATCCTTTCCATAGTAAGATAAGAATGATGAAAACCATTCCATGTTAAAAAAGACAAAATCCAGCAGTATCATCATCAGTCATAAACAAAGGACTTGGACTTATTTCTTTCAGTCAAACTACAAACAAACGAACAAAGCCCTAAGCATAAAAACAACAAGAACCAACAAGAGATGACAATTCTTTTGTCTGGTCTGTACATTAAAAGAAAGGAATAATTTTCCAGTCATCTAATTTACTTTTTCTTAGTCTTCTGATTCTAACCCCCATATTATCTAAAGATTATTCACTTATTATCCTCTTCCCTCAAGCAACAGTAATTATGCCATCTCCATTGTTGAAGCTGGGCATCACCTGAAAAGCTGAATACCTTGTTGATGATGGTGATTCCCTCTGATCAGATGGCAGAGAGAGCTTGAGTGACAAGTTTGGTGATGAGTCTGTGGATGCCTTCAAATTTAAGTTAATATCAGATATTCCAGAGGTAGGGGGAGCTGGGATGACAGCTATGGGTCGGATTAGAGTTGTCGATGAATTGGCTTGTAATAGAGATAAGTTCTGCATTGGAGTCTCAATTGGAATCGGCAATACAACAGGACTGCTGGTCATGGAAAAGGCCGGCATTGACATCACAGAAAAGTTGCTGGTTTCAGGTAGCGGAGGAGGTAATGGATGTGATTGTGGTGAACTACTGTTATCTTGGCGACGAGCTTGCTCTTCTTCCATTGGAAATGCCGTTACCTGATTATTAACAATACAAGGTCAACGATAATTGCTTGGCAAATGGATCTTGAAAATCCAACAATTATTAGATGTTACCACTTTATTTTATTTTATTTTATTTTTCATTTTCTTAAAAAACAACAATGAAATATAATTAATATTAACTTAAATTTCTGGCCTGCTTGCTTAAGTCGAAGCTCCATTCCCAAGAAACCAAAACCATGTATTTGTGTGTTCTTTTCTGATTTTCCTAGGAAATTAATGATCTTCATTCAATAAAAACATAAATATCTCAATCTAGAAGCTTTAAATATTCAATTACCAATTTACTTTTGAGTCAACTGCTTCAGATTTTTCAGAAATTTCATTATTATTCACTTTCCTAATCTTAACTGTTCTAAGCAGCCAAACAGAGTTTCAGATTCAGTTATTTACTTAAAAACAATAAGAGGACGAGATCGATTACCGTATCAGTGGTGATATCAAAGAGGCTGGATCTACGGCGACGGCGATTAAGATTACTACGGCGAAGAAAATACTTCTGAGCATGGCTTGCAACCTGCGTTGGAGTTCGAGTCTTCACAAAATTGCGAGATATTCCCCTCCAATCTCCTTTTCCTACTTTCTGCAATCCTAACAGAAACAGCTTATGCTCCTCTTCCGTCCATGGAACTCCTACACGTCGATCAAACAATAACATTCAATTTAATAAGTTTTTCTTTTAAGAACAAAAAAAAATTAAAAAGAAATTAAAGATTGATCGAACCTCGCTTGCGCTCGCCGCGAGCATTAGAAGAGTGAGGAACGGCGTCGTCTGCAGATGCATAACCAGAAGCAGCCATATCATCTTTATCCTTCTTGCTATTACTATTGGTTACATGTTTGTTGTTGTTGTTGTTGCTGCTGCTGCTGCTATTGTTGTTATTAAAATCTTGAGGTTGCTCGTACTGAGATAAGTTATTCAAACTAACACTTTTTCTCATCGAATCCACCACAACTCTCACACCAAACAGCATGATCTCTCCTGCTCCTGCTCCTCCTATTCCTCCACCGCCGTCTTCGGTGGCGCAAGTGCCGGCCATATCTGCAGGACTAACAAAGAGACAGAAACAGAGAGAAAGGAAGAAGAGAGAGAGAAACGTGATTCCTTTGATCTCTAGTAGTTCTCGGTTTTGAGAAAGAGAGACGGTATTTTTTTTGTGTTTGTGTATGTGGTGGAATCTGAAGCCGTACAATTGTAAAGGGCGAGAGTGGAGATTACAAAATTATAGAATTAGAAAAAATAAAATGAAAATAAAAATTGGAAAGTGGTGATGTGAGAAGAGTGATATATATAAAGGAGGGGCAGTTGGCACCATGTGGGTTAAATCTTTAAGAAAAGATGATAATACGTGGCATGTTTCTGTTCGTTAATCTAGTTTTGTTATCCTGTTCCTGCCATTGTCTGTCAATTTATCAAATCTCCTTTCTATAATCTATAAATCTCATTGATTGGCCTTATTGCTGCCCTCTAGCTTTGTTCTGGTGTGCTTCTTCTTAGCCTGTTGCACTTGCATCCGTATCATCATCATCATCATCATCATTGATTGTGACTATTATATGATTATTTTGATCTCGGTACAGCTTGTGGATTATTTGTCGTCAACCAAAACAATTATAATAGTATTATCTTATTTTATCTGAAATTATCTTTTTAATAAATAATGGTTGATTGAGGTCATGAATGTTTTTTGTATTTTTGCTTTTAGATTGGCATCTAATATGATATCCTTTGTATACAATGATTATGAATAATGTGTAATTTCATTAGAAAGCATTATGAATGTCTTCTTACCTAGGAAATTAAAAAAGAAAGAAACGTTGGTTCAATAAACTTTTTATTTTTAATAGTACACATTGTATTGTTATTTTTTTTTTCATTAACAATAATCATTCCAATTCACATTGGAAAATTTCTTTTATCTCGATCTCAAGATGTATTTTTTTACTATAGAACACAAAATGGTGATAAATAATATAGAAAGTGAAACAATAAATTTAACTAATAATAGAGGTATTTGAATTTCTTTAAAGAAAAAACTCAACACACCTTTTGTTAATACTAATAGTAATTAACGTAGAGGACCCAATAAACTACGTTATGATTTAGAGTTCAAATATAAATTATTAACTCATTTACCATAAACTAATAATGCAAGAATTAATTATCTCAACAGTCCCTCACTTAATACCAAAAATTAAGTCGAGAATTAAACACTCAATATTTTATTCAATTGCCAAAATTTATAAAATTTCAACTGGATTGCTCGTTACCGGTCCATATTTAAATATAAATAAAATAAGATTTAATAACGACTGAAGAATAAATAATTAAAACTAAACTACAGTAAAGAAGAGGAGTTAATGTTAGATTATCATATTATATGTTATAGAGCCATTAATTAATAGTAAATAAGGAAGAGAATCCATGTGTTTTGATATTATTATTATAAATATACAGATTTGAGATTTCTTAAACCCCAAGTTCACGTGGTTATCACTTTACAGAATAAAAATCAAAAGGGACAAGTGCACATGAAAGTGTTGGAGGAATTTCAAGGAAACAATATCTTATCCAATCCTCTTGCTTTCTTTCTCAAGTCAGATCAGATGAATCTAGTCAACCTGATATTTGCCTTTGGCCTCTGCAGTTTCAACTTCATTTACTTGGAAAAAAACACAAACAGATGTTTATCTAAACTAAACAACCTGTTTCACCCATAATTGCCCAATATTAAACTATTGGCACCCACCAACCCTAACCAAGAATCCAGGACAGCCTATCCCAGGATCTTTTTCCTCGCTAAACCAACACAGAAATGCCAACCCTACTGAGATAGTACGATAGATCTAGTTTTATACACCTAGCTAAACTTTATTCCATTTCTTTTTTAATGGGTTTAATTCAGTTGATCACAATATTGGTAAAGCTACATAATGTGTATGATTAGTATTAATTATTATTAGCCATCCAATATTACCACATATATGTGATTCCTTCTGGGTTTAGTTTAGTGTAGGGAAAGAGAATAGATGGATTGTGGACCCTAATGGGATGGCATATTCTTTAATCATCCATTGAGGCCGATAAAGAAGATATTTTAGTTTACTATGGACATGGGTTTTTCTGGTATGCTGACCTTCCATGGTGGGGAGGGTGTGTGTGTCTGCGATGATAACCCAAGATAAGGTTTTGTGGGGTTCCACCATGATTATGCTTACTGTGTTTTTGGTCCCTCACCCATTTTCCATCTTGACTTTAGCAAATAAAATGGGATAAATTAAACACTGATGTGTCCGAACGCATGAGTAGAATGCTTTGTGTTATGCCTCTGTTTGGATAAGCTGATTCCCTTACAATATATGTTCTTTCACCGGCTCTTGTTTCAATATTTTGATAATCTTAGGTTTGTGTTTTTACATGGTTTTAATTTTAGTCAAATTTATATTTGCCCACTTAAAATTTTTGTTTCTTTAATTATTTTGATACTTTAAATTTTAATATAATATATAAGTATTTATTTTTTTAATATTTAAACACTTTTGTTACGGAGTTTCATTCAAGAAAATAAAATAAAAATAATAATATTGAAGAAAATATTTAATATTATAAAATATATTAACAAACTAATGTAGAATTTATTTAAGAAATTTATATATTTTAATAAATTTTAATTTAACTATAATAAATTTTAAATAATTTTATATTAATTTTTACTTCATTCAAAATATGTACATCCTAGATTTATAATTAAATTCTATTAATTTTATAAATTTCAATAAAGGCAACATAAGACATAAAAAAATTTATATATTTTTAGATTAAATTAAAAATTAAAAATTAAAATATTTAAATATATATTAGGCGTTTCATTTTAAATCAGGCTTTCTTATCTTAACGGATTCACGCTGACTGCCAAGGTTTATCAAATTTATATTTAATTAACCATTGCAAGAAATGTCCCTACTGTATAAACAGAGAAACCCTCAAACGCCACTTATTAATTATAGTATTATCTGAAGATCTACAAACACTTACCGATCTGAAACTCTACACTTAAAATGAGGGCACAGCTTTTCGGTAGAAATGGTAACTTTTTTCTTTTTTTTCTCTGTGCTTCTTTAGTGATTCTGAAAATGACTTTTAGAAGAAATTGAGCTTTACAGCAATTTTAAAAAGACATTGGACAAAACATATTCTGAAAAATTTGAAAAATCATAAAGTTTATTTTTCAATTACAAAAAAATAATGGGTATTAATTTATTTTCTTACTTTTTGCAAAATATAGTTGATTTACCTTTTAATTGAATTTTAAAAAGTAGAGACTAAAAAACAGGGAAATACTAGCTAGTTGTAAGAATTAAGGAATCAAGAAGTTGTAAAGAAACATCAAAATGGTTCTTGAGTACTGATAACTCTCACTTCTAACCAGTCCTCTTGCATTTGTATGGGGAAAGAAAGTGATGTCAGCAATCAACTGAAGACTGCTACTTACTGTATAACAAATGGCACCATTATAAGAACATATAATGTACCTGTAGTCAATAGATTGCATTATGAATATGAACGCTTTACGCCAATACTTTTTCCACTGCAACATTCAGATAAGATTCTGAGTCAAAAGAATAACAAGTCAGAAACAAAGGCAAAATCATATTAAGAATGTATGTGATGAATTGCTGACAAAACGATTCTTCTTCACACATGTTTTGCAATTGGTTGCTTTGAATTAAATGGCAGTTCCACTTAGGTGGAGTGATGAATGTTCAGCCTGCCTTGACAAAAGGATTAGAGGACAAAGCAGTAGCAGTAAAGATGTTATTAGTACTGTTACTGAGATCCCATCAAGAAATGCACCTTCTTCTTCTTCCTTTTTCTTCTCTCCTCCATTATTTTAGTTTTCTCCCTTTTGCAACTTTTAATTTTAATTTATATAGCATACTCGATCCTTAAATTGCTTTTCTCTGTTCTATGAATCAAAGCTGAATCTTTATCCCAAAAGGGTTTTCTTAGTTTCAAAGGAAATGAACAGCACAAAAAGGGTTTTGATTCTTAGCCTATAAAAAGGCTGATGAGAAGAACAAAATGACACTTCTTTAAGGTCGGTTTTAAAGGATAACATGCAAAAGTGGATAGCGAGTGGCTACAGAATATGATCTCTGGGGGACTGTGGAAAAATTGAATGTAGAAGAACTGAGATTTTATTGATTAATGATGGTTTAGAATTCTGAATTACAAAGGAAATGTGTATTCGGTTATATACACTTGTAGTCTAACGGTAATTTTCTGTGTAGGGAAAGGTAGAAGTAGCCTTTTCCCTTAGGGGAGAGGTGTTGCTCCTTTTCCCTAACTAGGCCTGTGATGATCTTGATATCTGAGGCCTTGACCAACAGTCAAAGACTGTTGGTCTTTAATGTCGGTTTTTGCCTGCTGAGTTTTGCAGGTATTGTATGATTTGGGTGCTTTAACACTCCCCCTCAAGGTGAGTTCGAATAAATTGATAGAACCCATCTTGCTTGGAAGTCTTTGGTGGCTTGCTTTGTCTAGGGCCTTGGTGAAGACGTCTGCCAATTGTTCGTGGCTTCTGACAAACGGGGTTGTGATTTCTCCTGATTGGACCTTTTCTCTTATGAAGTGGCAGTCAACTTCAATATATTTAGTCCTTTCATGAAAGACTGGATTTGATGCTATGTGTCTGGCTGCTCGGTTATCACAGTACATCTCCATTGGATCCTTGCACTTTACTCCCATGTCAGTGAGCACTTGCTTAATCCAAATAAGCTCGCTAGCTGTTGATGTCATGGCTCGGTACTCAGCTTCAGCACTGGATCTTGTTGTTACTGATTGCTTTTTGCTTTTCCATGTTACCAGATTTCCTCCTACAAAGACACAGAACCCAGAGGTTGATTTTCTGTCTCAATTGCCTGCCCAATCTGCATCGGAGAAACCAGCAACGGTGTTAGCATTATTATTATTCTTCATCAAAATACCTTGGCCTGGAGTACCCTTGAGATATCTTAGGATTCTGTCGACCGCATCCAGGTGGGAAGTACGGGGAGCATGCATATATTGGCTAATCATGCTTACGACATAGCTAATATCAGGCCTAGTGACAGTTAAGTAGATTAATTTTCCTACCAACCGCTGGTAGTGACCTATGTCACTTAAAGGGTCGCCATCCTCTAGATTGAGACAGTTTTTCGTTTCCATTGGAGTATCTACAGGCTTGGCTCCTATTTTTTTTGTTTCTTGCAGAAGATCCAGGACATACTTTCTTTGAGATAGGAATAGTCTTTTATGGGATTTGGCTATTTCTATCCTGAGAAAGTAAGTTAGTTGACCGAGATCCTTGATATCAAATTCCTTCGTTAGAGCTTGTTTTACTTCCTCAATCTCCTCATTACTATTTCCTGTAATAATAATATCATCCACATATACTAAAATAATTATGGTGTGAGTGTGAGTGTGTTTAACAAACATAAAAGAGTCAGAGGTACACTTGCTGAAATTAATTTTTAAGAGAAATTGACTAAGCTTGGCATACCATGCTCTCGGTGATTGTTTCAGCCCGTAGATTGGCTTTTTTAATTTACATACCAGGGAAGGCTCAGAGGCTAATGTATGGCCTGGTGGAAGTTTCATGTATACCTCTTCGGCTAGAGACCCTTGAAGAAATACATTCTTGACATCCATCTAAAATAAGCTCCACCCTGAGTTAGTAGCAACAGATAATAAAATACGGACTGTGCTCATTTTAGCTACTGGAGCAAAGGTCTCCTGGTAATCTACACCATAAGTTTGGATAAAACCCTTTGCTACTAGCCGAGCTTTGTACCTTTCAATGGTACCATCATGTTTGTATTTGATCTTATATACCCATTTATAGCCAGCTGGTTTTTTATTTGATGGTAGGGTAACAAGATCCCATGTTTCATTTTTCTCCAGAGCCTGGAGTTCCTTTTCCATAGCCTTACACCAATTAGGATTGGTGTTAGCGTCATAGAAGGAGGTGGGCTCTGTGTGTGATGTGAGAGTGTTTAAATAAGCCTTGTAGGAAGGTGATACTGAAGTATAACTGATATAGTGATGAATGGGATATAATACCGAATTGGACACATAGTCCTTTAGCCGAGCAGGAGGTCTGGTAGGTCTAGTGGATCTCCGCAGGGCAAGTTCTTCTGTTGGTGACTCATGATTTCCCCCTGAAGAAGTTGCCATGGGGATGGAAGTATCTCCCCCTGAAGGGTTAGGGCCGATGACAGGCATATGAGTGCGCTCCTGTGCAGAGAGAGTGTCCTGAAGTATGCTATCAAAATAGAAAAAGTTAGAGGGAAACAAGTCGGTTGGGGGTGCTGTGGGAAGAGAGGGATCATTAGGAAAGTAAGGGATGGTTTCGTTAAAGGTCACATCTCGGGAAATGTATGATTTGTAAGTAGTAGGATCATAATATTTGTAGCCCTTTTTTTCTGAGGAGTATCCAAGGAAGATGGTTTTGACACAACTTTTTTCCAGTTTATGGTGACGTCTAATGTGGACAAAGGCAGTGCAGCCAAATACTCGAATATGACCTAGATCGATTTTTCTTTGTTTGAGGAGTTCTAGGGGGTTAAGGTTGTTAAGAACGGAGCTGGGAAGCCGATTGATGAGATAGGCTGCAGTGAGGAGGGCATCCGACCAAAAAATGTGGGGAACATTGTTTTGAAAAAGGAGAGTACGAGTAACCTCAAGAAGATGTCTATTTTTCTTTTCTGAAACCCCATTCTGTTCAGGGGTATAGATGCAGGTAGTTTGGTGCACAATACCTTCTTGGAAAAAAAATTCAGAAAATTTTTTATTGATGTATTCAGTACCATTGTCTGAACGGAAGATTTTAATTTTGGCATTGTACTGATTTTTAATAAAGGTATAAAAATTGAGAAAACATGTAAAAACATCATTTTTCCCTTTTAATAAATAGACCCAAGTAATTCAAGAGTAATCGTCAATAAAAGTGACAAAATAGCGGAAGTGATTATAGGAGGTAACGGGGGCGGGTCCCCAAACATCAGAGTGGATTAAATCAAATAATTTTTCTGATTTAGTAGACGATGATAGAAAAGGTAATCTAGTGTGTTTGGAAAATTTACAAACATCACAACAGCTGGAGTCTATTTTAAGATGGAAAAGGTGATACAAAATTTTGTCTGACGGATGCCCAAACCGCCGATGCATCAACAGGCCTTGGTTGGAAGGTTTGGTTGTGGTCAGACACTGACTGGGAGTAGTAAGATAGTATAGGCCATTGTGAAGGTATCCTTCACCAATCGTCTTCTCGGTGATTCGATCCTGAAAAGTCACAGCAGATGGTGAAAAAATAACGTTGCAATTTAAAGTCTGAGTTATTTTACCAACAGATAATAAATTCGATTTAAAATTAGGTAAAAGAAGGATATTTGGTATAGGGTGATTCAAAAGATTGGAGGAGCCAAAACCAGAAAGTTCGGCTCTATCCCCATTGGCAACGATCACATGTTGGGAATTCACAGGAGTAAAATTGTGCAACTGTGTCGAATCCCAAGTCATGTGGTCGGTCGCCCCAGAATCAATAATCCAATCAGAATATCCAGGTAAAAAATCTGTGTAATTGTGAGATACTAAACCTGACCCACGGGATTGCTGAGACTGTAACATGGACTGGAACTGAGAAATTAGGTGTGAGAGTTGGGAATTGTCAACTGGGCCGGATCCGGGTTGTGTAGGCTCAGCCCAAAAGGTGCGGCTGGTTTGGGATGGCCGCCAGAGCCGCTGGCCCAGCTAGTCGGGACCGGACTAATGGCCGGGTTGGGTCACGGTGGCCCAAGTGCTGCCGCTGGGTCGGACGTCTGGTCGGATCGGGGCAAACAAATTTGACCTATTAATGAGTCCCCCCGACCCGACAAGTGTGTCATAACCCGTAGGGTTAGACACACTTAATCCCACGATGCCGCCCACTCTATTCTCCTCTCTCCTTTCTTCTTTCTCGCGCCGCCCTCTCCCTCGCTCACCTTGGTGCTGCGCCGGCCAGAGGTTAGGGTGCAGGTGCCAACAACGAGCGGCGGTGTGACCCTGCTTGTTGTAGTGGTGACACCGCTCGAGGTTGGTGGGCATCCCCCTGCCTCGGGCTTGGTCTCCCGAAAGTGCAGCGAAGGCTCAGCCTTCATTCTCTTCGGGGTTCGATGCTCCCATGGTAATGCGTCGAGTTTCTTCTTGCTGAACGAGTGCTATGATGGCGTCGAGCGGAGGGAGGCTGCTTGAGAGAAGTATTTCGGACCGGAGAGCTTCGTAGCTCGTATCGAGCCCGCCGAGGTAAGTGTACACTAAGTCTTGTTCCTGTTGCTTGCGTGCTTGATCAGGGTCTATTGTGGGTGGGAGGTAACTCTGTAATTCCTCCCACCGGGTTAGTACTTCGGTCGCATAGCTTGTGCTGGACCTGGTTCCTTGCTTGATGTGTGCTAATTCTTGTTTTAGACTGAAAATGTGTGCGAAGTTGTGCTCTTGTCCATACAGGTTTCTCATCTTCTCCCACACAGCCTGTGATGATGCCAGAAGCATACATAGTCTGGCAATCTGAGGCTCCATCGTGTTGGTAATGAGGGACATGACCAAATGGTCATTTGTCTGCCATTCTTCGATGGTTTCAATCTCCTCTTTTGTTGGTTGGTTCGGGTTTTGTATTGTTGGCTTGGTTAGGGTTCCTGTGATGAACCCTAATTTTTTCCTGCCACTCAAGCCAATGTAAACTGCTCTTGACCACTCGAAATAATTCTGATTTCCCTTTAACATAATGTTTGTGAGTTTGGTGAGGTCATTTTGTGACATGATGAAAGAAAAAAATTTCTGATTGTTGGGTAGATGATGACAGGATCAATCTTGCTCTGATACCATGTGGAAAAATTGAATGTAGAAGAACTGAGATTTTATTGATTAATGATGGTTTAGAATTCTGAATTACAAAGGAAATGTGTATTTTATTATATATACTTGTAGTCTAACGGTAATTTTCTGTGTAGGGAAAGGTAGAAGCAGCCTTTTCCCTTAGGGGAGAAGTGTTGCTCCTTTTCCCTAACTAGGCCTGTGATGATCTTGATATCTGAGGCCTTGACCAACAGTCAAAGACTGTTGGTCTTTAATGTCGGTCTTTGCCTGCTAAATTTTGCAGGTATTGTATGATTTGGATGCTTCAACAGGGACTCTTCAATGGTGGAAGTAAGACGATGAATTATTGGTTTCCAATCTTTATAGTTTGATTTTAAGACAACATATATTTCATCAAGCTATAACAATTTGGGATTAAAAATTAGGAAGAACTGTTATTGCAATATCTAACTTCTTACAAGACCATTCACCCAAGTCACGCTTTGATTGAATTTTTTCATTTACGGTGATAGATTAAAACTCTATTTTAAATTAACTATGATTCTAATGAACATTCTTTGGTTAATAAAGAAAAAGTACGATTTTAAGCCCTGCCCGTTGGATGATAAAGCAGATTTGATGATGAATATTATTTTAGATTGTTTAATTAGAATATCTTGTTTATCTATTAGCTTTTTGTGTGGCGTGCACCTCCAATTATCTTCCAAGTAATGAAACTCCATATTCTAACAATTAACACAAGAGTTAATTGACAATCCCTACGAGAATATTCTGTGCATTTACTACTTTAGATGGAACTCGAACACAAGTTATCAACAAAAAGGAAAAACTCTACAAACTTTTACCAAATAGATGTCCCCTTTCACAACTTATTGGAATGCTGCAGATGATGACCTACTTTTTGATTGAGGCACACCCCACAATCTAATTGGAATCCATATATTTCTTTAACAAAGTTGGCATAAACTATTTTTAAAAAATTGGGGGTAAAGAACAATATCGTTAGCTTTCTCTCGAGTGGGGAAATATGTATATATATATATATATATATATAAAGAAATAGCAATGATTCCTCGACCAACTTTCACCGGGCAAGATTGCAACATACACCTTTTCTTCCACCCTCCTATTTCTTCATCATGTTTGTGAAATAATAGAGAGAGAGAAAAAAAAGAAAGGCTGTAAAGTGGGCAAAGCAACCTGTGTACTATACTTCGCCTCAAAATATGCTTTCCACATTGAAACCTTATTGCTTTCCTCCTGAAAGCCTTTAATATTCAAATTTGAGTAATGTTAGTGCTCCATGATTAGTCTATTGATTCCATTCATCTGACCTTTAAGAGCTCTCAGTTGACAAATTAAACTTTGCTTTTCACAGTCCTCTGAAGGGTTATTTTTGTTCTGTTTCTAAAACCTTCCATCTCCAATAGTTCAGCCCGCATAGAGTAGAAGCTCCTGAGCATTAAGACAAAGCTTTATTACTAACTAAAAGAGTTAAAACTGAAACTGAACTTTCATTGGAAATTGCAAATTTACTGTCAAACAACAGACAAAGACTCGGCAACATATCAACACAGAATTGTTTTCTGTTGATTTTGCAGAGATTCTCCCAGTACCTACCTGTTTAGAACTGCAGCTGATGGGATAAAAGCTCATTTGATAGGATAGCAATTGTTTGGAATTTTACAACAGGACATTGTTGGACCAGAAATATGTCTACAGTAGAATCCCATTTGATCGAGAGACAACAGGCAACCAATTTCCCAACTATCAAAACAGTAGACGAATGCATTTCCTCTGTAGGATACATGGTTTCTTTAACAAGATCTAAACTTTAATTTTTCAAAAGATTACAAATTAAGACGTGTAAAATCAAAATCCATTTACAGGTAAAACCACAGCTATAAAACTACCATCTTTTTCTTTAACTGAATTCTTCCTACTGTTAAAACCAAAGCAGTAATCAACAGAGCCCCTCTTACTAACATCGTGCCAATGCTTATTCAGCAATTTAGCAAGTAGATACCAACTTAGCTGAAGTTGTATGCTCATCTTCTATCCAGTGGAAATATCAGAAGGTATAACAGCAGATCAATCATTGGCATAAACCCCGTCTGGTTAAATAGAGAGATGAAGATTTCCATGCCCTAAGAAATTAATGAAGTGATTTAGCATATTGTCAACTCAAACTGAACTAGTCATAAGCTCTGATCTGCTTCCTGTTCTTGTTTCAGAATTCGAATTATCATGTTGACTACTCTTAACATCACTTGTTCTTGTTCTTGTCCTATGGTGAGAAAAAGAGGAGTTATTCAAAATAATAAATTTTTCTCTTTTGTCGTCATCTGAAAGTGTTTCTGCGCTGGACAGAATGCGCTTGAGCTGGGATCGCTGACAGGTAATTCGACCTTTATTCCATGCAGGGAAAGAAAATGATGATGAAACATTTTCCTGCAGGAAGGAATAGACTGCCTTCACAGTAGGGCAATCTTGTGAAACTAAGGCTTTCTCCATCCGGCCTCGTCTGGTCAGGAGGAAACAAAATGGAGTCATCAGTGAGAAAACATAAGCTTACGTAATTCAATTCACAAGTCTACCAAGATTTTAAATATAGAAGCAAAAAATACGGGCCCAAATAGTATAACAAAGGTCATGCTTTCTACCTAGTAACTTTTCACTCTCACCTATAACTTGCAGCTTTGCTCCTGCAGGCATCCTTATTTTGACAATACCGCGACACTACAAACACCTGATATACCAGGCTGCAGTTGGCCTAAGAGTTGGCCAGTTTGCATAAGCCAGAAACAAAACACTTGGACTCAATTTCAACTCAATGATTCCGGTTATCCAAACAGATCTTAACTGCAGATGCCCACTGAGTTCATTTTATTAAGCTAACAGCCAATTTTGGTTCCAAACGTATAAACACTCATAATATGGGCGCCTTCAACACCAGTTCAAGGTATCCCATTCAAAAGTTTAAACCAGCGTGTGAAAAGCTATACAGTTGTAGGACCATTCTAAACTATTGAACGAAAATGGACAAATTAATAGAGGCAGTTGATGAACTCAAATACTATTTGAGACTCAACAGAAAGCTAAAGGGTCAGGAAAAGTCACATAGCTGAGTAGTTTGGATCAAGTCTTTAATAAGCAGACAGTATACCCACTGTCCTAGTCAGGTTACAACTTCAAAAGAAAATTAATATGAAATGTACAGAGGAGAAAATGACTTACACAGCAACAACTGATGCCACATGAGGAAGATCCTCCCCCTTCAAGAACATCTCATGCATATTATTAAGCCAAACTGATATTGCTGTACATGCACCCCCTTCCCACATCCTACAGAAATCATGCATAAGAAATTGAGCAGAATGCACAATGAAAAAACAAATTCGGAAAAAAAATAAAGAATCTTGCGGTACCTGTGCACATCCACAGACCATACAAGTTTGCTTTTGCGAAAAAGTTCAGGAAAAAGTCCTCGCTTTATGGCTTCACTAAGCACTCTTGCAGCCCGTTCTTTCTGACCCAGCCACCAAAGTGCTTCTAAAAGGGTGTTATAAAACCTCATTCCCAGACCACATCCTTCAGAGTTAAGTTTATCAAAGACATACTCCACCATTTGCCAATTAGAATAATCATCATAATCTCCTTTCATCATCTTCCCAACCACTTGATGAATATTTGACACCTTATTTGTGACCATCTCATCAAGCACCTCATAGGCATCATCCCATCTGAAAAAAGTAGATCAAGATGTTAGGTAGAATGAAATGCTGGTTGAAAAATTTCATCAACTAATAGCCATAATCAATTAAGTTTTTGGCGTCCCACAACATCTCATCAAGGCTTTAATTTTGAACAGCCAACTTTTTACATGAAATTGCACTTGCAGTGAATAATCAATAGAAGTCAGCTGTTAAAAAATCAGCTTATACATCCCACCCCCCCCCCCCCCCCCCCAAAAAAAAAAAAAAGATAATAAAGGAAAGAAACATGGACTACCAAGTCATTTCCCTAGACATCATAACGTAGTGGAAAAGCTCAGCTAAAACTAGGACATGGCATTACTTTATTAAAATGGCTCTACATTCCTAAAATGTTCAACAGGAATAGAGCCTCTGCTACAGAGACTAACCTCAAGCACCTAACCAGTATCCTTTGCAATAAAACTGGGGAAGCATTTTCACAAAGCATCCCACTCAAGGTTGAGTAGGCAAGGTCTATCTAGCCATTTATGTATATGACCATGCCCTTGGTCACAAGAACTCATTGAACCATCTTAAGAAAAAAAAATTATGAACTATCTTAAGAAAAAAAAATTAAGGTCATCCAAGCCAAGGATTTTGATAATATGAATAAGGCGCCAAATTTATAACAAACTCAACTCAATCCAATTGGGCTTTAGCCCCAGTATGATGCCTCCCAATTCATGGCCAACATTGATAACAACATTACCCCTCATGCTATAGAACAGGTAGCGCATATACCAACATCAACTTTCAGGAACATGATTTCTTCCTGCTGTTACTAAACAGTACTGTTAGTGCACCCAATCTGAATAGGAAAATGGAGCCACTTTTTTCCTTTTTAGTTCAATGCCACATGTTTGTGAAAAGGTCATGAACTTAGCATGCTAAACTCTGTCATGACACTGGATTGCTGAGTGGCCTAATTTGCAGAGAACACATTCAGAGGTTAATGGCAGGTACTCGCCACTCCTTCACATATAGCTTCAATGGCATCAACATACATGTAGGATAAGCCTTGGAACTCAATCGTGCCTTAGCCCTAGATCCTGCAGCAAGTCCTAAATTTTGCAAGTACAAACTATTGCTATCCGCAAGAAGTCTATACCTGATCTAATAAGTTCTATGACAATCTAATTTGTGATAAAAGCAAAAGGACTTGAACCTATGAAGCCAACTGCTCTACCACTGAACCAGAGGTTGTATCTTTGAACCAACCCCGTAAGGCAATATAGGCACAAGGAATAATTTGAGAGTTTAATGATGTTGTGCTTGCTTTTCGTATCAAACCCAAATTTGTCCAACGGATACAATCAGATTCCATTAGTATTTTATAGGTTTGAATGCCCAAACACTTGCTCATTTCCCTAAAAGCTATTCATCAGCAATATACAAAACTTTCTGCCATAAGTTTTTTGAAACAAAACTTACAATTGCTTGCTTTGAAGAAAGAAAACCACATTCCCCAGAACCTACCAGCTCATGCATCACGAAATTGAGTATGTGAATATCCATTAGTATTTTCCAACTCAAGGCTGTGCGACTACATGTATTATTTTTCCAAGAGACACTAGACCCACTGTCAATCAAATGTTGAATATACATGCTACATACGGCTAGGATGAGGGAATGAAGTAAAGATCCATCATAAAAAGTTCAAAGGACAAAGAACAACAACATTATGCAACTGAGTAGAACAATTTTTTGAACAAGCAATGCTTGTACTCTGGAAAAGTAAATACATAAGACACGTGATGCTGATGCAACTTTAGGGATTGAAGAGATGAATTATGAAGAGAATGACACCACTATTTGGCCAGGCATGGAACCTGGAAAGTGATAAACTGATACTGGACTCTCCATTATGGTCCCAAAAATGATCTTCTGAAGTTCTACATCCAATGGAACAATATACAAATTAAAAAGGATAAATTGCTGAATATAATGTGAAACAATTTCCAATTCATAGCAAGTACGGGTTTGATAGCATCAACTAAAACTAGAGTTCACCTTACGCATGCCCATTTTACATTCTAGCAAGGTAAGATGGATCTCATGACATATGGTTTTCTTTAAATTTATATCCCTAATGCCTAAGTCTATGGATGGCAATGTTTGCAAGAATAAAATAGCAAAAGAGCAATAGTTCACCACATTTTTAGTTATAACAAACAACTGCCAGAAAAATAAACGAACTCAAACCTGTTACTTCTTGCATAAACAGCTATCATCATACAGTAGCACATGACACTAGGCAGTATCCCTGAAGCTCTAATTTCGCGGAATTGCTCCTCACTCTCATCAACGAGACCTGCAGTGCAGTAAACACTCAAAACTGCCTCAAATGTCCGCTCATCAGGCTGAAATCGTGCTTTTTCCAATTCAACATAAGTCTTGATAGCTTCTTCAAATTGGCCTCCCTGTCTATAACCTTCAATCACACCATTGAAAGAATCCCTGTCTCGTGCAACCCCAGATTCACCCATTTTCCACATAATTGCTTCAGATTCTTTATAAAGTCCACCTCTTGCAAACATGTTAATAAGTGAATTATAAGTCTCAACAGTCGGTTTGCTTCCCATTTCATTCATTGTATTAAACATTACAAGAGCCTCCTCATATGACGCAGCCTGTCCATATGCTTCAATAACACCTGTATATGCCTTAGTACTTGGCACTATCCCCTTCTCATCCATATGAAGTAAAATCTTCTTAGCATCTTCATGTAGCCCTCCTTTACCACAAGCATAAATCAACCCTTCATAAGTCCCCATGTTGGGCTCAACATTCTCCTCCACCATATCATGAAACAACGTCACAACCTCCTTAAAATACCCACCTTCACCAAAAACCTCAATAAGTACATTATAGGTACCCACATCAGGCTCTGTATTACTAACTTTCATCTCCAAAAATAGTTCCCTAACATCATCATATCTCCCGTGCCCCCCGTACAAGTTCAACAACATACTATACGTCACTGCATTGGGCACACATCTAGCCTCCTGCATTTGCCTAAACACCCCCATCGCATGCCTAATATCCCCTTTACTCGCATATGCCTCTAATAACACATTATACGATGAAATATCAGGTAAATTACCACTAGATTCCATTTCTTTAAGCAATTCACTAACTTTCTCTAATTTATTCAATTTGCCAAAAGTTTCAACTAAATTACGATAAGTAGTTATATCAGGCACCATACCTCCTTCATTCATAGTCCTAAAAACCATCTCAGCTTCATCACCTAAACCTCTATTAGCACAAGCATTAAGCAACGTATTATAAGTAATGATATCAGGCTGTATACCTTCATGTCTCATCTCAGCAAATAAACTTAATAAACCTTCCCAATTTAAGCCTCCTCTAGCACACGAATTAATCACAGTATTATAAGTTAATATACTAGGAGTAACCTTCTCTTTCTTCATTCTTTCTAGCAACTCAAGTGACACCTCATACTGACCATGACGGCCATAAGAGTTAATTAACGCCGTGTAAGAGAACACGCTGCGTGGCACACCGTGAGTGGGCATTTCCTCGAAAATTTCGGTGGATTTTTCGAGGAGACCTTCACGGCCTAACAAACTAATGATAATAGTGTAAATATGTTCATTAGGTTTACACCAGATCTGGCGTTGCATATACTTGAATAGACGGAGTGATCTTTGCCAGTCTCCACGTTGAGCGAATTCTTTGAATACTAAAGCGAAGTCGTTTAAAGAAAGCTTGTTCTTGAAGATTTCAAGGCAGCGTGCTATGCTGCCGCGTGGAGGGAGACTGCTTAGTTTGTTAATTAGGGTCTCAACATCGTAACTGTATTTGCCTTTTTCCACGACTACGGAGGGGTTCCCAAGGACGAGTTCTTTTGTTTTGGCTCGTGCTTTTGCCGCGCCTGAGTACGTTTTCCGGTCTCCGGAGAGTGAAATGAGTCTTCTATTAGGGTACGGCAAGAGATTAGGTTTGAGATTGGGTTTAAGGAGGTTTGTGTAGAGAGGTGAAGGATTGGATAGGGAGAGTGAAGGTGAGAGGATCATTTTAGCAATTTGAATAACATGAGCAAAAAAGAGGCTGTTACGGATTTTTCCTGGTAGCTTGATAAGCAAATTTTCTCAGGAAAATTGAATACGGAGGAATTTCTTTCTCAGGAAAAAATGAAGAGAGCTTGCAGAAGTTGAGAACTTTGAACTTTGAACTTTGAAGTAGGCTGTGGAAGGAAGGACACGTGGAGCTTTTGTGGATAAACATATAGGGGAACTCTTAAATGGGATCGGTTCGGATCGTGTCTGGTCGTTATGGATTTGACCCGATTCATAACGGTTTATATTGTATCCGCTAACTAGCTCCTTGGCGGTAATCAAATTTTAAATAAATGAAAGAAATAAATTCAGAATACAAGAGAGAAAAATTACTTTAAAACAAAATAATATGTGTATATTTAGAAATTTAAACATTTATAAGATATAAAAGTTAATAACATTCGGTAAATAAAAGTTAATATATTCTAGTGATAAAATAATATATATTTTTAGAAGTCTTATTCTTTTGGTAAAATAAAAAGTAATAAAAATAAATAAACTATTCGCTTCTTCTATTCACTTTTGTTCAAAGATAGTCTAATACTGTACAATCACCATATGCCATTCAATTTCTTTTCAATAATATGACAAATATTAATTTCTATAAGTACAAAAAGCTACTTAAAGTTTTTATATTTTTGTAATATTATTTATATTTTGTTATAAAAATAAATTGACTATTATACACCATGTTTCATATAATTACAATTTAATACATAATAATGAAATTTGATTTATTTTCTTATTCATTTTCCTTTTCTAGTCTCCTTTATTTCAATAGCTTTCTTCTGCTCCAGTATCGTATTACCATCAACAACATTTGCTATAACGACAGCGTTCTTATGTTGCTTGATTGGTCACAATATGATGTACGAGAAGTAAACTACGTCAAATTATAAAACTAAATTTCATTACGCATTTTAACAGTATAAATTCGATGAAATTGTTTTACTTTTTTTTTTCTTTATTAGTTAATAAACTTAGTAAAGACAATTTGAATTCTAAATGTACAAATTATTATTATTATTATATATTAAGTTTTACTTATATATGAATCTTATATATTATGAGTTTAATAAATAATTTATTTATTTTCATATATGTATTAATTTTATTTATCATTATTGGTTGATCATTGTATCAATTTAATAGTAATATTTATTATAAAAATCTTCAGATTAAAAGTATTACAAACATCATCTAATAATAAGGAGAATAAGATAATTATTAAGTATAAGCTATACTAAATGCTATTTTATTATATAGTTTATATTAATAATTCTAGTTGCATATTTATTTTATAGTTATTTAATTTTTTTTATAAACTTTAAAATCATTCTCAAAATATTGGTTTATTTTTAGTATTTTGTGTGATAGTTGATTTTTATAATATTTGCTCTATAATTCATTGTGAGATCGATCTCATGGTGAACTTGTCCATATTATCATTCGGTTCGTACACTTCGAGTACTAATTAGACACATCAATCGCGATGACGATGATTTTGCAGAAACTAATAATATGGAGACTTAGAATTTTGATCATGTTGGATTTCATGGTGATCTTTTTACGGGTCGAATGATAATAGGGTTGGTCTTAATTTGTAGAAAGAGAGAAATAAAATTATTATAGCTCAATTTTATATTTTTAAAATTGATCTTTTTTTTTCTTTCAGAGTTTTAATTTTTTATATTTTTTTAATTTTGATAATTACAATATATTTATTAAAATTATTAAAAAGATTTATTTTAGAATAATAACTTTTCTAATTTTTATATTTAATTTATATATAACTATAGAATTCATTCAAATGAAATAAATATTATATTTGAAATAGATTAAAATAAGGAATTATAAAAGAATAATTAAAAAGAAAAGTAAGACCCAATATACTGGTTTATTTAAATATTTTGTTTACTTTGCAATATTTTAATTTAGTTACAATTAATTATATAAATTGAATTAAAAAGTCTAGATAAACTTTTTATTTAAACTGAATATGTAAACTTTATAAATAAATTTTATAAATTTATGTTAACCAAATATACTAGTTGCTTATTGATATTGTAATATTTTACTCTCTTTTCTATTCTAAATTTGATTAACTACAATTGAACCTTTTTAGAAAATGAGAGTATAATTAAAAATAAAATAGAGGCTAGATTAGTTTTTCTAAAACAATTTATAAAATACACACTTATTTTATATCAATACTATAAAAGTTGCTATATGATATTTTCTACGTTGTTTTGTAATATTAATTTTTTATATTAAGAAAGTCATTTTATAAATTTACTTTAATACACTCTTTATGTCTTAAATAGAAAATAAACACATTAGAAAAAATTAATTTTTATTTTTATTTTTATATTTAATAAATATGTAACTATTATACTGGTTAATATTTTATTTTTATTTTTTAAAATATAGAAAATTCATTAACGTCTATAAATATAAAAAGTTCAGAAAATTTAAGATTAAGATAAAAACAGTGAGCCTTTTTATTTAAATGTTCTTTAAATTAGACTTTATTATAGATTTTGTATTTTAAAACAAGCCAGCGATTGGACCTCCCCATCATGTCGTTTAGGAAGTTGTTCATATTACTCCAAAAACCCTCTCAACCGTCGCTCAGTCTATTTACCAAGATCCCGCCATCAACAACCCCAAAACCCCAACAAAAAGAAAACTGTTACAACCCTACGCTTCCCAAAGCCCATAAAAAACACTGCATGCTTCCTGCCACGTGTTAATATTCCACATGTACGGCTGTAATCAATCCACGGGCCACGTCACCACCGAGTTAAAAACTCAATGGGCCCCGCATTCCTGGCGCGCTCCCCGTAGAGAAAACGATAGCAAGGCAGAACAGAACTCCCATAAGAAAGAAAAAACGCGACTGGGAGTTACGGTTGTAATTAGTTGAGGATTCCAGGGACATTAGAGTAATTAGAGGTATTTCAGTTCCTAACAGACAGCTACGAGGAAAAACAAAAGACTTGAACAAAAGAAAAAAAAAAAACCACCTCCGCTTTTGCTTTAACAACTTTGGTCTTAACCAGCAACTAACTAACACCTTCTCTTCATTCTCGGCGCTGAAATGGCCGATTCCGAGGTGAAATTACTTCATTACCCTTCCATCAATCTACTCTATTCTCACTGTAACCACCACAACCACCTCCGCTTCTAACTACTTTTCTAGAAGAGGTGGAAATTTTGATGGTTTCATGTGGAATGGGGGTTGATGATGGTGATTTTTGTGTTTGTCTGTTTTTTTTCTTTTGGATTCTTACTGTTATTTCTCTTTTATTCGCTTGGGCAGAAATTAACGGCGTTAAAGAAGGCTTACGCGGATATAATATTGAATTCGGCGAAAGAGGCGGCGGCAAGGATAATGGTGTCGGAGAGGAAAGCGCAGCGGTATCAGCGAGAGCTCTTCGCTGCAAAAGATGAGGCGTTGCGAATGCTTCTTAGACTCAAGCAGATGTTAGATTCTAAGGTTTAGCGCTTTTCTTTAGTTTTACCTGCCCTTTTGCTTTTGATGAAAAAAGTGATTGGCTTTGATTTGGTTGTGGTGTTATTTTGTGGATTTTTGGCCATTAATTGATTTTATTTAGTTGTATGTTTTTCATTTTGCGTTTGATCAAGCACTGTATTGAAAGAATCTTTCGTATCAGTGAATGCTGTTTTGAATAGTCCCCTTGTCTTTGTTATGGTTGCATTGTTAATTGTTGTTTTTAACTTTGGTAATTGGCTTGTTCCAGAACATGATAAGCGTTAATTTGCATATTATAGTATCTCCTAGGCATACTTTTTTTTGGTATCTTGTACGCATACTGTTTGTCTTTGACAAGAGTGGCATAATATGGAACTTGAGTTAGTCTTAGTGCATAACTAAAGTTTTTGAATTTGTCACAAGTACAGTGCTGAGATATATGTAAATTTATTGCTTATAGCTCTTAATTCTGCTTATGAAATCCAGCATAGTGTTCATAATACAGTGTTTCGCCCATGAAAGGTGAGTTCCGAAATACAGCTGCCTTGTGAAGTTGATTGTAAGCTATGCTTTGACTACTTCTTCAAGTGCTAAAACTGTAGATTGTGTTAAGGCTGATCCTAGGTTTGAAAATCAACATCAGATTTTGTTATTCTCCAAGGACAATAAATTCTTTGTGAAGGGTTCTGATACATTGATCAAGAATTTGTTAAATATGGATTTAAACTCCAATAATGGTCATTTTTTTTATGAAAGCTAGGAACTTTCATGAGCCTTGGTATCTCTTGAGATAGACATCCACAATTTGACGACAGAGAACTGCCAGCTTTTGCAATTTGAGCATTTCTCAATGCTCATAAAGCTTTCTTCCTTCAGAATTGATACAAGTCATGGAATAATTCATTGGCCGTGTTATGACCATCATGCTGCGTGTTAGCCTTTTGTGTTTCTCTTGGACTCATTCATGTTACGGTACTATACTCCAAATGCACACAGTGTCGTAGGTACTAAGGATAGGATTAGCTCATGTTAAGTTTATTAGATCTAACTCTGTGAGGTAATCAAAGTTAGATGTTCTCTACTTCCCTTTGATTCTTTTAACCTGTTATGCTCACTCTACCTTTAGCTGTTTTTTAATATTTAAAAAAAAATTTGTTTTTCTCAGTTCAATGTAATTAATTTAGACACTCCTTCATTGACTGAATCTTTATACTTCTAGGTCAGTGAAGCAGAAATGGCATCCTTGAATCAACAGAGAAGGATTGAAGAGCTAGAAGCACAACTTGGGGAAGCAGAGGATATAGTAAAAGACCTTAGATCAGAGTTAAGAGAATTGCAGGACGAATTGGAGAAGGTGGCAAACAGCCAGATGCGGCCTTTGGAAGAACAAAATCCTGAGGGTGAAAGGACTACTCTTGTAACTGCATTTGAGGAGAACAGACTCAGTACTTCTGGGTCTGTAATACCTTCAGGACCTGCCTCACAGTCTGACCCAGTTATAACTCTTGAAACAAAGAATTTGACTTTGAATGGGACATGTGCTGGCACTAGGTTGTATAGTGAAGGTGATTGCCGTAAAGACAATTGCTTTGTTTGCAATCCTGATTTTGCCTCCATAGTGATGAGAAGCAAAGAGCCTGAGCTGTATAGAAATGGGTGCACTCAGAGAATTCGTGCTTTTGAAAGGAGCCTGTTAGGTGGAAATCTGTCTCTTTCTGGGCAAGATGATGATGTTAAGAATCAGGTATTTATAATAGAAGATAAAGAAGATAAAGATATACGTAAACAACTCACTGCCAAGGTTGATAGAATTTGTGATGTTGAGAAAATTCCTGGTTTAGTCAAGGGTAACAGCATAAGAAAAAAAAGAAGAAAAAACCCGTCCGTTTCTGGACAAGCTGATGGTATAAAGAATCAGAAATCTATTAGAGAAGAAACGAAAGATAAATATATCTTTACATGTCTTCCTGTCAAGGCTGATAGTTGTTGTCATGGAGGATATATTCCAAGAAGTCTAAAAAGAAAAAGGGCTGCTAGATATAGGAGACACAGAGAGTATAGGAGTTTTCTTCATGAGGCTGTAGATAACAATGTTCAAACTGCAGAAGATTCTAGGAAAATTGATTATATATCTCTGAAGGATCCTCAGCCACCTGTGCTCCCAAAATCACCTTCAGATACAAATGAAAAGGTTAACCAATCAGGATCTTTCGAAGTTATTGGAAGAGAGGCAGAATTTGGCAGAACTTGTTCTTTTCAGAATATATCAAACAATGATAGTTTTCCAATAGATGAATTGCAGTTGGCTGGACGGGATGCTGGAACTGCAGAGTGTTCAGAGTTTCCAGCTAGCAGAAATGATTTTCAAATAGCCAGTGTATTACCATCAAACTCACATCTAAAAGAGCCTGGTACCATTGTAGCAGTTTCTCCTCACCCGCAGCCATTATTCAAGTACACATTCCAAAGGAAAAGGAAGAAGGAATTTCTAAGCAGCTCAGATGGTGAAACTTCTTTTGGTAATCACACTTTGAAGAAAAAGATGGGGGAGAAACAAAGTGGTTCTCTGGAGTCAGACAATTCAAGCTTGATAGCTGAATCATCTAGAGATGATCGGAGGTTGGCACAGGTTGCTCGTCAGGTTGGTTAATATTTAGGTTTGCTTGTCTCCAAGTATACTTCTTTGTTTGCTTGTCTCTGGTTATCTGTCTGAATGTATGTTTCATATTTCTTAATATTGTATCATTGTATTTTACATCGAATTTCAAGTGATAATGCTGCATATTAGGGCTAATTGGAAAAACAAATATAAATCCAGTTCTGAAATAATCATGTCTATGCTCCAGCTTGGTTTGAATTGGTATGCTTTAGTCAACTTCTTGTTTCATATTTGCAGATAATGTTAAACCTGGAAATAGAAGACTTAGCAACTATCGACTGTCCTTGCAGGATACCCTGGTAGAGATTTTATAACTATTGGTGGGGAACTTATCCAATAGCTTAAAACTTTTAGGTAAAATAGTTTGTTTGATATGGTATCCGGGCATATGCTGTTAAATGGTCTTGAATTCAATTTCTGGCCATCCCATTTTATCATTGAAATTTCAGCATAAGGTATAATGGGCACTCACGTAGAGGTATGTCATGGATGTTAAAACTATTATTGAAGCTTCACTCAACAGCTTAAGCTTTTGAATGAAATGGTTTTTCGATAAACCCCAATAAAAATTACCTGGTCATAGAAAGATGGTACGGATATTACAAGACCTCACATGTCATGGATTATAGAATTGTTTTGGGCTTTTAAATATTAACTAGGATCTTGACAGTGTAGATGTCCTAGTGGCATTCATTAAATTCAGAAGCAACATTATAGGTCCTTATTATGGATTTAGTGATGACTACTTGATTCTGTTAGAGCACTCCAATACTGCTGCAATATAAAAAGAGGAACAGTTACTTGCCTGTGATATAAACCATGTTAGATGATAAGTAGACTTGGATCTTCCTCATTGAATTCTTGTTCAGATTGCCTTGTTAATTAAGTTTAGTTTTACTATGGACAACTGGAAACTGATACATTTAAGACTGACCTGTATGTTTAGTACTGTATCTTACCATGCCAAGGATATGTCTGTGAATGTACATGTAAGCTCATGCTTGTATTGGGGTGTGGATGCCCTCTGCCTTTGCCAACTTACTATCAATGTCTACATCACCATCACTATCACCCTCACCTTTAGCTTTCCAATTTGAAATCTGTTCTAATTGCTGAAATATTTTCATGAACCAATTACTTAAATCTTTATAAGCCATCTGTTTGTTTCAAAGTTAAAAGCATTCCTAAGGATGCCTTCACTGTTTGAACTAGTTTCTATAACTCATTTATTTGAATATATTAAAGAAGAACTATTTTAGATTCCATCACGAGTTCCTAGGTAATTTAAGGACTTTAAGGCTTCCATTTACTTTTCCTTTTATTTGTTATTTGGATTTTGGTCCACTTCTTGAAGCCCCTCCCATGTCCTCCTACCTATGTTGCAAAATTGCGCTAGAGTACCGTTGTCACTCTAATTTGATTGTGTTAGCCTTTAATTCTGCTCTAAGTGTTTTATTTTGTTATTTTATTTTGCTGCAGCTGCTGTATCTCTTTATGGAGTTACTGGGAATTCTTTTTTCCTTTTCTCTTTTCCCCGAGTCTTGTTGTGTTCTTGTGATAAAAGTAAAAAAGAAAATTGCTAAGAAATGAATGCAGAAAAGGAGTTATACAAGAATAAATAGCAAATCAAATAGTATAAAATTATCATAAAAATATGAATAGAATACAGTCGAATTTTTTTTTCCTAGCACTTGATTAAAATCACAAGCAATTGAATGGAACTCTTTTAAGTTAGTAAAAGAAGAGATAGAAGCTTGTGGAAACTGGCGAGTTAACTCATAGGAACATCTGCAATTCCAGGAACAATGAGCAATATATAAAGAAAATAGAAGCAGCAAAACTGGAATAATTTGATTTCTATGGACTGACATGAAGTTGTGCCTTATTTTCTTTTATTAATTTGTTCTGATTTTGGTTTATGCACTACTACCTCATCACGTAGGTGCTGTAAATCGGAGATGAAACCATGAGCCTATTTATTGTCAAGCATGTGACCATTTAACTGTCACCCTGATTCAACATCTGTGCTGTTCGTGCAATGGAATCCCATTCCCACTGTTGTTTATAAAATTAACTAACATAATTGCGGGAACATTTATTATGGGACATGTATGTTGGGAGTTAGCTTCCTCTTTATCTGTAGAAGCCGAGTCGCATCTGATGTCAAGTTATGCATGTAATAGAGTTACTTCTGTTACGAGATTAAAGCACATGCTGCGCATATTAACAAAAATTGTTGCTGTCAGCTGCTTTTTTCCTCTTTGTTCTATACGTCTTCAGTAGCATCATCATTGATCAATGCACGGTGTTTGCATTCTCATGCCTACCTAGTTCTTAATTTCTTTTGGATTTTAAACTGCGCAGCTTATATCTTTGTCTGAAAAGCAATGGAAGTAGAGCTGGATTCAAGTGGAGGAGTTGTTGAATTTGGACTTGAAGCCAGACCTTCTCATGTTTAAAGCAGTTCCCAAAGATGGTGTTTCATTAGAGGAGTTCCAGTGAAAATGACGGTTGATGGATCAAGAAAAGAGCTATGCATCCCAAAGTCGAATAATGTTTGGGCATTTCATATCTATCTAGTTGTATGCATTATTGTATTTCTTTTTAATCATCCATCTTAGCTTTAATATATATATATATATATATATATATACACATATAGATATATAAGTTGTCAAGATTAAAACTATTGGATCGGTTTTAGTTAGATAATTACAATAGAATTCTTTTCTTTCTCATTTTCTTTTCCTTTTATTACTGATTATGCAGGAAGTACTTTACTGCAAACAGATAGTTTAGTTAGTTTGGGCAGAGAACTTCATTTCTGGTCCTTTGCAGTTGGTGGGCATCAATATCAACTTGATCACTAAGATGGGCAGATTTTCTTTCTTTTAGGTGCTTGTTTTCTTTAACAAGGTGAAATCTTTTTTTTTGAAAATGAATTGAACACATGTATGTATATATGTAGGCTCAAGTACAAAATAAACATAAAATGAGAGAAAATTAATATTAATAATAATTGAAGTATAGAAGGCGCCATTTAGATGATGCAATCGCTAACTTTATTGGAAGAAATGAGTTTCTATTTAATCAAATTTTGTTAAAAATCTGTAGAATAAGAAAAGAGTCATCTAAAGGTTGACTGTAGGTAATGGCATCTTTTATGGGCGATCGTAGGAAATAGTATCTTTTAGGAAGCGGTTATATTTGTAAATAATTAAATGGATATTTTAAAATTTATAATAAAATTTGGACGGTTTTATATTACAGAAATAATAATGTAATTCATGTATTTTTCGTATCAAAGGAATAATGCGTGTGTTTTTATTTGTATTTTTTTTCAAGACATTTAATATTTTTTTTAGATTGTAAATAATAAAAATTAAAATATGTAGTAAAATAAATATTTTTAATCAATTTAGTATCCAATTAAATATTTTATGATTATAAAAAATTATTGATATATATTATTTTTAATTTTTATTAAATTTTAAAAAATAATTATTTTAAATAATAAATTTGATAGATTGTTAGATGCTACATTATTTATAAAATTTTATAATATTAATATTAAATACATGTAAAATTATATAAAAAATTAATAAAAATATAAAATGTATCTAAAATATATTAAAAAAATAAAACATAAAATCACAAGATAACTTTTTGAACTTTAGCTCTTATAGTGATGAGAGATAAGATTAAAGTTTAGTAAATTACAGATAGTAAATATCTATTTAATAGTAATATTTTATTATTTATACACTTAGATTAATAATACAATTTGAATAATATCTCACTCTATTTTATTTGTAATTTAGAAAAATATTTTAATTATATTCTTAATTCTTTCTCCGATTATTTTAGATCTTTTTTTTTCTTTTTTTTTTGGTATAATCGGTTTTCGTTTCATCATAGGAAAATTAGAAAATAAGTAAGATTGCATGGGAGAGAAGAGGAGGAGTTTTTGGGATAGAAAGAAAAAGGAGAAAATAAAAGCCTCTCTAATCCCAAAAGGGTAAAACGGAAAAGGGCAAATAGCAAAACTAAAGTAGAAAGAGAAGAGGGATGGGATTAGGAAGCAAAGCAGCGGATTGGGGTTTTAAGGCGTTCACTGCAAGTCTAGGCGTCGCCACCATTTATCTCACGGCCACTTTCTCTGTGAACGTTTATAGAGGCCTTTCTTGGCACAACTCGCAATCGGTAATTAAATTTCTTTTGTTGTTTATGTATATATGGATTTGAATGCGAATCAGATGATCCTACCACTCCGATTCTATTTCATTTGCTTATGTTATGAAGTAGCTGTCTTTGTTCTGGTATTCACTGTTTTTGGTTTGCTTTTTAGTTGCTATTTGTTTTCCCTTTGATAATTGCATATATTACTCGAACGCTTATGGTCATTGGATGAGCTAAATTTCTGGATTTTTCTTTTTTCTGCTTCAAGTCAGTGATAATTAGACTGATACAGAAATCCTCTAATATAGTAAAGTAGTTTATGATGTATTCCGGAAAGATTAGTAGCACCAGATTCTGCAATACCGGGAATTTGTGTAGCCATCTTCTGGCTCTTGTTTTTCCTCTCTTTTTTGGAGGTGTCTAGAAATGTAAAATGGATAAGCATTGTTTTGGACATGGGAGCTGCAAGCATGGCAAAATCTTTTTCTTTTTTCAAAAGATAAAATGTAAAAAGAGGAGCTTCATGTATGAGCACTAGGGCAATTGGGGTTTCTTAGAAGGTTGATGTAATTATTTTATATCCTGCAAATTGTACTTTGTTTCCCTTGATCCTGTGAGGTATGGTAATCTGTACTGCAATTATTATGTCTAGTTTTAGCGTTTTCATATCGACAGGGGGACTAGATTCTCAGTTTCTTGCACTTGGATTCTTTTGGAAATGGGACCTTTCTCCTGTGTTATGTGTTTATTATGGCCTTTGGGTGGGGAGTATGCCGTCAGTAGCAAATCCTTTCTTAAATGATACCGCAGCATGGAGGTGTTAGCGGATTGACCTAGCATTTTAAAATACATGAATTAAAATTCTCACCCTTTTTTGCTATGTAGTATTCTTGATAATCATTGAGGAGGTGTATGGAATGTTTTGTGTTGTAACTTGTGTGCATATTGTTGTTGCTAGCTGGTAAGCCAATCTTGTGTTGCTATTTTGAGTTCTTTTTTATGGAATCCCTTTATACTGAGACTCATCATTTGCTAGTTTTATGCAAAATAGTTTAAGCTGTTAAATTGCTCATCATCTTCCATTTGAAGTTTAATGTACTCATATTTGGTAAAGCATGGTGCAGTAACTAAAGTTGTAGTTGTGCTACTGCTGCTAACTCATTCTTGATGGAAAGCTCTCTAAGTGGATTTACGAATTTAATTGCAGAAAGTCGACAAGCAAGGTGCTGCTGAGCAAGCTCAATGACTTCAATTTGTACTGCTGCCTCATATATTTGGTCTTGCCTTTTTAAGGAACCATGAAATTACCATGTAAACGTTGATTTTAACTCCAGTATTCTCCACCAGGGGTAACAAAATGATCGCAAGACTACTAAAACTCAAATTTGGCACGTGTTTTTTACATGGATGTAGCAATTTGGATTGCATTTGTAGTTTGATTCTGCAGCCAACATCATTTGGTTTGCTCGCAATTTTGATCAGAGGTTACATGTATGTCCTGGAAAATAAATAGTTCTATAACTAGTGGGCCTTCCTCTTTTAAACGTACCTTCAGTATATTACAAGAAGGATGCTATCCATGCCTCTTTTATTTATTTATTTAAGTGGGCTTGTCAAGTATTTCATTTTGTCGCCCATTAATTTATATGTGACTCTCATCTGCGCCAGTGCACCGCCTATACAGGGTAAAGAAAACAGGCTTGGGTGGAAACAATAGGCTTTGGATTGGAGAACTGTCAACATACGTTGCAGCACAGTGGTCGGAGGCTTGTGGTTAATAAATAAGAGGTAATAAACTTTGGCATAAATCAAGGGAGTAAAAACTAGGCAAAACTTTGTTGTTGAAACTGATACCGCGGCTATACGGCTTGAAACCTCAATGAGGCATCGCCCGCATAAGGTTTACAAGGCGTAATGGGAGCCTTATGGAAGGAAAGAGAAGAGCAGCAAATAAAGCTGCTCAATGGTCAGCCAAGGCCTCTTTTTATCACTGGGCTTTGATACCCTTTTCGAACGTCCAATCCAGAATGAGATCAATCGTGTACGTAACTGCACGTGCTACTTTACTAAGAGAAAATAGAACAGTATGTTACTTCAATTACTAATTAGTCCTGGATGCAAACAACAACAATTCATTGCCATCTCTCCCTCAAGCTCAGATCTGCATGTATCTGAAATAGCAAAACCTCCCTATGGCGATGACTAGAATTGGGTGGGCGTCTGTATCTATTTTGAAGGTAAATAGATAGTAGACATGGCCAGAACCGGATCATCAATATCAGACTGAAAAGGAGAAAGGAAGCCATAAAAAGAACTGCTCCCTATACATATTCAACACTATACCGGGTTAGGGGTATTTGGTAGTACTCTTTTTTTCCCTTTTTTTTTCTCTCCCAGTCTTCAAACTATTGGAAACGAAATAAAAGAATGCTAAACTAAAATGAAGAATTACTGAATCAATCGGCTTCTCTGTCATTCTTTTTACTTCAAATGAGTATGACATGATCACTTATGTAGGCCGTCAATGAGCAGTTGCATTTATCATATAATTTGGGTAGGCAACTATCAAACTGGTTCAATGCAGCATCTCGTATACCGGGATCTTCACTTTCATTTCACGGTTCTCTTAACCATACAGCAACATTTGAGTCGAAAGAAATTGGACTGCCCAAGTTACGAGGCATATCTGTAAAATAAGAGAAAGACAAATCAGGTTGTTGAATGGGATATGTGAATTTAATGACCAACTTTCATTTCCACATCGTTTTGGAAAACATTAAAAAGCAAATCCTTTCTCGAATGATCATATAAGAGTTTATCAGACATGCTGGCCAGTGTCTAGGGCCTATACTCCTGTCAATTCTTTAACTGAGTGGATTTGTTGACAGTCTAGCACATGACCATAACTTCCAAGTTTAAACGTGCAAGAACATTCCTGGATGTGAATAACTGTAAAGGGCAGCAAAGTTGAACAAGCAGGTAAGACAGCACAGAGAAGTGTTGGCATGGAAATGTGTAGTTTTCCTAGATGAAAGGTTCGCATGTTTATATTTATAAACAGCACCTAGAGTATTTAACAGAATGTGAAGGTTCAAAGGCCTAAATTTGCAAACAGCACCCTGCCCTCTGTCCTCCTACCAGATTATCCAAAGTTGTTGAGATGAAAGGCTTTTCAAAGTCAGGAAGCTAGTTCCTTCTACATTCTCAGAATAAAAGCTTCAGAAATTGTTATCCCATGCTTATCAGGTCAGGATCTCGGGAGAAGCTTAGGAAGGAGTGTCTCTAGGAATTCTATCAACTCAAATCGGAAGACAGAGCTTACAGGGCTACAGAAATAGTAGTAGAACTAAAAGCACTTGGAAGGCTAAAACAGAAACTCGTCATCAAATACCTGCTTATGCATTTGCTAGTGTTGTGCCCCTTCTGATAACCCCCTTGACTCGTGAATCTCTGCCAAAGGATTCACTATGAACCCACCACCCCCCTGAAGCAGTAACCTACGGCTCTCCAAATTGAGCATCTCAAGACTGTCAGGCTTACCATCTTTATGGCGCATGACAGAAAATGGTGGAGTGGTACCAGAGGAGAGCCTTGAGGCTGAATGGCGGCTTTCTGTTTTCCTCCAGAACTTGGAACTCAAAAAATCTGCACCAGGTAGCAAACAACATGTGGTTCTGTTGGAGTTGGTCATCCTTCCACTTGACACAGCCAAGTCATATGATATCTCATCAAGTGCCAACTCTAGGCCATGAACACGTGTCTCCAGAGATTGCATTCCATTTTGTGAGCTTCCCATAAATCTCTAAATGCAAGAAGGTAAGGCCAGAAAAAGATTAGCAGATACCTTTTTCAAAATGCAGTAATTGTATGCTGGAGCACTTGATTAGCATTATTAACTTAACAATATTTATCAAATTGGCTAAGAAATTATCAATTAAAGCATTGTGTTCAAATATGGGTAATAGAATTTTGGACCATAAAGAATATAGTATTTGTGCTTGGCTATATCCAAACACCAAATGCCATAAATGCAAAAACTGAAGTATCCTAATACAGATTGATAGATGATAAATATCATAAATGGAATCAGTCTACTCATCCCCAGATTTTGAAATTAGCTGTAATTTCAAAATACTATTTTGGAACTGGTAGTGGAATAAGGGTGTCGCACAACCTAGGAAAAGCTCATAGGAGATGATGACAATCCTTTCTTGCAGTCTAGAAATTTTTGACCTCATTAATAAAAAAGAAAGGGCAGAACTATGGTTCATCAAGAGAATGGTGCCTGTCTCTATGATAATTTGTAAAAGTATCACTATCATTTACATCATTATTTCATTACATGATGCCAAATTTTAGTTGTCTAACTATGTTTTCTCACTCGGATAACTGATGAGATTGGTAATTTTTTAAGCACAGATATCTACAAGAGGAATCTAGACAGATGTTTGGCAGCTACCAGGAAACTGAAAATTAAAATGATAAAACAAAATCTCAAGCAGTGAACAAACCTGCAAAAGATCTAGTAGGCTAGATTGCTGCCTTTCAATTTGAACAAGCTGGTTGCGGATTGAAGATAAGTCCTCACATTCCTTGTGGTTGCTGTGGTGATTCTCAGTAACATTACTGGCAACAGCAGTTGACACAGGACTCTCCTCATGACAAGGAACCACACGAGATCCAGACTTGCACCCACTAAATTTGAGCATTTTGTCATCAGAACTCTTACCAAAAAGGGCCCGTCTTGTTTCTGGCTTTATAGACCTTCTTTCTGGGGCGTTCTCATTATCAACAACCTCAGCTAAAGTAGTAGTATTATTAGGAATTGCAACGTCGACTTTCCAGTCAAAGGGCTTCTTGCAGTCCACCTTTCTGAACAATGCTGAACTCGTTTTCTTTTCAGTGCTCTTGAGAGAACCTCTCCTCCTTGTGAATGTGGCTGCTGAATCGTCAGGTGGAGTAGTCCTGCTAGCTAAAGCAGGTTTTTTCCTCATTTGAGGGGTTTGAAACCCAGCAGCACATGAATTTTTCGAACTAAGTGGATACCGCCCATCACTTGCATCCTCTATTCCCAGAAAAAGAAAAAGAGAGAGAGAGAGAGAGAGATCAGAATTACAAAGTACACTCTTAGATGAACACGAATAAAATGTCACACTAGTAAAACAAGACTCAAAAAGTAATTTTCTATAGAAGGACCCTAAGTAGTTATCCCAAGTGGATAACAGACACTGGAGTCTACAAATGTGTCCAAAGATCCACAGATTGTAAAATAAAAAAAAATAAAAAAAATCCAGAAAATCAACTGGAAATTTCCAATTGAAATCCATCCTGACAATTCAATTGACCAGAACATAAGAAATCAAGTAGCTAAAAAATATTCCAGTATCCACCTAAGAATCAAATCTACACCCTAAAAAGAATCAAAGCGGAGTGCTTTACCTTTAGAAGAAGCCAGAGATCGAGGAGGCGGAGATACATCCTCCGAAACATCTGGAACCTGCTTCCATGCTTCTATCATCTGATGCATCACCTCCCTCGCAGCTTTCACCTAGAATCCAAATTAATCACATTAACTCCAAATAAACAAGCACAGATAATAACTATATCAAAACATAGATAAATCCAAAACCTTATCAAATTTGCGACTCTCAAAAATTTTCAAACACCAACACTTAAACTCCGCGACGTCATCTCTTTCAACAACAGCCAATCTCTCAAGCGCTTCAGCAGCAGCCTTCCTGGCAGCCCAATCATCACTGCTCAAAAACCCTACCAAACACTTGACCAAACCACCAATCCCTCCATAATCTCTCACTCCACCAACCCCAATCACACTCCCTATCACCACCAATCCCGCACTTTTCGCCTTATATCCCTCACTTTTCAACAACCTCTCCATTCTCACCACTAATGCCTTTCCCAACCTCCCCGCCTCCGGATCCGGTGCCGCATTTATCGCTGCCGCCAAACACAACGCTGATCCAATCTGCGCATTCATTTCCTGCTCCGTAAACACCGCTTCGCTCAACGGTTTCAGAAAAGCAGTTGAGAATGGCAGTTTTGTAATTTTCGACGCCAGTGATGATACTGTTGCCACGCATTGCGTACGGATCGATGAGTCGTGGTCACGCAGACGGCGTGTGATGTAGACGAGGATTTTAGGGAGGGACGCAGAAAGATAGTTTGCGTGGTGAATAGAGAGTGCCGTGAGGAGGCAGAGACACTGTTTGCGAACGAGAGGCTTGTCGGTGGTGTCTGTGGAGAGTATGCATGAGAGGTATGTTGCAAGTTGCGTGGTGTTCTCTAAAGTTTTCGCTATGCTTTCTAGCTCTGCAGCGGCGATATTGTATGTGTCTCGGTCAGACAGTTTTGTTATTAGTGTTAGCACTTTTAGCTTCAGATTTTGCGCCATCTTTTTCCTTTCTCTTGTTTTCGTAACCTGGGGGTGCTAGCGGCGGAGACGACGGTGGTTAGGCGAGGGCGCTGTCGGAATTTGCGGCAGCATTGCCGGTGGTGATAATGTTCAGTGTTTGAGCATTAGCTTTTAAATGTAGGAGACATGGTCACGGAAAGAAGGTGATTTAACTGAAGAGATGAATAAGGTCTGATGTTGGAGGTTTCTAAAATTTTACTTCACTCAAGCTTAAAAGACAGGATTAAATTAATTTAAGGTTAATTAGGGAATAATGAGGTGCTAATGGTGGGTTTATTGCATGCTAATATTAACAAAGAGTGGGGACTGATGATTAGATGAGGTTGAGTCCATGTTTTTTTTGACGTCTTGCCATACTATTGGTTCAACTAACTTTTTGGTAGTTTCTGTCAGGTGTGAGCAAAATTTGAACCGAAATGGAATTATCCAAACCGAATTGATTTTTTAATTTGGTTATTTTCCTGGTTCAGTTTTAAATTTTAAAAAAAATGTGAATAAAACAAAATGAGATGAGCAGTTTTATTCTTTCAAAAAAAAAAGAAAAAGAAGTTTTATAAAAATATGTTATGTATGTAGTAAAATAAATTATTCTTGCTATTATTATATATGTAAAATTAAAAAGACTTCTAAATCTTATAAATATAAAATAATTTAATTTAATTTTTAAATTTATTACAAAATATAAAATCGAATAAAATTTATTTAATTAAATTTAATAAATTCTTAAATTTTAATTCAGTTTAATTATATTGATTCTATTGAACTATGAATTGAATTGATTATTTTTCAACCCTACTAATATACTTTTAGAAAATATCTAAAATAGGGAAGACTATATTTTTTTGTTAACTTTCTTTAATTGAAAATGGCTAATTGAAAGCAATATAAATACTAATCTAATAAAAGTGAAATTTGGGATAAGATTGAATAAAATTTTATTATTAATAAAACAAATTTAGTCAAATATTGAATTCTAAATAATGAATTTACACGTACTATTTTGAATTTTAAAATCATGAAAAGTTCAAAATTGACGTCACTTTCAGTGCTAAAAGAAATTACATTTATTTTCTTTTTACGAAATATCAATCTAATCGGCATCTAGCATTGGAAAAAAAGAAAGAAAAAAAAAACAATTAGCACCGACATAGCAGAGGTAATCTGGCGGCCAGTGAGTGCAAGTGTTGGTAGTGGTAAACCTGAGTGGTACTAAGATACAATTCTGTGCTAAGCTGAAATTAAGGTAAAGTTAGGACGCGGGCATGACTAGGTTGATCCAAAATGAAGTGGGCATGGGATTGATTTGATGATAGCACGTGAATGAACAATGCGGGGCGCCGGGTAGTTATTACTGGTAAATTTTGCGCCAGAATTCAAGGAGTCGCCTGACAGTAGCAGTTTTTGGTTAAGCAAACCTGTGCATCATTAAGGCGGTGCTGCATTCCTATCCTCGCTTATTTTTTTTTAATTTTTATATTTTATTTATATACTAAATCAAAAAATAATTAATAATTTTAAATAATATAATATATAATAATTATTTAATATAAAATATAAAATATTTATATACATATGTTATTATCTAATTAGTTATGATAGATAAATATGGCAATAAATTTAAAAACTTTTATTTCTATCACTAATCAAGGGTTCTGTTAACGAAAAAGTAATAATTATTAATATAAGACGGGCCATTCTTCGTTACTACCGAAGAGTTAACTAACAAGCTTCCTTTGTATGTAAAGACGTTCAAAATCAAAATCATATTTGGCCAAAAAGTTTCATCCAATTACAAATGGAAGTGGGTTCCATGATTGGTTGCTGTGACCTAAACGCTTTCTTGCTTGGACAAGTGAAAAAATTATCACTACTTGGTAAGCAGAAAAAATCAATGTAGTGTGATAGTTGTAAAATGGGTTTATTACATGTTCATTAATTAGTTGATACCTACTCAAGATTTGTGGGTCTCAACCTCCACTTAACAACCACAAACACAACAGAACTCTCTGTCCTTGTTGCTAATTCAGAGGAGTACCCAGTTGGTCAAAAGTTATGAAGGATTAGTTGAGTTGTAATAATAATGCAAGAAAAGGAAAAGGGAATTAACTAAAAAGATAATCTGATTAAGGGTCAAGTTTAATTTTTAGTTAAACATACCCTTTTTTGCAATTCATCAAGTCGAATTTATAGACTAAACATTCAAAATAAATTATTTACTGGCATATAAAATTAATACACCTCCAGACTTCCTCAAGAAAATAAATTACTGAATATGAGTGGAATTAGGGCTTAGTAAACTTTGGTTTAAACCACAGTAAGAAACAATGAGGTATGTTAGATGGCGGTGGTCATTGTCGGCTGAGGCGAAACAGATGTTCAAAAATCAAGAAACGTAAGCAAAGGCAATCAATGGAAGGTGGGTTCATCCATCCTTCTGTTTTTTGTTTTAAAGATAATTATTATATCTGTAATTAACTATTTAAAAATTGACAAATATCAATAATTTATTTATCAGTTTAGTCTCATTAGATTTTCTTTCAGTTTTAGCTGTAGAGAGTGTTTGGTGCACCACTTTCACCAACAATCATAAGCTCTAAGGAAACGTAAAGCTCAACCCAGCGCTACTGTGGTTTTGCTTGGTAGTCCATTAATTTCCTTTTCTTTTGGGAAATTGATTCTTTATTACACTAATTACATAGATTAATGTGTTGCACTCATATAATTAAATTTCTTAAATTAAAATAAACAATAGCATCAAAATCCCGTTTGGGATTGAGGCGATTAAATCTGCTTTTCATTTTTATTTTTGTGATTTTATATTCTTTCAAGTAAATAAGTAAATTGATACCTAAAAATCAAAAAGACAGTGTGTTTTTAAAATTAAATATAATTATACACTTATTTTCTAAAAAAACCAACCTGAGCCAAACATCTAAACTGATTATTCTTCAAAAAGCCAATTTATAACTTCAATGTCAAACAAACTATATGTTAGTTCACGAATCAAATCAATAGCGACTCATTTGAAAACTTTAAATAAGAAGTACCAAAGAGATTAAAAACCTTAATCTTCACACTATTAAATTTCCTTTTGTTTTAATTAACTACTAAAGCATGCTATTATAGTTCCACATATTCTAGAATGTATATGACTTGCTTAATCATTAATTTAGATATACAGATGAATATATATATAGCATGACATTGGTTTGACTGTAATGATGATCCATATCCAATAACCCAAGTTGGGGGTACATGGCCACATGGGAAGAAAAGAAAAAAAGAAGAAGAAGAGAGACATTAAAATAGAGGAAGTCAATATAATATTATGTAAACAATTTGGAAGTTGGGTCCTTCAAGGCATCAACCCATGTTCAGTATTCTTGTGTTTATTGAGAGACGTAAGGGATGGGAACATGAGTTTCTATGATAGGAAGGAAACAAATTGTTGTAAGCAAAGTTACTTATTATTTGTGACACACTACGAATAGGATAAGGCACACTTCCTTAAGAAAACACATTCTATGGGGCAGAAGCATGTTGCCATGTGAATTATCTTCTTTAAGGCTAAAGACATGTTGCCATTCCTTTTGTTTTTTTGTCTTCTAGTTGGCAGTGATAAGAATATAAGATAAGGATTTGGGTTTGCCAGTCACAAAAACCAAATGGCTTCTTTAGTTCTAACTCATTTTAGTTACTATTGTTATTTTGAGTTTTCGTTATTTGTTTCCAATATGCATATGCAATACAAATGCTGCTAGTTTATTGAAAGTGGTTGTTTTATTTCTTCTGTTTTCCATTTCATGTTTCTCATGGACGCATCTGCTCTTGCACTTTAACCTTGATGTCCCTTGTTTCTTTTTTTTTTTTTTTTTTGGCAAAAGGTACAAAAATATCCTTAAAAAATTCTATTAAGTTTTCATTCTTTTTTAGTTCAATTAAATCTATTAATTTATATAAAAAGTCTAATTAAGTTTCTATCCTGATTTTTTCTCCCTTACATGATATAGACGTGACTTTAAAATATTCAGAATAATTATTATTTATATTCTTAAAACAACGGGACCCTTACATTTAATAGTAATTCCAAACATTAGGGGTTGATTAGACATTTTATAAAAGTTAATAGATTTAATTAGTAAAAAAAATAAAAATTTAATTGAATCTTTTATAAAATTTAATGGATTTAATTGAGCTAAAAAAATATAAAAACTTAATTAGAATTTTCTAATAAGTTCAAGGGTCTTTCTTTTATCCTTTTGCTTTCTTTTATTAGAAAAACTAACGTTTGGAATTACATTAATATAAAGCATATTTTAAAGAAAATTTACAAATGATAAATTATTATTTTAAAAATTTTAATATAATTATATCTTTTAAATTTGAATTCACTGAAAGAAATATTTATAAATTCATCTGTACGTTATTCAAATAATCGTATTTAAGATAGTTTATAAGGATAAGACAAGATTTTGTAGGATTTGGTAACCACATCCTTTTGGAAACCAACAAGACGTGGGTACAGATACATACTTTAAATTACTTTTCTTTCAAATAAGAGAAGATTTCATTTTCAACCTTAATTTACTTAAATAAACCTTATCTTTCATTAGGATCCTTCTTAAACAGAGCTTGAAGTAAAGTGTGCTGCAATGTAAGAGGTGATTCGAGTCATCAATTGGTTAGAACCCAATACAACAGCTTGAAGGAGAATCGACTTACACTTGTTCTTTTAATTCCTCTTGACCACCCTTGTCTCTCTTCTTCATTGGATTGAGAAGACTTGAAATTAAAGAAAAAGAAAAGGAGGTAAATGTTTCATTTCTTTGCATGATTGGAATGGGCTCATTGCACCGTGGAGGATCCTCTGTCATTCTGGGAAAGTTCTTTTCATTTTTAATGGAAATGATGGACCATACTCCTTGTTAACAAGGGTATATTTGTCATGAACCATAATAAACACATACTCTATGCATAATAAATAGTAGTAGGTGACATGCCATCATAATTTATCAACTCACTTCATCATTCCACATGCAAGCAAGATGATCATCACATGTGTCAGTCGTTGCTCAATAGGTTTTACCCTTTGGCTGCACTTTCATGTTTAAGTGTATTGTTTTGATACATGTACAATTTAGAGAACCTCTTCTAATAATACCCGTAATTTTTTTAAATTTTAAATTTTTATTATTTTCAAGAGTAATTTAATAAATTGTTATTCTTATGAGTAATGAGCATCATTTAATTTAATATAATATTATCTAATAAATTAAATATATTAATTTTAAGGAATTTTAAATTAAATTTTTGTAATTCCAAATCTGTAAGTTAATTTTATTTAAAATAGCTTTATATAAAATATTTATTTTCTAATTAACTCGGGTTAAACCTATAATAGATATCGGTTACCTTTTTATTTTTGTATAATTGTTGCTATTATTATTGTTATAAGCCTAAGGTAATATTAAATTAAATGTGAGGAAGACTATGGAGCGCAACAGAACTGTAAGTTAAAGTCTTATATCTATATATATGTGTCATGCCTAATTTTTGTATGGCATTTTCGATTAGTAATTATTATGTATATTATTATATTTTTTGTTATGGTGGATATTGTTTGAATTTTTTTATTATTTTTTATTCTATATTTAATTAAATGATTCATAAATTTAAATGATTTATTTATTAATTTATAAATTTAGATTGGTTATTTATTATTCATTTATATAATTAATTTATGAAAATTATTTATTTATTTGTTATTTACCTAATTAATTAAATTTTTGTGTTCTTCAATATTGTTTAATAAGTTATTGAACAATACTTAAATTGCTTGCTATTTATATCATTTTCCACCTGGTTGATACTATAATTTCATATTGACTCAGGATGAGACGGCAGTAGAACATGCCATCAAATGAGTTGCATCAAGACCTCGTGCGTACCGGTATTAATTAGAGAAGGTAGCAAAAGAATATTTTTAGAATTTGCCCTTGTTGGGTATAACTCACTGGGCTGTGAGAATTTGATTGTCAAAGGAAAGATCCATGGTCGAGCGTTGCTCTTTAGGCACCGGCTATATCGTGAATCAAGTGACCATGTTGGATTTAAGGATCCTGGTTGACTTTCGCTCTCTAAGCGCCAGTCCTATTGGAATAAGAGAGCCGAAAGACTCCTAGTAGTGGGGTTACAATTATGATGAAGTATTCGTCCCTTATGAATACAAAAAATCATTTATTTATAAATTATGCTATGGCGCGTATTTATTATTTTGTGATGTTCCACATTATTTTATCACTCATTTCATATATATATTTATAGTTGTTTTACTTCATATATATGATTTTAACTCACTCTCGAGATTGACAGTTTCAAATTTTAAATTTTTCAGGTGACAGTTAAGTTTTCCACCGACTTCTTTTTGCACCCAACTTTTATTTCCCCTTCGGGCTTATTGTAATAAATCTTAAATTTTATATTTTAAATTATTTAGAATTTTAGACTCTCCGCAATAATGTATTTAGTACTTCATATTTTATCTTAGTTTGTTAAAAACTCTTAAAAAATTTCTAGTAATCTAGATGAATAATTAATTTAATTGTGTGGTGATTTATAAATGAAATGTTGGTTTATTTTAATAGGATATGCATTTATTTAAAGTATTAGCTATTTAGGCTTGCTATAAGTTTCGGTAGGCTTAAACCTATCAACTTCCCGACACCGGTCACGGACCGACATATCGTGCTCGTGACAATCCGTACCCAGCTGGAATAGATATTGCAAATTAATTAGGTAACTTCGTAAAGAATCTTCATGCATATGCAAAGAAGAGTGGCTGCTTGCTCTTGAATGTGAAAATGAGAGTGCTTAAGCTAATGATTTAGAAGATACCAAAATAAGACCTTCAATTGCCCGCAGGCAGCTCAGCTGCTTTAAATTTGGGTGATGTAAGATAGAAGATGGAGTCCACCAACTCATATAGAGGCTTAAGCCACATTAAATCACAATTAATTTAACGACATTAGAGCTATCAATTAATGATATATGTAAATCAATATTGATAAATAATAATAAAATATTTAAATTCAAAACTATTTTCAATTATTATAAATAAAAATATTTCGTCGTGACTGCGAATTAATATTAATAAACAATGATAATGATAAAAGAATTAAATTCGAAACTGTTTACAATTAAAAAAATATCATAATTCATTGCATCATCAGCATCACTCGAACAGCTGTGGGTTGAGTTAGAGTAAAAATAAAGTACATATTGAACATGAATCTATCGTTCTATCTTCATTTGAACATGAAGAAGTCGCCCAAAAAGAAATAAAATCTATTAGATCTGCGAGAAGCTGAAGGAAATGGTGTAGGGTCAATTGTCGGTGGAGCTACAGAAAAATATGCCAGGCAAGGCTAGACACCGAGAGGTGAGCTAAATGAGATAATGACATTTTGGAATCATTCCATCTTGAACAAAAATCCACGAGTTACACTCACTTCTCCTTCAATTTTTGTTCAAACTAAACGGCTTCTTTTGGCCCACCGTTGTCAAATGTCACCATGTGATTAAGGTTGAAGCTAATAGAGAAACTGCAGCCTGGAAGATGAACTCGAGAATTTTGGGTATTTGGGGAAACTTAAAACACAATAATAATAGTAATAAACCTTAGTCAGCTACCTTGTAAGGCAATCATACGATAGTTGTTTTTCAAACTGTCTTTTATTTTTGGGCATTAAAAACTCGCAGAAGCACTCACTTTTTAACTTATTAGGGCAGTACTAGAATTTGTATTTACTTTCGTTTAGTCATTAGATTTTAATTTTGTTAAATGTCTATCTTTTATTTATAAAATGACTAAATTGAAGTAAAATTAAAATTGGATGACTATAGCGTAATAAATTATAATTTATAATTAAAATAAATTTAAGTGAAGAATTTGGTGGTCTTTTATATTATTATTTCCAATTTATTACCATTATCATGATTTATGGTATGATAATTTTCGGAGGTAACCAAATAAAACAACAAACAATTGTATGATAATTTATCAGAGTTGACACCCGGCCTACTCTGTGACTTTTAATTAATTCACAGGTCCATCTTCATTTCATTCCTAAGATGTTGCAAGTACCGGATGGATGTATCAATCATCTGCAAGTAGAGAAAAGAAAATCATAACTCTAAACAAATTCCTTTTTTTTCTTTTAAATAAAATGATACTTTACTGTCTTGGTTCTAGAAATGTTTTGGTCTTGTGTGTTTGTTGGGGGGCGCAAAGCCCAAGTTGTGAACTTGTGAGTTAGGTTAGGCCATGTCCAGTAGGAGTAAGATCTTGTTTCTGTAAGCTGGGTTCTTATGTTATTCATGTTATGGACCCAATGGAATTTCCTGCTGCAGAACATTTGCTAAAAACTACTGCTCCAAGGGATCGCCTCTGCATCCTGATTCCTGAAACATCTGTCAAAGAAGCGCACAGCCAGCCCACGTATATAGATAGGACTCAAGCCCATCGTTTAGCATTTCCCTTTCCCATGGAGCAGCTCATTTTTCAGAGTCCCCTCCCATATAATTTATTAAGAAGAAATAAAATCATGTACAGTTTTAGAATTGGAAATTGGGAGTCATAAAATACTGAGAAATTCCTACTCCAATTAAATTTTCATATTAATCCATTCTTAATCAGAATTAGTTGATAATATGTGAAAGTAAGACATTATAAATTATAGTAGTTGTAGTCGAGAAAGTTCACAATTCCGCGTAAATTACATGAAGAAGACAAACAGAGGGTCTGACTGCTGCTAAACTACAGGAGTGTAGAGAGGAGAGTAGGGCTACTGTCTACCAGCAAAGTACCTAGCTAGTATTAGAACATACCTGACCTGACCCATATTCCCAAAAGTAGCAAACTTTTGCATGGAAAAACAGAAGCTGTCACAAGGAACGCAACAGTAAAACTGAAAATTCCGCTTTACAATTCAGAAAAAGGAAAAGAAAAAGTTAAAAATGAAATGTTAAAGATGATAAAAGATATGCTGATTCGAATAAGGGTATAAATTAAGAAGAATGACTTTTCGGTGAGGGTTGTCTGTCAATCTGTTAAAGGGCATGTGGAGCTAAGTCTTAACTGAAGTCACTCACCTTTGTATTAGAGGAGGATGACCACGTCATCACACTCTTCTGCTTTTCCATTTTTCCCATCACGTGCCTTTCTTCTTTCTATTTTGGTTTATTATTTCTCCTCACTCATTGATTTGGTATATAAAGATTAGCAATAATAGATAAAGGTTGGGTTTAATAATCACAATAATTTAGCTAAAATCAAGTTTTTCATATTTTTAATTAGTCATATTCAATGAAATTACTAATTCATAATTAATAAAATTTTAATTTTGAAATAATCTTAATTTATTTATTTATTTCACAATTATCTATGCTTATATCGATATACTCTAAAATAAAAAATAGTAATTCAAGTTAAAATTTAATATAGACCATATAAATAAATTTAGAAGACATTTTGAAAAAAAAAAGAATTAGGAAATACAATTTTATAATAATTTATTTAATTATTATTAATAATTCATTTATCTAATTAAACAATCCTACTAAATGTATGATTAATACAATTTTATAGGTTAACTACGTCAAGGATTAATAATCTTAAAAATTATGAATATATAGACTAAATGAAATGTGAAATTTCATCCTCGATGAATAAGCATCACCTTTCTTTTTTCTTTCTTTTTTTTTTCTTTGCTTTTCTAGGTTCTTTGATTTTTATTTTCTATAAAAAAAATTCTTGTGAATTTTTAGCTCTGAATCTAATTTTACACGCTTTATACAACTATACAACTATATATAATATCATTATGATTTAATAAATTAATCTTTTCATAATATAATTTTTAATATTTATATGTTAAAAATTGTTAAGACTGACTTTTATATAAATATAAGTATAGATATAAATATTATTTGACAAACCAAAAAAACTAATAATTTTATAAAAATTTAATAATTATTTAACATTCATAATAATTATCACTGAAAAATGTTGATAAAAATTTACAGTCTAAATAAAAAGATTTATCAATCAATAAATTGGGCGAAAATGATCAAATTATATATCATTACTTGATAAAATTCTGACCACTAATTTTATTATATTTCTTTCCTAAAAACATTAAGTTATTAAATGAAGTGCACTGTTATTTTAAAATATGAACTGATAAAATATTATTTATCTAAAATAGCCAGTCAAGTTATGCCACGTAACGAGATTGTAGATATTCGTTCAGATTTTGTAAAGTTCATCGAAAGGGCAAGTTGACTTAGTAAGTGTACGGTGTGACTGAAATATGTGAGATTGGTATCATGGACTGCCACCTCCTTTATCTTTTCTCATAACTCTCTCTCTCTCTCTCTCTCTCTCTCTCCTAACTGCACCACACAATATTCCTAACACGTCACGCATTTTCAGCGATTTGCACGAGTGCAATCATCCCTCACCTTTTTACTGCATCTCCATCGTACACGTGTTCCCAGAATCTTAATTTGTTTTAATATTCAACTAAAATGGAAACAGAAACACGTACAAAACTTTCTCTTCGCGGAAGAAAAACTTTTCGCATTTCTTTTCAAAAATTTCTCATATATTCTTATAAAATTATATATTAATAAAATATCAAATCATCGGCCAATTATATCATATCAAAGAAAATAAAATATATTTTTTTCTTTCATGAGATTTTATATATATATACATACACGCACGCTCCTTATAATTTTAAGGCCGTATTTACTATTTGAGGACACTTGTTTTATAAATGATAAAACTGGAGCCAAAAACCAAAAAAAAAATATATTAAGAGCACCTTATTATCTAATTTATAAATTGGTTAATTATTATTACCACATTTAGTGAGAAGGCTTGCATCGACCTCAAGTTTTTTTTACTAAGAAAACTATTATATTTTATATCGATTGAAAGTCAAGAGATGATACATTATAAAATTGGTTTAAAAGGAGCGTAGCCACTCAACCAGCCATTTAATAAAAAAATTTATTAAATTTTAAAATATATATATATTAATTTTATAAAATTCGATATCAACTTTTGTCTTTGAGTGGTAATTTTTTATAATTAATAAAATTGTGAGATCATAAATTAAAAAAGTGAGTAATATCGATTTATAACAAAAATTCTAAAATCATTAACTAAAAAAATGGATAATAATTTAAAAGCAGATTATGATTTAATTTTTGAATTAGTCCATTATTTTTGCCAGCGCACGTAAAAAGGTTCATAGCATCAATCAAATTTCCTTAATTGGGAGACATGAGATGACATCATGTTTCATATTAATTATGATTTTAAAGAGATTTTAGTCTTATAAATTTCAATACCGTATTGACATTAATGATATTTTTCTTATAAAGAACAATACTATGAAGCCATGAACTGAAAAAATGAATAACACCGCAAAATGCAGCCCATGAATGAAATTTTATATACAAAAATATATATTAAAACTTAATTTAACATTTATAAATTATAAATATTTATAATAAGAAAAAAATTGCAGAATGACAAATAATTAATTTAAATAATAAAGTAAAAAAAGTATAAGATTTTATTTAAAGTATATAATCAACGTTTAGAAAATGAGATATTTATACTTCTTTTAATTATCAATACTATTACACAAGTGGATTTTGTATATCCTTTTTATTATTTTAATACCAAAATCCCTAGTATACAAGAACTTGTAATCGATCAAAAATAAATCAGTCACACTTGTAAAAAGAAAATCTCATACTTTCAATTGATGAACTTTTCAATTATCACTTAGAATTAGTCTTCAGATTTTCGTTTCATCTTTTATTTAATTAAATGAAAAACTTTCTTCGACACAATCTGACAGTTTTGGGAAAAATAAAAATAAAAATTCGGTGACAATTAATAAATCATTGTAGCCTAATAAATGTAAATATTCCTCGGTAATCAAGTAAAATCAAAACGATACCGTGTCGGCTAAAAGAAAAATCCCTCTGAACCGGCGTCGTTACTCTCTATCTCTTATTAAATCTGTACAAAAAGGAAACACGTTACCCACGATAATTACCAAAAAAAACCCGGGCCATTTAATAAAGCCGTGTAAAATAAAGTGAAAAGGAAGGGTATTTTAGTACATAAGTCGATATATATATAAACAGGACAAGTCTGCAAAATATTAAGGCGAGCGGAGCAGAGGAGTTTCCGTTATCCAATCTCTTTCTCTCTCTAACAAATACTCTCATTTTTTCTTATCTCTCCTTTCTCTCTCTCTCTAGAAATTTCTATCGTCCTTCAAAACAAAAATAAACTTTTTAGGGTTTTTGCATATCTGTATTTTTCTCCTTGGAATTCTAATCGTCGTGTATTGCAGCCATGGTTTCCGATTCGATCATTCCTTCTGCTGCTGCTGCTTCTAAAGATTTCAGCAAGAAGAAGCGGGTGCGCTTGTCGATTTTTTCCCTCTCTCTTTTACAATTTGTTTTATTATTTACTAAACTTTAATGTAATATTTTTTTCTTTTTGTTTGTTTCTGTAATTGATTGATTGATTGATTGATTGATTGATTAATTTGTATTGCATATATGAAATTTAGGCGAACAGGTCAGCCAAATTGAAGCAGTGCAAACTTGATGCCCGTCGCGAGCAATGGCTTTCTCAAGGTTTGATTTTCTGTTATTCTGTTGACTATTTTGTTAATTTCTATGCTTTTTGTCGTTTTCTTTACATTTAGTTATTGACACAAATTGGTATATGGGGTTCATTGTTGTTCTATAAGGTGCAGCAGTCAAGAACAAAGGAACCAAAGGGGAACCACTGGCCGGCCAACCACCATCATTTCGTCCTTGTGAGAATGAGAATGAGAGGAAGAATGTGAATGTGATAGAGAATTTAGAGACGAGGCAAAGAGGAAGGGTAAGGGGAAGCGAAGAAGAGAAAGAATATCATGATTTTGATACTGATTCACCTTCTAGTAGTCCCACTGGTAGCAGCAGCGGTCTTAGCGGCACTGATGCTGGTACTACTTATACAGGCTCTTCCTCCTCCAGCTCCAGCAGCAGCAGCAGCAGCAGTAGTGGTGGTTGTTGCTCTGGTAGCATTACAGAGGAAGAGGAAGAAGCTGATGATAATTGCTTGGATGATTGGGAGGCTGTTGCTGATGCTTTAGCTGCTGATGATGATAACAAACATGAAAATCATAATGAGGATACTTCTCCGTGTTTGGAGTCATCTTCCCAGCAGATTGAATCAGATACTAATTTGAACAATTTGAGTTCTGCTCATGAGGATTTCAAGCAGGAGGAGCATCCACCTACACTGCCTCCTGGGAACTGCAGGGCGTGGAGGCCAGATGATGCATTTCGCCCACAAAGTCTGCCTAATTTGTCAAAGCAGCGAAGTTTTCCTAATGGGGACAGGCGATATGGCCATGGTGGAGGTGGAATCCCGTGGTCCTATACAAATGTTGTTAATGTGCCTTCTTCTTGCCCTATATGCTGTGAGGATTTGGATGGCACTGACACTAGTTTCTTGCCCTGCATATGTGGCTTTCGGCTTTGTCTTTTCTGCTACAATAGAATCCGACAGGTGGATGGGCGCTGTCCGGGTTGTAGGAAAAACTACGAGGACAATCCGGTGCAGTCAGAGCTCAGGGATAATGGAGGTTGTATGACTTTCAGGTTGCCGCGCTCCTATAGCATGGTTGCAAGGTCCTCGTAGGATGATGGCTCTCTGTTTTTGTTGAATTATGTATGTGGGGTCTGTCTCTCTCTTCTTTTAGTGTGTTTTGCTTGTTCTGTAATAGCTTAAGACTCATTTCAGTAGATCTCTAGTTGTGGGGTACAGCTGGTTATGTCTTTCAGCAATCGGAACTGATATGCTTCTCCTATGAGCTTGCTTTTTATCTGAATGGTGCATATGTTGGTGTAGGGGACTCAGTGTTTGGTATGTGAATAGATAAGGTGGTATAGATATACATAAAAATGATTACAATATGTTATGCTCTCCTTTCATTTCAGTGCTTTATGACATTACTTTCCACGCTTATCTACTAATCCATTTATTTAATTTGACTTTTTATTTTTCTGTAATTGATATTAATTGGATTTCATCATGTTTATGGATCAGATTGTCTTTTAGTTAGCTGCTATTTTCACAATGCTGTCTTGATACTTGCCAGTAATGATGTTATATGACGTAATTAGGCTATTATGTATGATCATTTCATCTAGATGTAGCTGGATTAGGGGTCAATAAGGTTGAAATTCCTAAAAAAATTCAATGGGGACCTTTGAGCCCAAAGTATCTTGTGGGATTAGATATTTGGTCACGATGATTAGAAGTAAGAGCTTCATTTCTTGAATTTTGATACTGCTTCAATTTTTGTGCGTCTCTAACTTCTACACTGGCTTTGGTTTTTAGTGCTGAGGACGATTAAGGAAATATCACTTTTCTAGAGCAAACGCTTTATTGGGTTGGTATTCTTATCTGTCTGTTTGTGCTCTTTCTGTAGTCTGATAAAACGTTGGATAGAAGAGACCGGCAAATATGGGAGTTTTGCACCCTTGGCCTGCAGGGAAATTTTTATTTGCTTTTTATATTTTTTGCAAGTGCTGTGCTGATAATATATCAGATTTTGGTTTTGAGTTGCTATCTTAGACGCTAGATTCACGTGGATCAAGTGTAAGGAACATCTGACAGCAGGAAAATAGTAAGTGCATGGTGTTCAAGGTTCTGCCACCTCAAGTCTGTCGCACTTCTATTTTGGCATGTTGTTTAGGTTCCATGACCCATGTCATTTCATTAACTTTTGGTGGAGATCTTAGATCCATTTATTGTGCTTAAATCTCTCGATTGTATAACTTATAAATTATAAGATTGTGAGTTTCTGTATGTAATTTGAGTGCTGGGATGAGGATGAAAACTTGTTTAAAGAAGGATTTAATATCAAGGAAGAAGCCTCACAAGTATTTGGTTGAGGTATGGTTATTTCTTTTATAAGTTCAAATATTTCTTACAATTAAATTTGAAATTATTGCTCGAATTCAAAACTTTGGTTTTAGATCTTCTATACAGAAATAATCTCTTTGCCTCTCCCCTGCATCTGCTTAGAATGTTCCTCAATCAGATAATTGTTGCCATTATTCATTTTACTCTAAACTTGGGTTATTGTTTGGGTTTGCTCGTGTCTTCACCTGATACTTGGTCACTGTAAAAAGTTTTTTTCATGACAAATCATTGTTTTGTTGCCAAGTATCCCGTGCTTGTGAAATTCATTCAGTGAGATACTTGAATAGGAATGTTAAGCTTTTTCATGTTTTTTACCAGCGAATATGAATGAGCAGACCAAGTTTTTAAGAAAGAGACACATTTTATATTTGAGTCAATTGATAATATAATTATCTGCATTTATGTCAACACCATTTTGAATGAAGGACCTAATTGGATTATTGCAAACTGATGATCTTAGACCTTTTTCTTGTGGGTCTGCACATCAGCTGATCCACATACATGTTTCTGTGTATGGAATATTGATTTTCCAGCAACTTGTGTGGTGCATTAAGCTGTCAGGTGACATCAAGTATTTACAATTGATACTGATAAGTGAAGTGTGTTGTTTTATTGATAATTCATGCAGCAAGGATTTTCTTTCTACATTAATTTCATAACTATTCTGTGTTCTTTTTTCTCCTTTGAGGATGGTTGACTTCTGCTAGGCTTGCGGTTGTCGACAGCTTGAATGCAAATTCTGAACTGGATTTCAGCAGTTAAGGTATGGGTAAATGTAAGTTTCTACTAGATAGATAACAGTACAGTAACTGCGGTAATGATTTTATTATCTGTTCTGTCATTTCCTTGGAATTATCTAGTCTGAGGTGCTTGGGAATGTAAAATGTTGGCTATTGGAGAGCTTTGCAGGAGTTTGGAATTTTGATTATGTCGAGTTGCAAAACAATTGGTTATCAGTTCTAATTCACAGGTTAATGGAGCTGTACTATAGTTTGTTGATTACTTAGTTCATCGATGTGAGTATTATTTACTGTGTTAGCTGGGTGAAGAACACATATAACACATATGTTTAGGGCATTCTGTAGGATACTATTTCTCTGTGCAGTGCTGTGTAACCATGTGAGGCAGATATGCTTCTACTTTATTTTGTATTCAGTTAAATAATGTTTAGTTCGTGGTTTCATTGACTGGTTGGTGTACTTGAGATTCATTTCTCCCAGCTCTTTAAAAATGTTATTATATGGAGTGGATTAGATGGCATCTTGAAATTAAGATTAGTTTCTTCTCGCAATTGTAGCATATAATATCACAATAGATAGGCAATACTCAAGTTACTGTGAGTAAACCCTCATTTGGTTTTTGGAGAAAAAAGTAAAGGAAAAAGGGATAAATGTATATTCCATGCCTATGAGCATTTGCAAGAGGCTGATGAACATTTCTATCTTGACAAAGTGTTTATAAGCTCTTGTGCATTAACTCAGAAAAATGTTTTGCATTATCCGTTTTCTATTTACTTCTGGAATGAAATGGGATGAAACAGGAATAACAAGTTTAACTGATGTGACAAACAGGTAGACTGGCACTCTAATCCAGCAGCAGAGCATCCCTTTCGGAGCTTTAATGTAGTCTTAAGTCTGAACAGAGAGCGTTGCTAATAGCCTTGGCATATCAAGCGTAGTTCTATAGTTTAAACCATTTGTTGCTTCATCTGGAGAATCCAGTTTTCTGTTATGGCGATTAATAGCTTTTGGGGACAAAGTTAAAACTTAAATATACGTTCAGAACTAACAGTAAGCGTGTTCAAGCAGTGCAGAAAAATATTAACCTGTAAAATCACAATTAATAATTTGAAAAAATAAAAAATAAATAAATAAAATATACTAATAGAACGTAAAGATCTACGTGGAAAATCTCTAAACAAATTAGGATAAAAACCATGGGTAAGGATAAAAGAATTTTACTATAAGAAAATAATAGGAGTTACAATCTCTTTATTTATAAAGGAGAAAATATTATAATTCTTTCTTTATAATAGGAGAAAAATAATTGCTTAACTCTATAATATTTTTCTCTTATTTTTGGAATGAATGAATAGCAAAGTGAGGCCTCTATTATATAGGCTTGAAAGGTACCTCAGGATTGTTAACTTAGCAATGTGGGAGAAATACTCCTCAAAATTAATAACTTAGCAATGTGGGAGAGATACAAATCCCTAAATATCAACAATCTCCCACTTGAAGATTTAATTGAGGATCAGTCAGATCTTCACACCGTTCTTTCTTCCTTGCCTTTTCATGTTGCTTATGCTTTTATCAGGCCACTAGAGGATTGACACCAAATAAATTTATCAGTGTTAACTGCATTCGTCAAAAAATCGGCTAGGTTGTCTTTAGTATGAATTTTCTGCATATCCACAGTACTCTCTTCCACTTTTTCAAGAACGAAGTGATACTGGACTCGTATGTGCTTTGACTTTGAATAAAAAGCTGGATTCTTTGCGAGATGCAAGACACTATGACTGTCACAGAACAGAGGAATATGCTCTTGTTCGTGCCCCAGTTCCTCCATCATCATTTTCAACCATACTGCTTCCTTACTAGCTTGTGTAGCTGCTACATATTCTGCTTCTGTTGTTGATGTCGCCACAACTGACTGCAATTTTTATCCCAGCTCACAGCTCCGCCAGTAAGTGTGAACACATACCCTGTAGTAGATTTGTTTTTATCAAGATCACCTGCATAATCTGAGTTGACATATCCTCTGATAATAAAGTCTGATCCTCCATAACACAATGCAACATCTGAGGTCCCCCCTAACATATCTTAGGATCCTCTTTACAGCATTCCAATGCCTCTGCCAGGATTCGCCATGTACCGACTTATTACTCCCACTGCATGTGCAATGTCTGGTCGTGTACAAATCATTGCGAACATTAAACTCCCCACTACTAATACATACGGTACTCGAGACATTTTCATCCTTCATTCTTTACTGCTAGGACTCATAATGGAGGATAATTTAAAACTAATAGGAAGTGAGGTAGAAATTGACTTACAATCTTGCATATTGAAGCGTCGCAAGACCTTTTTCAAATAATTTTTCTGAGAAAGCCAAATCTTTCTATTATTTATGTCTCGGTGAATTTGCATCCCTAGAATCTTGTTTGTTGGTCCCAAGTCCTTCATTTCAAATTCTCTAGCCAACTATGCCTTTAGTTCTTCAATATGATCTTTGTTGGGGCCTGCTGCCAACATGTCATCTACATACAACAGTAAGATAATAAAATCACTTTTACCAAACCTCTTGAAATATGCACAATGGTCTGCATTAAGTCTGTTGTATCCAAGGCTCATGATGAAGGAGCCAAATCTCTTATACCAACACCTCGGCGCCTGTTAACTTAGTAATGTGGGATAAATACTCTTCAAAATTAATAACTTACCAATGTGGGAGAGATACAAATCCCTAAATATCAACAAGTAGGTCTTGAATTTTTAATGGCTATAATTTACTGTGCTTACTCTGATAAAATGGAAATATATTTTGCATTACAATAGTGGAAAAAGGGTACAATATACCATGACTACAAGGCTACCATATTACATCATCTTTATTGCACACCAAAAGTCCTCTACATGATCAACTCCATGAGCCCTGAAATGCAGGAGGTTGACCTAAGTTGGTTAAAAAGTGCTCTTTCAACAACTTGTCGAAGGTTGAACCTTTCAAGAACACATCTTGGTCTTGAACCCCATCTCGAATCCACTCTTCAACTTGACTCTTCAGGCGCAAAACGTTTTCTCTGATGCCTAGACTTCCGGCTTTCATGCAAAGCTCCTCGACCTCAGCCCAAAAACATGATTCCAGAGATTCATTTGACATTCTCTCTGCATGCTCACGCCATCTTTGGGTGCATTTGTACCTTTTTGGTCTGCCCCTTTCCATGTAGGGTCCTGTATCTTCATTCTTTAGGTGTCGATAGTAGTTGGCAATATCTAAGGGTTCAACTATGCGCCGGTACTTGGTCCCAACATCAATCCATGCCTTCCTGCCCTCAAATTCATCAGGAAGTTCATACCTTTTCAGCATTTCGATAATCTCATCCCATATTCCTGCCAGCTTAAGCCTCTCTACATTAGCATCAAACTCTTCTCTGTCTTCTGAAAGTTTGAAAGCATCGTAATATCCTACTTTATGTTGGCACCTCTTCTTGTATCCTTGGAGATTTGCTACTCCATGCTCAATATCTGCCATCTTTTTGTCAATTGCTCTCTGATTATTGCTTTTTTGCTTCTCCAGCTCTCCAGTAGCACGAAGGCATAATCTAGCTCTAGCGCTCTGGAATTTCAAACACAACTAATCAATACAGGCAATGGCTAGCGACCGTACACAAATTGCCTTTAAGCATTCTAACACGCGGTGTCCTAAATTAGACTATAACTAACCATTGTAACTACAAATACTTAAAAATTAAATTATGAATTCAGAAGCAAGTGAATTAGAAGAAAATTTACCAGGCCTAAGTCATTCAAGGCCAAGTTACTCTCTGCAGTCATATCATCTGATGATAATGGAAGTGCTTCTAGATGATGGTTTTCTAAACAGGTAACCGTCTGCATTTGTAAGCTTTCTTCCAGTTCATCTTTGTAGTTCAAGTGATCTTTTAGGCTACTCTGGGCAACTACTGAAAGTTCTGCTTCAGAATTCAACTGAGAGGTATAGAATAATAGTTGCAGAACAGCATCTGGGTTCCTTATGACAACAAGTTTCCCATTTCCTGTGCAGAAGACATAGGTTCCAAAGGGTCTATAAGGACTTAACCCCATGAAACTTGATAGAGTCTCCAACAATAGATTAGTGCTTCCCATGATCTTACAGGCAGCATGGCTTGCTACAGAAGATACATTTCTCATCACAGTTACATAAAAATTCACAGCTTCATGTACAGGTTCTAGAAGGGATTTTGAATTGAAGAAATTGAGAATCAGCTGCAGTTGTTGCTGAATGGATGAAAGCGGGGTGAGTGATATCCGTGGAACAATGTCATATTTCATAACAAAATTTATGAAGTATCTAGACCAGCTCTCACGCCTAACTGCATGGCTCATAATGCGATCTCCAACAAGGGGAGATCCAAAAGTAACACAAAGAGGCGGCCTTCTGCTGGTGTCTGGTCTTATGTACTCGTCCAAAAACCAGATAGCAGCAAGTATAGCAATAGGCCCCCCTAAAGAGTGCCCGGTAAAGACAACTTGTTTCCCATCCATCACAGCTGTTCCTACCTGAGAAAATTGGAAACCCAGATTATGGTCAGCATGCATCATTAAACAATTTCATGTTTCAGGTCAATTGCATATTCTGTTCTGCTCTATTGATTCAATTTGTCTCCAACTTCTTTGAACTTCAATGAAATAGACAACATTTAATTCATAAATAATTCCAAAATTCCAATCTGTTAGATGTCCCTCTCAAGAAACTTAATAGCCTCTTGGAAGGCTTTCGAGTTTACAGCTAAATTGGAATGAAATCAATTGTTTCATAATTATAAAATAAAATCAGAGATGAAATTGGATTAGTAGAACATATTACATATACAGGTAAACTAAAGCTCTATTTAAACAAAAAACAGAATCAAATTAATACCCAACTAAGAAAACAGAACCCTTCTAAAATAATGAGCTCAAATACCTCTTTTCTGAATTGTGGATTAGCCACGAGTGCCTTGAATCTTAGCAAAAAAGCTTCATTGACAGTGGCAGTACCATTAAGACCAACATGTTTGAGAGAAGGTAGTAGCTGAAGATCCACTTCCACTTCTCCAAAGGGACCTTTACTAAACCAATCAGTTACAAACCAAGACCCAGGGAAGCTAAAAACAATTTCAGATGAAGGTCTAATCTTTTCAGAAACATATAATTGCTTCCCACTAGTCTTGTTGTGAGCTTTCATAGCCATTGAGCAAGCTTTCTTGATAACCTCTTCTTTAATCCCTACACTCTCCCCAAGACTAACACTACCCATCTTTTTTCTATTTTTTTTTTGGTAGAATCCGCAGATTCAGATGGTTGCAACTCTGCTGCTTCTTCCTCTGGTTTTATGGATGGAGGTGAATGAGATGGGTAGTCGGTGAATTTCTGTAGCAAACCAGTGATTGGTTATGCCAAAAGGGTTCAAAGATGAGGTCTTTTGCCATCTGAGATTGAAGTTTCTTGGTAAGTTCAGAAAGATTCTCTTTTGTATCTGTATAATAATAGTGAATTCTTGACTTTGTTAAGAGGTCAAGCAGACCTACAAGACTTTTTAGTTTTCTTTTTATCTTAGTTGCTGTGGTTAGGTATTGTTGTTATTATTCACTTTTAATTTTTAGTTTTGGCAGTTTATGATAATTCACATAAATCTATAGAGATGCTAATTTCAAACTTAGTTGTCTGGCTAATTTATCTCCATTTATTTTATAATAGAAAATCAAATAAAAAAACATGTTTTATTAATTTTATTTCTTACAAATTCATTAGAATAGTTATAGTGACCATATTATGTCAACATTACTTTTTATTTTAAAAATGATATTTTTATCAACTTATAATTTTCAGTTGAAGATTGCATCATATGCAAATTGAATTGATGATTTTGAAAGATCCCATTATGTAATGGAAATTAGGTCATTCTATAAAAGGGAAGTTTCTTAGAACTCACTGACTTGAGGCCTTGTTGGTCTAAAACTTTTACTTTTTTAACCTTCTATAATGTGGAATTCTGAACTTGAAATGTGATTTCAATGTGTTTTTCTTTTAGAAAAAAATAAATAAATTTATAGTTAAATTATAAATGAATCTAATAAAGTAGTAGTTTTCTTTTAAATTCTAGTTAAACTTAATATTTCCTTATTGTAATTGAATTTCTTTTTAAGAAATAATTGAATATCTTATTTCTTACTATTTTCTAATTTAACCAAATTTATTCTTTTCATAATCCAACTAAATTATATAAAGATTAATTAATTTTTCAATTAATGTCCAATTAGTAATGACTATTTTGGCCTGACCTAAATAAATGATTTATGAGTTTAGTACTTTCTTTTAAGTAAATATGCTGACTCGTTTAGCTGTTAATACAAAACTCATGTGAATAATTAACTCCCAAATGTATACAGGGTCATATATTAATTAACTCTCTACTTGAAACTCAGACTGTAATCCAATTTCAGAAATTTAGTCATCCTATAGTGCTGTGTGGTTGCCACTACTGGGTTTTCTTCTATTCCGTTTGGTAGCTGAGAAAATGCTAGGAAAGATAATAACCTTTTCTTTCTTTTTCCGAAATGTTGCTTGGCTTTCTTGAAATAACATGTGAATCGCCAGAGAGAGGCATTGGAATTCCTGATTGAATGTTGATAAAAAAATTTCAAAATCGAAAACTGCACAAGCATTGTTATGCTCAAAATTTTGGAGCAATTGATTTATGCTTTGCTGGTCCTTGAATTTTCCTTTTCATGGAATGAACTCTGAACTCCTCAGGTAAAGAAAAATCAACTTTTAGATCAATTTTGGAAATTTTCATAAATCTTATGCTTCCATTTTATTTCCTTGAGATCTAACTCCTAAAACTTACTTATCCAACTATATTCAGAAATCATCATCCGATTCACTGGAAGAAGGACTCCTTGATGAATCTGATATCAAACCTAAACGGAAGTCTGGAAATTTCACTGGGGATCTTATTGGTGGTAATGGGGGTGATGTTGATCCTATATTTGCTGCCATATCCTTCTTTTGCATCTTTTGAGAAATTTCCATACAGACTTGATCAACTTTGTCAAGAAAATCTTTCACAATGACAAACAGTTGAAGCAGGTTTGCCCTGTCCTGTTTTGCAGCTCCTGCTTGGTAATAGTCTGTTGTTCTCTTTACAAGCCCCAGAATTCTTGTTTTCTCCTCTACCACCACTCTAGTTTCCTCCTCAGTCTCCTCTAAAAACCCTTTCATATCCCTGAAAAAACCACCCCCCTCACAATTTTCGCACTGTGTAACGAGCAGCCGGATTTCTGTAACACGGGCCGTAAGAGAGGAGCATGTGCTAATCAAATTATCATAGTCTATGATGGCTGCTTTCTTGACATTGGAGAACTCAATATTCAATCCCCTCAATGCTTGCAATCCTAGCAGTAGGTACTCTTTTTGTCTTTCTGCTTCCGATAGGGTGCCTGGACCTGAATCACTTTTGATTCCTCGTTTGCTGTTGTTTCTTTCAACACTTCTGTTCTGATCGACTACACAACATCTACCTTCTGATTGAGCTACTTGTTCCACCACAAAATGAAGTAAAGTAGTCTTGCCATCAGTGCTTTTAACATCAGAAATCCTTCTAAGAGCAGCAAGGTTGAAACCTTGTGCGTTGCCTCTAGATGTCCCAGCATTCATCCTATTGCCAGCCTTGAGAATGGCTTCAAGAAGTTTTAAGAAGAGGCCTCGTCTCCGTAGTTCTTTGCATCCCAATTCAAGGCTTTGCAAGGATTCCTTGAGATGGAGAATTTCTGCGTCATAATTTGATCTAAAAAGCATTGCATTGATCCGGATGAATGCGGACGGAACAGCTTTCAGGATGTGGTAAAGGAAAGATTCAGCATCTGTAAGTTTACTCGGGTTGCCTCTGAATTGCAGGATTTTGGCTTCTTCTTCTTGGGTTGGGGCAATTCTGTTAAGTTTTTCAAGGGCATCAGTGGTGAGGCCATGGCCATCAACAAGGGCAGCAAGGATTTCTTTACGAGAAACTGCTAATGATTTTAGTACAATTGCTGTGTTCTGCGACTTCCGAGACTCGAAGATGAAAGTTTGAGCACTTGAGGCAGGATAACTGCTAATACTTGATGAGACTCCATTTCCTTCAGGGGTTTTGCTTCTTGAAGTTTTGTATCCAAACAGTGTTTCTATTTGGTTATCATCAAATCTGACCCCCCCAAAAAAAAAGGAATAGCAATGCGTTAGAGGAATATCTACCTATATCGAAATGATTTTGTAGAAAAAATATACTGAGGACAACTTTTAGATGAACTGAATTTCAAAGACAGAATAACCTGAGAGAGCCATCAATGATCTCATTCCAAACCATTGAATGATCAGCATTGGCCATAACTTTATCCCAATGCAATGGCTTTAGCTTCATATTGCTAACACTAGTCACTTTTGAACTTTCCTCTGTTGAACTCGGTGCCCTGCCATCGTTGTTCGTGTTCCATCTTGGTGCTGCTGAGGGTCTTAGTGATGAAACAAGACCACCAGACTCTGACAGTGGAGGTAGTGGCACAGAATGTCTCTTGGCTGTTGGTAGTGGTGGTCGCCGTAGAAAAGGAGGAGGAGGAGGAGGAGGTGGCGGTGGTGGAGGTGGAGATGGTGTTGTTGCTGGCAGTGGTGGTGCTGGATTTTGCACAGATGGAGTTATTTCCAGAGGTTGTACATTTGGTTGAACTGATTCTATCACTCTCCCTTTCACTTCCTGAGGTTTATATATTCGTGTTCTCTTTACAACCATATCATCTCTCACCTCTTCTTCTTCAAAGCTAGGATTCAAGATAACCGTTGAGAACTTGGTTTTAAGTTTTCTGTCTTCTAAATCTTTGACATAAATTACATCTCGGCCATCTTCTTCCACGATCAATCCTTTCACTTTCGTGCCAAATTTTCTGAATTCTTCAGAAGTCACCGCAGCTTCTTGTTCAAAGCTTGCATCAATTTTATTTCGTCGCCTGCGTCTAGCATATTTACCACACAAAAAGAACAAGATGGAAGCAGTCATTAAAGTGATTGAAAATGCTGCAAAAATGGCAATCACGACCTTTCGATTCGATGACGGAGGCACTGACATTGCAAAATTTTGTGGTTCAGTAGAAAGTGCAGTGTCTCGTGAAGAGTATCGGTCAACAAAATAAAGGGAAAGAACAGACTAAGAGAGAGAGATTAACAACATTAAAAATAGGCAGAACCATGGATGTAATGTAACATCCTGCCAATGTACATGAAGTGAAGCAAGACAAAGAGCAGGGGTTGTTCTATTTCCTTGTGGTTATAACCATCTTCTTCGATTTTCCTGTCTTCTGTTTTTGTTGTTTGTTTGCTGACACTTTCAATGAAGTTAGTTGTTTCTGGTAGCTTTATTTTATTACCATTTCGTGCTTTCGACGCATGCAATTACCGAAAAACCCCTTGTAATGAAGTTGTAGCTCCAGGTCAAAGAGGGTACTGATGGGTCTTGAAAGGTTAGCCGTCCTGCATCGTGTCCATTGTAATTCACGTACAATGATTTTCTTAATTTGGAGTCTTATATGTTGGTTTAACATTGTAAAGTGTCAATGTATGTTTCATTGTCAATTCTTGTCATTTGACAATATCGATCTACTTCTGGTTGTTTGTTACTATGACAGTTGAAACTCTACTGGCCTGTTGTCAGGATTCTTGGCTACTGGTATGCACACATGTTTACTATTTAATAGTAGCAAGAATTTACGAAGTCAACATTATAAACAAGCTCTGAGTGTCACCCTCCATGGACTCACTTGTAGGCTGCCGTATGGCAAAAATGGTGGAGGAAGAGACAACATAGGGACGAAGCTCCCTATCACTTTATTTAAGCTTTCTGTTATATAAATTTATGCACAGGCCTCATTATATCTTACAGAAGTTGTGCCAGCATATGTTTATGCATTGATATTAAAAACAGAAAGCAGACCGATAGACCATCGAGACGCTATTTCCTGGTCTCGTAAATCGTGGGTCTCACATGTTAGCGAGGGCGAAGAACAAAAGATAATAATCATATTGGTGGAACCAATTATTAGAATGAAGAAGGGACATGCAACAGTTTTACACAATAATTTCTCACAACCACCATAGTTCTAGCAAACTACCAAGACAAGCTGCAAGCAGATGGCATTCTTTCATTCAAGCATTGTCTTGTAAATGTTCCTACCCAACAAAAGGTGACCCAAATCTTATCTACCAAGTAGCAAACAAAACCACTCTGGTGGTCCTCTTAAATCACAATCAATCCTGTCTATTACAGGAGTTGATATCGCCATGTGATGATGGCATTCTTTAAAAATAAATTAATAACCAAAGAAAAAATGACAGCGCATAAAGAGTGGGATTCGGGTCAATTAACTTATTGCCTGAGCAGCCCATGGTTTCTCCTTGAATGGAATTACAAGTTTTGACGAGCTTGGCACCCCATTTGTGGGACCATAGTCATAGCTAAGATTGGGTAAAACTTTGATAGAATCTTATACAAAATCTTAATTTGGTCATAGCATTCAAAATTCTATCCACCAACACCAATTTGAAGGTCAGTATTTTCTTTTTTTATTTTTTCTTCTTTAATTTCTTTGAATTAGGATGGTTACATACCTATGCTGCAGTAATTAAAACTTGAATGTAACACCACAGCACATAGGTTAATTCATTAAATTCGTATGGGTAGAGAGGTATTAGTCCAAGTTTTCATCATTGTGTAGCAACAAATGACAAGAACACTCTGCCTGTTTTCTTGCTCAACTATTCATACACCCCTCTGATTAGTCTCCAGAAATGGACGAAAACAGAAAACTGATAAAGGATTTTGTATATGCAAGTATATTCATATTTAAATGGAGTGGAGCTCATTGTTGAAATATAATAGCCTTCTAAATCCTAATTCAACGTCAAGAAACAATCTGCTTCCTTAAAGCCACTATACTAAAATTAAAATGAGCTCAATGGGGAAACCAAAATTAGTTAAACCAGAAGTTAACTGTGGCATTATCACAACAAAAGAATTCTACAGGTGTTTCTCACAACTATTTCATTGTATGTATCCCTTCTTCTTTCTGCCCTAGTGGCCAGTTCTTCATGTCAATTTGAGTCAGCTAGTATATGTGCAGCATAAACAGAAGTATCTCTTCAGAGTATTGACAAAAATTTAACAAAACTCATCACTCTGATGTGCATGCTGAAAAGTTAGTCTCTGTCAGCAGTCTAGGCCTTTTAGCCACACAAGTGGTAGATGATGGTGAAGAAGATGATGATTCTGGTGATGCCGGACCAGAAGGGCATGATGAAGATGATGAAGAAACATCATCATCCATCTTTCTCTTCAGAATACTTCTCTTTTCCTTTTCATCTCCCTCGCCTCGCATTACAAAATTCTTTAGTCGCTTCACATCGGAAAGTTTTACAGGTTTCACTATGAATTCTTCTGCCCCTTCTTCCAAACACCTGTCCATCATTAAGAATATGCCATTAGATTTTCAGTTCATTGCTCATCAGACATGATAATTAGCTGACTAAATCTATACCATTTGCCAGACTGACTAATCATATATGACTATTAAAATATAAAAGGCAAAACGTATTCACATGCTAATGATATTTTGGTCCATGTGCTGAAACCGTGTTTCATTCTAAATTCAAGTTAAGAAAAAATTGCCAAGGTTCATTTATTACTTTGAACAAGGATATTTATCAGATTTTGCTACAATAATTCATCGCCCGAACATGGGGTTTAAACATTATTGTCAAATGAATCTTCCAAATTCACACGTATTTTAGGTAGACATGGCCATTTCAAACCATAATTCATGCATATTTTCATTTCCAAAACAAATCCTGTAATGGATTCATCAGGATTTTCTGGATTAATTTTATCAGATTCAACCGATTCAGACTCTTACCCAACATCAATTTGTCAGTTTTATTTTTTATTGCACCAGCGGTTTCTTTTCAATTTTGAACATTAAAATTCTATTTCTAGCACTCAAAAAGACAACAGATTTTCTAAATCCGCATCCAGGTCAGATTAACATATATTTTTATGCACAGAATACTTTTATTAAACAGAATACCAAAATCCCTAATTCAAAAGCAAGAACAAGGCAAAAAGGGTACCTATCAATTCGAGTCAAAATGTTCTCCGATGACATGATCACTACAGGTATCTCTCTGAAAGCTGATGATTCCTGCTCAAAATTAAGATTAAGAACCCATTAACAAACAAATCAAATACGATTTCTCATTTCTGTTATTTTGCTTGCTTTCCAGACAATCAACCAAACTAAGAGAAAATAAATTAAGGGGATTCTATGATTCTAACCTTGATCTTTTTTAGCAGCTCATATCCAGTCATCCCAGGCATCGAGTAATCCGTCATTATCAGATTCACTTTCAAATCCTATAATTCAATCAATAAAACCATTAAAACATTGAATATCAGCTAAACAATTTATTTTTCAGCGACCCAACAGAAATAGAACCATAAAAGCTGAAGTGTTTTAACTTACATTGAACCCAACAGAGCTCTTCTCTCCATCCAATCCAAGATACTGAAGAGCTCTAGTACCACTGTCAACAGCGGTAACTGCAAATACCCAATTCAAGTCAGCTCTAAAAGTTCAAACTTTTTATTAAACGAAAAAAATTATAGAATCAAGCAAACGGATCAAACCTTTACAAGATGAAATCTTTAGCAACCGTTCAATCACTTTTCTATCAACAAGACTATCATCAACAGCAAGGACATGAAGTTCCTCTGACCCATTAGAAGAAACACCAACCTCATGTGGCAAACTCCGCCTGAAGACCTCACCGGCCGCCGTTGCCATGTAACCAGAGAATAAATATCAAATATATTAACTTTTGTTGGTGACCGAGTATTGTGCGGTGTAAAAGAAAGAAAAAGAAAATATAAGAATACAAGATTTGATGTATCTAAGTAGTGGAAAAAAATGAAAGTTGAAGATGCTTATATAGCAAGAGTAAGAGAAAAATGAGGTAAACAGGAAGATTTGGGATTTTGCTTTTAATAAACAGACGAAGAAAGAGAGAAAGAGAGAGGGAAAAGGAGAGATTCTGAGGATCTAAAACTTCATGAGATCTTTGCAAATCTTTTCAAAGTAGCCCCACTTTTGTCTCTTGTCGCGTCAATTTATTTACCTTTTCATTTTATATATAAAAACATTGTTTATTTTGTTGTGACTGTTTATAGACATGAACAGTAGAAAGATCAAAGGAAGATTAGTATTAAAGGGGATTCTTCAGTTTCTCACGACAAGACAAAACGCGTCTAACGTTTTCTTTCTTTGCAGTTTCATTGTTCCTTTGCATGGAACCCATGATGAGTGTTTTACTAAAACTGAAATATAAAAATTACTTGTTTTCTTGTTAAACTATGGATGAAAAAGGGTTAGGGTTTATCTATACATACAGTTTATATTTCTCTAAAAGCTGGAGATGAAGCTACCCATTTGGGGTGTGTTCAACCAAATTGGGCGCACTCCAACCAAATTGATAATCCGGCCAGTTTAAAAAATTTGATAAAATAAAAAATAATATTTAATTTACACTGTTCTGAATTATAAATGATTTAAAGATGTCTAAAATTTGATTTAACTCTTGAATCATGATGTATGGCTTCCCAAATTAATAGTTGAAACCATAATATAATATTTCTAAACTAATAACTTCTTCTTCTTCTTCTTCTTCTTTCTTCTGCTATTTATTATTATAGCTAAGATAACACCATTTCTAAACCTCCATTACAGGCTTTCACTTACTGTTTTTTCAATAGAAAACTGAAGCTAAACCCTGAAAGCGGATAACAAAATACTATCACGAACAAGTCATTGCAAATTAGGCTCAAGGGACAACCTAGTAAGGGAAAATTGTATACGCCATGTGAGTCATCCTGCCAGATGCATAGTCTTCCTTCTTTAAATATGGCAACCACACTATTATTTGCTCCTCTCGTTGCTTCTTATTGGTCCTTTAATTTCTTCATGTCGGATAATCTCATTCACCTTGTACTAGAACAGCAGGCTGCCTCTATTTTTTCCGATTGCTTCCCATGATTGTATCATTATGTTTATGTCATGCCCAGATTTTCCAAGCTGTAATCCCAAACATGCAAGACCACAAAACTGATTTTCGCTTCTGTTATAGAAAGTTGCTCACTACAAAAACTCTAGTTCCCCGTTCTCTTTATTTTTATTTTCTATTATTTAATATTAAACCATTATAGATGAGCGATGGATTTTTTTATCTCCATCCTATTTTAATTCAATATATTTGTTCCCTTTTGTTTTATTTGAATTTCATAATTTCTCTTTACGAACACTTTTTATGCGCTTTAAATTTTTCTAATGCATTTATAGATAACATATATAAAATATTAATGGAGAGGCTTTTTTTTTTTTGAGATTCTCGCTATCAAATTCAATATCAATATTTAAAGATCAAACAGTTAATTAAGAATTCATGATCTAAAAAAGAAAAAGGATATTTTCAGATTGGCCAAATTTAATTTGGTGGTGAACGAACTTCTATTGCAAATCCACCCATCCAATGTTGCATATAAAACCATTGATATGCAAGTTGCTGAAGCACTTTGATAATGCCTGCCTCTCTTCACATGTGGAAACCATTTGTATCTAAAATGCCAAATATACAAATAGTATTTGTGGATTGAGTTTGTCCTTTTTCCAGTCGAGCAAAATATCTCCAAGATTCAATGGCACAAATAGCTCGTTTATATAATAATACACACTTTAATTGAGTAATCGATTCACAAATCCCATTTTAATAATATATACACACAAAGATACCGTAGAATGAAAATATATCCGTTTCATTGATAAGGTTGGTTCAATGCGCTGCCGTATCCTATTTATTTTTATAGTTATCATGGAAGATCTTAATGTGTCATTTTTACAAAAGAAAAATGAATCATTAACAAAATTAATTTTATGGGGGCAATATGGGTTTCATTAAAATAATTTTAAATATATTTATCAACCCAAAACGAGGTTGATATTCAAAATTCAAGAATAAATAACAGTTTTGTTAAAAGTTAAAAGGAACAGTGAAAAAAAAACACTTTCCAAGAAACCGACCTACAGAGAAAAGAAAACTCAAAACAAACAATTTTAAAAAACAATTAAAATAAAAAAGTCAGTTTGACCGGGAGTCAGCGCTGTCAAGTCAAATACTATGTATATATTTGAAGAAGCTGACCGGGTCAGTCGTGAATGCAAAAGTAAAAAAGACCTGAAATAGTGAAATTACAGCAGTTGCGAAAACCTAGGTAGGCTGGACCCAAACCGACGGCGTCAAAAAATAGAAAGCCGCCCACTGGGCTGCCGTGAGCGGTCGCGTGTCACCTCCCGAAATATATATGTATATATTTCTTGGTTTACGTTATGTACGGTCGTTTCAGGTAAAAATCTAAGATATGAGATATGGTTGCCTCGTGGGACCCTGTTGTTAAGTATATTTAATATTTTTATTTCTCCATTTGCGTGAATGATCGGATCGGATCGGATCGGATCTGATCTGATTTAAAAAGAAAAGAGAGAGAGAGAGAGAAACATATCTATTTATCCATTTAGGGTTTGAGAGATAACGAAAGAAGAGATATTAGGAACAATGAGGATAATCTGTTTTGAAGTTTGAGCTCTTTTATATATATATAATATTTAGTACTGTGTGTTGTGCAGTCGGGGGATCGATTTTGATCTGCTTTTGCTTTTACTATGTTGCTTGGCCTTGTTGAGGAAAGACCTGACCTGTTTCCAGGGATCCAATGGGCATATGGATTATTTCACAGATTGAAAGAGAGATTTTCTTGTCCTTCCTTTTCAGAAAGTGAATCCAATGGACCACTGTGCGTCACAGGTCCTTTTTCTTTTGGGTCGTCTCCTCCTTTCTATCTATCTTTTCATCATTCAATTGGCATAAACTCAGTTTTTAACATCCACTTACGACCTTTTCTCCTTTCTTTCTTTCTTTCTTTGTTATTTAATTAGTAGCACACCGTTAACTTGTGTTATGGGGCGGGGAGATTTTATAACTATAAAGATTTTAGTCCACTGTATTAATAGAATGGACCCATTGAATGGATGAGACACGTGTCTGTTAACAGTTATTATTAAATAATTGATAATTAAATAGAAATACGAGCAAACTAATTTCATATAGTGAACTGTGTGCTTGCTAAATTATGTGTCCTAAAAACTCCTCTAATATTTAAGTTAGTATATTATGAGTTCATTATTTTATTCATGAAGTATTTAAGTTAACGAGTACCCCGGAGCTTAAGTTCTCGGAAAATCACACCATTATAGTAAAGGCAATGAAGCGATGGCTTTATGTATATTAGGAAGTAGAAAACATGGTGTCTTGAGTATTTGGGAAGTCATGGATCAATCACTTCCACATCCAACGATCTGTTCATTTATGTTGGCAATCTTTTAATATTAGGAGACTCATTTTGCAGGGGGCTCTTAATTCCTTAAAGGTAATTTCTTTAAATAAGTATGCATCATATATTTCTTGGCAAGTTCCGAAATCAAGCCTCTGGCATTTTTAAGGTTTGGGACACCTACATACGGTTTCAAAATTGTGAAGGTAATTATAGTGCTGCTTTTGCAATTTTCCATTCAATTTAAGGCAATGATTGATAAGATTGTTCACATCTGCTTGCCACTCGTCCTAAAGGATTAATATCAATAGTTGATGTCCGAAAATAAATATTTATATAATCCAAAATATATTATGAATAAATAAAGCTAATAAAAAAAAAGAAAATATTATGGCAAATATAGTAATAGTTGTAATAGCAATATGTAATATAGAAAAATAATAACACATTAGTTTACTTCTTACATTTATTAACACGCGAAACTGCCACTTACCTTATGAACAAAGAAGTTCAAGAAAACAAATTTATTATTGATTATTGAGGGCTCACTAACTTAAATAAGGGGGAAGACAGAGAGCTCTAAGGTCCAGCGTCAAAATAAAGATGAGCCCAATTTGGAAATGGCCTAGAACACAGACGACATCGTTTCGGGAAGCAAAATCACTTCTTCGCGAGAGATTTTGCATCGGCAAAATCAAAATTCAAAAGCAATCAGAATGGAGGAAGACAAAGCAGCAGCGTACTACGAAGAGCTAACTCGGAAAGGAGAAGGCGCCGCTCGGTTCAAGCAAGGACTAGGCTTCTCTAGCAACAATTCCGCTCCTTCAAGAGGTTCCTCTTTTTCTTCTTCTTCTTCTTCGTTTCTTAGTAATTTTGTCAAATCATCAAGTCCTACACAGACTTCAAAATTCGAAAAAGAAGCTCAGCTTGAAGCCATTCAAAACAAACTCAAGAAGAAACCGAAAGATGATCCGTCATCTAGGGTCTCGGAACGAAACAGTAGAGACTCGAGCCATAGACGTCGTTCTAGAAGTAGAGAGAGATATAGTGATAGAGATAGGAGACATAGGAGGAGCAGGAGCAGAAGCAGAAGCAGAAGTAGGGACCGGAGACCAGAAAGAAGAAATCGTCGTAGTCGGAGCTCATCGCCCCGAGGAAGGAGCAGGTCGGAGAAGAGCAGGACTCGTGACGCGGAGCCGAAGGGAGCTAGAAAGGAGAAGAATGGAGGCGTTGATTATTCAAAGTTGATCCACGGCTACGAAAATATGGTATTTCCTATTTAATTGTGTTATGATTCAAGATTATGTATTCAATTTTCAATTAAATTCCCAAGCATTGTTGTTGATTAAAGTAAATAGAAAAATGAAAAAGAACAAATAAATAATGAAATAGAATCGAGCTATTTGAGGTATTGATAATGTGACAACGAATGAGTTATTTCTGCTTCAATTTTAGAATCATACTTCTGGTTTGTGGGACTTGCCAAGGGAATAAGTTTGAAATATTGGAAATCTCAATTCTTATATCCATATCTTGAAGTTAAAACCTTGGGACTTGAGGGCTGAGAAATGACAGTAGGATAGAATTGGGTCTTTCTCAATGGTAATCAGTATTGCATATCATGGCTGAAAAAAGATAACTTATTAAAATATCAGAACTATGATTAGCTTTGCTGTTTTTTCATGTATATAAATAAAAATAAACAAATGAATTTTGTAGTATGAGCATGCTGAATATTTTTTTTATTGCTACCTCTGAATTTCCTACAAGTCACCTGTACATGTCAAGTGTCAACAACACAATCTATTGTGCTTCCTTTAATGTGACTTAAGAATGAGTTTGTGAGGGCAACTCAATATTTCTCTCCATGTTGTTGCTTTTAGTTGTCAACCATAGAAGACTTAATTTTTTTTCTTATTGAGCAGACAGCAGCTGAAAAGGTCAAAGCCAGGATGAAATTTCAGCTGAATGAAACTGGTAAGAAATTGGCAATATGCAACATAAGATTTAGTTACCATCTTACATTTTGTCCATATTTGTTTGTGGAGTGTCTGGGGAGATTTCAGAGCTTGCTGTCTTATTTAGTTATCAGTTGCTATTCTAGTCTTAGATGGATTTATGCTGAAATTTTTTTGTCTAAAATTGAATGAAACAAAGGAATGACATTGATGGCTCATACTTGCAACGTGACCTTGTGTTTCCAAATCGTTGGGTACAATTTGTTGTCTGCAAAAAAATTTAAGTGGTCAGAGTTTGGATTTTCAATCTCAGTTTTGGGGCATCATAAGTGGCATGCTTAAACAAAAAATATGTCTCTATTTATGCACTTCATTGCGCCACGTTAAACTTCCCTTGTCTCATACTGTGGATTGACACCCACTATTCCTCAATGACCCTGACATAAGTTAATTGCATAAATAGATGGCATTTCAACCTGGAATTTTCTAACGCAATAGATTTGATTCATAATATTGTACTGTGTTTTACTTGCAGCGGAGAAGGATCCAACAAAGGGAATGGGTTCTGGTTGGGAACGATTTGAGTTTGATAAGGATGCCCCTCTTGACAACGAGGAAATTGAAGGTTAAACATGATTATCCCACTTTGCATTTCTGGATATATTCTACAAATAGTTTAATGGTTTTAGCATCTTGTTTGCATATCTAGTAGTGACTGACAAATAAAAGAATGCAAATTATAAAGTGTCTCTGGTATTCGGAGATGCTATGTAACGATACTAGATGTACTGGGATACTCATTTTACGAACTGGAAGTTTAGTTGAGTATGCTTTCTGTCCATTCCTTCTCTGTCCATTCTTCAGGCCAACACTTGTCTGCAGCTATGAGCATGCACAGACGTTCAGATTTTTTATGATAAGAAGATGAAACAGCCCTTCATTTGCTGCTCTTCCTCCTTTTTCCATCTTTAGAAAACTACCTTCCACTAGAAACAACAGAGGAAATTCCATGTTTATCTGCATTACACCTGCAATTTAGTATAATGAATTTCAAATTCTCAAGTACGCATGCATCAGAAATCTCCTCTATGTTTTATCTATATGTAATTATGTACCTTTAATCCAAGTCAATGGACTGACATTGAGTAAATATGGGCATCGGTTGAATTATTGTGAAAAGTACTGTTGACAGTATATCTTTGTCTCATGCACAGCTGCAGAAGATGATGCAGCACTAGTCAAACACATTGGCCAGAGCTTCAGATTTTCCGCTGTGGAGGTGTATGCATGTTTAAATGTTCATGTTACATAATTTTTTTCTTTATTAGGTCTCAGTTGATGATCACAACTCTTGGTCTTTAAAATCTAGTTTTCTCTAGACATGAATAAGTTCTTATAGCTTCTGATACTTCTCATATTCCGTGCTAATATGAAGGCAAGAAAGAATGAACAAATTAAAGTTGCCCATGATGAGGCCATGTTTGGAGTACCAGCAATTCGAGGATCCATGGTTTCAGATAATGAACCAGAGGTGGTCAACAATGAGAAGGAGAGCACCAAAACTGATGTTGCTGCAGGCCTTCTAAGTGAGAAGGTAAGAAGTTGTTTATATATATATATATATAGAGAGAGAGAGAGAGAGTAAGAAGCCAGTTTAAGCAATTCTTTGTATGATTTTCAGGTGCTTGCAAAGCAACAAGGTTCCTGGCGTGACCGAGCTCGTAAAGCGCAAGCATAGCTGCATCAAGAAAGGTGATGGGGTATGATTGTGCTTGTAATGTAATGTATCAACAAGCTGATGGCTTATAGAGGGCCTGAGTGTAAAAAGGAATTTGCGCCAATAGCTTCAAGTAATCCTCTGCTGTGACTAGGAATTACCACACAAGTGTTGCACTTGGTTTGTTTCCCAAATTCCATCGATGAGACGCATTCTGCCTGGTGAAAGGTCACCAGTTTTGGGCGTTGTAGTGATATTGATTAAATGGTAGAATTTCCTTTGTATATATGCTGAAAGAAATAACGCCTTCATTCATTGGACTGTCGTGCTGGTGCTTGTTATTTGAGTTAAAATCTTCGATATCTTTTGGACAATATATATTGTTTTGCAATTGCCAAATGACACTTGGTACGATGGAAGTGGATTGCCTGGCCTTTTCGCGCCATTTATGTTGAAATATGAATCAGTTTGTCCATTGATCGGAAGTTGAATATTCGGCTGGGCTAAAGGAACATGTAAGCCTTTTAACTTTACCTCAACACGTTTGAGATTTAAGTGAAACAAAATCAACATTCACTGCTTAATAATTGTATTTTAGAGTGGAGATAAAGAGTTATCGGCATTTTTCTAAAAAAACAAAAACAAAAAAAGAAAGCGTACAGAAAGACTATAGTGCCCGTATCCAAGTGTACCCTTGTGGTCGACGTGTCGTTAATCAAATGGGTAACTAGTCCCGCTGCCAAAAATGTAACCAATCAGGCTCTACAATTGTCCAATTATAAAAGAAAAAAAAAAAAAAGCACAAACCCCAAGTCAAGGTAGAGTCACGTCTTCTTTTACTAATTTCAATCCCTCACTTCTTCTTATCTGTCTCTCTTGGAAGCTCAAAACAAACCTGTTTCTATATCGTTCTCTCCGATCCAATCAGATCATTTGCGGCTGAGTTCAAATGGCAGGGAATCGATGGATCAGGCCTGAGGTATGTCTGTCTTGTAGGTCGTTTATTTTTATTGACAAGTTTGTTTGACTAAGGTCCTGTGTGTCTGTGTCTTAGGTTTATCCTCTGTTCGCTGCCATGGGAGTTGCCGTCGGTATCTGCAGCTTCCAGCTTGTCCGCAACATCTGCATCAACCCTGAAGTCAGGTCACTCCCTTTAGATCTCTCGCTATATCCTTATCTTCATGTGCTATTTGTTGATTTTTCATTTATTTTACTATCCTGACCTACTCTTCTGATGATAAAAATTACATCTTTAATTTAGATTTTAGGTTTGACTTTGATTTTTTATTATTATTCATGTTTCTTTAATATGATTGTATGAAAACAAAGCTCTGTAGAGCGTGTTGTATCTTTAATGCAAGGATGTGAAACATTGAGACCTTATTCTTTTTAAGTTTTTTAATGACTTAAAAAAAAAAGTTTTGAGTGTTGAGACTAGATTCTTATGTCATTCAAGCTAACATAGGAAAGGAAATTATTTGAATGAGTCTGGTCTCAACATTTCTTTTATTTAATTCTACAAAAAAGAGCGGAGTAGGATGCAAAGAATCAATTTTCAGTTCTTATGTCTGTCTGGGATTTATATTTGGAAGAAGTAAGTGTTTTTAATGGATTTGGTGGTTAAATGCCTGGTTGAGTCATCAATTTTTGTTTATGGGGTTCTGTGGCCTTGGAACAGGGTTAACAAGCAGAACAGGGCTGCCGGAGTTCTCGAGAACTTTAAAGAGGGAGAAAAGTATTCTGAGAACTTCCTCAGGAAATTTGTCCGAAACAAGACTCCTGAAATTATGCCATCCATCAACCGCTTCTTCACAGAACCCAACTAAAATGATTGCTGCTTCTTGTTCTAATATTCTGAACAAATGTTGGATACAATGTCTACACTTCATTGTGGCTGTTTGTGATATAAGTTAAGTGGTAGCATTTTGGATGTCTTTGAACTGAAAATAAACTCTGGACGGGTTACGAACTTGTTTTACCTTGCAATGAATTAAGACTTCACCCTCAGAATCAGAAGCACTGAATTCTGAGTTGATGTTTTATTTCTGTTGGTGTTGTGTGAGTATGACAGTGTATTGTTGCTAATTACAATCCGTATAATTATTGATGAAATGAACAGGTCTTGCTGTTCAAACATCTTCCTTGATAAAATTGCCCCACAGCAAGGCAAATGATAGTTTATTAGGTGGTGCAAATGTTGGTTCATTAGAAGGTGAAACCATATACAAGTCATTTGAGTGCTTGAACACAGGAAAAAGTTGTGCTTGTAGTTTTCTGCCATAAATTTGCTAACCATGCCTGGCATAGCATCACATTTGCAGTGTTGTGCATGTTGCTGGAACATCAATCAATAGCTGCTGCAAGAATCTCCAATTGCATTGTCAGTAAGGATGTCTCATTCTATGACAATGATGGGAAACTTGTCGGAAATGATCGCCATATAAATTCTAGTTAATCATACAAGCAAGGGTTTCAAAAAGACAAAAAAAAAATCAATAGAATAAAATGCGTTATGTTAAAGCTACAGGGAGGCCCTATTCCCTACATCACAATTGGGAGGAATCCATCTTGATGGCAGTTATCACTCAAAAGTGAGAAAAGGCCAACATTTGCAATTTTGGTCACTATTATATAATTCAGCAACCCTGGCTAGTTTACAATTCTTCTGAATGCCTTGTATCCATCTCTTACATTGGCACCCTTAGTCCTGTTGTCATGATCTTTTCATTGCTTGCCCATGAAAGGAATTGGGATAATTGCACTTCACAACCCAATATTTGCCATTCTTTCTAGGATATCAAAGATTTGCATACCATTTGAAAAAACTGAACAGCCAAACTTAGCTCGAAACTCCTAGTAATACAAAAGAAGTTAGAGAATATGTTGGACCATGAAGCTTCAGCAGTATTATCAGAGGCTTCACACCAAAATCAAATGCATAGTTAGAGTACAACACCAAGTACAGACGCGCATTTCTAGAGTCACTGCACGAAAAATACCACATTCAGAATGAAGGTTTCTGCTTTATAACACTGTTCTATGTTCTTAAAAACACTATTGAAGTTCAAGATTTTCTTAGATACCACTCAATTTTGAACTTCTTTGATTTTGATAAGCATGAATTTGAGGAAAGAGAGACATACTTTATAGAGTGTCAAGATCTCTGCAGTAACAGGATCTTCACGGATGAAAATGTTCAACATCCATTAAAGGGGAACTGGATTCTGCTGTTCTCATTCCTCGAAGCATATTCTTTGCAGTTTCCTTCTCCTGAAAAAATGGACACAGAAGCCAAAAAACAATGAACCTACTTGATACAGAATATATAAACTTGTAAAGCGGATTCTCAAATGCACAAATAACATTATACATAAAATAGACATGAAACTCACTGGGCCAGTGTAATCCAGAAGACGAGTACAATACACTTCTGCTTCTTCAAATCTCTTTTGTTCTCTGCAATGTTGTGCAAGAAACAGCAATGCTTCAACCATATTTGGTCCTTCTCTCTCCTCTGCTTCCATCCTCTCTAAGTCCTTCTTGTAGTAAAATGCAGCCTCTTCAGAACGCCCAAGCTCAGCATGAAGTTTTGCTAACTGGTGTAGGGCTATTGCCTCCCGGTCATTACAATTTGCAGCCCTTCTGTAACACTTAATTGCCTCCTCACGCATCTGAAGCTGATCAGTTTCATAACATTGAGCCATGGCAATCCACAGCCGAGAGTCATTTGGTTGCAAGAATACAGACTTCTTAAAATAGTGAAGAGCATAGAAGGGCATGCCCATCATCTCATATGCTTGTCCCAACCCATACCAAGCTCGATAATCACGGGGATTAATATCCACAGCACGTCGATAGGCATCAATAGCAGCTGGAGTGTTTTTCATCTCAACATACTCATGACCCATAAGTGTCCAGGCAGATAAATAATTTTTATTCAGCTTGAGTGCCCTCCTAAAGTACATAACAGATTTCTCATGCTGCCCCTTCAAACTGTAATAATTTCCAATAATGCAACAGGATTCAGGTCTGTATTTATCAGTCATAAATACCCTATGGGCAAGGTAACTGAGGGCAGCAAAACATTCCTTTGCATAGAGCACATTGGAATACATGTCCATGTCTTCTATTCGATGGGGGTCATTCCTTAGAAGTTCTTCAAATATTACTTCAACTTGTTCAAATTCCCTTAGACTGTACTGGGCCTTTGCAATTTGAGCCTGTACATAGTTACTAAAACTGAAAGTGCTTTGTAGAGATTCATATTTTGCTAGGGATTCATTGTGCATCCGAAGTTCTTGGTATGCACTGGCAAGAAAGAAATCCTTCATCCAATGGTTACTGAGCGTAAGGCTGTTCAAGATCTCAGCTGTAGCACATAAAGACTGCAGCTCTGACCAGGCACTCCAATTCCAAGGATAGTTATTCACAGATTCCACAAGAACTGTACGAGCAAGATTCTGATTGCCTTTCTCTTTTAGCACAAGACCATATAAGTATAAGCCAAACGGATCAATTGTGCCATTCTTGCGCAGTGTTGAGAATTCTCTCTCCAGAGATGCAAACTCGCGATTCACAGCATCACTCTTACCTAAGGGACCCTCAAGTTCTATCATCTCTTCTTCTTTCCGCTTTTCTCCAGCCTTTAAAAAAATGTGAAAGTAAGAACAGAGAATACAACATGGCTTGATTTAAGGGCTGCTATCATGTAAATTGGTTATATGAAGATTAGGCCCCACAGATGTGCATGCATGTTTTCAGAACTACATCATATGTTATCAATGTAAGACCTTGAATGCAACTACAAAGTCTATACCAACCATACTCAGTGTTCATAAGTACTTGCATATATGAACAAAATAAAATGATAATATTTGATGAAATCTATTCATCAAGACTGCTTTTCTCCAACCCTTTTTTTTTCTATAGCAGTTAATGTAGAATGTAGGTGATAAGAGAGACTAACCAGCTTCTAGGATAAATAATTTCAACACAAACGGAAAAGAACATGAGACTTAAAACATGTCTAAATATTAAAGCAGGAAAATTTCATGAAGAAACCCGCTACAAGCACTTCTGAACTTCGATTACAAGTTCTGTTACTTGTTTCTGCTAATTTTGTATTTCTAATTGATTTACCTAACAAAATTGCCAAGTAAATGTTTAATAGCAGAAGCAGATAAATAATTTGATGGCTTTCCAAGATCACCAACTCAATTCTGCTAATTATGAATTGCTTCAGTAACCCCTCTATAATATAAATTGAGCTTAAAACTCCATGATACCAATTTCTAGTTTGTGAGGTATGGTAGGATCAAGGTTTCTCATTCAAGATCTGAATGTACTCAATAGTTTGTTCAGGGGTGTTGAATGTATATCTAAGATGCTAGGATCCAGAATTAATTCTCCACCTCGAACTACTCAAGGAAAACTGTACTTTTATTTCCAGTAACTTAACTAATTTGGAGGTTCCAGGCTTATTATTTTATAAGTGAATACTCATTATCCAACTTGATATTTTCATTGTCTCCTTTCTCAACAAATAATATAAAGACAAGCAACAAATTAAAGTGATAATAACTATAGCCACAATAAGCCTTGTTTTAGCTAAGACTGATTGGATAGAAGACAAATCAAAGTAATCCATGATTCTATATGAGGTATCACTTTATTATGCACTTCACCTGATGCTTTCCCAGTGTTTTACTTAAGAAAATTAGTCATTTTTTATGCACAATTTCAACCAGGTAATACTCAAAGAACTTCTTGGAGAAAAGCTAAAGCTTTATATGTTTCATCCTAAGTGCATCATAGCCCTGTCAGCATAGAAATAAAATGCTAACAGAAAAAGGTTAAATAATATAAATGACATGTGGATGAGGATGCAACATACCAGATAAAGAGCATAACATCTCAAGAACACAGATTTTTTCCCATTTTGATCTCGAAGCACATGTGCAGCCCTTCTGTACTCTCGACAATCAAAGTACGACTTTGCCAGAAGGTAGAAGTCACCATCCACCACTTCATCTTCCTCCATGACTGGAGTAGAAATATATGACACACCAGCTGCTGGTGTAGAAGTAATGTCATTAGTGCGAAACCTTCGACGAATGCTTGAGCTTCCACGCTGAAATCTAGTATTTGAAGGAGTGAACTTTGCAGGATCCTGCTCAATTCCCACCAACTGCTCAGCCGCCCTGAGAATTACTAACGATTAATGCCTTACTATCATTGATAAACGGAAATGAGTTCAAAAACAAGTTTGAAAAACCACTTTACTTCAATGATAATAGAATATCTTATAATCTTAAAACTGATTTACGCACACAAGAATCTCAAGTTCACTAAATTCAGTTTGAAGCAATGCATAGGAAATTAAGTTTCTATCTAACACAGTTTGAGAACAAAAATTTCACATTTTTTTTTTCTTTTACTGAACTAATTCAATTCAGTACAAAAACAGACAAAAAAAGAGAGAAACAGAAAACTGTAAAGAAAGCACTTTTCATCAAAATCAGCACAACTTTCCATTAGAATAGCAAAATAAGAAGTTCAAACAGAAATTGATTAGCAAATGAACCTTATTTAGAAGTAAAGAAACAGTAAGAGAGATAATGACAAATGGGGTTTAGGGTTTTAGAGCAAGAAAGAGAGTACCATTTAGAGGCAGAGTAGAGACAACGATCGCTGAGTTGGCGAATCGCAGTTCGAAGTTCAACTCTGCAATTCTCTCTTGAAGTCATTGATCTCTCTATCTCTCTCTCTCTCTTTCTGTGTGCTTTTACTTTAAACTAAAAACAATAATTCTTCTACTCTTTGAATCTAGAAATCAAAATGAATTTTGGTGATTTATTTTATTAGGCGCCCAGGTTTTTTTGAAGAAACACGGTCGCAAAACATTTCAATGCATAGACTAGAAGCAAAAATAGCCCATTTTAACTAAGCCCAGAAGAAAATAAAACTATACCCTCTCAAGGTTGGCCTCATTATTCAACTTTATCCATATTTTTTTCAAATATAGCATGTTTTCCTTTTCCCGTTTATACTCCACTATTGACAGTAATTTTTTTGTAATACAGTAATTTAGATGAGGAATAGAGATAAAATTGCATAATATGAAAACCTCCAGCAAGTATGTATAGTTATCTACTTGGAAAACAGTAACTTCACTAGTTAAAAATGCAACCTTATTCTTTCGGAGAAAACATTATTCTCAGTTTCTCAATTTAACCCGCAAAGCATGACCTGGAAATGCTTACCCAGCTACTCAAAACTCGCCACTCCCACCTCCTCCGTATCCGCCACCACTCCACCACCACCACGTCACCACCAGAAGCCACCACTCTAGCCGCCCTTATTCTCAATTCAACAAACTCACAGACTCTAGCAGAGTCACTTCACTCACCCTCTATCCAATGGACTCCACAGCTAGTCAATACAATTCTCAAACGTTTATGGAACCACGGCCCGAAGGCACTTCATTTCTTCAAAATTCTCTCTCACCACCCTTCATATTGCCATCAAGCTTCCTCCTTCGACCATGCCATCGACATTTGTGCCCGCCTCCGTGATTTTCGGACCCTCTGGTTCCTTGTTTCCCGCATGCGCTCTTGCCGCCTTGGCCCTTCTCCTAGAACTTTTGCTATTATTGCTGAAAGGTATGCTGCCATGGGAAAACCTCATAGAGCTGTGACAGTTTTTATGTCAATGCATGAATATGGTTGCTTTCAGGATCTTTCATCTTTTAATACGATTCTCGATGTGTTGTGCAAGTCTAAAAGAGTTGAGATGGCTTATAATTTGTTTAAGGCATTAAAAGGTAAGTTTAAGGCTGATTGTGTTAGTTATAATATAATTGTCAATGGGTGGTGTTTGATTAAGAGGACACCTAAAGCTTTAGAGATGTTAAAGGAGATGGTGGAGAGAGGATTAACTCCAAATTTGACTACTTATAATATTATGCTTAATGGGTATTTCAGAGCTGGTCAGACTAATGAAGCTTGGGGTTTCTTTTTGGAAATGAAGAAGAGGAAATGCGATATTGATGTTGTTACTTATACTAGTGTGATTCATGGGCTTGGTGTTGTTGGTGAGATTAAGAGAGCTCGAAATGTTTTTAATCAGATGGTGAAGGATGGGGTGCTTCCTTCTGTGGCTACTTTTAATGCTTTGATTCAGATTTTGTGTAAGAAGGATAGTGTAGAGAATGCTATATTGATTTTTGAGGAGATGGTGAAAAGGGGTTATGTTCCTAATTCAATAACCTATAACTTGGTAATTAGAGGATTGTGTCATGTAGGTGAAATGCAGAGGGCGATGGAATTAATGGAAAGAATGGAAGATGATGATTGTGAGCCAAATGTTCAAACATACAATATTTTGATTAGGTACTTTTGTGATGCGGGAGAGATTGAGAAGGGATTGGATTTATTCCAGAAGATGGGTAATGGGGATTGCTTGCCAAATTTGGATACTTACAATATCCTAATAAATTCGATGTTTGTAAGGAAAAATTCAGATAATCTCTTGGTGGCAGGGAAGCTATTGGTTGAGATGGTTGATAGAGGTTTTCTGCCTCGAAAACTTACTTTCAATCGAGTTCTTGATGGGCTTTTGTTAACTGGTAATCAAGATTTTGCAAAAGAGATTCTGAGTTTACAGGGTGGATGTGGTCGTCTTCCTCGTAAATTCAAATTATGAAGCCTTTTGGAACTCAAGTTACCTCCTATGTTTTGCGCACCCCATCAAAGTATGTTTTCTAGTATGAGCTAACAATACTACTATTTATGCGAATTAATACTACTGCTTCTATCCATTTAGTTCTGTAGTACACTGAAGTTAAGAAAGCCGGTAGAGTGAGGCAGTGTTTCCTTCAAATTTGTAAGTTTTATTGCTCTGATACACCTTATGTAGAAATATTCCAGGGAGAATGCTAAACTTTTTCCAGTAAAATGGTGAATATTGTAAGAGGAATTATATGCCTAATTATTTGTCAATTGTAATTTTGTTATGGGATATTGCTTGCTGTGGGAGCTGTGAAAGTGTTCAAACTATTTTTTCATTGCCTAAAAATGTTTTTCTTCCTTCAGTTGTATTCTTAAATGCTTTGTCATTAATAAGGAATGAAGATGGGCATGACACTAGGAGTTTGTTATGCCTACTTCTAGAAGGAACTCCATGAGTGTGTGTGTGTCTGAGAGAGAGAGAGATGGAGAAAGAGAAAGAGAGTTGTTCAATGAAGAAAAATAAATTCAGATTTTTTAAGTGACAAATTTGCACTGCAGTATCTAAAAATTGTAAATTTGCTATTCCCTAAAATAGATTGAAATATGCAATGCAGACCATGCTTTACTTCTCCAGTGGAGAAGATTTATGTTCGCTTCGTAGGAACATTTCAATACTTTCTGAGGCATTTATATATGAGTTAACATTTCTAATAGGATTTTAGAATGTGTCTTCCCCCAACTTTGAAGCTACCTCTTTGAGACATAGGTTGTAAAACTGGAAATTGTAAATTTGACATTTAGTATGTGCAGTTATGATGTACTTTAATGTGTTGATTATGTGTAGTTTTGCCTTACTCATTGTCCCTGTTCAGGAGAACATCGGACATCTCTTTGAGTTGCCTGAAGTGAACTAACAAATCTCAAGCATTTGGAAAGGGAGCTCATCCTGGAGCTGCTTATAGTTTCCTTTGTTAGGTCCTATGTAGAGGTTTCTCCGTGCTTGGACAGATATTGTATTCCAGTTGCAGGTATGTTTGATATTCCGTTTTTCTATTTTAAGTATTTTCCACGCTGTAAAAACAAATATATTTTCTTCTTTGACATATACTATGCTTATACTCTTTCAACTTTTTATTTGTGCAATCGGATAAGTTATCAACATAATTAAATAGCAAAATGATAGTCCAGCCTTAATTTGAGTGGTAATATTCATGCTTTCTCATTCTAGTTTTTTTTAAAACTTTTATTTTATAAAAAGAAATATAGAGCAAGTCTTTTCTATTTGTCGTAGATCTTTTTTTTTTTAAATTTAATTAATGAATAAGAGATATAGTTTATTTAGAAATACAGGTTGAACTTTTATGCCCAACTCAAAATACACTTATTAGAAATTTTAGAGGTTTATTTTTGCATCACTTAAAGCTTATTTTCCTCTATAAGTTGGTTTTTTCTTATAGTTTAACTCCAATTAAAGAGAAGTTTGAGGCACTGCAAATTTAGTATTGACTTGTGTTACTTTTGAACCATAAAATGACTCCTTTGTGTTGACTTATCTTTCTCCCTATTATCCCTTGTCTTCACTTATGTATAAGGGATGTCATTACTTGTAATTCTTCTTTATATTCAAGTTTATTTTTTGAATCTTAAGGAAGCGGCAAATACTAGTATCCTTTCTGGGAGGCGGAGATGGAGGTTCTGTGGCTTTCTACACCATCCCTGAACTTCAATGCCGATGAAAATTAAAGAATGTCCAAGGATCCCCAAAGGGAATTTCATAAGAAAACCCGAAAACAAGTCAGGTTGGTGAATAATGTGCTTGGACAGCAGACAGGCTCAACCGCCCTGAATCAGTTTAGGGTTTGTTTTGATCTAGATAGAAACTATGCAAGCGCTAAGGATTGAAACAGCTATTCAAGAGAGGGTTCAAGTTCTTGATTCGAAGTTTTGGATCATCACCTTGTACATGTTCTGCCTCATATCCTTGACGTGAGGATCTTTCCCAATATTGTTTAACCCGCAGACTCATTAATGCAATTGGGGATCCTCTTTGCAGCAGTGTTCTTTAAAATCAAGTCTTTTCACTTTTCAGTCCCTTAAGGCACTCCAGTTCAAATGTGTGAACATTACCGGGGAAAGTCCTTGAGCACTTCTGATCCCACTGTCCGCTTCTAGAGCGATTGTAATCGAGTCTGTGTTTCTTTCTTATTCCGGGCTGGCTCATGAGTTAGCTGCAGGTGTTCTGCACTTTTTCCTAGTCATGTGATGTCTTGGCTGGCTTCCGAGTTCGCTGTCACAAGGTATCTACTCAAAAAACGGCCATGTTCAAACTAGAAGGCCAATCTGGAGCAAAAAGAAAAAAAAAAAAAAAAAAAACATTATTTGTTAAAATAGATATTAGTATATAGATTTACAATTCTTTAATTTTGAATTATTGAGCCTAAAAGTTTAGAACCATTAAGGATATTGTTATATATTATCAGACTTTTTATGAATCCAATTAAATTTTATTATAGAAAAGCTCATTTAAATCGAATGAAGTTTTCTCTTACATAAAATATGAAAAAAAAATCTAAAAAAATTAAATATGTCTACTATTTTCAATTTAATACTTTAAATTATAATAGTCTCATGCATAACAATAAAAGAGTAATTTAATTAGATGAATTAACATAAATATAATAAATATAATATTTATATAAGGTGGAAAATAAAAAAGCAAACTATTGCAGTTGCTATTGGTGTTGAGCCATTTTGGGTCCATCCCAAAAATTGGAAAGGAAAAGAAAGAAAAAAAACCTCTTCTCGGTTCTATTTTGTGTGTGCGACGGAGAAAGAGAAAGAGAGAGAGAAGGAAAAGAGAGAGAAATAGAAGGTAGTGAAGAAGAAGAAGACGAAAAGAAAGGTGATTTCTTTAATTCCATTGCCTTGATTGAGTCTCTTTCAGTTTGTAAGAAGAGTATTTTTTAGTTTTCTCAAATCTAGGGTTTGCTTAGGTTTGGATGAAATTGAGGTTTGAAGCAGGTATTTACTGTAATATGTTACCTCTTGTATTATATCTCTATTAGCAGGTATATACTTCAAGTTTAGAACTAAAACTTGAGAAGAACAATTATATCCGTTTTGTTGGTATAGTGAAAGTTTGTTGGTGTGCCCCATGGTTTTTTACCCTCCAAGTTGAGAGGGTTTTTCACGTAAATTTGGTGTCTCTTGTGTGATTATGCTTGATTGTTTATTTACTTTAGCTTGTGCACTTAAATATCGAACCTCTAGTACCAATCGGTACGGTGCTCAATTTACCAATTTCTCATTGGTTGATTACACAATTGCATTTCTCTTATTTGGTATTGAAAGATAAAAATCCTAAAAAGTGGTATCAGAGCCTCAGGTTTCTTTCGAGAGTGCTTTTATAGGTTGAGATGGAAGGTAGTAGCACCATGATCAAGTTGACAAACAACAATTGGCAGATATGGAAATCCAAAATGGAGGATATCCTTTACTGCAAGGATTTGTATGAACCGGTTGAGGGAGATAGTGCAAAGCCGAAAGAAATGGCCGTTGCTGATTGGGCTAAATTGAATCGAAAGGCGGTTGGTAGAATCAGACAATGGCTTGATGACAGCGTATACCACTATGTAGCGAGTGAGACGAGCGCACATAAGTTATGGAAGAAGTTGGAGTTGTTGTATGAGCAGAAAACCGCAGCTAACAAGGCGTTTCTGATCCAAAAACTAGTGAATATGAAATTCAGAGAAGGTACAAGTGTTGCTGAGCATCTAAATGAGTTCCAGAGCCTGATCAATCAATTGTCAGCGATGAAGATGACCTTAGAAGATGAGTTACAGGCTTTGTTGCTTTTGGGATCATTGCCCGATAGTTGGAAGACCTTGGTTGTGACAATCAGTAGTGCACCTCCGAATGGTGTGGTCACTATGAGTACAGTTACTAGTAGCTTGTTCAACGAGGAGATAAGAAGAAAGTCAACTGATATAAATGGTGCACAAGCCCTTGTCACGGAGAATAGGGGGAGAGCTGAATACAAACAACAATCAAGAGGCCGTAGCAAGTCCAAATGCAGGTCAAAGTCCAAGGGAAGACAATGCTACCATTATGGTAAAGAAGGTCACATTAAGAAAAATTGTAGAGCTTGAAAAAGACTACAGAATGAGGGCAAAAATCAGAGGAAAGAGGATGACAACAAGAATACCACAGCCATATTAACTGCAGATGATGTAATGATTCTCTCTTGTGAAGAGGAGCAATGTTTACATGTGGAAGGTCACCAAGGAGTCGAGTGGATAGTTGATACAGGTGCTTGCTATCATGCTACACCAAATAAAGAGTTCTTCATGACTTACAAAGCTAGAGACTTTGGTATAGTGAAGATGGATAACACTAGTCACTCAAGCATCGTGGGTATTGGTAACATTTGTCTGCAGACAGATATGGGATATCGATTAACACTGAAAGATGTGCGACATATTCTTGATTTACGCCTAAATCTAATATCTAGTGATGCATTGTACAAAGATGGATTCAAGCATTACCTAGGAGGTGGAGAATGGAAGCTCAACAAAGGATCAATTAATGGTTGTAGCAAGAGGGAAGTCGTGGCACTCCCTATATAAAACCCATGCGAAGGTGCTCAAGAATGGATTGAATGCAATACAAGCTGAAAATTCTCTAAATCTGTGGCATCAACGCCTTAGCCACATGAGTGAGAAAGGATTACAAATCTTGGCGAGGAAGTCACACATCCCCTTGACCAAAGATGAGATTCTAGATCCATGCGACTATTGCCTATTTGGTAAGCAACATCGAGTCTCTTTTAGTCAAACATCAGAAAGAAAACATAAGGTGTTGGATTTGATTTACTCTGATTTGTGTGGTCCCTTTGAGGTGGAGTCTTTGGGTGGCAATTGATATTTTTTTACCTTTATTGATGATGCATCTAGAAAGGTGTGGGTTTATTTTCTGAGAACAAAGGACCAGGTGCTCAAATGTTTTTAAGAGTTTCATGCCATGGTAGAGAGGGATACAGATAAAAAGTTGAAATGCCTCCATTCTGACAACGGATGAGAGTATACCTCCAAGGAGTTCAAAGCATATTATGCACAATATAGAATCCGACATGAGAAGACAGTACCTGGAACCCCACAACACAATGGTGTAGCTGAGAGAATGAATCACACCATTGTAGAGAAGGTTAGATGCATGCAAAAGATGGCAAAGTTGCCGAAACAGTTTTGGGGAGAAGCATCTCGCACCGTTTGCTACCTCATAAACAGGTCACCATCTGTTCCTTTGAAGTTTGAGATACTAGAAAGAGTATGGTCCAAGAAGAATGTGACATACTCTCATCTAAGGGTGTTTGGATGCAAAGCATATGTGCACATTCCAAAGGAGCATAGATCCAAGTTGGATGACAAAGAAACTCAATGTATTTTTCTTGGTTATGGAAACGAGGAATTTGGATACAGGTTATGGGACCTAGAAAAGAAGTAAATTATCAGGCGCAAAGATGTTGTATTCTATAAAGGCCAAACAGGGATAGATCAAAAAATCGACAAGAAGTTAGAGAGAGTTGGTGAGTCCATAGAACTCACACCAGTTCCTTTACCTGGACAGATGAAGATGAACATAATGAAGAAGCCATTGAGGAAACCTCTGACATGATTGGTAGTGATGATGATAATGAGGTCGTTTATGATGCTCCTGAGGAGGGGAGCAGCATCATCAAAGGGATCCAGAAGAGCTCCAGGTAAGAAGGTCTAAAAGAGAGCACGAACCTTCTAAAAGATACCTTTCTTCAGAGTATATCTTATTGACGGAAGAAGGAGAACCAGATAGTTTTCAGGAGGCATAAGCTCATAAAGACAAGGATAAGTGGCATGATGCAATGAAGGACGAGATGCAGTCATTGCAAGAAAATGGAACGTATGAGCCGGTGGAGCTTCCTAAGGGCCGAAAGACATTGAGGAACAAATGGGTGTTCAAGCTAAAAAGAGATGGAAATGGAGAAATTGTGAAGTACAAAGCCAGATTGGTAGTGAAGCGTTTTGGGTAAAAGCAAGGTATCGACTTTGAAGAGATTTTCTCACCAGTGATGAAGATGACTTCCATCTGTACAGTGTTAGGTCTAGTAGCTGGTTTGGACCTTGAGCTTGAACAACTTGACGTGAAAACTGCATTCCTTCATGGTGACTTGGAGAAAGAGATCTATATGGTGCAACCAAAATGATTTGAAGTAAAAAGAAAAGAGAACATAGTTTGCAAATTGAAGAAGAGTCTATACGGATTGAAACAGGCTCCGAGATAGTGGTACAAGAAGTTTGGCTCTTTCATGATGAGTCATGAGTACTAGAGAACCAAGGCAGATCCATGTGTTTACTTCAAAAGATTTGCTAATGAAAAATTTCTAATCCTTTTACTTTATGTTGATGATATGTTGATTATAAGACAAGATGCTCAGATGATAGCCATATTGAAGAAGGACATGTCCAAGTCATTTGACATGAAAGACATGGGCCAAGCGGGCCAGATATTGGGCATGCAGATTACCCGTGACAGAAAGGCTAAGAGACTTTGGTTGTCACAAGAGAAGTACATTGAAAGGGTGCTTGAGAGATTCAACATGAAAGAAGCAAAGGAAGTAAGTTGTCCACTTTCTAGCCATTTGAAATTGAGCAAGAAACTGTGTTCATCTACAGAGAAAGAAAATGATGAAATGTCAAGTGTGCCATACTCCTCAGCAGTAGGGAGTTTGATGTATGCGATGGTTTACACCAGGCTAGATATAGCTCATGCAATTGGTGTGGTAAGCAGATTTCTCTCTAATCCCGGAAAACAACATTGGAAAGCAGTGAAGTGGATCCTTAGATACCTAAGAGGCACTTCCAAGTTGTGTTTGAGTTTTGGAAAATGTGAATCTGTGCTAGAAGGCTACACAGATGCTAATATGGCTGGTGATTTGGATCACAGAAAGTCTATTTCGGGTTATGTGTTTACTTTTGCAGGGGGAGCCATGTCGTGGCAATCCAAACTGCAGAAATGTGTGGCTTTGTCGACTACAGAAGCAGAATACACTGTAGCCACCGAAGTTGGCAAGAAGCTATTGTGGTTGACTAGATTGCTCCTAGAGGTTGGTATGCAACAAGAAGAGGCAATTGTTTTCTGTGATAGCCAGAGTGCCATAGACTTGAGCAAGAATGCTACGTATCATTCAAGAACTAAGCACATTGATGCGAGATTTCATTGGTTGAGAGATGCTATAGAGTACCAGCAGATGAAGCTGAAGAAAATCCACACTGATAAGAATCCGTCATACATGTTGACGAAGATAGTTTCGAGAAACAAGCTTGAGCTTTGTTGCCGGCTTGTCGGCATGGATACCAAGTGATGACTTGAAGATCGGCGTGCCTCTCTCCATGGGCTGGAGGGGGAGATTGTTGGTGTTGGGCTACGTTGGATCTAGCCTAGAAATTGAAAAAGAAAAAAAAAAAAAAAAGGAAACCCCTTCCCTTTCCCATTTTGTGTGTGCGATGGAGAGAGAGAAAGAAAGAGAGAAGGAGAAGGAGAAAGAAATAGAAGGTGGTGAAGAAGAAGAAAACGAAGAGAAAGGTGATCTTTTTGATTCCATTGCCTTGATTGAGTCTCTTCCAATTTGTAAGAAGAGTATTTCTTAGTTTTCTCAAATCTGGGGTTTGCTTGGGTTTGGATGAAATTGGGGTTTGAAGCAGGTATTTCCTGTAATGTGTTACCTCTTGTATTATCTTTCTATTAGTAGGTATATACCTCAAGTTTAGGGCTAAAACTTGAGAAGAACAATTGTATCCGTTTTGTTGGTACAGTAAAAGTTTGTCGGTGTGCCTCGTGAGTTTTTACCCTCCAAGTTGAGAGGATTTTTCACATAAATTTGGTATCTCTTGTGTGATTGTGCTTGATTGTTTATTTACTTTAGCTTGTGCACTTAAATATTGAACCTCTAATACCAATCGGTAGAGTGCTCAATTTATCAATTTCTCATTACTTGATTACATAATTGCATTTCTCTTATTTAGTATTGAAAGATAAAAATCCCAACAGATGCAATTTTCTTATAGAATAAACTTTCAACTTTAAAATAAAATATAATTAATTTTAATTTTAAGAGGAGAAAAAAATGTTAGGAAAAAAGAAAAGTAAATGGGAATAATTAAACAGGGGAGATAAGACTATTTTGCTTTTGACGTGAGTAAATGACTAAATGCTGAGCTCATGGGATTGATTTTTTTAATTACAATTTATTTTATTGGTCAGGATGACCAACATGTTATTATAGCCAGGGGTGAAAAGAAAATGGAACTGGAAAGTTAATTAACTAAATTGGTCCGTTTGTTTTTCTAAAAAATCAATTAACTAAGCAGTTTTTGTATTTTTTTTAATTTAAAGAATTGGATGGTTAACTGAGTTACTTGATTTTATTTTAGTTTTTGTACGAAAATATTTTTAAGAATATATAATAGTTTTAGAATATTTTTAAAATATTTTTACAATTTATAATAGTCAACTAAAATATCCATCAAGTGAACTGATTTATTTTTTAATTTTATTCTTTTTAGTTAATAAAATTTGGTTGAATAATTGACCAGTTGATTAATTAATTTTTTTAATTATATTTTTAGTTAAAAAATAAAAACTCGTTCGCGCAGCTTTGATTTTACGCACGTTGGCGCTAAATTATTGTGTTTGTAATTCTTCCTTATTTCGGAGTTGTTTAAGGTGAGGGAGACTTCTTCCTTAATTGGATTGGACTCCTATGTCTCTGTTTTAACCATCATTGACTCACGTCTTCTGTTGTATCAGTAGAGTGTTTTCAAGATTGGTTGAGCAAATTTACCTTTCGAAATAATAAGATTGGAGTTCTTTTTTTCTTTCTTCCATTAAAGATTGCATATTTTTGAGCTCACCTAGTTTGTTTCCTTCTATCAGTTTGGTGTTTTCCTTTAATATAACCCCACTTCTCAACTGGGTGGAGGCATTACCGAACTCAATGGCTAAAAAGGTGCGGCCTTTTCTATTTCTGTTTCTGTTTCTCCATTTGATTTCTTTTTTGTTTTGAACCATACAAATATATTCTTTATGTGGCTCTTGCAGTAAAAGTTGCTGAATTTCCTTTGTTGTAAACCATCAAAATAGCTCCTTCGTCTAACAGTTGCAGTAGTTTTCCTTCCATTTTATGGTTTTTGATTCAGGGCTTTTAGCTGCAGCATTGTTAGGAGTAGGAATTCCTCCTCCTCTCCCTTTCCTTTTGCTATTTGTGGATTAGTGTAGAGATTCCTTATTTTGGATTTGATTTGATTTGATGCATGAGATGGTTATGTTAACGTGTTCGCCCTTTTCTTTTCCTTAGGTTTGTTATAAGGATGTCATAATTCAGTGGACAAAATCGGTCTTCTGCCGGATGATATTCTTCATTCTATACTCTCCCTCTTGAAACTTAAGGAAGCGGCAAGGACTAGTATCCTGTCCAGCAGGTGGAGGTTTCTGTGGCTTTCTACAACTTCTCTCGACTTTGATGCCGATGAAGTTTTAAAAGAAACGGCTAAGGATTATAAATAGAGATGTTATAAGTAGGAAGTCCAACAATATGTCGATTGGGTGAATGATGTGCCTCAACCCTGAAAGAATTTAGGGTTTGTTTTGATCTGGGTAGCTATCATGCAAGTGTAATTGATCTATGGATTCAAACGGCTATGGAAAAGAGGGTTCAAATTCTTGACTTGGATTTCCTGGATTACTTTACACCTACTCGCCCATATCCCTTCCATGCTGATTTTGACAACAAATATCGCTTTCCCCGAAAACTCATTAACGCAAATGGACCATCTTCTCTGAAGCAGTTTTCTTCAAGCATGCGCCCATGTGAAGTTGTTGGTTTTCAGTTCCTCAAGGCACTTCAATTGAAATCTGTTACCATTACTGATGAAGGTGTTCATCACTTCTTATCCCACTGCCCGCTTCTCGAGCGACTGGTAGTGCATGGGTCGTACCGTTTACATCAGTTGAGAGTTTCAGGCACATCACTTGCATTAAAACACTTAGAAATATGCATGTGTGATGAGCTAAAATCAATTGAAGTCTGCGATACAAATCTTGTTTCTTTTAGCTATTACGGGGACGAGATCAGTTTGCTCCTTCAGAATGTTCCCCTGCTTGTGGACGTATTTATTTATGAACACTCAATTAAATTGGTGTTTATGGACTGCATATTACCGCAGCTTTCAGGCTTCTTCCCTCAGCTACAGGTTCTAAGATTGGAAATTCTGCAGCTTCTGGTTAGTATAAATGCAGTTATGATTTCTTTTTTTTTTTTTTTCTCTCTGTTGAATATCTGCATTGGTGTCTTATTGTCTGCCTTTAATCTTTTTTCAGGTAGAATTAGATCATTATGATTTTCCCGAACTAACAAATCTGAAGCATTTGGAGATCAGTGTTAGTCTACACCCAAATGATAGTCTCCTTGTGTTAACACCTCTGATAGAGGCCTCCCCCTGCTTGGAGAGATTTGTGTTGCTGTTAGAGGTAAGTGTAATATGCCAATTTGGATGAAAAACAAGGGCAAATCTTATGCACTTAAATTTAAATTGAACAGTAGTAATGTTACTGTTTGTTGCAGACGAGTAATTTCGGAAAAAGGCGAGAGAAAGAGTAGAGAGGCATTGCTATAAGCACCTGAAGGAGGTGAAATTGGTGGGCTACAATGGTCCCAGAGGCTTTAATTTTATCATGCATTTCATCAAGCACGCTCCTCTACTTGAGAAATTGACTGTCGATCTTCGCAATCTTGCGTACCGTCTTCCTTACGAGGATATTGAGGAATCTCAAGAGGAAAAAGAAGCAAGAATCCATGCCTATCAAAAGTTCAAAAGAAAAGTGCCCTCTGGCGTCGAATTAGTTATTCTTTAGATTTAGCTAGTAATATTACATTAATTAATTAATTAATTTTTTTATATCTAACTGTTTATATCAATTAGTTTATAGGCAGTTAACTATTTGATTTTTATTTATTTATTAATTTGTTCCTTTTATTCGATATTCATTATTATTCTTATTATTCTCACACTCCTATAAAAAAATTTATATGACATATATATAGCCAAAAATATTAAAAAAAATAAACAAAAATATTAGTTTATTCATAATTCTCTTTATCATATAGTCTATAAAATGCATGTGAATTTAACTATTTGGATTATCCTATAAAAAAGAATAGATGTATTTTTAGTTACTTTTTTCATTTAGTTAACTATTGGTTTTTTAACATTAAAAATATTAACTGAGTTTCCTTAAAAAAAAAAAAATCAAACTGAATTAGGTTACCAAAATAAACCTAACCAGTTTTAAAAATAAACCAAATCGAATTAAATTTTAAAATAAATTGAAATAATAAATCATATTAATTGAATTATTTGCCAAATAAAAAGTAAATCACAATAATCGAACCAAACTTAAAATCATTCTAAAAAATAAAATTCATATTAAAAATAAAAAATAACATTTAAAAAATTAGTTATTTTGATTAATTTGAGTTTTAATATAAAACTGAACTGAACTTATATAGTTTCAAATTTTTAAAAAAATCTAAATTGAATAAACTAAATTTATATAAAAAAAAAATCAAAGAATAATTAGTTGAGTTTGATTTTTTATTTTCTCAAAATTTTGTCACTCTTGACTGGACTAAAAATCTAGTGGTCTTAAATTATGTTTGTTGCTCTATGTAAAATTAAAATGCACTATTGACAAAAAAACTCTTAAGAGAAAGATGAAAAATTCAATTTAAATTTAAATAATTTAAAAAATCATTTATTTCGCACTAGTTGTGGTGAGTGAAAATATGATTACTATCACATACCTCTTTGAATTTGTATTTCGAATTAAATAAGTTTAATTTTAATTACTTTAATAAATAAACCTATAATTTCTATTTAAAGACTGAATGTATTCAAGTTTTAATTAAAATGCTGATACCGTATGGCAAAGTTGACATAATAGTGAAATATGAACTTTTCAATAAATTAAAAAAATTAATATATAAAAATAAAAAAGCTCAATTTTTAATATTAAAACTTAATATTTGTCCATATTTTATTTTATATAATTAATTTAAATAAGGATTATGATAAAAATGTTCATAATTTTCTTAAAATTTAGATTTATTTAACTATTAAATAAAAAATTAAAACCTAATTATCAAAATAGTTGAAATTTACAAGTTTTGTGGGTATCTGACCCTTTATCCGTATAAGGATAGTTACCACATTTGATTGGCCTCGCATGAATAAGAAATTAATTAAAATTTGGGGTCCCTCGCTAAATCAACTAAATTTTTACGAGTCATAGAATGTGAATGCTTAGTTAAAAAGGTCGGAAGCCATTGGGTTGTATCCCGCACACTAGAATTCGGATTCCCGCTAATGTATCCCCTAAAGTTCAAACTTTTAAAACCCAAAATCCCTCCAATTCCAAACGTTAATCCCTCTCTTTCAAAAGTCTTGTTGCCGCGCCACCCAACCCATTGTATTGTATAAACAACAGCCCTTTAATTGAATTTAACCCTCTCTTTTCTTTACTTCTCTCCCTGCGTGCCTCCATTTCTCAATTCAATAGTCCCAAATTGCACCATCTCAAATTAAAGCTCCACAAACGATGCCTTTATCATCTAATGAAGCCCCCACGGAATCCTCTTGTAGGCACCATACTTACAGCCGGAAACAGAAATCTCTTGGTCTACTTTGCACTAAGTACTGTTTTCTCTTCCTTTCTTTTGAATCTCACTTCTGGGTTTTCTTCTTCTTTTTAAAAAATTAATACTCAATCTGCTACTTTCAGTTTCTTGAGCTTGTATGATAAAGATGGCATTGAAGTGATTGGTCTTGATGATGCTGCCTCCAAATTAGGTGTTGAGAGACGACGGATCTATGATATTGTTAACGTTCTAGAGAGTGTTGGAGTCAGTTCCTTAAATTTTAGTTCTTTAATTTCTACAATTTTAACTTTGTCGTTTGTTTTCTTCTTGTTGCTCAATTGGGTTTTTGGTAAATTTTAGGTTCTGTCAAGAAAAGCAAAAAATAAGTATACATGGAAAGGATTTGGGGCTATTCCCAAAGCTTTACAGGAATTGAAGGTAAATATGGAATTTTTTTTTTCGGTTTTCACAAATGTTTAATATTGAATTGAGTCTGATTTGGATTGTTTATAATGAGACAGGAAGAGGGTCTGAAGGAAAATTTAAGTAGTTTTGATAATAAGCAGCCTAGCAACAATTGTGAGAAAGTAAGTCAATCCTAGGGTTTATGGATTCATTTCTCTATTTGTGAACTTCAGAGTTAATTTTATAGTGGCATTAACATTTGTCTTCTCTTTTAGGCATCAGATGATGAAAACGATGATGAAGATGATTGCGATTCCAATCCTAACACAGGAAGCCAGAATTCAATTCCTAGTGGCATTTCCAAATCAACTGCTGCATCAAGATTTGGTATATGGTTTTCCATAAGCATGTCTATATTGGTTTGTTTATTTGCATTGTACTTTACTGATATTTCGCATGATTTAATCAGATAAGTGCAGAGGAAGACTTTTTTTAATGAAATTTCATTAGACGATGTTATTAAAAATAAAATTTCATTGAGCATTTGGCAAAACTTGAGTGCAAATTAATCGTTGTCAATTGGAGATTTAAGATGTAGTGTTTGTGATTTTCACTAATTTACTGTACTTCAAGATCGCTTCTTGTTGTGACTTCCTAAATGTTTTTTTTTTTTTTTTTCCAGATAATAGAAAAGAAAAATCGTTGGGACTCCTGACACAGAATTTTGTCAAGCTATTTTTGTGCTCTAAAGTGAGTGAGAACTTGATAGTGTTAATTCTTCATAGATTTTTTTTTTATGAAATCCTGATAAATTGGTACTTAGATTTATTTAATTCTCAGGCGGATCTAATCTCCCTCGACGAAGCTGCGAAACTACTGCTTGGCGATGCTCACAATTCATCAATAATGCGAAGTAATTGTTTTGACTTCTCTCTTTTCTTTTCATTTGATTATAGTGGTCTTCTAAACTCATATTTGTTTTTCTGATAAACTCTCCATAACATTATCTGCAGCAAAAGTGAGGCGGTTGTATGATATTGCGAATGTGTTATCTTCCTTGAAACTTATTGAAAAGGTAAAGCAAATGCTTGCTGACTATTGAATAATTAAGCGATTCCGGAAACTTTAATGCACCATTATAAAATTGTTCTAGCTCTGAGGTATATTAAATGACATGCAGACTCATACGGCAGAGTCCAGGAAACCTGCGTTCAGATGGTTGGGTTTGAGAGTGAAATCTGAAAGCGGATCTGCTGATGCCTTGGCCGAGTCTAGGAAGAGAAGATTTGGAGTTGACGTTACTAACATTTGTATTAAAAGAAACAAAGTGGATGGTTCCTCAGCTGATGCGGATAAAAGCGAGAGCTTAAAAATGCACGGCCAAATTAAAGTTGAAGATGTATTAACTATAGCTGATAGAAGCAGTGTGGGTCAAGATGCACAGCAGGGCTCAAAGAGTTATCAGTTTGGGCCATTTGCTCCTGTCACTGTGGCCAAACTTGGCGACTCTGAGAACAAACAGACTCCAACTCATGATTGGGAGAGTCTTGCGGCTACTTATCGCCCTCAGTATCACAACCAAGGTTAGATGATCTGACAATAGCACAGACTTTTCACGACCCAATTACTCCATCTATTTCTTTTGGTAATTTTGTGGTAAACCAGTAAAACCAAGAGATATTTCGTCCACCGTATAAGTGACAGGTTTTAGAGTATGTAAGAGCAATGTTATTGCTAATGTGTTTTAAACCAGTTGTGTCTATTGGTATTAGGATATATGTTTTATGTGTACATATACGTGAGATGTGTATTGAGTATTGGCTGCTTGTGAGGCAATAATTACCTAAACTGATGTTCTTTTAGGCTCGTTTCATTTTTTGTCAACACTTTGCAGCCGAATATGCTAGTAGGGAACTGATTTTTACTGCTAACTTTTGCAGCTTTGAGAGAACTATTTGCCCACTACATGGAAGCATGGAAATCATGGTACACAGAAGTTGCTGGGAAGAAACCAATAGAACAGATCTCCTGAGATTTCACCTCTCCATTTCCTAATGAGCTCCGAATAACCTGCATAGTTATGGACTCACTACTTTATTATTTCATAATCTTTTTCATACTTTTAGGGGGCAAAGAAGAGATGTGGCCTTATTGTGTGTGCCCATCCTCCGGAGATTCCATTTAGTGTAGTGTTCAGAGACGTTACACATTTTCTCAATGTGTAGCACCCGATTACGTGCTTGACTGCTGCACATTAACCTTCAAAGTGTATCGGCTGTTGTATCCAAATCCAAGCAAGTATACAAGAAAATTTAACCTTTTTCAATTTAAGGCCATTAAATGCTTTAAGCACCCTTATTTTCTGTGGAAGAGAAGCCGAATGTTACATCAATTTTTCCCTTTACTGCTTCAATCTTAAAACTCTTAAGATGCTGGAAGGCACAAAAGAAGACATTAAGGCGCTACCGTGGAAAGGAAACTCGGCCTCTTGCTGAGTAATTTATGACTACTCAAAATTGTAGTAGTTCGTACATGTGTTGCTAAATTAAAACTCAAGGCAGAGTTCAAAAGCATTCATAATGACCTCCTTACAAGATAAACCCAAGTTTTGACAAGCACAGCATAACAGTTCAATGCCCCACCTCAAGTCTTGCTAAAATTGCCAACTTATTTTACCAAGCACGTCCTATGACACAACAGGATTAAAAAGAAAGGGAAAATTTAAAGCACAATAACGATATCATAAATAATAAGAGAACAATCAAATTTTTATTCATTACAATTGCTGAATGTCAATTTACAAATGGGCAACAAGTACTTTATAAATATTGGCTTTTCTACATCAAGACAAGTACATGGATCAGCATTAATAATAAAACTGTAGAGAGATGCTGAAAATAGATGTGGGATCTAAACCCAGGTCCACTATAAGATTATTTCCTCTTGAACACTAACATTGAGTGTCTTGTTTGGAAGAACGATACTGTTAACCACCACAACCTCATCTTCCACACAAACAGCTTCACCTGGAAGAAAAGAAAATACCTGAGAATGTGCAAAGAGCTGCAACTTTCTATTTAGAATAGCAAGGCCAGCAAAGAAAAAAGTGATGGATCAAACAAATACCAAGGATTGTAATCCCAAGTTTGGAATTGAAATCTCCAGCAGCCTGCAATCAATTGATTGAAATTTATAAACTAAACTCTACAAGGAAAAAGAGGGTAAGAACATGCAGGAATAGAATTACTAGAGGAATTAGAAAGAGAAAATAGTGCCGTGTCAAAGTTGGACAGCCAAAAAAATTAAATAGCAGGATCATAGAACAATAGAAGTCAATAAAATAGGATAATCTAATCTTGTCTCAATGGATTAAGATGCATATATTGCATTTATAATGCTAATATGCATCACTGCAATTTGTGGCATGGATTTTGATAAGCACCCACCAGTGTGATTACCATTGCCAACTGTCATCCTTTTTTACATCGTCACAAGACTAACACATCAAAAGAATTCCCAGAAGTAGTACATATGAATGATCAACACTTAATCATTTAGAGGTATCATGAGATCGACAACTTGCCTGGACTCGGGACCATCTCCCGATGGAAGACTTCCACCCGAGAATTGCATGAATAACAACTGCATTTTCCTGAGAAATAATAATATTAAGCAATAAAGTTTATGATGAGCTTTTGTGGGTTCCAGCCTAAATTTGGTGGGTAAGTGAAGCAAAATCCAAATGTTATATATTTTATATCCCTTGATCGAGTTCCTACCATGACTTCAACATCATCTAGGATAATGCAACTGATGAGCCTTGCACCTGGTCCTACACGGGCATTAGCAGATATTGAGACATTGGGACCAATCTGTTTCACCAAATATCAGAAAAGTCAGAATCACAATTAAAGTACAGGGGCAAAGAAGAGCAAATACATAATGTTTCCAGGTTTTTGCCCTTAAAAATTTTGGTCTTCACAGTGATGGAAAAGAACCCAGAATAAAAACATTCAAACTTTTGCCAGGAGTTCAAGAGACATGGATTCTTGTCCGAGTCTCCTAACCTTCTATTCAAATGGTTGGGGAGCAATGACCGAAAAGAAAATCCAAATAAAACATTAATACTATCTGGAATACACCGAACAGCAGCACTCTTTTGTTGCAAAATCAATAAAGCAGACATTAGAAACAAGATGGAAATGCTACCTTAGCAGTTGGATGTACTTTTGCTGACGGGTGAATGTAAACATCACCAACAATGGTGGCACTCTTTGAACCGTCACCACTAGCTAAGAGATGTGGGGAGGTATACCGAAATTGGGCGAGATATAAAGCAGAACATTTCAGGGACATTCTGCAAGTTTAAGTCGAAAAGAAGGTCACATAAAGCAACTAAAAGGGTTGAAATAATAAGCATAGTAGCATGTTAGATAGTCTGCCGTACCCTGGAGTTTTAATTTGTTCCCAGAAATCACTGGTTTCGTACGTATAGAACTGCTTTTTTCCTGCAAGGGGAGAGAGGATATCTTGATCCAATCTCACAAAATCAGTGGGAAGACTCCTGTTGAAGAAATTTGTATTAGAACAAAAAGTTGAACTCAGTTTTCTATCGATTCTATCAATTACAAAATTGGGCACAACAAACAGGAATTTGAAAATAAATAAAGAAAATATTTAGATTCTAGTGAATCTCTAGATTAATGGACAGCCTTACACTTTTGTCTCTCACTATTTGAAAAGAAAATTGTACGTAACTAAAGCACATTCATTGTGAGCACTAAATATACATACTTCCTAGCTGTATGTAGCAACTTAACATTCTATCATTAAGGATACAAGAGATACAGCGTAGATGTATGATTTCTTGCTCGAGTTATAGTAAGGTCATTATTCAGTTCTTCCTACAAAGAAACAAGGTAGTTGCCAAGTTCATTTCATATTTAATGACCAATTATAGATATGACATCTTTCCTGACCTAAATTTTAACAAAGAAAATTCTTCCCAAACTAATTAGTCAATGCATTCACCATCAAACTCTGAAACTAGAGATGGAGGAACAGAAGGCAACACTAAATAACTGAATTACTGATAATTTTATTGGTCAACTCAGAGGCACTGATTCCATAGTTCAAGGAATGGGCATACCTTGTGGTGGACTGAAGAGCTTCAAAGCTGGACACACGTCTTAGATTAGCTGCAAATAGTATATTGGAGTTAATATTCTGGCCCAGGTGAGACCAACAATATGCAGCAAGCAAGAATGCTATCAGTAAAAAGAAATTTGTTACAACAACAAAATGACAGAAATTTTTGTTGATATGTATTTCAAAATAAAATCCATGTTTAAAACCAATAGTTAAGATGTGCCATATGCTAGTGACATTATTATAGAGACATCTAATTCATGTGTATCCTATCAACTTAGCACCTCTGACCTCTATCTTTCCGTTGAGAAGAAACACCTTGGATGGCTGTAAATATATCTGGTGTAAATACATATACACCACAATTTATCAAGTCACTTACCTGCATCAGAACATAACATTAAAAACAAGAGATGAAAGAAAGGAGAAGAATTAGGCAAGACACGGGGTAGAATAAAAAGTAAAAATAGTATTGCTTGTGGCATATTTTTAGCTTTTGTTTCCATGAAATAAGTTAGTTGTGTGATAAAAAAGATAATTCTGAATCAACAAAATATGAAAAGAGTTGACATTTTTGAAATAAAAATTCAAAACCATATATTGTCTGATTGATTCTATTTTACAGAAAAAAGATAAAAGAGAAAAAGTTTTTCCTGAAAAGCAAAAGTAAGGAGTTGAATCATATGAATCATTCAAAGCAATATCTAATGATATAATTTTGAATGGTCCGCTTGATTATTAATCTCTGTATTTGTACTTACAAAAGTTTCAGGTTTTTCTGTGTAATGCAACAACTCTTTGGTGACTGGATCAGCTATCAATTCACCAAACTGACTGGCTGACTCAGCAGAGACCTGTTTAAAAGGAGAAAAGAAAAGAAGAGAAAGAATAATGAAGTCAAAATACACAGATATACGGCTACAATCCACAGATCACACCTCAAAAAGATTTTCCTACACAAGGTTTTCAGCACTCCACCAACCTTGATTACTAGAATTGTTCCCATTCCCCCGTATCTTCTATGAGCGTCTGTAGGCATCATAAGCAAAGTAGAAAATAAGACATGCTAGAGAAGTGTAAACTAAAAGACGATTGTTTCATTGGTTCATGGAACACATGATATTATAAGAATTGAACATTGAACAATGCATCCAAACTGAAAAAGTCCAAAAAGTTAAAGGAGATTCTAGATGAAGGTATTACCAAGCATTTCTGGGAGTGGGAAACTGCAGCAAACATCGCAATTGAGCAAGAAGATATGAGACTGCAAAAGAGTGATCTGAAATAAGCATTCTATGTAAAGAAATATTGTCTACTTCTAATTTCTAGAAGATGTTACAATTCAAATATCCACATTATTATAGATAAAGATGTAAATGGATTTATATATAAAAGTATTTAGACAAAAGGTAAAAGGCGTCTGTAAACAAATCATGGGCTAAGATGAAAACCGGACTGTCTTCCATGATTAAATCTCTGAAGTTATAAAGACCACCAGCTGAACCATGGGGCTTGTCTTCCCTCAAATATCTACAATCAAAAATTTGAATCAAAATATATAAAAGAACTTGAAAAGTCAAATGACAGAATTACTCATCAAAGTAGTTACCTCACAGGGATTTTAAGCTCATTGGAGATTGATGAAACATACAATGCAAATTCTCGCTCCTCGTAGAAACCAACAAGATAGATCTGCGCCAGGTTTGGAATCTGAAACAGAAAATGCAACCTCAAAACTAGAAGGGTACAAATAAATTACAACAAAAAGCCAAATTGGAATTCTCAAACAAAATAATAAAATGGTTGTCTTTAAAATTGTAGTATTGCAACTAATGATGCTTTAAGAGAACATGAACACACACCCTTTTGCAAGCAGAAATTGGATGGTGAACCATTGGTTGTCCTGCTAAAGGAAAAAGAGGCTTGGCAACATTCAATGACAATGGCCTGAATCTAGTTCCTGAATTCGAAAAAAGAATGGTATAGTGTTGAAATTCTCAAACGAAAGAAACAACTTCTGACAAATCGCTTCATAAAAATACATTCTTTGGAAGATAGAAAAGAGAAAAAAAAAAACTCATCAGAACAGAAAAATTGAGGAATCCTGAACAGAAATCAAACTAATCATAGCACATTAAAACATAAAAAGATGAAGAAAACAAATTACCTTTAGTGGGTCCACCAACCATAATCACAGCAACAACCTTCTCATCTGAGCTACCCATTTTTTATCAACACAAACGCAGATCTTCAGTTCTCCAAATTCTGAATAAACAGAGCACTTTTCACAATCTCACACTGAACGAACACCCACAAATTACATAAACAATTCTGTCACACCATTGGAACCTCTATCAACTACAAGCCAAAAGACCTCGACTTTTTTACAATAAAACCCAAAATAATAATAATAATCCGTACTTTTTGGCAAGTAGCTCACTCTGTTTTCACGTTAGGTGAAATCGGCAAAAAAAAAAAAGAAAAAATCTTTAGCATATAGATGTCGTGTCAGTAAGTGAAAAGAGTATGAATTTGCTGAAGAAGAAGAAGAAAAAGGAGCAGAGGCCACTCACTAGCGATAAGTACGGTGATACAGCAAAAGATTTAAAATTTATCAGAAGGAGGAAATTCCCATGTGTATTTCCTCAATCCTGACTCTTGTGTCTGCTTCTCGTTATTTTTCAAGAGAAGAAATGGATCTTTCAGTTGGGGACCATTGGCGGGACCCGGTACCGAATGGCCCCACTCTCCAGCATCACAGTGTGCGACTGTGTATGATTATGAACCGGACAAGTATATTCCTCACCTCCTGTAAAGAATCACCATCCTTATATTAGAGATGTTAATTCTCTTTTCTTTTTTCTTTTCAGATGATAGATCCAAAATCTTAAAGAAGTGTATGCATTACTTAAAGGGTCCAACTATAATCGAAGGCTAATTAAATAAATAAATAAATAGTATCAAATCAATAATAATATTCTCTTGGTAGTATAGAAAAATTTAAGGAAAAATCTTAGTAAATTATTCTGTAATTTAACGTAATTTTTAAATTGATGATTGAGGATTGTAAATCCATGATATCTTGGTTTACCAATTTGCAATTGCGTTTTGTTTATAAATCTGCCAACTGTGTCGCTCACTTGCTTGTTAGGGGCGCAAGTTCTTTATTAATAAAACTTATAATTGGTTATAATTAAATTAATTATCAGTTAATTAATAGTGTCATTTTTAATTATGAAAATTAATTTTTTTTAAAGATTTATATCTAAAAATATTTTATGATAAAAAAAAAAGATATTAATATAGAAATTGGTTTGGTATAGAAATTGAAAATGAGAATGTGAGATGTAAGATAGGAAACATAATGATAATTATAAAGTTGGAACTACCATAATCATTATAGTTTACTTAAGCTCGTATTGATAATGCAACAGAGCTAACTATTATTCTCTCTATTTTAGAATAAGTGTAATTATAGGATATTTTCTTTTTACAATTAATTGTTGCTTTAAGAAATTAATATTTTATTATTTATTATTTTCTTCAATCTTTCCGTTATTTGTTATATGAGTAAAAGTACTAATAAAGTAGAAGAAAGAAAAAAATATAATCAAATAATAAATAAAACGTACAGTGATTTTAAGTAATTGACTGAAAAATTATTTAATTGAATATTGAGTTAATTTTTCTTTTTACTATAGTTGAGACTATTTAATAATTTTTTTTATGTACATATAATTACATTAACAATGTTTATTTTAATGATATTTATTTGAAAATAGGGGGAGTGTGAATTGTTTGGAAATATGAGGATAAGGACTAAAGGGATACAATAACTTTTTAGGGTGAGATCTTTTGGTCCAGCCAATATATAAATAAATTATTGGATCCCACATCAAATTGACTGCCATGTTTGCATTGAAGCATTAAGTAATCCCACTTTCTTCCACCAATGGATGCATTGCCAACAAGGAAACCTCTTCTCCTCTTTATCATCAACATAAATTATGAATAATATACACAAATATTTTTTATTTTTTTTTAAGAGAAAGGGCATATGAGTATGAAAATGATGGACATTCAAAAAAACTGTTTTTTGAATTTAAGTTTTGAGAAAAGCATAGCAAACAGATTCAACAAGTACAATTGAAAAAAAATTAAAAAGAAAATGTCTGGATTTAAATTTTTGAAAAAACATTAACAAATACTTTCAGAGTTTTCTCCAACTATCAATCTTTAAAATGTTAGCGCACACAATATTATATATGATATGGACAAATAAAAAATTGAAATATTTATTTATAGAAAATTATCTCAATTTTTAAAAAAAAATTAAATAAAAATAAATATAAAAAATAAAATTTTATATTTACTTGAGCTATTTTTCTAAAATGAAAATAGAAAACAGTTTTTTATATCCTTAAATATTTTATATATATTTTTTTATATAAGAATTCATGTGTTTTTAAATAAAAAAATTTCATTTTATTTAATTTATTGTAAATTTATCCTATATACTTAAAATATTAATTAAATAACAAATATTTTTTATATAATAGCAAATGAACATATTTTATAAATTTTTATAAATTTGTCTTAGAAAAAAAAGAAAGAAAGCTGTATAATATTTTAGGAATTGGTCATCCAGAAAGTATATGTGAAGTTGCTTGCTGAGTAAGAAGGCAGAACAGGAGAAAGTGGAATTTCAAAAATTTTGGGAAAAACAATGGAGTTGTTCCCATCCCTCGGACTACAACTCTTTCTTGGGAATGCTTTACCAGTAAATTCGTGTAGCTGACTTCAAGCTAAAGACAGACAGCAAGTCTTCAGATCCAGAGAGCTAAAATCTAGCCTAGCCACCTACCAGGATTATTATCCAATTTCACCCACATGGCCAATGCCATCATCAACCTATTATACGGGGTGAAGTTCCTGTGGTGGTGTACCCAGAAACAATGCTCTCTGTTCATCATTATGATGAGACACCAGAATTTGGTGTACGAGCCAGTGAAAATACTGCTATGTGAAGCTTTTTCTTTTCTCTTCTTTTTTTGTTTTTGTCTAAAAGACGGGGTTAATTTGATTCTGATTGTCATGTAATAAAATTCCTGACGACGTACCAAGTCCACTCTGAAGACATGTGCATGAGAGCATTTCTTTCCAAGTTTTTCATCATTATCCAGTATTTGCACCATCAGTTTTCCCAATTGGTCTTTATGAGGAAATCAACCAGGCCAGTGGCCACAACCCCATCTCAAATCCAACATTCATAGACCTGAATTTCCTTATCCACCAACCACAGATTACCTTTATCAGGTACAAAGATAGTTTTGGTAATAATATCGAGTTGTTGCAACGTAGTTGGTGATGAATTAACAGTTATTATGGGTGAGTCCGCAAGTCACACGTTCAGGGTGCTAAAGCTGTAAGTAGCTCAACTTCGGTAACTTGCTTTTGAAGGCTTCCTAAGGATCATAACAGGTGGGAAAATGGCACCTGCTGCAAATGGCCAACAGCCATGGCCTTTCCAATGCCTAATCTTTCAACAAAACTTTGAAACTAACAGTGTCTCACAGTATCGTTAACGTAATAAATCAAACAAGAGGAAAGAAAAGAAAATAAGTTCTGTCACCTCGCAACAACTTTTTATTCTTCCCCACATCTTAGTCCAGTACATGCTTTGAATTTAGTATGCGGTAAATCCCTTATTTCTTATGTTCTGGCGCACTCGCAGTTACATTTTACTACTCACAAACAGCTCTTACAGCTTTGAAGGAGACTGGTACCAACCCCATGGTTCATCAGAGATGTATTGAGTGACCTGCTTCACGCTCAAGTAATTTTCTAGTCCCCTGTCGAATTCCGAAAGAAAAAGAAAAGGTCAGCATTCGTCACCCATTAAGGTGTGAAACATCTCAAAGTCTCTGAATAAAGCTGCATATAAGTGGAGATTTCCTCTCAATCTCCCTATTTTATTTGCATTTTTCCTCTAAAAACATAGGGAAAAAAAAAGTATGTTGCCCGGTCCTAAATGTTTGGATTGTTCGAGAAAGTAGTATTTTGTGTATCAGATTTGTAATTAAAGCCATACCACTCTCCTAGTTCACGCCCAAAACCGCTACGCTTGAGGCCTCCCCATGGAGCTTGACAGAAGCATGGCTGCGAGCAATTGACCCACACAATACCTGCCCGAAAAGCCTACAGGAATAGAAGCACAGTTTTAACTTATCATCTCAATCAACTAATTGCATAAGAATTAATTTTCACATAATAGATTGTTACTTTCAAGTTACCTTGCTCACACGATCACACCTTTCCAGATCTTTTGATATCACAGCGGCACCCAAACCATAACTGCAGAACAGCCATACAATGTCAAAATAGAACATAAAATTTACATGTGTGCTCCTATTGGCTATGGTAGGAGAAAAACTAGGTATAAAGCAAACATCCTAGATACAGAGGAAACATCCAAACTGAGTAAAACGTGCCCGTTACTGTGTTGAAATACAAGAATCAACTCACGTGGTGTCATTTGCCAACTCAATGGCTTCCTCTTCAGTGCTAAATGTTTTAACACATATAACAGGTCCAAAAACTTCCTCTCTCCAAATTTGCATAGATGTATTTACATCAATAATGATGGTTGGCTCGATGAAGAATCCCTTCTTAAGATGCTGTCATTCATTTGCAAGCAATCCAAATGACCTTGCATATTGACATACAAAACAGCACCACTAACAAAAAGGCAAGAATTATACATACCTTTGGACGATCTCCGCCAAACAAAATGGTTGCACCTTCACTCTTGGCAGTTGATATAAATTTCAATATTTTCTCATACTGCATCAGTGAATTAATAGGTTAAAGTAGCATTTTTTATTCATCATATTGAGTTAAAAGATTAAATAAGTAGATAGAATAACTATTCAAATTTAAGTAGTTGAAAATATAAACAAGCATTGATATTCTAAATTGTACATAATTACAGAGAGGAATGAAATACCAACATTTACTATTTTGTAAGAGATCTTACTCACAAGGACCATTAACCCTGACCCCCTAAATTAACCTCCCTACCTTCATTTCTGAAACAAAATGCAGGAAGTTTAACAAATTTCTTACCTGCCCTCCACTGACAACTGGGCCAAGTCTGCAGCCTTCTTCAAGGGGATCTGATATTTTAATGTTTTTGCACCATTTCACAAGTCTATCTACAAATTCATTTGCAATGCTCTCCTGAAACATTAAATTGGGCATATATCTTGGTGAGTCATGGTACCAAAGAAACTTTAAATAGTAAGACACTCATTGTACTTTTCCCGCTCCATCGATAAATACATTACAATCTTCAGTTGGCTATGCTGCTGTCAAATAAGCCCTTTGCCATCAGTTACCACATTAGACTTGTATTTATTGCTAAGTCTTGGGAGTATAAAATCTAGAAGTAACAGAGTTTAAATAAAATTTTGAAGACAAAGGACATTTACATCAAGCTCTTGACTTTTATGTGGGTTCAAACTTATAATTCTCAGGCTCAAACAAGGAAAGCAGTGTGTGTGAAGAACTAATCACTTGCATTTTATATATAATAATACAAAAAATCTACAATAAATCTTATGCACATACTTGTGAGTTTTAATTATAATGCGTCACATGGTAGAGGTTTAATTTCCAAATCACACAACTTATTAAGATAGGATTGGCATTGACTTAAATTTCTTTTACAAAGAAACAAATTAAAGGAAGAATTGATATCTGTTGTTATTTTGTTTAGCTTCATTGTTGAGCTGTAATGTTCACTTTATTATATGTGATTTGTCATAGCTACATCATGTGAGTAGTTCTTAAGTTCTTAGGAAGTTTGACTCATCCAATAGAGTACCAACTTATTAAAATGTGTGAATCAAATTGAACCTCATCTTGGTTATCTGGATTTAGTTCTATAAAGCTGTGTCTTCTTAGCTGCATTATGCTAAAACAGTATAAAAAAGAAAACTACAAGTCTAAAAGAGAGAGAGACTCAAAGCAATTCTTAGATGGAAGTGTTAGATGCATGAATGGCATGCAATATCTAATCTGTCAGTCTTACATGCACAATAAGGCGGGATGTTGCACTGCATATCTGACCATTTGTCCAAAAGCAACCAAAGGCAGTCCATTCAGCAGCTGTTTAACCAAATAATGTGAAGATTAGCATTAACACCACCGTTCTGATAAGTATATGTTTTTCTCTCTAATATGATAGGTCTTAGAAACCAGAGTCCTGCTATGCACAGTGTGTTCAAAATAAAGGAAACTCCAACCATCCAAAAGAGACGGGAAATCCAAAGTTGAAAATGGGCTTCAAAAGGAGCTAACCTTTGTCAAGATCAACATCCTCAAACACCACGATTGGACTCTTCCCACCAAGCTCCATGGAAACAGGCTGCCAAAATGTTGCATACAATAGCCAGCATAGTTAAAAGAGGAGAGCATCAAATCAAATGGAGAAAAAGGATATTTAGCACACTGGCATACCTTGACCATCTGAGCTGCAGATGCCATTATCTTGCTCCCTGTAGCTGTGCTTCCAGTAAATGCTACCTGTTAAGAGAGAACTTATTATCATTGACTGTATCCATATAGACACAATTCAAAGAAGTCAAACACGAGACATATATATATTGAAGAAACCTCCTATAAAGAGTAAAATACCCAAAAAGTCAACCTTGTCAACACGAGGATGAGATGCCAAAGGAGCACCAGCTTCAGTGCCCAATCCAGTTAGAATATTGAGAACACCAGGCGGAAGACCAACCTCTCTACACACTTCACCCAGCTCTAAACAGGTCCTGACATCAACATGAACATTATAACTGGACATAGCATGATGATCAACATTAAAATTGATGCAACTTCAGATAGATTTTGGACATACATAGATGACAGTTCAGATGGTTTCAGTATTGCTGTGCAACCTGCTGCCAGGGCTGGAGCCACTTTCCATGTAGCCATCAATAGTGGGTAATTCCTTCAACGTAAAAGACAAGGAAGTCTTAGATTAGCACTATTAAGGATTCATGTGGGTAAGATTCATAAATGGTGGAAACAGTTGTGATTAAGAAATTGGAGAAGTGATTATCCTTCTCATGATAATGGAAAGGTTAGAAACCCAAGTTACTAACTACAAACTATGAAACTATCAAATCTCAAAACTAGTGAAGAATAAGGGTAAACACGACTCATTATTTCCAAGTCCTATATAATGAAATTCAGAACATTGTTACTGTTGCACATTGTTATTGATTGCAACTAGAAAACATCAAAGGATACAGATGAAGATCAAATTTAACAGAATAATAAAATAAACAAAAAGAAAAATCTATGATTAGCATAGAGAAGCATCTAATACCAGGGGGTGATCAATGCAACAACACCAAGGGGTTCTTTAAGAACATGACTCTTAAATGTTTCCATAGGAAGTGAAACAGGAGCCTTTTGCTTTGCGTCTAAACCTTCAGCAAGGCCAGCATAATAATCAAAACATCCGGCAACATCATCCTAGACAGCATAAAACATATATTTAAGTCAATATGCAAAATACTGAATGTAATGATTCCAGCGTGTCACAAACATACTATATCCCATGCTGCTTCATCATATGGTTTCCCACAGTCGATTGCTTCAAGTTTTGCTAGTTCAGATTTTTTCTCTGTTATCTGCGAGCAAAGAAAGGTACACGGTTCAGAATTACACATAAAAAAGACAGGACCACTAAATCTTGACAAGAAAACACCAAAAAGGAGGATGTGCAACACAGTCAATATTTCGGAAGTATAAATCGCTAGTTTGATCATGCCTTCCAAATCCCAATGATAACTTAATGACGTCATGAAACCTCACTCACCAGTCGCCACGATAATTCATAATAATAAGAAGAAAAAGGAACACAAAACAACCATTAATTTGGAGCTAAACAAGCTATTCAGATCAGCTGAAAAAGAAGAAATAGATTGATTTGGGATGTGGGTATTAACATATCACCAGGAAAAAAAAAAAAATAGTGAAATCAAAGTAAACACCTTAGCAGAAATAGCACGCAAATACTTGGCACGAAAAGCACCAGAAGTATAGGCCCAATCTTTGCCCTTGTTCCTATAAAATGCGTTATGGGCAGCCTCTACTGCTACTTCAACATCTTCTGCAGTAGCTGCTGGTATATCGCCTGAAAATAATTATCCAAAAACCTCACTTTATCCGATACAAAACAAAACTAAGGCACACATTGAGAAACTAATTGAAAAGGGAAAAAGGAAAAGAGTAAAACAAACCGATGATCTCCTCGGTAGAAGGGTTAATGACGGGTATGCGTTTCTTGAGAACAGGTTCTCTCCATTCTCCGTTGATGAAGAGTTGTCGATTGGGCACTGGGATCGCCATTTCAGCTGCGAGTATTTTGAGTTGCTTTTTCTGGTGTGGTTTGGTGATAATGAGTGCAGTGGGTGTGTTAAGTTGCTTTATATTTTGGGTTAATGTAACGAAAAAGATGAGAGTATATATGATTGTCTAACGTTCAATTTGATGTTAGAGTTGACTGTTTGTCAATCAAAGATTATGCCACATAGCATTAACTTTTTTTATTTTTTATATATACAGTAGAATTTTATTATAATGATATTTATATAAAAATAAATTTTATATAGTGATAAAAAAATTACAATTTCAATTTGAGTAAGTTATAAATATAAATAATTTTTTTAATAAATTATATATATTTTTAAATCCTGTATTAAAGAACATCCCCTCTGTATAATAATATTAATATATATAACCTTAATAAATATATTAGATATTGTCTTACTGTAGTATTATTTTGTTTCATTAATTTAACAATATTAAATATAAAGTTTATAAAATATTATGATATTCAAACCTTTATTGAATTATAATCTTTTCATAATTATAAAAAAAAATTATTTTCATGTATATAATTATAAAAAAAATTTACTCGTAATTTATGTGAAATTAAATCCTATCCTTATTTGTCTAGTAGCAATGGAAAATGCTATAAACTTTATGTATAGGAATTACGAAATGGTGCCATTTGTATGAAATAGGTTTTGGACTCTTTTATTTTGCTTCTTTTCTCCGTTGTTTAGATTCAATTTGTCTTTCTTTTATTCTAACCGAAAGATAAGTTTTCGATATATATTCTAAACTTTGCCTAATAGCTATCAATTTATTACATCTTCCACGAAATGGGAAAAAGAAAAATTATAAAAACAATTGATATTATAGACACATTTTCATTACGTGACTCATGTTCTTGTTAAATCGTTTTGGCTTGTGGCATTACTTTGTTCATTACTGTTATATAAAGTAGATCATTATTTCATCTGTCATACTCTAAGTCTTAAAATCCTTTTTTTTTTTTTATAAAAATATATCGTCGATGGGAGAAATCATGATCCACCGAACTACATTAATATTCTTCGTCACTTAACTCTTATCATTACTGATAGAACAATTTTAGCTCAATTTCATCGGTGGATGAATTGATTCATATTTAATTTGATTATAAATATATATCTCAAATTGAAGTAAAATTTTAATTTTGAATTTAATTTTAAAATTTTATAGTTTTATAATCTGAAATCACTAATATGATTGATGAATATGTAAAAAATTACTGATTTACTTTAAATAAGACATATTTAAAACTGGAAAGTAAACACAATATATGTATATTCCATTATCACGAATGCCTATATTGCAAGAAAACAAAAGCCACAAGTGACAAGACAACCACATATTGATTATTCACTTTCTGTTATTAATAGGGCTGAGCACGGATCAGTCCAATTCGGTTATCTGTAAATCACTAGTACCATACCAAATTTTAGTTTTTTAAGTGAAGGTATCGGTACCATACCAAATATAAAAGGATCCGTACCGTATTGTACTAATTTTTACGGTTAAATACAGTTCGGTTCGGTGCTATTTTCGGTTCTAAAAAATTTTAAAAACACAACTTTAATCTTATTTTTAATTAAATATATTTAGAGAAAATATGATTACCAACCTAAAGAAAGTAGCATGAAAATCTGAATTAGAATTGCAATCACATTCGTGAACAACATGTTTTGCAATTTAGTCATTTGTAAATATAATATTTCATTCAATGTTCAAATATAAACCATTAAAATATATGTTACTGCTAGCATAAAAATATTTTGTAGATGACAATCATTAAAACAAAATATTTTTCGCAGTTCCAGCCAACAATCTACCCAGCAAAAATAAAAGTAAAAAAGTAAAAAAGAAAAGAAAAATACCTGAGATTGAGCAATGGTAGCACAGTTATGAGAAGAGAGAGCGCTAAAGAGGAAGACGTCTACGCGAGCCAATTCTTGCTTCTGCCTTTCTGCGAGCCAATTATGTATGGCGCTAAAAAGGAAGATGTCTAAACGAGCCAAATTTCTTCCTTCTTCCTTTTGATTTTCTGTCCAGAAATTTGTCTTATGGATTTTGTCTTTCTGAATTGTAAAATGGAAGGTGCGGTGGTGTGTTTTAAAGAGAAAGACGGTGTGTTCAAATTCTTAGGTGTAGGCTTGTGGTACGTGATAAGAAAAGGTATTAGGGTTAAGTTAGTAGATAATAAATTATAAATTTAGTATTAGAGTAATGTATATTAGTATCAGTATACTATATGATATATTAATATATAACTTATATTTTTTTATAGAGTATAAACTACATTATAATATTATAGTTACTTTTAATATGTAGTATTTTTTTCTTATTTCGATAATAATTGCTTAAATTATATAAAATAATAAATATAAAATAATTTTTTATAGAGTATAAAGTATTTTATAATATTATAGTTATTTTTAATAGGTATTATTTGTATAACATAAATAATTATTAATAAATATATGTAAAAAATTCGGTTCTACGTTTTGGTCCGGATCAATACAAAACGGATCAGTTATGGTACGGTTTTTACTAAAGAACCAGTACCTTACCGTAATAGTAAAAAAATTCGAATCAGTTCAATTCGGTTATACAAAATTTCGGTTATTTCAGTTATGGTATTTTTTCGGTACGGTTATTTGGTTCGGGCAGAAATCACTGAAATCTATACTCAGCCCTAGTTATTAATAATAAGTGACAGCTGATGAAATCCTGTCACAGTGCCTTTGCTCATTCTTCTAATCTTATACAACCATAACCAAGTCCGAAAAGAACCGCTCTAATATTTGGAACTAGCAATTCCTTTTTTCTTTTTCTTCTTTATTGGCTCAAGGTTTCAATTCCACCACAAAAACCCGTTAAGGCCATAAATCAACTCAGGATTAGCCCACTACATCCAATTAGGGCTGAGCACGGATCGGTCCAATTCGGTTATTTATAAATCACCAGTACCATACCAAACCTCGGTTATTTTAAAATTGAAGATACCAGTACCGTACTAAACATAAAAGGATCCAATACCGTATTCTACCAGTTTTACGGTTCAATACAGTTCGGTTCGATGCTATTTTCGGTTTTAAAAAATTTTAAAAATAGAACTTTAATATCATCTTTAATCAAATACATTTAGAGAAAATATGATTACCAACCTAAAAAAAGTAGCATGAAAATCTGAATTAAAATTGCAATCACAATCTTGAACAACCTGTTTTGCAATTCAGTCACTTGCAAATACAATAATTCATTCAATATTCAAATACAAACCATTAAAATATATATTACTGCTAGCATAAGAATATTTTACAGGTGGCAATTATTAAAATAAATAAATTTACAAACTTTATGTAGCTCTAAAATACATGTCCAAAATTAGCAAAGGAATGTTATCACCTCCCCTCAAAATTAACACTCCATATTTAATCTTGACATAAGGGACTCACAAATCTCAGGATCTTTAATAATTTCTACAATAAAAGTAAAAAATTACGTCAATAAGACTTAACAGCATCAACAATAAATAAACATATGTAAGAAGTAAAGAAATTTTACCTAACTTTATGCTTTCAATATCCTCTATTGATTCTTCTAGTTGGATAGATTTATTTGAACTTCTAAACCAATCTTAACAACAAATGAGGAACTCCTAAGTAAAGAACTTCTATATTGTTAAAAGATGTTTTGACAATTTTTTTCTCAAGATTTGTTTGATCATTTTCAAAAAAAAAAAAAAATTATAAATATAATATAATTTTTTTATATTTTAATTTTAATTTATAATATTTTAAAAGTTAATAAATTAATTATTTCTAAATATTTAATTTTTTAAGTTTTATTAGTATAACAATATAAAAATTATTTTTAAAATATTTATTTCTTAATTTTAATCTTTATATAAATTAATACTTTTAGTATAATTAATATTATTATTCTTAAAATAAAAATATTATATAATTAAAAATTAATTTATTAATAAATATAGTGAAAATAATATTATATTTATATAATAATATCTTTTATAATTTTTAGTAATTTATATAACTTTTTATTAAATTAAGTAATTTTTAATTAACTTGTCAAAAATTTATAGATAGTAAATAAATTTTAAATATAGTATTATAGTATGTATACTAGATTACTAGTATCAATATACTATATGACATATTAATATATGTAACTTATATTTTTTATAGAGTATAAAGTATATTATAATATTATAGTTATTTTTAATATGTATTATTTTTTATATTTTGATAACAATTGCTTAAATTATATAAATGATAAATATAAAATAATTTTTTATAGAGTATATGTATTATTATTTTAATATATGTATTATTTATATAATATAAATAATTATTTATAAATATATGTAAAAAATTCGGTTTTACGGTTTGGTCCGGATCAGTACAAGATGGATCGGTTCTTGTACGGTTACGGTACGGTTTTTACTAAAGAACCAGTACCATACCATAATAGTAAAAAAATTTGGATTGGTTCAATTCGATTATAAAAATTTTTGGTTTTTTCGATTCTGGTACTTTTTGGTACGATTATTCGGTTCGGGCAAGAATCACCGACATCCATACTCAGCCCTGCATCAAATGCTTAAAGCCTCCATAAAATCAAAGGGGTCTTTACTTTAACCGTTAACAAAAATAACGTCTTTTTTGCTAGACCCAGTATTTCTTATTTGTGCCGTGCTCAGGCTTTTTCTTTTTTTTATGGAAAAAAACATTTCTTTTTATATTATCACTAATGCACTATTTAATATATCAAACCTTTTATTTTGAAGAGTCATATACTTTTTATACATGGAAAGTCAAATTTTATTTTATACTCTATATCTAATAAATATATTATAATATATTTGATTTAATTGATATAATAATTCTTATTTTTCTATTGGTAAAAGTTAAAAAAAAATTAAAATAAAATTAAAATTATTGATATTTGTGAAAATAAAAATAAGATAAATAATAAAATATAAAGAATTTATTGGACTTGAATAAAATATTTTACTTTTTTTATTTAAATATTTCTTAAGATACTCTCTATTATAAAAGTTATACTCTTTAAAATAATAAACACAATAGAAGATATTTTATATATGTTAAACTCTTTACTTTATAGAAGATATTTTATATATGTTAAACTCTTTACTTTAAAGAGATATATTATAAAATGACACTTCAATATATTTTTTATTCTTTAAATATAGAGAGTCAATAGAGACCTACACTATAAGTTTCCATATGTTTAATTTAATTAATATTTATAAATTTTATTTTTTTATTAATAAAAGTTAAAAAAGAGAAAAGATAAGTTAATACTATTAGTATTTATAAAAATAAAAATAAAATATAAAATATAAAAAATTTATTGTAATTAAATAAAATGTTTTATTTTTTATAAAAGCCATTGAAGATGCTCTAATAGGTAATAGCCATAGAGGATGGCTCTATTAGGTAATAGGTAGTGATTTCTTGGAAGAGATACTCTTAATTGTTTAATGCCTTATTTGCAATGGCGGTAGAATAGTAATACATTAATTGCCAAATCACACATTTTCTAAATCAGCCATTAAAGATTTATAACTTTGGTCAAACCATATTTCTCTTTGAATGTTGAATAATAATCTTTACTGAATCCACATCCATTTTCATCAAAGATGAGCAAAGCAAAGAAGAAGCAGTTGCACAGAAAATCTTCATTAGCTGTTTACAAATCATCATCTATGATCACTAGTGTTCGGTTTCATATCTATAACCATTAATACTATACCAGCTCAAGTAAACAATTTCATACCAACCCCAATCCAAGGAAATTATCAACCAAAACAACAACCCATATGCCATATGATCTGATTCATTGCCAATAATATGCAAGAACGGTCCGATCATTTATTCAAAAAAGTAGGAAGAAAACAAAACAAAACTATAATAACATCAGAACCGTATATCTATATATATAAACAGTCTATCAGAAATATAGTATGAACAGAAAGAATGGAAAGAACAGTAAAGAAACATGACATAAAACCAAGAAACCCATAAAAAAATATTATTACATAGAGAGAACATGCACTAATGTTTCTGGGTCTTCTTCTGATACTTGTCTTTGATCCAATGGAAACCACTGACGGTCCCTTCTTTAACCTTCTTGAAACCAGTTGAAGCCACTTCTTTAGTCTTGCCAAGGCCTTCTCCTACCTTCTGTTTATATTTAGCAGTAGAACTGGTGCTGTTGCTTTTGCTGTTCTGATAGTCATGAACAGGATCGGGGCCATCGTCCCATTGATCAGCCCATGATGTTTCATTAGAACTGCCCATTCTTTGATTCTTTTCCTGTTCAAGTTTTAGGTTCGACAGAGATTGGTGAGACAGGGAATTTTAAAGAATAAAGATTTGTTGCCGAAGAAGAGAGAGAGAGATTTACGATTTATGAGAAATGCAAAGAATGAGTAGTTCCCTTGAGGGAAAAGGATTTATAGAGACCTGAAATTTATTGGGTATTGGAAGCTTGGTCCAACTTGGAATACGTGGACTAATCAATTCTGACATGTGCATCCAATATTATTTAATTATAAATTGCGGTTATTCTTTTTTTTTTTTTTTTTTCTTTATTAAGTGGATAAAGATGCAGTTTAGGATGTTGATATTAAGACTTAGTTTACAAGTAAAACTCTTTCACTCGTTTTTGCTTTTTCTTTATTTATTTCTCTTCGTTAATTTAAATTATACATTCTCAATCTGAATAGTCATCGTTGTAAGAAGTGTTCAAAGAAAAAAGAAACCCAAAGATTGTTGAATTTTTTTTATTATTTCGTTAATGGAAACTAAAAAAATTAACTTTTTAATGAGAGCAATAATCTAAATTTCATGATTAAAAACGTTTCTATAAAAATTTATAAATTTCTAATTAAACATCAAACTAATTTTAATATATAAAAAATAAAATAATAATAATAAAAACAAGTAAATGGGCAAGGGTGCCTGCCACTGCTATTAAATTTCTTTTTATAGGTACAGTGGCAGAAAGTGAATTTGGTGATGAAAATGTATCATAATATAAAATACTAAAGAAAAACTATAATTCGGCTTGGATCTAATACTACGTCATAGTAATGTAAATTAGAATTAATGGCATATACTATTCTAATAAGATTTTTTATGGGGTCCTTTTTTTTTTAGAGAAATAAAGAGGGATAATATAATTTCCAGCCATTGATTCTTTAACTCAACGTGGAAATATATATATAATCAAATATAGTAATTCTTTCAATTTTATGGAGAAAAATGGTCTGAACATAGATAAATAATTTTCTTGCAATAGATTTTGGTGACAGTTGGAAAGAAAAATGATTCTAGAAGGCGGGCTTCCAGAGAATCGGAATATACATACACATATGGGCACGAAACAGATACAAAGTCAGAACAGAAAGGTAGCAGCAAGAAGTTCTAGAAGCATCGAAACCTTTCCCGTCCTTTCAAATCTTTTGACTATATTATATGCAACTTCCTATTATTCAGTCACGCACGCCCGCTATCTTTAATTATTGAATTAACCTTTTTTTTTTTTTTTTTTTTTTTTTAATTTCTTGGACCCAAGACCTACCTACAAGCTTCATCACCCTATACGCGTATTCATAGCCAGGCAATGTCACAGTCTTTATCACAAAGTCACATAAATAAATAAAAATAATCTCACTCTCTCTTTCCCTTTAGGTTCCAAGAAACTTGCAAAGAATGGTGTATCTAAAAAACTTTATTTAATTTGTAAGCAAGTTATGGCATTATCCAAGAAAGTTCACGTTCGGTTATAATGTGATCTTACTAATGATCGTATGTTGTATCAGGGTTCCGCAAGTACTTGTCATAGAGCCACTTGGATATAATCAGAGCATTTCCATTACTTTTTACTGGGAATTTATTTCTACTCCTCTGCCACTCATTTGTCAGTTTTATCCACTCTCTCCTCCAATCTTTTAATGGGAAAACCTTACCATTCTCCAAGCTCTTGATCAAGTATTTGAAATATATAGCTGCTCGGGGACCATAGTAATCCTGCAGAAGACCGCTCCAGTACTTGTTCCCTACACACATATGGAACAAACATACTAGCATGACATATACTCTTTTACTACTTACTATGAATTTGCACCTGAAGTGCACAATTTTCTTATCATATGCTGACTGGAACTCTATAGATACTTGATCAATTAAAACCCCAGTTTTGATCTCCTTACCATAGTCATGAAGAAGACTTGCTTCATCCTCTGTGTTGTCGAACCACATAGTTATTTGTGTTCTTGCATTCCATTCAAACTGCATTTCAGAATGCACTGATTAATATGTAAAACAAACTCGACTCGCCCCATGGTTGATATCTAAATCTAATTAGGTTATTAGTTTATAAGGCTCCTCACTTGTTTTTCTTGTTCTTGATCTTGAGCAAGTTGCTTTGCACTCTCTAACCAAGGTCCTAGAAGAAACCCTTCATGGCATCCTAAGAGTGTGTCCATGTCTTCAACGAGATCCAGAAACTTCTGACTCCGGCTAGCAACTCCATTGCCATCATTTGCCTGGTAGGATTCTATGATCTTCAAGAACAGCTCGTTTCCATATTTTGCCAACGCTTGTCTTGTCAGGTCAACCAAATCATAACTGAGGACACAACAAATGAATACAAGAAAGGGGTCAACCAGAACAGATCAAAGAAATGCCTTGCACAAGAGCAGATCCAAAGAGTGCCTAACTGATAATAATTTGACATTCACAAACCTGTAAGTGCTGCTCCCTGATAGTTCCTCCCCACTTGTAATGAAAAGTTCTAATGCATGTAACACTTCAGAAGTTGAGTACCACAAGTGAGGATGATCATATGAATCAGAATTTTCTTTCAGGACTGCCCTTCTTGATACTGGTTTGCCATTGAGGTGATGCCTCTTTTGCGATACAGAGAAATAGAATGGATTAACATCAGGAAATGCTACAATGACATCCCTGTTTTTGTCCTGGTAAAATAGTCATCAATGTTATATGAACTCTGAAGAACATGGATATCCTGGGAATTCTTCACAGCTTTGAGTATAAAGGCATGCAATTGAGGTCGAGAAATTGGACGGATTGTTTTAACTTGCATCAGTGTTGGACATGAAATTTATGGACCCAACACAACTGTTAGAAGTTGTATTTATCCCACATCGCTTGGTTAATGGGCTGTTATAATGTATATAAGTGGATTGGGCACCCTCTTCCTTTGAACTAGCTTTTGGGATGAGTTCTACCCAAGCCCATTTATCATGGTATCAAAGCCAGCATTTTGTCTGCGATGGGTTTGGTCTTGGCCCGTTTGCATGTCATGCTAAGCGTGAGGGAGGGTATTAGAAATTGTATTTATCCCGCATCGCTTGGTTACTGGGCTGTTATAATGTATATAAGTGGATTGGACACCCTCTTTATTTAAGCTAGCTTTTGGGATGAGTTCTACCCAAGCCCATTTATCATGGTATCAGAGCCAGCATTTTGTCTGCGATGGTGGGTTTGGTCCTGGCCCGTTTGCATGTCACGCTAAGCGTGAGGGAGGGTGTTAGAAGTATATTCAATACAAATTCATAAAAGGGTGCCTAAACGAGAGATGTATGTAGTCTTCCCCTAAAATAGCAAGGAGGTTGTTTCTGTGCTTTAAAGCTAGACCTTTTGGTCCCAATATGAACTTTTAGGGTCTAGCTTATGATCACTAGTGGATGTACAAGAAAATACAAGGCAATGACTGCATTCTAAAGAACATTGCCCTATCTTACAGCACAAGTAAAAAAAATGAGTTGAGGCACTTACGTAGGCACCATCAGTGCAATTGTAAACTGTGTGATACAGTATATCCCACGCATCTTGTATTGATGGTACTGATCGACCATAACGCCTCGTTGAATATAAATTAATCCATGCCTAGGAAAAGGAAGAGTTAGTGACAGTTTCAAGTTGACCGTCCCTACCAACTAACCCAGCAATACCCTCATTTCTGAATAACAAAAGGAAGAAGATAATGGAGAAGAACTCTGAAAAACTGCAGTTTCAGAATATCCTTAATATTTGAAAACCAGAAACATGGGTTTAGAAGGTTTAAATAATGTTGCACAATCAATAGAGAATTTAAAAGAATATACCTAGAAGGAAGGAAAAAAAGAGAAGAAGTGGGAGGAGAGTCATAGACACGGATGCCATATGAATAGGTTTGGGCAGTAACAAAAAGCTTGGCATTACCTTGACATCAACTTTCTTATGTTGAAATGCCATTTCAGACATGAGATCATAAACAACAGGGTTCTGTTCTATACCCTCCATTGACATTCCGACACCAACCTTCAGAAAAAGAAACAGAAAATAATGATTAAATAAATTGGTAATGTCTAGTACTAATAGCAAAAGGGATTATTTATTTTCGAGAGAGAGTTTTCTGAAGTATGAATAGTTATTAAGCTTATTCTGTTCCACTAATGTTGACCATGGTCAAGGCACAAAGATGCCAATTGGGACCATATGCATATGTTTTGTAAATGACGTAACTTCTGTGTACAGCACGACAACTTATTTATAGCTCCATTCTTTGAAAAGCCAGTGAAATGTCATTCACAAGAAAAGTGAATTCAAAATTACACAGTGAATATAGGAAAATTAGATGAAATCTATTCTATCAGTCGGCAAATTATGCACATACAAAGTCAGTATGATATTATTGCAAGTTCTGAAGCAAAGCTCTAATTGCAATCCATTTTGTTATCAATGAGGTTCATCAATTTATTTCTCATTTCTCTGTGACTTGTGATTTTCCGATTCCATTTTGTCATCAATAATATTCAAATGGAAAGATCAAAGACAAAGAAGCATATTTACTCAAATAGCATACAGTAAACTACAGAGACTAAAATCATGCAGCAATATTATGTATCAGAGTCTTTTGTAGCAATATTACAAAGTATGGTGGGGCCACAGAAGCGACAGAACCATCTTAAACTTAATTAGAATTGAATTGTATCTAGCAAGCTCTGTAATTGAGCATACCATTGTTGAGTTTTCACTTGTACGAGCTTCAACTGGTCCAGAAGCTATTGAATCTAAAATCCCATACATCTCTACATTTCCTGCAAAGTTGTGTAGCATACACCTGCGAATTAAAGCAGCAGCAAAAAGAAAGTGAAAAAATAAGGGAAAGCAAAAATAATAACAAATAAAGAAATTCAGCTAGGATACACAGAGACATGCATATTTCACACAGTTATTCATCAGTTTACCCCAAATAACAAGTAAGATAAACATAATAAGCAACTTTGTCAGTAACAATGGGGAAAACTCTCTCACTTCAAAGAGGTTATGAGATGTTGGCTGGGTGGCCATTAAAGACATTGCTATATTCATGCAGTTACAAGGAAAACTGACTTCTTAATAGTCCTGTGGCAGCTGGGCTATCTGCCAGATGAACGATATCAATAGAAGGTTGGCTGTAAATCATGATCTTAATTTATAACTAGTCTGCCCAGTATCATTCTTTACATACTATTAATTATGCTATAATGTGCACAGGGGGAAAAACAGGGTCCCAATCCATGACTCTGGTCGGATCCAGACTCAACCAACTGCTGTCTCTGAGTTTTCATCCACGAAACTTATTTCAAATATGAAAATATTAACTAGAGTATATTTTATAACATCAAGGTGAAAGTGCATCTTTGACTGTTTATGCTGATAAAAATTTGAAGAATGGTTAACTTTGTAAAATCAATATCACAGGCACTTTTCGAATTTGGACATAGTTAATGCTTAGAAAGCACTACTTGCAAACTCATCTTATGAATTGAAAAAAAAAAAAAAAGCAGAAGAAAACACACACAAATAACCTACCAGATGTAAGGGACACCATAAAACTGATATGACGAAGTCCATATGGGTTTTACTTCAGCAAAAAGATCAAGGACCACCAACCTCCCCACTGGGACAGAATGTAAAAGTGCCTGTGAAAGTATAGTACACTATCAAAATGAAAGGATTGTACGCATAAAACAGTTACGCGTTTCAGACATAAGAATAGAATACACCTAGAGTAACAAAATAATCAAACAACTAATATGACCTTCATTTGTGGAGGTCTCCAGAAAGGATCATAAGAGAACAGCCAACCCTGCAAAATATAGGTAAAGAGACAGAATGCCGAAGCCTAATGAGGTACATCACATACATATTGAAAAGCAATTTTAGAAAAAGAACTAAATGGTTGAATAGTTAACACATTGTTCCTTCACCTGCATCAACCAGACAGCATCATTATCACCACTTTGCATTCCCTTAAAGACTGCTGCACCTAACGCAGAAATGTACTTTGGGTCATCGACAGGTGGTGTATTCTCATCAAAAGTGTCACTGCAGGGATGGTGGATTTACTAATTCTATCAATAAACTTTCGTAACACTTAAAATGATTACTTCATAGGATATAAAATTTTTATTGCAAAAGAAATATAAAATTAGGCAAAATCATACCAGTTGTATATGTGGCTTGTGCTTCCATATTCTGAACCAAAAAGTAATTTCAATCACATAACTTCCGAACGTTTTTCAAATTTGTTTAGCATGGAGGAATATAACTTTGGGCAAACATGGAATATAACTTTGGGCAAACATTGTGATCAGATAACAATACCTTCTAATTGCTGCTCAATGAATGCTCTTCCAATCTCAATGAATAATGGATCAGTTGCATCAAGAAGATAGGTGCAGCACCATCTAAGATCACTCTTAACTGAGAACCTGAAGCAGGATTTAAAGCATATAAATTTATGACTTCTGGATAATTTAAATTTATGCATGAAAGTCATCAAATCAACTCAAGAAATCCTACAACCCAAATAATCAGGGACCAGCATGCAAATTCTTTCTTCCAATTCCAATCTAAAGCCATGATTTGGTTTATTTTGCTCAGAAACAAGGTTGATTTTTATTACTTTTCCCTTGAGAATTGAGTTTGAGAATGTGAAGTATATGATATTAGCAATGCAAATACACACATTTAAACATGAAAATTTAAGAAGATAATAAGAAAAAATCAGCAATAATGCAGCATTAGAACTATTACTTTGAAGTGCTCCTTCACATCAATTTAAAAAGATATTGCCACATTAATATGTTTCAGAAATATCCAAATGTTGCAATTCACGAACAGAAGTTCTAATGAAAATCCATGTCTCAAATTAGCACAATAATCCTTACCAATTTCCTAAACGTGCTATCTTTGCTGATGGAAATATGTTTCTTAATGCTGCAGGAACATTTCCAGAGAAGGCTGGAAGGACTGAATAGCAGATTCATAACCACTTCAAGATGTCAATTCAAGTTAAAAAGTAAAGCAGATACTGAACTTATAAATGAAATTTCTCCTAGCTGCATTTTCATTTTTGAATAAATAGTATACTACTGAGCAGCAATGAGAAATTGTTTTAGAATAACCTAGGTTATTCTATGATTGCAGAGAGGCACAAGAATGTAAGGAAGGAGTTTTAAGTAAATATAAATTATAAAGAGAAAAAAATAAACAGCACAACCATAAAGGAAAGCCCCTATGAGTAAATGTCAATTGAAAATTAGTACCTGGATTCATTCCAAGTTCATACATTCTAGCAAGTATTTTCTTCTGCAGAATTAATTGTTGAAAGAACCAACTTTGTGGTAGTGATCCGCCCCATCTGTATCATCACAACAACATTGTCACTGCAAAAGCTTCTAGTCTAGATATTTTTACAAGAATGCATGTGAGAAGACTTTTCTTACTAAAGGCACCATGAACAAGCAAATGTAATAATTAAATGCCATAAGATAGTATTTCCCCAGTCTTAAGGAGGTTGAAACAATAATTTGCCAACACCTATAGAAAAATTCAGAAGGCCTTGGACCTAATGACAGAAGTGCCACTCCCTCAATCTCATAAAAGCTCTCAAGTCAAGTATTCTTCTAAACAACAATGAAAAGGCCCACAAGCTTACCTGTGCAAATTTCCCATACGTGACCATGCAAGAAATGCAGGGCCTCCAAAGAAATCATCCAAGTCCACCTTGCTTAAATTATATTTCTGTCAAAATGGGAGGTAGATCATTAAAAAAAGAAAAATCAGGTGTAAAGCCATGGCCTTTAAACTGCAGGAACAACTATATCATCAAGGAGAAAGTTACACAATGAATTACATTTTACCTTATCAATTAAAGCAGTTTTAGGATACTAATAATTGACAAATAACTTGGTCAATATAAGTTTACCCCAAAGAAAGCAAACTTGTAGTTGTTTTACTGTATATCAGCATTGGCATGCAACCCATGTTGTTTGATGTTTCTTACATATAACAAGGACAATATATCTTTTCAAGAAAAGAACATAAAAAAGAGAAGAACAGTCAGTTTGCGAATATGCTCATTCTTCTGTAGCTTTTGTAGTACATGGATGAAGATAAGCCACGAGTAATACACAAATTCATCATTAGTTCTTTTGCCCAACAAACTAACTATAAGCCAAATATATTCAGAGTAAATGCATCCATTGACAAGGTTAAAGTAGAAGTCAAGATATGCAAGTGGACTGTATCAGGATGACTAGATACCAGTTCCTCTTTGTCACTTTCATTCTGGACTCTATTCATTTTCACAGGCAGTGATAACGAGTATCAACATCATAGTCACCCAACTTCTCTATTCCAAAGTAAACACAATTTAATTTAAATTTTCTTGGAAAGGAAAGTGCAAAATATTAGAGCTAAACTACAGAATTTGGAGATCAGTAGGAGGAAAGGAACCTTGAAAACTTTTTGCCAAATAGCTTCTTGCCCAGTAAAGGCTAATGGCAAGTTGATACCTTGTAGAGCCATCCAATCAATTTCTTTTTCCCATCTTTTCCAGTCCCACCATGCAAAAGTGTCTACCAGCATTACATATTTACTAAGTTTGCTTAACATTTAAGAGACTTCAAGTCAAAAGTTCAAAGTCATAGGAATTAAATGTAAAACTATTTATCCAAATATTAAATGAGAAAAATAAAGATGTAATAAGGTAGAAGCTGACAGCTTGATGTAACAGCATTCTGATAATAATTCCAGGGAATAGGTCTTAGAACCAAGACACCAGCATCTTGAACGTGAGGCAGAGAGCCTAATTTAGGTATTGAATTTAGTTGGGCACCCCCAGTTTTGTCCCAAGATATATGTGAGCCACACCAATACTTCAAATACCAATGCAGACCAGCTACTACTTCCATTCCATTGACCCCAGAAATTCTAGTGAATATAACAACTCAATGTAATTCCACTGCGCCCAATAACAGTATTATATGCATTCCAATTAATAATAATAGAGAGAAGAAAAGAGAGCGTACATAATTTCTGGAGTTACAGGGCCAGTAGAAAAAGGATAGTTTTCTATTATAAAGCAAGACTGCCCTCCACATTGCTCCTAATTATAAAACAAAAGAAACGCGTATCAGTAAATCTTAACGGCACCCAAGTGCAAAGTTTCAAACTTTAATCAGAACTATGATCATACAAACAAAACAAAAGCACTTCTGAGTAATTCTAATAATACCTGATGGAAATCATATGTATACAAGACCCAAGCCCGACATTATTAGCCAAGGGTAACATTGAAATTTTTATATCAACAAGAGCATCCTTACAAAGACCTAATACACTAGAAGGCCGAGCAGTATCTCATCACTTTCTTTACATCACCGTCTTTTTTTGCCCTCTGAAATGATACGAGCAGTATCTCATCTCAACTTTGCCTAAGTTTTTTTCATCAATCTTTTCATTACCAACAAAATCCACCCCAAGAGGCGATAGTTTGACTCCTCCGGACAATAAGTGTGCGTCAGAGAGTCAAAATGTGGCCTGTTGCGGCGGATTCTATCGGTACGGAAGAGATTGCTGGGATTTCAGAAACTTCGATGCACATATTCGGTCTACAAAGAGTAGAGTAGTAGTAGGAAGAGTTCGGATAAGACTGCTGAATTGGTTCAGGAGAACAGAAAGGAGGGAAAATGCAAAGAAGAGAGACTGTGGAAGTAGGGTGGCGGATGTATTAGTCTTTATAGTAGTCTTGTGTATATATTAAAATTCCACTATTACCTTACCTAGCATGTTGTCGTGGTCTTTTATACATTATCTTCATCAACCCAATTGCGGAGTTCCAAAGTGTAATAAAAATGAAACATAAATACGAAACTTTTAGAAACAAAGAAGGATGTTACCTTGGAGATAATTCGAAACTCGAAAGCAGAAGAATGAGAAGGAAGCAGCCTATGAAGAACCCCACGAGCTGCGGCCAACTGAACTGAAGGAGAAGCTCGCTCGCGTTCTTGAATTTCGAGGAGGCGCGAAATGTAACCGACGCCGATTGTTGAAGAGTGAGTAAATGCGAATATAGAGAATAACAAGAAGACAGAAATGGCGGGAAGCAGAGAATCCATATAGAATATAAATGAGACGGAGAGATTATGAGATTAGGGTTTATAAAAGAGGAAATCGAATTTTGCATTTCTTTTTTGAAGGAGATTCTGTTGAAGAAGAAGAGACAAAACTTTGATTGCCGGCGGGAGAGAGAGTGAGTGTCAAGTTATAACCGCAAGAAAAGAAGAAATGGAAGGATGTTTTTTTTATTAACTGTTTGGACTGTTCGCTGAATTGGGAGGTTTACGTCGACGTCGTTTTGTGTGTGTTTTGCGAGGTCGTAGTTGGGATGGGCTTGGAGCCTGTTTTGAGTTTTCGACCCATCACCCAAGTCTCTCAATAGGCTCAGGCTCACCTATATTACCACAACAACGCTTCATTAAAGAACCTGTGTTAGCCGGACTTTTTAAGATTACGAAGAGCAAGTAATAATTCCTTTTTATTTATACAAGCCATCGTTTCCTTACATTCGTCCCGTTGTAAACATACAAAAATTAACGTAATATAGAAAAAATACTCGAATCCGAAACAATTACAATTTAAATTAGACTTCAAACGTGTTTTAAGTAATAGTCTAGTGCAACTCAAGCCATGAGATACTTCAAGTATGAGTAAGTATTAATTTATTGCAACTCAAGTCATATGCCCTAGAGGTCTCAATATTAAGGGTTCGTTTTAAATATAAGATGAGGTTATGTATATCTGTGCTGGATAAAAGTGTGTCTCATAGGGGAAATATAAACACCTTCGTTTATTTAAAACATGGTTTAAGAAATCTAAATCTATCAAGACGTTACTTGATAACTTTCAATAAATAGTTTTAAGCTCATGTTGAATTTCAAAAGCGATTTTGTAGATAATGGGCAATAAATCATCCTCATGAGGATTTGGATAGGAATAAGTGCTAACTTGAAGTACTTCTTTGTTACATTTAATCATTCTTTCTTTCTCTTAAAACCAACATGCCTTATGCTTCAAGTTGAAAAATCTAATAGTAAACAGTTGAAATGATTGATGGAATCATATGCATTGCAATAATTCTTGACATGAAAAATTTACCAAGACAAATCTAAGTATACTAGAAAAGCATTTAGGGTTTTTGCTACATGAGAATACCTACATATTAGGGTTCAGCATATGGCAATACTTTAAGATTTCAAATCAATATAAATAGGTTGATGATCCATTGTAATATCGTCATGTCATTATGGGACCAATAGACAAGATAATAGATAGGATATCTAGTGCAAGTTGTACCAGTGGCCTATATTGTAATGGTCTGAGCAGATATATGTTGTAGCTAGATAGAACCCCATGTTTGTTCATGATGTATGCAAACAATAGACCAAAAAGAGAAAGATATATAGATCTCCATATTACAAAATGAATACTAATTTTTTTTTTTTTTTATGTTGCTATCATTCCATTTAAGTTTCTAATCTTGGCTTTGGATTTGGTCCCCTCATCACCCTCAAGAGCTAGGTAGCTATTTCATTTAAAAATCAGAAGGAATAAGTAAAACAAAGTTAACCAAGCATTTGATTTAGTTAGCGAAAATAATTTGTGCTTGCAACCCTTTGTGCAATTTGGAACACTATTCGTTACTAAAATTATTAATTGGGTAGTAAGAAAGCTTTTTTATTTTTCATCGAGTTTGATTAGTGCTTAATCCACATGATTAAAGAGTTTTAGGTAAGAAATCAGAATTTGCAGAGAATTTGACAGGATAACTATGTGCTTTCTGAGAATTTAGGTGTGTTTTGATGTTTAAACTGTTGGAGAGGGTAGGTATATGTTTACTTCATTGCCTGCATTTGAATACCCACTCCTTGTTAATGGAAGTTATTTGTGGACCAAACTTTATTTATATATTGAAGCTTGCAAGTGATAAAACCTAGCTAACAAGAGATTCATCACACAGAAATTAATTCATTGATGCTTACTCTGAAATATTATATATACATGCCTCTTCTTTTAAGATATCTTTCAGATTATAATTCCTTTGTGTAAAATTGCAAAATCATTAAAGAACAAAAAGAATGATTATCGTATATCCAGTCTTTGAACACTAATTAACAGTAATTGATCTTCAAAATGAAAGCCCTGAGATGACATAGGAAATGATGACCAACGGTTTGGAAAAATGATGCAAGCTCGATTGAGGAAAAAGTAAAAAATATAATCCAGCATTGAAAATTAGCAGAAGAAAAAGAAACTAATTTGAACAAATCATAATATGCATTTCTAATTACCCAACTCTATTAATCAAGATGCTTGATAAATCATCTTATCCAAATTTACTCTAAAACAATAAATTAAGTATATACAATTGTACTAATATTAATAAGTGTTTGATGGAATATGATATATGAAATTATGTGAAGTAAAAAAAGTCTAAAATGAAGGATCTTCAAAAACCATTTTTTTCTAAGGAAAAAAGTTAAAAAATGTCATTTCTTTGAGCTTTTTATATAAAGTAGTATCATTTACATGAATGAAACTAAGCCTTGGATAAGGATGAACCACCCCCTATAAAGAGCATTAAAAAAAACTTGCTTTATACCCGGCTAGCTATTGATTTACTCCCCTTTTAGCCTAACATTTTGTACCCACATAAGTGCATTATAGAAAGGAAAATAACCATATATATTTCAAATATGAACCTCAATTAGAGCTCAATAATTTTCAATTCTAGCATCATTTGCAATATTCTTTTGTCCCCTTCAACTTCTCTATAGGCTTACAAGCTTACCTACCTCAGATCAGCTATCTAGGTCAAAGGAAAAGTCGCTGTCAACTCGGAGGAGAACAAGGAGAGAATATGGATAGTAATCCAAAAGATTTCGCTGTTTAATGGGTCCAAGGTAATAAAAATGGTGGTGGCCCTACTTACTCCACTTGTTTGTAAATATTTACCTTTACCTTAAAAGCAGAAAACAAGCAAACCCAAAAAGAGTAAAGACATAAGGTCATTCACAAAATTAGGGAGACATAGGCAGGTCGAATGAGCAATGGTTTATCTTATCTAGCACTTGTACTTAAGCACACCTGAAACCACATGGGCTCATTCAAGCTACTCTATGAATCTTTATGGGAAGCTACTCTCCTTTAATTCTTCTTCTCCATCTCATGATTGATTCAATAAGGAACATGCCATGAATTATAAGCAGTGATTTGCACATGGCTTCCATCAATATAAATGAGTGAAGAGACTCAAAATAACTAAACTAAATATTTTCTCTCTAACACATTTGAAGGGCACACGAAGATAAATCATATTAGAATTGGCATTATTATTATTCACCAGTGGCACTGCGGCAGTGCTTGTTATGTCATTACTAACAATCCGATTAAAATTTGCATATATTTTCTCGATCAGTTTCTTTATCTTTGTGATGAGGGCCATAGTATTAAGTTGTGTAGGTTAGTTGGGGCTTTTCTTGAGGCAAGTTCCTAACAAATACAAATTTGTGTACTTCTATTAGCACTCACATCTCGATAATCATATCAACATACGGGCATCACACATGGAAGGCGAGAATTTAAGTGCAAGACATACTCATAGAGAAGCAGAAGGGAGTTGTCGTCCACTAAAAAGAACAAGGTCTAGAGAACTAAACACATTCATCAAAATTAAATCTAAAACATCATTATCAAATAAGAGAAAAAAGAGAGTAAAGAATTCTTACACCATGGTACCAACCATATTGTGACAAATACATACCTTGCCTACCCATCAATGTCTTCATTATAAGATTTTAGGTCTGTCCTTTTATATGGTCTCCACTATTATCCATAATGTAAAAGTCTCCATCAACTGATTTGAACCCAGTAGCATTTTTAACTCTCTGTGTTGGGTAAATGTAAAAGTTAAGGGCTCAGAAAGACTAGAAATGGATAATGACTTGGTAAAAACAGGGAATATTATAGATGATGAATGCATAGAGATGTTTATTTTTATCTTACATGTTCATCCAAAACATGCAGTTTTGTGTTTGCATATTAGGTTTAGGTTCATTTAATACATGGAGGGTTGCAGATGTGGATGTTTTCTGACCATCCACTAGATAAGTATTATTAAACTTGCTTACTCAGTATATAATGAGGATGATGAAACTTACCTCATTATCCTTTACTTTTCCTTATTATATCTTTTCACAGATCTTTTCACAGATCTTTTCAATGGAAACATTAGATTTTCGCTGTTCCTGTAAGAAATAGAGGAAGAAGAGAAAAAGAGGAATAGTGAAATATAATTAAATATATAAATGTCTTCTTGTTATATGCAGAACCAATTCGTACACCCCACCCAGATATTAGAAGGTCTAAGTGGGCCATTCTTGCTTCTCTTTTTTGCTAATCATGCTTTTTTTTCCCTTAATCTACTTGTCTTCTTTGTTAAATAATTATCTTAATCTCAGTTAATATCATGATTAGTTCTCTATATAGTTTACTCACTTCACCTTCTTCCCGTCATCGATATTTTTTTGTTATGAGTCTTTCTTTCTCTTCTCTATCTCAGATGACATGTTGGGAATCATGTCGTTCCATTCAGAATATGATTCTCAATCTTATTCAAACCTACCATCTTTTTCTTCACAACCAAGCCTCCAATCACTTCCTTCTCTTACCTCAGACCGGCAATACTTCCTCTCTACCACCAGTCGCCAGCACCACTGCCTCGCCACTCTTAAGGGCCACACCACATACATATCCTCTCTAACCCTAGCTGGAAAGTTCCTATACAGTGGTTCCTCGGACAAAGAAATCCGATCTTGGAACCGAAACCCTTTAGACTCGGAAGTTATTGATCAAGAAAACCTATGCAATAGCGTAGTAGCTGCGGGGAAAGGTGCAGTGAAGTCTTTAGTAGTTTTAGCTGATAAGCTATTTAGTGCTCACCAAGATCATAAAATCCGAGTATGGAGAATCAGTAGCCAAGAACTTGATAATCAACATCAACAAAAGTATACACATTTAGCCACACTACCTACTCTTGGTGACCGTGCCTTCAAGATTCTGTTGCCAAAGAACCAAGTTCAGATTAGAAGGCACAAAACATGCACATGGGTTCATCATGTTGACACAGTATCAGCAATTTCCTTGTCGAGAGATGAGTCTCTTCTCTATTCCGTTTCATGGGATAGAACACTCAAGATATGGAGGACAAGTGACTTCAAATGTTTGGAGTCAATAGCAAATGCACATGATGATGCTATAAATGCAGTAGCAGTATCAGATGACGGAGACGTTTACACTGGATCAGCTGACAAGAAAATCAAGGTATGGAGGAAAAGCACAGGGGAGAAAAAGAAGCATTCTCTAGTTGGTACATTAGAAAAACACAACTCTGGGATTAATGCCCTAGCACTAAGCACGGATGGGTATCTTCTATATTCTGGTGCTTCTGACAGATCAATAGTGGTGTGGGAGAAGGATGATGATGGTGGTGGCGACATGGTGGTTTTGGGTGCTCTTAGAGGGCACAAACAGTCCATATTATGCCTGGTCGTTGTGTCTGATTTGGTCTGTAGTGGCTCTGGCGACAAAACTATAAGAGTTTGGAGATGTGTTGACAGGAACTACTGTTGTTTAGCAGTCTTTGAAGGACACAAAGGCCCTGTCAAGTGCTTGACAGCAACTATTGATCATCACAATTCATCTGAAACATCGTACCTTATCTACAGTGGAAGTTTAGACTGTGATATCAAGGTCTGGCAGCTTCATGTCCCCATCGACATCTAGCAAAACTTCTTCTTCTTCTTCAACTAGGCTGATTTTTGTACATGCATATGACATGATATGATATGATTGAGACGACTCTTCATAATTCTCTCTTCCTTTTCCTTTTCATCATCCATCTTTGCTATTTTTCTTTGTCCACCTTTCTTTTTTAAGGTCATAAGTTTGTAGTTGTTTTTCTTGTGAAGACTGCTGCGTGGGTAAGCTTTGAAACTAAGGGTCCGCAATGAGATAATTCGCTCTAGCTTTAATGCTGTTTTGTTTTAATTTCTTGTAATATGTTTTAGAATAAGGATTAATGGAGTTCCTAATTCAACCATTAGATCACTGACTAGCTACTAACGACAACACTATAATTAATAAAGACATAAAAGAGTAAGTAATTCAACTATAACTTTTAGCAAATTACTCAAGCCCAACCCTTATTATGAGTTTCAAGTCTCAATTATTGAACTAAAAAAATTGTTAAATCTTGGCCTTTTCTAAAAGGGTATTTAATTATTTTTGTCATTAAACTAAGATGAGAGAAGTGAGGCACATCAGTTTGAAAGCTTTGTGCACTATGAAATGTCCCCCTAATGAAAAATTGCTATGAGCTTAATTATATATTAAGAACTAAACTAATTTAATACACTGCTTATTAATTAACATAACTAATTTATTTTATGATATTCTGCATTTGCTTCATAAAAGAGCCACTATGGAAACACTGGTTACAAGTGGTCCCAACTTGTCATTTAGTTCAAGTCTTAATAAATAGTTATTACAAGTTGTTTTTAGTTGGAATTAGGGGTATATATAGAATATAGTGCTATGGAAGCTTCTCTCAAAAGGGTGAAAGAGGGGCATGGCATTGCCCTCCATGTTTGGTAATAAAAAAAAAAAAGGTCTAATTATCCCAACATGTAGATCATTTTTAAAGCTAAGCTAAGTGACAAGTGTCTAGTCATTTTTGTGTTGCAAAAATAGAATATAGTATTTAAGACATGTTTAAATTAATGAATATATTTTTGTTACTTTATAAATTACTTTTGTTAAATCTGTTTCTGGAAAAGCGTTTAATTCACCAAAGTAAATTTAAAATTTAAGATTATAATTTTTTCAAAAGATATACTTTTGGCAGTCTCAATTTCACACCAAGAATAACAAAACACATCAGTTTATCAATGAATTAAGATGAGAAATGCAATATTTAGCTAAAGTTGGATTACCACCATCGTGCACATTTTCAAATCCAATTGAATTTTTAAAATGCTCAAATACAGCAATTTATTCTTAATTTTCTTTTATTAACATGTAAAAATCATGCCTAAAAATTAGAAATGAGAAAAAATGTGTATGAATTTTTAACAAAATCAATTTGAATTTGGACTTAATTATTAACATGACTTAAATTAAGTTAATAGATTTGCTTTTTCATATTATAAATTCTTTCATTTTCTTTTATATATCTGACGTGGGATAATTCTCATATTCTTCGATATAAATAGACTCTAATTGAGACTTGAAATCAAGATGCGCAGTCATGGAAACTGATTCTAGTATTAATTGAGAACTACATCTAATTGGTAATTCTCAAAATTTTAATAGCAATAAAGAAAAATAAATTGTTTTCATGTTATCGAAATGAAGGTTTTCTCTTTAATACATGTTTACTAAAAGAAGAAGTGATTAAGAGAAAAATAAAATGAAGAAAATAATGAGACAATTGAATACTTGTAAGGCAACCAACCAAATAAAAAAGAAAGACTATAAACAAACTAAAGAAATGTGCCAAAAAGAAAGAAAAAGAGAGAAGAAGAAGAGGGAGAAGAGAAGAGAAGAGCAGTGAGATGCTACCTCTCAACCGAACAAACATTTATAACACTACATTATTGTGAAGGAAAAGGAAACACTAATAAAGAATGGCAAGAAGATCAAGAATTTACGTCACAAGTTGCTTTCCCTATATGATCCACTATTTTCACAAGGCAACAACGTAGAAACTTGATTTCTATTTTTTTTTTTCCCCTTTCTTTCTTTTAGGTATATAAATATATATAAATAACTTAATTGGATCTTTAGCACTTTTGACCTAATTTAACTGATGGGGAGGAAGTTAGGTAAAGGTCGTTTTTGGTATGCCACTTTTGTTCTAACCTACTCTCTCTTTTCTCTGTTTTAATCACAATCCACTCTTTTATATCACGCAAACATAATTATTACCATAAGATTCTACTTACATAACAAAAACTATCACTCTGTTTTCATGTCCTATACTATGCAAGATGCTACCTCCCTCAACCTCTGGGTATATGCCCCTGCCACATTAAAGAGCTGACACAAAAAAATTAAAAAAAAAAAAAAAAACTTTTAACTGAGAAATGATTATAGTTAAAGTTGATTAAAGTGTCAATTTGCCCCCCTTGAACTTGAGTAAATCCTTTTACCACTTCTGCCGAGTTGTTGGGTAAATTGGCAAGAAAATTAAAATCTAAGCTAATTGCCTATTGTTTCTGCGTTAAAGGGGCAAATTGGCAATTTAGGGGTGAATTTAACAAGCTAAAACATTGTAATGTTCAATCAAAGTAAGTCTCATGGTGTCAAGCATGTATGATGCGCCTCAGATCTACATGATGAGAGAACCATTCGCAGGTATATATATAACTTCATATATTACTTTATGACATGTAAGTCAAAATATAAAGTGAAAGGATAATCCATATTCTACATATGCATGTCTGCATTTCACCACTCCATGAGCACAGATTTGATAAGACAAAACAGGAGAACCTGCAGGAAGGTCATCGAGTTTCATGTCACTTTATGCAAACTAGACGCATTCACAATTCACAATTTACAGGGAAGCAAGGGTGAACCAATAATTTATTATGATACTATAATGTAAATCTTCACAAGACAAGGGGGGTAATTCGCTATTTTACAAGAGGACATGTCTCTTTTATGTTTTCTAATGGTACTAAAAAAGGGGAGCAACTGCCCCCCTCTTGTTTACAGTGTGGCCTCACCCCTGCATAGGAGTATTATTGCTTACAGAAAATAAAATAAAAATGCTCGTTACATTCTCAATATTTATGAACTCCAGATAATTACACCTCATTTTATTCCTCCAGTATTATTTCTTCCTTGTAGTGCATTGATACCCACCTGCTTAAGTTATTAATAACAGCTTGAGCAGTTTTTCTTTTACCCTGTATTGCTGAGAGCAAATGACTCTTTTAATTATCTCAGCATTAAACAGCTTTGTCTTTCACTCCATAAACATAAACCCATAACTTTTCCATATAATCTGGAACCGTTAGGAACCACTTATTCCTGGAATACTAAATGGAAGTGACCATGTAAGTTTGTATCTTCTTAGACAAGCAATGGAGCCACTTACAAGAGTTTTCAGATCAACTCTGCCAAGCCTATAATATATCAAGTGAAAAATAGAACCAATAAAAAAAACTGCATGACCAGCATGATTTCTCCCACTGATCAAACACTAAGCTTGTGCAACAGTCCTACATATTTCATTGATTATAGAAGAGATAATTTGAGAGTACAACTTAATATATTTGCATACAGGGATGCAGTAGGCATAATAGATAGCAGAAACAAAAGATTGGGTGTTACAGTGGTAATTTCGCTGGAGTACCTGGGTCACGTGGATACTTCCTTGGAGTGGGGCGATCTTTAACAGATATAATGGCAGTTCGCTGTCCATATGGGCTGTGTGATTCTACTGCATAGAACAAAGATATCCTAACATCACTTAATTGAGGAAGCTTAATCACAATCAAAAGTTTGCCTCAATATTCCAGCCAAAGTTGGCAATTCCATTTACAGCAGCCAGCAACTTTGAATCAACTGAAAACAACATGATAAATCAAATCTTTTATATTGAGTCACAAGGGCAGGTATCACATTCTCTCTTATGTTTCTGCCTAGTTTTCCATTCTTCAGGTTTGAGGTATAAACTTTGACTAGAACAAACAGAATAATGACCTGTATCTAATGCTAAGGTTGAGAATTCATGATCCCAAAATCGCATGGCAAGAAACTTATTCAACTAAGCATTATCGTCAGTAAAAGGCAGTAGTCAGTCTATCTCTGCATTTACTTCATATGTATTAGGAAACAAAGATGGCATAATGGACAAACTCATAGCTTTTGAAAAAAATCTGAAAGTGCGTTTAACACTATCAAGTAACTCAAAAGAGTTTTGTTGCATGAAAGATTAATATTAATCAAATTCATGAAAGAATTATATCTCAAAACTGACAATATAAAATTGCATACCGGAGCAAAGTTGCAATACAGACGCACCCATCAGTTGGATTGATCTTTCTGCATTTCTAACTTCCTCCTGCCAACATTTACCAACAGAAGAAAGTTTTCAGGAAAGATCTGAAAGAATGAAACTAAAAGTGGCAACTTTTGCTGTATGTATAGCCAAGCGCAAACTTATATGAACTTATGAAGCATCAGAACATCCAGTGATTGTCAGAATCATTATATTTCATAATACTGAATGCACAAAATCCATACACCCATCAGAAAATCTATATAAAACACTGCATCCTATAGGTTCTAAGTAATGAAATGTTTCTATAATGATTTATTCTTATTGACCTTTAACTTCGCATTATAAACAAAAGAAACCATAAGAATGTTCTCTCAATTTGATATTGAAATGTACTCTACAATTATTATCCACAAGTATTACTTTATACTTCGTAGCAATTAATGTAACAGTTTTAACTATCCTCTACCAAAGATCACAAATTCACAAGAAACTTGCAACCAGAGATAAAAGAAACAGAAACTAACAATTGAGAATAATTAGATCTAAATGGATTTCCTACTCATAAGTAAATCATCATATATGATGTCCATTGCAATAATAAAAATAATAAACTTGATATCAGTTACGGGCAAACAAATTTTCAGTAAATATAACAATTAGGTTGGAATTCCAAACCCAAAAGACATATACATACTTGGGGATCATGGCCCTTTGCAGCAATAAACAGTCCACCAACCCGAACTAGAGGAAGACAATACTCGGCTAAAATTGAAAAGAAACAACTTGATATTAACAGTTTAACTTCTTTTGAGAAATGCAGATTTATACATACTAAGAAACTCACATATCAAAGTTATGAGAACTACCTAAAACTCTCATTTCTGCAACTGCTCTGGCCACAGCTACGTCAAATTGCTCTCTAAAAGAATCATTCTGACCTAAACTCTATCCTACAGCAATGTTAAAGAAATAAATAACTAGCCAGAAACCAAAAGTATGATTTATAATTTTTTTTTCCTTTCATTGTTACAATAATAAAGAAACAATACCTCTGCTCTTCCCCTTAAAACTTCAACGTTTGACAACCCAGTAACATTAACTGCATGCTCCAAGAAAACGCAACGCTTGTTCATTGACTCCAAAAGGGTCACTTTCCAACCTGCCACAGAAAACCTCATCATAACAAAAGGGTGCATTTAGAAAGTCGATAAATGCAAGAATTCGGCAGAAAAATTCATTCTTTTTAACCGATTCTCATGTTTGAAAAGCACATAAACTGTTTATATCTAATTCTCTTCAGTTAAGAAATAGGTTAGTCCAATTGAGTTAAAGAAATATATTACAAAATCATTTAGAAGTGAATTGAATTCTTGCCACAAAAGGAAAACGGGAAAAAGAAAACTAGAATCACCTGGACAAGCAATGGCTAAAATTAATCCAGGAAGACCAGGACCAGTACCCACATCAACGAGTTTAAGATTATCAATTGAAGAGCTACAATGCGAAATATATGATTTGCGTATAGGAGTTAACATAGCAAGTGAATCCTCTATATGCCTTCTCATCACTTCATTTGCTTCTGTAACCGCGGTAAGATTCATTTTTTGGTTCCACTCAAGAAGAGCATCGACATAGTGGCGAATCTGTTCTTTTTGGCGCGAATTTAGACTTTCGAAACAAGAAGTCGTGTGAATAGCTGTTGCGGTTAGGGCTTTTGCGTTGATTCTTCGAGGTGAAGACGCTTTTAATTTTGCGACCGGAAGTCGTTCGGTAAAATTCCCCACAGAGAAACATAACGGGACATTAATCCTGCAAAGGCGAACCAGCATTTTTTTGTTTGTTTTTTCCCGCGCTTGCTTGTGATACAATTTGTTCGCACCACTTGGGGAAGTTGCTAACAACTTAACGGACTCCCAGGCCGAACGTTTTTAAACTCAAAACTTAAGAGAAACTATTTGAGTTTTGTCTTTGGACACTACCAAGGCAATTCACTTTAAAGGCATACAGCATTTCTTTTTTCAATGGTCGTGGTTCATAGTATTATTAGATATTGACGATAATTACTCTTGCATTTATTTAAGAAATGTAAAAAAAATATATGAAAATATGAATACAAAATATCATTATGCTTATGTGAAAATACCAAACAATAATTTTCTTTTCTTGCGATATTTATTCGGAAAATATATATTACCTTTGATCTTATAAATGAATAGTTATGAACTATAAGGGTATAATTATTATATGCTATGTGTGATGAGGTGACAAGAAGCAAATATTGCCATGGTCCATGGTATATGAATAAAATTTTCAATAAATTCTTACTTTTGTTCAGTGTTGATGTTGATAGCTATTGCAAAATATTCTTCTTCACATTATTGCCTATGCAATGGAGTTTTCCTAACAAACACCACCTAATTATGTTGTACGCTAGGCCCAGCCCATGGGGCTCAACTGAGGCCCACATGACACATGCTGTGGATTGACTTGGAGATACATGGGTTAACCAGGACAGTTCTCTAATTGTTTCCTTGAAACCTTGTAAACTATGTCGTAAGCTGCTCCTTAGTCCTTACTGCTAACACAGTTCAACTGTTATCAATGAAATTTTGCTGTCTATGGGATAAATTCAAATTCCCCATTAAACTTCATATCCTGTAAATTTTAAAGTTTTATATATACATTTTTAAATGCTAGTCATAAAGATTTTGCAGATAATATTAATTACGCTCAAACTAACCTATAAGTATAACTTATGCTAATTGTTGAAATTAGTTTGAGCTCAAAATTGTGGTTACTCAGTTGTTTGTTCGACCTTCTTTGAACTATAATTATAATTAAAGATACATACATTTAAATGTAGCAGAAGAAATAGCACTTTAAATAGAGCATGGAAATTCTGAAACTGAACTACAAAGAATTATACGAATTCAATTCATATAATGTAGAGCGGCAGTAGTTTAATTTGAAACTGTTCTTTGAAAGTTTGTAGAATGAGTATATATATATAATAATGAGGATGATAATAGTACAAAATCACATGATTTAAACAATAAAGAAATGATTTTATTATACACATAATTGACCCGGAAGAGAAAAGAGAATGATGCTTCGTAGGAGCCAACTAATAAAAGACCATATAGGAGAGGGTGTCAAACCTGCTTTCTAACTAGTAATGATGATGATAAGCTGAATTTTTCTGGAACCCAACAAATTAAGTCACAGGACATGGAGCGACACTCTAATATATATATATAGATATCAGGAAAAAAGAAATACTTTCTATACTGTTGTGTCATAAGAGCCACACTGGCCTCTGCCCGAGTGGTGGAGTCACACAAACAAAGAGAAGTGACGATGTGGGTCCAAACAGCAACTAATGCTGCTGCAGGTTTATCTCAATTTGGCTACAGAGTATCTGAGGAATTTTGCTGCACAGGATGAAATTATGATAAATATGTTATGAATACTGGCAGTTGGTACGTTAAATTAGCAGGAAGAGGGGTTTCTAACCAGCATTTATACCCTAAACATAACTTAAAAGAGTTATCAGGTCTGAAATAGTGTGTTAAATGGCATAATTCATTCACAATAAGCTGATTTAGTATATACAATTTGTTCTTTTGGTGGAATATTAAGGACTTTGATGTATGAATATGCAAGAATTGAGTGTATAATAAAATATATGACCTACCAAGCATAGGTAAAGACTAGGAGACACGAAATGCTGCGGACTTTTGATTCCTTTTGGGTCTAAACTTTGTTTGGTGCTAGAAAGATTTTTGAATCTCCAGTAATGTTTTTACTTTATAATTCTAGAGTTTCAACTTTTTTCATCAAACTATATACTTTTGTTTGCCTCAGAAAATAACTATGGTCTTTCTTTTCTTCCCATTTTATCTCCACTCAAAGGTAAAGGAGAAAGTGGCATATAGGCCCCGTTATGTATTTTTCTTGTGGGTGACTTTATCAGGGTCAAACATAAAGTAATGCCCTTATGGAGCAAAGGTTAGTAGATAGAATTATGTCATCTGATTCTCAAAACTAGGGTTTAACATTTTGTAAGCTTTGGCAAGGAATGTACATCTGGTGAGCTCATTAAGACCATTCAATTAAAAAAAGTAGGCAAGAGCCTTCTAAAAGTCTTATTTATCTGTCAAACTTACAGATAGGAGGCGTGAGGAAAGTAACACCTCCTCCTTGATTTCTCTATAGTAAATCCTTGAGCCCTGTTCAAATTTAGAAGATATAACACGATTAGGCGGCTGAAGGGAAAGGGTTAGGTTTCTGAGTATCGATAAGGTAAAAGATATTGATTGAAGGTTAAGATACTTTACTCGGTATTGTACTACAGAAGAATCTATGAAATGAAAAGCAAATATTATCATTATTATTATTCGAAGAGTAAAAAAGCAAATGTAAACATATAGCGTGTATGTATCATATCTATGGCGATCTAGTTCTTCAAATCAGTAAGAGGATTGAGGTGACACAATTCAAAATATGCTTATATGGGAATCTTATGCTTGGCTGTAATCCTTATATATTACTTCAAAACTTCCAAAAGCAAAAGAAAAGATGTCTAGCTAGCTAGTTAAAATGCATATATATATATATATATATATATATATATATATATATATATATATATATATTTCAATGACAGAAAGATTATTACACTTGAGAAACAGCAAAAAACATTTTTGTCCTGTTTCCTATATATATATACTAGACTTCCCTTTCTTTCTTTTGCAGGAGGAAGCTAATTTGTACTAACTAGGCCACACTTTCTCCCTCGAAATACCACACCAGGAGAAAAAAACAATTAAAAAGAGAAACCTTCTCTCTCTCTCTCTCTCTTTCTCTCTATCTCTTTCTCATGTTCTATCGTTTCTCCCACTTTGTCAGAGTCCTGAGTTCTATATATGATTCCATTCCACATCTCATTCTTTATATATGTTACTAATATTCTTATATATTTATATGTGAATCTGTGTTGGCCTGCAAAAATTCTTATCTTTACCTAAACCCAATAAAGCTTACTATTAGCATTTCCCTCTAGTCCATATATATACAGTCGCAAACAGCCTTTTACTGTAGTCAATTAAATAATTAAGGACTAGCACAGTAAAAAAAATATTTACAAACAAAGGACAAAGTGTGAGAAATTAATAGTATATCACATTTATGTTAAAATTATAATAAAATTTGATTAGTAATCACTAATACCCTTTAATTTTGATTTACTTATATAATTGACATTAGACAATTCTTTCTTTGGGGTAATTTTGATTGAGAGTTAGAAGGACGAACAAGGAAAAAGTGATGCGTCGATATGATAATTCTTTCCATGAAAAGGTAAATAAAAATAAAATAATGGGTCTTTTCAATTTCATCATAGAGAACAAGAGCTGTGGTATGAAAAAGCTAGCACCGAGGGCTTCATGATAATTCTCTTCATATAGAGAGAGAAAGAAAGAGAGAACTCTCTCTCTCTCTCTCTCTCTCTCTCACATTCTTTCTCTCTCATTCTTTATCTGAGGAAATGGCACGCAATACCTTGGATTTTTCTTCAACCTTTCAACAGCATCAACCAACAGCAATCATCATGCCCTCCTCCTCCTCCTTGCTCTTCCCACTGACTCTTCACCCCCATCATCATTACCCCCCCATCTCCACTACATCCTTTTTCACTACCCAACTTCACATCCCAAAACCAAAACAAGAAAAGCAAACACAACAAGATCAAGAAGAAGAAGAAGAAGAAGAAGAAAAGGAAGGAAACGATAGAGGGTTTTTAGTCATGATAAAAACCTAGCTAAGTGTTTCACTTGAAGGGTTCTTTTCCCGTCAAAAGGATCCAACAGCTACTCTGGGGAATCAAGCGTCTCGGTCCGATCATTTGCTAGATCAAGCAAATCCACATCAAGAATAATTTCTTAAAAAGCTTTTTGGCTACAAGGGTTCTTCTTTCTTTCTTTTTTTTTCCTTTTCCATTTTGATCATTACTTGATTATTGAATATATCATCACTAGTTTATGTCTTCAGACTTTTGCAGTATTAGTTCATGTTATTTAGATGATGATCTTAATTACTTTTCGAAGAGAAGATGTTATGTGGGTGTGTCTGTTTCTGCTTAAATAGATTATTTTGTTATATAACTTCTCTTCTGCATCTCTTTCCCTATATCTACCTGTAATGTTTATCAAGCATATATGCTTCCCTATAGTCTTTGATCCTTGGTCCCATAAGGAAGAAATTAATTTATTGCTGTCGAAATATATATATTCACGGCACGGCATGCAATAATTGACATCCATTCCATGTTGGTTTCTGTTCTTGTTGAGACCATGGAGCAATCACAAACAGTACAGAAGTTTCCTTTCTTGATGACAAAGTCCATTTCAAGCCCAGGTACTAATACATGGTCATGATGAAGTAGCTAGCTAGCTAGCTAGGGTTTTAAGTTTCCATGCACCGGAAATTATCATAATTAACTTTATTCTCCCAGTATCCTATATTTACGTACTACTAGATCTATGTTTATCCAGTGCTATGCAAAGTACAATTATCATTAACATACATGTTAAAGGAGATGCAAATATAGCAGATTCATACATGCAGGTATGCCCTAAACTTGCATAGATATGATATTTTATCTATCTATGTATGCTTTTGTCTGCATCAATTCTTTTAACAAGTACTTTCATTTTGGTGTAAAAGATTAAAAGATAAAAACTTGTATTAATTATTCTGGGCTACTTTCTTAAATCAAATACTGTCTCAAAAAAATTTTCTCCTGCAAATTTGCTTATATGTATTATAATATGGATATGATCACCTTCATCACTTTCATCGTCATTATCTTGGCATGGGTGGAAACTGGCCGGAATATTGATGAAACATATGTAGGAATCATTTGCATTCATTAATAATTATCTTATGCTAAACTTTTGTTTAATAATAATCATTTTGATTTTTCAACCTTTATTTAATTTTCCTCATTCTTGGGCAGTGCCCCAATTGAGGGTTTTCCCCCCTATTCTAATAAAGTTAAATTCTGGTTATCAGGGAAAATATTCATTTTAATTTTCGGCATATACACACTATAGCTCTTTACTTTAAACTTTGAACTAAAAATTCTTTTCACATGCATACATTTTTCATATGGAAAATGAGACGTTTAAAATTCATGAAAAATAAAATTGAAGACAAGAAATTCAAATCATTGGCGTGCACTTCGGGCACTCCAATTGTCAAACTGCTTAAAGTTCATTGGCATTATGTTGTATCTCTTGAAATTAATTTGCATATGGAATCTCACCGAATAAGGGTGTTTCTTAGTTACTTCAATGTATCACAACACATTATCGGATAAGTAACCCGTATAAAATAGTTATAAAATCTAAAATATGCATCGCTCTTCCTTTCTTCATTTAATAGAGATATTTTATTTCTTATCTATACAGATGTATACACTTCAATAAATAGAAGAATGACACATTTATAAATATTTTATATTTTAGCGCTAAATGATTGATACATGTTCATTATTTAATACTAATAAATATATATCGATCATCTATCAGTTTGATGTATATTTAAAAATATGCACATCGACTAAATAAAAATATATTCTTTTAATAAAAACAGGAGAGATGGTTATTATAGTAGATTATGATAAAGGATAGGTAATTAACCCATTTACCTAAACTTAAGGATAGATATATCTTCTACTCCTTGTAAAGTTTACAGTTTAAAATATCTATAAACTATGGAAAAACCTTTAATTTCTTGCCACTTTTAGACGTGTATAGATGGTTGCTGGTCGGTTGATTTTCAGTATATATGTTTAGTTTCCAAGTCATCTTCATATGTATATTTTGAGCTTCTGTACCCAGGCGTGCTGTATGCTTCCTTTGTCAAAAAAAAAAAAAAAGGGTACTTGAATTTGAAATCTGAGTACTTTGATAGAAAACTTAGTACTTGTTCAAAAATTAAAATGTAATTATTTAATTGTACCTCCCTAACTAATTAGCAATAATAAATGGTTTCATATACCCTTTTTCTGTTGTGTTTATTGGAGCTTGAAAATACTTTGTATAATAATGAAATTTTTTATTTCGATCTTATGATATATCTCTTCCCCTTTAGGCTTCATTGTATTTGCATATGTTTATGAGTAAAGGTGAATACGATGTAACATGAATTAAATTAAAGGCAAAACAGAACTATTAGGTAACCAAAAGTCAAATCCTAAATACACCACCATATACATGTGATGCTCCAGTCAATTTTTCATCAATTTCTGTTTATAATTGTTCGGAGCATGCATATGCATTTTGGCAGAAATTTCTCTTAAATACTTTTTGACTTAAAGCAAGTCAAAAACATATCATTGTCCAATAATATTCAGTAAAATGTATATCATGTTCACAGAACATAGAGGCCATTAATTCATCCCCCTTTGATACATAAAGTGGACGAAGAAAATAAAAATTGATTGAAAAAACTGTACATAAATATGGAAGTTCCGACCTTATCTATGCCTATCGGTCTAAATTATATATAGATATTTGAAGATATTTTAGAGTTTTAATTGTATATTTTTACATATAATATGGTGAAAATATATATTTTTATCTCACTTTAGTTTTCTTGTCTAAATTCGGGAAATAATCACCAAAACATTGACTTGAACTGTTTATATTTATTTTTAGTATTTTGTGTGATAGTTGATCTTTATAATATATGCTCTACAATTTTTTGCAAGATCAACCTCGTGGTGGACTTACTCGTACTATCATTCGGTTTATACACTTACGAGTACTAATTTAGATACATTACTATCTATGGCTATCAGTCTAATCACTCTATTCAACTCCATGTAATTTTAAATTACCAAATCATTCTAATTAAGAAAATGTTTTAAGGAATATGGTATCATCAATTGATACATCCGATGAAAATAAACCGCATCAATTAATGTTGTCACATATATAATTAATTAATTTTATAAATTCTTTTCATTGCATATATAATCATGTTAGGAAATTAATCACTCCAAATGATATGGCAAATATGATGTGGTTCATTTTTATTGAGTATGTCTAGTAGTGATCAGCACAAAATTTACCTAAATAGTTTTACTTTAAGTAAAATTATCAAATGTCGATGAGGGCCGAGATGTGATGCTCATGGTTTAATCGATGAATTTAGTATACAACACACAAACTGGCTCATGATATAGTATGTAATGCAACATGTTCAATGTTTTTTGCAGGTGAACCACAATTTGTACAAAGAATATTGAGTGTGATATCTTCTCATATGTACTTTGTTCAATATCACAGGAAATATAGAAGGGACCGACAAACAAAAACAGCAGCAAAAGACGAGAATACTATTAGCTATAAGAGATAAACAACTCTAATGCTGTATGCATATGTACATACCTGACAAGTCAATTTTATCAAACACCAAATGGACTGGGTTCTTAAGACCTGAGCTGAAAGTAGCTATAGGGTACGTAGATCAAGAACCAGTTCAGAAACAGGGAAGAGTATACCCTTCTTAGCTTCAAACTTTCAAAGAGCTCTTCCTGCTTCTTTATTCAATGGCATCCGTTGGACAGTCGATCAGAGGTACGTAGCCATTCTTGACCATACACAGTCCTACTAAAACATGACATATATTCTTTCAAGAATAACTATCTGACATTAATATTTCTTTTTCTTTTTTATACGTACGGCACAGCTTGGACATGGAGATTCCAGTCTTTCCATATCTGCTTCCTAAGGTATTCCTCTTGTCCTTTCATGACCTGACTCTTCCTGCGTATATATATTTATGTGATGAAGAAGAACTGTTCATTTTTCGACTTCAGAACTCATATGGAATGCAGTACTACCCCACTTAACTGAAAAGGTATTACTAATTCTGTGGGATTTTACTGTTCAATCTTGGAAATCATTCTGTTTTGTAATTTCTATATTTATTGAACTTTTAATTCCATACTCTATAGATGTCGCATTGAAATTCCATTTCCTTTAGTTGGAACAATTCAAGGTCAGGTTATATATACATACACATAATATAAATACATATTCCTGACATTTTTCTTCCAGTGGAAAAGGATTATGAAGCATATCTGCAATGCAATATCATAACATGTTGCAGAGCAGATATTCAACAGTTATCCTACTGAAAATGGAAGAGTAGCGCAGTTGTACTGTAGCATCACATCTTAAGCATTAGAAAGCATCTGCTATATATATATATTGGGCCTTCCTCTACTATGGGAACAACAAATAAGATAGAATTTTGGATTGGGTTTCTTATCAAAGTTTTAGGCCAATTTCATTTTGGGCAAGTGGTATGAGTCTACGAGTAACTACTCTGTCTCGAGCCCAATTATACATTCAGTTCAAATTCTGTAAATTTTTCATTACGAAACCTTAACTTCAGCATCAAATAATATAATACTTTCTCCGTCCTAGATTTAGAATACACTTTCAACTTAAATATTAATCAAGAAATATAGGCATTTCTTAATTAATGACATTAATTCTTTTAACATTTTCTCCTAAACATTTTAATTTATTACCTCTCCCTCCCTTCCACTCTTTCTTAGTTTATTATCGTTTTACTGTGCAAGTTATTCTCCTGTACATCTACTCTCAAATCTCATTTTCTAAGATCTAAGTCTGCCATTTTTAGGATGGACAAAGAAAGAAAAAAAAAAAAGCCTTATAAATCATTCGAACTAATCAAACTATATTAATGACTCGCCTAAGAAGATTAATAATGTCAAATGAGAAATAGAATAAATATAAGATATGAAATGTGTATTAGGGCAATAACTGATTCCTTTCATTTCAGGAATAATAATCACTGAATTATTGATTGTGGGTGGCTTTCCTTAGGCGACCGCAGTTATTATAAGCAGTGCTTGCCACAAAACCCGTCAGGAGGGCAGCAAATAATTGTTGTAAAACATATTATAGAAGCTTTACTTGGCAATTGGCATGATGCTAATGGTACGGGTTGTAAAATATCATAACACTGATTGGTTTGGGGTATGGTAAGGGCAAATTCACTTTATATCCATGCACTCCAAAAAGTAGTCTCTCTTTTAATTCCACAAGCAATTGCCACTGAGAGGAAAGCCAATTATGGACAAAAATGAAAGATAGAGGTTCTTGCATCTTTTAGACCTTAGTGCACCATAAATATATATATACGTCTTGGCATAATGCAATAGATATAACAAACTGGTGAAGTTCCCTGGAGATCAATAATAGAACAAAGAGGTGAAGTCCAAGCTTTTTCTATTGGGGTTTTGTTTAAAGATTATTTAGGATTTGTATGAACGTTACGTGTATACCAATCTATGTTCTAGCAAATGGCAAGACAAGCTTGATTTAGAGACCCTTAATTTTGGACATTTTATATAAACAAATTATACGTATATGTATATGTAACACAGCTTACGCAAGGCTTTCCATATTATTAATAATTACTGGGCGTTGAGTTTTGACAATCTGCCGTGACAGTGATGCTACCTAATACTATTACTATTTTTCGGTAAATTGAAAAAGTCATATTTGTCTTCAGTCCTATTTTATTATTAGTTATAGTAAGATTAATGATTTATTCACTCGTTGTTGTGTTGTTTTTATTATTTTAATTATATATAATAATTTAAAATATATTTGAGTGATTTTTTAATAAATTTTCTTATTATTTCTAAATTTTGTAAATATGATAAATATAAAAAAATATTTAAAAGTATTCATTAACTGATATATTAATCATATATTAAATTAATATTATAATTATTTTTAGGATTAAAATGATTATATAATTAGAGAATTCGCTTATTAACTCTTTTAGAAGTAATTGACTTACTACTTAATATTAAAAGACACTTCCTACGGACTAGAATTATTTTTAATTAGAAATATATGATCTATTAATGATTAATAATTGTAAAATAAATATAGCAAGAATAAGTCTATGTACTAATTTAGTAATTACATATAATTAATATTAAAAATATTAGGATTAAACATCATAAAAAATTACATAATGAAATAACATAATATTAAAAATATAATTAAAGTCCTGTGTTTTTATTCAATTAAAAAAATAATTGATTAATCAATAAATTAATTATATAATAAAAAATTATCAAACATAAGTACACGTCTTAAAATTTGACAAACTGAATATAAGTATGTGATTTAAACAGTGTAAATGGTGAATATGATTATTAAATGAAGTCCACTGTAATAAAAGTCTGAGACAAGGAAAGATTATTAGGGATTTAATTTATGTGAATTTGTCGAGTGAAATCACAGAATTCGACTGCCTTGATAAAGTAATATTAGTAGTAAATTATGAAACGTGTGGGATTGAAAATTGATGCCTACAACAATAATTGTCAACCAGCAACCAGAACAGTGTGGCGAAGAGAAAACAAAACAATTCAAAGGTCAAAAGGGGAGAGGAATGCTTTGTTTGTTGTATAAGCAATGGAGGGCAAGAATCAGCAATCATGGGTCCCTTTATAACAATCCAACTTACTATTCTATAGATATTCATTTATTCTCTATTTATAATACAGCCTTTCAACCCAATAAAACAAATGCATTCATATATATATATATATATCGAATAATCAAAGAACTAAAATTTGGAATTAAATCATGAATTTTTTCTCTAATATTCACACATTTTATGTGTTAATAATAGTTTAGTAAGTTAAAGATGCATGTATAAAACTCAATGTATCAGGATCATAGATTAGGTTAGGGAGCTAAACCTTATTATCTCCAACTAATGTTATGAATTTATCTAATTTATATTGATAAGCTTCATTAGTCATTTGGGTTGATCGCACTCCATGTTAACTTAACTAAGATTCGGCTAAGGAAAGACAAAGTTATGTATGAGATTATGGGGCCACCCACCACAAGGCAGAAGAAGCCCCAAGACTTTTTTACTTTTTCATTTTCATCCTGATATTAAGGGTTCATCAGAAAAAGAAGACATGAAAGCCAAAAGATAGTTCTTTTTCTCTTTTCCTTTTACGGACCCATAAATCTCAATTTGCTTACATTCTCATCCCCACATTCTGTCTTTCACGGCCCCGTTCATCCATCTTAAGATTTACTTCAAATCTAAGATTACTGAGCATGTTTCTAAGCATGCCTGCTAATAATCATCAATACAATCCAACACAACCTAATTAAATTAACGAGTCATTCCAATACACCATAAATCTATACAGTTTTATATAAATCTAAACATATTTCTTTTTTAATTTTATAATATACTTAAATATTAAATTAGTCAGTTATATAATTTAATTATGATCAATTAAATATATTATTTTATTTATTTTAAAATTTAATCAGTAATATATATAATTATGATATCTATTTATATAATTTTAATTTATATAAATAATTAAAAATTATATATAAATTTACCAATCAATTATACTAGTAGGAGGGTGTATAATATAAATAATAATTAAAAATAAATTTATAATTGTCTAACAAAATCATAAATTGGCAAAAACAATAATAATAATAATAAACTTTTTGGGTTGCATGATTGCGAAAGAGAAGACAGCAAGCAAAGCATTGAGTGGGTATTGACCAGTCAATTTTGTGAAAAACATTTACATAAAAAGAGTGGAATTAAATTAACAAACCTAAACTGACCAGTTCTACTAAAAAAAAAAACGAAAAGAAAAGGAAAGAGAGACCAAAGCCAAGGTCAGTTATGCAATAAAAATCCTTAAAAAAAGCAAAAGAAACAAAAAGCCATTAGCTTATAGCGAAGCAAAACCTACTTCTATCTCCTTGGCTTCTGTTTCTCTCCACAGCAAGACCCATTCTCTCAAATCTCACAATAAAATCCAAAGCTGAAATCTTTGTTTCACTGAAAGAAACTATGGGCGGTAATGGGAAACACAGATGGAAAATCTCCTTCTATCATCGTTCAAACTCCAATTCAAAACAAACAACCAATTCTCCTCCTAAAGAATTCCTCTGCCCCATTTCTGGATCTTTAATGTCCGACCCAGTTGTTGTCTCCTCCGGTCAAACCTTGGAGCGTGTTTCTGTCCAAGTCTGCCGCGATTTATGTTTCGTTCCCATACTCGAAGATGATTCTGTTCTGGATTTCAGTACGGTAATACCCAATTTAGCCATCAAAACAACGATTCACAAATGGTGCGACACATCCGGTGCAGAACGCCCTCGCGCGCCGGACTACACTTGTGTCCAAAAAATCATCCTCAAGATGATAGAATCAAGAAAGTCCAGTTCCACTCCTGATATTAGGGTTTCAGAGAGGGAGCTCCTAAAGGGTGTGGCAGAGAATCCTCCGGTTTTATTCTCTCATGCGGCTACTGAGTTGAATCACCGAGCTAACCACTTTTACACTTCCTCCTCTGACGAGTCTGTTATAGTTAGCCACGCGCCTGCTAGTCCATTGACTCCGCCGTTACCATTAGCCACTCGACCCGCGTGTTATACATGTTCGTCTTCTAATTCGTCGTCAGAAATTACGGAACCAGCTGAAACCCTAACACTAGAACATTCTAATTGTTCGATTCCTGAAGAGGAAGAGATTGTTGTTAAGCTCAGTAGCCTCGAGGTTCACCAGCAAGAAGAAGGCGTGATTCAGCTTAGAAAAATAACTAGAGCTAAAGAGGAATTGAGAGTTGCTCTTGCTACTTCTCGGTTACTTTCAGCCCTTCGTTCTTTGATTGCTTCCAGATACAGTGTTGTTCAGACCAACTCGATTGCCTCCCTGGTGAATCTCTCTCTGGAGAAATCGAACAAAGTTAAAATCGTACGGTCAGGGTTTGTTCCTTTGTTGATTGATGTGTTAAAGGCAGGATCTAGTGAGCCTCAGGAACACGCGGCCGGTGCGTTATTTAGTTTAGCTTTACAAGATGAGAACAAGATGGCAATTGGGGTTTTAGGTGCTTTGCAGCCGTTGATGCACGCGTTAAGGTCTGAGAGCGAGCGAACTCGCCATGACTCGGCTTTGGCTTTGTATCATTTGACTTTGATACAGAGTAATCGGGTTAAGCTGGTGAAACTCGGGGCGGTGGCTACGCTATTGAGTATGTTAAAATCAGGAGAACTGGCGAGCCGGCTGTTGCTAATATTGTGCAATTTGGCTGCTTGCAATGAAGGGAGATCAGCAATGCTGGATGGGAATGCGGTGGGGATATTGGTTGGGATGTTGAGGGAGAGTAGTGACTCGGAGGCGACTCGGGAGAATTGTGTGGCGGCATTATTTGCATTGAGTCATGGGAGCTTGAGATTTAAAGGGTTGGCTAAAGAGGCGAGGGCTGTGGAGGTGTTGAGGGCGATTGAGGAGCGAGGGAGCGATAGAGCCAGAGAGAAAGCCAAGAAGATATTGCAGTTTATGAGAGGAAGGAATGAGGAAGAGGAAGATGATTGGGAAGGTGTGTTGGAATCCGGCCGGAACCGGTATCGAGTTGGTGGTGGTGCAAGAAATGGGTACTCTCCGAACTCCTCCAACTTTTGAATGTAAAGTCTGTAATTATTCATTTTGTCATTTGGTTATGGGGTTTTGTTTTTAAAGTTTTATTGAAAGGTGTAAAGATAGGAAATGTTTTTTGTGCTAATTGTTTTTAAGTTAATTGATTGTAATTTAGTTCTTTCTAAGGTTTTGGAATGTGGAGTAGTTGTACATAAAAAAATAGAATTTTAGGAGAGTGATTAAAAGATTAGCAAAAAGAAAAGAACAATTTGGATATAGTTGTCGGAGTAATGTGCAGAAGCATTGTTATTAGTTGGAGATAGATATTCTTCCTGGTTTGGTTTGTCCCCAAGTGCCAACTGCAAAGAGTATATAGGAACGTTGTTTGTTGGCCTTTGTTAGTTTTCGCCTTATGGTGTAATGCCTTTTTGTTTTGATGCTATGGATTTGTGCCCCACTCCTCCGCATCACCGATTTTGTTATTTCTTCAATGCTGCAGCTCGGTCATTTTGGAACCTTTTGAGCGAATTCTGCCTTTTCTGATAATTCATCTCTTGCAACTGCCTTTCATACATATATGATTTCTGCATCTTCACTTGGCCTGTTGTATAAGTTTACATTTCTTATGTGATGAAGCATAGTCTAAACTGTATTATTCCATTCTTTTTCAGCTAACGTTTCAACACATTCACACCCAATTTATAGATACTGCAAACAACACAATGTTAAATAACTTGATTCCCTTTTCAATTTTAACTTTAGCCCAAGAGATCACCCCAAAAGGCCCAAGTCGACAAACGTGTATAACGCCTATTCCAATCTAATACTCAACCTTGGTCCTTGAATACCGATGGAGGTAAACCAGGACTTGAGCTATTCCTTCAATGATGCCTAAACGCCTATTCCAATCTAATACCTTTCTTGTTGATTGAATTAATTAATTAGAAACACAAGTATTATGTTAAAAAACAAATGAGCACGATTTGTCAGTTGATCGTGTTATCTTACCTTTTGATAATTAAATCAAATTATCGTTCGAGTTAAGTGGTTGTTGCATAGATTTTCTTCTTTTTCTTAAATAAAATTTGTCTATTCTATTTCTATTGAAGATTCATGGGAGCTATGTGATTACAAGAATTCAAATTTAAATTGCTCTAATTTTCACAAATAATCATATTAATTAAGTGGATAAAAAAATACGGATTAGATTATTTTATGAATACTAATGTGATATAAATTTTTAAACAAAGCAATTACTCATAGTTAGCAGTATAGTGGAAGTGTCTCTGAATTATAATTTTGAAGCAGTGAGGATCCAAGGTTTTTTTTTTTTTTTTTTTTACGACAAGATCTTTCCGAGTTCTTCTCTCTTTTCCTTTTTCTTTTTTTTTTTCTTTTAAATAAAAAAATTCAGCCTTATTAAACAGTCGGAACGGCATGTCGTCGTATATTCATTCATCTGTCTTGACTACGTTTCTAGTTTTCAGTTCAGCAGAAGAAAATACAAAATGCAAAAAAACCGTAAAAGAAAGCTAAAATCAGCGGAAACTGAAACCAAATCAGCCAAAATCAATAATGGTAATAAAGAAGAGCCGTACCCAACTCACCCTCGGCCCACGCCCGAAGAATGTCTCTGCATACGAGATTCTCTCTTGGCTTTTCACGGATTCCCTCAAGAATTTGCTAAGTATCGCAAGCAGAGACTTGGTGGTGATGATGATAATAAGTCCAGTGATGTGAACTCAGATACTGCAGAAGAAACCGTTTTGGATGGTTTGGTGAAAACAGTGCTTTCACAAAATACTACTGAGGTTAATTCTCAAAGAGCTTTTGATAATTTGAAATCTGATTTTCCTACATGGCAAGATGTAAGTTTTCTTCTCTCTTTTTCAATGGCTTCATTGTTTTTCAATTTGTTTTGGGGTTATTGGGTGTTAATTAATTTCTCTATTTGGTTTTTAACAAGAAAATAAAAATGTGAACTTCTTAGATGTATCTTGTTCTTTTCACTGCTAAAGAACTTAAATTACGTTCTGGACCCAGAAAAAGAAAAAAGTACAATGGTGAAACTTGTTAGGTGCCTCTTGTTGTTTCTGGACCTACGTTTTCATGGATTATGTTCTTTAGATTAGAGTAACAAAAAAAAAAAGAAGTGGTTTATCGTTTTCCTTATCTGATGCATTAATGATTGTGTGTGGTTTTATTCTTCAAGGTTCTTGCTGCTGAACCAAAATGGATAGAGAATGCTATAAGATGTGGAGGTTTAGCCCCAGCAAAGGCTTCTTGCATTAAGAACATATTAAATTGTTTGCTGGAGAAAAAAGGCAAAATTTGCCTGGAGTATCTTCGAGATATGTCAGTTGATGAAATTAAAGCTGAGCTCTCTCAATTCAAAGGAGTTGGGCCCAAAACGGTAACTTCTAATTCATTGAATTGCTCATTTCATATTATAAATAATGTACGGAACTTTAATGATTTAAATAGTGCTATTTTGATAGGGATGTATGAACTATAAAGTCCTTATCAGTGGTCAAACTTGCTGCTTCTGTTTAGCAATTTTGCTTCTGTCAATATCTTTTCTGGTGGTTTAATAAAGTCAAGAAATCATATGCACCTCCGATGTTGATTATGTACAAGTATATTTCGTCATCCTTGAAATCAAGTCTAAGTTTCGCTTACAATTGCTCAGTTTTGATGCTTTAAACTTTACAATGACATGCATATAGTTTTGCACGTGCATGCGTGCCTATTGATTCTCAAGAATATCATATCTGTCAAGTAAAGCTCAGCTTATTGTAGGTTGTAAAGATGCTGAAAATATATTTGTCTCCAAGCTCAAGTTGTTTGGATATAATTTCCTTCTGATCTTAGCTGAACAGAGGCTAAATTGTTATGATATGTGATCATTCATGTTTCTAGCATTAGCATGTATGCTCGCAAGGTCATTGATGTAATTTGAATTATCACCTCTGACAATATACTAGTTTAGCCAATTGTCCACAATTTGATACTGAATAGTGGGTCTCTTTCTAGTATGACAGTGTACAAATGCAAGTGTTTCATTCTTAGTCGGAATTATTTGAATAATTTTTGGTTAATTACATCTTTTCAAGATTTGGGTTTTTCATAACCTCCCTTTTATTTACAAAGGGTAAAAGACCAGTAGAACAGGGGAAATGTCAACCTCTGTTGTTTAGATGCTTGATTAGAAGTCATTAATAAACTAATAGCACATACAAACATGTTATCTACAACCTATATATATATATATATATATATATATATATATATGTATCCATCAGCAGTTACTATTTAAATATCTGTGATTTGAAATTATGCTAAAGATTAAGTGCAAAATTTATGCATTTGAGTAAAGGATATAGTTGAATTCAAGCTTTTATGCTAAATATTGAAAGCTCTAGTGGCTTCAACCTTTGTTTTTGTTTCCAAATTGGTTGCAAATGAATGATAGTGGCAAATACTTGACAGGTAGCTTGTGTTTTAATGTTCCATCTTCAGCAAGAGGATTTCCCAGTGGACACACATGTGAGTGCCAGGTTTATCATGTATTGCCAAAATTCTCATGGCACAAAAAATTCCGGATTTCAGTCGTGTTCACTTGAAAATAAACATATGCAGGTGTTTGAGATAGCAAAGGCCTTAGGTTGGGTCCCTGAAGTGGCTGACAGGAATAAGACATACCTTCATCTCAACCAACGGATTCCAAATGAGCTGAAATTTGACTTGAATTGTCTTCTATACACACATGGTAAGCTTTGCCGCAAATGCATCAAGAAAAGGGGCAACCAAAGTAGAAAGGAATCCCACGATGACTCCTGTCCTCTATTAAGTTACTGCAATAGCTCTAGTGTTAAGACTACTGATGAAATAAATTAATTATATTCTATATAACACTCTTATGTGGTCCTATTCCACTTTTTCCTCAAAGAGCAGTATTGCCCTTCTGTTGTCTGTTTTTTCTAGAGGATTTTGAATCATTGGACCCGTTCTGAATTTGCTTAACAAAATGGATTAGATTAAGGTGTACTTTGCCATTTGCAAATTTTGCTCGATTCCATTTATAGGAACATAGCATGCAGCAATTTAGCATTTTCTTATGTCATATGATATTTCACTCATGTGATTCAAACTCTTGCTTAAACCACTTCCCTAAAACGAGAAAACTATCCTAACTGAATTATTAAGGGAGGAAAGAAAGAAAGAGCAATTAATTAGGAATTAGATGCTGTTATTGGTGGAAATAGTTATGAGATAACTGAATTACATAATCTAACAGTTTCGACTTTCACCCATTTCCAAAGGCACTAAAATATATTGTGCAACTATCAAGCAGAGAAGCTTTCGCCAACAAATGTAGTAAGACTTGAAATAGCTGTGAATGTATTCTTATGAGTCTTAAATATTGTGTGAAAGATATGCCAAACGCATTGCAGTAAATATGCTTACATTAGTATCCACTTTTATTACTTTTTTCTTTAAAAGCTACTGTACCATGCAGTTCACTAGTATGAGAGTGTAGGAATTTGTTGTAGAATGACTTAATGAAGTGCAAATTTGTTAAGGTACTGTGAAATTAACTAGGAAGTATTATCCCTTCAGTCTGTGTCTACATTGGGAAATTAATTCTGATGATAGTACTGAGTAGCTAGCGTCTGCACATCTTTTTGACATTTTGGGTTACTTTAGATTTGTATGATAGTTATCCTTTTGAGTCAATATTTGCAACTGTATGTCAAACTTTAAACTGCTTATGGATTATTTTAATTGTTATTTGGTGCATATAGCCTAATAATTAAATCAGGTATTGCATCTCTTTGATATAGTAAAGTTACTGCATGTCTACTGTATTTGGAAGTTGTCCTGTTCTCTATTCGACCTAAGTCACTGTGCCATAAATAGAAATAGACTGAAATTTAGAGGAGTATAAGCTATATGAAACCTTCTTATTTATTTTTTGGGAGAAAATTATTGTGAACCCAGTTGGTTGTTGTACTTCTTTTTCACTCAAGGCCACTGAGTCCGGAGTTCATGCTTTATTTTTTTTGGGTTAATTGCAAAAGAATTTTCGACCTTTGGCGGTAATTCAATTTAATCATGTGTTTTTAATTGTAACAATGTCATGTATGACATTATCAATTTTGTCAAATCGATACATAAATGAAATTTCCGGTGAAAATTATTCCACGTGGCTGCTGGCGCTCTGGTAACTTAAACACGTAGATACGGTGCATTTTAAAGCAAAAGCATAAATGCTGCGTTTTGCCCTATAGAAACGGTGCGTTTTTCACATATTAAATAGAACAAAAAAAAGATAGAAACGATGGCGTATATGGTGTAAGAAAACCCTAAATCTCCAAAATTGAAATAGTCGTTATTTCTTACCGTTTGTGATTACTGAAACCATTTGAAGAATAGAGTGAAAGTAAAAGAGAGTGAAAGTGAAGCCGCTTTGAAGAATCAAACACAGGTGTGGTCTCTTCAACCAGTAAAGACAGTAGCAGCCATCGAACATTGTGGTCCCTTGAAGTACCGACCACTGGAAAAAGACAAGTAAGTTATAACATTGTTAATTGCTTTTCTAAGAAACTTTTACATTAACAAGATGAGTGCGATATGTGTGGGGTAGGGCATCAATCAATTTTTTATTACTGCACTTTCGAGTTTCTCAAAATGTATTTGAGTTTACTGTGATTTTCGTATTTATTTATTTGAGTTTGTCATGGTCTATAGGGTCTTATTCATGTATGTATTGTGTTTGTCTTGTTGAAATATTAACTCATGCACTCTTTCAACAGAATGTCTGACAGCTTTTCTGTATATATAAACTATGGTGGGCATTTTGTATCTGTTTGTGGGAATGTGGTTTATGTAGGTGGAAATATTTTGCCTAAACATGGATTAGACCCAGATAGGATAGGATATTTGGACATACTTGATGAAGCAGAAAAACTAGGATATTATGGGCCAAAGATTTCTTATAAGATTCCAGGAATGAGTTTGAATGATGGGTTAAGGGAAATGGTGGATGATAGAGGGTTAATGGAAATGATTAAGTATATAGATGAAGGCAATGGAGTATTACAAGTCTATGTCGAATAAGAGAAAGGACAAGTACCAATGCCTGGTGCTATTAGCTGTATTAGTGAAAATCCAGAAGGTGTACATGAAACTGAAAAACATAGTGAGCAATTGTAGCAGGAAGTAGAATCAGAAGAGGATCCTGACTACTTACCAGTTGATGAGAGTGAGAGTGAGACTGATGATTTAGATGAAACTGAGGATGAGAGTGACAATTTAGCACCTTTAGATGAAACTGTGTTTGATGTCAGTGTTGAACACAGTGAGCAATTACAGCAGCAAGTAGAATCAGAAGAGGATCATGAGTACTTACCAGTTGATGAGAGTGACACAGATGATGGACTAAATGATAATGAACTGTCAGATGATGATGAGTATGTGGAAGCAAGGAAAAGGACAGCAAAGTATAAGAATTATGTGCCTGTTGATGAGCTTGCTGACAGATTACATGGCAACACTGGTTTGCAGTTGAAAAGATCATCTACTGATGGCACTACTGGGGCAGAAAATGCTGGACATGAAGCATCTGGCTTTATAAGTGAATACGAGGACTCTGATGGGGATGTGAATTCATACAGTACTGATGAGGATGGCATTGAAGAGGCTTCAAGAAAGAGGATTAAGAGGGTTGTATATGATCTCAGATGTGATCATAAGTATTTACAGCTGGTTCTTCGAATGCGATGAAGATGCACATCAGTGCAAAGCTGCAGTTTGTAAATGGAAAATTATTAATGGTCACAATGTGCAGGTGATGAGAAGCAGCAAGTACCAACTTCAAATGAGATGCGACAAGGAATGCCCATGGAGACTGTATGGAAGTATGATTAAAAGAGAGCATATCTTTGCTATTAAGACATATGTTGGTGAGCATAGGTGTCCTAGGGAGATGAAAAATAGGCAAGCTACCTCTGAATGGATAGCTAAGGAATATATACATAGATTCAGAAGAAATGACAATTGGAGTGTGAAGGACTTGGAGGAAGACTTACTTGAGAAGTTCTGTGTTCAAGTGTCAAGAACAAAGCGCTATAGGGCAAAATGGAAAGCACTTAATATGCTAAGAGGGTCTGTACAAGAACATTATGCTAAGTTAAGAGGCTATAAAGCTGAATTGCTTAGGGTGGATAAGGAAGGCAGATTTGATTTCCTTCTTGATGAAGACTGCACTTTTAAAGGGTTCTTCATAGGCTTTAGTTCCTTGAGGAAAGGGTTTTTGAAGGGTTGCAGACCCATTATTGGATTTGATGGGTGTTTTTTGAAAATTTTTTTAGGTGGGGCACTATTATGTGCAGTTGCTAAAGATGGGAACAATTAAATGTTCCCCATCTTTTGGCTGTAGTTGAATGTGAGAATGAGTACTTTTGGACTTGGTTTTTAACCATTATTTTAGAAGAGTTGCAAATTATAGATGGTTTAGGGTGGACCTTTATATCAGACCAACAAAAGGTGATTTTTCTTTATATTTGTATTTGCTTAATAATTATATTTGCTCTATTGCACAGGATCTTACTAATGCTATAAAGAACCTAGCACCTTTTGTTGAACATAGGAATTGTGCTAGGCATGTTTATTGTAATTGGAAGAAGGAGTTTAAGGGGCAAGTTTTAAAAAACATGTTTTGGAGTGCAGCTAGAAGTACTTATGAAGCTGCTTATAAGGAAGCCATTGATCAAATTAAAGTAGAGAATGAAGTCACTTTATAACAATTTTTTTGCTGAGAGGGATCCATCCAAATTTTGTAAGTCATTTATTTCTGAGCTTCCTAAGTGTGATATGATTGATAACAATGTCAGCGAAACCTTCAATAGTTACATTGTGAAATGTAGGAGTATGACTATTATAGACATGCTAGAAGATATTAGATGTGCATTAATGGAGAGAATGCACAGTAAGTTTATGCATGCTACTGGTTTAACTGACTCCATCACACCTAGAATTAGAACTAAGCTTGAAGGAATCAAGTACAATAGCAGATTATGTACTTCCAAACCTGCTGTTGGTGGCAAGTTCCAAGTGAACATAGGAGAGGATCAGTTTGTGGTTGATATCAATGCGCACACTTGTACTTGTAGAACATGGCAGATAACAGGCATTCCTTGTATCCATGCATGTTCTAGCATTCATTGGATGAACCAGGATAGTGCAACATTTGTGGACAAGTACTATAGTGTAGAAACTTATATTGAAACCTACAAAAATGCTCTTGAGCCACTGAATGGCAGAAAAATGTGGCCACAAGCTGATGGGCTTCCAATCAAGGCACCCAAATTTAAGAAAATGCCTGGCAAACCTAAGAAGAACAGGAAAAGAGTTATCACTGAAGATCCAAAGAATCCTAATAAGCTGTCTAAACAAGGAATTCAAATGACTTGTGCAGTTTGTGCAGGAGTTGGGCACAACAAGAGGAGTTGTAAGATGAAAAATGATCCATCTTTCAAGAGGCCTCCTAAACTGCCAGTCAAGCGTGGCAGGCCACGAAAAATAACTTATGTACTTCGATCTACTGCAACTTCCCCAACAACTCAGTCTAATGTCCCTAGTTCAAGTGGACCAAGTCAATTTGCTGGCACACCTTCAAGTGGACCTCAAAGGAGGAAAAAAGAAACTGCATTAGTAAGTTATTTGAACACTTGTATTTGGTTTACATTTGAACAGTGGGAAGCAATTTGTATTCATTATGGTTGTACAAACAGGTTAACCAAGGTTATGGAGTTAGAATCTTTAAAGATTCTGGCAACATGTATTTGAGGGTAATTTCAATACAATATTTTATTTTTTATTATTTTATGCCTAGGCTAATGGAGCAATTCTGTTTGGTTTCTAGATGCCTGAATCAAGGAGAGTGAAATTCATTTCTAGTACAAAGTCAGCAGCAAAGGCAGCATCAGCAAAGGCAACAGCAAGTAAGGGCAAATCAGTTCCCTCTTATGCCAGACTAACAATTGCAAGTTCAACAAACAATAGACCTGGCAGAGGTCGTGGCAAAGGAGCTAAAAATGGTGGAAGAGATGCTGCACCTGTTAGAACCCAAGAGAGTCAAGCAAATTGAGTACTACAATGCAATTGTGGTTAAATGTAGAGCATGACATTTCCTTTTTTAGGCAAATATTGTGTTTGTTATCTTGTTTGCAGACTTGTGCCTTTCTTTATAGCAGCCTTTGCACTAATTATTTGTAGGCAAATATTATCTTTGTACCCACACATATTAACAAAATGTTTTGAAGGCAGATAATGCCTTTATTTTCATCAATTCATGCTCTTCTTAAACACTTATATTCTCCATTTATGATTAATACTAGTACCATATATGCAAAAGACATCCAACTTCAAGTTATATGGCCTAGTCAAAATGCTCAATAATCATAAATTAATATTGTCATTTATTCAATATTTCTGTTCAAATTATAAAACAAACATTTATCCAACATTTAAGCTAAACTCATAGGCATTACAATACCAATACCAATGAGTAGTACAATACAGAACTTTCTAAAACCACATCAGGACACTCTCTTTGTAGCATTTTCTTCTCAGAATTAAGCTTTCTGCAATAATCACGTTTTCTGCATTCATCAAGTTTTCTGCAGTCATCAAGCTTTCTGCAGTCATCAAGTTTTCTGCAATAGTTGACTCCATTACCATCTTCACTTTCATTATCTCTTCCAATGCGTCCTTTCAGCCTTTAAATGATCCATCACCTCTTTCGTATAAGGAAGACATTCATATGTCAGGGTGAAGCCATCGAACTACTAATTTAACTCGCAATTTAAGCATTACGGGATCAGAAGTTCCAAATGAATCTTTCAATCAACCTAATACAACACCATTACCTCTTCCATGCGCGACCTACAAACTAGCAGACAAATGTCAACCACAAGAATAAGAAAAACTAGGGTTACAGATTGCAAATGAATTTGGGAATTAGGGATTTGGGGCATATGAAGCACGATGCATTTGGGAACAAGGATCTTCAATTTAATATGTGAAAAACGCACCGTTTCTAAAGGGCAAAACGCAGCATTTCTGCTTTTGCTTTAAAACGCACCGTATCTACGTAAACGCACCGTATCTACGCGTTTAGGTTACCAGAGCGCCGGCATGCACGTGGAATAAACTTCACCGGAAATTTAATTTATGTATCGATTTGACAAAATTGATAATGTCATGCATGACATTGTTACAATTAAAAACACATGATTAAATTGAGAAAACCGTCAAAGGTCGAGAATTCTTTTACAATTAACCCTTTTTTTTTTTGAGAATTCATATGGAGGTAAAACTGCTGAGATTATTCTGCTTTTAGGTGAATCCTTACATCAAGGGTGAGAAAAGACTCAAAAGGGTTTTGGAAAAGGAAATCAAAGTGGGAAGTCATTCGGAGAAGAAAATGAAAAAGAAAAGTAGTTGAACATGAACTTGAGCACAAGTACTAGTGTCAGTTCTGCCAGAGGGAGTTCAGGAACCCACAAGCAATGGGGCGTCAGCAGAATGCCCATAAGAAGGAGAAGCTGAAAAAGAGAAGAATGCAGCTTCAAGTAAAGGGCAACAAGCTCCAACTCCTACCTCGGTCCACTCCAAAATTAAAAAACTCTCTTGCTTACCATAATTCTTATCCATCGTCTTCCTCTTCTGATTTCCTTCAACTCCTCGCATAAGAATCTAAACCCTTACTATGGAGTACCCACTCTGTCCAAATCTATTGCCCTGGCCTATCAAAATTGCATACCCACTGTGTCAAATGAGTTATCTGCAGCTAGATTTGGGTGCAGTTGTTTAAATAGAATATGCATTTGACTTTATTTTCCTCCTCTTTATGGAACTCTGCATCTGGTTATAGTACGTACTAGAAGTAGCCAAGACTTCAGAACTATTCCTATTTCTGTGGGAAGATTTCAGCTTCATTTTATCTATATTTTGTGGGATTTTTTTTTTTGGGAAGAGATACCGGACTCTTGCAATTTGGTTTTACGAAATATATTTCCTTTATTAAACAGGAGTGTTGATTTGTTGTTACCAAAATTTCTTAATGCATAACCTGTGTCTTGAGCAGTAGGGACAAATCTTGGCGCTTGCTGAGTTGAATGGATGAATGGTGAATCACTCATCAGATGAAAGCCTTCGAGTTCTCCTGATATTACTATTTAACTTTTTAGTTTCATGCATGTTTATCCATTTTGAATTTGTAGTTAAGAATTCTACTTCCAAGTCATTCATGCATCTTTTTCAGAAATAGCTCTGGTGCATGGAAAAGTTTCTCCTAATGCCGTTAAAAAATTGCCGTCATTAGATTTTTACATTTCTCAGTTGCTTGTTTGTGGTCTGGAAAAATTTCACGTCCTTCCATTTGCTAAACCGCATCCATGACCAAGTAGAATTTGGTTATGTATGAACTTTCACAGGCATCCTTGTACCATTTTGGATAAGCTGAGCTATCGATTAACCTCTCTTTATCCCCCTTTTTGTGATATGTCATTTCTTTTCCAAGACGTCAAATTAATTAAGACGACGAAATTCTTACCCTTCTGCTCAAAAGATCACCTAAACAGTTCTAATATAAAATGAAATTTCTTTCTTATAATCAGAAAAATTACTAAACGGTTACACAGTGCGATGCAATTTAATACAAATATGATGACCATGAAACAGAACATATCATATATCCTCGTCCTCGTCATGATATAATGCTAGCTGCTGCTGCTGCATTAACAATAATTCGAATCAATCAAAGGTACCAGTGACCAACCACAGTAAACACTCAATATAAATTTGTTTCAAAGAAGATAAATTGATCGGATGTCTCATTCTGTCAACCCTTTGTTGTAATAGAATTGAACTGATCACACCTGCTCCTGACCTCTCCTTTTCTCCCAGTTTTGATCTGATAAACACTGAGCTTCTCCATTACATGAGCGAAATCCGCGAAGAACGCCGACTGATTTGCTGCATAAAGCTCCACAAAAGGCTTAGTTCTAGGATCTTTAACAAGAATATTATCAGACCTCAATAGCCCTAATCCTCTAGGCAAATTCTGAAAGTACATATTGTCAAACTTTCCTGGTGTAAGCACATCATTGAATGCAGACATCGTTGGATCTTTGGTATAATTAGAGCAAAAAGTCTTCAATGCAGCTGCATACTTAGGGTTGAGTCCAGGATCAGTTGGTGTCTTCTTGTTGTAATGATAAAGCCTATCAGCAAACTCCTTGCAATGAGAAAATCCAATGGTATGGGCACCCATCAACGCAACCATTTCTTTAACATCGAATCCTTTTGCTCTAAAATAGGTTATCATTTGATCCATCGTCATGTTAGTTGTAGGAAGATTTCCGGCCACGTGTGATGCTTTAGAGATGAGCCCATCTTTCCTGCCAAGACGGACGGGATAGAATGGCCCCCCAACCATGAGGACAAGGTCTCGAGTGGCTTGAGCCAGAATATCAGCACATGAAACTATCTTGGGGCATTTAACCTCGAGTGCAAGCTTAGCCCTCATAACAACATCGAAAGCGTCTCCAGGGAGGTTATGATTGAGATCAGCATCACGCTCAGCTGAATTGAACGCATTGGAGGCAATAAGAACTGAGGCGTCACACCCTTCCACCATGCAGTCATGGAAAAACACACGTAGTGTTGCAGCTGCGGTTGTAGGGTTGGTGCTTTGTTTGGTGGTGACAGTTTCTCGAATGATGTCCTGAAAGCCAGGACATGAAGTCTTGTAGTAGTCGATAGAGAGCTTGGATTCAGAGATAGGAATGGAGAGGAAGAGAAGGAGAAGAATAGGAAAAGGGAAAGCCATTAATGCAGAATAATAATGTTAGAAATGGTGAAGTGGAGGCAGAGAAGAGAAAAAATATTACTTTTCTTCTTCTTCTTTTCCTTTTTTCCTTTTCTCCAAGTTTCCTCTCAGAAGAGAATAGGTTGGGTTGATGAGGAAATTGAGAAGTGTTGTGGATGAGAGGGCTTTTAGGGTTGGTTGTGTTGTTTCCTGAGTTGTGAATGTTAATTTGTTTTATTTGGTAAAATCCATTTTAGCTATTTTTGCAAGATTGTTTTGTGGGGGTCATATATATATATATATATATACATATAGTTTTGTTGAGACAAGTGTAGTTTTGTGCAGTTGAAATGCTTTTGAGTTTGGAAATGCCAAGGACTAGAGGGAGAGATATGCATAAGAAGACAACAGCTCTCCTTTCTTCCCTCTCTACCACTAACCACAATCCTGAATTAGCCATGCTTAACTATGGATTAAATTTCACAATAGTTTGATTAATAAGTGGATGTCAATTCCAATTCCCATACCAGAGAATAGAAATTTATTTTCAAGATTAACAACATACAGTAATTAACTGAATTATTCTTCTTTTCTTTTTTTTTCTTTCAGAACTTGCTTAGTCTATTATGTAATTTCAAAGAATAATCATTTATATCCTTTCTTTTATATTATTTTAGTCTATTATATAATTTCAGACCATAATGTTGCATCTATAGTTAAGCAAAAAGAAATATTATAATAATAATAATAAAAAAGAAATATTATAATCAAGCATATTACATTTCACAATGATATTATATTATTATTATAATGTGAATGCGCTGAATATGTTGGGCAATCAAATTAAGTACAAGATAACGAATTCCATCAAATGGTCAGACAATTTGACCAAAATCTGATTGGTTTATTACTTTCTTCTCTGAATTATGATTGGTCAGTTCCACGAGTCCCAATCAAGAAAACTTTGATCGTGCTACACTATTTCGAATCCAGCACAACATAACCAAAACACTTTAGGTTCGATACTCTTTCTCGAGTTTCACACCAATCATTAATCAACTCTAAACAGAACATGTCTACTCGAAAATCTGGGGCATGGGTGTCGTTGCTGCTCGTGATCTTCTGTATCTTCACTGACCCATCGATGTCCCTTGTTGATTCTCGTTGGGCAGCTAAGAAGAGACAAATGCGTGAGAAAGTTCGAAAAATGTAACCTTTTCTCCCTTTTTAAAAAAAATAAAAAATTCAAGCGTAACTCGGTTCATACTTCATGCCCAATTTATTAAATATGTGGTCGGTTTTCAATTTGGTATTGATGGGTTCTTAATTTTATGGTGATTGGATTAGTTGGTAGCACAGAATCTATTGTTCTATATCAAATTTAAGTGAAATTTTGAACTGAATAGCTTGCTTTTTCTGGATATACTAAAGTAAAGAGCTTTATATGCGCTTTATGATCGAAATTTGGAGCGAAAAGAGCTATCTTTACAAGTTTAGTTGATTAGCCTGGATACTCAAAAAGTGTTTCTCAGCTGCTTTGCTTTTCCTCCATTGCAGGTTCTACCATGCCTATGAAAACTACATGACATATGCATTTCCGGTTAGTTATTAATGTTCTTCATTGAATCTCTCTTGGGCTTTTAGATCATCTTTTCTTCCCTTTTAAACTGGGTGGTTTTTTATTTGCTCAATTGAGTTGCAGCATGATGAGCTAAAGCCTCTGTCCAAATCTTTCACTGACTCGCTTAGTGAGCTTGGAAATCTAAAGGTATTTTGTTATGTATCAATTAGGTATATGTGGTAGTATTTTCTTACAAAGAGAAACTCACAATGTGTGATCTTGTTTATAGCTAGAGCACTTACCACAACACTATAATGGGTCTGCCCTTACCCTCATTGAATCATTGTCCAGGTAAGTCATTTTCAGTAAGAATGGCTTGATAACAAAGCTGTCTGGGTATGTCTATAATATGTGTTTTATGTATCTATTTATTTTTATAACCAAGTTCTGGCGTATTCTTGGTCCATGTTTTGAATCTTTATTCTGATACATTCTTTTCTTTTAATTGCCTCTCACAGCCTTATTATTTTAGGCAACTACACAGAGTTCGAAAGGGCAGTCCTTTGGCTTTCTGAAAATCTAACATTTGATGTTGATGCTAGGGTAAACTTATTTGAGGTATGTTTTTTAATCTTCTCCGGAAGCTTGGACTTCGTTGATTGCCTATATTTTTAATTTTTTTGGTCTGACTTGGTAGCTCTATAATTCAAGTTTTTATCTGAATATAGTCCTGAGATGAGTCACTGACATTTGAAGTTTCTAATGGCATTCTTTTACACTCATTTTATTGTGTAGTGCAACATAAGAGTTCTTGGAGGACTTGTTTCTGCTCATCTTCTTGCAAATGACTTTTCAAACAGGTTGGCTCAAGGATCATATAAGAATCAGCTGCTTGTTTTAGCTGAAGATTTAGGGCAGCGCTTCCTACCTGCATTTGCTACACCAACTGGATTGCCGTATGCATGGATTAACTTAAAGGTAATGCTTGAAAGATGCTTAATCTTTAGGGATGTATTGACAGATTCCGAATTTTGGTTTTTATTTTCCCATGATTAAAAATATGTTGTGAATGGGTAACTTCCTCTGGGTAATGGCAGAGTGTGGATAGGGTCTTATAGTTAAAGTAACTAAGAGCATTAGGTGGAAAGCATCAGGCATGGTCCAACTCCAAATTTTATTTTATTTTTTTTAACAAGTTGATATTGTTCTTAAACCATAGTTGGCAACCTTCTACCTTGACCTCAGTCAAGGTTTACCTCCAGTTATAGGAAGCATAAATTTGTTCTGTTGGTTTTGTTTGTAAGAGGGATATATGACTCTGCAGCACTGCAAAATTCTGTGGACAGTATGGAGTCTTAGAGAATGAGACAACTGAGACGAGCACTTCAGGGTGTGGTAAGAATCTCAGTGTCAGCTCAAGATATTGCTAATAAAGAATGTTCTTCCCTGAAGACACTAACTAATGTTTGGAATTAGGTTCTTTGATTCTTGAAATGGGAGCATTATCACGATTAACTGGTGACCCTAGATATGAATCTGCAGCTTTACGTGCTCTTCGGAAGTTATGGAGTATGCGCAGTTCATTAAATTTATTAGGAACAACACTGGATGTCACAACTGGGGAATGGATTGAACATTCATCTGGGATTGGAGCTGGTATGTTTTCTGGGCTTTGATGTCACTTGTGTGGTGGGTTTTGTATCTTACAATTTGCTAGATTTCTCATATATTAAAATGTTTAATTCTTTATGTTCAATAGACTTGAAGTCTTTACTATACCTGATTGCGTTTGTGTTTGCTCCAATTTGCATTGGATGGCTTTTTCAACTGTTTTAGTGATGTGACTTTCAGGGGTTGATTCATTCTACGAGTACTTGTATAAGGCTCACATTCTTTTTGGGAAGGAGGATTTCTGGAGAATTTTTCATTCTGCCTATATTGCTGTGCAGAAATATTTTAGACATGGCCCATGGTACTAAAATGAGAATGAATAAACTCTATGTGCATTCTTAAAAAATTCTTAGGAGTGTGATAGTGGATTAATGATTTGAAGTGTGTTATTTTAATTTAGGTACCATGAAGCGGATATGAGAACTGGAAAAGCAACTTATTGGCAACTAACAAGCCTTCAAGCATTTTGGCCAGGTCTTCAGGCAAGTGCCTAAATCATTTACATGATGTTAAATAGTAATGTGTTTCCTCTTGCCAGGAATGTGACCTTAAGCTTTGCTGTTGATTAGGTTCTTGTTGGGGATATTGCAGCTGCCAATTCATCACATCGTGAATTTTTTTATGTGTGGAAGAAGTTTGGAGTGCTACCAGAAAGGTAACATACACCCTATGATTTTGATTTCTCTTAACATTTGCGTTTCATAACATTTTGCATGATTCTATATATTTCCAATTGGTTCTTATTTTGTGGTGAAGAAATTAACACTAGATATGAAATCGGGAATCTTTTTAGGTATTTGTTGGACCATCAAACGGTACATCCTACAGAGAAGTATTATCCATTGCGGCCTGAATTAGCAGAATCCACTTTCTACTTATACCAAGCAACAAAAGGTCTGGTTTTTCATCTTGGGCAGTTTTAATTCTGGATGATGTGCAGTCGTGTGTGAGGTTAACTTCTATATTAAAATTTTGTCTTCACAAAGAGGTAAACACGATCAAGTATATTTTATGATGATTTGCTCATTAAATTATTTTATGCTTATTGTATACGCACGTGACATTATGATTGGAAATATTGGAAATTGAAGAATGTAGGCATCCTGAAGAGATATTATGCATAACATTAGCACTGCACTGCTAAGATCATACTTACAGCCTTTGACCTCAACAGTATAAAAGCTCGTTGTTTCGCATATTCTAACTTGTAAAGATTGTTTTTGCATGTTTTAGATCCATGGTATATACAAGTGGGTGAATCCATTGTCAATGCTCTTGATTTATACACCAAAGTCGAAGGAGGTTTTGCCAGCATCAGAGATGTGACAACAATGCAAAGGGAAGATCATCAGCATAGTTTCTTTCTTGCTGAAACGTAAGACAATGGAAGTTCAAAGAGTTTCTTTCTACCTGTGTTTTGTCCTCTTGAAATGTGAATTTAAATCTCATGTGGTCCCTTGCATTCTTTTGTAGGTGCAAGTACCTATATCTTCTCTTTGATGATTCATTTTTGGTTGATCGAAATTATATATTCACAACTGAGGGTCATCCACTACCAGTGCTAAGTGCTTGGCATGAAAGGCTTCCAGAGGCATACATTCCTTCGAACTGGACTTCTGTCAAGGTTTTTCTTTTTCCTTTCTCTTCTCCATGTAAAGTGATTCATTTATTCTGTAATTTGTCCTTATCAAGGCCAAAATGGTTCTTGATATCATCAAGAACTTCCACTTTTTTCAGCAGTGATTAATTAGAAGTGTGGGGTCCCTTTCCTTGTCACAATGGCAATTAAACAGGAAGACTCATACTTAATGAAGTGTTTACCTGTGCAGAGTAAAAAGGAAACAAAACGAGCAAGTGCAATGTATAAGCAGGTCTGTCCAGCAATGAGTCTGAATAGGGATGGTGACCAACGGGTTGAGAGCGCTTGCCACATCCCTGATGCTCATATTGACCACAGGTGTTACACTGACGAGGAATGTGGAGTTGACTCAATTACCTGTAGACGAAGGTCATGCAGCATGGCTGGCTACTGTGGGCTATGGTTGTTTGTATGAAAGCAGCATTCTTCTCATCAAATACAGCAAAGTAATATAATATAATGAAAGGAGAAAAAAAAAAACAAGGAAAAGTAGAGAAAAGTTTCAAGAAGGTGAGGGTGAAAAAGAAAGAAAGTGGTCTGTCAGTAAGCAATATAAAAGCAGTTAGATTAAATGGAAAGGAAGAAAGAAGCAAATGACCGAAAATTCTTCATGATAATGCTGTTCTGTAACATAACTCGGATTTGCAAGTGTTTCATTGAATTTGTTTTTATTACATTTCTGGCAGGTACTAGGTCAGTTCAGAATACACACTGAAAATGGCACACATAAAATTTGATTGAAGTCATCTCTTAAATGTAATTAGATTTTGTGTTGCAAATCACATTGAAAGTGCTGAAACTAAAAATTCTCAACTTGAGTGTTGTGTTTGGCTCAGAGGTGCTGCTGGATTCATACCCACGACTCTGATTTTAGCACTGATCTTACTAGTTCGAGAATTATTTATTCGTATGATTTTTAAAAACTCCTTTCATATAAAATTGAATAAATTTTGTACTTTTTTCTCTAAATGCCTTAATTTATTAAGAATATGCATATATATATAAAGGTATCCTATTTAAATTTTTTATATTAAAAAAAAGATAAAATTGCTTTCCTACTATTCAACAGCAATCCATAGCATCAGATTGCAAAAGTTGATTTCCACACTAAAGATCCAGCTGGATTGATCATTCTCAATCAAGTTTAACCAGATAAAAGAAAAAGAAAAAAGACAAAATCAACCAATAAAAAATGTCAATCAATTGGTGTGCAAATGAGAGTAAAAACATACATTTCTAAATTCTACTCATCTGGGTCAGTCTCTTTTTTTCTTCTTAATTTTCTATTACCTGTAATATTTGTCGTGATTTGTGAATTTGATAATGAAAGTGTACAGATATTCTTATCTTCACCGAAAGGACCCAAAGAGAGATCAAATCATAAGACTTGAAGGAACAAAGGGGAATGGTTTTTGTTTTCATGATATTAATGGCGATGATAGTGATATAGCCACCCAAACCTGCTTTTCAGACCCAAGATCCATTGTTTACAACCATTAACCAGCTGTCTGTATTAAAAGCTTTTCTTCAAGTTTGAACAAGTGGGACATTTTTATCATTAATTATCCTTTTTCATGACTTCGCTAAACCACAAATTACATTAAAACTTCTTCTTTTTTATGATGATCATTCGCCCATGCCTTTTCTAATATTGAAAAACAGAATTTTTATTTTATATTTTAAATGGATCACTAAAGATCCAACACTTTTTATTAATTTTGTTTATTTTCCATAAGCAACTTTGTCCTCAATTATCCAAATCATATCATTAGTTGGCATATGACCATATCCATAACTAGAAATGACCCCACATGGCATTGGCAAGTCCAGTCGAGATCTATTGCAAGTAATTACAAGCAATAGAGGTGACTAGTTTTGTGAAATCAGTACCAATAAGTGCTCTATAAATTGCATGCAGTGCCATGACTTATACACCACACTGTACTGCTTTGCATTCATATAATTGACTATCCCGGCCATGGCAGTACGTTTGCTTCTTTTATCTGCAGTTTTGATGTTCTGCCTTGCAGAGGTATATATACCTAGAGGGTGGTTTTCATGATCAATTTCGAACATGGGCTTTTAATTTTTTTCAGTATTTTCTTTACTTTTACAAAAAACAGAACTATGATCTAGCTAAAGTTTAACCTGTTGGATTGCATGCATGCAGGTTTCATCTGATCTCAAGGTAGAAGAAGAAATGCCCCATATTGCACTGACAAGATTTCATACCAAATGCATTATTTTCATTATTTGTTCTGTTTCAACTCTCTCTAGTACTCACGGGTTGCTTTTGCTTTGCGGGTTTTCTTTTGTTCCTTGCTGCAGCCTGGTGTTAGAGGTGGAAACAGGAGGCTAATGCAAGAAATAGGTGGGTGATCTCTTCTCTATTGTTTTAGCTGATGGTTTTGGTATGACACACTCATGAAACATTAAAAAAAAAAAAAAATGAGGTGTAATCTAAATCATAATTTCGGGTATTTGATTAGACTGTGGAGGATTGTGCAAGGTGAGGTGCAGCCTCCATTCAAGGCCAAACACATGCAACAGGGCATGTGGCACGTGCTGTGAAAGGTGCAAGTGTGTGCCGCCTGGCACATCAGGTAACCGAGAAGTATGTGGGAAATGCTACACTGAGATGACCACTCACGGAAACAAGACCAAATGCCCTTGAGCTTAATTCCCTTGTAAGAGAGGCTTCTCCTCTGTTTGTTATGTGTTTTTTTTGCCTTTTCCTTTTCCGTCTCTTCTTAAGCTTGACAGGAGCGAAATATGTACATATATATATATATATATATATATATATGCACTTGTGATTGTTGCATGTGGTTATATTGAAGATAAAATTTGTTTTGCAAATGCGTGATCCCCTGCTGTTTAGACCTAATGCCTTTACCACTAGCATGTGCTTTGCCATTATTTTGTTTCTACATTTGAGACTCTTAGGCCCACCCTACCCCTTGAAGCATGTCCAACCGAAAAACACACAAATATGGGTTGGGCTTGGACCCCAGAGCACTGTAAGCTGTAGAGTGTAGGTTGATCAGAGTTGCTGTTGATCTTAATTAATCATAGATTTATATATCTATATAGAGAGAGAGAGAGAAAGAGAATGAAAAAAAAAAAAAAAGATGTCCCACATATGTATGATTATGATTTAGAAAGGGAAAGAAAATAATTCAGTAAGCTTATGCATGGACTTGAAATAGGTTTACAGAAAAAGATCATTTACTTTACTTAATTACATATCGTCTTCTTGGCCTTTGGTCCACACTTAGAGCTTGCTTACAATTGCTGAGACGTAAGCTTTTCACAGCAGCCATAAATCCATACTAACAAGGCAGAAGCCTTGCTTAACTATATTTTCTTTTTTGAGTTTTGAAAATGGATAAATTATATTTTGAAAGGGCATATCTGAAAGAGAAATAATGTCTAAAATATTTAAGTTTTAAATCTATTTCTTTTCAATAGTCAATACTAATTCTAAACACACTCCTAATTTTCTTTTAAAATTTAATTAAACTATTTTCTTTTGCAAAAGTGTTGTCTACCTGTAATATATTCATGTATTTAAAAAGAAAATATTTTTTTAATACAGATATATCTCTATTTATATAATAAATCGATAAATAATTAGCACATAATAATTAATTTTAAACAATAATATGTCAATCATTCAATATTAAATAATAAATAGTATATGTTAATTATTTAATTTAATAGTAAATAGTAGATAGTACGTTAATTATTTAATATTATAATATGATTTAATATTGGATAATAGATAATATATGTTAATCATTTAATATTAAAATATTATTTATATGTGTATATATATATATTTGGGATTATATCCTTAAAAATTAAAATATGATTAAATAAATTTAATTTTGGGGGAAGAGATACTAAATTGGTTCGTGACAATATTGATTTTGAGTGAAGATAGCATATAAAATGGGATTTAATTAAGACGTGGATAGAAATTAAAAAAAGGTTTTGATGAATAAAAATTAGGGTTTCACGATGGGTTTTTTTGTAGAAGGATATATAATCAACCATTATCCATTTGTTAACCCGACCATGACATGAGCTTGGTGTCATGATTTTTGTAGGCTATCTTTTAGAAGTCGCATTCGTGTGTACTGGGCCAAAGCAATCCCTCAGAAATGTAAATGCTTGTAATACAATCTAATAATAATATAGGACACAAAATATTGACACTTTGATGGAACAAGTGACCGAAACCTCCACCATTTAGGCTTTGCCACTTTCCTACTCAAATCTTTCTTATGGCCAAGTTTTCCAGAACAATTATCAATTTCACGTACAATGCAAATTTATCTTTTAAGTGGAAAATTAGGGTCGATTTTCATATGACCCCTCTAATAAATAACAAAGCAACATAATCTATTTGAATTGTATTGCACGGCCGTAAAAATATTATCTCGATTATAAAATTAAGTTGATAGATATAATGTAATAAATGTTTTAATATTTTAGTTAATTAATTAATAATATTTTAAAAAATAATAGCAAAATAACTATTTTTTTAAATTCTTAAAATTTTTTTCACACAATAATATAAAAATTATTTTAAAAATATTTATTAATTAGTTTTAATATTATTTAACTTAATACTATAATTAATATTACTATTTTTAGAATTAAAAAATTATAATATAATTAAAAAATTAATTTATTATCAAATATATTATTAAAATCTAGAATTATAACTATTATCTAATTAAAAATCTAATTTATTAATTAATATGATATTAAAATATAATTAATAAACTATTTTTTAGAATATAATTAATATCCCTATCTAATTAGAAAACTATTTATTAGTTAACATAATATTAAAATATAATAAATATATTATTTGTTAAGATTAAAGTTAACATTTAATTAAGAATGTAACTTATTAATTAATAAATTAATAGAAAAAGTTATAAAATTACACCTAATCTTGAATTCTATTTGGTAAAAACAGTATACATGTCAAAATAAAATTTCTACGTATCAAAAATTAAATACATGTGTCATAAAAATTTTAAGTCTCAAAAATTAATATATATATATATATATATATATATAGATGTGTACAAGTTATAAACGGGTCAAAGACTAAAGTTTAAAAGTATTAATCCATTTACTTCATTTAAAAGACAAAATAATACATTTACTTATTCCAAATTAACCTATTATCAGCAACGCGGCTCATATTAATAAAGATAATTTAATGATTAATTAATTTTATGCATTTAATTATGATTTTAATATTAAATATGGTATGAAGATAAATTCTAAATTATAATATATCATGAAATTGATAAATTACACGAGTAATATCATAATAATAGATAAATAGAAAATAATTAAAATAAAAATAAAAATGAGATTGAGAAGTTTACATTGCTTAAAAAAGAAAGAACAGAGACTCACCCTTTATAAACATCATAATTGACAGAATCAAAATTACATCTAATATTTTAAAAAAATTTAATATTATTAATTAATACTTGTATAAATATTAATAATACAATAAACATAAAAAAGTTTATAAGTTATCATTAATATTTATATAAATAATTATTAACACACATCAAAATATCTTTAAAACGATATATATAAATGATATTAAAAATCTAAATCTTTATGTACAATTGTGAATTCGGTCAATTCTTTTAATTTTTACTTAAATGTCTCGAATTGACTAATTGATTGTAATTATAGCTAAATTAAAATTTCGATCAAAATAGGATGACTTGTCATTATCAATAATTTATACATCACTAGTATATATATTTACATATCACACAAGAATTACCAAGATCAGGTTATAGATTAACAAAAAAGTGGATGACAAGTGAAAATCATAAATCAAGGAAAAGAATGAAAAGTGAAATTATTTTTTTCTCATTTTTATCGTGGTTTTATGTATTTTATTTTAAAAATAAAAAATATTAATAAAGTAAAAAGATATTAATATTTAGAGTTAAAGACCGAAATTTTAGATTTTTAATGTTATTAACCCCAATATATAACAAGATTTGAAAAGGAAAAGGTTGTATAGAAGATGCGGAGATAACGATGGACCCCACAAAAGATGGCAACTCGTGATTTCAACTAAACTGAAATTTGGAGGTATTGAGATAAAAATGGTCAAAAGTTTATAAGTATGTAAGGCCTATTCTATGGTTCCATCTTAATAAATGAGAGCAATACACGAGTGCTTGCCAAAATGATGGGACCTCCTTTTCTGCCCAATGCTCCTCCTCCCATCTTCATCTGATCCCTTTGCTCCCACCACCGTACGGTGTTTTGTAAAATTGACCACCATACGCAGTTCAAACCAAATTTTATCAAGTTATATATTTTAATCTCCATGAATGACAAGTAAGAGTATCACTCAATTAGTGATTTCGTCAAAATTTTGAATTTCCAGTGCTACTTTTCTGAGTTAATCTTATACAATATTTTAATATATTAAAAATTACGCTTAAATAAGCTCTTGAATTTTTCGATGGAAATAAATAAAATTTATTTAATTTTTTTAGATTATTTTAGTCTAAATTAGTATTTTAGTTCAATTATGCTTCTTTTTTTATAAAGTTAAAAAATCGAATGGCACCCTCTATTATAAGTATGTGAAAAAAATAAACTCTTTTTAAATTTATTTAATTTGTTACTAATAATAATAAGTAATTAAAAATTAAATTAATTTTTCTACGATCGTTGCACTTTTGGAGATGAAATGGTTGTGGCCCACGTCCCCACCATATACACCACCTTCCTACCTCATTGTTGCCAATTGCTATAGATTTAATTTTCTTCAGTGATTTGAATAGATTTCTTTTAGTTAAGATTTGAGTGGGTTATGCTTTATTATTACTAGAAAAATAATAAAAGAGAGGTAATCTCATTTTTATTTTTATTTTCCTTCTAACTATTTTTTTTTATTAATATCATTTTTTCTTTTTATTTGTCACAAAAAGGGCCTAATTGAGTAAAACACTAAGTGTTAGACTAAAATGACTCCATAAGCTCAAATGGCTTATTTGGCCCCACCCGAAAGTTCAAGAGCCTTATTCAAACTTCATTCTAATATATTACTTAGCTTTTTCCAAAAGAATATGTGTTTAATATCCCTTCAAATATGATCAACTATTTAAAATTTATATTTGAACCCTAGTTCAAATGTTTACTATTGAAAGGTAAAAGTCTTGAATTTAAATTCTTTAACTCTGTACTATATGAATTTTTATTTTTATAGCGAGTATAAAAAAATAGCTACATTTGTTGTGTAGCTCACGATCCATTAAATCTCACGTAAATAAAAAAAAAAACTATTTAAAATTTTTGATATATGTGATTTCAATGCTTAATTTAAAACAAAAGTTTATAAAACATATGCACGAAGAAATTTATTCTATGATAGATATATATCTTTGTCTGAATAAAGTTTTAAGCTTTAATTTTTGTTTTTCCACTTCTAATAAAAAAATTATAATCAAATCACACAAATTAGGCTTTACAAGTATATTAAGCTTCATAGCGAAACTTTTTTTTTTTTTGTATACATACATCTAGAGTTAATCTATAACATTTCAGGCAAGATCTTTACAGGTAACAAAGTACTTCTTCAAGAATTTTAACACAGCTGCATATTCAAGATTTGAGCTCGAAATTAAAAAAAAAACTCTTACCATCTCATCTATGTACTCTTTGATAAAAAAAGTTTTACTTAGTCTTTTGAAGAGCTACAATTTAAATTATAATCAAAGTCAAAATAGTAAAATAATTATTATTATCACTGTGAAATGTTTCCTTTTTGAAACCTATGCTTTAATCAATGTCCTAGATATATATATATATATATTAAAAATTACGTTAAGATTCGAGAATCATCAATGTCAAATGTAGATATGCATGCATGCATGCATGGGATCCTTGACTTCAATATCATTCCCACACATTTTCTTGATAAGTGAACTTCAATGATAACAGAGCCCAATTGATTGAACAGCAGAAACCTCCAATTTCTGTTAGTATTCATACTGTTCTCTCATTAATTCTTTTGGCGCAGTTACAAGTTTTTCAATCCAAGAACGTTCCTGGAAAGTAGTCTGCAACAGCATATATGTTGTTCTTTTCGGATTTGATAGAACTGGAGTTATCAAAGTGGAAACATATCCAACTTTCCTGTTCCAATCTTACCAGCTTTTTAAATTCTTGTCCGTTACCACGAACGATTTCCTGTTCTTTTATTTTCAACGTGAAAAACATATTCTTGTGTACATTGCCAATGTTGTCCATTCGAGATTTATATTTTAGTTGACATGACAAGGGCATAGGTCTGGAACTAAAGGCTTTTCTTTTTGTTTTCCTGATTGTTCGCATGAGATGAAAATTTGATTCTGAGAGGGAAATAAAAAATGTCAGGTATCAGGACAAACGAAGATTCCTGGAAGTGAGGATTACTGGATGATTTTGACGTTAATCTTGTTTTGTTCCAACTTTTTGTGTTGTTGCAATGTTTTTCGAGACATTGAAGGCTGCTTTTAAAAAAGGTGTGGCTTGCTTGCTTTCTTTAGTATATGATTTAGGACCAATGATTGAAGAACTGAAAAATAAAAATAAAGAATTAACCTGCTCAATTCTGGTCAGAAAATGGAATCTGGGTAAGTGTATAGAAATATATTGAGCAAAAATAATTAGGGTTAGGTAGTATTATATTTTTTCTAAGTTTGGTGTATTGTGTCCATCTATGTGCTAAATCAATAAATAATTGATACATATTTTTTTTAATTTTAAATAAAATGAGCATATGTCAATCATATTCATATCCAAAACAATGTATGTCTATTTACTCTATTTATATCCATTTAAATAATAAATATTAAACTAGTCTCCACACACACGTATAGGATTTTGGATAATTTATGGATAACACATTACCCAAATATATCAAAATATAATAAACCTCTATAAGATAATATTGTTGTGATTAAAAAAAATATTTATTTTTATAGAAATTATTAATTTATCAATAAATAGTTTATTAATTTGTCAATAAATAAATATTTATTAATTTAAAGAATTTATTCTTAATTATTTGTTTATGTATTTTATCATAACTTATATATGTGTTATAAATAAATAAAAATATGATCAAGAGTTGGTGTGCATATACATAAAAATTAAAAATTAATGTTTACATTCATAAATAAAAGAGGCTGTATACATATACGCCAAACAAATTTATTATTTTGGACATTAAGCGAGATTATTCATTTAATATATTAGTAAGATTTTATTACTTAGTGTATCAAGATTTAACGGATATATTAAAAACCTAAATAAATTAAACCATTAAATATATAATTGATTAACGTATAAATTTATTTAATTCTTTATATATAATATAATCAAATAGGCTATATTCAAATAATAAAATAATAAAATCTTAAATAATATTAAATAATTTATCTAACTCTCTAATTACGACATATTAGATAATAAAATTAATAAGTTCAATTATAAGATCTTTAATATTTTGTATCTCAATTAAAAAAAAAATGTTTGAAGTAACAGATACTATAACTTTTTTAGATATAAATTATCCATTTTATTACTCAGTCAATTCTAATAGTATGAATAATATAACTTTTTTGAATATGAATTATCATTTTAATTATTCAATCAATTCAAATAATATGAATAATATAATTTTTTAGACATTAATTATCTATAGTCATTACTCAATCAACTCAAGTATTACCGAAATCGACTCGATAAAACTTGGATGCCCACAGCTAGGTTAAAAATTCACATCCCAAAAGTAATCTTTTATTTAGATTGGGTCAATAACTAAAGTAAAAAATATGCCAAATATGATAAATAAATAAATAAATAAATATATATATATATATATATATATATATATATATATATATATATTCTAGTATTAGAACTTCAATTATATTCTAGTTTGGTAGCACGATGGTTTATGTACCACTTATCTGACAAAGTTAGGGGCTAATTTCTTTCAAAAGTAATTATTATTTGTCTTTATATTTAATTATATTACACTAGTTATTTTTTTATATTTAAAAAATAAAATTAATTTTTACACTAAAAGTTATCTCTTCATATTATTTATGGGGTAATTTATATATTATAAAAATGATCAAAAAGTAAATAGTATAAAATCAAATATAGCTAACGGTTGTTTAATAAAAAATTCCAACAAAAAGAGTTTTTAGTATAAAATTTTAAAATAAAATAATAAAAATATTTCTTTAAATATTAAAAAATAACTAATATAATATAAAAAATATAAGTAAAAAATAGTAATTATTTATTTTCTCTAATTGAGCTGGATAGTCTAATATAGCCTCACTTTTTATTTTTTCAAATAGGCTCCTCAATTCATATGGGGGCAAGCCCTTAATTAAAATGGTGGAGTCCCTATTTTCTTATATAATATTTGATGTAATTGTTTGCTCAGCAGTATTTTAGATAAGAATGATGATGTCTTCCTCATCTTTGTCATGTTCCATGCATTTCAATTCAAACATCAAATAATTGCACAAGAACACATATTCTAAAGGCAAATCTAATCGAGGTTTTTCACACTTCACTTCCTAAAAATCATTTATTGTTTTAATTTCTCCTTTTTTAAACAAAAAAAACATTCACAATAGATCTGTTTCTTTTGTCTTTTTAAACCTGTTCTTATTATCTAAATCCAATCTCTTTAAAATAAACTCTAATAATTAATAATGATAATAATATAATGTGGAAAATTAAAAGATTTAAAAGTTAACTGTCAAAAAATGGAACAAATTGGCCTTTTAAATTACAAGGAATGGAGCAATTTAGGCGGTTGAATTAACATAATTTTTATTTTCTTTTGATGGTAGATTGTAATTGGTATTAATTATTATGTATAAATGAATCTATGCGTAGGCGGTGATGGAGATGGGCAACGGATATATATATATATATATATATATATATTATTTTAATAATAATTGTCTTTCTGTGGATGTTTATTCTCTAAAATAACGAATAGGGTTTTCCAGCCACTCCCTTTTGTACTTGTGCCTCTTTTTGTCGTATTGTTTTCTTTTGTTTAAGGAAATAAAATCAGATTACTAATATTAATAAATGATGGAAAACTCCACGTCGATCTTTACCAACCTCGTGTTTGGAAGATATAATATAATATAATATATATATATCTTTCTTTAAACTATTTTAAATACTTAATGATCCAATTTCATATTCATGCATTTTATTTTATAGTTTTAAATAAAGTGTCTTTTTATGCCCATTCTTTTTAATGGGTGCAATATGATTGTAATTTAGCAGATCTAGTTGAAGGGTTTTTTATAATTAATTTTAAAATCTAATTTAAAAGATCGAGAGTTACTTAAAAATAATATGAAAATGTAACTAATGTATGAAAAGTTAAATTTAAATATATAATTCCACTGAAATGTTTTGTTAGGCTAAATATTAAACTATATTAATATATATACATTCTCTTATTGAATATATGTAAATATTTAAAATAGATTTACATAAATATTGATAATTTTGTGTACATTGATATTTATTAAAATTATTTTAATTAACATAAAAATACTGAAATAGATTAAAAGGATTAGATTTATTGATTAGGTTCAACTGAAACTCAATTCAAATATGCTCAATCTTTTATTTGACTAAACTTTAAATTTGAATTTGAGCTTTTTAAAATTTGATTTGAGCTCAAATCCAATTCGGTTATATTTATATTATAAATAAAGTCTTTAATTATTATCAAACTGAAAAAAACATAATTAAAAAAAATATTAAAAAAATATTTTATTATTATATAATTATTATTGTTCACAAAATTATAATAAATTATAGATCACACGATATAAAAGAATTTATACAATAAAAAAAAATCTATCTTCGTATTATCTATAAAAGTAACAAATATTCTGCGATAAAAAACTTCAACCATATAATTTTATTGTTTATGATGCTATTAAAAAATTCATTGAAATTAATAAGAACTATCATTTTCTTTATACAACTTTTTCTTCTTTAGAGATTTTATTTTTCTTATTTTTTTCAAAATTATAGTTTGGTTACTTTTTAGTTATATTTCAGTAATGTTTAATTATTTTTTAGTTTTTATCCAAAAGTTATAAAAAAAATAAAAAATCAACTAAAATTGTAAATTCAAAAAAATTAGAATATATATAATATATATATATGTATATTTAGTATTTAAATACTAATAAAAATAAAATAAAAATTATAAATTATAAATTTGATAAAAAAAATATTCCTCATATTTTTTCAATATTTTATTAATTTTCTATATAAAAGAGACATGGTGTTTAAAATAAATAAATATAAATGAGCGTTTTTTCTTTGTCTCCTTTATTAATCATACAACCTCTAAAATTCATGTTTGAAATAAATTAAATCTTAATGCTTTTATTTCTAAAGCTAGTATTGCCCTCGTTCATGTTTGAAATAAATTAAATTTTAATGCTTTTATTTCTAAAATTCATGCAACTTTTATTTATTTTTTAATTTTTTTGGAGGAATTTTTTTTTTCTAATTTTTGAGCTCGTGCGAAATCATTAAATTCTGTTACAAACTTATTTTTCTTCCAATGTTATCCTTATCAATATTTACGATATGAAATGAATGTTAGCATAAAAAATTTAGCTCCATTGAGAGTAGAAATTTTATTTATTTTTTTTTTGTAATTTGAATTTAAATCACAGTATTAAGTACTAAGAGTTTAAATCTTGATATAAATTTTCAATTTATTACAAGTAAATATGTCCTGATTTTGATAGCATATGACTGCAGAATAAAAATAAAACATTAGTCAATTATTTTAAAATAAAAGTTGTATCTATAAAAATTTGTGAACATATATTTTAAATAGATTGGTATTTCTTTTTCATTTGAGGATAAAATATAATTTTCTTAGGTTTATATATAATAAGATAATGTCAGTTCTTTTTAGTATTTTATATGATTATATTCCATTTGTTTACTTAAATATAAAAAAGATGAGCATTTTAAGGGGGAAAGAAAAAAATCAAAGTCGTGCAAAAACCGTGTCGTATAGTAGTAGTAGTACGGACCCACTCCTCGCAGTCCACAACGCGCTTTCTGTGGACCCTACACTCTCCAATCCACTACACCACACCACTCTCTCCGTCTCTGTTCTCTCGCTAAAAGAAAAAAATGCTGCTTTACTATTACCAACGATGTCACGGCAAACAAATTAAACGACGAGCAAAGTAAGATCATGAACGAGCTAAACTACCAGATGCAGCCAAACCCAGATAATGGATAACCCAACATAACCCATATGTATAGTATACATACATCCACATGCATGCATATATATGTATATGCGCGACATACCCACATCCATAAGATAATTGCTTTCTCTTTTGGATTCTAGTTATTCATTACCAATTATTGTGCTTTATATATAGAGAGAAGAATGTTTTTCTCTTTCCAGCACAAATCAAATTTTATTCCTTCCTCTTATTATTGTTTTGCACCGCATGTTTGTTCTTGTTCTTGGTTTTGTTAATGATCATTGCTTTTTTTTTTTTCTTATCGCCTATACCAACAGCAGATATTGTTGGTGATACTGGGTTTTAATAATGTCACAAAAGAGGCAGCCTGAAGAGGCTAAGCTTCGCTCTGATGGGAATTCTCCTGAGGAGAAGAGGAGGAGGTTTAATTTGAAAAAGTGAGTTTTTTTATTCAAAAAAATTATTATATCTTGGTTCTTCATTTTGTTTGGCTAGACTGGATTGTATGTGAATTGGGTTTTCTTCAATTATTAAACTTGATTAGGATTATAGGAGTTGAGTGGAAAGTTGCTGATAACTGTGTTGTACCCATGATGAGAATGATTGAAATTTGATGAGACAAAAGTGAAGAATACGAAGAAAAAGAAAAAAGCTGAATTCGAATGCATTTGATTTATTGAGAATTGCTGATGATATCCATGCATGTCAGACTTCCTTAAGAATGTTATTTTGTTGACGGTTCTGTTAAATGGGGCATCAGGATTTTTCCGGGAAAATAGTGCTTGTCAATGTGGTTGTAGATTTCATGATGGTATATTTACTACATTACATTATATTTGAAGTGTGATTTCTTTGTGGAAGATGAATACCTTTGCCATGATAGTTGTTAGCAAATGACACGCCACATTTTCTTTTTCCTGATAGATTCTTCTTATGATTTACTTTCCTTTTTGACCATAATGAGTTTCTTCTCATTGTTATGCTATTCTCTTTTTGGGCCTAATGTGTTCGTTAATGATCTCTAGTGTGGTTCAGGAGGTAATTAAGATGCAATCTTTCCAGCATTTGTTGGAGCCAATTCTGGAGCCCTTGATTCGTAGAGTGGTATGTGTGTTCCCATGACCACTTATATTGCAGTAATTTCAGTATAATAGAGAGCTAATGTCATGCTTGGATGTGTATTCAGTAATTCCTTGGTTGTAATGGAAGACAATTGTTTATGAAATGGAGCATTACCTTCTTTCTGATCTAACTAATGATCTCCCCTGTCCTGATGCTGTTTATTAACTATCCGTAGACTTCATTTGGTCATATTTGATCATCAATCTTTCTGTATTTGCTTTTACAGGTCAAAGAGGAAGTGGAGTTGGCTCTTAGAAAACATCTGGCCAACATTAAAAGGTAAGAATCAATATTCTGAAAATGTTCAAGAAGAGGAAGTGATTGTTATACATTCTTAGAAACTTGGGATGTCAATTAAACCTTAGCACTGCCACTAAATTAGCTTATGTTTTCCTCTTTGCATTTTTGTGAAGAAACTGTGGGAATGAAAAAGATTTTATTGAATCAAGAAGCTTCAAACTGCAGTTCTCGAACAGCCTCTCTCTTCCAGTGTTCACTGGAGCTCGAATTGAAGGAGAAGAATGTTCTTCTATAAAAGTAATTCTGATTGATACTCTTACTGGAAGATTTGTTAATACTGGTCCTGAATGTTCTGCAAAGGTAGAAATTGTTGTCCTTGAAGGTGATTTTGATGGTGAAGAGGGTGACAATTGGACACATGATGAGTTTAAAAACAACATTGTCAGAGAGAGAGAAGGAAAGAAACCTCTTCTTACAGGAGATGTGTTTCTGAATCTAAATGAGGGGATTGGTTTGGTGGGTGAGATTGCCTTCACTGATAATTCTAGCTGGACAAGAAGTCGTAGGTTCAGGCTTGGGGCAAGAGTTGTGGATAATTTTGATGGAACTAATGTACGGGAAGCAAAGACTGAATCTTTCATAGTCAGGGATCATCGAGGGGAATGTGAGTACTTTTCATGCATTTGTTCTTTTTTTCTTTAATGATCAAGGATATTTACTGTTTTAAACATATTGATTAAACTGTAATGGTGTCTTTGATAATACTGGACAATGATAACGCTGAATATAGTTGTTCAACCTTGTATAAGGTATTGCACATTATAGAGTACCTATCAGTTGGCATTGCATATTAGTCAATTTGTATTAGGATTACTGGAGATCAAATGAAAAATTTCTTAACTTGCAAACGAAGAGAACGCAAATTGGAACTATAGTAAATTGAGAAACACAAATTTATGAATATGCTGTAGAATTGTTGGTCGGAATTTGGAACATGGAAATTCATTCTGATTGCAGCTTCTCAGTGAATGAAGCAACCTTCTTGCCTTGTCAGTAGATTTCAACTTAACTTCTATCATCTGAATATATGAAACTTCATGATACTAAAGTTGGCTTTTATCTCCAAAGGGAAGGTCTAGTGGTAAAAATTTAGGAACTTCAGTAGAAGGTCTTATATTTGAACCATGCCAGGTGCAATGGTAGGGAAAAGGAAAGGAGAGAGCTAGCCTCATTTGTGTAGCTTATTTAATATCCTGTGTTCTAAAAAAAGTAAAGGTGAATTTCAGGTTAAGTACATGAATCTGACACATTCTGAAACCTTCAATTAATATAATAAGGAGAAAGAAACCTTAGTTTAGCTGTCATTAGAATGATACAAGGAACTTTTTTTTAACCATTGGTTTCTGGTTGCAGTGTACAAGAAGCACCATCCTCCATCTCTGTCTGATGAGGTATGGAGATTGGAAAAGATTGGCAAAGATGGGGCTTTCCATAAGCGTTTGAGCCGGGAAAATATTACTACTGTCAAGGATTTCCTCACTCAGCTTTTTATCGATTCTCAACGCCTTCGCCATGTATGACTTTACTGCTTTTTTCTTTTTTTAGTCTATATTATTCTGCATTTCTATTTTTTGCTATATCTTTTACTGTATCTCCCTGTTCTTGCTGAAGGTTCTGAGTATGCAGTGCAAGCTTCATCAGATATTTCATTCTTAGAATGATGTATTTATGAACTGGTAATAAATTTTCAAAAATCAGATAATAGAAAAAAGGATTTCCAAAAATCAGTATTCGGCGAGAACACTTATCTGCATTAACTGGAATATCTACTCATCTTACAGAACTTTTTAACCAATATGAGATTGTTTTGTTAGTCTCTGAGTTGAAACCAATTACTTTGGTTGATTTCTGAACATTTTTCTATCACTGGTCAATGTAACTAAAACATGGCAACTAGTCGTGCTTCACGTTTCACCATTGTGGACAACATAATTCCATGTGAAATAGGCTTCTGTCTTTATTGCCCTAGGCACTTCTCCAAGGAGTTTCCCAAAAAGGAGAATCTAAAACTATGGAGTGAGGACTTCACTCAACCAGACTTACTGTGATAGGTTTCCTCTACATGGATCAGTATATAATATTTATATGTTGGTTATATGTAGGTTCTTGGGACAGGTATGTCTGCCAAGATGTGGGAAGTTACTGTAGAGCATGCTCGGACTTGTGTACTTGATAAGAGAGTATACTTATATTATGCTCCTGGTTCTCAACAGAAAAGTGGAGTGGTCTTTAATGTTGTGGGACAAGTAATGGGACTACTTTCAGACTGCCAGTATATTCCTGTAGATAAGATTTCTGAAACCGAGAAGGCATATTCTCTCACAACCCCAACTTTCTTGTATTTATTTCTTTTTCATATTTATTCTTCTGTTATTTTTTTACTTATGGTCAACTTGGCCTTCAGGCTGATGCTCAAAACTTGGTCATGGCTGCATTTGAACACTCAGACGAGGTTATCTCTTTTGAGGATGAAGCCTCTCTTGTGGATGACCCTTCACAGTTGTCTAACATCCTTTACCCCTCGAGCTCACTCAGAACAGACTCTACCGGGAACAAACTTTTGGCTTCACATAAGATAGGAGGATTTGATTGTGCACAACCGAATGCATCCTCTCCGGATATCATTTCTTCTCTGTATTCTGTTGGGGGTGTCAGCAGCTTGGATGATTATGCCTTGCACAATATTGAAAATATGGGTCTTAGATATGATCAGAATTTGAGTTTCTTAGGCCATGTCTCCAACCCCCTCATATGTGATACTGATACTATGACTCAAGCTTTCTGTGATGAGGATCATCTGAGGTTTTTTGATACAGATCTTCAGACTCCAAACCTTAGTTTGGAAGCACCGACCGATTTACAGAGTGCTCTTGATGGCTTCCTGTTGACGCGTTCAACAGCTGTTGCCAATGATAAGGCACAAAGGAGATGGACCAAGATATCTAGTGTGTTGAAATGGTTCTCTATTAGGAAACATGTGGCTTCAAAAAAGACTCGTGTCTCGGAAATTCATAGATACACGTGATGGACTTGAAACAGTTATCTTGTCACACTTCCTGTGTAGTATTAGACAGTGCTGCCCGAGTAAAGTTTTGAGTGCAGTTGTGGAGACAAGTTGGCTTGAACAGTTGTAGATACATTTTTATCTCTCGTCTTGGCTTCACTGTGAAGGTTAGTCAATCTTTTGTTTTCATATTAAAATGTAAATATGTAGGTTGATGCATACAATACATACAATCAGGCAAGTTTCTGGCTGTAGTTTCTCAAGTTGAGGCTTGAATACAATGAGTTAAAAGCTGCAAAAATTGGTATGCTCAAAACCCTGTATCTTTCATTTAGGGTTATTATATTGTATTTCTGGAATTTGCTTAATAAAAGCAATTGAATCATTTATCAAAGGCAAGTCTCGATATCACATAATGACCTTTGATAAGCAGGTGTTTTGTTCATTATTATATCTGTTTTGGCAGCCATGGGCAAAATTAATACATGAAATAGGGAAACGTTTTTAATTTTCATTTCATTCTAAATACGTATAGTAAACCGATGGCACCATCCGACTTGCCAACTTGGCTTTTGACTGAAAGCCTATAAAATTTCCAGTGAGATTGACAAATAATTCGAAATCACATTTTGTTTGAACAATGACATACGTATACTCCTGAAGTTGCTTATTCTTGGTATTGGCTCCTTTACCCATCAATCCTCCTGCTTTATCCAAAGAGCTAGCAAGACTCCTCAACCTAACTATTGCTTTTCCAATTACTATTTATTAGTGTTAGTCAATTTTAATTCTAAAATGTGGATGTCACTTTATAAACAAAATAATTCTAGTGTCTATAGCCGCATTTGGTATTAAATTTTGTGAAATAAACTTTTGCATAACTTGATAGTTGCATTACTTTTCCTTTTTCTATATCAGTACCATATTTGGTACATTAAAATTTTTCTAAATTATAAACTGGTATTGGGCATATATATATATATTTATGAAATAATCTTAAAATAAATATATAAAGACGAGAAATATAAGATAAGATTATCAAATAAATTGTACTACTGAAATAAAAAAGACATTTTTTTGGCTAAAAATTGAATCAAACCCGAGTTGGAGCCTTATCCATGCTAACTCCGGGCTTAAAAGCGCACTTAATTGTAATAATTATTTCATAGAAATAATATGCGCAGCTCACCAATCTTCTAAACTTGGTTAATTATAATTAAGGTAAATGGTACGAGTAATTCATTAAATTTTTAAATCTCAGTTAAGCTACTACTACTGTTAACTATTTTGACAAAAAATACAAATAACCTCATAAATTTTAGCCAAATCTCAATTAAAAACCCTTAAACTAAATAATATTGAACAATTAAATTTTTATGTGCAATTTCCTTACTATTACTGTCAATTATTTTTATTGATAATAACCCACCTAAAATGACAACTAATAGCGCAAAGACATCTAGATTATAAATTTTAATTTTTTATATTTCTCAAAGTTAATACAAAATAAAAAGATAATACAAGAATTAAAATAATTATTTCAAAAAAAAAAAGATAAAACCTACATTTTCACACCTAGATTTTATCTTAACCTTTTCATTTGTCATACCTAGGTTTTATCTTTTTTTTGTTCACATAATTATTTTTATTTTGTATTATTTTTAAAAAATATAAAAAATATAGAATTTACAATCTATGTGTCTTTATGCTATTATTTGTCATTTTATGTTGGCCGTTATCAATAAAAATAATTAATAATAGTAGTAATGGAATTCTATAGAAGGATTTAATTGTTCTCTATTATTCAGTTTAAGAATTTAATAGAGATTTGACCAAAATTTAAGGAGTTATCCATATTTTTTCCTAAAATAGTTAAAGAGGCTTAATTGTTCTGTTTTATTTAGTTTAAGGACTTAATTATTCTAACTTTAATTGAAATTCAGCTAAAAGTTTAAGGGGTCATTCATAGCTTTTGCCTAGGATTAACTTGGATGAAAAAGAAAAGGAAGCCTGGTAAACTAATTATTAATCTAGGATATGGATAAATTAAAGGAAAAATATCAAAAATATCCTTTTTATTTATTCCATTTTTATTGTGCAAAATACCAGAAATATAAAATTTTAACTTTTTTTTCAAAATTACGGGTTTTGTTGTTTTTTTGATAAAACAACAACAAAAAAACAACCATACCATAAATTTAGAAAAAAAAAATAGAAATCTAATATCTATGAAAAAACTTACAAAGTAAAATGATATTTTCTTTTTGTTGATTTTAGAATATTTTTGAAAAGCTCCCCAAATAAAATAATATAATTGCTTTATAATGAGCCCGACAAATAGTATGCTGATTTTTCTGAGATCTAATATAATTATGATTTTAGAGTGCGGTATCTTTTGCATAAAGATTGTTTGATTAATTTGGCAATCCAAAAAAAAAGTCCAAAACCTTGAGCTGAATTTAGGTCCAATTCTATCTACCATGCCACACCCTGCATGTTTCTTTTGAGAATTGCTATAATTATATAAAAACTACTCAAAGTTTAGCTAACATCTGATTCATGACATGTATTTGCTTGAAAAATATGAGTGTAACAGATGAGATCATCAATCACTTTTTTTCTAATTGCCAATTGCTTGAACATGTTTCTGCGGAACATATCAGTAATTTAAATGAAGGAGTCAACAACAGATGTGGCAAGTGGTGTGTTATCCTTCATAAATCCGACAGCCACATTAGCAAATAAGTGTCGGATTCCTCATTGGTACTAGTGGAAGATAAAGAAATAATAGAAGTTGTACCAAAAAGAAACAAATTAAAAGTTTGATACCATTTAGAAAAAAGTATGAAGATTTGGAACCAGCAGTGCAATTAACCTCATGTTCTGCTTTACATATCCGCAGGTAAAGAATTTTATATAAATTAATATTTTTTTTACTATGCTTTTAGTTTTTGCATTCAATAGCTCACTTTTGTTTTTAACTTTTTTGCTAAATTTGTTTCTTAGCCATAGTCCTCACAGGGAAAAAAGTGTTGAAACATGTCATTGTAATCTCAAAGTGTTTGAAGTGATTGGATTTAAGGGGCAACCCCAATAGTCATGGAGCTTACATCCTATATAGTTGAGAAATCCGTGGCACTTGAGAAGATCATTATTGGTTCGTAGGACAACCTGGGTGTCCAAAGGATTTTGGGGATGACGAAACATATCGAACCGCAAAGATTAAGGGTTTTGAATTCAAAGCTAAATTTCCTTCAAAAGTTGTTGTTAACCTCTGATTTACTTGTTATTCTTGCAAAACACATGATAAAAGAAAACATGCCTTAAGGATATGAGAAGTGCCATTTTGGTAAGGTAAAGTACTCAACATGTGAGATTGAGAAACAACCGGCCATCTTTTCTTCAAATGGATATTTTCATTGAATGAAAAACACAAATTGCTAATAAACTCTAAAACTCATAATTCTGCCTTTTTTTTTCTTTTTTTCTTTTTTTTTTTTTGCTTTATCATACTATTACTCATTATTATTATTTTTTCAAATAAACTTTTGTATGACTTGATAGTTGGATTATCTTTTATTTTTCAATATCATTCTCATGCTTGATACATTGAAGTTGCATGTGCAAAATAATTAATTAATATTTTTTCTAGATTCTAAATTAGTATTAAATATGATATGTTCAAGTGTTGTTTTAATGAAATCATTTTAAAATATAAGATTTGAGATTGAAGTTTCAGATTTTTTGTTGTCTCTATTCATTATCATTACTTGATGTTAAGTTACTTGAATTCAACCTAATAAAAGCTAAAATTGGCATAACTGATTTACATTCGCTGCAATGATAGTCAATAATATTGATATTAGGCAAAAGAAAGTGCACTGGAATATTCAACCATGTCAACTGTAAATTGGTAACAGGGTCTTCTCAAAATAAGAGAGCCTTACAAACACTGAAACAAGACATAGTATAGCTCAATCTGTTAGAGTGAAAGTAGATGGGCACAAATATAACTATAGTGAAAGTAGATGGGCACCACTGCAAAATCTAGTTTTTAAAATCTGAGGACCGATTCTCTATTTTCTTCTCCCAAATTTGCAACACAGTAGCTCAATCTATTACAGCAGCCACTCTGATCTCTCTTTCTCTCTATCGAAGGGAAAACAAAAAGAATGGCATTCCTACTCAAAAGTTCAATGATTTCTTCTCGCTTTCGATCTCATTCTCAGGTAATTGAGTTAAAAAAAAAAATCAACTAATCATCCTTTTGATTTGTTTCTTTACAATGATTAATAGATGGTCGCTTTTGTTTTGTTTTTTTGTTTTTTTTTTCTTCTTTTTGGTTTACTGATTTAACAGAACACAGAGAAAGGCTTACTATCTAATTCGAGTCGTGGATTCCATGTCGAACCTGGGACTCGCGAGAAAGCTGTGAGTTTCTTTTGTTTTTTCCCTAGGGTTTTGAATCCTGTTTTTTTTTTATCTTTATTCATTGAAATCAAGATTTTTCCTTTTTAAATTTTTTTCCATTATTTGATAAGAAAGGACCACATATAGTCTGTGTGGGTATCTCTACACTTCTACGTAGCTAATAATTTCTTGAACTTCAATTGCAATATTTTGCTTCTCGTTTTATTTACTTGCAATTTCAATGGACCTTATGTCATTATTAAGATACGATTTAGATCCTAAAAGAGTCATTTACTTTCCTTTTTCTTTTTCATGCGTTTTTTACCTTCAAATATCTAATCTTGATTTTTAAGATACGATCTGAATCGCATGATTAGCTTTATTGTGCTAAGTTCTTTACATCATTGATTATTTCAGCTCTTGGCAGAAGACCCTGCTCTTAAGCGATTCAAATCACATAAGAGTAGTGTCCGGACACTCAAAAGAGTTGGAGATGTTCTCACTATTGTAGTTGTTGCAGGTATGCTGGATGCTTCTTTTGCTATCAATCTCATTTTTCATTACATTTGTGCAACAAATGTTTTTTGTTCTTCTTTCTTTTTTGCTACTAGTTGAAGTGGAAGCAATTAGTGTTAGTGGGTTCTCAGGTGCACATAAAGTAAATAAACAATGCAGCAAATTCAAACAGCTAGTAGGAAATAAACTAAGCCATGAGCATCCAACATTTCTGTTCATAAATCTTTTTGTTGACAGAAAAGATTGTTAATACTGCAAGGGAAGTGTTATAGTCCAGATTTATTGTTTTAAGTTAATGTGAGCTAAATCAAGGTCTTCTCTAGCTAGAATGTCTTTACGGTTTGCTGAGATGAAATATTTTTATAATAAGCTTCCAAGTAAGTGGTAAAGTATATGTTGCTTTAAGTTCCAAGCAGAAAATTTGGTTTCCTACCTAATAATATGAAAGATCAAATATGTCAAGAATGAATTTTAAAATCAGTTTTGTAAACTTGGATTCTCTGAGTCGTGTACTTTTGAAAACCTAATAAAGTGCATTTCTGTGCTCCTTCTTCTTGTTTTCTTTTATGCTTGTTTTATGTGGAAATGCTTTGTTTGAGGGAGTGTCTTTAATTTTTAACCTGTCTTCTGTCTTGAGAAAGTGTCTATTACTGAAGGAGGATACATGCTATTTAGCAATTTTGAAGTGCTAGCTCTTATACTTGCTTTCCTTCATCTTTTTCTTCTCTTCGATAAAATTATCTCTTGTATCGTAGAATCTCTTCAATTTCTAAACATCATGGACAAGCAAGCAAGGTTGCATCTGTAAGCAATGTAGTATATTTTTGGTTCTGTTAATTGGCAAGATAATTTATTAGTGATCTTGATTTACAATGGAGACTAGGACCCTCCAGGTATTTATATAATCTCTTTGAGAACCGCACTAGATAATATCAATCTACTTCTCGAGTTAATAGATGTTTGTGGAGGGTTATAGACCTCAGATTTTCTGTCTCCGAGTATCGAGAAATGAGGTTGGCCTGCTTATTGAAGTGAAAATTGCATAGAGAAGCTGTGCATTTTCTCCTCTGTTTTTCAAAAGAATTGACTGCATCACTTACATGAGCTCCATATCCTGCCAGTGAGTGTTTAGGTTATTCAAAGTGGAAGAAGTTGTTTGTTAATGTTAATGATGACATCAATATGGGAAAAAAAAAATAATGAAATTGATAGTAACTGCACTGGAATAGTCAGTTGCAACTGCTACCTTTTCACATCATGGATGGTCATAAAATATGTTAGTAAAGGCTTTTGTATCTCATAGCACTATTTCAATAAATTTTGATCTTTCCATGAGGTTTTTGAATAATTTCGAATCATGGTATTCCTTATCAGAAGGAACAGTTGAAAGTATCAGAGGAGAATTTATGACTGATATGATTCCTTAAATTAGACTAAAGATTGTTTCACATAGACTGCCACCAGAATTAGTCATGTTTCATGCTTTTGTTGTTATATCTATCAGTACTCTGATGTTGTTCTTATGTTTTAGGCTGTTGCTATGAAATTTATGTTAGAGCTACTATGAGGGAGGAGGCTCGGAAACAGGCAGGTGAAATTGCATAACGGAGTACAGTAACTTGCAATGTTCCTTTAATGATCCTTTTCACTACTCATGATAACATAAAGATCTTGTCCGAGTGTTAAATAAGCAAGAACAATCTTCCTGTGATCAAATTCTTGCCCTCAAGAGTTGCTGTTTTTTGCTTCTGTTAGAATTTTGTGTTTGATGGACTCGAATATTCCCCAGCCTTTCAGTCCATGGTGAAAGATATAGGTTTTGGATCCTTGATTCTCATCTAAGGATCATCCCCAATATGTAACACACCAACTGAACAAGCTCCAGTTGGCAAGGTAGTACAAATGTTGATTAATAATGGCATTAAAAAATAGTCTGAGACATTTATGAGGAACAGCTGCTCCATTTTTTTTCCCAATCAATGTGTTTTCCAGTTGGGTACCATGTGCTTTATCTATGTTAGGTGGCTCAAGTCAGCGACCATAAGGTAAACATGAGGAAGTAGCACAATCTTAGTTTGATCAAATTTGTAGTTAACGACATTGTAGGATTTAATGTTTCCAGGACAACATCTAAGCCCATCCTTTTAAACTGAAATAAGTAAGTTAAAGAAACTATAGAGACCTGGTCCAGCTTTCGGCTCAAGGTCGGTGACTAGTCTCTAAAAATGCTTGCTTTTGATTGAGGTTTGGTCAAGTGGGATCAGCTCATTTCAATATGAACTGGGGCATCCTAATTTTTGAATGGAATTTAAAATTTTAGGCTTTTTTTTTTGTTTTTTCTTTCTCTTGTTCACATTTTTAATGATATTTTCATTTAACTAATTAACCTCAGCTAGCTAGGTTTCTATACAATTCTTGAAGTCGGAATCAATCGTAATCTAATAACACTTAAACCATTAGATACGAAATATAAAAACAAAAACATTAAAAAAAGGAAAGGGCAGTCAAGAACAGATAACCAGTATTAGTTCAGATAAAGGGAAAAGAACAAATGTTCCATAATTTGTTATATGGACATTTGGTGAAGATTCTTGATATCCCTTGGCTGGCTTTATTAAAAAGGGCATAACGCAACTAGCTAAAAGGAAAGAAGAATAAATAAATATTTGATTTAGTTCCTTTACCAAACGGTCCAAACCAAAAATAGATTTACATTATATAGCTAATGACTGCACGACACGTGTAAACCAATATGAACAAAAAGAAAAGAAAAGGTGGGCTTGTCTGTATTGTTGTTTTGCGAAAGAAAACAGAAATTAAATAAAAAAATAAAATTGAAGTATCATAATTGAATTGAGAAGTTGTTGACATAGTGGGGGATGCATATGCATATTTACCCACAAATAATATAATGACAAAAATATTTCAAAATAGAAAGAATTATACATCATTATCATAATCTGACCCCACCTCTTTCTTTTCTTTTACTGCGACACAGAATGTTTCATATTCACCCTGTTACTTTAGCTGCCCACTTGCCCTCTCCGCGCTTAAACTCCAACGCCATGGCTCTGTTCTTCTCTTGCTTGAGGGTTTCAAACCCTGCCCCTTCCTTCTCCATTTTATAGCTGTTGCTTAAGCAATTCTATGAAATTTTATTCATATCACCGTTGCATATTCTTTTTTACTAAAATAAGCATTTATTGAAGTGCATGAATATCACAAGAAAATTAACAAATAATATTTTTATATTACTTCTCTTTTCTGATGTAACTTTTTTTTTTATATTAATTTATTTGTGTTGTAAAATAAATAATAATAAGAAGATTAAAGAGTATTATAAATTAAAAAATAAGAATAAAGAAAATAAAAAGAGAAAAAAGATTAATTTTTTTTTGTATCATTCAATTGATTGTAACATCTAAGTTATATGTGTAAGGAATTATAGAAATTGAATTCTATTTATATAAAAAAATTTATCTATAAATATAATAATAGACATCTAATATAATCTAAATACTTTATTATTATATAACAATTTGATAATAAAAATAAAATATTTTTAAAATTATTAATCTAGTACAAATTTATGCCATCAAATCTCAATTAAAGAAGAAATGGGATATTAATGGACATTATGAGTAGCAATAACTTAATATTATTCTTTTGTCTAAGCAGCTAATCCTCTGACATATCAATCTATCCTAATTTATGAGGATCCTAATACCAATTCAGTTTAATGACTAAAAAATCTTTAATTTATACAATATTTGATTTGGTTTAATTCTTATTTTTTTTAATTCTTTTAAGTACTCAAACCAAATTTTATGATTTTTTTTCAAATTTAAAAACTAAAACCAAACCAGAAAATTGAACCCATAAACTTTGATTTATTAGATTGGAACCAAACAAACCGATTTTATTTCATTTGGTTTAATTAAATTTTGTGCAGCATGTACTTAAAAAGGGATAATTTGACACGCACCTTTTTGAGAGAGTGATTTAATCTCTCCGACTACGTAAGTATCGCGAAATGTTGGAACATAGGTACTATGTAATTTTCTGCTCCTGACCGAAGACCCTGAAACTTACTGTTTCCTTATTATTCCCATTCACTCTAAGGGCAATAAGGTAATTTAGTAAATATTTTAATCATCACCTAATTTACAAGATTGCCTTGCCCCCGACATGGACAGCTTGCATTTTTCTATTAAGCACAAAAATTTGAAAGTCTGCACTGCAGCTCAAAGCATTTTTATTTTTATTGTTTATTTAAATGCAATTTTTTTGCATTTGTTTAGTTCTCTCTTTTATTTCTTGTGTAGCTGTAATAACTAATACATCATAAAGGCTGAGAATTCTGAAAGTCTCCCCTTTTTATCAACAAAAAGAAAAAAAAAACAAAAATCTAAAGAGGCTGTAGTGTTTATCACAATTCAGTTGATACATATTTGGTGTTGGAGAAGATAAAGGAAGAGTAAAAAGTAAGAGAGAAATCGAAGATGGCAACATTTGCAGGGACAACCCAGAAGTGTAAAGCTTGTGAGAAGACTGTTTACTTGGTGGATCAACTTACTGCTGACAACAAAGTCTACCACAAAGCTTGTTTCAGGTGTCACCACTGTAAGGGTACCTTAAAGGTTAGTTCTTTTCCTACTCAGTTCTAATACTTCCGCTACGTGTTGAAAGTATCAAAGCTGGAGACTTTCCGTTGAATTCCATCATTTTATATGTTCTTTTGACGATCATGAGCTTGTTTTAGTATTGAATGTTTAGATTTAATCACTGTGTAGATGTGTTTATGAGTGTGTTGATAATATTATTAATTAATGGATGAGCTAATTGATCATATGTAGCTTAGGTTATAAAAGAGGAGTTAATTAGCCCCTTCTTGCTTGGATCCAGATCAGATTTTGGTTGGTGATATATAGTTTTGGATGTTCAGTATTTTTTTTACTGGTTGATTTGTGATAGCCTCATTTCCTTGGCTATGAATCATGTTTAGATTCTAAATTTTAGTAGTGAAGAGGTGCCTCCCGCCCCACAGGCAATCAATTAAGGGAGAGGTGGGGCTGACAGAGAAGATTTTTTCTAATATAGACTTTGACTGGTTGAGAAGCACTGTCTCCTTCGCTTGTTTTTTTATTTGTCGGCCTGGTGGATAGTAGGGAAGAGGCAAAACTAAAGAATAGTAGAAAGGACTTGGAACCAAAACTGTCTTAGAAATATCAAATTAAACGGTAATACTATAATATGCATATTCAGAACTGAATGTATAGTTCAATGCTAGTAACTTTGAGAACTTTGTTTGAATATTAGGGCAAACATCTGCACTCTAAGAATATACATAGGGTTAACTGGACCATTTCTTTCAGTGCTTGTTTCCATGAACTTGGTTCTTGGTTGAAGGTACTGTATTAAGTTGGCAGACCTGCAGCATCACACAGAAAATATTACTGGCAATTTTATCTCTTGTTCTCTACCTAAAACTATCTGCTGCAAACTATTATGGAATGAAGAATGGTGGAGATGGAGGGCATACTTGTGTGTTTCGATACGTGGATAATGTCTTCTGTTCACCCACAAGATGATCCCTTAGGAAGTAGTTTAACTAGTTGACTATGAGTTGGTATCTCAGTAGACCATTGTCTTACCATTGGTAAGTGGTTGGTAGTTTGCAATTGATCACCACCTTCATTACTGTTGGCATTGTTTAGTGCTCTGGCCTTGATTTGGAATCTTTGCTTTCTGTAGTCTATTAACTTTTATTGTCCCTAAAACTCCTATTTTGCATAAAATAAATTCAATGTATTGTTGGTGAAGATATGGTCTTTGATTGCTTATAGAAAGGCTAGTGATATTCAGATTGTTGCTAGTCAGTCTTATGCAGATGTCTACTGTATGTAACAAGGAACTGAATCTGAGGTCTGTTATTGATTTTGTAAAAAGATGCAGGCTATCTTTTGGAATCCTCAGTATCCGATAAGTACTATAATGATCAAGTTACAATTAAAAGGCTTGGTGTCTATGTCTCTACTTGCATAACAGCAGCAGTATGATCATTGTATTTTATTTGATGTTCTGTATGGGATCATGGCATTTTTCTTCTGCTTCTTTTGCAGCTGAGTAATTATTCCTCCTTTGAAGGCGTTTTGTATTGCAAGCCTCACTTTGATCAACTATTTAAGATGACGGGAAGCTTGGATAAAAGTTTTGAAGGTCATTATCTGTTACTAAGATTTTTTTAATGCTTTAGCTGTGATAATTTCTTCTTTATTTCTTATTTTTCCCCCCTTTCTATTCTCTAGGCACTCCAAAAACTGTTAGAGTCGACAGATCTGCGGATCAGGTATCTTTGTGTTAAGTTTCTTGATTATACTAATGGGTGAATTTAGAATAACTACAATTGGTTAATTAGGGTCTAATTATGATACGTTAAAAGTGTTAACTATGTGAATGGCATTCCACAGTTCAACAGCAATAGCAGAGTTTCAAGCATGTTTGCTGGAACCCAGGACAAATGTGTTGCTTGCAAGAAAACTGTTTACCCAATTGAAAAGGTAAGTCCAGCGAGTTACGTGGCAATAATAGTGTTCTACATGATAGCAAATATGTGCAAGTTTGGGGAATTTGAGAAGTCTGAAAGTAATGGAGAGCATTGTTTCTGACTTTCTGTTATTTGATTATCTAGCAATATGAACAATGTCATGGAAGTTTCATGGACACTGTCTGCAATTCCACACATATTTCTAGTACTTTCCAGAGTAGAAAGTTGTTTTGAGTTTGCTAAAATATCATCACCGTTTTCTGTTGCGCAGAACTATCAGCTTTAAACATGCAGCATATTGATGTCAATTATCTTCCTACTTCATTGTATAGTTTTTATAGCATTATTCTGCACAATCGAATTTTGAATTCCTTGTTTTAAAGCTAGGTCTCAAATGATGCATTTACCTCTTTTACTATTTTGTATTAAATTCGGTAATAAATCTGTTCAAGGTGACTAGACTGGTTTGTTTTGCTAGTTCACTGAGATTGATTAATGCAAATTTGAAAGAATATTTCAAAGTTTATATACGAAATTTGTTAACACTTGAACAAAAGAGTAGCCAGCTATGTCATTTGGTCTACAAGATATCTTTTATAACATATTTTAGCCAGTCATTGAGTCATCTTTCTACTTTACCACATATAACTTCAATGCAGAAAATGATTCTCAAGTTCAAAAAGTTCTACCCTTAGTCATATCTAAACTGCATTTTCTTGATTTTCATGGATGTTATTCTTATAAATTATGAAGCCATGGAGGAAAAGAAAAAAGTAGGACATTTTGCTGACTTTTTGACCCAATTTTTTGCTTATTTCAGGTGGCAGTTGATGGTACATCTTATCACAAGGCCTGTTTCAGGTGCACCCATGGAGGCTGCGTAATTAGCCCGTCAAACTATGTAGCCCACGAGCAACGTCTCTATTGCAGGCACCATCACAACCAACTCTTCAAGCAGAAGGGGAACTTCAGCCAGCTTGATAAGCATGAACATGTTAAACCAGTCACTGAGACTGCAGCTGAGTGAGAATGTAAAATCTTTCACAAATCTCGAAATATGTAATACTTGAAGAAGGTTATTTCTCAGAGTCGGATGGAAAATGTCAAAACTATGCTAGAAGAGCAACTATAAAATATGTCATGGTGGAAATAGTAGTCAGTTGCGGATTTTGAGCTTTTTTCGAGTGTGAGTTTTGAATGTTTAAATAAGTTTTTTGGTGTTATATTCCTTTCAATAAACCATGAACTTAAAGTACAAAGATTCTGTATTTCTTTTCAAGTTTAAGCTCTGAAATTGCTTTCATCTTCTATGGTTGTAGAGTCTTTTAATTGGCGGTGTGTGTTTGTTGCCCTTGGTGCTTTTCCAGAATACATCGATCCATTGTCTCCCCTTCATCAACTAACTTTCCCTAGATAGAGCAAATGGACACCGTGGATTGTTTTCTTTTCCTTGCTAGTTAATTATTGCCTCTACGAAGGAGTACTGATTTGTCAGTCGGTGATGATATAGGTTTTTCAAGTCAATGCATTTGTGGGTTATTATGACATTTGTGCCGTCTGTTAAAATCAATTTGCTTAATCAAACTAACCAGACATACATTTAGTATTATATTAGTTGCTAGTGGGATGGGGGATTTTTTTCAGATGGGGTCCTACACAAGTGACTAGTTTTAGACTGAGAAATTAATCCCATAAAAGGTGGAGGAAGGTCTCGAAACGAGACCTCTGGCTCCAATAGCAACACTTGTATCAATCCAGCTAGACCTAAATTTGCGGGTAGAACTGGTTTAGCTCTTCAAGAAAATGTAAAAAATCTTTGTGGATTTACTTGGTCATTCCGGTAACATTGAGAGGCATTTGAAACTTTTTATCTGGTTACTAACAGATGCTGGGGTCTCATCGGCACGGCTCATTCAATGCTTAACTCAGTAGCCAATTGAGAATAAGAATAAAAGAGGGAAGGAAAAGTACCCATTACAACAGTACACTTGTCTATATATAAAATGCAGCGCGTGCTTCATAAAATTTACCATCTTTATATTTATTGCCGATCCTGGTCATTATCAACTATGTTCTGTTATGTGATGACCATTAGCCCACGTTTTTGTATTCAGGTGTGCAATTCTAAGATTCAGCATCAAGAGCGAGATGTGTTTTGTAAATTATGGTATAGAAACGAGAGGTAGGGATTGGGCCATTTTCATACTTTAGAAAGAAGAAACCTGTCCTAGTAAACATCATTGCTGATTATAATAAGTGGCCTGGCTCTATTTTCATTCACTAATATCATCTCCAAAAGAACAGTCTGAAAGGTGTAGCTTCTACTCCTTGAAATCAAAGTTTGTTTGGGGAGAAGAAAAGTCTTCTCTACCAAGAAATGGCCCATAAGTGCCTCGGAACCGTAATTTGGGCTACCAGTAGGAGCCATTTATGGTACTATTTTGTATTGAAGGCTGTTGCTCTCAAGTATTAATGAGGGATAATCAACTTGCGAGGAAGATATTATGACCTGACAAAGCTCAATCAGGTATGGCATGGCCTACATTCCATATTCATTGATTGCTCCACAACTCATTGATCTTGATTCTACAATCAATGATTGTTCTAAGTAGAGACAAATTTTATATAGTGCTAGAAATTTGGTTAATAGTGGCAAGCAGTTGATAGGGTTATGGCCCACTAGCAAAGGAATTCTAGGCACTTTCATGAATCTGTACCACATATATATGTATTAAATATACTAATTTTCAAGTTTCTATGCTTAGAGAATGTTCTAATAGTGAGTTGGTTGCAGTTGTCCTACTTTAAAAAGTTTCTTTAAGAGTAATATAATTTTGTCTTTTTAGTTCATAAAAGAAAGAAAAAGGGCAATTTCTTTAATTTTGCTTTTATTGCTTTGGTCTGTCTCTGTTTGTTGGAGATGAAAAAGAAAAAAAAGAACTGAAACAAATGATGAAATTGGCAATGGGTAGTCTTCAAAAAGAGTACCCACTTCTTTTAATGCCCTGAAATGATATTTATGAATTTAGTAGTATATGATTGTTTCAAAGTCAAAAATATACAGAGCCTAATAATCATAATAATTTCCTTGTGTTATTTTCTTCCATATATTATTTCATTAATGTTGTGTTGATATTTGTACATCTTTTTCCTTCTCTTTTTTCTTTAATGTCTATATCTATTTGACTATCTCATCTTCATCTGTGAAAAAGTATTAGCTAATTTAATGATGTACTGTTAATTTACTATTAGCTTGTACCAATTAAAGAGCTCCCAAATGCTAGAAGTCTTGTGCAAGTATATGGTATTGTCTTCATCATTTCGATATGAATTTATAACAAATCACAAGTAGACTGACGTATTCATATACAATGATGTAAAAATAATCACTTTATTTGCTCTTTGATTTGCCAATTTAATGTACAAGATGCCATATATATCTATAAATTGTTGAGCTGATATTTGGTCCACAGAACTAGATGTAAATGATGGATAGATCATCCAATTCTTCTTGTCACCCTTTTCTTTCATACACACGCATATAACCACACACACACACACACAGATATATATATAAATATATATATATATATATATATATATATATATATATAAAAGCTTTTTGGTAGAATGATTACTAATTTTTATTATATTCTAATTATATATGTAATTAATTTAATTTTTTAATTTTAATAGAATTAATCAGTGATTAATCTAATTTAATCTTAATTCTATCATAATTATATATATATTTTTAAAAAATTAATAAATATATCACGTTATATATATATATACTTATGATAGAATTCAAATAACTCACTACAAATTTTTTATAAGAATAAAAATAATAAATAAAAAAAATATATGATATTTTTAATTTAATTAATTAGTTAATTAATTTACATGTAAATTTTAAATTTTTATTAATGTATTAAATAAAATTATATTATAACTTTTTAATAATAATTTATATGAATGACGAGCAAAATATATATATATATAAACGAATATCTAAGTGCTGAGTAACTATGACATGAGTTATTTTCTAATAACTATTACGGTGAAATAACTTTTTTTTTTAATATAATTTTGAAGAATGTTCAATCTTTCATTTATTTTGAAACAAGGGTACATCCCAATATAAATATTCTATTTTATTTAAAATAAAATCAAGAAATATATGAACACAAAACTCACTTAAATATGGATGGTTATCACTAATATTTTCTCATCATGTTGATAGAACATTGACAACTTACTTTTTGCGGAAATACATTCAGTTAAGTAATTATTTTAAATTTAATTATTTTATTTTTAAACAAAAGCATTTATTATAATCTTTTTATTTATAATTCAAGAATAAAAAACTTTTATAAATCTCACAAAGAAAGAAGCTAAACAAAAGAAAAATCAGAGAAACGTACCTAAACATTTATATTTATTGAATAAAAAGAAAATGTAAAAGAGGGAACCATTTTCACTTATTAAGAAACAAGAGAGAGAGAGAGAGAGAGAGAGAGAGAGAGAGAGAGAGGATAGAGAGCCATTGTTGGGACACCAAATATAAGATGATTCTTGTTGATCTTTTTAATTCTTAACTAACAAAAGGGATTTTAAGGGACCATAAAATCATTTAAAATCTCCAAAATTTATATTCTAATCACTCTGTTATTGTTGTCGGTCCAACCTCAACCTAAATATTTAAGATGATTAAAACATCCAATCCAAAAGATTCAAATTGAAACACCTGAACATTAAATATGGTTTATTTTTTTGTTAAATTTCTTTGCATACCATTCTTGATCTTTAGCAATGGCTGGCTAATTGTTTGAAATATCTTTATTTGCATCATACCATGTAATAATGTAAGATAATCATGACCAAAAATAATTGATAATGGTTCTTAATCAATTATGTTAATGATATTATGATTAAGATAACATTTCAGTTTCTTGGTTGAATTTATTTGGCCACAAATTATTAAGAACCCAATGACTCTAGCAATCAATCCACCATAAGCAAAAGTCCTACTTAAAATTCAAAACAATACAATATGCTAATTAATAACTATGTTTAGACCCTTTGGCTATACAACTCTGAATTACTCAAATCTACAATTGAAGAGAGAGATTCACTTCACTCTCTTTGCTAGAGCAACCTGCAGCAGTATCCTTGGATGATGTGTGTATAAATTAATATTTTTTTTTAAATCTCGGGTTTAAAAAGAAGCAGATTTATATGCAGGTGTGAGCTGATCTGTTACAACAAGTAAGCATGGCAGAATGATAATTAAGAAACATAAATATTAGCTGCCAGCCTCCAAGATGCTATTGAGTGAGGGTTGCCATGTTCTTGATCTGACTGTGTTACTGGCAGAGTTGGTAGCTGATGCTGTTCTTGGTCTATTTCTTTCATTTTTGCTCACCTGAAAAATTTATCTCAAAGAGTTAGTTTTTATGGCATATTAACACAATTTGCACATGTACCTTAAACAACATATAAACATATGATTTTTGTTATTAAAAATATTTATATATTAATATATCTTACAGCTAGTCTACCCAATATTTGAGGGAACTTTTCTTATACATTAATGGAATATCAAAAATTTCCAAAACACATATATATGCGATGATTGTAAAAATGGAAATTAACCTGATAATTCTTCTCAAGTTCAGATCTTTTTACTTCTAAAACCAGCCCTGGAACCTGATTAATCTCCCTAATCCTCTCAGGCTTCTGTGATGATTCTGAGTACTGCAGGTTTTTCTTGTGCTTCGCTTGTTTCTTTGCCCACAACCCTTTCATAACCTCTGAAAAGAGAAACCCCACAAAGCATGTCAAACTTCAAATCATTAAACAAATTACATATCCAAAGAAAAGATAACATAAAGACTTTATAACAAGCAACAACAAACCTTCACTCTTGATTAGTCTATAAACATGGCCAAGAACAAGGGTATCAGTAGGCCTGAGCAGCTTGATTCTTGTTATCCGAAGAGAGGAGTTGTTGTTGGTGATGGTGGTGGTGGTCGTGGTGGTGGAGGCGCCGCTACTGGTGGTGACGGCGTTTGGGGTGGCTTTGTTAGGACATTGAGCGTTATTATTAGCAGGATACAAGGTGGTGGAAAGCAGAAGAGCAACATAGTGACCAGGATTTGTTTTCATAAGCTCACCAGCATTTACAGGCCAATACAACTTGTCTACTTTACCACATGGGTACTGTATCACTAGAGTTGCTGCATCTACAGCTTGACAATTTCCCATTTTTCTTGCCCTTCTTTTCTCTTGTTTTTCTGTTAAAGAACTTGTATATATAGAAGAGGAGAAGCCAAAAAAAAAAAATAAACAAAGAAAGAAAAGATAAATGAGAAAGGTAGGAGGAGGAGGAAGGTTGAAGTAGCAGCAGCGCCTTTATAGCCAACACCAACCCTTTCTTTCTCTCAAAAGTGGTAAATAAATTTGCTTATGTTTTAGCATTTAGACCATAGGTTTTAGTCTGACTCTATGGTCCAAAAACATTATGGTAAATAAAAGGGCAAATTAGTAAGTTTGGCGTTGAGAGAGGCATTTGAAATAACATGATAGTAGTAATGATGTGTTGAGTGGTGATTGGTTAGGGGTTGAAGAGACAAAGAAAGTTGGACCACATGTGATTTTCAACCTTAAAAGACAGAAGGGATGCGTTATATTGAGTTCGGGGTTTGGTCCACCAATACCATTTGTATTGTATTATATAGTAATAATCCACGGTTACATCAGATTCTCTTCTCTTTTTCTTTTCTTTTCCTTTCCTTTTGTATCAGAAAAGGCAAATCCAGAAAGTTAGAAAACACAAACACTAAGCACTGGTCACCACTGAAGAAATTAGATTGCTATATCCTTCTCAATTTTCTTGCACTCCATTTATTTCTTTCTCTGTTTCAATGACAAAAGTCATCCATTTTCATTGTAAAAAGCTTGCCAATTCTGCTTATACACGGGGATATTCTTTTTAGGTGCCATCTATATATATATATATATATATATATATATATATATATATATATATATTATGTAACAGTCTACCTGCCACTTCCATATCTTATATATCTTTTTGATATGCATATGAAATTTAAAAATTCAAGTTTGTACCTCTTTTGGCTGCTCCGAAATTTACAGCATATAAAATAATTACAAAACAAAAATATACATTTATTTAACGTTTAGATGAAACACCCAATAACTTTATGCAAGGAAATGCAGAATTGGCATATGTGGTGCAGAGTATTCTTATCCGAATCTGAAGAGATAGGGTAGTAATATCAATATAATAAATACCATATACAAGTTGTCACAGTCTTTAGACTATTCTTATTTTCTCTTACAAGGTAAAAACAAAAATAAGAAAAGAAAAAAGGATCACTAGAAGAAATTATATATAAGTAGGTAACCCACGAAAGGAAAACATTAATTATCGATCTTTCTTGGAATGTTTGTGATATTTGATTCTGACATCATCAAGAAGGCCAACCCTAATGCAGCTTTTTATTATCATGTGATGACCATTGAAATATTTGGAAGATTTTGATTAATAAAACATAAGAGCAAACGTCGTCGGATTTACCTACCTTGCCTCCTTTCATTTATCAAATTAAGACAACATTACCTCATGTTGTTCTTGGGCAGTTGGGAGCTTGATGTAATTAAATATTGTACTGTGTCAATCTTACGTACTTGTTATGAACTTTCCTAAAACTGTTCCTCTTTCTTATAGGAAGAGAGCATCAAGTGGGTGAACCAGAAATTTAGGTTAGATTTAGTAGAACTTTCATGTAGTTGCTAATTGAATTTGTATGTTAGCTTTGCTTTTCTTTTTCTTTTTTTGCCAAAGGGAGAGATAGGGACGGAGTAATGCTTTTGCATGAAGACAGTTCCCAAAGTGAGAGCGTGACAATCAGAGGGATGGACCCGCAAAAGACATTTCATCCACATCGGCCAAACCCACGCACCCACCCATCAGAGTTTATGAAAAAGATCAGTGAAGTCACCTTCTTCTTCTATTTACGTGTCAGTAGGCGCAATTGCCACTTATACGGCTGCCGCCATCGCCTCATGGCAAAGAGGAGGAGGTGGGCGGGCGTGGAATTTATTCCACCTCAAAAGGCCTCCAAGAACACGTTCATCAGTGAGTGTTGGTATGTGGCAGTGACAGCTCCCGCAACAAAAAAGAATATCAATAAACTGGCAACTTTTATATTATATGTATAAATAAAATAATACTCCTTTTTATTTAGTTAAAATGGAAAAAAAAAAAAAAAAAACATGAAATTTTGACCCAAGCTATCAATAACACCAGTATTTTAATTGATATCTTTAATTTGTAAGAATTTAAAAGAAAAAATTAAAATTTAATCTCATCCTCCATTGTTTATAAAGAAGAAAGGGATTCCAACTCTTTTTCCAAATGCCTTAAAAGCTAAAGCAGCAGTAGGCAATAAAAATAATAACAATAATAATAAAAAGAGTTTCCCTGTTTCTTGTTCCTTCTCTCATTCTATAAAAGTTCCTTCTGCTATCCTGTGACAAAAGCTTAGACACCAGAGCAACAAAAGCGGGAAACGGAAACTAGAGGAACATCAAAAATTCTAAGTGCACGGTGGGTCCATTACATGCAAATTGACCGCACACAAATGCAACTTTCCCTATTTTATATATGAAGTAGAATTAAAAAATTATTAATTCGTCTCCATCACATATATATCATTGAATTTAGTTTGTCACTAAACCTATAAAATAAAATTCACTATTTTATTTTAAAATATGAGTATAACTATTTTTATTAATGATAAACTCTTTAGCAACAAAATAATATAATTGTTAAATCGATATTTTAATAATAAAAAATTAATTTCTCTTTAGTCATTTATTCAATTTTGGCCATTTCAAGTCTATTACGATAATCTTATGAACAATTAATCAATATACAATGAATTAGCTAAAATTTGAAGGGAGCAATCAAATTATAGGCATGATTAGCTTATAATATCTTTTTCTTTAAATAATAAAGAGTAATTAGAAACGAAATTGAAAACATTAAAAAAGTTCATCTCATTTATCTATAATATAAAGTATTTAAAAAGTATTTCCATAGACCTAAGGCCAAATAAAATGGGGTCAGAATGTGTTTGAACTCTAACACGGACAAGATTTATTTCCTCCTTTTTCATCCTTTCACAGTTTCATGGATTATCTTTAAGTAGTGGCACTTCCAGCCCTATTGAGATACCTGAAACAACTGAATTAAGCATTTGAAAGTGTTTTGTTTTTTCTTTTTCTTTTTCTTTTTCGCATACCCTTTTTAATTGTTTGGCCCTCCATGCTATCCTTAATATCCCACAAGATTGGAAACTTATGGTATAGGCATGAGGAATTCTCAAATGGTCATCCCTACACTATGCCTTTTGAAATCCCCACCAAAACGTAGACATAAAGAAATTAAAATGTCTAGTAAAAATTTGTTGAACCTTATCCTCTATTATGAGTACAATAATATCACTGCCAAGTGACCATGCAATTGACATAATATTGATCAATCAATACAAACTTGGCAATTGTAATGCCATGCCTTAATCCAACAGTAAAACAGTAGAGGTTTGGTATTCTTTTGTATGTTATCCTTTCCTGTTTTGATATTTCATCAATTTAAAAGGAAGAAAAGAGTATAGAATTGTATGAAATTTTATATGATATACTTTTAGCTGTATGAATTAACTGCTTTAGTGACTCAATATGAAAATCATAATGTATAAGTTGCATCTTTTACTTATTTATATCTTCCAAAGAAATAAAGAAAGAAAAAGTTGAGGAGGTGGCAAATGTAACCCCAAGAATTTTACAAAGCTAAAGATTTGGAAGTACACATGCAGAGGAGAAGAGGCACACATTGTTCATTTTTTTATCCACATAATGATTTCACATTTCCTTATAATGCTTCAACATCATCATTGTAAGGTCTTAGGAGAGCATGATATGGTTCCATGCTTGGTTGCACAAATTGGTAACACAAACATTAGATCAATGCAGATTAAAGTGGTGGGCACACTAGTCACTTACTTACTCAGTGAGATTTTTTTTATTTTTTTATTTTTGTCTTGAAATCTCATGCCCTTTTACATCAAGATCTTACTCATGTCAAATAAATCAATAAATCAATAAATCATGTTAAGCTTATGTACCTCTTTTACTCTTTTTTTGACCTTTTTCACATAATGCTTATTCTAGTTATTGGATTTTCTTAAACTCAGTAATAATTATTAGGGCTAGTGAGTTACACCCTTCAACCTAGACCAATGCAATTAGTATATGGGTGGACAAGATCTGATCCCCTGTAAACCCCTGATGCTCTTGTGTTTGCTGTTTAGTGTATGTCATGTTGTTCATGATTAAATATTAATGTAAATGTTGTTAATTGGTGCTGGACCATTTTACCAGAAAACCCACCCACACACACTTGCCAAATTGTACTTTTCATATTTTTCAATTTCAGCTGAGAGCATAACGTAATTTCTAAAACCCACCCACACATTTTATTTATTGACAGTTTTTTTTAGTCATAAAACAGGGATGTAACATAAATTATTTAAAGGCCTCATTTATCTCTGCACATTAGAGTTTTTTAAAATGAAAGGGTAGAGTAACTCAAATCTACATAAATATTTTCTCAAACAGAACCCAAATTTTTTGGTATAATAATGAAATACCTAATGACAATAATTTGTGGATTCAGGATACATATACTGATACAACCTTAGTTTGATTAACCCATATCTCAAAAAGAAAAAAGAAATCAATTTCTTAAAGGGGGCAAGTAGCCATGTGAAAGACTAGGGAATATTGCTGCCCACCTCAAATGATACACTTATTCTAGTTCTGAATTTGGCTAAAAGGATTGGAGTATGCAAGTTTTTAAATATTACGTATGAGATCTCAACTAAGTGTAACAGAATCTGTACAACCATACATATATACATACATTTAATATGGAAAGTCTACCCTCTTCTATATTCTTTTAAAATTCTTGATTCAAGAATAGGAACTTGTGGGTAGCATTGGGCTCCTTCTCCTTTTCAAGAATTGAATTCTTGATCAAGAGGAGGAGGGACAGTATTTTTGTAGGTCCCTCTTGTCACTACCTTAGCATTTATGATTCAGCAATATTCCAATACAACCTTCACTTAACCTCCCTCACCAAACAGCATACAGACTGTTTTTAGGGTTCTTGTGAGAAGATGGGTTTTGTTTCTTTCATCTATTGAACCCTATAAAGCTATAACATATAAACAAAATCCAAGAATTGGGAATAGGTGTCATTTTGTATTTTTGTGGTCTGGGTGGGTTATTAATAGAAAATCAACCAATATGATCCATTTAAGGCATACAAAAATTAAGAATGTATAATCAGTTAAATAAGTTTATAATAGCAGTCCAACTTGAACTCCAATTCATAGACTTTGGACGACAATAATCTTCTTTGCTAAGATACTTTTAAGTTTTAGTGGCCTTATTCCATATTTATATACTTATAATTAATGAGAAATCTTGGACTATTTGATGGTGGGGTTTCCATTGGTACAGGAACCAAGTGGGGCGTTTATCACATTAACATAGCTAAAAGAAATCAGCCCTGAAGTTAGAACAGTGTTGTGGAGATTGATCTTTCCAAGAAATTTCTGACCATGTAATTAATTGTAAAGTTTGGTAATATCTTGTTATCATCATCCATTGCGTGCATAGAATGCCCATTTTACTACTGAATGAAGCATCTGCTTTTAAAATTTGCTTTTGCAGAATTATCAGCAGCTCTCCTTGCAACTTTATTTTGATTAACCTTTCTTTCACAGTTTCATTACTTTTTGCAGAATCTTAGAAGATTTACTATCCACCCAAATAAAGCCATGCACATATGACATACCCTCTTGGCCTTTCCCTCCAAAAGGCAATCATTTTTTGCATTTCTAGGAGGATTATATGCCTCCCATATGTTTTAGCTAATTATATTCTGCCAACTTCCTGCAAATGGTAGCTTGATATACCTCATGACAGCTTATTTAAGAGCCAATGAAAATCCAATTTTTGACTGCTTTATTATCACTATTGTTATTGCGAAACAGTACCCTTTTCAACAGTTTAGCTGGGATTACTTCTAAAATACTTTTAAAAAGCTTTTGACTGTGTTAATGGCTGTTCCGCATTACTATCCAAGATGCAACTTGTTATGGAAATTTCATTTATTCTTAAGTTGAAGAATTAAAGTGGGTATTCGATGAAAAGTTGACAACTACTGTTGAAAGTGGCGGTGAGGTAAAATGAATAAAATGCCAGAGTAAAAGAGCTTCAATTTCGGTATCCTTGGGCAATTGATGCTTTTGTTCAAATTAGGAAATCACAGTTAATGATTAAACATCTATCTAATGCATTCTCGAGGCTTGATACCCAATCCCACTTGGTCCCAGAAGTGAAGTACCTTCTGAGCTTGCGGTTTTAACCAGGACATCCAATTGCAGATGACAATTTAAGCGGTGTTGGTGTTGTACCCTTGCTGTGTTGAGCTTCTCATTGTCCTTTCCACTGGTGAAATGTTGAAAATAAGGCTTCAAAATCGGAAGAAAATGCTGACCAATCCATTACACTGCCAACTACAGTGTACTTCCTACAAGTCCTTGTGTATGATCTGGATTCGTACATCATGGGGCCAATTGGACTTTTTAAACAAATGCAGGGTGGTTGCTCTTCCACCATGTAAAACTTGTGATTCAAATGGAGTTCGGGTTCTTTGTCACCAAATAAATATGGAAGGACCTAACCTGCCATGCCAATTCTGTGAAAGTTCCCATTTCCATTATTGAGTCCTCGGACTTGGAATAACCATGTTTGAATTTTCATTCAGGTAAAGCTTCTGAACATTTCATCCATTTGTAATATTTCAGAACTAGGACAACAAGTGTTGGCCCCATGTCCTCCTTTTTTAACCCTTGTTTTGAAAGGACCTCCCGCAGCAAAATTGTAAAAGTACCCAATAAAGCCAATCTCCCATTTGGTCCAACGTCTTGTCTGTGCGATCAAATGCGTATTCCTTCATGCTCATCCCCCATGTTTAACTGATGACGAACTGTCATTCATGAATCAAAAGTGAACATTCAGAGACAGTGATCGTATGCTTATTCCATGCCCATCTCATGCTTAAAACGATGCCTTTAAAAGATGACAGGTGATCATTCGGGAATCAAAAGTGAACATTATGACCTGAGAGAACAGCTTGAACAAGCAAATGGCAATACATAGGGGTGTCAATAAAGCAAACTACTGAACAAGATGGAGACAGAGAGAGAGGGGCAATAAATCTGCATTGTTGTTTCAAGTTCATGCCGCTGTTGGATTTACAACAAAAACAAATTTAATTACTGACTATCTTGTACTGCTATATAGCGTGTGATAAGATTCACAAAGAGGAAACAAATAACATACATTGCGATGTTATCCCACAAGAGCTATTGAGAAGACATATTTTGACAAGACGAACTCATACTTTAGTGCTTGGTTTAATCACACAGATGGGAAATATTTGTTTAGATTGAATGGTAGGGAATAAAATTCTTCACTTCTTATATCACCCTTGAATGACCGGAATTTGTCCCACCAATGCTTGCCCCTGTCTTTCCTGATTGAACTATCTTTTCGGTGCAGTGTGTTGTCCAGGAAATATGCCACACACCCAGCAACAAATGCTTCTGATGAGAAAGGAACATTCACAATATCGTTGAACTGCCATGTAATCAGCGCATGAGGTGTGTATCAGCTTCTGGCATAAGTTTTTTTTAACAAAGAGAGAAAAATCAAGTATCGAAAATTTTCATGCATTACCCATCTTCCTCCAGTGTGCACAGGACCATAGCCATTAATTGCAGTGTACTCGTTGAAGTATTGTGGAATTGACAAGCCCAAGAAAATTGAGAAGCCTAATATGAACTTTGTGCGGAAACTGTTGAGGTTGCAGAATTGAAGAAAGCTAAGACCTCCAACACCTGCACAAACCAATATAATTGAAAGAAATTTGCTTAATAGGCCAATTAGAATAAACTGGACATGCATGTCAGCTCTTAACAATAAAGATCAGATACACATACCAACGTAAGCAAAGAAAAGGCAATATAAAGCAGCTATAATAGGTGCTGGAATAGAAGCAAAGACGGCCCCAAATTTCCCTGCAGGATAATGCAAATGTGAGTGGTTCTGCAAACATTACACTTGAAAGGAAAGAAGAATTACACATCAACCTGAAAGCTTTTAGTAATCTCCCATAATTCAATTTCTTACCGAGAATGGAGAAGAATATCATGAATCCAGCAGATATCTGGACAACCCTTCGACTACCAACTCGTGTCAAGGCCAAAAGACCAGCATTCTCTCTATGAAGTAAATGAAGTTTACATTTGACTTCTTGTTTTAAATAGAAATAAAATGCTCAAATAACAGAAGGATTTCCTAGTGTCTTACACAGAAACTGAGGATGCATTCACAGTTCCAAACAACCCAGAAAGCAAAATTGCAACTCCCTGAAGCAGAAATAAGAATGTCAGTATCTCAGCACCCCAATTTTATCTGAATTTTAGCAAAAGCTAGCATATCATTGTGCAAAAAAGAAAAAAGGCAATGGTGCTTTGTGTGCTACTTCCCAATGTGGAATCATCCTTGTCAGAATGCACATGTCAAACTTCTAGAATGGACAATGACCTCACTACACACAGAATAATGATGGCTGTTTATTATAGCATTAACACACAAGGTCATAATTTCAACAATATCAACAGCATATGTTAGCTCCATATGCAATTATCATTTTCCTTTCTCTGTTTACTGTATGGTAAGTAGTAGACACGACAGTGGTGTTATAACCGTTGCCAATAGGAACTAACTATAAAAAGTAAATCATGGGGATGAGCAACATCCGTCCAACCACCCAGAGTCAGGTTCCATTATAAAGAAGTTTTTTCCTCCCTTCTTTGTGGCAATCAAACTACAGTAATCAGAAAAGGAGAACTTTCTGCAAAATTCAAATTTTCCACTCTTGAGGTCTCAGAAAACTGTTTATCTAGGCAACTATAAAAATAAAATTCCAGCATCAGTCAACTGATAGAATTCCAAGTATATGTTGCTTGCTTGCCACATTACAACATGAAAGTGAAGATACAAACCGTTCCCATGAGATCAACATGTAGAACAGCCTTATAACATTAAGAGACCTAATTAGTCACTTCCATATTCAGAAGCCAATCCTTTTATCATTACCTGCCAGCCAATGCCGCGGCTAAGAACAGAAGGTGGCATTGGAGTCGCACTTGCATATCTTGACACCGCAATAAATGCACCAGTGGACTGCTCATTGAACATGAAATTATTAATTTCCGTGATCAAATAAAATATTATAAGCAAGTCATGTTAAATAATCCACATGAATTCAAGTTTCCACAATCAGACTGCATTAGAGACCCAGGGAGAGATAGAGAGACCCAGAAATAACAAAATCATTAAGAGGGCTTATATCTCAGAAATTTTAGTTCTGAATCTTTGGCTTAAGCTGACAACAGTACCATGCCCAGTTAAACTGTCCACTTATCCAGAAGTATGATGACCATATAATTCAGTCTTCTTATACCATAAAATTTAAAATTCAGTATTTATCTGTAAGTATGTGCACAAATTGATGATTTAAAAAGAACAGAGTTCCAGCTCAATAAGGATAGCAGAAGATGTATGGCGCACTCATTATTAGTTCGAAGTAAAGCAGTTGAAAAGCAGAGGGAAAATAAAATAAGAAAAGGAATTAGCAAACCTCTACAAGGGCAACAAAAGAAGCCATCATCATGGCAAAGGCTTCGCCTGCATCAAATGAAGGTGCTCCCCATTGAAATGGATAAGGAACTCTTATCCTGCACACCAATAATTTCAATCAGGAATAGTAGATAACATACCACAAAGCACAGCCATATGTGAACACGTGCCATATTTAATTAAAGCCATCTTCAACTGTAATCAAACTGTTAATGCAGAGGTATCAATTAGAACCTAATTAATTTGTTTGATAAAGTGCGACGCACTAATGCAAATGAAATGAATACTCCTAAGGAGAATTTGCAAAGTTTAGATAAGGAGCGGTCTGAGTGATGATCTAACTAAAATTATCTAACATAGTCAATCTAACCCGCGTTTCCAAATCAACTTGTTCACACTTGCACAATGTCCTAGCTCCAATGGTGGAATCAACTGGGAATCCCTAATTAGAATATCTGTAGCCACAAATTTAAGTAGCCAAAAAATCTAAAATTCATTATAATAGAGGTATCCTATAACAATTCTGCTTGCTTTACCATGTCTGCAACTTTATATGTATCAAGCAAGTCAATTCTCCTCGTACACAATCCAGGAAATAAAATGGGCATATGTACCAAGATGCACAACTTTAAGAATACAATACAGACTTACCATGGTGCAGCATCTATAAGTCCTGCACGATCTGTACGGCAAGTATTTTGCGTCTTTGGTGCTGCATCATTGTAGGCCCCACCCACAGTAAGAAGGTGAGCATAAATCCACACAATTACTATTGAGAATATTACAGCAAAACGATCAAAGACATGTCTTCTAGACTTTATCACATGGGGCATATACTGCAAAAAGAAATAAATAAATAATCAATACCTAACTATAAACAATAAAACATTGTCGCACAAGGTAACAGAAAGAGAAGGGTCAATCGAAGAGACAACAGAACCTAATGTGATAAAGTACCTGTGAAACAAAAACTAAGATGATAAGCTCTGGCAGCCCAATCTCCACACATTTGGCCACCTAATGTTCAATGCAAAAATTAATTCTGATGGTAACAAGGTTGATTTTCATAATGACCATGTCTATAGTCATGTATCTATGTCCACAAAGATGCAGCAGAAGGTGCCTTACCCCTGGAAAACCAAGCTCATACAGCCCAAAACCTACAAGAGCTACCAAAGGAACAGCTGAAAGTGGACTCAAGAACCTGGATTTATTAGAAAAGAAATGAAATTGAATTTATCAGTGAAATCTGTGTGATATAGAATGTAATGAAGCAAATGTTAAGTGCGTTGGTGAGATGCAATAAGGTACAGCATAAGCATGTTGGATTCATGAATCTAATTTGACTCGTAAAAACCGAATGAAACTGCATAAATCAATAAAATAAATCAACCTGATAAATCAGAGGTAAAACTGTAAAATTTAATCCAAGTAATGCAGAAATTCAGAAACTTAGTTCAGGTTCTATGCTCACCTGGTAACATTACGCCAAAGGCCACTGAAGCCCAGAACAATTTGAAGAGTTGAAGCAACGATAAGGGATCCTTGAATTGCACGCATTATACTCTTAAATCGCTGCATGGCATCAAATATTACCATAGAGTTATCAAACTAGGACAAACCTCTGTAGGAATAATTTGTTTTTTTTGGATAAAAAAAAAAACTCTTGTTTTAAATGAACCTTGGATTTGTTATATGATATATGGTCTTTTGTGCATGAAATATAGCTCACCACAATGTTTTGTTGAAAAGAAATTTAACATTATAAAAAGCAAAAGGTAATATCAGAAGCGTTAGATCATAAAACCTCCTCAGGGTCAGTAGCATCACTAAATCGCCCAGCAAGGATAATGGATATCGTAGTTGGGACAAAGGTATATGAGCCTCCAATGACAGCAGGCAATCGTGTTCCAAACAAACTTTGGAGCAATGTGTTCAAACCAGCAACAAAGAGTAGCGTTTGGATCACCTGGGCCTTCTCCTTCTACAAAATGATAAGTGCCACTTAAAATCATGTAACTAGAGATCAACTCTGAGAGAAAATCATACTAAGTTGAAGTAAATCAACATGTATCATCTAGTTATGCTATTTCCCCCCCTTGTGACTTACATTTCCACCTCCCATTTGGGGAACAAGAGCAGTGGGAATAAGAACAGTTGTCCCAAGCATCACAAGGTAGTGCTGGAAACCAAGCAAGATAGCCTCAGCTGCATTACACAAAATTTTTAAATTATCAAATGCGAATTCTCTACAAAAGTTTTCTTCTACACATTGATAACGTACCAAAACAAGAAAGGATTAAAACAGTTCATTAGTTTCTCTGATGTTATGGCACATGCAATAAAACAATTAGAAAAAGGATATTATGGTTCTATTTAAGACACAGGAAAGGACAAAAGAAATTAAATGTCAAAAAACAGGAATATTATCTACATAAGATAATAAAGAAATAAATAAATCAAAATTAAAGAAGCATAGAAAACGGAAATTATCACCGACAGAAGACCAGATCATATATTTACAACACAGTGCCTGAAAATAGAAACTAAGAAAAGAAAACACATTAAAATTCATCTAAAATTAGATAGATTAATTAATTACAAACAGTTGCTTTTTTTCCTATCTTTTTTTTTTCTTTCCTTTTAAAAAATAAACAGAATCTTCAATAATCAGAAAGAGAGTAGTAGAGTTTATTTCTACAGAAGGGCATTAACCCTTTTGAAAAGGAGTATCTACTACCATAAAGGGAGAGATAAAGCAGGATAAGGTGAAAAGCAAACTTTGAACTAAAAGAACAAGATGCATATTCTAAAAAGAAAGCAAGTTAACAAATACTACTGCAAACCTCACCTAAAACATACACAATTAGATTCATTCAAAACTTTACCTTAAAAAATTCAACACAGGTTTTAGAATCTATTATTAAACTCAAATAGAAAAGGCACAGTCACTTAAAAGAAATACTCACGCCATGGAGGAGGACTAGTAATGCAATAAGAAATGTTAGGAAGCTGCTCCTTTGGCGGGTGTGGTTGTGGCTCCTCTGGCTTTCCTCCTCCACCACCTCCAGCCATGAATCTTTCCTTCTACCTCCAAAAAAAGGCTTTCTCTATCTACAAAACAGGGGGAAAAAAATAAGGAGAAAGCTTTCAGTTAGAAATCAGTAAAATGTACTAAAAGCAGCACAAATACCCAAATCTAAGCAGAACCCAGATCCCAAATCTCAGAGGGGAAAAAAACTCACTGAAGTGACAAGAAACACTCTCAATAATGTTAAAGAGTGAAGTGAAGTAATGCCCAGACAGATAATAAGCAGAGAAAATGGAAAAAATGAAAAGTGTGTAGGTCTAAATAATTGAAACAGAAGGAACTGATAAAGGAAAAGAAAAAAAAAAAGAGAGAGAGAGAAACTAGAAACTACCCCTTTTCTTTTCTTTTAACAACAGCAATCTTGAAAAGCAAAAAAAAATCAAGTGTCAAATATTTAAAGTCAAGAACAAATTATTGTACCCCACTAGAGAGAAAAGGGTTTGTAATTTTTGCTCACTAAAAAGAGGTTAACAGAAAGAAGAAGAAAGAGAGAGAGAGCCAGAAAAATGTTAATGTGAAAATAAAAGCAGAAACAGAAAACAAATAGTGTCTAGAAGCAGCAACAAGTTTTATATGAAAGCTAAATATAAATAATTAACTACAGATTGCTCTCTCTCTAACATACATACAGCATTCAGATAATAACAACACTAAACATTTTATATTTATTATTACTATAATTAAACTCACCTACCAGTTCTAATCACTAATCAATGTACCTTTCTTTCTCTCAACAAATTAAGTAGGAAGCAAGCTTTAGCTTTAGCTAGCCCAAAAAACAGAGACAGTGAGAGAAAAAGGAGCTCGAGTGTGAGATTACTGTTGACAAGACAAAGGTGAGAACTGAGAATGTAAATGAGGCTAAACGGTGCCGTTTTTAGCCCTTGGCAGTATTACGTTTTCTGAAATAAAACCATCCCCAGAATGATTCAGCTGGTTTTTTATTTTATTTAATTTTTTGATACACCAACACGTTCTTTTGCGTTAAAAGACGGAATTAGCCTTCAAAAAGTTGGAGCCCACGTGGGCATGTCTTAATAGTCCAACTTAACATTCAAAATCATGCCAACTTTTCTCAAATATTTGCTCTCCATATTTAAAATTCACGAGGTGATTGGATTGCATAACATAATTTTTATCCGAATTTGTAGCATAGTATAAAAACTATTATTAAGTTTATAATTACAAACTATAATGTATCGACTCGGTATTAAATTATTATTATAAATAGTATTTATAACCTAAGTATATTAGGTTATAATAATAAGCATTACAATGTTTATTTGGGGAGGACAGTTTGGGGAAATAAAAAAAGCTGATCCCATATGATGCGAGGAGGGAGGGAGGGTGTGTGTGTGTGTGTGTGTGTGGGCGGTTGGGGAAGGGGAAGGTAGCGAATATTGATGTTTTGGGGAGGGGTGCCCTAAGGAGATTAAATAAAAGGTCAAAAAAGGACAGCCGACACATTATCTCTCTTTTCTCCCAAATTCAGCGATGAGAGAGCCCCTTTGGCCTTCCCCCAATCCTTTCCTACTGCCTGCTGTCTCCCGGCTCTTCCACTCATATTTTCACTTTGCGACCTGCCAATTTGCAATTTCCATTGCTTCAGATTTGACTCTTCCTCTACAATTTAGCTTCGCCTTTTTCATTGTTAATGAAAATCTCAATTTCAAATTAATTTTTTTTTAAGAAAAAGAAAGATTCCCCCTTTTCAGTAAACCCCATTTTCAATAAACCCTAGCATAAGAATTTCCAAAATCCCTTAATAAAAGAAAGAAAAAAGAAAACCATGTTCTTATACTAGTAGTAGCGGAAAAGAGGCCCTGCGAGAGGCAACACCGCCACGTGTCACGCCCCGCCTCGCAGCTAGCAAGGGAAGGCTGCACAACACGGCCCGTGTTGAACAACACTGCCCGTGTTGACCAACACGCCCACGGACACGCCCGTGTTGGTTGAATAAAAATGCGAAAGGCCTAGAAGCTTCGGGAAACACGGCCACAGTAGGTAACACGGCTATTTCCCCCAGACCGTGTTCCCAACACGGCCTTGAGCACGGCCATGTTCCCAACCGTGTTCCCAACACGGCCAGGAACACGGCCATGTTGGCGGACAGGGGGAAAAACGCTATAAATACCCCTTCCTTGTACCATTTGTAAGGTGTGTGTGATATATGAAAGAAGAGAGCTTGTAGAGAGAGAAAGTGTGCTCATTGTAAGTAGCTTTAGTGTGAATTAATCAATACAAGTATACACTTCCACAACTCTTGCGTCTCTTTGTGCCACTTTCGTGAATTTACTTCATTAGCGTATTTGCTATCATTCGGGTTTGTGATCGAGGATAAGTGACTAGCTATCTTGAATTTGGAAATCAAGAAGCGAAAGTTTTGGAGATAAAACAAAACTCACGTGACACACGCCATCAGGGGGTGGCCAGTACATCTATCTCATCATTGTATTGTATTAGTGTTGATAAATTAAAGGAGAGAGATTAAATTAGTTTTCTCCATTTTAGCCTTAGTTGTTAGTATATGTCAAATCAAATGTATGGACATGTAGAAGGAATTTTAATTAATTTCAGTAAAGCAATAGAGTAATTTAACAATATCTAGTTTATAATTAGTTGTTATAATTGCACTTGAATCTTTTATACAATTAAAGTAGAGAATGAAAACGTATTGATTTTACTTAGATTTTGATAGCTACCTAAATATTACTCTGCCATGTGTCACCAATCTGTAATTATCCGAATTTGATGTCATGATGAATCCAGTTGTCAATTTTTCCTCTAAGGTGGTTGGATTCTTTATTAAATATATATCAAAATATCTACAATTCTTTTACTTATAAATATTTACTTTGTGTAATATTTCGAATATTAAATTTTAAAGATTATAAAAATCTGAACTTTTTGTTTACACCAAGATATGCTTAATGAATCTTCTAGAGACATAACTAGATATGTAATTATATCATAATTTATATACTTATTATATTTTTTTATGTAAATCATCATTTTGTTATAATCTTTTTTGTTAATCAATTCTAATTAAAATTAAATTTAATTTTTCATAAATCTAAAATCAGTTAAAATAATTCAATTGGTATTTATTTATCTTCGAATTTAAATATTTCTGAACTATATTTGATACTGCTAAAAAATCAGCACTCACCAATTCAGCCTAATAATAAATATATAAATAAATTTTATTATAAATAAAAATTATATTAATCGTTTATCAATTTGGACCGCATGTGAAAATGGAATAAAAAAAAAGGATAAAATAAAATAAAATGAAATAGAAAGCAGAGCTTAGGAAGGAAGGAGTTGAAAAAACATGGCAGCAAAAAGCAAGTGATACTTGACCAGTGACCAAAAGTTGGGGTACGCTACGCTCCTTCGTTGTTTGACTGTGATTGATGATAGTCCAATTAATTTTACTATTAATTATACTTTTCTCTTGTTATTATTATTATTTTCATGCCCAAAATGAGACACGAGGTAGGTCTCCTTTCCTACGGTAAAACCATCTACAACCGAATTGCTATTATTGCATCCACAAAGCTGTTTATATGTCAGAACGAAGATATCTCTTTTTTCTTTTAAAGTCATTTATCAGAATTGCTTTATTACGTGAGCGGTTTTATGTAGTTTAGCAATAAATGGTGCCAATTTCTTTTTTTCCTTTTTGCACAGAGACGAGAGGAGGTTTTCAAAACTCGAATGCAATGTGAGTGGCACTAATAAGGAATTGGGCTTGTGAGGCGCAGCATGGAACGTACGCATCTGAATTTGTCTCCACTTAGTAAGGTATGCGGAATTCCTAATCATTTATTGAACAAGACATTTTTAGGCTTTCATCAAGAAGCATTGAGCAAATTATATCCCTACTTATGGGTTCTTTTCAATGGTGATGAGATGGTAACAATGAAAACTAAACAATTACAAGCACGATGAGATGGAAACTTGCTAAAATAAAAAATAAAAAGGAAACGCTGCAACCCGCATGATTGATTCAATTATGCAATATTTGGGTTAGTTGGAGAACGGAGCGAGTGATTGGTCCGTGGGGAGGTTTGTCAACATATGAAAAAGGTAAAAATAAAAAGGAGAACGAAGGCATCAAAGGAATGAGCTATTTAAGTTTGTCATCTTCTCGAGTACTCTGTAGAATTTCTCTATCCCATCTTTTTATTTGGTATTGGGGACATGTCCAAATCATATTGGTGGGATCTCTTAAATAACCAAAGATCATATCCACCTAACCACAATCAAAGGATTAAGAATAAGGCAAGGGGAATGGAGGGCAAAATCATGGTATAAAAATGATGGAATTGTTGGAAAGGGAGATGGATAATCATGGATATTATTGAAATTAGAGAAAATATTTCTATAAAGATTTTAAAAGTTGCATGGAGAAGAAAACAAGTGACAGAACATGGGTGCTGCTTTTTAGCGCTTTAAAAGGATACTAATGTCACTCTACCTTCTTCCTCCTTGCATTGCAGGGACCACACTCGAGGAAAATTCTATCGCCTTTTGAGCCTCTTTCTTATAAAAAGTTTATATAATTTTATATTATATGGATGTGGCTGTGTATGTTTAGTGCCCTTTCTTTCTCTCTAACACACCACCCATTGGAGTGTGCAGTTGAGCCTTCTCTTTCACACACCTATGGCTTTTGTGCCAGACCCAACCAGTAACTGACTATACTGGAATCAATCAAATTGTGGAGTTACTCGATTCTGACCCATAGGACGACCGATCTGATCTCTGTAATACCTAAAACCAAAATTGAACCAAACTCTGGGTTAGTTTCGGTTCAAACTAGCAAAATTAAAGGCAAAATATATATTTTTTTCTTTATTAGATTGGTTCGTTGGAATTATAGGCAGAAGTATCTAGTTTTTAAACCACAATCAAACTAATCTTTGTATGAAACAATTACAGTTTCACTATGGTAGAATCGAAACTGACGATTCGACCCTAATGTATATCCTTCTAAGTAATAGGAGTACAGGACTCCTCTTCGTTGCTTCAATTTTCATTACTAAGTGATCTTTATATAAGCTCTGATTTAGTAGTTCACAAATAGTTATTAACTTATAATGTTCATTTCTAAGAGACAAAGGGCAAAATTACCCATTTTAGCAAAAAAGAATTTTACGTGATTAATCCTTTTTATCATTTCATTAAATGAAAACCTTATCTGATATCCTCTTTTGTTTTTTTTTCTTTTTTTTTAAAAAAAAGAAGAAGAAGAGAGAAACTATAGCTTAAGAAAATTATCAAAGTTATATCCTTTTCAGTTCTTAATTTGTCATATTGCTTTCAAATTTCATTTTGTCCCTTTCTGTCCTTTTTATCTCTCTATCCGGTCCCTTCCCCTGTTATCTTCTTTATTTCTTTTACCTGTATTTTGACTACGACTCAAAGGAGTTCATTAAATATGTTTAACAAATAGTTTGTGGTAATCTTTTGATTTATATTGGACCCTTTTATATTTCTTCATATATGATTCATTTAAGCTGCGTTTCGCATTAAGCTTGAAAAAATGTTTCTCTAATTTTTATTTTTATTTTTATTTTATATTAATTTTTAAAATTTAAAAATTGCATTTTCAACTTCAATCTTTATGTTATAATATTTTTTTGAGTTTTAGAAATTATTTTTAAAAGATTTTGTGAATTAATGTCTTTCTATTTTTAAAAGAGTTTGTGAATTAATATCTTTTTAGAAAGTAATTTGAAAAAAAAAATTGTAACGATTCAGAACTAAATCACACGAGATATTGTCCGCTTTAGCTTTCACTGGTCTCACGGTTTTGTCCCTTTGGTGGGTTCGAGAACTTCCCATAAATTTTCCATTTGAAATTTCTCTGAACCAAGCACATTTAACTTTAGAGTTTCTACAACTCCAGAGCCAAACAACCAAAAAACGCCTTATATGATTAATTCCAACTATTTACATATATGTTATTAATCATTCCCGCCCCATTTCGATATGCAATTCGATTCATTCATGTACCCCCGTACCTTAGAGTGTTATTATCCTAAAAGCCTGTCAAAAACCGTTCTTTAGCCAGACATTCTATTTTTGCCCTGGCATTCACTTCTCACCCTTGTTGGACCGCTTCTCTAGGTCAGACTGTCACAAAAATATTTTATAAAAACTTTAAAAATTAATACATGAAATCAATTTTTTTTTAAACACCCAACAACAATTTTAAATACACCTTTAATTTATAAGCAGGCATTTATCATAGATTAGAGATAATATCATTAAAAAAAAAAAGCATTTGCATTATTTTCTTAAATCCAACCTTGTATTTTAAGTTAATTTAATAATAATTTATTAACGAAACTCGTAAAATAAAAAAATAAGCTCAAACCTACAAAAGGTTTGATTTACTAGATTTGTAAAACACTTTATTCATAGACTCATAAATTCATTTATAAACTAAAATGCTAATAAAATAAATTTGAATATAAAACTTATGTACTGTTACATATAATAGCTATAAAAGATTTATATTTAAATTTATTTTAAAGAATAAATTTATTAATTTATTAATTATGTTGCAATTTTTATAATAAATATTTTATTATTTATTAAATTAATAATCTAGTTTTTTTTTTTCATAATCATCAAGTTTGTTTACATTTGCGAGCATAAAAAAATAATAATTCGACTCTGCTAATTACCTAGTCTCGAACAATTCCAACAGACAGTTTGACAAATTTTGCATGATAAAAGTATTAATGTTCTGTCTTATTATGAAGATAATAAACTTCCAATTATATTGTTGAATGATGAACCATTCAAATTCGAGATGTATCTAATTCTCATAATTTTAAAATACTAATCAAGAATTTTCCGGATTGATAAATAAGAATCACTCATTAATCATTATAGGTGTGCCCTTTTAACGATCGAGTAAACAATAAAAATAGATTATGCTATTATTTGCTCATTTCAAGAGCAAAGAAAAACAAAAATCCGCTATGCTGTTTGGGAATAATTCATTGTTACAGCTCTATGTGCAAACTGTGTTCTGGTGTTGTGAAAATAATTAATTCATTTATTAATACTGCTGCTGAAGGTTAGATCTTCAACACTGGAGTGTTACTATACCAGAGATTTTATAAATACTTAATTAGTTCTTAAATGACTATAAATATAGTGATTTATTTTTTTCGAAATCAACAATGAACTTTGATTAAGAAGCAAGAACAAGAACAATATATATTTGTTATGGAGTCGTACTGTAATAGAGATTTGGTTTGAGGCTCCTGAATTCTTGGGAGATTTGCTTGTTCTTGATAAATATAATGAGTTATTACATCAATCATTTAAAGTCTAAAAACAGTATATATCTTGGTTTGGTTCAAGACCAACTCTCCTTGAAAAAGTTTCTAAGCTTATTTTTAAGCAGTACTACTGACTATAAAGAGATTGGATAATGCTGTTGCATTTTGTTAAAATGATCAACATAAATCCAAAGGAAATCACACACCAGAATACATCAATTCCTACTCAATAGAGAGTAGAGTGGGATTAAGAACAAATGAACAGAAAAATGAAAATCTTGGAGACACACCACAACAATATGACTTAATCATCCTGCTTGTGACTACTCAACCTTCAAGCAGTGAAGGTCCCCTGATAGATGAGGCACCATGAATGGCTCCCATGTACATAAGCTGTGTAGCTCCAAGGATGATCATGAATGATTCCAAGGTTTTCTGCAGGAACAGATGAATAACTAATGTTCACTCTTCTTATCATGTGAATACCAAACTTCTGCAATATACGTAGTTTATAATAAAAAAGAAATCTCGTTCTTACCAGACAGCCATTCCTCATGGTGCGAAGTTCAATCTCTTTGCAGCCAAAGCTACACAAACAATGGTATTAGCTAGTTAGTATGTACTGTGAAAAGGCCATATAGGGTTTTTGACTTGATCGAAATTAATAATCATCTTAAACAAATTTGAGGTTAATCAATAATGTGGAATTTGCTTGCGTGCGTACCCCATTGCAAGAAGTGTGAGAATCCAAGCAATAGCAGCAACTGATGCTGCAGGTTGCAAGCTATCGGCATTCCAGTGACGAATGTGGTTAAACCCAGCAAATGCTGATCCAGCACCAACAGCTCCAGCAATCAAGGCAAATACTACAAACAGTCCGGTCGCAGCATTTCCCATTGGGAAGTACAAGGGTGACAAATGTGGCGGGAAATCAGACCCAGGTTCTGCAAGTCAAAACGTGCAAAGAATTAATGTTGTTATTCATGAAATATATGTGCTTCGACTGATCAGTGGTATGAGCATTGTCCTCAGTGTTGTGAGGTTACTAGTTCGAACTCTGGTACATTAAAGTAGTTGCTTCACTGACTGCAGTTTCAAAATTTGGAAAGAACTTGTATCTTTGAAACATTCAGCAAAATCATTAGAAAAGAAGGAAAAAAAGAAAAAGAAAAGAAAACATACGGCAACAGAGAGAGCGAGAGAGAGAGCTAGTGAGTTTACCTATGATGACGTCAAAGGCATAATAATCAATTGCTATATTGACAGCCCAGGCACAAATACCCAGAGCTACCAGATACATGCAGAAATTCAAGACCAAAAGCAGAGTGGAAAAATGTTTCATCGCAGCATGGGCCATTTCTTTGATACTAGGAAAATGTGGATTATAATGCAAAAGGAAGAGGAAAGAATTAGAAGGGTTTTCCTTTTTCTTTCTTTTTTAGGGCTAATACAGGTCCATATGTGCTTTGGGGCAGGGGATAGGGGTCTTATAAATTGTATTGCATTAAGGGTAGTAACATGCTCAAAAGCAAAGTAATAGAATAGCTATTACACCTGAACAAGCGCATGGAACGGTTGTTTTTAGCAGACACATTGTTGTTAGAAATGACTGGTGGATTTTATAGATAAAACAACTAGTCATTAGGCTCATGGGCATCGTGAAGGCCGTCCTTTTCTATCATTTTCATAATTATAAAACTCTTATCATGTTTAGTTTATTTAATTCCTGGGAAAGATTTTCTTGCCTTGGCTCAATCTTATCTCAGTGGTGTCATTGCGAAGGTGGCAGGTATGTCAGATTTAATTGTCATTTCCTGCTACAGAAGAGTTTCTGTTTTTCTTTTCCCCGGCCACAGAAGAGTAAGTAGTCAGAATTTCCTGCAGATATGAATCATGACCTTATCTATCATTCCTAAGTGAACAGTAGGGAATCTGGTATGTGCCAGCCTGTGTTTATTTGTGGTTGTTTGTCTGAATGACAAGTCACTCGTAGAAAGTATGGTTCTGAAAATGACTTGGGCTTGCTAGCTAGTCAGGCCCAACTTCTGTGTGCACAAACTAGCATCACATAAAATGAAGCACAAAATCTGAGTTATCACTAATTATGCCAGCATAACTAGTGATACAATTAGTATGATTCTAAATACTCAATTTCAATAAGATAATCTGTTCTATAATATCTGATCTAAAACTTGTCTGATTTCTGTCCTATCATGTGTCTTGGAAATTGGTGTGTTTTTAATATTCTTTCTAGATTTTTTCAATATTTTGTCTATTTCATATGCCTACTTGACATTTTCACATTTCATCTATTATTTAGTATACAATCTTTTAGTTCAATATTAATATTCAAACTACTAGACACGATATCAATATTTAGTCTGCCTGTTTTTTCACATTTCAATTGCCTTGCTAGTTTAGTACCTGATTGGTCCAATTAATATTAGGTTGATTCCAAGAGGCAAACTGTACTGTCAGGAGATCAACTCTATGTCCGATTATTCTTTGACGGTCAAGTCAGGAATCTGAAAGATTCTTAATAGAATGACAATATTTTAGATAATAACTTAAAGTGTGTGGTTTCCAATGGCATGTATAAAAATATTTGATACGAGTCTCACCAGCAAATAACAGGACGATACTCAGGACAACCTCAATATCTCGAGGTTTGCCATGAGACTTGAGACTTCTTTTAACTGGGTTACAGGGTTTGACCACCTTTTATATCTCTATCTTATTTGACTTCTACATCCAAAAGCAGGAGTCCTTGCAAATCCAGTTAGGTTCAGGTCTGGATTGGTATCAAAATAAAAATTTATTGTGCATGCAGTGAGCATAGGCTATTAAACGAGCCCGACCCATAGGCTCAATACGGTTGGATTGTGGATCGAGGCCGGTTTTCATCCCACAATTTATCAATTCATCTGCCCTGCAAGGCCCATTAACGTTTCTCTGTCCCTAAAGACTGCATGTTCTTGGACTCATTTTGATTGAGCAAACAAGCTCTCAAACATGTCAATAAAAAATAATTAAAATTATCTTAAAATGGACACTTTCTAAGCTATTTTTGTTTTTTATAAAATAAACTAACACTTGTTGACAGTCACCGTTGGAAGGGACAAGCTCATTTCTTTTTATTGTAATAAAAGAATGGTATAATAATATATCTAATAAGAGTTGATTTAGTTAATTAAAAGTTTAGTCAGGATGATAATAGAAAAAAAAGGAAAAAAATTAGATGATGAAGAAAAAATGAACGATAAGTTGTTTTGATTTCCATTTTAAGAAAAAAGAATTACAGCTGGCTATTTACTAGGTTTTAGAAAGGAATTGTTACGACGGTTAATTATTTTACTTTTAACCAAGGAATTGATTGGAAAAAAAGAAAAAGAAAAACTAAATGCACAGGTACGGCTACCCGAACTGCCCAATCTGCCCAAAGCTACCCGTTCCTGTTCTACCAAGTACCCAAACATAACTTTTCTTTTTGCCGTCTCTCTTTTCTTCGATCTCTCACTCTCTCTCTACCTCTCTCTCTCTCTATAAGTCACTTTCTCTCTCTTAGAATCTCGAGCTACTTTTGATTTTATAGATCGAAATCTGTTGAATTGGAGCGATCGGTGGTGAAGTTGGATCGAGTTATTTGGGAATCAGAGGTTGAAGGATTGGAATTCGATCGCGAGACAAAAAAAATTAGGGTTTTGAATTGTGGTTGTGGGGGGGAATGGGAGGATCTAGGGCTTGGAATCGGTGAAATTGATTGGAGGAAGCGGCGATTATTAGGGTTAGGGTTTTGTTTCTGGGGAAAGAATTAGAAACGAGAGAAGGGGGGATTGATGGTAGTCCTAAGGGAAAATGCAAGAAGGCTATGCATGGGCGGGAAGGTGAGGAAAGGACAAGGGAAAGGGGTCGGCACATGTGGACAGGACCCACACGTGTGAATTCTGTTCTTGTTGGTGTTTTAGGTGCTGCTGCTGGTGATGTTTCCTCCTCTTATTGTTCTGTTTCTACAACTAATTCATTTCTAAAGGTACTTTTTAGAAAATTATATGGGAAAGTTTATATGAATTGAACTTCTGAAGATTTGTATAATTGTGGATAAATAGGTTTGGTTAATTAGGTAATATATCCAGTATTGCTGTAATTGTGATTTGTTTGGCTTACATTGATGGAAAATCTCTGCCTGAAGAGTTTCAGAGAGTGACACACAGGGAGAGTCTGATTTCCTTGACTTGTGTCTTCTTCTGCCTTAATTAGTATAGAATTGAATTTTCCAGAACTTGAATGAATTTTTGGCGCTCTTTGTGCTTCTACATCAGTTGGCGCCTTATTTCTTCTGCGTGATGGGGTTCTTTGGGAGGATGGAAAATGAACGATGAGGTTCACCTTATGTTATGGTTAAGTGACATTTTGATGACCGTTGAACATTGTTAGTTATGGCCTGAGGAGAATGTGAACCAAGAAATTGTCATCTTCATGCCTAAAGTTTCGGGAAATTGTGATATAGCATAACTGTTAATCATTCCTTTTCGTCCCCTTCCCTATGTGGCTTTTTTCAGTCTCATTTTACTAGGCATGCTTATTATTGTGTCTCGGTTATTTATCCAGCTTAAGATTGAATGTTTTGAGTAAGTGGATGCTGGTTTCCTTGTAAGTATTGCTTTAGTTTTCTATTCTCCCCTAACATTGAAAAATGCAAAATCTTGCAGAAGCCTTTTTTTAAAAAAAAATTGTGATAGTAGATCGCTGAAGCTTTTCATAGTATTTACATTAGACCTGGACACAGCTTACTTCAGGCTTCAGGCATATTTTTCTTATATACTGTTGAGATATGAATTCATTTTTTGAGTTGTGTTCTGACAGCTATTTGAGAGTTCATCAATTAATGTGTCTGACTTGGATCTTTTTCACATCTAATGTGAGATACAGTTTTATGTTTTAATAGGCCATTTTCCTTTTATTTCTCTCTCCCTCCACCCCCACAAGATATAATATTGCTTGTTTGCCAAACCTCATCGCTTCTTTCCCCCTAGCAGGATGGGCGTAGGATCAGTATTGGAGATTGTGCTCTTTTCAAACCACCACAGGACTCCCCACCTTTCATTGGAATAATTCGTTGGCTGACTACTGGTAAAGAGAACGTGTTAAAGTTAGGTGTGAATTGGCTCTATAGACCTGCTGAAGTAAAGCTTGGCAAAGGCATCCATTTGGAAGCTGCGCCAAACGAAGTATTCTATTCCTTTCATAAGGATGAGATTCCTGCTGCATCCTTACTTCATCCGTGTAAAGTTGCCTTCCTTCCTAAAGGTGTTGAACTTCCGACAGGGATTTGCTCATTTGTGTGCCGGCGAGTTTATGACATTACAAACAAGTGTTTATGGTGGCTAACTGATCAAGATTATATTAATGTAAGTTTCTGATGTGTTTTGCACATTAGGTTTTGATTTTTATGATTTCTGGTGGTGGTTAACATTCTCTTTAACAGGAGCGACAAGAAGAAGTAGATCAGCTATTGTGTAAGACACGCATAGAAATGCATGTGCAGCAAGGCGGACGTTCGCCAAAGCCAATGAATGGTCCAACATCAACTTCACAGTTAAAACTCGGTTCAGATAGTGTGCAAAACAGTGCCTCGTCCTTTCCCTCTCAAGTTAAGGGAAAGAAAAGGGAACGGGGAGATCAGGGAACTGAGCCAATAAAACGAGAACGTTCTTCAAAATTGGATGACTGTGATTCTAGTCACAGTAGACCAGAAAGTTTTTGGAAATCTGAGATTGCTAAGTTCACAGAAAAAGGGGGGCTTGTTGACTCTGAAGGGGTTGAAAAATTGGTGCAGCTCATGCTGCCTGAAAGAAATGAAAAAAAGATAGACTTGGTAGGCCGATCAGTACTGGCAGGTGTAATAGCAGCCACAGATAAGTTTGATTGCCTTGATCAGTTTGTGCAGCTTAGGGGCTTGCCTGTATTTGATGAGTGGCTGCAGGAGGTGCATAAAGGGAAGATTGGCGATGGTAGCAGCCACAAGGATAGTGATAAATGTATTGAGGAGTTTCTCTTAGTTTTACTTCGTGCTCTTGACAAACTTCCTGTAAATCTTCATGCTTTGCAAATGTGTAACATAGGCAAGTCTGTGAATCATCTGCGTACACATAAGCATTTGGAAATTCAGAAGAAAGCAAGAACTCTTGTTGATACATGGAAGAAACGTGTTGAGGCTGAAATGGATGCAAGGTCTGGTTCTAATACGGCTGTATCATGGGCTGCACGGCCACGTCTTCCTGAAGTTTCTCATGGCGTGAACAGACATTCTGGTGCAGCCTCTGAGATTGCAATGAAGAGTTCAGTTGCTCAATTTTCTGCCTCAAAAAATACTCCAGTGAAGATTGGTCAGATGGAAACTATGGCCAAGTCTCTGGCTGTCTCTCCAGGATCCATGAAACCAGTACCATCTTCAGCATCAGCAGGTAACAGCACAAAAGAAGGGCAGGTGCGAAATACTGGTGTTGGTGGTGCCTCTGACCTTCCTTCGATACCTACAAGGGATGAGAAAAGCAGCAGTTCTAGTCAGTCCCACAACAATAGTCAATCTTGTTCCAGCGACCATGCCAAAAATGGGGGGGTTTCTGGGAAAGAGGATGCAAGGAGTTCTACTGCTGTTTCAATGGCGGCAAATAAGACTATTGGTGGTTCTTCTCGGCATCGGAAATCAGTCAATGGCTTCCAGGGTGGGGGTGCAACTGGGATCCAGAGGGATAGTGGATCAAGCAGGAATGCTTCCTTGCACAGAATTCAGGGTGCAGAAAAATTATCTCAGTCCAGTTTGACTTGTGACAAGGCAGTTGATGTTCCTATAGCAGAGGGGAATAATCACAAATTGATTGTTAAAATTCCTAACAGGGGTCGTAGTCCTGCACAAAGTGCAAGTGGGGGATCTTTTGAAGACCCTTCGGTTATGAATAGCAGGGCTTCTTCTCCGGTGCTTTCAGATAAGCATGAACAGCTTGATCGCAACTTGAAGGAAAAAAATGATGTTTACCGAACTAATGTTGTCTCTGATGTTAATAATGAGTCATGGCAGAGCAATGATTTTAAGGAGGTGCTTACTGGGTCTGATGAGGGCGATGGGTCCCCTGCCATTGCACCTGATGAAGAGAACTGTAGGCCTGGTGATGATCAAAGGAAACTGGCAGATGCCCCTAAAGCTGCTTCTTCATCATCTGGAAATGAACATAAAACTGGGAAATTGCATGAGGGTTCATTTAGCTCCATGAATGCATTGATCGAGAGTTGTGTCAAGTACTCTGAAGTTACTGCACCCATGTCTGTGGGAGATGATGTTGGAATGAACCTGCTTGCTACTGTGGCTGCTGGGGAGATGTCCAAATCAGATATGGCTTCGCCAAAACATTCTCCACAAACAAACACCACTGTCGTTGAGCATCATTGCACAAGCAATGATGGTAGACTGAAGTCGTCTCCAGGCGATAACCTTCCACGAGACAGAAGACAGTCTGTTGATGGTGTTGATGATGAACATGAGAACCGGGATAGTGTTATAGGTAGTTCACTTCCAAAGATCACAGAGGATAAAATCATTTCATGTTTGCAAGAAATACCAACAGAGGTGCGTAATGGACGTTCAATTTCTTCAAATATGGATGTTCAGAAAATTGTAGAACCTGATCTTGAAAGCAATGTGAAATCGGAAGAAATATTACCTGCCACACCAGTGGCTAGATCCCCTAGAAAGACGGTAGAGAAGACATCAATGGGTGCAGACAAAGCGACTTGGGAGGGAAAGCCAGATACTAAGTCAGATGGCATATGTGATACAAAAGAAAATGTAGACAGCTGTCTTCGAAGTGAAAATAAGTTTGATGATGCGGGTCTAGAAGGTGGGAATGAACCTGTTGAAGGCTCATTGCCTTGCCCATCAATGGAGGTAGATGGTCAGGAGATGAAACCTATGAATGATGAGTTGAAGATTCCTGCGCAAGCAGACCAAAAACCACCTGCTGTAGTGCATTCTGTTTTTGCAAAAGGAACCGTCGTGGATGGGCTAAATCCTTCTCCTTCTGATAAGGATAAGGCTTCTGATATTGGTGGTGGTGAGGTGAAGGCTGAAAAGGCTGATGAAACAGACTGCATGAGTCAGCCTACTGGAAAAGAAAGTACAGCACCTGAAATTATTGTGGGTTCAGCTGTTACTTATAAAAAGGGTGAGTCTATTGAAGAGAGTCTAGAATGTAGTCACTCTAAAGAACAACACAGCAGTGTCCCAGCTGTTGCCAAGGTGTCAGTTATCTCTGTGCAAGAGGCAGAGCAGGAAGTGAGGTCTAGTGGTTCAAAGTTGATTGGCAGTGATGCTGGTGAAGCTGAGGAAAGTACATCTGGTGCTGGAGATGCTGCTTCATTGTCTGCTGCAGGGGGTTCAGATATTGAAGCTAAGGTGGAATTTGATCTAAATGAAGGCTTCAATGCTGATGATGGGAGATATGGGGAAATGAGTAACTTGAAAGCACCTGAATGTTCTACTGCTATTCAATTGATTAATCCTTTGCCTTTACCTGTTTCTTCTGCTTCCACTGGCTTACCTGCTTCAATTACAGTGGCTTCTGCTGCAAAAAGGCCCTTTGTTCCTCCAGAGGACTTACTGAAGAATAGGGGGGAACTTGGTTGGAAGGGATCCGCCGCCACAAGTGCCTTTAGGCCTGCCGAACCTAGAAAAACTTTGGAGACATCAGCAGGTACTAGTACCTTTCTTCTTGATGCTGCTGCTGTCATCAAGCCCAGTCGTCCACCATTGGATTTTGACTTGAATGTTCCAGATGAAAGAATCCTCGAGGATATGGCATCGAGAGGTTCTGTTCATGGTACAGTTTCTGTAGCTAACCTTTCCAATAATCTTAATCTTCAACATGATGAAATAGTGGTTTCTGAACCTGTTCGTGGCTCTGGGGGACTTGATCTTGATTTGAACAGAGTGGAGGAGCCTAATGATGTGGGTAATCACTTAACAAGTAATGGTCGTAGGATAGATGCACATCTTCAGGGAGTCAAATCATCATCCGGTGCTGTTCTTAATGGAGAGTCGACTGTCCGCAGGGACTTTGATCTGAATGATGGGCCTCTTCTGGATGAGGTAAATGCTGAGGTATCTCCATTTAGCCAGCATATCAGGAATAATACACCTTCCCAGCCATCTGTCTCTGGTCTTCGGTTAAACAATACGGAAATGGGGAACTTCTCTTCATGGTTTTCTCAAGTGAATTCTTATCCTGCTGTTGCTATCCAATCTATTTTGCCTGAGAGAGGCGAGCAGCCTTTTCCAATGGTCACACCTGGTGGGCCTCAACGGATTTTGCCTCCTTCGGGTAGCACCCCTTTTAATCCTGATGTCTATAGGGGGCCAGTGTTGTCATCTGCACCAGCAGTACCCTTTCCAGCTTCACCATTTCAATATCCTGTCTTTCCTTTTGGGACCAACTTACCTCTACCATCAGCCACTTTCTCAGGTGGTTCATCAACATATGTGGATTCATCATCTGGTGGGAGACTTTGCTTTCCTGCAGTGCATTCTCAAGTATTAGCGCCTGCTGGTGCAGTTCCATCCCATTATACAAGGCCTTTTGTTGTTAGCCTCCAGGACAATAGCAATAATAGTGGCTCTGAAAGCAGTAGAAAATGGGTAAGGCAAGGTCTAGATCTCAATGCAGGGCCTCTAGGCCCAGACATGGAAGGAAAAGATGAGACGCCATCTCTGGCGTCAAGGCAATTATCTGTTGCCAATGCACAGGCCTTTGTTGAGGAGCAGTCAAGGATGTATCAAGTGGCAGGTGGTGGCATATTGAAGAGGAAGGAGCCAGATAATGGGTGGGAAAGTTATAAGCAATCATCATGGCAATAGAGATGCTTAATTGTGCAAACTATCAATCCATGAAGCTGGGTAAGTTGATGTTTGCATGATTTCTGGGCAATTCCCCCTTTATGCTTTTCACTTATCCATGCCTGTCCATTTGCTGTAAGGGTTGCATATTCTATTGCATGTCTTTACATATGTTTCCTTGATTTTAATTGATTGTTTTGTTTTTCCTTTTCAGTTTCAGTTCTTCTGGATTCCTGCCGGCTAACTTTCAAAGGTCGTCATCTCACTCATGCTCTCCGAGGATGGGAAGTGAGTGAGCTATTCGATGTCATTCAGTCTCTGGCCCCCACTCTTTTGGTGTACGAATTATATCTTAAAGGAATCTGTTTGGGGTGTGCAAGCTGGTATTCTCTTGAAAATGTGCTGGGTGGCTGCTGTTCACTTTCTCCTTTGTAGATATGTTAACCGTTGGAAAGCAGCATGCAGTCTGTTTCCCGGACATTCAGAATCAGTGCCATTTCTGTGGTTCAGTGCATCAAAGAATTTATACTGTTGGATCCAAAATTATCCCTCCTTTTCCAACCTTTCTGAGAATTGAGGATGGGTTAGTGAATTGCTTTAAACAGAAGCCTTTTGTATGTGCTTTGAAGTTAATTTATCTTATTTTTCCCATCTTTCTTTTAATTACATATATAAAATAGCAAGCAACTGGACATCATGTAGGATGATTCAAATGACAGGTGAAGTCTGATTTAGAGTTTTAAATTGTATCTGGGAAAATTGAAGGTTAGTGCCTGTCAACTTAATATGGAGCATTCTGGTTCTTTGTATTCAATGTTAATGATTCCTGATATCTGTCATTTCTTATTTTGTATAAGATATATGCTAAATACTGCAGGTCCATTTGTGTGGGGTTGTTGGAGTCTCTGATGGGCGAGTTAAGAATGGGTATGTCGAGGTTTGTTTATTTGGATTCTGTCGCTCCTGCCATCAGAATTATTTTCAATATGCCAATCAATCCCCTTTGTTCCTCAAGTCCATAATAATGTCACAGCTTTCTTCTTCTCTTCTTCTCGAGTAAATTTATGCAGGATATGACCGGTCTTCCTTCAGTGTCATCATCCTATTAAGAGTATCTTGTTTATGAGTTAGAATTTTCATTAGTTTTTGCTTCTGCAAGGAAGTTTTGGTTGTTACTTGGTGTCCTCGAGTTATTTGAATGGTAACAAATATATATTCTGTAGGTCTATTCTCCTTTCAGATACAGTGTGTGTGTGTGTGTATATATATTTATTTGATGGAGCTTAAATTTCTCTTAATTGGTTTAAACATGACTACTCGGGGATCACCTTAGCCTTTTTTAAAGCATTTCTGTCTTGCTCTAGTAGAATACTGTTGTTTATTCTAGGCCAGTTTTGTGTGTTCTCATGCATATTTTGGTGTCAAAAGATGGTAAGAGCAGCTCTTGCCGCCGCGATTGTAGCTTCTAGGCAATCATCTATAACTATTTACCTATTTCTTTGCAAGGGTCTGCAAGTCGTCGAGTGATTTGGCAGAAAACGCATTTGTTTGGTAGATGATTTCTTTTTTTATATTTAAAGGAGACGTGATGTAAAAAGGGAACAAAATGCTCTAGCTTAGGATTCACATCAAAATTGTTTGCAATTCATCGCAACAAGGGCGTTATTGCTACGTCTTGGTAAATTAATGTACCATTTTGGTCCGACTGAACAGAGATTCTAGGCATCCTTTGGGGCATTTAGCCAAAATTCATTGGTCATTAATGAGCACTGATTCTGTCCATTGCAGGCCATGAGTGAAGAGAATTTAAGTTTATCATCAATGGTGTCAAATAATTTCTATTTTTAATTTAACTAGAAATTTTACACGTGTTAAATTGCCTTGTTCAAAAATCTTCCCAGAGAATGCAGACCATGACACGACTCGTGTATTCAAATCCAGAAATTTCTGCCAACCCACTGAAAAACAAACCAAATATGAAAAAGGCTAATTATCAATACGAGGTTAACAAATTCCAACTGTTTTTTAATATGTTAAATTGTGCAGGCGACAATTTAAGAAACACCTCCGGTTGAATCAGCTCGGAGAAAAACATTATAGGTAAAAGAAGATTGTTCTAACATTTATTATCGTTCGAGATTAGTGATGATCATTACCATCATAAATGGACGAGAAAAGAGATGAGGGCAGTAAGAGGCATGGGCGAGATGATGATTAATTAATTTAATAATTTTTCTATTCTAAAAATGGTTTAATTGTATTATATCTTGCTGACAGTTTGACGCATGATATATTAAGATGTCATGGAAAAATCATAACTTTCCCCATTAATCAACCCAATAATTTTCTGCAATTACTAGTTTCCAAGTTCCTAATCCATTAAAATTTACTTCGACGCAAAAGAAGAAAAACAACAGTACTGCGCCCATAATGGGCCCAACTAGAAAAGAAGAATTTTTTATTTTTCTTTTATTAAAAAAAGAGCGTTAGCAAGTTTCTCTTAAACCCTTCTCTCCTTGTGAAGGCCCTTTCCATTTTTGTAGCACTGTGCACACAGCAAACGACAACAGTGCCCACTCGAAAAATCCAGCTGATAGCTACTCAAAAAATAGCCCTGCTACCTCCGTCGTCGGCGACAGGCAGCTAATTGAAGCAAAGGTATGCACTTGGTTTCTCTCTCTCTCCCTGCCGATCTCATACGGCTTGGGTTCCCCTCTTTCTTCCTTACTTTCTTGAACACCTTCGGAAAAAATTTTAAAAATGCTTTTTTGATTTGTGGGTTCTTCGATTTGCTCTCTACTCTTTTGCATGTTACTGAAACTGCTATTTATATTAATCTTTTTTCCCTTTTTTTTTTATGTAGTCTAGACCATCTTGATCAATATCATCATTTAGTGCGGTTGTCTTTCAAAGTAACTCAATTTATTTTCAATGCTTTTGGTAGCATTGGAAGTCACTTGCCTATTTTGTTTTCTTATTTTTGCTCGGTATAAGAGTTCGTTAAGATGTCATGCGTGTGCTCATAGATACATTATTTCTTATTTAAGTTCTAATATTGTCAAGTTCCACAATGATGCAGGGTATCTGATTCTTGAATCATGTTTTTGACAAGATTTATAGGGAGAACACTCTTTGCTGCTGCTAAATCTGAAACCCCGGCTGCCGCAGCTGCTGCTACTGCTACAACTCGAACTCCACTCAACCCTCTTGAGGAGTTCTTCGAGGCAGATAGGAGTCAGGATGAGGCTAAACCTGTTGTCTATGGTACGATATCTTTCTCTTTTTAACTGTTACTATTTGGTACAAACATTCATGCTTTAGATTACTGTTAAAAGGTTTAGCTGTTTTATGCGTGCAAGCTAAAAACAATATTATTTTGTGAACCAAAGGGCTTAAGGACTAATGCCTATGACTTGAGTATGGGTTGGTAAATTGTTTGTTACATGCTTATGTGATAATAACTATAATAACTATTTTTACTAGTTTGTTTGAGTCTCCATTTTGTCTCAAACTACTATTCTCATTAGGATTGCTTGGGGTAAGAATGTGGCACTTTAATGCCTGGATCAAAATTGAAAATGGCAAAAATAATGACTCCAATCTTTGGATGCACCTGAGTTTGATGCTCATTCGAGTTCAAGCAAACATACTTTGAATCCTGTAATGTTGTTCAAGCATGTATCCTTATGTTACTTGAGCATATACTCACACCCTGTGATTCATATTGCATGCATTTTTATCCATGGATTATGACATAAATAAAGACGGTGCAGATTTTGGTGCTATTTTTTGTGATATCAGTTAGTGTGTGTTCGGACAGATGATGAGCACCAAAATATGGTGTTTTTCTCAAGCATGTGTGATATGGAAATACTTAGTGTGAATAATGTCATTTCCCCTGTTTGTCTGGTGGAAGTCATGTTGCATATTAGGTTAAATATTTGCAATTTAATGAACTAATGGCTGTGCTTTCCGTCTAAAAAGTCTTCCATGTCAGAAAGAATATATAGAATACAAAATATGTGTCCTTTAAATGATTGCATTAAATATTTATTTCCCTTCATACACTTTACTGTACCAGGTCGAAGTTGGAAAGCTTCTGAGTTGCGCCTGAAGTCTTGGGATGATCTTAATAAGCTATGGTATGTTCTACTGAAGGAGAAGAACATGTTGATGACTCAACGCCAGATGCTTCACGCCCAGAACCTACGATTTCCAAATCCTGAGCGCTTACCAAAGGTGAAACTTAGTCTTGCTTGTTTTTGAATGCAGCTCTGAACATGGCTATTCTTAGCTACCTAAACATCATTGTTAGTCCTTCATTGTTTGTAACTAATTTAATTTGATATAGCATGTGACCATGGCTACTTTTGGCTTCCTAAACATTTTTTTGCTCTTGCACTGACCATCTTTTAATTTGGATGAGATACTGTCAAAATTGTGAACTGCTAAAAGTAAATTGTATTGGTCAGGGTGGGGTCTCATACCACTGTATCACCTGAAGAAGTTTCACTTCTAGTTTTATACAGGCAGTTAGAGGTTACATCTTCATTCAATGAGAAATACTCAGGAATTTGTGCATGTGAACTTAAGGATGTTTATGGAGCTCAACCCTGATCTATGTTCCATAGCTATCAGGTGCATGAGTTATAAGGTTGAAGAAGTTATGATCTGGGCTTGGGAGAGGCTATGCTGCGCTCCCATGCTTTGCATGGAGTTCTCTTCATTTGAGTGTTAGAGCTCCAGGTCACAGTGGAGCAGCAATACTATTGCACGAAGGCTTGTCCATGGCTGAAACAAGTCATTTGGAAAATCTTAGAAATAAATAAGGGAATTTAAGTAAGACTTGGCAATTCTTCACTTCTGAAGCCCAAGGATGGAGTGCCAAAAAAAAGTCCTTTAACTTTAAACTTCTTAGGAACAGAGTATGAAACTAAAAACTGGTCTGCTGATTATGCAGTGAGATTTCTTCTAAGCTTTTAAATAGCCAAAATCGGAGAGATTTAAGAATATCTAAGTTGTCTGAGAGGTCGAGAGCCATTACCGATGCCTATAATAATATGTTTATCGGTATTCTGGCTTTTGAGAAGACTACAGACTTTATTTCAAATCACAATGTGAGGCACTTCCTTTGTGGCTCAGTTGGTCTGACTTATATGGCAAATATATCGTGGGGCTGTACTATATGAACTCTGGAATTACAGAAGGTCTCTTGTTTCTATACCTACCTTGAAATTGCTGTACCCAAGCGGTGTTAAGTATAATGGTATTCAGTTTTTGTTTGTAAAACTGAAGAACTTTCTTATTTGTGTTGAATATTAATGGCGCATCGAAATACTTGGTAGAAAGGCAGATACATGATGTTTGGAGTTCTAGTTTGTGAATCTGTCTCTAGAGGAAGTATATGTCCTGGTTGATCATGGGTCCATCAAATCCCTAAAAGTCAGTAGGAGATGCAATATCACTTGACAGATTGGATTCTGATTCTTAGCTGTAAGAAATATAATTCCTAAAATGATTTTCATTTGCTAGTTCATGTTAAAAATCATTTTATGAACCTTTTCTTTGGTAGTTGATGCGGAGGCTGTTTTAGAACCTATGAGATGTTTATTTATTGGAAGTTTGTTGGTTGGATTTGGATTCTATAGGTATTCCATTGTTTGGGCTACAAGATTGCTGCTCTTTTTTTTAATATTATTTGATTATGTTACTTGAGTGCTGCATGCAGTGTGTGCTTTATTTATCTCCACTTGTGTTATAAATTACGGTGAGAAGAGAAAGTGGACAAGAGATTGTTTGGAACATCATCAGCATCTCAATATATAAATCTATATCTTATTAGAACCAAATTGCTTATTATCTTCTTTGTGAGTGATGAAATTCAGGTTAGGAAGTCAATGTGTCGCATCAAGCACGTACTCACTGAGAGAGCAATTGAGGAACTGGATCCCAGGAGATCTGCTGAGATGAAGAGAATGATAAATGCATTATAATGACCTCAAAATTGGCACTTATTTTCTTCTCTACAAGATCTGAGGTTTGGTGTTGCTGTACTTTACTGGGTATAGGACTACATCATCTGGGATGAGGAAACTTCTGGACTCCTTTGTTTTGTTAGTGAGGAGTTTAGTTGGATTGATGAATACCAAACACATAATTAGGACTGATTATCCTGGTGACTTTCTCAGACATTTGTGTGGTTTTCTTAGATAATTTTCAGGTTCCATCGAAAGCAATAAACCACTAATCTTTTCTTCTTGTAGCACCTAATACCTCTTTGCAATAATCACTTGTACAAATACAAATGATACAAGTCACTTATATTACTTCCCAGATTAATACTTTTCTATAAGTTTTCTCTCTGATTCTAAGGGGAATGTGGCTTGTGAGTAACCATACTAATATAAAAAGAGGAAAGGAATCTCATAGTTGTCACATAAACAAAAAAGAAAACAAAATTCACCATATGGCAATTTTTTAGCCGCTGCAAAGCAATAATGTTGCTGATAAGGTGATAACAGGGGCCCCTACTGCTGATTGACTGTCCAGTTTGGATGTATATATGCATCCAATGCTCAGAGACATGGGAGAAAAGATTTCAGATTGCGACTTCCCAAGAACTCAAATATCTATTTATTCTGAATTTACAGGTATCATCGCATGAGGACAGAAATATCCTCAGTTCACCTTTTAGTTGCACGTTTCTAATGGACAAATTTTTTAATCACCGCCTTTTTGTAGGACCCCTTGTTTGTTTCCAAGAAATGTAAATTAAGGGCTAAAAGATGCAAGCATTATGGCCCATTAAAGATTTTGGTATCGACAAATAAGGTTTTGTTTGTGAGCCTTCCATGTAATTGGCAGACATTGCATTGTAGTCAGTCCATTTCGAGGATCGTCCTTTTCCATAGTACATATGCTTCTGCAACTCTTAGCCAATCACAACCACATAAGAAAATATTAACTGAAGCCCCTCACGTATTACTATTTGTCTGATATGATAAATCATTTGTCTACTCCCAGATCATAACTCATATACAAAATAGCCAATTTTCAATAATGTTCTACAAATTCATCCGTTACCAAAAATAAATGTGAAGGAGAATCCATGAAAGCAAGAGTTTTTTTTTATAAGCTCTGATTTTCTATATAAAATTAAATTATCTAACATTTATTTTATTCCGTTTAAATACTTTTATTGAACTTAATTTTAAATTGAAATCTACTCTTAAAACTTATAATTATCATTCTCATTCTCGGCAAATTAAGTACCACCAAAATATATAAATATTGCTGGCAAGATGAGTGATTTTACGGCTATTTTGAGAAGCTGAAAAGTGCATACTAACTTGTCAATGGATGACTTAAATTTGGAGAGAAGACGGTGAGTTGAGGACTTCAATTTTACTATTCGAGAATTCATGATAAGACAAACTGATTTTCAAAAGATTAGGCGCCAAGTCTGCTATAAAATGCTATGACTGAGAGCGGAGATGAAGCTTTGTAACAATGTTTACTGTTTAATTAAACTGCTTTAAAATATTTGAAATCTACATGAGGTATTTAAAAAATTGGGCAATTAAACATCCAATAAAACCTTAAACTTAAGGCTATATCCGTTTGAGTGATTGAAAATATAGAAACTTTATATTTAAGTATATTTTCACCTATTTTGTATTCTCTCCGTCCCACAGTAACTGTTTTCTTTCAAAGTAAAAATACTTCAATTATCTGTCACTTTTATATATCCAGTGCAATTTTAACTTTATATTTTATCCGTATTGGAATAGGTGTAAAATATCTATAGAAAGATAATATAGTCTAATTTAATAATTTTTTTACTTATAATTAAGTATATTAAATACTTTTTTAATTCAAATGAACTACTAAAAAACAACAAGTAATATGGAATGGATAGAGTATTTAATTACAATAATTCTTAATTTTGGTGCCTTTTTTAGAGAAATCTTTCTTAATTTTGGTACTACAAAACAAACATACCTAAATCTAAATGAAAGAAATCATATCAAGTGGAATTTGTGCTTTTATAACTCATATCATCAATAAAATATAGTAATAAAAGAGTCTTATGCTATGTTTGGTTGAAATCCATTAAAAAATTTATTTCATTTAATAAAAATACATGAGAGAGGAAATAAAACATAAATAATAAAATTGATGGAGATATTTTAGTATTATAGAATATATTGATAAACTAATGTAAAACTTATTTGCAAATTCTTCCTATTTTGATAGAATTTAGCTTAACTACAACCAATTTTATACAAATTTGAATATGTAGAATTCTAAATTAACTTTCACTTCATTCAAAGTACATAAACTTTAGATTTATAAATTAATTCACATAAATCTTATGGATTTCAACCAAACACAATGTTATACTCAATGTGATAATGAGAATAATGTTGCCCAACAACATCGGCAAAAGTCAGATCGTTAGTAAGTTAAAATCAATGTCAATACAATAGTTTTCAACATTGAACAATATTAGTAAAGACTGTATTGAAAGAGTCATTGATGATTCATTTTTGGCTTGTTCATAACAATTGAGAGACACTTTTGAACATAGGAAGCACTTAGCTGGATTAAGAGCGAGGACTAGTTATCATTGAATCTGACGTTAAACTGATTCTTCAAATTGTAAAGATGATTATTCTTCAATTTCTAACTCTAGTTTGATTATAATATCCCGTTTGGACGAAAGTTTTTCAAGGTTTTAGAATCTCCAATTTTTGTTTGAAAAGAAAATATTATTTAAAATGTAAAGTTTTTAAAGGTCTTTGAAAACTTTCAAAACCCTTCACATTTCAACCTACCAAATTGATGGGTTGAAGATGTTATAGTTTAAAAAATTCTAAATTAGCTTATAAAACCTTCATTTACTATCCATTTATTTCCTAACTAAGTGAAATTAAAAACTCCACTCTATATTTTAAATCCTTACTTTCATTTACTTTATAACATCCTACTTTTATCTTATTCTTAGACTTTTATTTTATCCTGGATGGAGAAAACATACATAAATGATGTGAATTGTGCAACAGATGAATTGGCTATTAACCTCTACCTCTACTCCATCTTTCACTTTCATTGGCTATTAACCTTTACCTCAATTGTTTGTGTAATCCCAATAGGGCTTTTGCATTTTTCAACTGTAATCTCTTTTGAGGAAATTGTTACAACCCATGGGGTACTAACTTTTCTACTTTTCATGTTTATAGGTTACTCTTTAGGGGTGTGCTGATGGGTAATTTTGTTTTTGTTGGGTCTCTAATGAATTAGGATAGGTCACGTTTTGGGCCTAATGATTCTCCTATATAATTGTTCCACTTGTCAATACAAAGGCTTTGCTAAGAAAGAGAGTGAGTCCAATACACATCAGCCTAAGGACTCAACATTGTAAGACAAAAACAGACAAGAAAATTAAAAAGAGAGGGAAGAGAAAATTGGGTGATGCTTACTCAAGCAAAAGAAAAGAACCCTGAAAAATCATTTTCATGCCAGAAACAGAACATTTACATCATCCCTTTCTTTACTTTACCAATGTGTGTGTTGGAACAAGTAAGGACAACCTTAACTTCTCCATCATATGCCCACATGTGACTCTGCCCAAAACTCAAATTTACATTTCTACCCCTTTTCTGTAAACCCAACCAAACCCACCTTGGTAACTCTATCGTGTCCTCCATTAAACAAATTGCCCCACGTAACAAAATCAAAGTCAACCAACTTACCTTTTCGAGTTGGTCAACAAAACTTAATCACCCAATCTAGTCCAGTCATATTCTGACATGATATCCATTCTTTATGTCACCTCACTCACAGCTAGGTGACTCTACCATCTTTCTCTGCCCGTCTCCTGCCCGATCTGCCCACATTTCTCTGCTCTTCCGAAGTACCCAAGTACGCTCCTTTCCCCCGCCCCCCCCAATTTTTTTTTGTTTTTTCATTTTTTTGCCGTCTCTCTCATCTCTTTCTCTCCCTAAGAAAATTATCGATTTTTCTCTCTCTAGATCGATAGTTTTTGGTTATTTTTTTTTTAATTGGAGGAATCATAGGTTGAGTTGGATCGGTCAATTGTGAAATCTGAGGATTAGGGATTGTAACTCCAATTGGGGAAAAAAGCGTGAAATAGTTTTAGGGTTTTCGATAGTGGTATTGAATGGTGAAAAAGGAAGTTTTTTTATGTGGATCTAGGGTTAATTGTTAGAAAGAAAGTGCAGAAGAAAGGATTGATGGTAGTCTTAAGGGAAAATGCAAGAAGGCTATGCATGGGCGGGTATATGAAGAAAGGAAAAAGGGCCGGCACATGTGGACAGAACCCACCCGTGGGAATTCTGTTGTTGGTGTTGTAGCTGCTTCTTGTGATGTTTCTTCCTCTAATTCATTGTTGTCTCCAGCTAATGATTCATTTTTCAAGGTACTGCTTTTGTTTTTTGTTTTGCAGTTCTACCTTTCCTTTTTCTGATTTGTTTTTGTTGGTCGATGAAGGGATTTTTGAAGGGGTGAATTAGGTTTTTTTTTTTTTTTTTTTTTTTTGGGGTGGGGATTTAGGTGATTGAGGTGAAACGGGCTTGATTTTGGTTTGGTTAATTTGAAGATGGATTGGTGATTTTGGTTGTAATAGGTGGAATACCGTTTGGCTTGTATTGAGTTGGTTTGGGGAAAATTTTTGTGCGGAAGTGAATGTGATTTTGACGAATTGTTTGTGGGGGGACTCGTTTTATATAGGATTTGAAGGAAATGGGCTGAATTTTGAAACTGGAATAGACAAGTGATCTCTTGATCAATCGTCGTTCTGCTGTGGTTAGTGATTGATTCTTATGCTGTCGTTGAATAGGTTTTGCTGGGTTTAGATTGTAACCACTATTTTTGGAAGGCATTTTGATGGTTACTAAATTGCCATTCACTCCAAGGGTACAGGAATACAAGTCCATGGATCTTTTTTCTATCTTTTTATGTGCAATTGTATATATTGAAGTTCATCACATATTATTGCATCTTTAAAGTTTGGTATTATCTTTCAGTAGTTCATAATTCATTTAGAGCTGCACCATAAATAAACATGACAATGAGCCCTGGCATTGGAATTGCATGAACAAGCATTAAACTCACTGTACTGATCATAATGATCCATCTGTTATCTTGAAACCATTACTTATTATTCTTAATTCTTGGGTTCAAGAATTCCTAGAGCAGTTTATTTTGTGTACTAATGCGGACGTGAGGTCATTAATTATTGGTTTCTTTTCATATAAATCAAGCAGTAGTTCATTGAGGTTCTCTGTTTTATTTAAATAGGACGGACGCAGGATCAGTGTTGGAGATTGTGCACTTTTTAAACCACCACAGAACTCCCCTCCTTTCATTGGAATAATTCGTTGGCTGGCTACCGGTAAAGAGAATCAGTTAAAGTTATGTGTGAATTGGCTTTATCGACCTGCTGAAGTAAAGCTTGGCAAAGGCATCCTATTGGAAGCTGCGCCAAACGAAGTATTTTATTCTTTTCATAAGGATGAGATTCCTGCTGCATCATTACTCCATCCGTGTAAAGTTGCATTCCTTGCTAAAGGTGTTGAACTTCCATCAGGGATTTCCTCTTTTGTTTGCCGGCGAGTTTACGACATTACAAACAAGTGTTTGTGGTGGCTAACTGATCAGGATTATATTCATGTATGTCCTATATCTACTTCTTGCAGTTTGTCTAGGATGATTGATCCTTTTGAATATTTGATATTTCTTCTTTTTCACAGGAACGACAAGAAGAAGTAGATAAATTATTGTATAAGACACGCATAGAAATGAATGCTACAGTGCAGCCAGGTGGGCGTTCTCCGAAGCCAATGAACGGTCCGACATCAGCATCACACTTAAAATCAGGTTCAGATAGTTTGCATAACAGTGCCTCTTCCTTTCCTTCTCAAGTTAAGGGAAAGAAAAGGGAAAGAGGAGATCAGGGCTCTGAACCTGTTAAAAAGGAACGCCCTTCAAAAATGGACGATAGCGACTCTATTCAATTGAGAACAGAAAGCAGTTGGAGATCTGAGATTTCTAAGTTCACAGAAAAAGGGGGGCTCATAGATTCTGAAGGTGTTGAGAAATTAGTGCAGCTAATGCTGCCTGAGAGAAATGATAAAAAGATAGACTTAGTTGGCCGATCAGTACTAGCTAGTGTGGTTGCAGCCACTGATAAGTTCGACTGCCTTACCCGATTCGTGCAGCTTAGGGGCTTGCCGGTATTTGATGAATGGCTGCAGGAGGTACATAAAGGGAAGATTGGTGATGTTATTGTTCCCAAGGATGGCGATAAGTCCATTGAGGAATTTCTCTTCGTCTTACTTCGCGCTCTTGACAAACTCCCTGTAAATCTTCACGCTTTACAAATGTGCAATATTGGTAAGTCGGTGAATCATCTGCGCACTCATAAGAATTTAGAAATTCAGAAGAAAGCAAGGAGCTTAGTTGACACATGGAAAAAACGTGTTGAAGCTGAAATGGATGCGAAGTCTGGTTCTAACCAGGCTGTTTCATGGGCTGCAAGGCCTCGTCTTCCAGAAGTTTCACATGGTGGGAACAGACATTTGAGTGCATCCTCCGAGGTTGCAATGAAGAGTTCAGCTGCACAAATCTCTGCTTCAAAAAATACTCCTGTCAAGCTTGTCCAGGGTGAGACTGCAACCAAGTCTACATCTGCATCTCCAGGTTCCTTGAAATCAGCACCATCTTCTGCATCAGTGGGTAATAATATAAAAGATGGACAGCCCCGAAATACTGGTGTTAATGGTGGGTCTGAACCTCCACTTACAGTGGCTGGAGACGAGAAAAGCAGCAGTTCCAGTCAATCCCCCAACAATAGTCAATCTTGCTCCAGTGACCATGGCAAAACTGGGGGGTATTCTGGGAAGGAGGATGCGAGGAGCTCTACTGCCATTTCAATGACTGCAAATAAAATCATTGGTGGTTCTTCTCGGCATCGGAAATCAGCGAATGGTTTCCCAGGACATACTTCATCTGGGGTTCAAAAGGAAATTGGGTCAAGCAGGAACTCTTCCTCACATAGAAATCCAGGTTCAGAAAAATTACCACTGTCCAGTTTGACATGTGAGAAGGCAGTTGATGTTCCTGTGGCAGAGGGGAATAATCATAAATTGATTGTTAAACTGTCCAACAGAGGCCGTAGTCCTGCAAGAAGTGGCAGTGGAGGTTCATTTGAAGACCCTTCAGTCATGAATAGCAGAGCTTCTTCTCCTGTCCTTTCAGAAAAGCATGACTTGAAGGAAAAGAATGATGTTTATCGAGCTAATACTGTCTCTGATGTCAATAATGAGTCATGGCAAAGCAATGATTCCAAAGAGTTTCTGACTGGGTCTGATGAGGGAGATGGATCTCCTGCTACTGTGCCTGATGAAGATAACTCTAGGACTGGTGATGACACTAGGAAATTAATAGAAATTCCTAAAGCTGCTTCCTCATCATCCGGAAATGAACGTAAATCTGGGAAATTGCATGAAGCGTCTTTCAGCTCCATAAATGCTTTGATTGAAAGTTGTGTGAAGTACTCTGAAGCAAATGCATCGATGTCTGTTGGAGATGATGTTGGAATGAACCTGCTTGCTAGTGTAGCTGCTGGCGAGATGTCTAAATCAGATATGGCTTCACCAAGTCCTTCTCCCCAAAGAAATGTCACTGTTCCTGAGCACTCTTACACAAGCACTGATCTGAGAATGAAATCATCTCCAATTGATAGTCTTGCTCTAAACCGGGGTCAGTCTGTTGATGATGAACATGAGAAGGGGACTACTATTTTGAGTAATTCACTGGTGATGAACACAGAAGACAAACCCATTTTAATATCTCATGAACAACCAACAGGGGATCACAATGCACATTTGAATTCTTCCATTATGGATGCGCAGCAAGTTGCTGAACCCTGCATAGAAAGCAATGTGAAGTCAGAAGAAACATCGGTAGGCACTTCATTGGCTTTGCCCTCTGCAAGTGCGGTAGATAAGACAGTTGATGGTGGGGGGACAGGAACATGGGAGGAAAAGGTGCGTGGAAAGCTGAATGCCTGTGGCCTATCTGATGCCAAAGAAGAGTTATGCAACTCTTTCGAAAATGAAGAGAAGGTTGATCGTTTAGCAGTGGTGGGGACTGAAGCTGCCGTTCGACCATCTCCTTTACCATCTATGGAGATTAACAGTGAGAAGAAGAAAAAAATGATTAATGAATTGAAAAGTTCTGTGCAGGCAGAGCAGAAACCAGCTGCTATGATGCTTTCAGGCAGCACAAACGGCAGGGAAGTGTTGCAACATTCTGAATCAGGCGATGACATGGTTTCTGGAAGTGTTAGTGAGGTGAAGGGTGAAAACACTGTTAAAACTGAAGGCGGCAGTCAGTCTCTGGGAGTACAAAAAACTGAAAAGGAAAGCAATATTGGCTCAGCTGTTGCCAACCAAAAGAATGATTGCATGGAGAGTCTAGAAGGTAGTCAGGTTAAAGAACAGCATGTTGGCGGCCCAGTGCCTCCTCACGAGGTCTCACCAGAAGCTGTTCAAGAATCTGAACAGCAATCAAGGTCTAAGGGATCGAAGTTGGTTGGCACTGAAGCTGATGAAGCTGAGGAGTGTACATCAGCAGCTGTGGATGTTGCTGTTCCATCTGCTGTAGTGGAGTCAGATATGGAAGCAAAAGTGGAATTTGATTTGAATGAAGGTTTTAATGGTGATGATGGGAGATTTGGGGAACTAAATAACTTGATAACTCCAGAATGCTCAACTAGTGTTCAATTAGTAAGCCCTTTGCCTTTATCTGTTTCTTCTGCTTCCGGTGGTCTTCCTGCTTCAATTACAGTAGCTTCAGCTGCAAAAAGGCCCTTTATCCCTCCAGAGGATTTACTGAAGAGTAGGGGAGAACTTGGTTGGAAGGGATCAGCAGCCACAAGTGCATTTCGGCCAGCTGAACCTAGAAAATCACTGGAGACACCAGTAAGTAATACTATTATCTCTCTTCCTGATGTGCCAGCTGCCAAGCCCAGTCGTCCTCCATTAGATATTGACTTAAATGTTCCTGATGAAAGAATCTTTGAGGATATGGCTTGTCAAAGTACAGCACAGGGTAACTGTGATCTTTCGCATGATGAACCACTGGGTTCTGCACCTGTTCGGAGCTCCGGTGGACTTGATCTTGATTTAAATAGAGTGGATGAGCTTGCTGATATCGGCAATCACTTAACAAGCAATGGTCGTAGGCTGGACGTGCAGCTTCACCCTGTCAAATCACCTTCAAGTGGTATTCTTAATGGAGAGGTGAGTGTCCGCAGGAACTTTGATTTGAATGATGGGCCTCTTGTTGATGAGGTGAGTGGGGAACCATCTTCATTTGGCCAGCACACAAGGAACAGCGTACCATCCCATTTGCCGCCTGTTTCTGCCCTTCGAATTAACAATGTTGAAATGGGGAACTTCTCTTCATGGTTTTCACCGGGTCATCCCTACCCTGCTGTTACAATCCAGCCTATCTTACCTGGCAGAGGAGAGCAGCCTTTTCCAGTGGTTGCGCCTGGTGGACCTCAAAGGATGTTGACTCCTACTGCCAACACACCTTTTAGTCCTGATATCTTCCGGGGCTCAGTCTTATCATCTTCCCCAGCTGTGCCATTTACATCTACACCTTTCCAGTACCCCGTCTTTCCTTTTGGAACCAGCTTTCCTCTACCTTCGGCGACATTTCCTGGTGGCTCAACAAGTTATGTTGATGCATCAGCTGGCAGTAGGCTTTGCTTTCCTGCTATGCCTTCTCAAGTACTAGCACCTGCAGGTGCAGTCCAATCCCATTACTCAAGACCCTTCGTTGTTAGCGTTGCTGATAGTAACAACACCAGTGCTGAGAGCAGTAGGAAATGGGGACAGCAGGGACTAGACCTAAATGCAGGGCCTCTAGGTCCGGACATAGAGGGGAAAGATGAAACATCTTCTCTTGCATCAAGGCAATTGTCTGTTGCCAGTTCACAGTCTCTTGTGGAGGAGCAATCAAGGATATATCAAGTTGCAGGAGGCAGTGTATTAAAGAGGAAGGAACCAGATGGAGGGTGGGAAAATTATAAGCATTCATCATGGCACTAGAGATGCTCAATGGTGCTGCTTGCTGATCTGTGAAGCCTGTAAGTTTTAGCATGTGGTATACTTTGTGCAGCTTTTCTTTTTTGTTCACTGTGAAATTTGATGTATGAACTACTCTTTCCCTGTATTTATTTATTTATTTATCTATCATCAATACAATTGCGTTCTTTTCTGCTTGAATAGATAAATGTTTCCTAACACTTATGGTTGTGCTTTCATGATGCTTTTCAATTTCAGTTCCAACGGGCGTTGGCAATTCCTAGGATCTGTCATCTAACTTGTGCTCTTAAAGGATGGGTGGTAAGTGAGTTATTTGATGTTGTTCAGTCTCCGACCCCCACCCTTTCACTGTTCCAATTGTATCTTTAAGGAATCTGTCCGGGGTCTTCAAGCTGGTAGGAATTTGTACTGGGCAGCTGCAGTTCACTTTTCCCTTTGTAGATATCTTAACTGTTGAAAAGCATGTTGCCCAAACATTGGAAAAATTGGTGCCTATACTCTTATTCAGTGCATCTGCAATATATACTGTTGGACCAAAATCATCCTTCCTTCTCCAACCATTCCGCAATGGAGGTTGGGTTAGTGACTGCTTTGAACAGAGCCCTTTTGTATGTGCTTTGTTGTTAATTTATCGTTTTTTCTCTATTTTAATCACATATATAAGCAGAGTGGTCAGCGAATTTTGGTACTTGAGCTTTCCTTGTTCTGTCATATAGCTTAGTTGCTATGGTTGCTGTTGTTTGCTAATCTTTATGTATTTATTGAATAACCCGCTGTAGATTGTTTGCTAAACGGAAAATTTTCACCTGGTTTGCTACTGATGTTAGAGAAAGCATTCAACTAAGATTTGTGTTATGAATTGTCCTGCCCTTGGTCCCCTATGTTTTGCAGTTGTGTAACATCTGCTATCATCTTTTGAAATCAGTGTTCTACATGCATGCTTGGGTTAACTCGTCAGGTGAACTCACTTTAAAGATGAGTAATCCTTCTGCTCATCCTGGTGGTCTGACTGCTTGATTTTCTAGAGAGCTTTTTTTTTAACTTTTTTGGGTTTACAAATCTTTGTTGACAATATGTATTTCAGTTTGTTTATGTGGTTTCCTCTATTTGGCGAAGTACTGGGACTGGATCTGTTAAGGAAGTCATGTCGATCATATCTTTATTTCAATTCATAGTTTGGACCAAGGTTGATAGTTATGCGAGCAAACTGTACACGGAGGATAAATTGATAAAAAGATGTGAAACCTGAGGCAAAGATTGATTGTATTCGGAATTATAATTATTATATTGAAGTGTTTAAATGTGAATGTATTTTTTGGTTGAAATTTCAAACATGCAACTATTAGATATATTACTAGTGGAATATGAATTTCACATACAGATAGGTAGGTGAATGATAGCTATTTCGGTTTGTACGTGCCAGCTTAATTTGTTCACGAGCCACTTGGATAATTTTAAAAGGTTATCTGTTGTTGATCATGGCGTCTTTTGCTTGAAGGGAAGATGGGTTGTTGGATGGACTATGGACACCCTCAATCTCATCAAGTGATATTGCATTGCATGTTTACCCTTTCATCGCACCTGAGATTTTCTTTTTCTTTTTTCAGCTCATTAGGTTGTGAGATTAGCGAAATTAGTAATGGACTTGCCACACATTGATTGTGCTATTATTCCATTTTAACCAAGGTTCAAATGGCATTCAATAGGACAATTATTTGGTTCTCCTCATGATAGATAAGCCTTGCATAGCTATTATCCCTAATTATATTATAAAATAATTGAAACCATCTTTGGATATCTCCTTAGCTTTACAAGTTAGAAGAAAAATGCAAGTCAAAATCAGTGGTCACGGGATATGTATATGCCCAGGAGAACAGCATGCGATCAAGAGCTTGCTAACCAGAAGACAAGACAGAAGGTAGACCAAAATATCAATGGCACTGTGGTCAAAACGAGCACACCTACAGAACTTGTGAAATTGGTGTCTGAGCTTCAAAAATCAAATACATACATGTAGGCTAGTATTATACAAGGATAAGCAAAATAAACTTTTCCAACTGTTAGTATAACATAAAAATTAGAAACTGTGAACTGCCACGGAGGGCGTGACATTCATCAGAAGTTGCACTGCAATTGGAAAAAACATTGCTTTCATAAATCAAAATCACAGGAGCCAGACAGGCTCAAAGAATCCTTCAGTAATATATTTGCCCAGCTGAAACATGCAAATGAAAATTCTCTGTCGAGGATGTACTTCATCTTAGACACACAAGCCTCCTCCCACAGAAGACATTTCTGCAAATCAAAAGCAAGTCAAGAGAGGACCAGATAATGATCGAATGAGATATTACACGTGTGATGGTCTCTGAAAATGGCCACAATGAAAGGGATGCAATGAATCTGAATACTATGATGAGCAGATCTTCCTAAAGATCTGAAAAGGCACGAGTTAAATCACAGATGACGAAAGGGATGAGCTCCTCTACTAGTGATATTCCTACAATTCGAGCAGCGCTCGCATTAACCACATCAGGGCAACGAAAGTATAATGCGACAGTGAAGTTGTTCTAATAATTTCTTCTGATTCCCTATGCCACTCTAGGGGGAAACATTACAGACTGGCCTGACCAGACTTGATAAGAAATGAGGAATGCATCTTTAGTCTATAGAAACTGCAGGTTACACAAATTATCGGGCTTTTGTTATCAAATTTATATTCCACAATGGTAATTTGAAGGACTTCTAAGAAAACTGCAAATAGTTGCTGATTCTGTTGTAGTTGATTAGTTAAATTATAATGGAGAATGTGAATAGGCAAATAGGCAGTTCAGAATGAAAATATGTTATAACCATTCTCACCTGAGGCACATAGTCAATAATCTCCTGACACTCAATGGCATAGGAAAGCTAATACACAAGGAAGTGTTATTTTGAGCGAATGACACCAATATTCTCACCATTGAAACATAAGGAATCTGAATAATTAGCAAACAGGTGTTGCTAAATGAACATGTATCCAATGTATATGTAATTTGGACTACTAGTTGCCTCATTTTGTACCTGCTAAATCAATTTCTTTATCTATAGACATATCTATATGCATAAAACAGAAAAATAAGTTCTGCGTATCTATGGTACTCATGCTATTTCATATCCTAATATTCAAAAATTGACATATTCATAATCGTCACCCGAATCCCACATCCATATCTGTGAGCTTGTCAGTCTTGGAGGTCATACAACCTTCAAAACTTCTGCTGAAGTATACCAGCGCCACACTAAACACCATCTCATGCCACTCATTTCAAACCTTGTACCGCATCACAAACCAATTATCTCATAGCGAGACCTCTGGACATGAAGTATTAAGTACTTTTCCATCAATTACATCCTCTCATGTCCTGGTAATGATTATAGTCACTTAGACATTCTATAAGAACCTACTGTGTTAACCTGCTCCTCTTTAACAATTACTTGTGCCTTCAAGATATATCTGCCTTCATTACTACGACTGAATGGCAAGTGCATCTTTCTCTTAATCTCTTAGGTCCACCTGATCTTCATTTAAAAAGAACAGTGTCCCTAGTGCACAAGATTCCTCATTTAGTAAGAGGCATATCTCTAGACTTATGCAGAAAGGCTTTCATAAAGGAGCAATATTATTGTTGTGCTAAGTTTGCCCTCAGCTAATTCCTACAAAGCACCTGTAAACTACATACAACTCGACTCAATTGAGCCTTTAAATGCAACCTAATACTGGGTCAATCCTAAGATCCATTTCCTCCATTCTGCTCAGTTTAGGGCTGAATCTTATCTTAGTGGTTTTCCTCCATTCTGCTCAGTTTAGGGCTGAATCTTATCTTAGTGGTCTTAAACTACAAGCATAAAAAAATCTAAATCTTCCATTTACTTTGGGTTAGTTCCAGAGTCACCAGGGATCATAGAAGCAAAAGAAAAAAAAGAGAAAAATACATGGACAATATTTAAGATCAGAACACTTGCAATAGTGAAACATAAGATGATAAGAAGATTTCATGTAATGCCAGAAAATTTCACATACAAAGCACTCAAATAAAGCAACTCTTAAAAGTGATAAGGACAATGTTACTTACAGTAGGCATCCTCGACTTGGCTTTTTCTTTTTCTCTTTTTGTTTTGGTGCTGGTTTTATTACCACCTTGATAGAAGCATCAAAAACAGCTTTCACATTCTGCAATGTCAAAAATAGAGTCACAAAAGCCATCTAGAAAAAATTCTATGTCAGGATAGGTCTGAAACAGAGGACAGGACAATAATCTGATTTAGTCATGTGCCACAAAATCCACATAAGGGAGAGCATGCACACAATGTGTTTATGTTTGTATTATGCTATCAATGATCAAATTAAATAGCACAGAGCCTCTGGATAGTATTTTCATAGAGGAACATAACCTTACCCAAGCACGGAGGATGGGAGCTATGGTCCAGATGACAAGAATATTTTGAGGATGATTTGAAGTATGTAATCAGAGAGTGAGACTATGGGAAATATTGCTATTTTGTCCCCAGGGCAGATATTCACCCAGACAATAATATCACTTTGTAGAAACTTAATTATTATATTACAAATTGCTCTACAAATTGACTTTCTTGCCATATTTTTACATACCTGTTGAGTTTTTGAGCTGCATTCGACATAATATGCTGCACCAATCTGTTTGCGGAGTTCCTCTCCCTGATTATGAAAGAACTTTTCTTGTTAAGCGCACTAATTATATGATTATCAGAAGAAAACCCCAAGTTACTATTGGATAAAAAATACACCTGTGTGGTAGTTACAGGTGTCAATCCAGGATGATCAGCCAAATAATGTTTATCCTCGCGTAGATCTACATGTCATTTTTGAACCATGCATTAGATACAAAAATCCAAAATACCTCACATGGGCAAAGGACTGAAAATCCTTGTCATTGGTTCAAATCCACTGGCTAACTGCTATATGTATACAGCTCTGTAACTGAAGCCATGCCATCACAAAGATCTAGACATCACAGTAATGCAAATTTTTCCGTGAAAAATTACTTGCTGTGGAAGGAAGCATAAATTGCTCAGTTCTTTTATATCAGTTTAATCATAGTGTATTAGTTTAAGATGCATAAATGCATAACAGGCACTACAGTTTCATCCTACAAGAAACAAGTTCTTACTTTGATACGGCACTTGGAGAAATACCTAATAGCATTAGAGAATTATACAATTAGCAAAGAAGTGGAATGTAGAAAGCAAGCCATGATTTTAAATAACCTGTGAACTTGAGGTACAGATGAGGGAGGCAGAGTTTTGCAGTTTCTTATCCCCCAATACGTTGGATAATAATTCTCCTTGAAATAAATCTAAGAAAATAATGTAAACAAGGGGAAGGAAAGAAATTTGAAAGAATAAATAGTGCATGGCCACATATAGTTACCAAAATAAGACCATGAACCATGGAGAAATTCTCGATCTTCCTGAAGAAAATAACAGTTGGTAACTGCTAATTCATTTGCTAAGAACCCTAAACATGTACTCTTCACTGATAAGAATGGTCTTTATCAGTCAGTTAAATGGAAGAATAACTCAATAGTTTAAGACGCCCTTGAACCATCTGATCGTCGCACCAGAAAATTCATTGCTCCTGGATCTCATTGATAATAAATATGAAAAAAAATGAATAAAGTCTTAATTATTTTTAATAATTTGCTTATCAACACAGAGGCAAGATAACCTTTGACAATCTTTTAGATCTTAATGACCATCTAACAAGACTTAAAAAGCTGAGTATCTATCCTACGAAATAGTGCAATAAAAAATTCCTCCTTTTCCTTCAGTGCCAGCCAGTGCTAAATGCTTTGGCTCCTTTTACCTTCTATCCTCCTGGCAAAATGTATCTCATTTCTGCATCTGTTCAAGATCATTGGGTATACTGAAATATTGAAGAAAATGTTTCTTTGCATTGTTATTTTCAGTGCCATGTCATCCCTATCTTTTCTACAATGGCATTACATTGAACTTGCTATAAGAATGATTGGTTCTGTAAGCATTATGCAGCTTTATATAATGAACAAACTATGAAAAATTAAATAATTTGAGAGCAATTTTGTATCTTGTTCTATCTGCTATAACTATATGGGCAATGAATCCTCTACGCTGAAACACGTATCCAAACAATTGCTCCCATAGCCTTGAAATACCTAGCTATCTTTCAAAAATTCCTCAATTTTGATCTTTTATTTACTCATTTTTTACTATTTAAACCTGCCAAACATGATACTCCCTTCACTAGAGAGTTTTCCCCAATTTGTGATGGAAAATGTATTCCTCCATTGAGGGTTGAAAGATAATAAGTTCCAGAAATCCTACCTTTTGGAGCAAAACTCTACATTAGTCTTCCCAACAACAGAAGCTTAATAAACTAACTCTTACTTGGGAAACTGTAATTGCTTTTTCCTTCTTAACTAATCCATTGCAGGAATGGCATTTTTCTTTTCGCAAACATCAGTGCTTCTCATCTTCCCAAACTCAAGGAAGGGGCACTGATGTAGGACATACGTTCTCACACCAAAAATAAACTTTTTCCTATGCATTAGAGGCTACAACTATTATATAGAGAATTAAAATCTATATTGAGTAGGACCATGACATAATTTTAAAGAAAATAGGAGAATTTAAACTATAAAGGGAACTTAGATTAATTAGCATAATATTAAATAAAATAGGAAAACCTAAATAAAAACTAAAAGGGTTAAATATTTCTAACTATAATTAAAATTTAAATAATATTAAATTTGAAACTTCCTATTAAGAATTTATAGAAAATTTCCGAATTTTCAAAATTAAAGATTAAATCCTTAAATCTAGTCTTCTTGGCTGCTTCATTCTCCTTTGGTTGGAAAAGAACTCTACTCAAGTTTTATAATATTGAAGAATCAGTATTTGAAATTGGAAAGATAACTCTACTTTCCTGGATGGTACCAAAGAAACTATTAACTTAACTTCAACCTCTTCTTCCCATTATCTATTTTTTCAAGACATACAAAATCAATCAAGGCTTGCAATTTAGGAATGCTCTTAGATTCTTGTAGATTAATGTTGACTCCATTACCAAACTTGGAAGGATGGAATGGAGCATTTGCATGCAAAAAAAGAAAAGTGCCCTTGTTTGGACTAGAGTTGGATTAGTGATCTGAACAGCTGGTGTTGTGATAGAACTAGAGGCATCATCCATGATTTGCTTGTTGTTTAATCTGAAGGGGTGCTGTTGTGATAGAATTAGCTGCATCAGTAACTCCTTGTTTAGTATCTGACCCCGGATGTTTAGAACCCAAGCCATAATGATATAATGTTAATGCTAGGCATTGTTTCATACTATGATATTGTTGATCCATAGATTTGAACAGATCTATTAAGCACCGACATGGATACACATTCGGGTATGGATACAGCCATGGGAAACGACATTTTCTAAAAAAAGTGAGACGCACAGCCTTCTTTTTTTGAGAATCATATATATGATAATCATTCATTCATAAATATTAAATAAAAAGTCTAAAACATCTTCAAGCTCTTCATCTTTGCCCCCTTCATCTACAAACAATAATGACTCAGATTTTGGTTCATCAGGTAAAAGATTGCCAATCTCTAGAATCCCTGCATCATCCAGTGACACAGACTAATCTCTGTAAATATTCCACATCTTTGTCTCTCCTTTCTCTTATTGTGTTTACTTTCTAGAGAAAAAATTAGAGTGGCTAGGGTTTTCTTAAGAACCTATCTATCTCTTCTATTTTTGTACTTTGACTTAATATTTAATCTAAACAGACCCCTTCTTGTTCTTCAAAAAAGAAAAGAACCCTTTCTAAAAAAGAAAAGCTTTTAGTCCCAATGTCCCAAATGCATCCACTAGTGTCTGAAGCTTACAAATTAGAAAAAAAAAAAAAAAAAAAAAAAAGGGGACAAATTCAGGCGAGACCATACATTAACCCTCAGGGTATTGGTGCTTCATTGGAACCAGTTTGATGCCTTAACAACTTCTTGTTATTGAAGTTTAACATTGTTTTTTCCATATTGCATCTTATATCAACTGCTGTAGGACCTCCATTCTCTCACAATTTTATTAGACCAAAAATTTATTATACTTTACAGGCTACAACCATTATATAGAGAATTAATCTATACTAATTAGCATTCTGACATAATTCTGAATAGAGTAGGAAAATCTAAACAGCCAAAGAGAAAAATTTATAGTAATTAGGACTGTAACATAATAGTAAATAAGATAGAAAGCATGAATAAAAGCTAAAAGGGTCAAATGTTCCTATAACAATAATAAATCCTAAATAACATTAAATTCAAAGTTCCTAAATAATATTTTAGAAGAAAATTCTGAATTTTCAAAAATAAAAATTAAATCCTTAAATCTAGTGTTCCTTGATTGCATCAGGCAGGTTTTAGCTTATATGGAATAGGCAAACTGATAGTAGGCTTATAGCCTACTATGTTACGATGTAATTCTTAACTTCTGACTATCTAAACACTACTTCCTAGTTACCAGAGCTTCTTATAAAGGATTTCATTCCATGCACCAGACTAATCTTCACATCTCACCTTCATAATACCTATAAATTAAAAATAACCACAACTGCATTCAAATAGAAGTTTGCAAAGCATGTATAAAGTTGATACAAACATTTGCTAGAGAAGGTTCGGGGGTGGAATTGTTCTTTACTTTGAAATATATAGAAGTCCTTGTCATAACATACTCTTTCTGAAAAGCAAAATTAGTCTGAAAGAACAGGTGGTTATTACATTTCTATGTCATATTAAGTGTGTTCATTAAGGTTTTGTTGGTCATGACTAAATCAGATGGAAAGTCGTGTCATTCCCTTGTTACAAAGTAAGTGATCTAGATGAGAAGCAGATCTTAGCTGGCTGTACGAAAAGATCATGTCTAATACAAGAAGATTGCCAAGAAGAGAACTATAAACAGCAAAATATATCTATATTTATAGGGAAAGGCACTGATTGGAAAAGAAATAAATATGTGCAAGTAGACTTACCCAATTTGGTACCGACCAGTACTATTGGAACTCCTGGAGCATAATGCTGAAGCTCAGGAACCCACTAAACAATCAATTATGTGTTAATGAGGACAATCCAGCCAGCCAGAACCATAAAAGTAAAATAATAACAATAATAAACTAAAATCAAAATTGGGAAAAATTGCATACCTTCTTAAGAACATTCTCATAGCTCGCCCGACTTACTAGGGAGAAAGCCAACACAAAGACATCAGCCCCTCTGTAGCTCAAGGGCCTTAATCTGTTATAGTCTTCTTGTCCTACGAAAGTCATTAACAGAAGACGTATAAAAGAAGTTGCCTAATCTTAGCAAAACCTTTTTAGCAGTCAAAATTAATTAGAAATTCCTATGATAATCTTAGGGATAGAATTCTACAAGAATTAGACAATTAGACAGATGTAAAGAAGGATAAAATAAATCATACCAGCTGTGTCCCAGAGGCCTAAGTTGACAGTGGTTCCTTCAACTACAACATTTGCACTGAAGTTGTCAAACACAGTGGGTATATAATCCTGATGAACATAAAAAGGAAAAAAATTACAGTTCAAAAGAAAATCAACGATTAACCGTTTATTTATCACTTGGTCTATTTGCATGAAACAACAAAACAGCAGCAACCGCATTTAGATAAATAGATAAGAGAATCAACTCTAAAATAAAAACAAAAAAACAAAATAAAAAGCCAAACCCGGATGATCATCTTAAATAAACCCAAAAAAGACAGCTTTTATCAGGAGATAAGCAAAACCAAAATTTTGAATCTAAAGAAAGAAAATTTAGTGCTCTAGAAAACATGAAAAACTGTCAAAAAGAACAAAACCCAGAAGCAAGCAGACAATAAACCACATAGGAAATCGCCAGAAAAGAAAGAAAAAAAAAAAAAAAGAACTCTAAAATAAACCATAACTAAAAGATTGGTCATTTGATGGGAAAAGGGGAAAAAATAACATACAGTAGGAAACTTGTTACTAGTGTAGCAAATAAGCATGCAGGTTTTGCCTACAGCACCATCTCCTACTGTCACACACTTGATGAACCTGGAAGCACTTGCAGCCATTGATGAAAAAACAACCAAATTGAAAACTAAGAAGAAAGAAAGCTAAATATTACTAGTAGTCTTGGTACTTTTGAGGAAACTAGAGAATCAAAATACAAAAAAATAACAAAAGGGTTGGTTTGGCTTGCTGGTGGACAAATTTATTAAGGCTCTTTTTAGAGGTGGATCACATGATTCTTACTCATTCACTTATAACTGTATCAAAAATCCTCTCTTTTACTTTTACTTTGGGTTTTCCTCAAAGTTTCGATTTTTGATTATTTTGATTTTGGGTTTTGATTTGAAGGTCCTTTTCTTCTCTAAAAATATATTGTCATCATCAATGAAATATTGGGCAATTAGTCTCACAACACTGAAGGAGTTCTCTACAGCAGTAAATACTTTGGAGCAAGACTTTTTAACGGCGCGTGAAGTGCGCATCTCTTGTTGAGATATTATATTATTAACGATGATAATTAATTTTGCTTTATTTTATTGAGCTGTTAATTATACTTGGACAGTTAGACACACTTGTTGTATTCGATTATTTTATTTTTATTTTCATTTTACGGCCCTCAGCTTTTTCAATTTTAATGCTAAATACTAATTTCTTATATTTTTTTTATGGTTGCTGAAGATACATTCAATTACTAAAATAGATAGCAATTAGTTATTGTTGAGAATTTTTAAGTTAGCATTAGTTAAAATAAATAAAAAATAACAGTTAGGATCCAAATAGCGATAAAAGGGTCGATTTAACTTCAGTTTAGAGTTCTTATGTGCTTATAATTACAGTCTTATTCTTATTAAAATAATCTATAATAAATAAATTTATCTTAAATTTTTACAATTAATAAAAATAAATATTTTTTAAAATTATAATAAGAATTAATAATTTTATAATTCTTTCTATTCAAAGCATCTAAAAACAAAATTTTACATTAAATGAAATTTACACACTGACACCTATATTTAATAGTTTTTATATGTATATTTCTTTATAAATACAACAGATTTAAATAAATTTAATATAGAAATTTTAATTATTATAAATTGTGTTTAATAATATGCATAATTTAAAACATATAACATATATATAAACATAAATTATACTCTAAATAATTATTTAATATATACAAAAATTTATAAAAAAAGAAAGCAAAATGTGGGCAGGGACTGAGGCCAGTTGGGGATTGAATAATTTGGGGAGAAAGGTGACAGCGAAAGGCAGTTTCTACTTTCAAAAAAGCAAGAAAATGGTAAGGCAACTGGAATTATTGCAGAATCCAAAAGTGCCGCTCGAAGAATAAGTAAAGATTAAGTAAGCATATGCATAGCCCACAAAACTGCTAAAATGACCACTCCAAATGATTAATGCAGTCTTTATAACGAGTTAAATGGCAGTCTCTCATGCTCTTTTTTTTTCTATTCTCATTATATTATTTTACCCATCTTTAAACATTTTTGTGATATGGATTTTGATGCCATATAAAGAAATGATTGGGTACAAAATATTAAAATTTTGAGTGAGGAGCCAAATAGGAATTCTTGTATTTTTCTAACATGGTCTATCAAAAGAACAGAAAAAGACATACGTTTATATACAGTGACACTGATAATAATTTATGAAGAATGCTTATACTTTAATATATGGGTTTGTAATGATATCTTATTGTATTGTTAATGGGGAAACCAATTATTCACAGGAGTGTTGAGTGGTAACTGAGTAGCCATTTCAACTTTCATTTTACGCATTCTATGAGCAAGCCAGAGTGTTCTCGCAAGTCGCAAGGCTTAGCTTTTGGGCTGAATGTTACATGGTTAATTCATTGCTTTTCCTTTTCATTTTCTTTATTTACTTATTACTATTTTTTGTTTTTTCGTTTTCCAATAAATTATTAAATAGTTCCGGTCTATTACATTATTTATAAAATCACACAGTAATGTATGATTTCATTTATTAAATTTTAATTATTAATAAATAAATAAATAAAAGTTACATAAACATATCTTGCGGTTAGATATTTTTATATTTAGAGGATTGTGGTTATTTTGTGACAAAAGAACACCTTGTAAGTTAATCTTTTTATATTTTTATTATTTTGTAAATTAATATGTTTACATTTCTATGATTTAATATTAGTATAATCTTAATTTTTAATAATAAAATTATTCTATAGGTGATTTATCACCAAATCAAATATTATAATACTCATAAAAATATTATAATTTTATTTTAAAACTTATTTTTTTATTCCTGATAAAATTAAAAATATATATTAATTTTATTTAATATAAATTTAATGTAGTTAGTTATATACAAAATCACTTAATAAGTAGTTTTATTTTTAAAAATGAATATTATACTAATATTAAATTATAAAAAATTAAAAATACTAGTTTGTAGTTTGTAAGATAGCAAAAATATAGAAAAGCTAAATCACACGTTACTTTTCTCACGATCGGTCAAATGCAAAAACACCATATCACATAGCACTATTTATACTTTTCTCATAAATCAATTAATAAAAATATAACGATTAATAAATAAAATTATATATCACTATACAATTAATTTGACCTAAAATTTTCTCTCATAATTCTATAAATGGAATGACTTTTTTTCTCTTTTCCTTTTAGGTTTTCATTTCACTAAATTTCG